>NC_081825.1:206511269-207752935 GCF_030867095.1 Alligator mississippiensis | reverse complement strand
CTAGCTACCATGTCTTATCTTGCCTGCTTGTATGCTTTCATGGTCATGACTATGAGTCTGATCCTGTTTCATAACAGGAGCCTCCAGCTCCCTGTTATAGACAGGATAAAATAACTAGGATTATTTAGTCTGGAGAAGAGAGACTGAGGTAGAATTCAATAATAGTGTTCAAATAACCGAACAGTGGTTATATGGCAGATTAATACAGACTGTTTTCTGTGGCTGCAGGGAACAGGGCAAGGAGCAAAGGAAAAGTTGAAGTTGGAAGAACTTTCTGACTATGAAGATGCTTAGTCATGAAATAGGCTTCCCAGATCAGTTACAGAATCTCCATCATTGTTCTTAAAGTCCAGGTAAGAGAGACACTTGACTAGGATACCTTAGTCAGTGACAATCCTGCCTTGAGCAGGGGTTAGACTAGATAATTGCCTTAGCTCCCTTCCAACTCTGGTATCCCATGTTTCTATGATTCTCTTTTCTTTTCTTATAAATTAGCATTTTTAATTGAAATTAGACACAGCTCTCTTTAAAACTTTTCTGTACTATTCCATTGTCTTTACCTTGTTCATCAAACATGAAGAAACTTTTCTTCAAGGCTGTAGGGCTTATGCCTCTGGGTGATTCAATGGCTTCTGTAACACGCTGTGTACTCATATCTGGACACTTGATTGGATCTTCTACTTCATGAGCAACATCACACCTAATGATAAAGTTGGGTATTCAGAAATGTAGGTAATCAAAATTAGTGGGCACTCTGGTAAATGTTTCCCTTACTGTCTCCACCAGTTAACCCAGTTCAGTACTTGGCAACACAAGTCTGCAATGGTGTTACAGCTTTCTCCAAGAGAAGATAAGAGCATGTCAAATATGAACTATTTCAAAAAATATTTTTTGTATATTTCCACTTCTGTCAAAGTGGTTTGTTACACAGGAAGAGTTGACAATATGGCAGTAAAATAGCACAAACTACCCCTGCCCAGTAGCTTGCAAAATGATTCAGTCATAAAATTCAATAAAATACATGGATTTCTGTTCATTTCCATTTGAAAACTGTAACTAAAGAAATCAGTTCCAAATAGTTTTGTAAACTAAATGTGTTGTTGATGGAGCTTTGAATGAGTCAGCTGGCCAAATTCCTGATAGAGAACTGATATTTATTGACTTCCTCTTTCCACCAGATTTATCATCTCCTTCCCCCATTCAGAGCCCCAAACTCACTTCATGAATCATTAAGGAGATGACAAAAAAGTAGTACAGCACATAAGATAATTTCAATAGAAATGGATGCATTTCAGTTCCAGCTTCTGCTGTTTTAGCTGGCTGTGAACATACTGCTGCAGGCAGCATTCTGCTTGCTTGCAAGAAATAATCCTCAGTTAGTTAAAGATGATATAAAAATGCATCCCTTTACCATTTATATTCCACCCACATTGGCCCACAGCTTTGACTTTCTTCCCAGTTCTCAGAAGCTAGCCACAGCTTTTTTTTAAATTGTAATGTAGTTTTCATCATTGATTTTTTTTTTTTTTATCTCACTGGGGAGTCTAGACATTTTTTATGAATTACACCTAGAAAAGCCTTTCAATATAAAATGCTATATATTTTAAAGTATTTATTTGATATTTTAATGAATTATGTGGTCAGGGAATCTATTAGAATCATAGACTCAGGGATTGAAGTCTTATATTTGTGCATAAAACTGATAGAGCAATGGGAGCTGCTTCCCCTCATGCTACTTTGCTCCATTAGTGGTTATAAATGCTGAACTGCAAGGGCTGTGCCATGATGCAAAATTTAGAAACAGGGTACCATATATTCTGAAATGTGACAAAGAACACATTAGCCCTAGATTCACATCTGTGCTGCAGCCAATTTGTGCCAGCCTACTCACAATAGTTGTATTCTTAGCAAACGTAAAAAGTGAAGGACTGTCTTTACCTTAAAAAAATCTTCCTGTGATATACATCTACCATGAAGGTACCTCTACCATGAAGAAGCCAACACAGTCACACTTCTACACAAGGGACATGGGAATGGCCCTTAGGAGACATTGTCATCCTGTCACATCAGGATGTGGGCAGCTGGGTCTGGGGCCACTCAGGGATCAAGGTACAAACCCAGGTCAGGATGGGTGAGCAGAATCTAAGGACAAACTCGGGCAGGAATCCAGGAGGTCAGTCCAAGAGCAGGGTTTAGAAGTAAGCAGAATCAAGAAGCTGAGAGATCAAGCAGAAAGAGGGAACAGTCTTAGGTCCTGAAATCCTTGTGTGCACCATATTTACTCAAATCTAAGACAGCCTTGAATTTAAGACAACTCCACAATCATTAGATTCTATATATGAAAAATGTATAAATTTGTTATAATTTCTAAATATTGGAGGATTGTCTTATCCCCCCCACCACTGCTACAGCCAGGAAAGCTGTCATAGTGGGGTGGGGTGATAGTCAGCTGGCTGCAGCCTTTACCCCTGCCACCTGTACCCTCCCACTTGAGTTCCCCAACAGCCCCTGCTACTCCCCCTGACTTCTCAGTTTCTGCCTTTCCCCTCAAATATCCCTAGCCTCTGCCTCTTCCTCCCTCCCCACCCTTACTATCAGATGCTGCTCAGACTCTATTCCCTCCCCAGATCACAGCATGTGGAAGAGCAGGTCCTGCCAGCCATGCAGCAACATGGGCAGTTGACTGTCTGGGTAGAGGAAGGTATTCCATGTGCTCCATGCCTGGGATGGAATACAGCTAGAGCCAGACCTGGAGCTGAAGCTGGAGATGGAACTGAGATGTGCCTGACAGTAAAGTGAAGGAAACGGGGCTGAGTGAGAAGAAGCTGCAGAGGGCAAGGGGGGGAAGGGGTCAGGCAGCTGCTGTGGCTCTGACTCTGGCCCCAAACTGGGCTCAGGGTCAAAGTCATAGCCACAGCAGCCACCTACCCTTTCCACCTTTGTATTTGACTGTAAGGTGAGGGAGGGGAGAGAGAGGGCATGTTGTTTAGTGGAAAATACCCCACCTTAGATTGGAGTAAATACAGTACTTTAGTTAGTGTCTAAGGTGCAAATCTACCCTGACTTCTACTTGACTAACATGGCAACCTACGTCTCTGTTGACAAACTGTGTGGTATGGCCACAGAGAAGGCAGAGTAAAAAAATCTAAAGTAAACAATAAATTAATTATAAGAGAAGAACAACTGCTTGTAAGCATAGTTTCCAACATTCCCTTTTGAACTGTGCAAGTCTAGATCCAGAATTTATAATTTCATTTACCTAATACAATACACAATATAAGCATGCACCTTAGCTAAGGCATTTTGCCTTACCCTGCAAATTCTCGCTAACATTCTATAACACACAGCCCAGCTTGCTAGTTATAAAAGTGTACTACTTTAACACAGCACTGTGTGCACCTTGTTATTTGAATCTCATGGTTTTATAGGTTCAAAGGATCATTTTTATATACCTGGTTATTCAATCTAAAACACTGTAATGTTACTTTGCTAGAGTTATAGAACCAAGAACCGGTCTCATTAACCAGAACTGTCTTTATTTTTATTCAAGAAGACATGTTCTAATTAACTACCTTGTCCTAAGCTATTCTCAAGACATTAGACTAGTCCAGACAGTCTGAGTGGAAATTAAATAGGGTGAGATCTGAGCAAAATGGCAAGTACATCAGTCATTCCTGCCACCACACACCAGCTGCATGCTGAGTGAGTAGAAGGATTTTCAAATCCTATCAAAATCTCCTCAGCATCCAGTTATGTGCAAAATGCCACATTTAAATCCTGTGAGCCATGTCCTGCCCTCCATTAAAACCAACAGAGAAGTGCAAAGTGATCTTAAAGGTGCCCTGAAGAGGTAGTTGAGGATTAACTTCATGTAGGCAAATCTTCAAGGGACATCAAGCTGTTTCCATGTTGACACCTCTTAGCCCTTCACCACAGGAGTTGTTGATGAGGGAGATGATATAGAGGGAGAGTGTATTCACATGAGCCTTGCTGAAATAATGAAGTAGCTTCTCTAATTTCCTCTAGGGCCTAGTTTAGGTCCAAAGAGCAAAAGCATTGGGGTAGAAGTGCAGGAGGGTTTACCTTTGGGAGTCTCTGTGCTTTACTGCCTCTAATAAAGAGTAGAAGTCCCTATTCATTACTAGACAACCACACACAAACTGTAATGCAACAGGACCTCTAACCTGTGCAATTCCACATTCAATTTTAGCTTGCACAGCCACCCCCAAGGAAGGGAAAATGGCACCTTTTCTCCAGAATAGGTAAAAACTAAGTCCCTTTCTTAGTGCATGCATGTATATATTTCAAGGGGCTGATTTTCTCATGTGAAGACAATAAAGTACATTTCCCCAAAAATGAATTAATACCATGAAGCATGGCAAATTGGCTGATTCCCTTTGTTGCCTCTTGATTTATCTGAAACAAGTATCTAGGGATAGATGTTCTGGGAACTCTTGTAGAGTTCAGTTCATCAACTGTACTGCAAGTGCAAAGGAGATCCCCGGTCCCTCACATACTCTGGTGAGCACTTACCCATGTGAGCAGCCCCAGTCACTACATACCAGTGTGGAAAAAAGAGAGAACAATATGTTTCTTAACCACTGAAGAACCCTTGCAAAATGGGTACAATTGCACTGAACTACCACAAAGGGGGTGCTTTATTTTTACATGTCATGCTTCAAGGTTGATGCTACTCTATATATTATCAGTTAGGACAAGGCACACTGTGGGTAGAAGATTATCCCACATTCAGCTACAATGGGTTTCTCATACCTTCATCTGAAGTGATTGGTGCCAGCCATTCTGGGAATGCAGTATTGGATCAGGTGGACTTTGGATTGGGTGCAGTCTAGTCATTCCTGTTTTCTATGTTTATAAATGACTTTAAATATCTGCGGATGAAAGGTGCTGTAAAATGGCCAAGAATTAAAATTGATTATTTCTCTCTTTACTTTAAAAAGAACCATGAAGCCAGCAAAAGGATTGTTGGTATTTGGTTGTTTCAGGCAGCAATGTTTATTCGGTCCCTCTTAACAGAAGCCTTTTCTTGCTGTCCTGAATATTTAATGATTTGTGCAATAATTAATGATTTACATTATGTAGTAGCACTTGTTTGGAACATGCCTGTAATAAATAGGGGTATCTCCTATTTTATTAAACTACTACAACGATTCCCTGTTTTTCTCACTTTATAAATTCAAGAAAAGTTTCTAACTGTTATTTACAGCTAAAACGCAGCAGATATATGGTTCTTATTCAGATGCTTCGAGGATTTTTTCACTTACACGGTTCAGCGGTTAAACAACTCTGCCAGATTTCCTGCCCCTGCCTCCCCTCCCCTTATCCCCACAACACTCTTTTCTTCATTCACTGATGTTGAAAGCCTCTTGTGTAACACATCCAGGTTTCTGATTCCCACAGACTCCATCTCTAACAGGAGGCTTAATAAATGTCTCTATTAGAACTGAATGCTGCTTCCTTAAGAAATTCCCAGACTAATACTAAGACCCAGAGTTGTACCCCTGATGTGCAAGCCCATTGTTTGCTCTGGGTCTTATTAAAATTCACAAATAACTTCTCACAAGGAAGAGAATGAAGTGCCAGTTGCAGGAACCAGCAGAGCACACATGCATGCTATCTGATAGGTAAGCATTTCAAATTCTGACATCATATCACCAACCTAGGTGACATCCCACAGAGAAATTCTCAACACCATTTTCTGCAGCAGCCTATATCACACCTGGCAGAGATTAGTCAGCAGTAGGGATCTCATCACTGAATCAACACTCCCTAAGGGAACAAACAGCTGGAAACTGCACAGAAGCAGCAGATGGACACTGAACACCCAGAAGACTAATGTTCACTTTCCTTAAAATAGTGAATTGAACCCTAAAGGAACGCTTTGAGTTTCAGGGCTACTGTACACAGTTCCTGGTTCTGTACTAGGTTTTCTTTTAATATCCTGGAAAATCTGTGTCATTAATATGCAAATAGTTTTCACAGGGGACATCTACATGTGCATTTGTTGTGGCACCAATTTACTTGTGAGTAAATTACTCTCGAGTAAATAGTGCTGGGCAGACATGTGCAGAAAAAACGTTACAGATTTGCTGCCAATCTGCTCCTGCTTCCCAGGGCCCTGCAATGGGCCCCTATCGCCAGTGGAAGGAGCTTCAAGTTCCAGCTGCAGCTGCCAGCAACCGGCAGCCCTCTTCAAAAGCCCGCCCTGCTTGCTGCTGTCTGGCCAGCCACTTATCTGAACAGGAGCAGAACGCACAGTGTAGGGACAGCAAGCAGCAGCTCTCTTCTCAACTCTGCCTCCCCGTGCCATGGCTCCCGTCCCTGGCAGTGATGACCAGAGCCCCACACTCCTGCTGGCTGCTGGACTAGGCCTGCTGGCCCGCCATACCAACCACCGCCTAGCTCACAGCTGTCTCACCACTCCTGGCTCCCCCATGTGCAACAACTGCTTGCTCCCCTGCTGCACACCTGGAGTAGCAGGTGGGTAGGCCACCTGGCCACACCTGGAGTAGCAGGACACCAACATGTGGCCACCCAGCTGGCCCTTATCCTGCTAAAGCTGGCCATGCCCACCGGCCTGCTGTGTCAGCCATCTATTTGGTGTGGGCAAGGCCGCCACCAGGGAAGCCATCCCGGAGGTGTGTGGCACCCTCCAGGACACGTTGTGGGACACTGTGCTCCACGTGCCTGACCCCCTTATGGTGGTGGCAGGGTTTTGTGTCATGGGATTCCCCCAGTGCATTGGGGGGACAGGACCCACATCCCCATCATCTGCCTGTCCCATGGAGAATGGTCCTACTACAGTCAGAGGGGTTTTCACTCGGTGGTGCTCCAGGCCATCATGGACCACTGCATGACCTTCACACACATAAGCACTGGCTGGGCAGGCAGAATCCATGACACCCATGTCTTAAGGACCTCCGGTCTGCCAGGCCTAGTGGAGAATGGGAACTTAACACCGGGGTGCTAGACTCACAGCTTGGCACCATGGTGATCCCAACCCTCCTCCTTGGGGACCCCTCCTAGCTGCTCCTCCCCAGGCTCATGTGGCCCTACACCAACCACATGGACCCCAACCAGCCCCACTTTAACAGCTACCTGGGTTGGACCCACACCCTGGTGGAGTGCACCTTTGGTCACCTCAAGGCCTGCTGGTACACCCTCACCACCCACCTCAAGTTCACTGAGGACAATCTCTTGCAGGTCATCATCACAGCCTGTGTGGTGATGACATCTGCAAGGCCCAGGGGGAATATTACTGCAAGGCCTGGGCAGAGGAGTTATGGTGCATGAAGGATGCCTGGCAGCAGAAGCCCCAACTGTGATGGCAGCAACAATGGTGCCCCCCCCCCCCCCCAGCTGAGGCCCCAGGAGAGCAGCTGAGTGCAGCGGGCTTGCCCAGAGGTGACAACAGCTGCTGAACCCCCAGTGCAGGTGGCTGCCTACATGGAGCTGGGGTGAGCAGCAAGGCTGGGCCTAGGTTGGGGGGAGGGGGCTGGATGGTGCAGGACCTGGTGGGGGCAGGGCCAGGGGCTCCTGGCTGCTGGACCTCCTTCCCACATGCAGGGGCCTGCTGCTGAGCGGCAGGTGGCTGCCAGGAGGCAGGCAGGTCAGGGGCCGGGCAGTTGGCAGCACAAAGGCAGAACAGTGTCCAGCACCTAGCAGTCATTGTCCATGCCCTGCACTGTCCTGCCCAGGACCATATTCTGCTCCCACAGCGCCTTCAACTGTTTGTGCTCCAGCTCCAGGAGTTGCACCCAGAACTCCTGGTCTGTCCAGTCCCATGCAAGTCCCACACGTCCTCATTGCCTACATCCTTTGCCCATCACCAGTCCTGTAAAGTGACATCCTCCACCTACCACCTGTCCTAGTGGGCCATATGCTCCTCCTGCCAGGCCTGAGTGTCCACCACTTGGTACTCTGACACCGTGACCAAGTGATCCAGGAGGAGGGTCCTGTCTAGGGTTCTCCTCTGGCAGAGACAGTGCACCCACAAGGCCCCAGCTGAGGGTGGTGGCAACCCTGACGCCTCATCCCAGTGGCCAAATGCAGCCTCTCCCCTGCGTGCAGCTGCAGGGCCTGTAAAGCCATGAGAAAATGTTGTTGGTGTGAGTTTGCAACACTTCAGAGATAAGATGTTCTGTATCAGGGGCTGTGCACTGCCTGGCCTCAGATCAGGGGTTGGGCATGCACGGGTGGTAAGGCCCCATAGTAAGTAGGATGGAAAGCCTAGGCGGCCAGTGGCCATGCCCCACACATCCCTTCTCACTCCCCTGGGGCCAGCAGGTGCTGGCCACAGGCAGCCTGCTGCCTCCCCTCCCCCATCTGTCCTGTTGACAGGGCAGGACAAACCAGGCTCCTGGCAGTACCTGCTGCTGCAGCTCTAGAACTCAATCCCCCAGCTACAGGCCAGCCTGTTTCCTGAGCTGCTGCCCAGTCCACTCCACCCAGGCTCAGGGGGTGCAGAGCTCCCAGATGACTGGGACAAGGGTCTACCTGCATCCCCCACCCTTTCTGAAGAGGTCTTCTCCAGGAAGATGCCCCAGGGCCAGTCCCCTCCCCATGGTGCTGCTGTGCCCTGAACATGCCCCTGCTGCACATGTCCCAGGAGGTGCTCAAGGAACTGTTTGCTTGGACTAAGGGGTGTTCAACCCACTATGCCCTGTAGCTGCTGATAGCCATGGTGCCCCGGACACACCTGCAGACCTGCCAGCACTGATGCATTCTTTGGCTTGTGAGAGGCCCATGCCTGCCTTGTTGTGGGGGCACAGGCTACTCAATTAAGTTTTGCATGGTTTCTGCCTCCCTGCGTGCTGTGGGTAGGGAACCCTGGGTTCAGGGAAGTGCAGGTGGTCTAGGCAGAGAATGGGGGCAGGGGCCAGGGTGGGGAGGCCTCTCCCCCTAGTGAATGCCTTACCATGTGCCTGGGACTAGCATGGCTAGTGGCTCTGCATGGTCATGGTTCATGGCAACAGCATGCAGCTCCAGGTAGTGTCTTGGACGGTTGGGCACAGCAGGTGGGCACCTGACCAAGAACCCCCTGGGGAGGAGCTGGTGCTGCTGGCAGCTGGGGGTGTCATGGCCAGCCATGCCTCCTGGTGGGGGCTGGGGCTGTAAAGATGGCATAGCAGATGCTGGTCCAGGCTCCCCAAGCTGCTGGTGGAGACTGCAGCCGGGGAGCTCGGTGGGATCAGCTGCTAGAGGCCCCCAGTGATGTGTCACCATGGGTGCCAGGCCAGGGCAGGCTGCCCATGTTGCCATAAACATCATGGGTGCAGCCTGTGTCCCACGGCATGAGGATATCCACCAGTTGCTGCATAAAGGGCATGGACTTGCAAGCACTCCCTGATAGACAGTTCTGGTTGGTGATGGCAACCCGCTGTGCCCACAAAGCCTTGATCTTTATGTGGTACTGCCACACTGATCAGATGTGCCCATGCTACTGAATCCAGCCTGACAGCCCCTCATAGACATGGGCATTGTAACATTCATCCAACTCAAACTGGCACTGCACCTCAGCCTCACCTCACAGTGCCATGAGGTTGTCAGTCTCCTCCTGTAACCAGTTGGGGCCCCTTGTGGTGGTCACAGACATGGGCATGGGCAGCAGCAATGACGAGGCCCTGGTAGGTCCTGTGCCAGGTCTCTGGGCCTCTGTGCAGCTGTCCCTGTGCTGCCTGGCCTGGGCAGCTGGCTGCAGCACCCAGGACAGGACTCTGGCATGGGAGTGACAGCTACATGGCTGAAGCAATGTCCCACAGCACCTGTAGGCTCAGAGCAGGCTGTGCCAGGTGGGCAGGTGGAGTTGGCCCTGGCAGCCAGAAGCTGCCTGCAGCTGGGCCAGGAGCTTGGTAGGCCTGGCTGGAGTCTGCAGTTGTCTGCAGCAGCCTGCAGGGCTGGACAGCATGGGCCTGGCAGGCGTACGGCACTGCAGTGCCAGTCAGCAGCACCAGGATGCAGGCAGGCTGGGACAGCTGGCCTCAGGCCTGCACAGGACCTGGAGCAGGCCCAGACTTCCTGATGGTGTACCCCAGGGCTCAAAATGCCTGCAGGCTTTTAAAGGCCTGAGGCAGGCCTAGCCTGGGGCCTGGGGCTAGCCTGAGCCTGGCCCCCTAGTGGCAAAGCTAAACTTGGAGAAAATTTGCTCCCAAGTCACATCTACACATGCGTTACTGTTCAGTAACTAATTGAACATAAATTTGATACCTGCATTTGCAGTTATCTAATTTACTCACAATTAGGGGTTTTTACTGTGCACTAAGCATGCACATATATAGACACGTGCACTTACTGCACAGTACACTACTCTGCTGCGCAGTTAGGCATCTCATGTAGATGTGCCCACAGTGTCCAAAACTGACTACCTGTTGGTGAATAAACCTGATATTTGGAGAGGTATTTGCGGGCATCTGGTTAGCCTGAGTAATCTAATATCCACCCATCTCCTCAAAAATGCCTACTGAATTCTGAATCATACGGCATTGAAACAAATTCCTCTTTCACTGTAATATGCTTCATTAACATCAATTGACTATTCAAGGCACATAACAAAGGCATATGAATCATTCCATATTTAATTAAATGGCCCATTGACTTTTACTATGTGGCAGAATATAGTACCTTGTTTCCTAATCTGTGTCTTAAATGCAGAAAAGAGATTTCTTTAAGCTTGAAATTTGTCCATAGATATTCTTGCCAGGATACCAGAGTAATGTTTGAATGAGTTACCATTCATACAAAAGACATTTCCCTGTATAGAGCCCAGCTTTAATGTCGTAGCTACTGTAAAATAAGACATGACATTTTACAATGATCTCCCTGGTTACATGGTTTCAGTTTTACAATTTAGGCTCAAACACTCTATGACCTACTGGGAATATATTTTTATCTTGTATTTCACAACCAGGAGGTGGTTGCCCTCATGCTAGTCAATCATCCCTCAAAGCCTCCACTATATGGAAGAAGACTTTTACAGTGCTTGCTTTGGGTAATTACCTATTTAAACCATTGATTCTAAAAACCCTTGTACATGTGTGCAAGGAAGAGGGCACTGATTCCTTTCTCCATAAACAGGGTAAACAGAATTGCAGCCTTCTGTGCAGGTACTTAGGTATTCTTTCAAGAACCCCTGAACAACAGCATGTCAAAAGATCTCCATGTCAGACAGAATCTGGATAGCCATGGAAAGGACAGCATGCTTCCAACTCCAAAGGCAGGGTGCACCAGCACACACTACCTTTGGTTGCTGTAGTACTCTAGGAGATGTGTTTTCCTGAATATGCATGTGCTCTGAGGTTGAGGAGGCGGGAAGACTTTAATTCGAGCGGCTCTGAGAGCCACTCTAAATAAAGTGCCCGCAGCATCATGTGTATTCAGCATCCCACATTTCAAAATAGTGGTGGGGGTGCTTGAACTAAAGCTTGTTCAATTAACTTTAGTATAAGTGCCCCCACTGCCATTTTGAAGCATGGGGATGCTGACTATACATGACACGGAGGTCTACTGGAGTGCGTTAATTAACATGCTCCAGCAGACTTGGTTAATCAAGTCTGCTTCAATGTGTACTAATTAGCACACATCAGAGTAAACATCTGGCATGTGTACAGATGCCCAAAAGCTGTAGGCCAGCATGACTTTGTGGCAGTGACTACCCACCATTGACAGCATAACAATCTGGTCCTTATGCATTTGCATTTGGAAGCCACCTTTAGGGATGCAATGCAATGGAAGAAATACAATTTTTAAAAGACTGAACATGTTCCACAATATTCAGAAAAAAGAAATCAGACTTCCCTCATTAAAGCATACCTAAATGGTTAATATTTCTTCTGGTAAAATAGTACAGTACTAGCTCAGCATAACTTACTCATGCTTCAGCTACTCACAGCACTATTTCTGTATTTCAGTAACCTCTGAGCTCTTGTTCTCTTTCTCATATCTTCTATTCATCAAGCCTTTTGGGTAGAAAAAGTGTCATAAATGGATTTTTTACATAAGAAGCATAAAATCTTTCTCACACCCCTTATGAATGGTGTATTGCACAATAGTAATATATAACACCGTACCTTGCTCCATGGTACTGGACATTTAAAAAAGGATCTACTATGGCAAAAGTTGGTAGACAAAACTTTGCTTCAGTAGTCCTAAAAATTCCATGTAGAGAAGAAAGGAGACCAAAAACCAATAGAAAAGTATTTAATTTTTTCTCTACATTTGCTATAATGAAGTAACTTAAACCAGGAGTTAAGGCAAGTGTACTTGTGACAAGGTAGCTGGCCTAGCACCACACAGGCTCCCCCAGGCTGTTACAAAGTTCCTCTGATTTCAGATTCCCCTTTTATACAGAGAATAAACAAATTAGGTATTACTAGCCATCTGCTTCTTTGCTTTGTGGGCATCCTGTTCTGGGTATTGCTGTTCCAGCCTTATCATGCAGGCACTGGACCATCCTGTGCCTAGCATAACCATCCCATCCAACATGCAGTGGGGTCATGCAGTAGTCAGGTGTGCTGGTGAGGCCTACTCTGGCCAGTGCTTTAGTAAGGCCTTTGTGTGAGCAGTATATATATTGCTCAGTGCTCCAGTAAGGCCTACAGAGACTCTGAGGGAATGGCAGGAAAAATGAAGAACAAATGTATACTGGCAAGAATAACTAGTGGAAAGGTTAACCATTTTAACTGTTTCTCACCTACAAGAAGTCTGTCTGTCCTTTGCTTTTCTGTTCTGTGCTGTCTGCTGGCATGGATTAATAGAAGCTAGATACTAGATGTAACCTTTCAATCTAATTTTCACCTGTGTTATCTTTCCTGTCATTGCAGTTCACTGTTTCTCACACATTCATTTTTATTCAAATATTTGCAAACACCTTGAGCTCAGGACCCTCCCCTACTTGAGTGTTTCTACAGCACATAATTAGGGCACCTGGATTCTTCTTATATATATATATAACAATATCTAACAGCAATAGCCTATCATGGTATAGCATGAACAGCGAATACCAAATAGCAAGTACACAAAACAATGCTTTTAGAATAATGCTTGCCTGTGACCTGTCACAAAGCAAGCAAACCATTTGCTTAAATAGAGCTGCATCATTTCATACAATGAAGTAACTATCTGTTTGTTTTTTTGTGGGTACTTTGTAAACCAAAAGGGGGTGGAAATAAACTTATCAAATAACCTATCCAGCTTGATCATTTACCTTCATGCCGCACTTCATGCTTCAGAGCATAAATTGTTCTTCAGCAGGATATCTGAAAGAAGTCCCTCTGTTTAAGCTTAGGGCATTTTGGGGATGGGGAGGGTGCAGCAGGTACCAACTCCTTTAACCATCCATCAATATTGGCAGTAAAGACATCAGAAGGTGAGAACTGTATCACATGCAAGGTGCTATTGATAAAGATCACTGCATCAGACTTATTCCCAAGTATCTCTGCCCTAAGATTCTCATCAAGCAATAGGACCAACAGGGCACTTACACGTTTTTGTCATTCATTTTATTCCATAGCAACACCACCATTGGCATTTCTGGGACCACTTCAGAGAAATTTGGATTAAGTTGTTATAGGATAACAACTTAACATAATAAGAGGCGAAACATGAGGAGCTGGCTTATTAGAACTTTACTCACATGGTACACATAAAAAGTTCTTGGAATACCAGTTCTTTGTTTATGTATGAAGGCAAGGAGATAAACAAGGCATAAATTGGAATGACCTCTACTCAAATTAACTGAATTACCTGTTTCGTTAGCTTCTTTTTACTGCTTCAGATGGTCAGAGCCACTGACAGATTAAGTATTTTAGAAGAGTGCTTCCAAAAGTAAGTCACATACAGGCTACTGTAGTCTAAAGCAAATGTAGAACAACGAGAAAACCTGAAATATGTAGTCATGCTAACTTGAAAAGTGGATGCACAAGTGGATAGAGGGCAAATGTAGTATTATTACTCATACCTCACTAAGGATGTACGAGGGCCAGAGTCCCTTCCATTTATCAGGCCTGTAGGTTGATTTAGATGCCTCAGGCCCCTTTTAAACACTACACATTTTACACAATTAACTGGTTAATCATATAATAAATTTCAATCAGCTACACCTGCAAAGCAATTATGACACAATAAAAATGACTACCAACTATTCAAAGAGCCAATCAGCTATAATTTAGTGCTTGAAAATCTGTAACAACTCTGGTTTGTGTCCAGCTTTGTTTTGAATGTGTAGCAAGCCCCTAAGTATTCTACCCTGAGTCACTGAAAATAGTGTTAATGCAAAAGGTGGTTAAGTCCTCCTCCTCCTCACTGCATTTTCATGACTCAGTCTTGAAGTTCAGATGATAATGTGCTACAAAAGTAGAAAGGGGTATAGGTTGTAGCCATGTTAGTTTAAGGACATAGGTAGAAAAGGTTATTTCGGTAAATCTGATATCTTTTATATCAGACGAACTCAAATAGTTGGAAAAATACTTCTTTGCAAGCGTTCAGGTACAAATACACTTCATTAGACTAAGGAAGCACAAATGTTGTTCAGGTACAAATACACTTCGTTAGACTAAGGAAGCACAAATGTTGGTTTGTGCTCTTGAAATAAATGGAATAAATAGTAAAGAAGCCAGAAGTTGGCATGCAAGCAAAAAAGCCAGTCAGTGAAGATATAAATTGAGGAGTCAGTGGGTGAGAGATAAGTTGGAGTGGGGGGGAGGGGAATGAACCCAAAGGTATCACTGATATCAAAGATAACAGCTGAGTACCAAATGAGCGCACACCAGAAATCTATCAAAGACAAGAATACCCAGTTACCTGTGGGGGCACATTTCTCACAAGAAAACCACTCTCTTTCCAATCTCTGAGTTCTAATCCTCAAAGGGAAAAATGAAAGACAATTATGATCAATGAGCCATTACAATCATCTGATTCCTCAGAGGCCTGAGTAGCAATGCCACAGCTGCTCTACCATGAAGGAGGAATTAAAATAGGATGCTTCTATTCCAGTCAGAAAATCAGTTTTCATACTTAATACATGCAACCCAATTTGGGATCTTTTCAGGGGTAAAGTGCATAATATACATAAAGAAATATGGTACCAGGACAAAATTAAGCAAGAAAGTCACAAATCAAATGGACTAAAAATATATTCCAAAGAAAAATACTGTTTCAAAGAAAAGAAGAAAAGATTTTTATCCATTCATAGGATTACAATGCTTGCTGTTTTTCTAGTTTTGTTGCCAAAAGTGGCATTTTCTTGCTAAAAAGTAGGAATGTTATGAGGGCAGAACCCCTCTCCCCTACACACACACACACATACTTTACTGTATTTTTTTGTTATTAGCTGTAAAATAAACTTTTAGTGAATCATTTAGTTCCACTGCTAGTCCCAGCCTACTGCCTCTTATGAGGTACCCCAAAATGAGTGTAAAGAATCTTCCAGAATATACAGATTTGGGGGGAAAATACAAAGATGATATCATTTTTTACATATATATGTTGTTATTAGTAGTGCCCTATATTTAATACGTTACCAATGGTTTCAGTTAAAGTTTCTCTGGAAACATTAACTTCACTGTAGCTCTTACCATTTTATTTATTTTTTAAACACACATTTCATTTTACCTACATTTTTAAAAGATTAATTTAAAGATAATCAGTTTCACATGAGAAATACTGACTCTCATTCAAGGACACAATTAAGCTGATTCTGTATGGAATGTTTTCACAGCCACACAGTTAATAAACTTATAAAGAGGTCCCCATTCCCCATTAACTTTTCAACTCTGGTCATTTTAGGTGATACTTGTATTATAGGTATAGAGTGGTCAGACAAGATTTTCCAGCTGTGTCATTATTTCTTTCTTTTCATAAAAGAGGAAAAGAAACAGGCAGCTTGGAAGACAGTTTTCTGTAAAGTGTATTTCAGAACATGCCCTGACCTTTATCCTCAGCAATTTTTACCCATTTGTGTTCCATTTTGTAATTTCTTATGAATTAATTAAATATGTGGGGTATAAATGGATCACGGTATGAATTGTGATTTAAAATTTCAAGATATGAGATATTTTCTGTTTAAGTATCAAAAATAAGATGCAGAAGCTTAATGGCTAAACACTTAATTTAGTTTCAAATGCTTCAGAAGAGCTTTTAAAATAAGAGTTACCTTAAGAAGAAAATCAACTCACTTATCTATTTTGGTAATTTGCCACTAAGCATATTTCTCTTGGCCCTGGCACTTCAAGCACCTTAAAGCATGAAGGCCTCCTGTGAGCTTTAACAAGAAGCAGAACTGGCATTCCATTCTACACTGCCCTGACCTGACCTCAAGCTGGAGTAAAATGAGACACGGAACGGAACTTGGCTGGAGGGCCACACCCAGAGAGTGGTGGTAGATGGGTCACTTTTGACCTGGAAGGATGTGGGCAGTGGGGTTACCCAGGGCTTGGTCCTCGGGCCTGCACTGTTCAACAACTTCATCAGACTTGGACGAGGGGGTGAAAAAAACCTTGTTCAAATTCGCATATGACACTAAGATGTGGGGAGAAGTGGGCGCGCTAGAAGGGAGGGACAGGCTGCAATTAGATCTGGACAGGTTACAGGGGTGGGTGGATGAGAATAGGATGTGTTTCAATACTGACAAGTGCAAGGTACTGAACCTGGGGTGGAAGAAACAGCAGCATACCTACAGGCTGGGGAACTCCCTTCTCATCAGCAGAGAGGCAGAAAAGGATATTGGAGTCACTATTGATTCCAAGATAAACATGGGCTGCCAGTATGAGGAGGAGGTCAGGAAGGCTAATCGCACCTTCTCATGCATCCACAGATGCATCACGAACAGGGCCAAGGAGGTGATCCTCCTCCTCTATGTGACATTGGTCAGGCCGCAGTTAGAGTACTGCATTCAGTTCTGGGCGTCGCACTTCAGGAGGGATGTGGCCAGCATCAAGATTGTCCAGAGGAGGGCCACTCGCATGATCAGGGTGCAGCAGGGCAGGCCCTATGAGGAGAAGCTACAGGACCTGAACCTGTTCAGCCTCCACAAGAGAAGGCTGAGAGGGGATCTGGTGTCCGTCTACAAAATGGCCAAGGGGGACCAGCAGGCAATGCGAGAGTCACTGGTCCCCCGAGCACTACCAGGAGTAACAAGGAATAACAGCCATAAGTTGACGGAGAGTAGATTCAGGCTAGATATCAGGAGGCACTACTTCACAGTCAGGGTGGCTAGGATCTGGAACCAACTTCCAAGGGAAGTGGTGCTTGCTCCTACCCTGGGGGTCTTCAAAAGGAGGCTAGATAATCACCTTGCTGGGGTTGTTTGACCCCAGAATTCTTTCCTGCCCATGGCAGGGGGTTGGACTTGATGATCTGCTCACGTCCCTTCTGACCCTAACAACTATGAAACTATCATTATATAGTTGGTTGACTTAAAAAAAATAAAGAAGTCTGAGCTTCTTTTTACAATTTCCTGAACTGCCTAATGCAAGTAGGGGTGGAAGAGTCAAAATACAGCAAGAAAGAAGGATGTCAAGACCCTGGTCTTCAAAAGGAATTGGGCAGGACCTTGCCACACAGGTTAAACACTGCAATGTTGCCCCCTTAATTTCCACTCAGCTGCCGTCTAACATCTATGTTAGCTTAGAAATGGTATTTAAAGTCTGTTTTGGGGGAATTGGCTTATAGGTATAGATATATACATTAAAAGGGTTCAAGATGGACAGCAGGGGTTAATTGATTTCTAAAGAGCATGGGTTTCACAAACACAGTTTCTCATAGCCCTGAAAGCAGACAGGCTGTCTAACACAACAAGGCCAATGGATGGACACAACCTGAGATTTGAGGGGGCATGTACCATACTGTTTAACACAACAAGGTCCACAAGGACATGAAGTCTGGGAACCAAGGAAGTATGTACCATACTGACCATAACACAAGATAAGTAACACCAGCTACAAGGGCCTTGAGAGTCCTTCCTTGTCCCTCCCTTTGTCCTGTCTCTCCTCTTTCCCTCCCTGTTCCTTCCTTATCCCCATCCCCCGGGAAGGGTCCCCGAAACCACCTTGGACAAAGGGTACACCAGCAACCTGTCTCATCCACCCCTCCAGACGGGGGTGGGGGGTGGGCTGCGGCATCCAACTTCCAGACTGATGACATCTGATACCTAAGAAAGAGCCTCAGAGTGAAGACCAAATCCTGGCCAGATGTACTTTGACTCTGATGAGAGGATTTGGTAGATATATAGAATTGTTTGATTGTTTGCATTAGGGGGTTTTTTTGTTATCACTGTGCATCAATACATTCACCTATTATCAAACAGAAAGGTCGTAGTCAGTCTGTGGGGGTGGGTGGGAAGCCCAAAATCACCCTATACTGCACACTGGTTCAAACATTCACTAAGGATATAAAAAGCCTGGACTCAATTTTTTCCTCCAGTGAGAAGATGCAAACCCACATCTGTCTCTTCCTGGAGAAGAAAAAAAGAGAGCCCTAACCATCTGACTACAAATGTGATGAACTACTCTCTACCCCTCCTGTTGAAGCTGCACTACTTCACAGAACAGAAGTAATTCTGCAGGAGAGCTAGCATGATTAGTTATGCCAGAGGTGCAGATACTTCCCCCCACTAATCTTGATGTGAGCATGTGTGGTTCCAGTCTCTGCCAAGGACTTGTTATATGAAATACTTAGGGCACACTAAGACAGAATTTCAGTTTTGTTTAATTCATTTTATATAGTCTTGAAATGGATTTCATTTCTTCAGTAACAGCTGCAGAATGGCTGAAGTTGCACTGCAGTCCAAGTTGGAAATAGCCTGCTTTTAAACTACTGTATATCCTCAACTACTTATACTGTGTAGCTTTTTCTCTTTATAGTGCTTTAACATCCTAATAATTTCTCATGTATTTTTGTTTTCAAAAACAGTCTCTCCATTTCCTTTTAAAGAGCATTATATTTTCAATATCTTTAAATAGCACATTTCTACTTAAAATATTTTACAATAATTTTCACTTCAGCAGTGACAATGAGCTGGTTTGACAACAAAGGCCAGATTTTCAGCTGGGATACATTGGTGTATCAGCATGGCCTGGGTCCACTGACTTCAGGCTTATACAACTGAAGATGAGGAATGAGTATTTGTTTCTTTCCAAATTATGTTATTCTTAAATTTAAAAATGTATATATTTCTTTACAAAAATATGCACACAGACACATTTAAAATATTTGTTTCTATAGCAAGTTTTGGTTCCTGACTATTGCTTTTCGTCATCTTTAAAATATGTGGCAGGGTATCTTACACAGTATAGACTGTAAACATCGCTATCCACCTAAGGAAACTACATCTTGGAGGTAGGATAAATACATATTTTTAAATCCAGTTACCAAAGGCTTGGCACAGATGGGTTTAGCAGCTGTCCATGAACTGGAGAACTGTTTTTTTTTGACTTGCCAAAAGATATAATGTCTGAATGCAAAAATGTCTAAATCTAGACTGGTTAAAATGAACATTGCACTTTGTTTTACATCTGAATATATTTAAGGATTACTATGGAGGAGCACTGCTTGAGCACATGCAACTCATATAAAGTTATTTAGTTACTAAATCCTGATCTGTTCATTGAATGTTAACAAAATATTTCATGGAATAATCAAAACATTTACACCTATGATAACTTCCATCTAAATACTGCAAAACATTTGGATGATTACCCCTTCCAAACCTGAGAAGAAGGTATGCTATTTTATGTAAAATAGCATTGATCAAAGGGCCATATTCTATGGTTCACCTCAGACTGGAGGTAACCACCAATGGTGAAATGACACTGGGATCACAGTGGTGTTAAGCCATTTTTTCTCCTCTGAATTTCACAGTGTCCAAAACTATACCAGCTTTACTTCCTCCAGGGATTTCTTTATATTACAAGAGTCTCCAGCTGTTCCATTAGGGAAACATTTTGGCTACTTTTCAAGAAACACAAAGCAGTTGGAAAGAGCAGCTAAAAAAGTTCAAAAAGTTCAAAAAGTTTTAAGTAGCCTGGCAAAAGTCAAATAGCATAGGGCCAAATGGCATAGAAAAACAGTTAGGAAATCTATAACTCCTGATTGGTAGTCTTCTGGTTCTGCCATATGGCATCCTTCCAAGTAACAGAACTTCTCTCAAAAAAGATGCTAATTGTGGTTAGCAGAATATTTCTTATTCTGTTTATCCAATTGCTGCTGGTGGGAATATAGACTACAGGACAGACCAACAGCTATTTGTTAGTGACTTGAGTCTCAAATAAGGACCACACTGAAGCCTTAATATTTTGCCACCAGAAGCCTCTCCACAATTTCAGACTGAAATGAATTTAGGGAAAAATGGTTAATGACAAAATGTATCTGGGAAAAAAATTCTTGTAATACACGTGGAGGGCTTGCCGGGCTTTCCCCAGCTCTCCAGGCTTAGGAGACCACAAACACGATTGGTTGGGCAAATCCCACTAGTCAGAGAAAGGCAGTAGAGAAGCCAGGAGGAGAGTCCACTCCACCTCTACTCCAAAGCAGGGGACCAGGAGTGGACCTAATTAGGAACTGCAGTTGCAGCCCCCGATTTGTTCATTTTCAATCTGGGGACAGAGCCCCAGGAGGGGGTATAAGCAGCTGTGAGCTGAGCATGCAGCACATGTGGCAAGGGACAAAGAAGAAGGAAGAGGTCCGGGGTGAAAAAGAGCTGGGAGAGCTGCCCAGTGGGTGTATCTGGCTGCCTAGAAGAGTCCAAAAGATTCTGCCGCTGGGCGGAAGTAGTGGGCGGTGCAGGCATTGCTGCACTGAGGGCCCGTGAGGGCCCAGGAACCTGGGAGCCACAGCGAGGCAGCTCAGGTCTCCAACCATGGAGTGAGGCTGGGCACAGGAGCCATCACTACCATGGGGTGAGTCAATGAGGGCCATAAGGCCCTGGAGAAGGAGGGGCCAGGCAATCTAGGACCTATTCCCTGCAATGGGTCCACAGGGGCCCCATGAACAGAGCAGTCGCTGAGTGCAGGGAGCAGTATTCTGAGCAGCATGGCCCTGGGCATGCATGAGGTGGCCCAGGCCCAAAACTCCCCCTGAGAAGGATTGAGCCACTGGGATGCATGAGCAAGTCACACTGCTCTCCTGAGGTCTGGAACTGAGCCCTCCCCTGGAGAAACATTAGTCAGACCAGGGCAGCTTATGGACAACCCCCATCTAGCTCCTTATGACACACGAGTCAGTGGGCAATGGGTCCCCCACTGGGGAGTAATATGTGGGTGGAGGGTAGCCTCGCTAGGAGAGGCAGGAGGAAAGGACCTTCTGAAGGAGGGGGACCCCTAGAGAACTCTTGCACCTCAAATTTTAGAGTGTTTTATTGATAGTTTGAAATGCATGTGTATCTTTGGAGTGTTTATTAACTATACACCTGGTATTTTAGAGAGTCATTTATTGTGGTACTTACTTGTTCATATCGGTTGGATCATTATGCTTACCTGCTTGCATATGGGTATGTATATATTTACAGTTATATATATATTTGTAACCTATAAATATTCACCTCAGTTCTTATATAGTAAATTTGTACTTGATTAAGACATTGTTTTCTATTCCTTCTCTACTGAGACACGATAGGTGGGGAAAAACTGCAAATAGACTGCTGTTTCCACCCCCAGCATGGATGCCCTGCTGGCTTTCCACTTCTATTGGTGAGAAGGGGTGCTCACTTGGGGACACCTAAGTTACATACACATTGCACAGAAATTACAATAGTTACATACAAGCTTAATATCTAGTAATTAAACAACAGTTATACTTTCTAAGTCTCTTTTTCAATTAGCCAAAACATTGTAAAAAATACTCAGAGAAAATACAAAAGGAATCTCTAGAAATACACAATATGAAAGTCTAGTGGTCAATTTCCATAACCATTACATCAATCTTTTCAATTGATTTAGAAACCACATGAAAGTCACATTTGGTTTATCATGGATTTAATTGCCTGAAACTACAAAGACGAAAACAGTCTAAATTAATTTGGTTTCAAAGAATGGCACCTGGCCAAAAATGCAGTTTAAATAAGACTGCCATTCCTTCCCCCTAAATTCTTTTTAGGAACATCATGTGGTATTAAGCAATTCAGAAAATAACTTGTCCTTTATCTGCATGCAAACAGAAACTGGAGATCAACCAAGGAAGCAGTGTTATGATCAGCTGGAGTAGATTTAAGTAAAGAGTTTGTGGCTTTATAAGGAATAGGTTCTGGTTTCAGTGGCTTTGAAGTCCCACAAAATGTTCTTGCAATGATACTGAGTTCAAAATATGTGGATTGCCTCTTGTGAGAAGCAATCCATATATTGAAATGGGATAGTAACAGATAAATGTAGAAGACCTTGTGTCTCTGATTTCTAAAACTCAAGTCCATTTAGGGTCTTTAAAATAAGTAATGAGACTTTGAAATATGAATCTGTGCGGGCGGGGGGCAAGCCAGGCCCGTCTTTGCACACGCGGGCTGTGGCCAGCAGCCCGGGCACGCAGGGCCGGAGGAGACTGGGGGCGAGCTAGAATTAGTCACGGACACGTAGTGGTTGATTTAAAGATTATTTTACTTACACCAAAGATGGTCATGGTGCAGGCAGGAAAACTTGCTTGAGTTATAGTTGCAGATAGAAAAGAAGAGAGGCGGACTAGAGTTCCTTCCCGTGAACACTCTTCTAGCCCATCCGGTTGGAGGCTCTAAACCGCGAGCCCGTCGCGCCATCTGAAGAAAGTACACGAAACAAAGAGCTCTGAATACACTCGCACAAAGTTTGCTAGGCTCCGTGGATCCTTTTTGCGTGCAGGGAAGAGGGATACGTCGAGGATTGCGCTCGGTGACAGGGAGAGGCTAGAGGCTGATCAGACCTCTGCTGCCTGCTTGAAATGCGCTGGGTCCGTAAGGATCCACAGCGCTTAGAGATCTTCACACGGCGTGAAGTCTCCTCCTCCTGGTGTTCGTGGAGTCCTCTAACTTGGGCGGAAACCACACAAGCTTCTTATACGGCTAGCAAGCCAATCGCTAGCCGCCACGTGTGCATATTTTAGAACTAGCCAATAATGGGGCACAAATTTGAATACGAATGGCGGGAACTCCTTGCAACGAGCATTTCTGTGCTGCAAAGAAGAAATGCATACTGCAAAGAAAGATACAAAACGGCGGGAATTCTTTTGCACCCGGGGTTCTCCTCTGCAGCGGAAAACTCCACCGTGCAAAGAAGCTGCAATTTGGCGGGAAATAATTCAGTGGTGCCAAAGCACACACAAAACAAAAATCACAACTTTGGGTTCTGACAGAATGCATTGTAGTTATTTTACAATGTAGCTGTACTGCTTTATAGAGGAGGATGTGAGCAGTAGTGTACGGAATAAGTTGGGCAGTTCATGACCAAAAAAATGTGGGATCCGTGAAAGCATCGCCAAACGAAGTGAGGTGATGAGTTTCTCAGCAATCAAGACAATTCCTCAGATAGTGGAGGATGTGTAAATTAGAGCAGAATCCTATTTCACTTTGTGCACCTAAATGGAAGTTTTCTAATAATGTAATTGCCATTTTGGGCACATTATGCAATCTGTAGTCCTACTCCCTATTGGTTGTGCATAAGTGAGCCTCCATATGCCTACTAAGGTTCACATGCCCCTTAGGAGGCAGTAGCTAATGATTAACTTGTGGCCAGCAGATTAAAGCACTGAGCTGGGAAGTCAAAGAACCCCAGGTTCTAAACTACCACTTGGTAAGCAAGGCATAGTAGCTAGATCCTGTTCTTCCTAGGCAAATACCCTGGCCTTTCATCCTGACTTCTAAAATCATGGAAAGTTAGGGTTGGAAAGGACCTCATCTAGTACGGTGGTTCTCAACCTTTTTTGTCCTATGACCCATTTGTAAACACTGATCCACGTCCACTGGTCTCTCCACATCCACAGAGCCAGTCATCTCATCGTAGAAGGCAATCAAGTTGGTCAGGCATGACCGTGGTGAATCCATTCTGACTTTTCCTAATCACCTTTTTCTCCTCCAAGTGTTTAGAAAATGGATTCCTTGAGGAATCCAAATAGATTAGCTTGTACACCCATGTTGCATAGGGGGTAAGATCTTCACTTTCACAACTGGAAAAATGTCACTGAGTGTGTAAAGTGAACTAGGATTCCACCCTTAATGTATTTCTGATCTTTATCGGATACTTAGATCCTACAACCATGCTCATTAATGCCAGCTGAGGCTCTAGCCTACATTTCTAAATTAATCCTATAAGGGTATACAATCTTGGGAGATGGAAAAATAATTTATTAATTTAAATAAGCAAAAGTTAAGTAACACAAGAGCGGCTAAAACACTGGAAGTCTACCATGCACACCTGGATAAACAGTACTGGCATGCCATTGTCCCTTATAAGCATATTGAAAAAAGCAATAAACATAAAAACAAGATGGAAGTCCTGAGAGGTGTGACTTCTAATGATCTCTGTAAGTTTTTACACCAGTAAATCAAATTAAAATATTTTAATTTGCTGTGATCTTAACAGTTCAGAACTTGATATATATTTGAATATATGTACTGGGTAAAACAGTGGACAACTTAAAAAGAAAAAAAAATCTAGAGTTGATAAGATACTTGGACAAAGAGATGGATTTCAGACTCTATCTGCAAAAAAATCATGATTTCACATTATATATTCAAACAGAATTATATAATCAAGAGCATTCAGTTGTTGGTAAACTTCTGTATTACTCAGAGATATTGGTTGTTTTGGAGTGATGTCAAACCTGATGGTGCAGCAATTATTCAAGAGGCAAGGATTATTTGGGTTGATATCTTTTATTTGACCAACTGCATGGTTGAGATAAAGTTAGACAAACTTTGGAGTGCAAGGCATTCTTCATCAGGTCTGAGAAGCGAACCATGCACAGCAATGATTAAGAACAGTGGGTAGAGATGTGAAATTGGAGAGAGGAGAAATTCCCAAGAGTAGCAGACAAACAATTATCAGAAGAAGAGACTGATTATTGGGAGATCAATACCTTTCAAAAGAGGTTGAACAACTATTGCCCCTTGATCAAACTCTCTAGAATATTTGTACACTAACATTCACTTCCTGCACACAACAATCTACATCCAAGACTGCACCTTACAAACCACCATATATAAAAAACCCAAGGATCACCATACTTTTGTCTATAAATTAGCAATTATATAAAAAGTAGCTGTCCTTCAGCTACTGCTGCCTCTGCTTTGAAAAGAAAACTTGCAACACCCTTCTGGCCAGCATGAAATCTGCCTCTCTCTTCTAGAGAAACACATGGAAATAATCATCCAAATACCCTGCAGTAACCCACTACAATAAAAAAAAAGACCCCCCTCCTCAGGCCACCACCATAACCTTGGTGGTCACCTACCACCCTGCACTAGACATCTTTGCCTGAAAGGTTTTAGCATTCAGTACTAGTGATATGGATATGAGCATAGCTTTGCACAGGGAGAAATGACTATGTAAAATATATACTTCCCTCATCTTTATTTTTCCTTAATATGTAGCAAACCCCCCAGTTTTTCTTTTTTTATTATTATTTATTTTAAAATGCATTCCCTCCCCTTCCCCAACCATTTCTGACCTTTTCTCTCCCTCTCTATTCCCTATAGATAAGTATAAATGAGCTCAGACTTCGGATAAGTTTTAAACATATTTATTTTGGTAGCAAGCTTTTGGTTTTGGATATCCGCTGTTTTATATTGTATTATTATTAGGTTTGTATTGATTCTATATTGTATTATTATCATTTTTGTATTGATTTTTATTGTTTCAAATGGATATTGTATGGTTTAGGCCTGTTTGTAAGTGAACCAAAGTCATGTCAAGTTTCCATTTTATATGTCAAGCCTCCATCTTCTGTCCTCTGCCTGGGCATCTGATGTTGCAACAATATGGTTCATAATCAATATGGTTGTACCCCTCCCATGTAAATTGGTTCCTGGATGAATGAGAATGATTGAGAATGATTGAAATACAATGGTAGTAGTCCTCTACTGAATGGCCTGTAATGACTGGGCCATCACCTTGCATCGATTCATCCAGGAACCACGGACTTCACCCAGGAACAGAGACAAGACCAGCATTTGAAAGACAAAAGACCCTGCAAAACCAGCAACTCTCACCATTACAGACACCAGAAACTGCACATCCCTGCATGGAGCACACATGCTCAGTACACCAGGGGCTGACCCTTGCCTGGGCATGCCTCCTTGTCACTAGGGTCACACAAGGTCTGCCCCTATAAAAAGGGGCAGTGAAGACAGACCCAGTGGGAACGCCATTTCCATCTGGACCAGCACCATGCCACATCACCTATCCACCCAGAGGCCCTGCCGGCGACCCCCCTCTGGAAAACACCTACTGGACAAGGACCCCTTCCAGCCTGGATAGGTAGATATAACCTGCACACCTCCTCCTACAATCTGGACTCTCCCTCTCTGTCTCTCTCTCTCCTCCTGGACTTCAGTGGACTTCAGCCCCTGCACCAAGCCTCTCTAAGCCCTGCTGCCATTGTGTGTGTGTGTGTGTGTGGGTGCAAGGGAACCAATTTGATATTGTGTCACCATTTCCCCTGTTCAATAAAACCACTGTCATTTACAACCCCGAGTTGGGTCATGTTTTACTGAATCCCAGTCCCTTCCCTATCTTAAATTCCAGCCTCATTCTTTCTCTCTCTCTCAGCTCCAGTCCCCACCCTCTCTCCTAGTTTCCTGATCTCCTCCCAATTCCATCTCCCCTTTTCTGCCACCTCTCAGCCTCCCCTGCTCCTACTGCCTTTTCCCTGTGACTTTCTGCTGACTTTCTCTGCTTTCCTGCTGCCCTGCCACCTGCTGCTTTTCCGGTGATTTTCTGTTGTCCCCCTCTCTGTTTTCAGGCTTCCCCTGCACCTTCTGTAATCCTCCCCTCGCCCCCCACCCCCCGCAGCTTTCCAGCTCCTCTTAGCTGTCATGTAGTTTTCTCCAGCAGCTGGAGCCTTTCTCTAGCTTCCAGCACCTACTGCCACTCCCTGCAACTTCTCTAGCTGCCCCGGAGCCACCTTCTGGCTCCCCACACCCAGATCCCTTCTTTAATATCCACACTTTCCCTTAGTCCCATTTTTCCGTCTCCCCACCTACCTTTTCAGTTTCCCTGTAGCTCTGGCTCCAGACCCAGCCTATGTGCTGGCATGCTTCCCTGTTCTGCAGGCTTTGGGCACTGTCTTTTAATCAATTAAGATCAATTAACCTAAAGTAACCCCCGAGCCTCAGTTCTTCAGCCCAGGCCCCTATAGGCTACCAGTTCTAATCCCAGTCCTGGTAACTTTAACTCCCTACACTTCTACTTTCTTACCTTAACCTTTCCCCAGATACCCCAAGTACACAAGGCACATACATACATACACACACAACACCCAACTTAGGAACTCACCTGTGTGCATGTGTAGGTGGGTGGTATGTGTGTGAATTAGTGAATACACATATATATACATATATAGATATCATTGTGTGTGTGATATATGAATTAGTAATCCATGTATGTGTATTGGATGTTCAGGTGTTGGTAACTGGTAACTGATTCTGTATAAATTTGGTGCGTATAGCGTGTATGGGCTTAAACTGGTGATAGGTGTGCATGAACCTAGACAGGTTATTTTGAATGAGTGTGTATTTGAGTTGCTAGTGTATGTGTGTATGAGTGTATATATATATATACACAATGCCATGTGTATATATATATATATATATATACACACACATGTATGGCAATGTGTGTATGATATACGAATTAGTGATCTTTGTCTAACTTTTGGGGTGTATGTGCTTGAATTGGTGGTAAGTATGCATGTGCCTAGGCTGGTTTGGATGTGTATGGGCCTGAACTTGTAGTGTGTGTGTGTGTGTGTGTGTGTGTGTGTGTGTGTGTGTGTGTGTGTGTGTGTGTGTGTGTATGCACCTAATTGATTTGTGTTTGTTTTGTATATGTGCAATTGTGTCACACCCTCTTGTCTAACAGCACAATATTGAGATCCTAAGAGTTGGCCTGACCCCCCCCAAGGGCAACAAATTGAGACATGATATATGTCAGGTTATGGTTCAATTTAATTTCTATCAGGGACAACTTACTTTCTAGAACAGGAAGTTTGTAGTTATCATTGTTTCTTAGCCAGGTTACTATGAATACTATAGTTTGTGATATTAGTTCTCTTTTGACCAAACTGTTACTGCTGAGAATTGAGAGAGTCTGTAAACTGATGCTGATTTGAATGACAGCTCATTCTTCCACCTGCTTCCACATGGCCCCAGGCTTTCCTGCAAGGGGAAAGTCAGGTAGTGTAGCTGATATCAGCCATTTCCTTAGATTTCTTCCTATTCAGGGTGATGAGAGAAACTGGAAAACCACTCCCAAATCACACAGCTCACAGAAGAATCCACTGGAGCCTTCATGTTTCTACATTACTGCTCTGTCAGCACGCTGCCTCGGTGTAGGAGATCTGTTAAGAGAGCTTGAAAGCTCTAACTGGATCTGTTCATAGAGCCCTGTGGGGGTGGACTACAAGTTACAAAAGTGTAATTTTACGTTTTGCTTTTCCCTGAGTTCTTCTCTTCATCTCTCCTTCAGTCAAAAAAATTTGGGGTGGGGGATGTGGATGGGTGCGGGGGGGAGGGGGTGTCTCATGGAGCAATTCAAACAAGGGTTTGCAGTCAAAATCCTGCAGTTAATTCCAAGGTGTTTTATCCTGGAAAAGCCATACAACATCGAGTTAATCTCTATAATGTATGCATCTATTTACATGCCTCACAGGGCTGTTGAAAGGATTAACTAATTGCTATTTGTTCTGTATTTTGAGATGTTGCAATGGAAGGTGCTAGAAGACTGAAGTAGAACATTTCATAAAAACACAGAATAAAAGAAAATTAGGGTTGGAAGGGACTACAGGAGGTCTAGTCCAACCCCCTGCTCAAAGCAGGACCATCCCCAACTAGTTCATCCCAGGCAAGGCTTTGTCTATCTGGGTCTTAAAACCTCCAAGGATGTAGACTCCACAACTTCTCTGGGTAACCCGTTCCAGTGTTTTACCAATCTCCTAGTGAGAAAGTTTTTCCTAATATCTAACCTAAACTTCCCTTGCTGCAAATTGAGACCATTGCTCCTTGCTCTGTTATCTTTCACTACTGAGAACAGTCTAGCTTCATCCTCTTTGGACCCCCACCTCCTTTTTCAGCTAGTTGAAGGCTGCTATTAAATCCCCCCCACAGTCTTCACTTCTCCAGACTAAATAAGCCCAGATCCTTCAGCCTCTCCTCAAAAGTTATGTCCCCTAACATTTTGTTGCCTTCCACTGGACTCTCTCCAATTTCTCCACATTCTTTCTGTAGTGGGGGTCCCAAAACTGGACACAGCACTCCAGATATGATCTCACCAGTGCCAAATAGAGGGAAGAATCACTTCTCTCAATCTGCTGGCAACACTCCTGCTAATGCAGTCCAGTATGCCATTAGCCTTCTTCATGACTAGGAATAATGACCACAAGTTAACTGAAAGTAGGTTCAGGCTGGACATCAGGAAGCACTACTTTACAGTCAGGGTGGCTAGGATCTGGAACCAACTTCCAAGGGAAGAGGTGCTTGCTCCTACCCTGGGGGTCTTCAAAAGGAGGCTAGATAATCACCTTGACGGGGTTATTTGACCACAGAATTCTTTCCTGCCCATGGCAGGGGGTTGGACTTGATGATCTGCTCAGGTCCTTTCTGACCCTAACAACTAACTAATGACTAACTTTAACAAGGGCACACTGTTCAGCTTATTGTGCACTGTAAGCCCCAAGTCCTTTTCTGCAGAGCTGCCAGTCAGTCCACAGCCTGTATGGGTGTCTGGGATTGTTCCATCCTAAGTGCAAGACTTTGCACTTGCCTTTATTGAATTTAATGAGATTTCTTTTGGTCCAAACCTCCAATTTGTCAAAGTCTCTCTGAAATCTATCCCTGCCCTCCAGCATATCTACTACCCCCTTTCCCCCTCCACCCCGCCCTTGTGTTATCTACAAACTTGCTGAAGGTGCACTCTATCCCATATTCCAGGTCATTGATTAAAATATTTAACAAAGCCAACCATGAGACAACCCCTGGGGCACTCCACTTGGTACCGGCTGCCAACTAGACATCACGCCATTGACTACTACCCTCTGAACCTGATGATCTAGCCAGTTTTCTATCCACTTTACAGTACACTCATTAAACCCTGTACTTCCTTAGCTTGCATGCAAGAATGTTGTGGGAGACTTGCTAAAGTTAAGATATATCACATCCACTGATCCCCCCATATCCACAGAACCAGTCATCTCATCACAGAAGGCAATCAGGTTGGTCAGGCATGACGTTACCTTGGCAATTCCATACTGACTGTTCCTAATCACCTTCTTCTCCTCTAAGTGCTTAGAAATAGATTCCTTAAGGACCTACTTTATGATTTTTCCAAGATTTGAGGTGAGCCTGACCCTCTTGTAGTTCCCTGGACCCTCTTTCTTCCCTTTCTTAAAGATAGGCACTTTACTTGCCCGTTTCCAAATGTCCTGGACATCTCCCAATCAACACGAGTTTTCAAAGATGATAGCCAGTGATTCTGCAATCACATTGGCCAACTCCCACAGCACCCTTGAATGCATCCCACCAGGCCCCATGTACTTATATACACACCCAGCTTTTCCAAACAGTCCCCAACCTGTTCTTTTGTCACTGTTGGCTTCTCACCTCCTCTCCAAACTGTGCTGCCAGGTGCAGTAGTTTGGGAGCTGACCTTGCCTGTGAAGACTAAAGTGAAAAAGGCATTGAGTTCTTTTGCCTTTTGTGCATAATTTTTCACTAGGTTGCCTCCCCGATTTAGTAAAGGGCCCAACGCACCCACACTTTCCCTGATTCTCCTCTTGTTGCTAACATACTTGTAGAAACACTTCTTGTTAGCTTTTACATCCCTTGCTAGCTGCAACTCCAGTTTTGCTTTGGCTTTCCCAGTTTCATCCCTGCATGTCCAAGCAATACTCTTATACTACTCCCTAGTTATTTGTGCAAGTTTCCACTTCTTATAAGCTTCCTTTTTGTGTTTTAGCTTACTGAAGTGTTCTCTGGTAAACTAAAATAGTCTGCTGCCATACTTGCTAGTCTTCCTGCACATCAAGATGGTTTGATCCTGTACCCTCAGTAAGGTTTCTTTAAGGTACAGACAATTCTCCTAAGCTCCTCTCCCTCTCAGACTGGCCTCCCAGGGGATCCTGCCCATTTCTTGATTAGTTTCTCCCCTTCAAAGGCATCAGTAATTTTAACAGAGTTTTGTTCAGGTCTACACAATAATTTTGTAAAATAATTTTGGAGCCATCTTGCCATCCACCATCTTAGCTCTCCTAAGATCTCAGTTCTCCTTCCACAAAGAGAAGCAGTGTCTTAACTAAACAGGAGAGGGCCACAAAACAATGATTCTAAGAATAGTATTAAACCCAGATAGTGACATTTAATAGTGACATTGTAAGGACTGCATTAAACCCCAGTTTATACCTCAGGGTACTTAAGGAGCTGGCAAGCATGATAGCTTGGCCACTGGCATGGATCTTTGAGAACTCGTGGTGCTCAGGCAAAGTGCCCGAAGATTGGAAGAAGGCCAATGTGGTGCCTATCTTCAAAAGAGGGAGGAAAGCAGATCCGGGGAACTATAGGCCCATCAGCCTGACCTCCATCCCTGGGAAGATCTTGGAGAAAATCATCAAAGAGACCATTCTTGACAAAGTGGCTGGAGGCAACTTCTTGAGGGATAGCCAGCACAGATTTGTTACGGATAGGTCTTGCCTGACCAATCTCATCTCCTTCTATGAGCAGGTGACATATCACCTGGACAAGGGAGAAGAGATTGACGTCATATATCTTGACTTTAATAAAGCTATTGATGTGATATCCCATGATCGTCTTATAGAAAAACTGGCCAATTGCGGCCTTGGCTACATCGCAGTCCACTGGCTTAGGAACTGGCTTCAAGATCAGACCCAGAGAGTGGTAGTTGATGGAAGTCAATCATTGTGGTGTGCCATGACCAGTGGGGTTCCCCAAGGCTCCGTCCTTGGGCCTATCCTTTTCAACATCTTCATTAATGATGTGGACATTGGTGTCAGAAGCGGACTGGCCAAGTTCGCTGATGACACCAAACTTTGGGGAAAAGCGTCCACACCCGAGGACAGGATGGTGATGCAGGCCAACCTTGGCAGGCTCGGAAAATGGGTGGATGAAAACCCGATGGCCCTCAAGTCCAAAAAATGTAAGGTACTCCACCTTGGGAAAAAAAAACCTCACAGCATGCTTATAGGTTTGGCAGTGCTACACTTGCTAGCACTACATCTGAAAGGGACTTGGGGGTCATGATTGACCACAAGATTAATATGAGCCACCAATGTGATGTTGCTGCTGGCAAAGTGAGCAAAACTCTGACTTGCATCCATAGATGCTTCTCTAGAAAATCCTAGGATGTCATCCTCCCACTGTGCTCAGCCTTGGTGAGGCCACAGCTGGAGTACTGCATCCAATTCTGGGCTCCATAATTTAAAAAGGATGTGGAGAAGCTTGAGAGAGTCCAGAGGAGAGCCATGTGCATAATCAGATGGCAGGAAAACAGGCTGTATGATGAGAGGCTGAGATCTGTGGGACTCTTCAGCCTGGAAAAGGGCAGGCTCAGGGGGACCTGGTGGCTGCCTATAAGTACATAAGGGGTGTGCAGCAGGATCTGGGGCAGCATCTGTTCACCAGAGTGCCCCATGGATGACAAGGTCAAACAGTCACAAAACTTCTCCAAGACCATTTCAGTCTGGACATAAGGAAGAACTTCTTTACAGTCCAAGGCCCCAAGGCCTGGAACAGACTGCTGCCAGAGGTGGTGCAAGAACCTACTCTGGATTCCTTTAAAAGTCAATTGGATGTTTATCTTGCTGGGATCCTGTGACCCCAGCTGACTTCCTGCCCCTGGGGCAGGGGACTAGACTTGATGATCTTCTGAGGTCCCTTCCAGGCCTAATGTCTTATAAAATCTATGAAACCCTGACATTGACAAAAAAGTTTTCTAGGTTGTACAAATGGATGAGTTTAAAACATATAGAAATAAAAATCCCCTCGCTTACTTTATAGTTTTACATGATTTCCTTTCCATGATTTAACTGGGGTACTTTAAGAATTGGGGATGCAAAGTTTCATTGCAATAGATAATGTAGGGAAAGACATCTTATGGAAGATCAAATGATCTCTGGGTCTTGTATATTAAATTTTAGAAACAAAACCTTGACAGGCAATTAGCTTAATTGAACTCTCAAAGTCAGTAACCCAGCAAGTATGGCCTAATAGTCTGTCAGTATTAATAAACTTTAGCTCTCAGTCTTTCAGTCTTGTTATAAATTTTCCTGTCCAACAAAAATGCTTGTATTTAATATAATGTTAGCTTCATTCTGAGAAACATCTTTCTCTTCCACCCCCAATTTTATTCCATGTATGTCATGGCTGAAATCAAATCCTTGGATGGATCCTTTGCTTTAGAGGAGGGGTGGGCAAAATATGACCCATTGGACAAATCCAGCACATCAACTGATTGTATCCAGCCTGCAGCTGCCCCCACAGAACTCTGCATGGAGCCAAGCTCTGCCCACTCCTGGCCAGCACAGCCCATATTGCTCTCCCAACTGCACCCTCCCCACACCTGCTGATAGCACCACCCTGGCCTTGGCCATCATGCATAGCCTCCTGGTAGGCCTGCTCTCACTGCTGCTGCAGCTGTCCAGGTACTGCTGGCTCCCTCCCCCCACCTCCAGCAGTTCCTTCTCCTCCTGCCCCTGCTGCACTGCTTCAATATACAAAAGTAAGACTTCATTTTGAGCTATTATGCAATAGCTGCTACATACAGTACTCAAAAACACATAAATCAGAACAAAAATATTTTTTAAATAAAATTTAAATATGCTATAGTAAACATTTGATTTTTAGTATATGATTTGTTTTTATCTATCTTTTGTTAAAATTATATCTTCTGAAAGATTTTGTGTGCACGGCCCTTGACAGCTCACCAGAACTTGCTAAGTGGCCCTCCAACTGAAATAATTGCCCACTCCTGCTTTAGGAGGTTTGTATGAGGATTTTCTGCAACTTTAAAATGTAGAAAAAACTCCCAACTAACTACGTTGCAGAGTAATTGTGACAGGGGGCTATAACAAGGCCAGTCCAATTGCTGGCCTGCCCACCTGTTTAGGGCAGTTTGCCCACCTGACTCACTTGCCATGCTTTTGTTGGAATTAAATAGTTGTTTGTGGGTAGGAAGCTGCCCATTTATTGCCCTGATGCCAAGGTCATAATACACGGCTCCATACCATCCCTAAACCATGTCCCATGCCTCGCAGATGGCATCCAGCTCTACTATTACTCCCTGGCCCCTTAGCTGGGCCAGACTCAGCCTCTGGCCCAAACCTGGCCTCAGGCATCCTCAGACATGCCTTGGTCACATGCCCCCCACTGGGGCCTCTACTCTGTTTGGCCAATATGCGATCCTTTAAGCCTCCACAGAACCTACTCTACGTGGCCTCCAACTGCCAGTACTCCGGCCAGCCTATGTGCAGTCCTTCAGGCCCCCACATACCCTACTCTTTGTGGCCTCTAGCTTTCCCTCAACCCCTCACTGCGGCTGCTACACTGCCCGCTCATTGGGGCTTCTGGGCCTTATGCCCCTGGGGCCTCAGGTATCTGTCAACATGCCTGGACCCCTAATTTGGCCTATAGCCCACTCAGGCCTCAGGTGTCTGTTGACATGCCTGGATCCTGCCTCAGGCCCCACTCAGTGGGCCTGTGCCCTATGCTTTTCTGTTGAGGTGTGCTCCCCTAGACTTTCCCCTCCACAGGGTACCAACAAGGCAGTGGGAGCTGAGGCTTTCTGGTCCCCTATTTTTGCCTTTCACTGGAGAGGCACAGGTATGGTATTTCCTGCAGACTTCCCCGCCACAGGCAACCCCACCACACCATCCAACCCCAGCAGGGTGTAGTTTCAGATCATGCCCCAGAACCAGGAACCTCCTCCATCCCCAAAGTTCCTAAGATGACCTCCAAGTGTTCTGGGAGCTGCAAACTCCAGGCTAAGCGATGTTACTCTTCTTGCTCCCTAGGTGCAACTGCCAGCTCTGTTCCTAGGGCCTAGGCTTATACTGATGCTGCCCAGCCCTCCTCCAATCTGGTGGCACCCTTGCAGTCAAGTGACTGCCTAATTGGGCCTAACCATACCTGCTGTATGTGCCACAGTCTGCTCAGGCCCCTTAAACTGACACACTAATGTTTAAAGATTTTAATTTTTTTACTTATACCATTTTTTAGGAAATGCTTTGCTCTTTCCATGAATCATAATCAGTGTTCTAAATGTGCAAGAGTAGCGCTGTGAACAAGGATCAGTCTTTAGATCTTTTTTTAATTATATATATATATATATATATATATATATATATATATATATATATATTTCTATCTGACATGAAAGATCATTACTTCAGTACTTTGAACTCCCTAAATTTAGGGTAAGTCACACTAATGCCTATAGGGAGAACTGAATACTTGTATCAAGATAGACAAGGTATTTTCCCCTCATTATTTGACACATTTCTTTAGACTTTATGACCTAAAAATGTCTTTCTAAATTTAAATGGAGGAACTATAAAAGTAGATTATAATGTATGAGTCGCAATATTAGACAAGGAGCCTTTCAAGTATAAATATTGGTTGGTCTACAAATGTGCCACAGTTAGTGTATAGTAGATTAATTTACTCCAGCATAGGATAGTCCCATCAGACACAGGCAGTATCCCACACTGTAGTAAATTACTGCACTTAAACGCATGTGTAGATGGAGACATCTAGATTAGTTTACTCAGGCTCAAATTGAGTGGGAGTAAACTATTCAGTTGCATTAATTGCACATGTAGATGCTCCCCCTGAGTAGAAGGAAACACCTGCCTAGCCAGTGACAGACACATCATGTGGCAGAAAAGGCCATCTCTGTTCCTCTCCAAAAACTCTGCTCTGTGACAATTTGCTTAGGATGGGACCTGCAGAGGGTACACACCTTACCCTATCTCTTTAAGTAACCTGAGCTGGATACATTCCTGAGGGAGGGAGGAAACCTGCTCCCTCTGCCTACATGACTAGCATCACATACCTGGGTGAGGGGCTTGGGCTCCGTGGTAAGCTAGGGACTGCCAGTCTGCCCAGCAACTACTGATGCATTTCAAACTGGTTGGCTGACAGCCAACAGGTATTGGCCTCCTTTGGACCAGGTAAATGAGGTCATTAGGGCTATATAAGTTAAGGACTGCCCAGGAGGAGGAGGCAGCAGCCATGAGGAAGACTCAGAGAGAGAGAAGAGCTGGATCATCTGAAACTTGCTCTCACTCTCAAAACTCATGATCAAGGAACTGCCTGCCTCCAGAGGGAATCTCCACCTGCCTCTGGATGATACTTGTGAGTAAGCTACCTGAGATGTAACTAGTTATATAGCTTGCAATAACTCAGATGCGTGATCAACGGCTACCCCAGCCACCCTGTTTGCTCTATGGGATTTCTCTGATACTACTCAACTCTGTACCCTATTCCAACCCTACCCTTTCTAACCAATAAAGTTTTCCTTTGTACCTAGCATGGGAGACTTATTGGGAATGGGTCTAGATTATGCTTTGGGGTCCCCTTGGTTCAGCTGACTCCTACTTGTGCTTCCAACTGAGGGAAGCACCCCAAGTTTTTGAAATGATTCAAGTACCCTCAAGGGCTACTAGGCCTGTGTTTCCCAGGGGGCGCAGAGCCAGAATCAAGCCCATCCCTGGGTAGTGGCAGTTTTGTCCCCAGGCTAGCAGGTGTGCTCCAGGAAGAGGGTCGGCCAGATGCGAGGCACCCCCAGGGAGGCACTTGGAGCCTGGAAGGTGGTCAGGCACAGTGAGGTGGGTGGCTCAACACAGAAGCACCCACTACTGGCCTGCCACACATCACCTACCCCTTTCCTCTGCATTTTTCTCCAGGCTGACAAAAGTCAGGCTTGCTCAATTCCTTTCTAAAGTTCCTTCATGCTATGGCCACATGAACAATGCCATAGCATTTGAAGTAAGCAAAGTTTTGAGTTTATAGTATATCTGTAAACTGTAACAGCTACATGTGCTTGCTCTCATGGTACATGCAAGGTAGCCAACCCAAAATTTATAAAGCGGCCCACTTACCATGGGATAAAGCTGAGAAAATATGCAGTTGCTGTGCTACAGTTGATACATTGCCAATGCACACCTTCCTTGTCTCACAGTAACTTGTTTCAGTGCTTATGCACTGTATGAAGAACTCAGGTATTTATTTTGAGGCTGAAAACTTTAGTACACAGCAAAACACTTATCATTTGGACACTGCAGTGACAAAAGGACTTTTGGAGGATTTAGCTCTAAATGCTAGATTATACACACAGTAGCAGAATGATAAGTAACAAAAGAAAACAAATTTTCCTAATAAGTATGCATGCTTCCTACTTCTTAAGTATTGAATTTTATTGCCTATAAAAGTAAGTTATTTATAGCAGCAGCTTGAGCTGTGACATGCAAAACTGGGTGCAGTGTAAACTTCCCCATATGTTATCTGATACAAAAATCCCCTGAAGTCAACAGTAGGCTTTCCACTGACTTCATAACACTTTGGATTAGATCCAAAAGCATCATCTATCACTTGCATACTACTTACATGGTGTGATAGAACAATATGTCCATCTGTACCAGTGGAAAACCTGAGGCTTGACTTCATCATGGTGGCCTGACTCTATTCACAAGCCCTGAGATTCACCCCAGAGGCCTACATGAAAAACCGTTTGCTGTGTTAGTGCCACTATTATGTATTATTGGTTTGTTAAGTTATTGGAGTAGAAGTCAACTGTTGGAACAGCCTCTTAAAAAAGTGTCATTGATAAGTTGTATTAAATGTTCCATTCTAAATGGCAATTATGTTATTGCTGATCATAGGCTGTAGTTAAATATACTACAAGTTTAAATCTGAAGTGTGTCAGCAAGTTAGCTTCCCATCAAAACAGACATGTAACCTCTGAGGGAGATATAACACTAAGAACACAGCCAAGGGGGGGGAGGGCGGGGCTTTAAAAAAAGAGGAAAGACAGACAGGAAGAAAAATTGCTTCATTTCCTATTGGCGATTCTATCATCCAGGGGTGACTAGTGCCTCCTGAGTCTTTGGGGGCACAATTTGTGGGTGGGCATGGGTGTGGGCCAAAAGCCCCATATCCACTTCTATATCCTGAGCAGTGCTGAGTTGGGGGCCAATCTTGGGGGGGGGGGGCATGTGCCCCCTGTGTCCCCCCTACCAGGTGTCTGTGCCATCACCCCACCTCATTCCTCAGTTTCTATGACTAGGGACAGACATTACACAGAAACTGGTTTAAGTGATCAGAAACTGGTTCAAACCTGTAACAGAACAGGTGTTCAGTGCACATAGATCAATTTGAAAATGACTGAAAACAGTTTGAGATAATCCTGGTTGAATATAGTATCAGGCATGGCTCAGACCAATTTATGCAATGTCTGTCCCAGACCTCTTGCTGGTTTAAGATAAACCAGAGACCCACAGCATCCTGGCATGCTCTCTGGGCTGGGCGGGGCTCTCTGCTCCACAGCAGAGCTGGCCCCTCCCCTCTGTTCCCTGGCTGGAGTTCTGGCAGACACTGCAGATACATTAGGGTCTCCCTGGCTTCCTCCTGCCTTACCCCCACACCCTCGCTGTTCACTGCTCGAGCAGGAATCCCTCCCCTTCCCTCTCTCCCTCCCATTTCCCACAGCATAGACCCTAGCTCCATGGCTCCTAGGCACGTGGTATGCTAGCTAATGCTGAGACATGTCTCTATGTGTCTCTCCATTTCACTGAGGCAGACAGAACAGTGACCACTTAGGAGTTAATCAATAAGTCAGTCGGTAAGCTGTTTAAGAAGAGTTTGAAGTAATGGAGAGAGATTACTGTTTTGCTGATGAAGTGATAATCACTGTTACCAGTCCCCTGCTGGTTTGTTCACCTGTCAGTTTGCTGCAGACAGTATAAAGAAGCAGGGAGAGGGAGATTGAAAAGCTCTGTATCATCAATAGATGCATGCACTGCACCTTCCCCCTTGCCTTAGAGTGCTAGTAGGGGGCTGGAGGCTGGCAACACTCCCACCCCTTGGGCAGCAGGGGAAAGCTTGGGACTGTGCAGGCAGACCTCCCTAATCAGAGATCCTGCAAGGGCCTGGCCACCCCCTTCCCTGCTTAGCTCAGAGCTGTGCAAGGGAAGGGAGGGCTGCTCTAGCACCCCCTGGCTTCTAGTCTGAGCCACTTCAGGTATGTGACTGAATTTCCTCAGTCCAGAGAGAATGTCTGTATGGTTACAAACTGGTTCATCCTAGCCAGGTTAGACTAACCTGTAAAAATTAAATTAATTCAGGCTTAGGCTTTTTGAATATCTCGCCCTAGCCCATGAGGTAAGGCTTGCTTAACTTGTATAGTTAGCTAGGATAAGATTGGAATAAATCTTATCTTGTTCATTAAATTTGCTCAATAAAAACAGGGAATTGATAGATGCCCCAACCCTTTTGAGGCCTGCCAGAGCCATGCCTGGACACCTTTTGGAAGTGCTTCAAGACCTTCCTATTTGGGGAGGCATTTAGCAAACCGAGTTAGGCAGAGACACTGTTTAGAGGGTCTTTGTCTTACAATTATATTCTAATTCTCCATTTTGTAATCCTCTTCTTTTATAAGTTTTCTTTTTCTCTTATTGTAAGTCACTCAGAGCCTTGCTGTAAATAGTGAAATATAAATGTAATTGAATTAATCAATTGATCAATCACTCTGGACCAGAGCAGGTACATGGAAGAGATCCAGTGTCTGGTGTCTGACTTCCATTGAGTCTAACTATACCTAGGAGTGACATTTTTGCAAGGAAATATGGCCTTCAGTAAGCTGGGCAATAAATGCACTGGAATCATGCTAGCAACCACAGTTTTGATAAATGGACTATGTTATTTTTATATAAATATCTTTGTTTTGTTTATTCCTCCACCTTCCTCATCATATAAAAAGGTATTGCTGTTCCCTTAAAAATAGTGCTTATATACAAATACAGCAAGTCTGGACAAAAAAATGGAGGAAACCTCTGGATCAAAGTCAGCTTGAGGAAGAAGTCTGAAAAAGATAGAACCCTGGATTTGGGTAGGAGTAGAGAACTCTAATAGTATTAGAGTAAGAGAATTCACAGTAATGTTTACCATTATGGTAGACTAACAGACTTAACTTAACCACAGCCAAAAGGGACCTCGGGTAATGATTGACCATTGCATGAATATGTGCCGTCAGTGCAAGGCGGTGGTCAGCAGGCCAAATAGCACTCTGGCATGCATCAACCGATGCATCTCATGTAAAACTAAGGAAGCGATACCCCCACTGTATTCAGCACTGGTGAGTACATAGTTGGAGTACTGCATCCAGTTCTGGGTGCTGCACTTCAATAAGGATGTGGAAAAACTTGAGAGGGCCCAGAAAACAGCCACCTATATGATCAAGGACTTGCAAGGCAAGCTATATTAGGAAAGGCTGAGAGACCTGGGCCTCTTTAGCCTAAAGAAGAGAAGGTTGAGAGGGGACTTGATAGCAGCTTACTGCTATATCAGAGGAATGCATCAGGAGCTCGGTGAACAACTGTTCAGTAGGGCACCAGTGGGGAAGACCAGGACCAATGGGTACAAACTCCTGGAAAGCAGCTTCAGGCTTAATACCATGAAAAACCCCTTCACAGTCTGGGTGTCCAGACTGTGGAATAAACTCCCTCCAGAGGTGGTGCAGTCACCTACCCTGGAGGTTTTCAAGAGCAGACTGAACAGTCAACTCACTGGGGTCACTTAACCCCAGTTGCCTTCCTGCTTAAAGCAGGAGGGCTGGACCCAATGATCTGCAAGGTCCCTTACAGCCCCTAATAATCTGCGAATCAATCTGTGAAAACTTATAGACTGGAAGTGATACCATATTTCTTCATAAAACAGTGACTAATAGGGTTGTGTGAAGCTTTGGTCCCTGATTCTATTCAGCAGAAATTTGACCCGATTCTGTGGCCAAATCTCTGAATCTGAACTGAGTCAGAGGACCCTTTAATCTATCTGAATTGAAAGAGAACTCTCCGAATCGATTCAGAGAGATTTGGAAAGATTCATCAATTCGATATAGACACAGCTTTAAATGTTTTTTCTACATACCTCTAGGTAGCAGGCAGCTCATGAATGCTGCGATGCTGGGGCACATGGAGTGTCCCACAGGAGTGTGGAGGGCTCCCCAGCATGCTCGGCAGCAGACCTGGAGGTGGACCAGAAGCACTTCTAGTCCACTTCTGGGACTGCCGTAGAGCACGTGGGCCCCCACATGCCCTGCTGGCTCAGTGCCTCCTGGGTCTGGGGGGGCACCCAGGGTCCCCCCATGGTCAATTGCTGAGCTGGGGAGGTGCAGGGGGACTGTGATGCGCTCAGCAGCAGATCTGGAAGTGGGCCAGAAGTACTTCCGGTCCACTTCCAGGGTCACTGCAAAGCACGCGGGGGGGCCCCCCCATGCTCCTGTGGGACATTCCATCTGCCCCAGAAACACAGCATTCACAAGCCACACCTGCTACCTTGAGATATGTAGAAAAAACATTTAAAACTGTGTTCATGGCCGAATCACTAATTCTATGAATCAGCATCGAAACTTCAGATTCAGATTTGGTTGAATCAAATTGGGGACAGTGATCTGAATCAATGAATTGAATCACTGTCCTCGATTTGGGCTGAATTCAAATCCAAATCTAATACAGACCATTTTGTACATCCCTAGTGACTAAATCAACAAGAAGGGATATTGTTTTAAAGTTACATTTGGTAAATAGCAAGGGCCTTATGAAAAGGCTGATTACATAAAATAACCTTGGAATTAACTTATTTAGTTTAAACTAAATGGTAGAATAAAAAATGGGGGGTGCTAAATAAGGTTCCATTTCAAAATGGCAAAGTACATTAAAAGAACTGTTTGATGAAGTACACTGGATTGAGGAGTTCATGGACTTGAATGTGGAAGCAGCCTGTAATTGCTTCAAGTAAAATATATTAAAACTACCAGGAATCTGTATCCTTGGCAAAGTGAAATGGAGGGGGAAGTTACAGAAAAGGGTTCCAGACGTAACTAGATGAAGACCACCTCAAAAGAAGATGTTAGGAATAACCAGAGAACCTATGAAGAATGGTGAAAAAAAATAAAAAAGACAGCTTATTTACTAATCTGTGATTTACAGGGGAAGTACAGGCAAAGTTAAATCTTGCAAAAATATTAAAAAAGAAGTCACAGGTACTTTGGTTACACAGGAATAAGAAATGAGGCCCAATATGCAGTGAAAAATGGGGTAGAGATTAAAGGGAACCTACATATGTCCCCAAAATTGTATGAATATGTTTCCTCATGGTTCAAAAAGGATGGTGATGTTGAATGCAAGGGTGAGACACATAACAGTAGGTGGAAAAAATGAAAATTACAACCGCCTCAGCTCCTTCTTGATGGAATAAAGATTCAAGGAGTTTAATTCACTTAAGTTACCAGGGAGAGAGGGGAGAGAAGATGCTGGAAATTAGAAGACAGATAATTTCTACCCTAGTGCTGTCACATGAAATTACAGGGTGATGGTATCACTGGAGAACTGCAACTCTGGTACATCTATTAAATGAGGGAAAACATGATCCTAGCAACTATAGGACTGTAAATCTGACCTTAGTAGTAGGCAGGGATTTATAACAGCTAATGAAGGAAAAAATCATTTAAAAAGTGTGAAGATTTACTAAACATTAGGCTTGTGTGAATAGGGAAGTATTTGATTCGGATTTGGATTCAGCCAATTCAGAGGACAGTGATTTGATTCAGAGATTTGGATCCTTGTCCCGAATCAATTTGGTCAAATCAACTTTGGAAGATTCAGTGCTGATTTGGAGAGATTCAGAGATTCAGCTATAGACTATAATGGGGAATCATTGAAATACCTATAAATTTGTCATTTTTTGGAAGATTAGGACTAAAACAGCAGGGATGGTAGCTCCTTCTGAGTGCATGAGACCTGCCAAGTTTCATGGAGGTAGGCACAGGGGTTTCTGGGAAACTGTACCTCAAGGTGCTGACAAGCAAAACTCGTGACATGCAACTTTGTGTGTGTGTTAAGGCACAGAAGGGTGAAAACTGCAGGGATGGTAGCCCCTGTTCTCACCCTCACAACTCCACTACAAGCAGTAAGTGTCAGGCCTCTGAAAGATCTTACAGGTCTGGGCTTTTTCCAGCCAGGACAGTGGTGCAGTAGCTGGAGGTTATCAGGTGCCTCCTGCTCCTACTTGCCTTTCACCAAGGTGGTTTGTGGTCCTGGCATTTGCTAGGACTGCCGTGCCACTGGTCACACCCAGGCCCCCCTACCATGGCAGGGTGCAGTTTTAGGTCAGGCCCAGGATGATGTGGGGCCTCTTCTTTCCCATATAGCCTCAGCCCTTATACCTTCAAGTTCTTCCTGGCATGGGAGCTCAGCAGAGAGATGTTCTTCCCCTGCTGGCTGGTGAGAAACTAAACTACCACTTTCAGCTCTGAAAGCAGGGCATTAAATGGCCTCCATGTCCTGTCACACACACTGCCCCTCATGCAGGCATGAGGGAGGCCTGCCAGGTTTCAGACAGAGTGGTGCAGGGGTTTCTGTGAAACTGCACCTCAAACTGCTGAATGCAAAACTCGTGTCACTGTGTTAAGGGGTATAGGTTATAGCTGTGTTGGTCTAAGGACATAGCCTAGACAAGGTTCCTAGGATCAGTCTGATATATTTTATTACACCAATGGAATAGTTGGAGAAAATTTTCTTTGCAAGCTGTCAGGTTTAAAAACCCTTCTTCAGGCTGAGGAAATATCTAGTTGGTGTGTGTGTACTCTTCCTAGAGAGACTAGTAAAGATGCCAGAGGCCGGCATGCAATGCAGGCAAGAAAGCCAGTCGGTGAAAATGGAAATGGAGCAGTCAGGAAGTGAGAGAGACAGGCTGTGCTGGGGTGTCACAACATCCCGCTTGGAACACTAGTTGGCAGGCAGGACAGGTATTCCCTGGGCAACTGTGGCCAGATCCTGCTACATCTGTCTGCAGGTTGCCCAACAGGCCAAGGGGTAATAGTTCAGTGACTCCACATCCTTGGTGAGATAGGTAGCCACTGAAGCCTCAGTGCTACCCGCCTGAGTCTGGGGTCTGATGCATCTGGACCCCAAAATTGAAGCCAGGTCCTTGGCCCACATTGGCAGTGGCTGGTGTGGAGGAGAGTGACTGGTTCTGGGAGTGCTGGCATGGGAAAGTGGATCGCCTTCTTCCACGTCCCCTCACCTCTGCCATTCTGCCTCCCTGACTCTGTTCACCAGCACCTCTGTCCAGTGATCAAGGGTTTTGGTGCTGTCAGGGCATATGCTCCCCTTCACTCTTGGGTTACACATGCTCACCAGCATGTGGACTGTACTGGACCGTAATGGATCCTGCCATTTCCTGGTGCCCTCCTTCAGCTGCCTCACCAGTGCCTGCATGTCTGGTGACAGCAGCTTGCCTCAGCCAGGAACACTGATCCCCTGGAACTTCTCCATTTTGTTGTCAAGTTCCCTCACTATGGGGATCACCTGGCTAAGGAGATCATTGCCAGTGCTGAGGGCCTCGGTGGCTTCTAGGAACAGCTTCAGGACCACCAAGATCTGGGAGATGGTATCCCACTCTGCTTTGTTAAGGGGGCTGCTAATCCCAATCTCCCTTCTGCTTCTCCACCAGCCTTTCCAGCATCAGGGATGTGGAGTTCCACCAAGTCTCCACATCCTGCATGATTTTGTGCTGCAGGATATTTCTCCCATAGCATCTTGCCCCTCTTGATGCTGTGGTGGAAGTAGCCTGCCACCTTCCTGCATTTTGAAAGCAGCTGGGTGGCAGTGATGGGGCCATCACTGGCAGCCCTACCCCACCCAAGGCATCCCTGACTATGAGGTGAAACTTGTGTGCCACACAGCAGACGCCAAAAAGTTGGCATCACAGACTGCCTTGACCACATTGGCCCCATTTTCACTGACCAAGAACCCATGGGTGAGCTCACCCTGCCCAATGAGCCACCCCTGCACCATGCAGTTCATGGCTACCGTGATCTCCCATGCTGTGTGGGACTCATCCATCACCTCAGCTTGAAGGAGAGTCCATCGATGGCCTGGCTGATCACACCAGTGCCCTGTGAGGGAGAGGTAGGTGTGATCTCCACCCCGGCTGCTCCAGATGTCTGAGGTGAAGTGCAAGGCTACCTGAGGCCCTGCCTCATGCAGGTCCTCCCTCAAGAACTCCCTGCATTCCTTGTACAGGGAGGTCACCACTGTCCTGTTAAAGGTGGTGCAGCAGGCACTTGGTAGGATGGGGCAACAAGCACCAGGATCCACCTAAATCATGGCCACTTAACTAAGGATAAGGGATGGCCATCCAGAGAAAGCATCTCCCCAATGCTCTGGGTGACCTCTCTCATCCTTGTAACATGCCCCTGCTTTGTCTGTGGCTTTCCTCCACTACTCCAAGGTGGCTTGCCTCTGCTCTATGGGGTTTTGGAATGAGAGGGGACTTCCCTTTAGATATGCTTCTGCTGGTGCCAGGCTGAGGAGGAACAAGGGCAAGGAGGTGCTGCCTCCTGAGATGTAGCATGCAGGCAGGGGGGGCAGGCTGAGAAATCACTTCCCCAAGGGGAGAGAGGGGACTTCTGGGGCTGTTCCCTGGGGGCTTTGGCTCCAGCCACCCCCAGGAATCCAGGACTCCCCATCAGGAGGAGACATGGGGGGTGAAGCAGCCAGCAGGCACTTCTGCGGAACCCCAGGGTGGCCTGATTGACTGAGGGAAGCAGCACAGGAAATTCAAACTGCAGCCCTTTAAAAGCTGTGGTTTTCCCTAGTCCCCAGAAGTCAGGGCTTGGGAGCAGAGTGGGCACACATGTGCATCCAGTACACATATGGCCCCTAGCCCACACTCACCAGCATTGGAGGAGGCAGCAGCAGCGGTGGAGTCAGTGGCTGATCCCACACAGATATGTAGGTTGGGTGAAGGGAGCCAGCACAGCTGCAGAAGATGCAGAGGGGGAGCCCCCCAGATTCCTCTTAACTGAGCTGGCAGGGAGATGCGTTCCCAAGCCACACATGGGCAGCATGCATGAATAGAGTGTGTAAACAGGTGTACTCTGAAAGGGCATGCCAGTCTTAGGGCTGGCGTTCATGCAAGGCAGGATTGCAGCAGTAGCCAGGAACGAGTCTCCAGCAGGAGAGAGAGGAAGACTTACAGCTCCATTGCCATGGTAAGGCCATGGAGCATGGCTGCTAGGGACCCTGCCCCGGTGGTGCCACTTACCCTGGGCTCCTCTGAGGCCTCCACCCAGATGGAGCCCATGGAAGGATCGGCAGCTCTCTGCCCCACTGTCTGTGGGGGCTGCCTGGTAGGGACCCAGAGGTGGGAGAGAGGTCTGGAGGCTCCCTCACCTGTCCCTCTTGTGTCCAGCTTCAGGCCCTGGAGGAGCAGGTGAGGGAGCTCCAGGCTGAGGTGAGCAGGCTACGGGGGATCAGGCCTGCAGAGGACAAAATTGACACATCTTTACTTTCTCTGCAGGATCGGTTTTCCAGTAGAGAGATCCCACAGGAGAGACTCACCGCAGAGAAATGGCAGAAGGTGCCCACTAGAACCAGGGCTGCTCAGGCTAGCATGGTGGTGGCTCCCCAGGTACAACTGGGGAACAGATATGAGGCCTTGGCAGCCTTAGAGGAGAAGGTTGAAGCAGATGCCTCCAGGATGGACGTTGCCACTCTATGCACAGCATGGTCTGAGCAAGGATGGAACACCAAGAGGAAGAAATGCCAAGTCCTCATCATTGTAGATTCCATCCTGAGGGGAACGGACAGTCCCAGCTGCTGACCCGACCCCATGGCATGTGAGGTCTGCTGCCTGCCTGGGGCTCAGATTCAGGATGTTACAGAGATGATCCCAGACCTCATTTGACCCTCAGACCAGTACTCCATGGTCTTAATGATGAATGAACGAATGACACGGCCAGGGGCAGTCCAGACCACATCATGAAGGACTACAAGGCTTGGGGGCCAAGCTCAAGGAGGTGGGGGCACAGGTGGTATTCTCCTCTATTCTCCCAGTAAGTAGATGCAGATGGCACCATGAGGCCTGCATTGGAGTGGTCAACCAGTGGCTTCAGAGTTGGTGCTACCAGGCAGGTCTCAGGTTCCTTGACAATGACCCGTGTTTTCATGCAGGGGGCATGCTTGAGTGGGATGGGCTTCATCTCTCCCCTAAAGGCAAGCGTGGCTTTTCTGCCAGGTTGGTTGATCTTGATGGCATGCTTTAAACTAGCTTCACTGGGGCATGAGGCCACAGGGGGACATGAGAACACTTCCCAACCAGGACAGGTGATGAACACAAGAAGTACACAGGTAAGTGACAGGGGTCCAGATAGTCCTAGGATTGAGGGGGTGGTGCTTATCCAAGGAGGCCTTAAATGCCTCTACACTAATGGTCATAGTATGGGGAACAAGCAGAAGGAACGTGCCCTCCTGCTAGCTAGCACAAACCCAGACATAGTAGGGCTCACTGAAATCTGATAGGATTCAACCCATGATTGGGCAGTAAACATTTGTTTTATTCTGACTGTACAGGCAGAATAAAACAGGGAGGAAAGGTGGGGGTATGGTGCTCTACATCAAAGAGCAATACACATCCTCAACAAACAGCACAGGGTCAGAGAAGGGGCAGACTGAAGTGCTCTGGGTTAGAATACAGCGGGGGGTCATGGGGAAAGGGACTTAACGGTGGGTGTCTACTACAGACCACCCAACCAGGGGGAAGAGCTGCACCAGAAATTCTCAAGTCAGCTCACAGAGGCAGTTAAGTCAAGGGATGTGGTCATCATGGGTGACCTAAACTACCCAGACATCTGCTGGGAGGAGCAGTCAGCCAGCTCACGTAGGTTCCTAGCCAAGATACAGGACCTACACCTAACCCAGGAAGTACACAGTCACACCAGGGGAAATGCCTTCCTGGACCTGGCCACAGGCAATGACCTGGTGAAGGGACTGCAGGTTCTTGACCACATGGGTGATAACGATCATCACCTACTGGAATTCACTATCCAGTGCAGGGTGTCAAAGGCCTGCAGCAAGACAGTAGCCCTTGACTTCAGGAGGGCCGATTTCAATGAGTTAAGGAGATTAGTAGGAGAGGCACTGAAGTCCCAGAGGGTAGGGGAGTTGGGAGTCCAAGATGAATGGTCGTTTCTTAAGAAGACTATCCTCCGAGTCCAAAGGGTGACAGTCCCAATGCGAATCAAAGGGGGCAAGAGTGCTCAAAAGCCCCCATGGCTCACCAAAGGCATTCAGAAATGTCTGAAAGCTAAAAAGGAGGTGTACTTCTGGTGGAAGAGAGGGGCTATCATCAAGGTGAATTATACCTCTGTTGCCTGAGACTGTAGAGGGGCTGTTAAGAAGGCTAAGGCAGAGACAGAACTAGGACTAGTGACCAGGATCAAAGATAACAAGAAGTCCTTTTTTTAAATACATAGGGAGTGAAAAGAAGGCACTGGGTAGCATGAGGCCCCTGCAGGACACGCTTGGCAATCTGGTGGTTGCACCAGATGAAAAAGCTGACCTTTTTAACAAATTCTTTGCCCCCATTTTTCTGAGCAGGGACTAGGACATCTTCCCCACTGGGATTCCAGATGGACTCAGGAGAGGCACTGCCAGGCTTAGGGTCAGGGAGGACCTAGTTAGAGAACTTCTGGTGGGGATGGACATGTTTAAAATCAGCAGGTCCAGATGCTCTCCATCCCAGGGTGCTGAGGGAATTGTCAGGGGTTATTGTGGAGCCCCTGCCAATTCTCTCAGCTTATGAGCACTCGTGGTGCTCTGGCCAGGTGCCAGAGGATGGAAAAAGGTCAGTGTGGTCCCTATTTTCAAAAGAGAAGAAGAAGGACCCAGATAACTATAGGCCTATTAGTCTTACCTTGGTCCTGGGGAAGCTCTTTGAGAAAGTTATCCAGGAGCACATCTGCAAGGGACTAGCAGGAGAGATTATGTTCAAGGGCAACAAAAATGGGTTCATTAGGGGCAGGTCCTGTCAGACCAACCTGGTCGCCTTTTATGGTCAGGTCACAAAATCCTTGGATGCAGGTGTTGCAGTGGACATAGTCTTTCTGGACTTTAGGAAGGACTTTGACACTGTCTCTTACCCCATCCTCATTAAAAAACTAGGCAACTGTGGCATTGATGCCTACAGTCAGATGGGTTGCAAATTGGCTAGACGGCTGCACCCAGAAAGTGGTGGTGGATGGGTCATTTTTGACCTGGAGGGATGTGGACAGTGGAGTCCCGCAGGGCTTGGTCCTTGGGCCTGTGCTGTTCAACATCTTTATCAGTGACTTGGATGAGGGGGTGAAAAGCACCTTGTTCAAATTTGTGGATGACACTAATATGTGGGGAGAAGTGGGCACACTACAAGGGAGGGACAGGCTACAACTAGATCTGGACAGGTTACAGGGGTGGGAGGATGAGAATAGGATGGGATTCAATACTGACAAGTGCAGGGTACTGTGCCTAGGGAGAAAGAACCAGCTGCACATCTATAGGCTGGGGAACTCCCTTCTCATCAGCACAGAGGCAGAAAAGGATCTTGGAGTCATTAGACTCCAAGATGAACATGGGCCGCCAATGTGGGGATGCACTCAGGAAAGCTAACCGCACCTTGTCATGCATCCACAGATGCATCACGAGTGGGTCCAAGGAGGTGATCCTCCCCCTCTATGTGACATTGGTCAGGCCACAGTTGGAGTACTGTGTCCAGTTCTGGGCACCACACTTCAGGAGGGATGTGGCCAGCATTGAGAGGGTCTACAGGAAGTCCACTGGCATGGTCAGGGGGCAGCAGAGCTGGCCCTACAAGGAGAGGCTATGGGACCTGGACCTGTTCAGCCTTCACAAGAGAAGGCTGAGAGGGGATCAGGTGGCCATCTATAAACTTACCAGGGGAGACCAGTGGGGAATGAGAGAGGCCCTGTTCCCCTGAGCACCACCCGGAGTAATTAGGAATAACGGCAACAAGTTGATTGAGAATAAGTTCAGGCTAAACATCAGGAGGCTCTACTTCTACTTCACAGTCAAGGTGGCTAGGATCTGGAACCAATTTCCAAGGGAAGTGGTGCTCGCTCCTACCCTGGGGTTTTTCAAAAGAAGGCTAGATAATCACCTAGCTGGGGTCATTTGATCCCAGCATTCATTCCTGCCCATGGCAGGGTTCAGAATTCATGAGCTGCTCAGGTCCCTTCCAACCCTAACAACTATGAAACTATGAAACAATCCTTTCCAAGAACAGAAACTAGCAGGAGACTGACTAGGAAGCCAAGCCAGTCCAGGACCTTTCAGACACTGTAGCTCAGGCAGAAATAGCTCACAAAAGGGACAGAAAGGCTGCAGACAGAGGCTTATATGCTGTTTCTACATCCCTCCCCTAGAGCACTGTGACTGGAAGGGGACTCAGGGAAAGTATTAATGTCATTGTATTTAGCATGCATAAGATACCTGGATAACCATGTTGGGTTTTGGTTACCCAGCTCAAGAAGTATGAGTTGAAACTGAAACCATTGGAAGTAGGAACACAGCTCTGACAGGAAATTAGCAAAAGAGGACTCTTTAGATGGACTGAACCCAGACATTTTTTCTGTTATTTACACCTGATAGAAGGCTTAAACTTGGATGATTTTACAACTGGAATTCAGAGCACTGGGAATAATGTAGCGTTGTGTAAAGAATAATTAATTCATATAAATTGTTAAATGTGACTCCCAGATTTGTCTTCAAATTCTTCTGAGAAGAATTTCATTTTAAAAAGACACACCTGCCTTTAATTTTATGAGATTGTAGCTATTTAATTCCAAACATTTTAATTCAGCCCTACCATCATTCAGCAGCATTTCACAAAAGTACATGATGTCTGGAAAGACCAGTCCAAGCTGCCAAGGCAGGAGAGCTGGAGGGGGAAAAGAACAAAAACCCACAAACTAACGCACACTAGGTTTGCAGCCAAAGATTCAGGATATGGCACACAGTTTGCCTTAGATTAGAATATTCAAAGTTTAGGTTTATGTCCAAAGACCACAGAAGCCTATAGGAGGGAGTAAGCTGATTTCCACCAGCTTTGGGTTAAACCTGGAGAAAGCATAATAGATTTCAGGTGATATGATGAAATATACATCATGCTTTCACAGTGGCATGGTACTGTAGTTAAAGAGCAATGCTGCAGTTCAAAAGGGTTTTGTAAATTCTCAAGACTACAAAACGAGTTCAGCTGCCATGCTATGTTGTTGCTTAAATGAACACACACACACACACACACACACACACACACTCACTAGAAGTAGTAAAAGATTATAGAAAGATATAGTTCAGTCCACTACAGCAGTTCAGAAAGTAGTCTCCTCTTTACTTCGGTAGTGAATATTTCAAACTTCATAATCCTGTGAGCCATTTTCAACAATTTATCAACTAGCAGTAATTTCCAAACAATCCCCAAACCCAATTTAAAACAATATTCATCACAGACACAAAGAGTTAAGAAGCAGAGCCTCCCACCTTTTAACCCAATAACCTAGTAGTTAGGGATACTTGCCTAGGGCAACTATGACCTAAACGCTAGGCCCCCTCATTCAAAGGGAATTTGGGTGTGTATAATTTTCCTAGCAAATTACTTCTAATCACCAGGGGCTGGGCCTTGCTCAGGCCATTTTCCAGCCCTCCTCTTGAAGATGCCCCACTTGCATTTAAGATTAATTGGATAAAATGCATTAATTTACTCAGTCACACACAAGTACCTGGGTGATCTGTGCAGCTGCCCAGATGGATGCAGCTCTACTGAGCATGCTCAGTGGGCATATGCAGGCTTGCATGAGCAGAGGTAAATTGCAAGCTGCGATTTAGCAAGTGCCAAAACCTGGAGTTATATAGCTACATATGCACCATTTAGTCACATAAAGGGATATAGAATTTAATCTCTTATACTACAATCTCATCTGTTTGAGTGGTAGCGTTTCGGGGGGGGGGGGTGAGGGGGGGTCGGGATCTTGCAGAGTGATAAAAAGTTCCAACTTCAGAATTCATACTGCATCACAAGCGCCTCTCTAAAAATGTTTGAAAGGTGCTTTTTTAATCTTCTTGAGTAACCCTTTGCTTCCTCCCATCATATGTCCTGGTTAAAATTACATAGTAGGAATTATTGAATAATCTGATAGGGATAAAATAAATGTGATGGGACATAACATTTGGTGGGGAAGGAACTGCTATTATACATATTAAATCTATGAAAGTCTGTAGGCCCACTGGAGAGTCAAGGAAGAAAAGGAATGCTATGCACAGAAGACTATAGACGAAAGAATCAAATGAAATTATGTAGCATTTTATGCAAGAAAAAGATGTAATCAGCCTCAATCAGAAATTCTGGTGAGTAAATCTCCAATAGTTAATCTCCACTTCTTACATGTGAAGAAGGACAAAGACATTAAAGCCACAGTCTTGCACTGATACTAACATAAATAGACCTTAGCACCCATATGGAGCCCATTGAAATGAAAATAAAATACGTTATATGGATATACAACACTTTTCTATATCAGTGGAGATTCATACCTGTCTTGATGGACAAAAGACACTATCTAAGAAGAGAAGGTATTTGTTCAGTTTTGCAGTAGAAACAGCACTCTATTTACCCAAAATGTCTGAAGATTTTAAAGGGTAATACTGAAGGGTGTGGTAGGTGGAATTTATACAACATAAGACTCAAGGTAAGGTAGAGAAGTTTGCATTTTGGGTCAAAAAGCTAATCTGAGGGGAGACTGACATTCCTGAATATCCAAGACTTCTATCACCTCAGGAAGAATAAGTCACATTAACATACAGGTCGCGCCAGACTGCTTAAGCTTTACCATCCCCTAGAGGAAGCAAAAGGTGCTGAGCTAACAGAACATGGCCATCTGGCTCTTTATTTGCACTTCCAGCTTCTATATTATGAGTGCAGGAGACTGTGACAGCCTATTTCATTATTTATTTATTTCTATTAACTGAGAAATTGCATAGCACTTCTATGAATTTTTTGCTTTTTGTTATAACAGTGAAAAAAATGGCAGCTATATGTATGTCACTCACTAGGAGTGAGGATACCTATGAAAACAGTGCTCCCCAGGCTTAAAGAGCCCTCATGAAGCTACTCATTAAAATGTTATCTTCTACCTAAAAGTTCTGAAAGACATGAAATGTCTAGAAAACATGAGCTGTCTTTCCAAGAGTGGTCTATTAAGCTCTATAACAGACCACTGTTGTAGGAGCAGGGAGTCTGAATTACCACCACGTTAGAACAGAAATCCAAAAAGGAAGCTTTATAAAATTGGCTTGATGCCATGAATCAGACTTTATAACAATTTGATTCCAGCATTTGTATACTCAACCACTTACGTTCTAAAACCAGATACCTACTTTTTAGCTTCTTCCTTAGAATTTATGATAATTAATTATTATTTGGCTGCATTTGAGAATTAAAATGAATTCTTTCCAGTCCCAAATGAATTTGTTAACTTGATAGTGGTTTTGCTTTACTACTGCATTAGTTTAATAAAGTTTAGTTTTTGCAACATGCATTCTACATTCTTCATTTATTTTTATTTGTTTATGTGAGCAAGCTTCTGGGTCTGGGTCTGATGCAGATGGAATTAACAAAGAATTGATGGATTTTTAACTATTTAGTACTTGAAGCTCTTCACACTCAGTAAGGGCCTCTAGTTGCCAAGTAAGACAGTAAGAAGTTATACCTATTGCTTGTGTACTATTCTCATTAATGGTATACTGCAGCAGTATAAAATACTGGCAACAGATCACGTTAATAGTTTTTGTAATTGATAGAACATTTTTGGAAATGTAAAATAAACAAACACATAAACAAATAAATAACTATATGCCAGTATATCGCTGACTGTAAGAAAAGGAAGTGTTTTCCCAGGCTTCACTGGGAATTAGATTGATCCCTCAGCCCATAAGTTCTTTGGTTTTTTTTAATTTGTCTAAAATAGAATAAATAATGTCAAAAGAATAAGTTTGTGGTCTCCCTATGAGAAACTGTAACTTGTCTCCATCAGTTGCAAAAGAATGAAGCTAATATTAATGCTGTTCTACAGAGGGAAATAAATGATTCCAAACATGTACTAACATTTCATGAGCAGTGAGGTCACAGTCGAGTGGATAGCTGCAATAAAACTGCTACAATCCTTTTTTGACATTTGTAACAAATACTTCAGTGCTCCCTCACTTGAGTGGAGAGAGTAAATTCTTAATAGAACATGTTCAGAGTATTAGAAGTGTGACCTACCATTCTGCAGCTAAAATGCTTCTACTAGTCCCCAAAGTCAGTAAGTGTGTGCATAATTTTAAATGCTTGAATAGCCCCAGTGAAGATAATGGAAATAGTTGAGGAGTAAGATGCCAGCCAGCATGAAAAAATCAGCTCAGAATTTGACTCAGTTTTGTTACTAAGCCATGTGGGAGGTCTATTATGCTATGCAAGTAACAGCATTATACTGAAATAATTTTTACTTTCAGAAATTGTGGAATGCCAACAGAGTTTAAAGAAATTCTGCAACTTGCCCCAGGTACAGCAGGGAGATGAGGGTGCTGCTAGTGTCCTGTTGCAACAATGGGGAGGAATTTCTTTGAAAAACACACACATGGGGACACACATGGGGGCACAGGCACACACGGGGGCACTACAATCTCTTAAAAACCTAAGTGACTGCAGCATTGATGCCTACACAGTCAGATGGGTGGCAAATCGGCTAAATGGTCACACCCAGAGAGTGGTGGTGGATGGGTCGTTTTCTACCTGGAGGGATGTGAGCAGTGGAGTCCCTCAAGGCTTGGTCCTGGGGCCTGTACTGTTCAACATCTTTATCAGCGATCTGGATGTGGGTGCGGAATGCACATTGTCCACATTTGTTGATGACACCAAATTGTGGGGCAAGGTGGGCATGCTGGAGGGGAGGGACAGAATCCAGCTACATCTAGAAAAATTACAGAGGTGAGCAGATGAGAATAGGATGGAATTCAATGCAGACAAGTGCAGGGTGCTGCATCTAGGGAGATGGAACCAGCAACACACCTATAGGCTGGGGAACACCCTTCTTGTCAACATGGTGGGAGAAAGGGATCTCGGAGTCATTGTTGACTCCAGGATGAACATGAGCCGCCAATGCAAGGAAACGGTCAGTAAAGCTAACCGCACCTTGTGCATCTACAGATGCATCACAAGCAGGTCCAGGGAGATGATCCTTCCCCTCTATGCAGAACTGGTTAGGCCACAGTTGGAGTACTGCATCCAGTTCTGAGCACCGCACTTCAAGAGGGATGTAGCTAGCATTGAGAGGGTCCAGAGGAGTGCCATGCACATGGTCAAGGGGCAGCGGGGCAGGCCCTATGAAGAGAGGTTAAAGGGCCTGAACCTATTCAGCCTCCACTAGAGAAGGGTGAGAGGGGATCTGGTGGCCATTTACAAACTCACCAGGGGGGACCAGCGGGAATTGAGGGAGGCTCTGTTCCCCCGGGCACCACCTTGGGTTACTAGGAATAATGATCTAAGTCCCTTCTGACCCTAAGCACTATGATACTATGATACTAAAGGGTCCAAACTACCCGATGACTATTTGCTGGTTAGGGACATCAAATCAGAGAAATAAAAACTGTTTATGAGTGACAGTAAATTTTTAGCCCCTATCTTGATTAGGAGTGGAGAACACTGCATTTGTTGGAAGCTCTCCAAACTTCATAGCCTCGCACCACAAATGTACAAGTAACACAAATCTAAATTTAACTAAACTCCCTGTAAACAGACTCCTGAACTGGCTTTAAGGAAAAAAAAATATGAAAATTAGAAGGCCAGAACTCTTTAATACACACCAAATTATGTCTCCCTTCCCTCCCTCCCACACACACCTTTCAGAAAAAGCAAGCAGTGGGCAGAGCCTTTGCAAAGCTACTTCCGTTAGAAGCAACGGAGGAACTATTCTGTACTCAGGCTCCCCTGCAGTGCTGCAGCCACATGCTACTCCATAGGCAGCCCTTGTAATTATGTCTCATCTACATCACAATTAAATTATTAATTATGAATAATATGTCTGGCTCTGTTGGCTTAACTAGAGCAGTAAGAAACCAATTGGTCTGACATTGGGTAGCTGAACAGTCAGACTCCCTTTTAGTGAAGAACAGCTGGTAGATAGAATTTTAGCTCTAGTTGAAAGTATATTATTTGTATAGAGAGCACTGAAGGATTAAGGAATGGCTAAAAGAGGAATTTTGATGCGATCAGCCATCATAACCAGAATGAAAAAGTCCTGTAAAATGATAAATTGTGTGTTTCTTCGATGCTGATTAGACTGCATCTTGAGGAGACAAATCCACTGACATGTGGTATGAAATGATAAAGTCTGACCTAGCAGAAGATGAGAAATAGCAATAAGATTGATCTAGTGACATCAAACATATCCATGAGAATGTGCCAACCAAGGGCATATTAGTACTTTAAACCATAATGACAGAAAATGTATTATAAGTGGGTAAGAAGGGTGATGTGTATAAATACTCATTAACACTTTCCTGGACTGAGAATTCCTGTTAAATGCTTATAAAAAAAATAGGAGTGTCCTATCCAAACCACTTTCACCTACATGACGGCTCCATGCAATATTTTTCAGAAAAATACTAGATGATTTACCAGGATATATATAAAGATACACATAACATTCACCATTTCATAAAAGTGATGGATTTAAAGTAAGAAAAAAGTTACTTTAATTATAGTCCCATGAAACTTAGAATAGGACAGCTCTCTCAGCCCTTACCATTCTTACTGTACTCATTCTTTGCTATAACTTCGGTTTGAACCCAGACTTCCTATATCCCATGTCAGTGCTCTAAAGCACCATAAGATAAAGGAGGGTAATAAAGGGCAGTACATGCCCTTCATCCTCCCCTGAACATGTTGTAAAAGAAATAGGCCACCACCATTGACCTTTGTTCAGAACCCACTTCATGAGGCATTTTCAGAGCTTGTCTACAGCCTGAAGCCTGTTTCTTAGGTCCTGATTGGGATCAGTTATGTACCAAGTGGTGAGCTATACAACCTTGTCAAACACTAAGGACTTTTGGGGCACGTACAGATGCTAAGCTTCAGTGACAAAATGAGGCATATGCAGAATTTAACCACCTCAAGACCTTGTCTTTGACAATCTCTCGATTTGAGAATGATTTCTACCACTGATGGGTCTTGAGGTGACTTGAGTTCAATCCTTGAGCCACAGACCGACCTGCAGAATCTGGACATTTTTCCACAGAAGAGGGTAGGCTGTAGACCAGGATTTCTCTCTTTTTTCTTCCTCCACACTCTCTTCTCTGCTTCAAGGGCAAAATACTTTACCTTGAAACGGTCTGCCACTTGGTTGAGGTTGGAATCAGTTGACAGCCAGCTTCTCCCAGGTCTTGATGTCAGTGTCCATTTTCTTAAGGTATGCCTTCAGTGTATCCTTGAAGTGTTTCCTCTGGTCACCATGAGATTTCAGGCCATTACTAAGCTGGGAATAGAATACCTGTTTTCAAAATTGAGAGTCGGGCATCTGCACACAGTGTCCAGTCCAGTGAATTTGGTGCTTGAGGATCACTAATTCAATGCTGGTATCATTGGCTTCAGCAAGGATGCCAGTATTTGTGCAGCAAACTTCCCTTTTGATGTGGAGGATATTCTGGAGGCATTGTTAGTGATACCTCTCCAGGCCCGTGAGATGATGACAGTAGGTCACCCATATTTCATATTAATTGGTAGGGTACAATAATGACTGCATTGTAGACCTGGATCTTGGTGTATTTCTGGAGATCACAATGAATAAAGACACACTAAAACAATTTTCCCAAAGGAGGCACTTGTACACCAGATCCTGTGCTGGATTTCCTCAACTTTAACATTGAGGAGAGGTGGCTACTGAGGTAAGGGAAGTGATTGACTAGATCCAGGGTCTTTCCCTCAATGCTAATTTAGGGATGGGGGAATCACATTCATGGCTTAGGGCAGGCCGATAGATCCATTTAGTATTCTCAATGTTGAAAGAGAGGCCCAAAGTTCTCTGAAAAGATCCAGTACAGTCTAGAGATTTGTCTCAGTGTGCACAAGGATGGCACAGTTGTTGACATATTGAAGGTCAAGGATGATTTTAGAATCATAGAAAGTTAGGGTTGGAAGGTACCTTTGGAGGTTATCTAATCAAACCCCTGCTAAAAGCAGGACCATCCCCAACTAGATCATCCCAGCCAAAGCTTTGTCTAGCTGGGTTGTGAAAGTCTCCAAAGATGGATCCTCCACCACCTCCCTGGGTAATCTGTTCCAGTGTTTTAGTACCATCCTAGTGAGAAAATTCTTTCCAATATCTAACCTAAATTTCTCTTGTTGCAACTTGAGACCATTGCTCCTTGTTCTGTCATCTACCACTACTGACAACAGTCTATCTCCATCCTCTTTCAAACCTCACCTCAGGTAGTTGAAGGCTGCTCTGAAATCCCCCCCTCAGTCTTCTCTTCTCTACCCTAAATAAGCCCAGTTCCCTCAGTCTTGCCTCATAAGTCATGTCCCCCAGCCCACTCACTATTTTTGTTGCCCTCTGCTGGACTCTCTCCAATTTGTCCACATCCTTTCCATCGTGGGGTGGCCAAAACTGAACAGAGTATTCCAGATGTGGCCTCACCAATGCTGAATAGAGGGGAATAATCACTTTCTTTGACATACTGGCAGCACACCTACCAATGCAGCCTAGTATGCAACAAGGGCACACTGCTGGCTCATATTCAGCTTTTGTCCACTGTAACCCCCAGGTCCTTTTCTGCAGAGCTGCTTTCCAGCCAGTCAGCCCTCAGCCTGCATTGGTGCATGGGATTGTTCTGTCCTAAGTGCAAGACTTTGTACTTGTCCTTGTTGAACCTCATGAGATTCCTTTTGGCCCAATCCTCCAATTTGTCTAGGTCACCGAATCCTAGTCCGACCCACAATGTTACTACTGCTCCCCACACCATAGTGTCAACTGCAAACTTGCTGAGGGTGCATTCCATCTTCCAAGTTGTTGATAAAGGCATTAAACAAAACTAGCCCCAGAACCAACCCCTGGGCTACTCCAGTTGATACTGGCTGCCAACTAGATATCAAGCCATTGATTACTCCTCTCTGAGCCCAATGCTCCATCCAGTTTTCTATCCATCTTACAGTCCATTCATCCAGCTCATACTTTTTTATCTCGTCTCTGAGAATGCTGTGGGACACTGTATCAAAAGCCTTGCTAAAATTAAGGTACACCACATCCACTGGTCTTCCTGCATCCACAAAGCCAGTCACCTCATCACAGAAGGCAATCAGTTTGGTCAGGCATGACTTACCCATGGTTCATCCATGCTGACTGTTCCTAATCACCTTTTTCTCCTCCGAGTGCTTAGAAATGTACTCCTTGAGGATGTTCTCCATGATTTTTCTGGGAACTGAGTTGAGGCTAACTGGTACTGAAGTGAGGCTGACTTTTTGTTGAGTACTTTGGTCTTTGACCAAAAATGTTCCAAACTGAAGAGCCCTCCATCCATTCAGTATTTAATGTCAATTCTGGAAAAAAGATGGTCCTTAATGAGAACCAAGATGACTGTCAGAAAATGGAGAACAGAATTGGGGTGATGACACATCCTTGCTTGACCCCAGCTTGGATAGCAAATGGATCTGTCCTGATCCACTTCATGGAACATTTGTAGTCATCTGGTTGTAGAGAAACCTCAGGACTTTGATGTACTTTTCTGAACATCCAAATCTGGCCAGTACTTTCCACAAGGCTTCATGACTATATCAACTGACCCATGGGATGGTCTGCAACCACACTGCAATTCTGCCCAGGAGGATGTGGCAAGCATTTTCCCTGCTGTGGAAAGGAGGGTGATACCTTGATAGTTTCCCCTGTAGAGACTTATTACAATCTTCACAATCCTCAAGTCCCAAGGGATCTCTTCCTTGTTCCAGATGTGTAGAATAAATCTGTGGAGTCTCAGTACCATTTTCTTGCTGCCAAACTTGTAGATGTCAGCAGGTATGCCATCTAGTTCACTAGCCTTGTTGTTCTTGATTTCCTTGACAGTATACCAGACTTCTTTTAGGATAGGAAGGTTGTCAAGGGATCCCCTTTCATGGTGTTGGGTGATGGATTCAATGGTGGTATCCATCACAGTCGTCTTACAGTTCAGGAGTACCTCAGAGTGCTCTTTCCCTCTAGCTTGGATAGATACATTGTCTTTGAAAAACATCAAGCCATCCTGTGACTGCAGGAAAATCACCTCCAGACCTAGACAGCAGCTAAGGAGGGGTATTGAGCATTGTATTTAATACTTAATTAAATGCCATCTAAGTGTCTTTTAAATCTGGGCCAGAGACTCTAGACAAAACGTACTGGAGGACACAGTATTGTCTTTCTATCTGTCTATCCACACACACGAAAAACTCCACTATCAGGCATTTAAATAACTGGAATACTTTAATAACCAGGATTTCTGGCTGGCCAGCCGGAGCGGGTAGGGGAAAGCTCACATGCAGTGGCAGCCACTGCCACCCACCACTGTGTGTTGCCACTGCTCTGCATGTGGCCACCACCACACCCTCAGTCTTCTCCACCGGCCAGACGTGGGGAGCAGGGGAAAGCTCGCATGCAGCAGCTTACGCTGCCACTGCTCCACACTGCCACTACTGCTGCTCTGCATGTACTAAACTGCTCCGCCATGCTGCCACCACTCTGCACCCCACTCCCAAATTATCTGAAAACCCTGCCAGGTTATTTCAGATAACCTGAGTTTTTACATAATCGGCAATCCCCTTACCCAGGGATGCTGGATAACAGAGATTTTACTGTAATCTAGCACTAGGTGTGCTATCTAAGTGTGCATTTACACTAAAGTTTTTTGGTTGGGTATCAACATAGACAGGTACATAAGCACTATGTTTTAACAAATGTGTATGTCCCATCTACACTAGCCTTTAAGAAGGGGTTAGCTCCTTGGAGTTAACTGACAATTGATTTAGGTATAAAAATACTAATCTACACAAACCCTAAATAATCAGGGAACAGAACAGATAAAAGGGCTATGCTGTTGGCATCTCATAGGGCTATAACATATTTCACTTGATTTTCCATATGGAGAAGTGAGTCCTGTTTATTTTCACAATAAAAAGATAGTCCTTGCAAAAGATGTATTAATCACTTAGCCTCAAATTCCTTGTATGTGTCCAGAGAGGGGTGGTTAGCAAGATCTGAAAGTTGGCTTTCCATGTCATTCTCCAGTAACTTCTTTTCATATACACTATAGTGGAAAACCATCCCATGCTCCAGAATGCCTTAGGCATCTCTTTACTGGACCCAGGCTAGGCACCAATGTTCTGTTTCTACTGGGAGAGTTGAGGGGAGCAGCAGCCAACACTCCCTGCCTTTTCTCCAAATCAGGTAGTACCTGGTTTCAGGAAGAGCTGGAGAACCTTGCCAGCTCCTCTCACCATTTTTGGCACCCCCACCACTCAGCTGAGTGTCAGGATGACAAGTTAAACTAGTGGCCAGGAGCAGGGCTCCAGGAAAGTCTCCCTGATCCAGTTTCCAGATCCTGCCTCCCATTGGCTCCCCTGTGTTGCCCTATCACACACTTGAGCAATAGGGTGGTAATTTAAAAGCTGTAAGCAGGAGGGTCCTCAAGGCCCTCTCCCAGCCACCAGCTTTTAAATCACCACTCTACTGCTCAGTGGGGCAGCAAGTGCGAGCCAGTAGCTGAGCTGGGGAAAGCCTCTGCATGCCCTGCTCCTGGCCCCTCCAGCCTTTAAATCTCTGCCTCAGGCACTCAGCTGAGTGGTTGGGGGCAAGGGAAAGCCAGCAGGGCTGAGGTCTGAGTGTGCACAGACTTTCCTTACATTCCAAGTTGTAGACGGTGAACCCGTAGGGTCCCCTGGCCTGGTTTTATGCTATAGTTTTGTTTGAGTATAGCCAGTTCTAGAAAATACTGGAACTGGTAAACTTTTGAACTTCAATGAAGCCATGACCCAGTTTAGTATGTGAGCATGCATGGCAATACTCTTATTCAGGTGGAAAAGCATGTGAAATAAATAAAACATTTACTAAGTGAGTGACAGATAGGGTGCCAGGTGCAAGAGTCTGCAAGGCCAAGGGCCAGCATGATTAAGAGCATGATTGCACCTCATATGTTTTGTTAAAGAATGGCAGGAGATTGTAACCCCATGGGAGTGAGTGAGGGCCTGGGAGGCCAAACTCTTCTCCACGCCCTTGTGTGTGTACATACAGAGTGAAAGTCTAGTGGACCAGTGCCTCTGCTATGGTGGCTGGAGGAGCAGCCAAGGTTGTGTGGATTCGTGAGAGTGATGCCATCTGCAGTGAGTGTTAGCTGCTGGGGAGAGTGGCAATTGCTCTTTAGCAACCACAGTTAGATCTGGCATTGGCATTGTTGTTTGTTATTGATATTGGGGTTTGTTGTGTTGTTGTTATTTGGATAATATGGTGGGTGGGGCTGCATTCTCCTGGGGTAGGAATGCTCTCCAGAACTCTGTGGCAGCTGCTACTTTTCAGCAGCTTCCATCTGCCACTTGACAACCTGCCCCCTTCCCTGGCAAGGGAGAGGCCAGGCTGCCAAATTAATGGACTCCCCTTAGGGTGGGGATGACCCAGGGAGAAGTTCTCCAGTGCTCCCTGGCTGGAGAGTTTGCCTGTGAAGCTCTCCAGCTATGGGATTGAAACATCTGTACAGTATTGCTACCAGGCTTCCAGTAGACACAAACACCTGTACACAGCCCTAGCCTCCTCTATTGCAAAGATTTTACTTTTGCCATTTGTTTTGGATGAACATCCTACCGTCTAGTTGCTTACTACACTTGTAGATCAGATATTTCTATCTACTTATGGCAGATCTGTAACCAAAAATAACTGCAAACAAAAAAGTGCTAGGTGTCATTAATTTTGGTGCATAAGACAAAACCAAGTTGCTGAAAAGCTCGTTTTCTTTATCCTGCATTTTACTTACAGAAGCATAAATGCATAACATTTGTACAGGTGTGGTTTGGAGACCAATATTTCTATCAGCAGCATCAGCATGTTTTGCCTGGTGATTGTAGAAAAAAGGATGTGTTTTTAAAATACCAAAATTAAAAGTCAGCACTTTGTATCTTTATCTGCTTACATGCATATTTCTCCCTCTGTGCCTTAGATCTCTGGAGTGAACCTTATAATGCTAACAGGTAAACATTCCTGTTAGTCTCACTATGTGTTACGTGACTCTACACAGCAGCATAACAAATTGTGGCAAAATAGGGACTGCAGAACACATCCAGTCCAATAGCCTCCCCTGATAGAGCCTAGTACCACCTGCTTCAGAGGCAGGCTTTAAAACTTCATAAGGGGAATATGGAATTACAACATCTGTAAGAAATATTAGGCACATCTACATGAGATGCTACCTGTGCAGTAGCCTAATAACACTGTGCAGTAGTGTGCCAGGCAAAACCCATGCTATTAATATACACTACTGTGCAGTAGTATTAGGCTACTCCTCAGTAAACATGAATAAGAACCCATCTGCTGACGTTGCTCCATCGTAGCGCGAGTTACTGCGCATTGATTTAGTACTTGGTTAACCAAGTGCTAAACTTAATGCACAGTAACTACGGTGCATTAATGAATATTTAGACACACCTGCTCTTTCCAAACCTGGAAAAAAAGCAGTGCGGTAAGACACAGAGGCACCAAACTACACGTTTTAGTTAATAACAGTGCCCTGATTTTCAGTGATGTTGCATGTTTTGTTGATTTCAAGAGGCTTTCTGGGTACCTTTGAAAAGTCAAGTCACCTCCACTTAGAACATGTCTACACTGCAGCATAGCATAGAGTTACCCATCTTGGATTTAAACACACTAATTGGATTTTAGAAGTAGCCTAGTCAGAGTAGTGCAGGGTACCAAAGGGGGGGGAGGGGTAGGGTAGTTAAAATTCCTGCACTAGCATTATTCCACACCTGGCTACTTACAGCATCTAAGCTACCTCTGGTATCTCAGTAGTGTATATTAGCATGGGTTTTGCCTGACATGCTACTGCAGTGTTATTAGGCTATTGCACAGGTAGCATCTCATGTAGATGTACCTAGAGTTTCTTACAAAAGAAAGGTCTGCGTCTTCTGCTACATCCTCTTGTTAAGTATCTTGTTGTGGAGCTTGTTTGGCTCTGTAGGAAGAGTGGACCTCCCTGTTCAACAGCTCAGTCTGGATGGTATTGTCTGAGTTCCCCTGCTCCAGGAAGGAAAGGATGTGGTAGCCCTGGAAAAACTATCCTCAGGGACAAGAAGTACTACATTCTCTAATCTCCACCCCCATGAGAATAAAGTAGGATGAAAAACTGTACCTGAACCCATATGGCCAGCACTAAAAGCCCTGATCATGACTGCAGAGCTTAGCCAACATTTCTCCTTAGGACTTTAGGTTGTGGATGAAGAGTATCAAACACATAGATGCTAGTGCCAGGAAGCATGGTAGGGCCCACCTCCCCCTCTCTGCTGTCAGCTCTGTAACAGGTCTGCCAAATGATTCACAACTGATTTCCCTGGCTGGGGCTTCCAAAGGGAATACAGACTCAGCTGGTCTACGTGGATACGTAGCAGTAGAGAGTAGCTCCTCTGAGGTGTCAGACATTTTGTAGGTTAGTACCTTCCTGAGAGAGCCTGCACCCCATCTGCTGATTTTTATTTATTTATTTACTTAGCTATCATCTGAATGTCTTAAATTCCATTTGATAGGAAGATACATCCTTTAGTAACTCCTTGTATCATCACCTTCCATAGACTAATTGTTCATTCTGTACAAAGTACTTCCTTTTATTATTAGGAAAAACCTGTTTCTATTATTTTTCATTATGTGATCCCTTGTTTTTAAATTAGAGGAAACAACATCTGATCAACACAAGAGAAACATATAAAAATAAGGAAGTATATAGAAGATTCACCCTATAGGTTTTATAGGTTAAGTACAGACAGTCAAAAAGTTTGAGGCTGAATCAATTCAATCTTTGCAGGTTAGTCTGAGCTGCCTAGATTGAACCAATAAGCAAGTGAACAGACATTCACTTTTGATTCCAGAAATTCAGCCACATGCCTGGAGCAGCCCCAGCCAGAAGTCAGGGGGCACTAGAGCATTCCTCCCTGCTTGGCTAGAGCAGAGACCTTGGGCCAAGGGTAAGGGGGGGCCTTACAAGACAGTGCAAAGCATCCTGGGATGCTGGGAGACAGAGTTAACTTGAATCTGAAGGGGATCTGGGACAGAAGTTCAATAAACCAATTTAACCTAAATCAGTTAAGTATGATACTATGTCCATCTAGGTTTATCTTAAAGTAGTTTTGGCCATTTTGGAAGTGGTTTCCATGCCCTGAATTTCTGTTGTGTTATGGTTTTGAACTGGTTTCTGATCACTTTTAGCAATTTGTGTGTAATTTCTGTCCCTAGCCATAAAGTCTTCATCTGACATCCTTTCCAGACCTCAGCACCATTTCATAGACCTGTTTCATCTCTAACATGTCATTTGGCTGAGGCTAGACAAGCTAAACTGAACACTGTATTCAGGTGACAGTTCTGGCTCTCAGATGCTATAAAATGTGTCTAATGCATGCAAATACATTCATAAAACTTATTAACTGGCTATATTGCCTGAATATATTATTGATTTTTTTAAATGCCATCCATTTACAAACATTTAGCAGGAAAAAGGAGTGATGTCAATTAACATTAAAAAATTGACTTCAATTTACAGCTTCAGTTTCTGGCATGCATAGTACATTGAGCTGCCCAAAATTACACTTTCTTTTTGAATTTTTAGTGAACTTCTAATGTATCAATGAAAGTTAAACTGCTTAAGAGTTAAATAGCCTTGAGCAGAAATATATGATTAGAAAACAAATAGTACTAAAAAAAAAAAAAAAGTGGTTGGACTGCATTAGCAGGAGTATTGTAAGTTTGACACAGAAGGTGACAGTGGACGCATCTACACAAAATATTTACTGTGCAGTTGGCTGTGCAGTAAGCAATGTGGCATCTTCAAATGTGCCTCTATTAGGCTGAAGTAAACTAATTTACTCCCCAGTAGGATACAAGCAGGGATGATGCATAGGGGGTGCAGGCAGGTACATGTGCACCCCCTGAGCATGGCATCACCAACAACACCACAGACATACCCCCCCAGCCACCAGGGGCATGCACTGTTCATGAATACAACTACTATCCTACTGTAGAGTGAAAAACTCTGCAGCAATGCACAAACAGGTTCTTCAGTGCGGTGGCTGCCTGCCAGCTAGCTGCACACTGAAGCTCCCTTGTGCCCCAGCCAGCCCCTCCACAGCATGTTGAGCAGGGGGAAAACAGTCCCAGGATAGCAGGCTGGCCCCTAGAGCTCCCTTCCTGTCAGGTCTGCTCTGCCCCAGCTCCATGTACTGCACCTGAATTAACTGTGAGACTTATTGCTTCAGAGGTAATTCCTCTTGGGCAGACATTCAAATGGTGCACCTAGGAGCAATTAACTCCAGAGCAATAAACTCCACAGTTCATTCAGGTGCTGTAATTGCATGTGTAGATGCATCTAGTAATATTTAATCCTGTTAAGGCTACAGCTGGGGTGCTGTGTGCAATTTAGTCTTCACATTTGAGGGAAAGCATAGAGCAATTGGAAATGATTCAGCAGTAGGTAGCAAAAGTGATAAAGGGTTAGAATACAAGGCACAAAGGAAAAGTGGATATGTAGGTAAGTTTGGTTTGGAGAAAGGGGGATCAGGAGGGGGGGTGGCAGGCAAGATAGCAGATTTTAAATATATAAAAGGCTACCATAAAGAAAAAGTAGAACAGCTGTTCACCCTTGCCACAGAGGCCAGTACACAAAGCAGTATGTTTTAACTAGAGCAAAGCAGATCCAAATGGAATATCAGAGAGAAACTTTTTTTTACTGTCAGAACAGTAGGACAATGAAACAAGCTACTCAGGGAAGCTGTAGAATCTCTTCCATTGAAAATATCAGAAAGAGGCCTGATTAAAATCTGATAGAGGTGGTATAGGAGTAGCATGTTCAGCATTTATGTAGAGGGTTGGATTAGATGACCATTGACTAGATGGACCAACTGTATGTTATTATAAGACTCTTTGCTGATGAAATATTGCTGAAAATCAACATTTAGGTGAAAGTCAAATGGACACCAATGTCTACCATAAAAAGAATCAAGGTGACAGGAAAATATTACATAGAAGTGGGCCTCTAATGTAGATATAGGAAGTTAGGGCTGGAGGGGTCCTCAGTAGATCATGGAACACACTGCACTGAGGCAGAATCTAACATAATTCCTGCCCAAGTGCAGGGGAGCTGGACTTGATGATCTGTAAGGCCTCTCCCAGCCCCTAACAACTGTGAAACTATGACTTTTCAACTATGAAATAACCTAATACAAGTAACTTCTGTTATTAGAAAACAGAAATCGCGGATGCCAAGGACTCCAGACAGAGCAGCATTCCACTGTTCCATTCCAATTATTGACTATAATCAATAAATCCAAAAGGATACAATGGGAAACTGATCCAGAAAGGCAAGGAGCAGGATGAAAGAGGAAAGTAAGCCAAAGCTCCAAGTAGTCTGTAAGGTTATTTGTAATGCCAGTTACGCCAGAATCCATGCTGTGAGAGCCTCTAGGGTAAATGAGTCTCAAGTTGCCTGCAATTGCTGTAAGCTTGAACACAGTACAATACAAAGGTTTGACCTGGAACAATAGCCAGAAAAACTGGCTCGATCTAATAAAGCATTGTTGAATGGATCAGATTACTAAATCAACTGACAATGCTGATTTAATAATACAGCTCAGATACAATTGATGCAACATAGGATTTGATATAAGATCCACAGTTTACACCTCACAAATGAAGTTTTCTCTTCAAGATACCAGGGCCAAAATTATATTACCATTGAAGGACTCAGCTGTGTAAGCAGTGTTTTTGGAATTCAGGCACACTTTGTGATCCTATCATCCTCTATTACCCATGCAGTGTAGATGTATAAGTGTCCATACAACTACTGAATATTCTCAATGCACTATGCACAGTGTAGAGGCCAAATTAAGTATGTGGCTTTGTAAGATGGATGCTGCTGCTCTAGAAGTAGGCCCTGGCCTACTCTAGATGCTCTAGAAGAAGGGCCCTGGGTTCCACTCTAGATGCCCGCTCCTGATAAAGAAGAAAAAAAAAAAAAAACTTTCCCATTGCTTTTTAACCATTTCATCTCCTGACTGGTAAATACAAAGTGCAGCAGTGCAGCCTCAAAAGGAGTGGTGGAGAGAGGCCTCCATACTGCCTAGCCTGTAATGTAGCAGTTAGAGTACAATGTTGGGCAGAAGGTTCAAGCTTCCTCTGGATGATGGGGGCCAACAACCCATGTCTCTTGGGTGAGTGCTTTAACCACTCAGGTATTGGGAATAAAACATGAGAGGATCCTCAGTTCTAATTGTTACATCTTACTGTTTAAGAAAAAAAAAAAAAAAAAAAAAAAAAAAAAAAAAAATGTAAAATGGAGGGACTGCACAAACAGAGACAGGCCTAAATAACCAAGTTCGTGGAACAAACTACATGCAAGGCCTTACTACATGAACACACTATTGTTTTGAAAAGGTTCTGGTGGCTTCAAAAACAGAGCCAATAAGGGCTATATCAGGGCTTAGCCTGGTTGAGCTTATGCATCTGGCTACCTTGTACTTTCCCTGCCCACCCCGTGGGTCTCGCATTCACTTGCCTGATTTCTACTGCGGCGAGTCCTGACTCTCACCTACCATGTTTTCATGTTCTTTGAAGTTAACAGTCGAGAGGTGTTCATTTATACCATAGCCGGATAAAGGCAAACCTGCTAGGGCTGCCTTCTGGGGCTCCAACCTCCCCTACACCCCATCCTAGTGCCACCCAAATGTTATGCCAACTGTGTACACTTGCTGGTCTTCTGAGGTGCATTGTTTTCTTTCTTTTTCCTTATAAGATTGTGACCTTCGATACTGCCTGCTTTGATGGAACAGAATAACATAGACTACTGGCTTTTGTTCAGCCCCTGGTAAGTATCGCATGAGTTCAGATATGTCATTGTCTTCTCTCTCCCTCTGATAGTGTTTACATACCCCTCCTGGGAAACCCTTGTGTCCAGAGCAAAAAAACAAAAATAAAAAACTTTTGCTTGGACTCTTGCCCCTTTCTTGTACAGGGTCTGTGACTGGCCTGGTCCTTTTCCCTCTTTTTTTACCTCAGGGGGGGCTCTTCACCCACTCAGGGCTGACAATAAAATAGTAGAAAAGAAAAACAACATAAAACTTAAACTCACAAGTTGGGTTCAGCTTCTTGTCCCTGGGCCAAACCATCTCCAGCAGAGTTCCCTGTCCCCATCTCCTGCGCCGCTTTCTTCCCACAGCAGGGAAGACCCCTTCCTGCCGGGGTCTTTTGGCCATGCTGAGCTCCCAGAGCTCTATTGCTGACTCCCTGCCAGCTCTTTGGGGTTAAGAGCATCCCACCTGACATCTCAGGTCCCAGGACTCCACTTCCTCCTTCACTCCACTTCCAATCTCTCCTTTCCTTCCCTGCCTGGGGCCATTCTAGCTACACAGAGCAGCTGTTCTGAAACTGTGGCTCCCAAGACACTCCTTGCTAGCTCACCCCAGCCGTCTCTCCCCTCACTGCCTCCACACCTCCAGGTGCGAGTCGTTTCTTGTTTTTCTTATCTCCTTCACAGGCTACTAGAAGCATGAACTAAAAAAAAACACATAAGGAAGCCATTTTAGTAAGACTATAGATTGTGTGGGTATGTGAATAGTTTCTTTGGGGAGGGGAGGGGGGAGAGGGAGAAGGTAGACTAGGTGTGGGGCATGGTTCACATGTTAGTAACATCAAAAACTTGGCTCCCTAGAGTTAAGCACTAAGTTGTCTTCCCAACCACCAATTTTAAGCTTATTTTAAGTTTAAGGTCATGCACCTTAGATCATGCTTCTAAAGAGAAAAGAAATACCCTCAAGTAATCATCTCAGTGTTAAAACTAAGATGATTCAGTTAGGTAGAATAAGGTCCTTTCTGGATGAGCCTCATTAAATTTCCAAGACGACTTCCTCAATATATATTTTATGCAACCTAGGCAATTGCTATATGTAAAGGGAATCCCCAGGGTATGGCTTGAGAAGCCTGGTAGCAATTCCAAGTTTAGCTTCTACTGTAACCTTTTTTGGAAGTTTACAGTATACATCACTAATGTAAATACTAGAAACTCCTAATAGTGGGAGGGGGAGGGGGAGCAGTTGTTAAAATGATCACTCACAACAATTTAAAAATTGCTAGAAGAGAGTTAAGGTTCTCCATATCATGTCCTCCCTCACAAAATTGGAAAGGATTATACTTAATTGAAAATTCTTTTCCTTGCTTTCTCCCACCTTATATTCAAACATAGTATTTGGGAATGAATACAAGAGCCTGAGGGGGGATGGGGGGGAATACATAGGTTGCGAACACTTGTAACTGTCTTTTGACCTCCACTGTTATAGCTAACATAACATTATGTAGCAGGCAAAAGAAACATGATACTTCGGTATGTTAATGTGGATAAAGGGAAATTGACCTTCAAACCTTACAGCTCATCCATGTGATCATGGCAGTGTTCATAGCTTTCATCACTCTAACCTGAGTTTGACCCTTTGGCAGATGGGTAAAGTCAATGTAGCTTTTAAGCTTAAATAGATGAAGAAAGAAAGTGGGTGTTCTCATAGTTAACTGAAAGCATTAGATCAATATCCTTAATAAACTTAAAAGGGAAATAAACCAGTTGATAGATTTTTGTTATTAAAAAGCAAGTGTGCTCACCAAATACCATGCAACCTCTTACTGTTTCTTGATATATCATTTCAGCTTGTGGAATATTTTAATGCTAACATTAAAAGTGCATGCTAACAAGGAGGATTTTGTGTTGTAACTGACAGAGTCACAAGTGTCTGTGGCCTACTATTAGAAACCAAAAGCAATTCCACTGAAGACAGTAGGGCAACAACTGTTGTAAAACTAGCCTATGTGAAAGGATAATTCAGCCCTAAATTTGGACAGGATTTAAAACACATTTTTAAAATGCTTTGACCAAGCCAGTTAATTATTAATAATGTCACACCTATTCAAGCATCAGAAGCAAGAGAACCTCTATAGTTTTTTTCCAACATAAAATTGAGTTAATGGATAAAGTTCAGGTGCCCCAGGGGCACACTAGCTACTGTCATATCATTTCAGTTTTGAAATTTGCCTGCTTTTAGGCAAGAGTTACTGAAATAACTGACACACCTGCATATCAACTGTCCAGAAGTTCAAAGAAAGCGTTCAGTACCAAAGGAATTTTTCAAAGGAAAAAAAAAAAAATTACTGCCTGGAGGTTGTAGCTAGCATTCTAGCATCTGTGTTAAGAACCACTGCAATATCGTAAAGAAGGAAGAGAAGAAAAAAAAGGAGTGTGCTAGGAAACTAAAAAAGGAAAAAACAAAAAACAAAGAAATCTGGAATAAGTGCTGAGGGCGTTTACTCATTTTAAAAGAAAAAATGATTGCTTACATAATATACCAAACTAATATTACTAACTACCCGATTCTGCTACTTACTTGTAAGATAGATATAACTTGTCTAATTTGTTTCTAGATTTACTCTGTGTTTATACTGTTCTCTCCCTCTTGAAATGAGTGGATTTAGCCAGTAAAATAAACCAGTGAAGAAGTTAAATAGGTGCATTATGGTAGCAGCAGAACAAGCTTATTTATTGGTCCCAGAGAGTGGGTCTTAACCTAGTTATAGAAGAATAATATTTGGGGTGAAGTAGTTACTCACATCTCCGTTTATTTGAGCCTCTCTTTCCCACAAATACTCAATGCCAATTGTAACAAAGGGACAGAGACAAAACAGAGGTTACTAACTCATTTCAGCATGCTATATCCAGTTGCAATGGGTTAGAATTATTTCTACTTCAGGTCAGATTTAAACTGGTGTCAGAAGCCAGCAGGAAAACAAGAATTCTGTCTGGGGATTTTTTCAAAGAAAGAAGAATAAAAACAAATTTCTGGGGTTTCTTTCTCTCATTACACATTAAGACAAAACTGAAACTTTTCAAGAAACTGTGTTAAGAAAAAAGAAAACATAAGAGAATGCTATACCCGACAAGCTTTAGATTCTTTCCTTGAACATGGAAGACCCAGGGGCTGTCTCCATGATGCCTGGCTCAGAGCAGAACCTGAACCCAGGCCTCATTCTATTGGATGATTTTGAGGTAAGCCTTTCCTGACTGCCCTTCCTCTCCAGTAATCCCTTCCTATATCTAAGACGTCTCCTGACCTCCTTTAAATGAGGACTTTTCCCCATTCTGTTAGATTTCTTCTAGATGGAGCTGCAGTAGGCTGTGTCTCCTGGAAGTTCTGTATTAGGTATGATTGTAGTCTAAGTCTTGTAAATACACTCCTCCAACTGATAGGTGTTTCATGTGGTGCTTACTAACTAGCCAGGTGAAAGGAAGAAGACAAAAAAAAAAAAAAAAAAAAATGCAAAAGTAATCTCATATGGAGAAATAAAAGATGTTTCTCCTTCAGGGAAAACAAGGAACCCTTACACAGACAGAAATATAGTTGCATAGTCCTTAACATGGTTTTCTTGCAAAGGCAGAGACTACTGCAACAGCCAACATAATGTCATCGACCATGAAACTAAAAAAAATAAGTGTTACAAGAGAATCAGAACAATCTTCTTCCTATCTCAGGCTCATATGTAACAGTAAATCTAATCAATAGGCAGTTGGCAGACACTCCATATATTCTTGAGAAATTTACCTAAAAAGCCTCTGTATTTTTTTTTTTTTTTATTTCATAGACATTAAAATTTCTAATATAAACCACTGAAAGAGGAAGACAACACACCAAGTTCCATTATGTGTGGGCTTTGGATTTTTTTAACATTTTTCTTTATCACATCAGTGATCCGTGATTACTCATTATGAATCATTAGAAACAATAGAATCATTATGTTTTGAGTTCTCAGTATTACATACTAGATACTAAGCCTATCATTCAAAGTGTTACTTTTTTACCTTATTACCATTCAGCTTTAACTTGTTTCTCCTTTGGTCAGCAGCACTGTTCAGTTGCTGTGACAAACATGAGTGTGACAGGGGGGCCTCCCAGGGCCGAGCTCTGTGGCCCGCCCGCCTGTCACCATGACAGCAGGCCTACTCAGGGCCGAGCTCTTCATGGCCCTCCCACCTGTCTCTGGGCAACCGCCCGCTCATCTTGCCCGCCATGCCTTTGATGATAATGAGTTCAATTATGATGATAATTAAGTGGGAGGCTGCCCTTCGACTGCCCCGATGCCCAGGGGCTCTCTGCGGCTCCGACCTCCCCTAATACCGCAGCCCAAGCCTCGCAGTTATGGTGTTCAACATCTCACCAGCCCCACACTGGGCCCCAGAATCTTCTACGCGACCCCACTATGGTCTTCCCTACTCAGGCGGCCACTCCGCCATCATCTGGGCTACCTCACCCCCCCGAAGCCTTGTTCCCCTCTCAGGTGTGGTTCCCCCGGAACCTTCGGCTACCTAGCCCTGGCCCACCTCAAGGCCAGTCGGGACCCCAGGCCCCTGGCTCTTGGGCGTCCCTCGCGGTGGGCCCCCGGCCCTTTTGACCCTCATTGGTCCCGGCCCCGGCCTCAGCATGGGCCAGTCAAGGGGACTCTCCCCTTCGGGCTGGGTCTTTCTAGCCACTCACTCTACTCTTCGGGCCTCACCGTGCCACTACTCCCTTTCTCCTAGGAGCAACCACAGCACCTCGCCCACCTTACTCCCACTCTCGGGGTCCACCCTTTCTGGGCCCCTCACAAACACTGGCCCTCTCAGCCCTCATAACACTGGCCCTCTCGGCCCTCATCCAACTCAGGGGTCACCCACCCGGTGGTGGTGAGGGCTAGGGGTTAAGGCGCCCCAACCCGCCTTTCACTGGGGTGATCACTGGCCTGGCATTTCCTGGGGGCTCCTGCGCCACTGAGAGCCCCACCAGACCACCCACTCCCAGTAGGGTGCAGTTTCAGGTCATGCCCAGGACCAGGAGCCTCCTACCATCCCCTTGCAGCTCCCCCTTACCTCCGGGACATACACAACAGCCCTAAAGCCAGGCAATGTTGCTGCCTGACCTCCTGCAGCCAAACTGCCTGGTTTATATAGGCCCCAAAATGGCTGCCCTAATCAGACACCTGGAGGCTGCCAGCTCCAGGCCCTTAAAGTGGCAGGAGCACCCTGTGCTCCGCCACACTGAGGATGGGTTGAGCTCTTCATCACATACTTCTGCCTAGATCTAACATAAAAGATTTCTTCTGTAACCATCATCTCCCTGCTTTAGCTTAATCATCTGTAAAATGTGAACAATATATATTTACATATTCCATAAAACTGTGACAAAGGCTAATTTACTGATGTTTTTATAAAGGGCACATCTACATGTGCAATTAGTCATGACTAAATTTACTGCACATTAAGCTAATGCACAGTAAGCAATTTTTGGCAGGTGGTTACATGTGCAGGGACCTGACACTAAATTTACTGCCAAGTCACTCCATCCCTGCCATGTGCCCCTGTGGCCACTGCAGAGAGCTCCAGGGTCCAGACCTAGCTGCTAGCACTTGGAGGCCATCTTCAGAGGCTAACACCTGCTGCCATCTGCAAGCACTTTGCAGCCATCTTGGAAAAACCTCTGTTCCCTGGCTAGCCCATCCCTGCCCAGGAGCCATGTACCCAGCACAGGGGCAGCATGCAGCAGATCCTTCCTTGCCCACCCTGTCTCCACAAGAAATACTTGTGTATTTCTGACAGACTTGACAGCTTTACAGCGGATGGTGAAGGTGATCAGCTCGTGGTCACTGTCCCCAGCTTCCCTTTGATCGTTAGGTCACTGATAAGGTTGAGCCCAGTTGCCAGTACTAGGTCGAGCAGTGCTTTACCTCTCATTAGCCCATAGACTTCTTGCATCAGATAGAGCTCATCCACTCATGTGAGGAAGCTTTGCAACCATTCATATTTGGCTGAGTGTTCTTCCCATGAGATGTCTGGGTAGTTGAAGTCTCCCATGACAACCATGCACTGGGAGCATGTGGCCTCAGCCAATTCCCTGGCAAACTCCTGGTCAGGCTCTTGATTCTGGGTGGGAGGTCTGTAGTAGGCTCCCACTATTGTGTCCCCTGTGCCATGGTCCCCATGGATTTTAACCCAGAGGGTCTCCAGTCATCCACCCTGGATGCCAATGTCAGCTTGCAGGGACGCGTAGCTCTCCTTGACATAGAGAGCTACACCTCTGCACCTTTTATGCACTCAATCTCTCCTGTACAGGGTATAGGTGTTGATACCTGCATCCCAGTCATGGGTGGAATCCCACCAGGTCTCTCTTATCCCTATGACATCATACTTATTTGTGTTAAGCAGGAGGACAAGTTCCTCCTGTTTATTCCTGAAGCTCCTGGCATTTGTGTACAGGCATGTAAGTGTCCCCTTGGGGGCCCTTGCCTTGCCTACAGATTGTTCCAGGGCTGGGGCAGGGGTGGGCTCCCTTGAGTGCCTTGGCCTGCTGGCTCTGCAAGGGTTACTCAGCAGGCCAGCAGTGGCAGTAGTCCCCCCGTCCCCTGGCGAGCTTAGTTTAAAGCCCAGTGGAGCAGGTCAGTCAGTCTGGCTGAGAAGAGCCTCCACCCCAGTGGAGAGAGGTAGAGGCCGTCCCTTCCCAGCAACTCGCTGCCTCTCTCACCAAAGAGTAGACTGTGGTCATGGAAGCTGAAGCCTTCCTGATGACACCGGCACTGCAGTCTTTGGTTCACTACCTTGATCCTCCTCTCCTCCTCAACCCATAGCCCAAAACCGGGAGGATCGAGGAAGGCACCACTTGTGCCCCCAGCCTCTTAAGCCCCACTCCCAAATCCCTGTAGCACTTCATGGCCTGGCTGGGAGGGTTCCAAGCTGCATTATTTGTGCCTGCATGGATAAGGAGCATAGGGTAGTGGTCAGTGGGCCGGAGGAGCTCAGGGATCCTCTCCGCGATGTCTTGGATATGGGCTCCCGGGAAGCAGCAGACTTTCTGGGCTAAGGGGTCAGGGCAGCAGATTGCACCCTCAGTCCCCCTCAGGATGGAGTCTCCCATGACAAACACTTTGCATTTTGTCTTAGGGAGAGCGAGGACGGTAGCTATAGTTTAGCCTGTGCTCTCTACCAGAGCTGGTAACTTAGCAGGCTCTACTGGGGCTGCAAGAGGCTCGTACCTGTTGCAAAGCTCCAATGGGGTGGGGATCTTGGTGCAGCAGGCCTTGGGCCCTTGACCACCTTGGTCCAACCCCTTGGCTGGACAGCATGGGAGGTCCCCAAGTCCTCTCTTGTCCTGGAAGGTGACCATGGTCTACCCTCCACCTCCAGGGGGTGAAGGGCCTGGTAGTAGGAGTCAATCTCCCGCTCACCATTCCTGATGGCACGCAGTCTCTGGACTGCAGCTTAGGGCTCCTCCAGCTGGTGTGCCAGAGACCCCAAAAGGGAGAAGACCTCACAGGAGGAGGTGGCCATGCTCCCAGACCCCAGAGCCTGAAAAAATGACAGGCAGCCCCTGAAGCTGAGAGCCAGGGGCTCCATCTGTGTGGATCCTGGAACCACAGGCTCTATCTGGGTAGAGGCCTCTGAGAAGCCAGAGGAGGGGGCTGCAGACCCCAAGGAGACCCTCGGGTTGTGGCGCATGCCCATCTGCATTTTACTGGTGGTAGTCTGGCTAACTATGACTACCTACCCTAGTGGCCCATAGGCAGGGCTGTGGGCCCTCCCACTCACCCTCCTGTGCAAACTCTGTGCTAACTCACACACTGAGCAGAGAAGCACACCTGTCTGCATGGCCTGTTTGTGAGGCTCTGGTCACATGGCTCCCTGGGGGCTGGGCAAAGTAGGAGCCGGGTGGTGGGGGGAGCATGTCCCTCCTCAGCTCAGACTCAGCTGCCTCACAGCTGTCTGGGTTGGGATCCCTTCCTCCCTGCCACGGACCCCACCTACCTCTGGCTATGCTGGAGGTCTGGGTCAGGGTCCCACTGGGGGCTCCTGGGGGTCCCTAGGCTCGATGAGGGCACAATAGGCTTCTGCCTGTGCATCTTGCTCCAGACCTGGGGACAAACAGAGCTAAGCCAACAGCAGGCCCTTTTTAAACCTTTTTAAATGTTGGCCCTGCAGAGGCAAGAGAGAAGCTTTCTGTGAGAGTTTGCAACATTCCAGAGATAAAATGCTGTGCACCAGGGACCATGTGCAGCCTGGCCTCAGATCAGGGGTTGGCCATGCACAGGTGTCCAGGAACCATGCTAAGTCAGCAAGGCAGGCCTGGGCCCAGGTGGCCACTGGCTGAACCCCACATTCATGCATTCTCCCCTGGGGCTGGCAACTCAGTGGGTGCTGGGTGCAGACAGCCTGCCTAACCTGCCCCCTACCCAAAATGGGACAGACCAGGCTGCTGGCAGTACCTGCTGCAGGGCTCCATACCCTGCTCCTCCACCTCTGCTGCGCTGTCTCCCAGAACATAGCACCTGGGCTTAGGGTGTGTGGGGCTCCCAGACAGCTGGGGCAAGGGGCTGGTCATGCCCCAGCCCTCCCCACTGGAGGGATCTCCAGGGAGGCATCCTGGGGCTGCCCTACCTATACCACTGCTATTCCTTGCATGTGCCTGGGTGGTGTGCAGTGAAGGGTGCCCAACCCATTATGTCATGCTGATGATGATCCTCCTGGTGCCCTGCACACCTGAACTCCTCGTTTGGGACCCTGAGCTAAGACAGCATGAGAGGCAAGCCTGGGATGCCCCAAAACCTCTGCTGCTACCTGGAGGCTACCTGTGGCTTTGCTACATATACCTGCCCCCCACTGCCAAAGAGGACATCACTGCTGGCATCAATGGCTTCCTTGGGGTATGAGGCCCATGCCCACCCAACTGCAGGGACATAGGATGCTCAGTAAAGCTCTGAACTGTCTCTTGCCTCCCTGCTTGCTTTGTGGGGCAGGAACCCAGGGCAGGGGAGTGTGTGTGGGCCAAGCAGAGGGCAGATGCAGGGACCGGGGCCATGGGCAGGGGCTAAGACTGGGGACCGGGTCAGAGACTGGGAGGGCTTTCCTCCGGTCCATGACTTACCATGAGTCTGGGGTTGACAAGGCTTGTAGCTCAACACAGGCCACCCCGTCAGCAAGGGCTGTAACCAGTGTCCCTGCACCACAGTGCACAGTGGGCCAGCAACCAGCCAGGCACCCCACCCCCCACCTGGGGAGGAGCTGGTGCTACTGGTGGCCAGTGGTGACATTGCTGGCTGCTCCCCATGGCAGGGTCTGGGGCTGTGCCAAGGGCAAGGCAGCCACTGACCAGGGCTTCCCAAGCTGCAGTGGATCCAGCAGCTGGGGAGAAGGGTGGGGCAGGGTGCTGAAGACCCAAGGTCCCCTCCTCTAGTGGCGTGTCACTAAAGGGGTCAAAATATAGTGGGGACTTGGGCAGGCTGTCCCTGCTGGTGACACTCGCAGGGGTGTGACTTGAGTCCCAGGGCACCAAAATCCAGGTCAGCTCCTCCATAAAGGCCATGGTATTGTGGTCATGACCACACCAATGATTGTAGTTGGTCATGGCCATTTACCGTGCCTGCAAGGCCTTGACCTTAATGCAGCACTGCCACACTAGCCAGGAGTACCCTCACTCCCACATGGCATCTGAAAGGGCCTCATAAATATGGATGTTTGAGTGCCTGCCCTGCTTGATTCGCCTGAGCACCTTTGTGCTGCAGAGCTGAGCAGGAGACAAGCTACCCTGCCTGTTCCCCACCAGTTCCACACTTGTGCAGCTGATCAGGGAACAGGTTCCTCAGCCTCCACCCCACATGTGGTGTGGCAGCTGGGAACTATCCTGGTCATGGGGCAGGTCCCAGCCCCATGGCCCAATTGGATGATCAAGGCATGAGGCTTGGAAAGAGCTGCAGGAATGAGAGGGGGTCCCACCCCTGCCCCAATCTTCTGGTGGGGTGGCTAACAGCAAGTTAGCTGCTAGCTTCCCCATTGGTGCATCAGGGCAGGGGGCTGGGAGCTGCCCCTCCCCTGCATTTCCTTCCAAGTCCACTGCCCTTGATCAGGTAGCCAGGGATAGGAGCTCCCTGTTTTTGGGACAGGGGGACATTGTTCCTGCCCCAGCACCAGGCAGCTGGTGCAATGTCCTAGGCCTGTGCTCCTTGCCAGCGCCTGGGCTAGAACATAGGGGAAATCTAGAGCTCTGCCTGGTGGCAGCAGGGGCCCATTGCAAAGTCCCAAGAATTGGGAGCAGTTTGCTGTCATTACCAGCAAATCTGCTCCTGCTTCCTTGCATGTATAGACACCTGCCCAAGAGTGTTTATTCACGAGTAGTTTACTCATAAGTAAATTAATCTCAAATCAAATACATGTGTAGATGCACCCAGTCTGGTCTCTATGGCACAGTGTACAATTCACTTTTCTCTATATCCTAGAGAAAAAAAAATAGTAGTCTGACCCCTTTATATCCTAGAGAAAAAAATAGCATTTGCAGGTATCAAATTTAATTGTGATTAGTCATTTTTACTGCACAGTAAGGGTGTGTATATATATGGATTCAGCTTTGCAGCAATATAAACTATACTCTGGTACATAGTTAAAATTGGAGCTAGAAAAATAAGTAAGTAGGTAGATGCTTCTGCTCTTCTCTCCTCCCCCCCCCCCCCCCACACACTTTCTTCTAGAAAAATAGCCAAGAAATTATGAGTTCTGGTACATTTTTATATGGATCCTGAGTTGCATAGCTTAGTATATTCTAGTAAATCTATAAATATATAACCAAATATATGTTAGATATAAAATATTATACAAATGCATAAAATAAAAATGTTGGAGTCTGCAGAAGGGTTTCTCTTTCTGATCTATTTTATGTTAAGTGAAACACTTCTGTTCATATTTGGAAAGATCATATAACATATGTTACTGTAAGACGCAGCTTCCCAACTAGCATTTCCTTTCTGTGCTTTTGTACTATTCCTTACATTACCAGTTCAGTAGAGCGTAGAGCTAACTCAGCAGTTGCTGATGTAGGTGGTAAATAGGTATTCATTTTAGCTAGAGGTGGGTGGGTAAGGAGTCAGGATTGGAGGCATATGAAGTAGTCCTACCTATCTTCAATCAAAATAATATTGCTGAACATATTCAGATGTAGGCAGAAAATTCATTTTGTGTACTAAGGATAAGAGACTTAAATTACTGATCACCCTTTCTTCTAAATGTCAACTCATATTTCTCTCATTTTCCCCCAGGAAAAACAAAACAATTCTTTTGAAAAGGACTTTCCAATCTGGAACCATCTGTTGTTCCATAAAATGTTATTTCACAGTTGTAGATCGATTCATGGAGAGATTCTGACTGGATCCTGTTGTAATTAAGATTAGTTTTTGTACTTTCAACTGTACTGTATGATGGTCCAGAGCTTTCTGATCAGGGAAGAAAATACAACTGAGAACTCATTAAATTACCATGGCTTTGCCATCATATGCCTAAACTGAGAATTGCTGCCTACTGTAATAGTTATCTCAGGTCTCCAGTTGCTTTTTAAGCATTTGTAGAGCTGCAGTAACACACCCACTTTTCCTGATGAAGAATTAACAGCATAATTCTGTAACCTCCCACTTTTGAAGGTCTGTGTTTTTCTTTTTTAAATCTGCTTTTGCTAGCTGCCAAAACCACATATTTAATATGGAATCTGAAAATGCAGAAAGTCTTTTTATGCCTTTTCAATAACAAGCCCAGAAATCAGCAACTAAAATGACTAAACAACCTTTTGTTCAAATTTGGCTTGTTTTTTAAAATCTTATGGTAACTTAGTATTCAGGACAAGTGTGAAGATTGTATTGCATTGTAACTTATTTCATATAGGATGGTATAAAAAAAGCCATTGTGTATGTTATTCTAGGTTGTGCTATTTGAGAAGCTTTTCATAGCCTGCACTAGGAAAAGCATTAATTTAAAAAATACCTACCAAATATCTACTATTAATAGAGAGCCTCTATATGTTTAGGACAGAGGAGTTAAAGCTGAATACTGTTCCCTTGTGTTTATACTTTATAACAGTTGGGCCCAACCGATTTGACAGGCATACCACAAACTAGCCCCACACCCTCTTTGAATTCCATTCTGATCCCTTTCCTTTACCCAGTCTGATGCTCTGCTTTTTTGCTCCCTGCCCTATATGCCACTGTGCTGCCTGCTCCCTCCCCAGTCAGCCTCATGCCACATAAAGAGGCTGCCAATGCCACTTGTGGCTGTGCTGTAGCTTGGCCACTTATGCTTAGAATATAGTCTCTATTTATCTCATACTGGTAAGTTGTTTGTCAAATAATACAGCGTATTTCAGATAAATGCATTGATAATTTAGGCAGACAAGGTTCTTTGGGTAAATCTGATATCTTTTATTAGACCATGTTAAACCAACATGGTCTAATAAAAGATATCAGATTTACCCAAAGAACCTTGTCTGCCTATGTCTTTAGACAAACATGGCTACAACCTACACCCTTGATAATTTAGGTGCTCAGCAGCATTGTGTTATGGCAATATATAGCATATAGGCAGACAGAAAACCAAAATCCAGATATCTGAACTTAATCAGGCTTTGTAAATTTACTTTTATTCTTCCTTTATCCCTTATTTACTGAGGTTTTTCCATCTTATTACTTTTCAGAGTTTATTAGACAGACTAAAAAGACACCAAGTTTCTCTGGTTAAATCAGTTAAGTTTATTTTTTTTGTCTTTAGCTTCACATTTGCTCTTAGTTATAATCATTTGCACTTTTGTTGGCTGCTAAACATCTTTTTGCTCAAATCATGTTTTAACCACATTCCTGTTGATCACCAAAGCTAACAAGCTGTAGAGATGTTGTTTACAGTTTCAAAATCAATAACATTCCCCTTCAGAATCATTAAAGCCCTGAAAACCTTTTAAAAAAAAGAATACGAAGAATACCAGTTTTTAAAATCACTTTGAATGGCTAAGGAGATCACATTGCCCTAGAATGTAACTGTTACTTACAGTGAAAAAATGTAATTTAACCAGCAGGTGCTATTTAATAGGAATTTTTAAAAAAGTTGTGTAGTGTATATTAAACGAGGGAGAACAGTTCTCCCTATCAGCAGCCTGAGAAAAGCATGGGATTTAGATGCAAAATTCAAATCTAGGTTTCAAAGAAACCAAAGTTCAAGGAACTTGGATAAGGAATATAAGTTTATATAGCAACACCAGGTACTCATTAATAAGGCTTCTATTCTTTGGAGCAAGAAATTGAATCTGGCAAATAGAAGTTTGCCTTTTGTTGCCTCCATGAAACTCTGCCAAAACTCTGAAAATCACCACATATACATGTTGTATAGATCTTGTTAATGATTCCCCAGTAAAAAAAAACTCGATTCTTCAGTCCTATAGAATTTCTATGCATGAACAGTACTATGCACTCTCTGACCCAGCTCAGCTCTCTCAAGATGGTAAAGATTTTTTGAAGAAACAAGTTTTTGTATGAAAATGTTGATTGAGCAAAACCCAACTGAGGGACCATGCCATTTTCATGTAAAGAGATTTCCCAGGTCTAGGATGCAATATTTGGACAAAATAAAAGCCCGGAGCTGAAATTGCTCTCAGCCCCCTGGCCAACATCCTACGAAAAGGTGCTTGCGGGTGGTTGCCGCTCACCACCCCCACCCCCCCTCACCACCACTACCAGCGGTGTCTATGGGTGGTTGCCGGCTCCTGGTCAGTGCTCTCCAACCCCCTGCCGACAATGCTGGCGGCGTCCGTGGGAGCTCCCACTTACCACCGCCATGCTCCTGCCACCACCAGTGCCACCGTGCCCCCCCAGCTGTTGGGGGCATGTGTAGTTCATGCTGGATGTCCCAAATGATCACTGTAAGTACTGGATTATACTAAGGTCCTTCTCTCCATCTATTTCTGTTAAAAAATGTAGGGCTATGTTTCCTCAGGCATTATTTTTTCAAATCCCAGAAATTTCAAGGAAAAAGGAAAAAATTGTTTACTGTCTAAATTTACTCCTTACATTCCAGCCAACCTGAATATGATTCATTTTCCCTTTGAGCATCTAATATGGTGGTCACAGTAATAGAACTCCAGGCAAAGAGATGCAGTGAGTGCTTCACCCTACCTCAACCATGTCATCTGTGAAAAGAAGCAATGGACTGGGAGGCAGAAGAAAATCAAGAGTTCAGTCTTAACTGTGGCACTCAGACTCCTCATTCTGGAGCATGGCTTAACATAGGGAAGCAGTTTCATCCTCATTTAGAGTAGGTAGCTGGGAAATTGCACAATGTCATTTTGGGATATTTAGGATTAGAACTCAGTTCTCTGATATGTCAGAACTCACCTACTTTTTCACATTCCCTTTTAGTGTTGGTGATATACATTTGAGCACTGTATGCGAAGCATTACTGACTTGGTGGAAGATGGTAGTGGTTCTCTGCAGGATGCAAAGTGAGGAGGGGTTGAATCCAACATATAATACAAAAGTACTAAAAAAAATTATGAGCAGTTACACGATGACTAGTTTGCTTACCTGTGCTATAGTTTGAAGTTAAAAGACTAAATTCTAATGGCACTAATGCTAACCTCCCCGCCAAGATTCATCCATTTACTTCAAAGGAGTTAATTTTGACTATATATCGATAGACATGAGATTGGGGCAGCATTTGGCTAGGTAGTGTATGTCTACATTGTCTCTGTAGAGGGATTATTTCAAGAATGCCCCACTCCACTAAAGTCTGTGAGCTCTCTTCTCCAGAAGTCACTGCCATTGACTCATGTCCTGCAAAATGGTAGGGGAAAAAAAAAAAGAAATGGACCTTGGGAACTAAAGACAGCAAATACACAATTGCGGGGAGGGGCATTTGTTATAATGTCTTTCATTCTTTGGCTGACTATGAATATGAACATATACATGATCACACACACACACGATTCATAATGGCCAGATTTTCAGCTCCTGTAAATCAACTTAGCTCTACTACCATCGTCTGAAGATATGGCCCTCTATAGACTTGTAAAGCCTGACAAAATCTATATTAAAAATGTATTGTTTAATATCCTATGAAGCTCTTTTTTAACTTTTTACCCAATACTGTATCATTTGATTGATTGATACAACAGAAAACTCATGGACAGCCTGAGGAGAGCAAGCTGGGGAAAGGCACACCGATGATTATGCCATCCATTTCTTCGTGTTATTTTTCCCCTGTGTTTATTGCAGTTGTTCTTCATTTGTAAATGAATGGTGATACATTCCATCATTTTAAATTAAATTTGGGAAATTTTAGTACTCATGCATCTGAAAGACAAATTGCAGCAGCTGGAGTCACAGACTAAGAGAAATAATGTTAACAGTCCTAAATTATCCTGGAAAAGAACAGAAACGGCACTTTCTGGAAACTGCTCTTGCAAAATTTGCTGTAAAGAGAATAGGAAAAAGCACAGTTACATGTGCTTTTATTAGAACCGTGAGATTGCAGTCTTATTGGTTCTCCTCAGTTCTGCAAGTGAGTTGTTCTACATCTGTCATAAAATTGAAGTACTAAAGTATAGATTAATTTGTCCTGGTGACTTCTACATTCTAGTGCATAGTACATATTGGTAAGACTAAAACTGGACAGAGTTGGTTTTGTTTTTAAACCAGAAATCATACTTATGATGATAACATGGTAGTCATTATCATAAATTAATTCCCTTCTGAGCAATGACTTGCATTTCTGCACTGACCTGACTGAAGTTTTCTAAAAGCTATCATGTTAAAAAAATTCTATGCAGGTTTTTAGCTAAAAAACAAGCTATTACAAAAGTTAAGGAACATTTCTTTGTCTTTTTAAATTTCAGTGATAGCTATTTGTGTTTGGGTGTAAAAATAGCCTTAAGTATTTGCAACTTCAACACTGCAATGTGTGTGTTAATACAGAAACCATTCAACAAAACAGGCTAAAGAAAAGGTCAAAATGATTGTTTTTTTCTGTTGTAGGTAGTAGTGATGGTTGTTTTTTGCTTTCCTTTTCCCAACAATCCAGAATGAAGAAATGAAGCAGTGAAATGAAGAACGATCATAAAGTATATATTAGAAATTAGTCTGAAATATAGCCCTCATACCCCCTTCAGGTAAAATGATCCCTTCTGTATATACTTTAGGGGGAGTGGTACAAAGAGCTACTAATGCTCTGGTTCTAGCACAAGGGGTATGTCCTTGGTGTAGGCACTGTGATGGACATTAGGCCTGTGTGAAGCGGCTAGTATTCACTTCGGATTTGGATTTGGCCGATTCAGGGAAGAGTGATTCGATTCGGGGATTCAAATTACTGTTCCAATTTAATTCACCCAAATCTGATTCAGAGATTCGGTGGTTGCCGAACCTCTGAATCATCTATGCCCACCCCCCACCCACTCTCCCAGCCTGGCAATGGCTGTCCCACCCGCCCCAGCTCCCCGCACTTGTTAAAAAAAATGCCCCAGTGCTCACCCGGTGCTGCTGGGCAGGGGGCAATCCCTGCTGCCCCCTACTAGCACGAGCCCTCCCCTAGCCCCACCATGGGTGCCCTGCCTGGGCCAGCTCCAGTCCTTTAAGAAAAAAAATAACTGAGAAAATCACCACACACTCCGCTCCTGCCAGCTGAAGGTGATCTCTGCTGCCCCCCGCTGCCCCACAGGGGGTCCTGCATGAGCCCCCCCCAAAGCCCCAAGGCTGCTGCAGGAGCGGCAAGTCCTCGGGCTTTTCTCAGTTTTTTTTTTTCTTAAAAGGCCGGAGCTGGCTCAGGCAGAGCAGCTGTGGAGGGACTGGGGGAGCAGTGAGGGTTGCAGGGCTCATGCAGAACCCCCCATGCAGTGTGGGGCAGCAGAGATCGCCCCCCACCCAGCAGCACTTGGTGAGTTGGGGCTTTTCTTTAAAGTACTGAGCTGGGGTGGGCAGGGCATCCATGGGGGGCTGGCAGGGGTCTCATCACGGTCCCTTCCCCCCTCCCCCAGCACCACCTCCCCCACCTCTAGTGCTTACCAGCTCAGAGTCAGCTGCAGCTCCCTGCTGCAGCCACCAGAGACTGCCTGAATCATCAAAGCTCTCCAAATCTTTTCTGAAGATTCAGAGAGCTTTGAATGAATTCGGACCTTTAAATTGGTCCCTTAATTTGATTTGGATTTGGAGATTCGGCCACTGAATCGGGCTGAATCTCCTCTGAATCGAATCACCACCCGAAGCTTCGCACACCCCTAATAGACATGTGTAATACCATCTTCTAAATGAGCCCCTCATAACCTTGGTGTATGAAGAGGCATGGTTGAGACAAAAGATAGGTTGGGACTAAAGATGGGTTGGATGAGTTGAGTCCCATAAGATTCAGACTCTCTGAACTATTGAAATTGAATTAACTGGTATTTGACTTATATTTGCAAAGGAAAGCATAGCATCGTTTTTCTATCAAATATTCTCATTTTTTTTTCAAATATTCTGCATTTTCTGACAAACTGTACTAATTCTTAAGGGGAAAAAAAATCCCTTGCAGAATCAACCACATCTGACAAGGGGACATATAATTATTATAACTCACTGGGCTCTTGGAGCCTTCCCTGCTGTAGGAGGCCTGTGCAAGGGCTGATGGCAATCTCATAGTCCATTTAAAGAGGGATTACTGCAAGTAGGTCAAATACAATAACAGAGGGGTGGCAGAAACCACGTTCATTATATGACCCTCTCCCTCAACAGCCGCAAAACAGGGCCAGGATATGGAAATGGAGGGAGGGAGAGATTCTAGCATTGTATCCAATTCTGCACCCTCTCTTGGTTCTCCTCCAACAGCAGTGTGTTCTGCACTGTGCCCTACAAAGGACAGTACAGTACAGTTTTGTGCTTTATCTCTGGAAGTAAATTTCTATTGATTAGGACTCTCCTGCAGTACTCCTGTTCTAAAGGAACAACAGTGATCTTATAAACTGCTAACACAATTTTGTGTTTCGAAATTATTGTACTTGGGGGAGCTAGAGGTGAAGAAAATACTTTAAAGACCATTTTAATTTCCTTCGCTGTTTACTTGAACGATAGTAAAGTATGATGTTGCAAAGAAAATTGCATTCATGTATTTTATGATAGGAGGAGGGTCAAGAAAACATTCTGTACTGTTGTTATTTTGGGGTCCTTCCTCATATGAAAGAGTCTGTTCCTCATGAGTAATTTGTTGATTTGACAATGAGTATACACTAAATGAGAAGACTGATAACAAGGGTGAGAATCTCTTGCACGTCTATGAAGTGCATTACTGAACTCTCAGAGAAAACAGTGGTGACTTTTTTAGCCTCTAACCTCCAGTGTATATAGGGTATATCTACACTTTGTATGTAGCAGAGGGGAATAATACAGCCAGGCACTTGGAGAAGCTGCTATACACAGGGCAACTTCCAGGTGCAGTTGCATCATGTGATCACCATTTTTTTCTGCTCGCACCCCCCACAAGCCAGTGCCTAGGGTGGTTGGTCACCCTACCCTTGTTACATCTCTGTCTCTAGAAAGAATCTGTCAATGTGCCCTACTCAACTGTTTCTGCTTATATGTGCCAAACCTAGAAATTGCTTCACCCATATGGATGCTCAAGCATATCAGAATTCAGTCTTAAGAGCACTTAAAGACTTCATCACCAAATTTCCAGGTTTGGCATAGTGAGTAGATGTTTCCTCCCCGGACATTTCAAGAACCTGGTGTAAGCATATCTATCTGTGGAGTTAGAGCACGGTATCTAGTATACTCCTCACTACCTTCCCCTTATGAGGAAGCTCTGCAATAAGCCTATAGTCCCGTCAACCTTACAGGGTATAAAATATGGGCTACAGGATACTTTAGCTAAATATCTGGATTAATATTGCAGCTTCCAATTTTCCTTCTAACAATGATACCATTGTTTTCGGGGGCTTCGCTTTTACTCAAAACTTCATTGTGTTTGTACATTTAAATCTATACCTTTACTTTCAACTTCTGTTATATAGTTTCTACCAAATTAGATTCTCAGTGGTGACTACTGATTTTAGAAACCTCAGGATACACACAGGCAAATTACAGTGTGACAGATACTTACCATGCCATAGTTCTTCCCTAGTAACTCCCTGCATCTCATTTTGGCCCTGTGGTAAGTGAAAATTAGACCAGGAACAGGACTAAGCTTCCACAGCTTAGCTTTTATTTACTTCAGGATAAGAGCAGGCGCTTGTAGACAGGGCAAAATGCATTTCACTCTGTGTGTCCAAATAGCTGCTTTCCAGCTATGTAAGTGGCATTTGCAATTTTATTTGCCATGCAGTACAGATATGAAAGCTTGCATAGTAGGTTGTATCCTGGCCAGGGAGGTATGCCTCTCCATATCTAGCAAAAACCCATGATTAACCAGCAATAGAAGAGCCCTTCTGTGTATCATCCCCAATAACTGAGTTGTTAAGACATTTTCCCATGAAGTGGAGGATGTGGTTTCCCTCCCTACCCCTCAATACAGGGACTTCCCCATGCCTCCTCTGCACTGTACAGTCTCCATGCGGACCCTCCCCCCATACCGGCCCTCTCCCATTTACCCAAAGAGGCTTAAACCTGTGCATCTTCCATTTCCTGACATAGTGCATTAACCACCAGGCTACAAGTTAGCCATTCTTCAGAGTCTCTCTTGAAACCGGTCCCCTAAGTAACCAAGAGAGGGAGCGATGTGTAGCCAAGAGAAAATAACCAGGCTAGAGGATATGTAGTTCAGCAAGACTGATACTACCCTGGAGAAAAAAAAATTAGCTCCTGGGCTTAAGCCTGGACCTTTGCTCCTAATAAGAAAGAACTTTCTCCACTGCTCTCTATCCATTCTAGCTAATGAATATTAAATGCAAGGTGCTGTGACTCATCTCTTGCTGTAGACCAGCTGATAGGATATGGGCAAACAAATTAAGGTTGGTACAGTCACAGTTTATTGGTGAAACCTCTAAGGGGACCTGATCTTCAGAAAGTGCTAGGAATTCATCCTCTAAACATTTTGAATATCCCAAAAATTGAAGCAGTTGATATCACTTATTACTTTTGAAGATTTTGGCCTAAGTGTGCATATAATAAAAGCAACACAAGCATCAAGCTTGCAGATATCATCTAAATGTAAGGATGCGTCCTTAACTAATAAGAATTGGTCTATCTCCATCACTTTCACCAGACTAGTAGCTGACCCTTCACTCTTAGGTTTTTAAATGTAATCTAGTCCTGCTTTCATTGACATCAGTGGCAAATACTCCACTGAATTCAGTAGAAGCAAAAGTAGATTTTTAGCTATAGGATTAATTCTAAGTATATAATGTATATATATTTATATTTTTTTTTATTCCATTTTTTTTCATATACTATAGTTACTCAAATCCAAGACAAGTTTTTTTTTTTGTCTACCCATTCAACAGGATGGGGGGTGGGGGAGGGAACATCTTTGATTCAAGTATTAACCAGAGCAGGTGGTGCTGTGGCCTCAGCCCCAGCATCAGCCAAGAGGACACAGCATGGAATTGGTGGCACAGGCAGGGGAAGGGGTCATGCAGAGATCATACAGTGCGGAAGAGGCATAGGGATGACCATGTATCAAGGGACAGGGAGGTGCAAGGGAGACCACACAATGCAGGGGAAAGCATAGGGGAGACTGTGCAGTGCAGTTGGGGAATCACAGGGGAAATTGCTTGGTGTGTGGCCTGGGAGCAGTGCAGGGGAGACCACACAGTAATAGGGAAATGGGTCCATCTCCAACCAACCCATCACTGCTACCTGGCCAGGGCTGGATCTACCATATGCTGTGCCCCATAGCCACACCATATGGTAAGTGGTAGTGATGGGGGAGAGGCAGGTGACTGGGTTGGGTGGGGCGGGGGAGAGCAGGAGGTATTGCAAGGGGAGTGTTGCCAGCCTTGGCCATTTTCAAGATGCCTTGACCAAGCTGCAGAAGTAAGGCTTTGGGGCCTTTTGCTTAGCCAGTTTCCAACTGATGGTAGAAAGAACCTTTGCAGATGTGACAACCAGCTTGGTCAGCAAAGTTAAAAAAAAGCAATCAATATGTCCAGCTAAATCAGTAGAGACCCTATTAAACAAAGCAAGCAGCCTGGAAGATGTTATAAGGGAAGACCATAGATTAAATAATCCAAATAAATTATATCATAACTTTCAAATAGATTAGGTTTTGCTATAATAGATATATTTTTGTTAAGTTTCTTAAATAAGTTCTAAGAATAAAACAGCCTACTCAGGGAAGATGACAAACTAAGATCAAGAAGAAACAGGAGTGTATTTAACAGCAAATGAAAGAGAAAAGAAGGAAAGGAGATAAGAAACCCTCCTTTTTACTTCCCCAAGGGCGTAAAACTCAACTAAGTGACACCTTCCAAGTCCACAAGAGATCTAATTCAGTCCAGTCCCCAAGGTTTCAGTGAAACAAAGATATTTAAATAAAACCAATCAGAGACCATTTATTAGAATATTTAGAATAAGCCATCCACAAATACAGGGTATAGGCTGTAGGGAGAGCTGTACAAATTCAAAGAGACCTACTGCCAGCCTGCATGCCACCTTGAGTTTCCCCAGCTGGTATAGGTCTGTGTTGCTTATGTTGTATTGTCACAGGTATCCATATGGACTTTTGGAAAACTCTTTGTGTTTTCAGATGCAGCTAATAAAAATTTGGGCTGTAGATCTGTTTCTTGCCTCATTTATCAGTAGCCAACCTGCAGTGTTACTTGCAATGTAGGTAATAGAATTGCAGTCCCTGGATGGAGGCAAGCACCAGGGGGTAGGCTGCCATCCTTCATGCTGCAGTGAATTTAAGATGATCTTCCAATAATTTTATTCTATACAAGGAAAATTATAACAAATGTATGTTTTTCCAGGTATTGAATCTAATTATTGGAGGTCATCTTATATCTGAAGTCATTTTGGATTCAGATAAATATGGTATGTATGTGTGTTTGTATTAAACAGAATATTTCTAGTTTCAGGTATTTTTAAAAAGTTTGTTCATTCACTTATTTTCAGACCAATTATTCAGTCCACAAAAAATTGAATGCAGTAGTAATATCCAGACAAGGTTCCTTAGGTGAATTTGATATCTTTTATTAGACCAATAATAGTAATATCCATGGCTTTAAAATATAATATGTGGGACCAAAGAACCATGATTATTTGAGGTGACAGACAAACATTCACCATATGTTTTATATACATTTTTTTCCCTAAACTAAAGCAGACCTACATTTGTGTAATCTCTCATCTGCTCTTGGGTAGCTTCAGCTGCACCATCTGCAGGGAATCAAGCTGCTTTTAACAATAAACATTGAGCTGTATTTTCAGAAACAACCTCAGTCAATGGGTTTATGAATAGACTATGAATTAGCCATTATGCAAGCATCTCTTCACCCTGATGTGCTCCTACAAAAATACTCAGTTATATTTTTCATATGTTCAATACCCCTTTTGTTCCCTAAAATTCTATATTGGAAGTAATAAAGAAAATGCAGTTTAATTTATTAATGCATGATGTTATGCCAACTAATGCATTCTACAACTATGCCATGTACAGTACGTATGTATGATGTGTGTTAAGAGCAATGCCAAGTTAAAAGAAAGATCAGGTTCTGTCTATATGAAATCAGGGCATTTGTAGAGAGTTTCAAATCAAGAAAAAAATAGACATCCAAAAATGTAAGTCAAGCCTCAGAACTGAAAGGAATTTTCTCTTATGATATATAACAGCTAAGTATATTGTCTTCTACCAAAGGTGAATCCAGAGATGTAATTACATGGTTATACTGCCCCTGCTTTCAGACCATGCCACAGGAGCAGCAACTAGGGACTTTAAAAAGTCCCCAGATCAAATAATTCTTCCCGTCTCCCACTTCCCTCTTCCTACACCTGCGGGTGCCACTGTACCCACCTTCTCTGGCTGACCTAGGGGTGGGAGAAACTCAAGAAGCATGCTCCTGTCATGCTCCAGTGGCAGCAGTGGGTGGATTCCTTCTCTCTGCCCAATCCCCTTGAGTATCCCCTTCCAGCCAGGGAACAGACTCAGGGAGGAAGAAAGTTGCCTGTTGCCACCACCACTCCTGCTGCCATTGTCCATAGCAGGGCCACTAAACATGGATGGAAGAAAAGTAGGTGCCAAAAGTGGGCTGCGGGGTAGAGAGGGATTATCATCTGATCTGGGGACTTAAAAGAAAGTTTCCAACTGCTGTTCCCACCACAAGGCCTGCCTATCCCAGTATGTGTGGGGAAAGAGTAGGGAGCAAGGATGCAACCACCCCTTCAGCACTTCTCACTGCTCCTGCACCCTCCTTTACAAAATCCTGGATCTGCCTGTATCTTCTAGGAAAAACTGAACATGGATAAATTGCATATGCAAATAAAATTCTGGAATGTAAAAAATTCAACTTAAAGATGTTTGTAGGGTATCCTTTTTACTTTATTTATTTTACTTGCCTTTTCAATTTGGGCTTCAACTGGTATCTCATTTTTGTATCATTTATGTATACAATAGCTACCCTTCCAACCAGGAACCCATTTATTATTATATTATCCACACTTCGGGTTGCATTGCAATACCAATATAATCCCAAATTCAAACATACTCAAATTTACGGGGAAAAAAAGGTCGTATGTGCAGGTTAACTTTTGTTTGTAAGTCATTTGGGGGTGAACTATCATTTAGTTTTGTGTTTGTACAGTACCTATCATGATGGACTTCTAGTCCTGCACATAGAATAGTTAACCTACCCATAACATGCAACTAAGGTCAATGGCTTTTTCTCCCAGAAAACATTCCTGCTGCTTCATGTCATGGGAATATACAACTCTGCCCCTATGAGTACTTGATACTGATCCACAACTAGGGCTTCTAGGGGCTTGAGTAATTTAGATTAAATACTTGCAGCTAACTTAGCTGTTGATTCCTTTTAAATGTCAGATGTGAAGAAATGCTTTTAATATCTTAAATATCACTGTTTTAAATAAGAAGAATTTCATAGTATATATTTTTCAAGCATATTTTGGAACTGACAGCAGAGTTGGCTGAAAGTAAGAAAAATAATTTCTTAACAGAAATGAAAAATGATTTCAAAATAATCTCTCAGAAATCTCATTTTCCTCCCATTTTCCACACAAAAAAGACATTTTCATAAATGAAAGTTCTCAGAGAAGAATTTTTTAAAAGCTTTGTGGCCAAACTGACAAAAGAAAACTGGCAACCTACCTAAATCTATTCCTACAATAACTGAAACCATAAAAAGCATCCTTAAAATATTTTCCAGTATAAGTTTTCACTGCAACTTTTGAACAAACAGAAAATATAAAATTACCTTAAGTGTGTGTTTTTCGTTTTTAAAGAGATCTGTTTCTTAAAAAGAGGCCAAACAAATAAAAACTAAATTAAGTGGTATTATTTACAAACTGGAAACACGGACCTGCTCACTGTATTAGCTTGAGTCATTTCTGTTATTACTTTGTTTTTCTTGCTGTAGCCATTCTTTTCACAGTAAAGTTATAATGCTGCTACACACAAACTTAACTTTACTCATGCCATTGAAGTGAATGCAATTTCTCATGCACTTAAATAAAGAATGTGCATGTTTGCAGGGGGCTTAAGCCACTGCAATTAATTTAAAACATATTTGAATTATTGTATTTTGGGAAATGTAACAAGAAAAAACATTGGTTTTAAGACTAGGTTTTCCTAATAGGAAATCTTTGAAATAGCCGGATGAATGATGAAGATAGCAGTTGAAGAACAGACCTCTAAGTAAAAAGTAAGTTATAAGAGTCTGTTTGGAAAACAAGTTATTTTCTAAAAAATGAAAGTGAAGATTTTGGAATTTTTCTGTCTAGCTTTTAACAGTATTTCATGCCAGTGACATAGATTTTGTTACTTACAATTCTTTTATTTCTCTCTCTAAAACTGGAAAAGAATCATCTGCAGTTCTGGAAGACTTATGTTTCCATTAAAATAAAAAAAGAAACAAATGAAAGTGTCTGTGTTTCAATGAGCTCTAAGATGGCACTCTAATTTCACACCTAATCAATTGCAGGTGTAAAGTTGCAAACATAGATAGAACCATGTAGAAGTGAAACCTTGACTACATAAACTGCCATCAATGGCAATCTCTCTCCAAGTTCACTAGGGCCAGCAAATCACTCTGTATGCCTACCTTGCTGTACTCCCCCTCCTCCTCCACAAATCGAAGTCTACAGCATGATCTACATTTCTCAATTTGGGTAAACTGGTGCAAAAAAAAGGTCAAAGGACTTATGGCAATTTACACCACAAGTTGCATGATTTACATTTGAAGTGCTAGCATCTGCAATTTACTCCATTAAAAAACGTTCTGGCCTTGAAAGTAGACCAGCCAATTTGGGCCATTCATAAGTATCTATGACAATTGCACTGTGCACTGGGAGGGGGCGTAAAAAGAAAATCCCCCAAAGCCAGAAATAAAAAGGTTAATAAAAGCTATTGCTTAAAAATAAATAAATAAATAAAAATCACCCCAAAGTGAAAAACTGTCAAATTAATACCAGCATGAACATGAAGTATTAGGCAGATGCAGTCTCCTCAGGCATCCATTGCTGCCATCAGAAATAGCAGCAATAAAAAATCCATTTCAGCCAGCAACTCTCTTACACTGACCCTTTCAAGGCCTGCTGAGCTGTTTTGCATAGCTTGCCACATGACTGTCAGGCAGTGGAGAAAAAGGTGTACCAGAGGGCATGATTTTTAAGACATTATTTCAGAAAATGGACGCACAGTCATAGTAGAAAAGGAGAATAAGAGACAAATGACAAGAGTGAGAGGGCTAGAGATTATGAATGAAAATTACTCAAGACAGAAAAAGTTATAGAAAATACTAGGCCTGTGCAAAACAGCAAGTATTTGATTCAGCTTCGGATTAGGCTGATTCGGAGGGACAGTGGTTTGATTTGGTGATTAAATCACTGTCCCAATTCGGATTTGGAGATTCAGCTGTCAAAACGGGCCAAATCTCCTCTGAATTGAACAGGCAGTGGTGGCAGTGTCAGCAGCAGGGTCATGATGTCAGTGAGTGGGGCCCCACCCCCTGCCTGCTTCCCCAGCCTCACCCCCCGCATGGCTTCCCCTCCCAGTCCCAGTGTCCCGGCACTTTAAAAAAATAAAAATAAAAGCTGCACACTCACCGGCTGCAACAGTGGCAATTGGGGCCTCTCAGGGCTCATGGCAGAGTCCCCCCCTGCACAGCGCATGGCAGCAGGGATCAGTCCTTACCCCCCCCCCCGGCACCCATGAGGCAGCTGTTGCATCACATGGGGCAGCACAGTTCGGCAGAGCACCACAGGGCTCTGCGCACTGTCCATGGGCTGGGGCCACTCAGACTGAGTGCTGCCAGGCTCTGGGTGACTGCTGTACCCACCCCAGGTTCGGGACAGTGTGCGGCACCCTGCCAAACCACACAGCACCTGCACAATGCAACAGATGCTGTGCAGGTACCAGGTAAGTGGTGGTGATATTTGCTGCCCCCCGCTGCCCTGCACTGTCTGAGGGGGCTCTGCCACAAGCCCGCAGAGGCCCGTTGCAGCTGCTACAACCAGTGAGTACAGGGGTTTTTTTTGTTTTTTTTTAAGTGCCGGGACACTGTGGCCAAGTGGGGCAGCCATGGATGGGGGCTGGGGGAGTTGATGGGGGATGGGCTGGGCGGAGGTCCCCCCCATGGTCCCCTCCCCCCTCGTCACTCGCACAGAGCCTGGGTCCAGCTCACTGCAGTTGTAAGTGGAGACCTCCCAAATCTCCAAATCAGTTCGAAGGCTTCTGATTTGATTTGGAACTTTTAAAGGGTCTCCCAATTTGATTTGGATTTGGAGATTTGGCCCCCGAATTGGGTGTAAAAATGCACGCAGGACAGATCATAATTCTATATTTCCAAACTAGCTCATTAGTCAAAGATGTAATTCTAGTTTTTTCCTCAGGTCCAAGTGATTTCCTCTATGATTACCACTGATAGAAAGGTATTTCACTGCCATGAAAGACAGACAAGGATCCTTGTTTGAAATAAGTGTCAACTGACCCCTGATTTTGGAAACAAGTTACTGGATGTGTGCCAAAAACTACAAGTTTGCCAAACCAGAGTAAGAAAGGGACATACTACATCTGAATTATCTTGGGATCTAAATGTTTATGCCAATGATCAGCTTTTGTATAGTGTTGCAGGGCACTAGGGTGTCCTACTCTTTTAAGGGCTGGAGCTGCTAGGGAGAGAGCCCTAGCAGTCAGTTGGGAGCCCCAGCTGCTGGTTACCAGGGCAGCCAGAATGTGCTAGTGGGCCCACACCTGCCATTGATCAGCTGACCAGAAGGGGCATGTCCTGGCTCGTATATAAACCCCGGGCCAGAGGCCAGGAGGGCAGTTCTCTGCCAGCAGCCAAGGGGGGAAGGAGCTCTCCCAGAGGAAGCAAAGGGGAGAGGCCTGACTGCAAGTATAGCTTCTTGTACTGTTGAGGGACAGAGCACACCCTGTGTGGCTCAAATTATGTTATAGCCAGGTGACTTATGTTATAGCCTTGGGGTTTGCATGTTGATTTCTGTTTATAAGACCGGTGGTTTGGATGAGGCTATTTGGGGAAGCAGGCAGCCTCACTGGAGGCCCACTGCAGCGTGGGGACCCCAGCACCAGAGAGAGTGCGGCATTTGAAGTGCACAGACCCTGGCACCAGTGAGGCTCAGAGACAGGGCTGCGGAGAGCCCAGAGAGGACAAGGGGGCCAATTCATACCAGGACCTAGACCAGACAATGTCAATGCCATCTGCGAGGCTTGGGGCATAGTAAAGAGGTGGTTGGAGCCACGCATATAGCCCATAAGGCTGGGGTGTCCCGGGACACCTATTTTGAAACCATATCCACAAGGGGTCCGTGACCCACAGGGTTCAAGGAAGTCCATCAGGACCGTGTCTGACCAGATGTGAAGGCCACCTCCCTATATTACATTTTTCATCAAGACGTGGCAGGGAAGAATAGAGAGTGCCCAGTGGGCTGTATTGACATGGTCGAGGGGCCCTAGTGGTAACACGGCCATCCCTAGGGACCCCATCCCATGATAACTGGTGCACTGGCTGGGAAGTAAGGCCAGGCACGAGGAGGAACCCTGTGTCCCTAATTGAAGAAATGAACCTTTGGGCCAGTTCAGAATCACAGCGAGGCAAGATTGAGGCAGCGACACTTGGGTTCCTGAAGAGGAGCTGAGAATACTGCCGTTGGAAACTGTAAAGGGGAAGATCATAGGTCTGGGATAGGAAAGAAGTTGGGCCAGACAGAATTATGGCAGAAGTAAGGACTCTGGAAGGTATGTGGCAAGAAGCTTTCATCTGGCAGTTGTGGGTGGATGAGGTGGAGGAAAAAGCTGCCTGTTTAGAGTATGAATTAAAAATGGTGAAGTCACAAAAGGAGCAAGCCAAGGTGAAAATGGCCGCTGTAGAGCTGCAAGCGCAACCCAGAAAGAAAGAAGGTGGGTCTAAGGAGGTCAAGCTCCTGATTGCAGCTGAGGCAGAAAAGACTTGAGCTCTGGAATGACTTATGGCAAATGAGGCCAAGAAAAGCAAACAGCAGGAGGTGAAATTGCAAGAGATGCAGAAGGAGACGGCTGAATGGAGAAGTAAGTCTCCTGAACCTGGTATGGTCCAGACGGTAAAACAAAAGGATGTTCTACAGAAGCTGAAATATTAAAGAGCCTTATAGGGGTCCTTCAGAAAGAAATCCACAGCCAGGTGGACCAGATAGAAGAGCTGCATGGGGACCTGGAGAGCTGGCAAGAGCGATGCTTATGGGCCGAACACCAGGTGGAAGATTTGTGAGAAAATCTAATTGAGAGCCATACCCAGTCGGAGGAGACAAGGAAAGCTATAGCAAAAGAAATGGAGAAAGTGAGAGGGTACATGGCAAGTCACGAGGCATTACAGGATCAGAAGCAGTCCCTCAAAATGGAGGTAAGAGCCAGAACTGAGGAGTGTGTAGAATGGCAAACTCAGTGGCAAAGGGTAAAGAGGGGAAAGAACCAACTGGAGGGAGAGATACAGTCCCTGAAGACCCTTTTAGAAGAAGGCGCAGCCAGGGAAATGGCATCGCAGGTGGAGATTGAGTGGCAAACGTTATAGGCCACTCAACCACAGAAAGATAGACTGATTGCAATACGCATGCAATTGGAAGAACATGCATCCAGGGCTAATGCAGAAAGCCAGGAGCAGAATGCCAGGAGCATTTTCAAGAGCTTGAAGGCTTGAAAGAGTTCTTAATAGAGACTGAAAAATGGGTAGAGACTGCGCAACTCATATGTCTAAAGGTCCAGGGAGACCAAGAACTATCCAGAAATACTGGGCTAGGAAGCCCCAGGAATGAGAGGGCAGTAGAGCAACAGGAAAAGAATACGATGATGATTCTACAAATTCTACCCGAAACAGACTCTACAACAACAGGGGAAGAAATTATCTCCACAGTTATAGAGTACCTGGAGCAGAAATGGGGTCAGTGGGTAAGCCAGTATACAGAGGAAATGAACCACCTGGGAGAGAAACTAGAAAGACTTGTCAGCAGGTATGATACTGGGATATTGACAGTGCCAAAACAGGTACAACAGATGGAAGTAGATAAGGAGGATATGGCAACTGTGCAGGAGAGTGAGCAGTTCAGTGTGAGAAGCAAGAACAGTGATCCAAGCTACCAAGGCCACACTCAAAAGGGGCAACATCCAAAACAAAAAGGCCCAAGACCAAAGATGGCCCAGGCCCTGGGATATAGTAGACCAAACAACATGTTCCAAAGGACAGAGAGGCGAAGAAGCCCTAGGAAAAGGTGAGCCCAAGAACCTGAGATGAGGAGAAGGGGCAACCCCCCAGGGAAGCTAGGGGAAAAATAGAAGTATGCCCCAAGCTCCACCTTGAGGACAAGCTACCAAGCCCCGCACAGAAGCAAAGGCCACGCCAGATCCAGATTGCAGACCGAGTTAAGGAAGCAGAAGTTTCCTCAACACCAAAGATAATCCAGCAAGAGGAAGAGCGAATATGGGGAAGAAGGCCATGTGTATATGTTCATAACCTCCCAGGGCAAGTTAAATGGTGGACCCTAAGGAAATTGGTCGCAGCTAGAGTCAGGGGAGTAGCCTACGTGAGAGTGTATGCAGGGCCTGGGGGAAGACCCACCAGCTGGGGAAAGATAGAATTCTGGGGTGAGAAATATGCCCAGAGAGCACTTAAGATGCAGTGGGAGCTTTGGGGAAGATTCATGAACCTGCAAGAAGCCTTAGAGAAAAGAGAATCTTTACAACCAAACCAAAGAAAAAAAGAACCAGGGCATATGAGGGGTGAAGGGAAAAATGTACCCCAAGAGATAGGAGACAGCTATGCCAGGAGGAGAGCTGAGGCTCCCCTGTCATGTTTAAGGGCTGCATAAGGAAGAAAAGGCAAGCCTAAGTTTCACCCTACCAAGGTTGGCTAATGTGGGGGGACTACCTGTGGTGGGGTAGCTCCTGGCAAATCCCACACAGTGCATCCTTGGGGAAAAGGCAAGTAGGAGGAAACCTGAAAACCTCCTCCTCCTGTTCCTGAGTTGACAGGTGACATAAGAACGGCCAAGAGAAGCCCAAGAAGGATGTGATGCCTGAAAATGTGAAGACTCACTCAGCTGAGTTAGGGTCTTAAGAGGGGAGGTGTGTCGCAGGGCACTAGAGTGTCCTGCTCCTTTTAATGGTTGGAACTGCTAGAGAGAGAGCCCTAGCAGTCAGTTGGGAGCCCCAGCTGCTGGTTACCAGGGCAGCCAGAATGAGCTAGTGGGCCCACACCTGCCATTGGTCAGCTGACCAGAAGGGGCAGGTCCTGGCTCGTATATAAACCCCAGGCCAGAGGCCAGGAGGGCAGTTCTGTGCCAGCAGCCAGGGGGGAAGGAGCTCTCCCAGAGGAAGCAAAGGGGAGAGGCCTGACTGCAAATGTAGCTTCTAGTACTGTTGAGGGACAGAGCACTCCCTGTGTGGCTCAAATTATGTTATAGCTGGGCGACTTGAGTTATGTTATAGCCTTGGGGCTTGCCTGTTGATTTCTGTTTATAAGACCAGTATTTTGGGTTAAGCTATTTGGGGAAGGAGGAGACCTCATTGGGGGCCCACTGTGGCATAGGGACCCTGGCACCAGAGAGGGTGCAGCATTTGATGTGCACAGACCCTGGCACCAGTGAGGCTCAGAGACAGGGCTGCGGAGAGCCCAGAGAGGACAAGGGGGCCAATTCATACCGGAGCCCAGACCAGACAATGTCAATGCCATCTGCGAGGCTTGGGGCATGGTAAAGGGACGGTTGGAGACACGCATATAGCCTATAAGGCTGGGGTGTCTCAGAACACCTATTTTGAAATGGGACCCACAAGGGGTCCGTGACCCACAGGGTTCAAGGAAGTCCATCAGGACTGTGTCTGACCAGACGTAAAGGCAGCCTCCCTATATTACATTTTTCAGCAAGATGTGGCAGGAAAGAATAGAGGGTGCCCAGTGCACTGTATTGGCATGGTCAAGGGGCCCACAGCCATCCTTGGGGACCCCATCCCATGACATATAGGTATCCTTCCATGTTACATAATGGTGTAATTAAAATATTGAAAACATACTGTAATGGTGATATTAATGGCTGACTTGGACTATAGAGAGTTAAGAACTCTTCATAGTGAGCCATCTGCCAGAAATGTACTTTGAAAATGAAGATACTGCATAGCTATGTAGTTATGACTAAATGGTAAGAATCATTTAAGGCAAATGATATTAGTGATCCTAGAACCTCTCTCCAAATTAACATTTATGATTATAACATTTACTATTATGGAAAAGAAATGCTCTATGACCTGCTTTAATGACGCTTTTTTAGATCAAAGAGAAATCAATATGGAGATGTACATACTGTTCTATTTGTTACATTTCAGAGACATGAGTAGTGTCCTGAAGCAGAAAAGTACTCCCCATGTTCTCTCATAATGGGAAGAATTATTTTGCTTTAGATGCAAATTCAAGATGTGTTGTCTCCTCAGGTACCCAGTAATCTAGATGTGAGAATCTCCCCCTTGTAACAGGTTGTGACAGGGGGCACGCTTGGGGCCGGGTCTCATGCCGGCCCACCCACCTGTCTCTAAAGGGCTGTCCACCCAGTGTCACCTGCCATGACTTTCCTGTTCTCATAATCTGGTGGAAGATGCAGGAAATTGCCCATTACATGCCCCGATGCCAGGGGGCACTATCGGTGGCTCTGAACCTCCCCCAAACTGGAGCCCATGCCTTGGAGATGGCATCCATGGTGACATTATGCTCCTGATCAGGAGCCAGGCCAAGCTTAGCCCTCACTGTCAGGCCTCTTTCACACACACATCCACTCCACCATCCTCTCACTAGGCCTCTTGCACTCCACCCACTCTCACAGCATCTCTTTCTCACATTGTGAACCCTGCTCCCTCTTGAAGTGGCTCCTGTAGGCAATAGGCTTTATCCAGATCACACCTTGGGTGGCAGACGTACAGTCTCTTGGGCCTCTCCCATGACCCTCACCTGGGTAGTGGCCAGCCAAGTTTTTGACCTGGGCCAAGCTTGCCCAGACCCCTCCTGGGGCAGCTTTACATAAACCTACACAAACACACACCGGGCTTTTGGCCCCACATACTGGGCTCCCAGCCCTCTATTCCCCCTTTCTGGGGCTCCATGCTTCCCCCAAATTACTTTCCAGGGGGTTGCCCCATGTGCTGCCCTTCAGGCTGACTCTCAGCCCTTCTCAACTCTCTTCTAGGCCCTCACTACCACCCCTTCTCTACACATGTATCCCCTCCTTTGGGACTCCAGGATTTCCTTCCCCTTGGGGACATAGGTGGCCTTAGAGTGGGGAAGGAAGTCACTACCTCCACTACTTTTTATGTCACCATCCAAGACTACAAGTTTAAAGGAGGTATGTTGCTTTCCAGGCAGTCAACCTGGACGCTATGTTCAGTTATCTTACATGTCACAATGAACCACTTGTTTTCTTGTATAAAATTAGACTTACATATGAGCCCAAGAGCCAGTTTAAAATAATTACTTTCCCTATCCTTTATAAATGACAGTTTGACTTTGAATAGATATTTGTTTATGGAAAAGCTCTGCCAGTAGGGCAATCTGTGAACTATCACACTCACTTGACTGTGCAGTACTTTGCTGTGTGATACACATGATAAGCTTTTACAACATAAATATTTGCAAAATGTACACAGGACATATTTTATGTATTTATTCCTTCATATACACCGTAATGCCAAGTGTGGCAGTGTGAATATCTGAGCTAATTTTGATGCAGCCAGATTCAGCTGCCTTTGGGGAATATTGCATCTGGATCCTTTCTGAAGTACAGCAGTTGACCAACAGCAGTTAGCCTACTAGCCTAAAAATAGAAATACTGTCTGTTTTATGTCAGGTGCTATCATTATTCCATTTGGGGCTTCTGTAAAGTATATAACAGTAGCAAGTCATTGCCAACTCCCCCTCCCTGATGTACAGGGAACTAAAGTTGCAGTGAACTGTCCTATATAACACCCAAGGCGAATAGGATTCTTGAAACTCACAAGCTTTCATCTGCTTCCTTTTCTAGGGCAAACCTGCTTGAAGGCTTTTTTTTTTTTTTTTTTTTTGGAATGTGTGACAAATCATGAGAGCCTGAGGGAGTCGGAAAAAATGAGCGGGAGAAAGCAAGCAGGATTAATGTATCACCTAGAACACTGTTTCTCAGCCTGTGGGTCACAACCTAAAAGTGGGTTGCAAGAATATATGAAAGGGTCGCAAACAACCTTTAAAAATGGATCAACAAACTTAAAAAAAAATAGTTCATAGATTCATAGATAGGGTCGGAAGGGACCTCAATGGATCATCGAGTCCAACCCCCTGCACAGGCAGGAAAGAGTGCTGGGTTTAGATGACCCCAGCTAGATGCCTACCACTCTTTCCTGCCTATGCAGGAAAGGTTCGTCCTTTAAAGGAGAAAAACGTGGGAAACCAGGGCTTTTCCCTTGCAAGCCAGCAGAGTTCCAGCCTTCAAGGGGCTGCTTGGGGTTCTCCATGTCCACCCCCAGACACATCCCACACACTGGAAGGCTAGGTTCTGGGGGTGGAAGGCACTGGGTCAGGACTGGTCACTGAAGTTTACAAATGGGTCCTGGTACAAAAGAGGTTGAGAACCACTGATCTAGAAGAAGCTTTTGAAAAAAAGAATGCACATTCAGTGAGATGTATGTGTTCTGGCTTCATGTACAGCATACTTTTTCAGAATTAGGGTCATATATCATGATAATCAGTATTATGTTTACTGGGCACATCTACATCTCTGTAGCAATGTGCTATGGTGATGTAGCATCAGCAGGCAAAATCCATGATGCTGCAGCTATGTTGCTATAGCGCATTGGTATGGCAATGTAGCAGATAAAAATAACCATGCGCCACACAGACGGTGCAGTATGGGGTGTTACTGCACCATCTTTTAGTATTTCTAAGAGGAAGTAGTAAATGACAGTTCAGTAACAATGGCACCGGAAGGGCACATGAACACATGCCCACTTGATTTATTGTGTCTAGTGATCTCAACTAGGTTGGAGCTCCGCTGTCTTAGCTGAAGAATGAACCCATTATAAATTATTGTGCTAACCCTGGTTCAAACATATAGGAAATGACAGTCTTACACCAGAGTAAACTACAAGATGAAACAGGTGCGAGCAATAACCAGGTGAGGACAGGCAAAAGTGGGGTAAGATAGGAACAAGTTTTGGCAAAGCCTTTAAGTCCTTTTACGCACAATAACAGAGTTGTACTTGCATCCTTTGAGCCGCTGTAGGAAGATCTGCATATGAAGCCTTAGGTTTTAACTCAAAGGTCCATCCAAGCCAAATGTCCCATTAGGTAGAATGGTTAAAGCATGTCACCTAAAGCCTACAGCAGTGGGAGCCAACCTTTTTGGCAGTCATGCCATAAATTAAGCTCTGATCTTCCTCTGCTTAATCTGTTGCTCTGCTTTCTGCCGTATGCTTCCTGTCCAATTTGTTGCTTGGTTTTCTGCTCACTGCCAGGTACTCCCTATTTGATATGTTTCTCTACTCTCTGCCTATCTGTTTGTGTTCCCTGCTCCCTCCCCAATCTGCCATGTGTCACACATGGAGGCTGCCCATGCCACTTGTGGCACACATGACACAGGTTAGCTCTCCCTAGCCTTCGGTACACAAGCAAGTGTTGTGGTTAGCATTATACCCTTCAACTCCAGCCCAAATGACCACATACCCATTTATAGAGGGAAGCAGACTTTAACACAAGTCCAAAGTAATTCCAAGACACCTTAACTCTGCTACCATACTCCAGCAGTCCTTCTAATTACCATGAGCTAAGATTTTGCTCTGCCAGAACTTCCATTGTCTGTGTCCAAATGAGCACAGCTGTGTGGTATGTGGCACTAGAGACATGTTTGTGGCACCACATACCAGATGTGCAGTTGCTCTCCATCCTGCAAGGGAGCAGCACGGAAGGGTTTTTGGACCTATGAATATCCAGGGGTCAAAAAAAAATTTAAACAAATTAAAAGCATCCCCCCCCCCCCCCCAAATAACAAAAAACCCAATAGGAAAAACAAGCAGAGTGGCGTGTGCGGCAGTGGCAGCATGCACTGCCCAAAGCTGGAGACTAGCTAGCTAGAGGCACGCACTGCTGCTGACCAGGTTCTGCATGGCAGGATCACTGCTGCTGCTGCAGCCCCAAGAGGCCCCAGGACCCCAGGTAAGTCTGTTGGGGCCAGCCCAGTGCTGGTCCCAGCCTTCCCTACTCCACCCAGGGTAACTTGCTGTGCACCAGCACACATGTGGCACAAGTACTCCCTGGGAACAACTAGCAGTGGCACAAGGTGCATCGCCAATAGTTGTCCCTGGGAAACCGAACATCCACATGTCTGGACACAGCCATTGAGTTCAGTGAGAATTTAAATTGAAAAAGGAAGGCAGAGCTGGCTGCAACATTATCTTCCATTAGTGCAGAACTTTTAGTATCTATTCATTTCTTGTAGTTACATATGGTCAATGTTATTGGCATATAAGAGCTTGCATTTGTTGGCCCACAATTAAAACCTCCAGGTAGTATGATAGTACAACTAATCAACAGCATTCTCATTCATACAGAACATCTCCATACACCATAGAAAGTCATCATGAAAAAAAACTAAAGGTAGTGGCAAATACACAGGATTCATATGGATATTCTAGTTCCTGGGGAGATGGGAGGGAGCTATTTGGGATTTTGGAATAAAAAAGTGGTATTTCTAGTGAAATGATCAGTAGTAGGCAAGTCAAAAGGTACATTGAGACCCTATTCCTTCAAACAATGAATAGAACTTTGTCTTTCTGGCCACAAGTTCAGGGCCATTAAGTGTCATCTTTAGTTTTCAAAGTTACTAATAACTGGGTGCATCTACACAAGATGCTAACTGCACAGTAACCTAATAACACTGTGCAACAGTGTGGGCAAAACCCATGCTAATATGCTGCTGCACAGTAGTATTAGCCTACTGTGCAGTTAGGATCTGTAAAAACCCATGCACTGGCACTACTGCATAGTGCTAGTTACTGTGCATTGATTTAGTACTTGGTTATGCAAGTACTAAACTTAATGCACAGTAACCACAGTGCATTAATGAACATGTAGATGAACCCACTAAGACTGATGAAGCTACACCAGTAAAAAAAAGGTAACACTGTAAAGGTAAGAATGTCACATATTCATGAGTAAGGTTAGATCTGTGCTTAAAACATTGTACCCCCTCCCACCCACTCACTATAACTTTGTTGACTAGGTCTACCAACAAACTCTTACTTACGAAGGAAGGGCTTTCTTTTTTTTATTATATAACATGTACTTGAATTTAAGATGAGGTTTCCCCCCCCACACACACACAACTCCCCAGTCAGAATGGGGAAAAAAGTCGTTCATCTTATATTTGCATATAGGAAAGCCTCCTCCATTAAATACACTGTATATTATTAAATTGTTGCCAGAAGCAGCATAAGCTCAGTCATAGAAATCAATTATGAGTTGACTGAATACAGCCCACACTAAGCATGCCTGTAAAATACATTGCCCATACAAGCTAACATACTGATAGGGAACTTTCTTCTTATTGTTACAAAACTATCAAAACTTAAAAACCCATTTCCATCAGCTTACGTTGCATCACAAAAAACTATATCAACTATAGGGAACAAAACAATAAATTATCAAAGCTTAAAATGCTTCCAGCAGCTTACATTACAAAACTACATCAACTAAGAGGAAGCAAACAGTAAGTTGTCAAAGCTTAAGCTGTGCTTTCATCAGCTTTCAGAACTTCAACACATAAGGCCAAGAAAAATATAGAATGTTTATACATTATCCAATTATTTCCTCTTTCCCCAAAATTTTCATTAACCCAGGGACCTGAACATTTTTGTTTCTTAATACCACATTATTCCATCGCCTTTCAGGCTTGTCTATTAATGCCTATCACCCCTTATCTTATACATGTCCTCTCTTAGCCCCCATCATGCCTTTCTTCCTAGCCAAATCCTGGCCTGTGACTATAGCTTTGCCATCTCTCAGGCCTTATCTGTTCATCCTCCTAAATCTACTAGGCATCTCCATTCTTCTCTTTTCCATAAACCCATCACCTGTTCCTTACCCAGTTCTTGTGTTCCACCAGCAATACCACCCCAGTTTGCTCAAGCCCAAGCACAAAGTATCTTCTACAGAGTTCCAGTTGTTGGAAAACTAAGATGTTTCTGGCTTTCCACAATGCCTTGCAAAAGCACACTACAGTTTTCTGTGCTGTTCCTGTGTCTTTCCTCTAAGTCCCAGCCCACAGTCTGCACAGAAGCACTTCTAGTGTGAGTTGACTCTTAGCAACCAGGTGCTGTTGCAGTTTCTTTGCTTTCCCTCAGACTATTCTGGCAAACTGACATTCCCACAGCACATGGCATATACTTTCTTCCCCATGGCGCATTTGTCTGGAGCATTTCACTATTCTAAACAGTCCCCAGCTATAATAGATTGCCTGTACCTGTAAAATCCAATGTGCTAGCAGCCAACTGAAGTCCCAGTGTTGCTTCTGTAAGCTTGTTGAACACCACCTTCCAAATTGTCTGTGCTTCTTCCCCTACATACCCCACTACTGGGGGAGACCGCCTCCTTTTCCTGTCCAAGGCATTGACTCTGTTGTGGCTATTGTCTGCATCTCATGCCAATTCACAAATTTTAGAATGTTTTCATACATTGGCAGCACTATCCAGGCAATGAAAGCAACCTTTTATATCCATGCAATACAGGCAGTCCTCGGACTTATGACAAAATTGGTTCCTGAAAACTGCATCTTAAGCCAAAAGGTTGTAACTCGGAACCAATTTTCTCATTAAAAAATGTTATAAATGTGGGATTGGTTCCTGAACCAAGGCCTGATACCCTATTTTCACCAAAAATACCCCAGAATTTTGTACTCAATCAATTATAGATGAGTAATATAGCTATATTAATGTATTTCTATTGTAAATAGCAATAATATTTATTTGGAAGGACTTCTTTGAGGTGACTTTGCTGGACTTTTTGGAGGGCTCTTGGTTGGACTTCTTGAAGGGTTCTTGGCTGGAGTCTTCTCAGGTGTCTTGGCTGCAGGTTTTTCTGGTGTCTTGTCTGCCTTCTTAGAGAAAGTGTCCAAGAAAGTTTGGACAGATGTTCTCCAGGGAGATGGGTGTCACAGCGAACTTGTTTGCTTGTGTAGCATCACATCGGGTCAAGCATTGTAAAGTCGAAACTGATGTCAGAAAATTGAAACGATGTCAATTTATAATCGTTGTAAGTGCAAACTGTTGTAGCTTGAAACATTGTAAGTCGAGGACTGCCTGTAATGTCCCTGCATTTGTCCCACAAATCCAGCCCATTAGGTGGCCCCTTTTATCTCTTCCATGCAGCATAGATTGGCATACTTTGCATAAAAGAATAGAAACATCTGAGAAGACCCATCTCCCTTTGATTTCTCTTTGTATAATATTGTTCTCCTAAGCCTTTTCCTTTTAGTTTTCCAAAAGAACACTACCAGTTACCATTGAATCCTGCATACAGTGGTCCAAAATGGAGGGAACACCATGCCTATGTACAATATGATTAGAAATATCACTGGCAGGATGGGTAAATATAATTAAAGCATCGACAGCTTATGGTTGTACCCATTTCCCAGTTTTTGTTTCACCTTCCCTTTCATCTTCTTCCAGGCCACTTTGCCTGTCAGGTGCACTTCCATCTCCACTCTCAATGTCTAGATTTTGTCCATCATGACCAATAACCCATTTTCTTATTCCTTCCATCATCCCTACCACTAGGCACTTAATTTGTATGTTTAATTTTGCTTCCAATGCCTTTCAATATTCCTTTGTATTTCATATTGGCTGTTCTAGGGACAGGTTGTCTCTTTCTAAGCTATTAACAATGTCCATATACAACATGCATTCTACTTGCATACTCTTTCCTCTGGGGATTGGCATACCCTCAGTCACACAATCCATCCTGATCCTCTGCACTAACAGTTTGATGGTGCAGATGTACAGAAGTGGCAACAGGAGGCACGCCTGTCTTCCTCTGAAGTCCTTTGACTTCCTCTGTTAGATAGCCATTCACTCCTACATAACACATTCCTTTGCATCTCTTGCAGGGCAGGACTGCTTCTTGGGAGTTTAAAGACAATATATGATTTTTTTTGTTTTTTCTCTCTGTTATTTCCTGTTGTCTTGGGAGGATTCCTTCCCTCCCCCACCATTTATACTTACCTCCACTGAAAGTTTAAATCTATGTTCAGGGTCTGTACCTGAAGGGGACAACTTGACCCCAGAGGGGCTAGCAGGAGGACCAGGATCCTTCAAACTTTAGTTAAAGCACCCCCAGCACCATTTTCAGTGTGGGGAAACTCCTTCATCGCTTTCAGTATCTCTTTCGTTGCTAGCTGCACTTGCCTCTTGTCCCACACTGCCATTACACTTTTCCCCCATGCTCCTACAGGCAAAGTAAGAGGCCCATTCTTTTCCTTCCTCCACCCTCTGTCCTCTCTCTCTAAACCACTGCTTCAGTTGGTTATAGGTCTGCTACTGGGAATTTCTACTCCACCAGTTGTAGGAGAGGCTGCAGTTTCCATTGCAGTCTCCTAAAGCCTCTTCCATTTTTCCCAGGCCTTTCTTTTCCCCCCATTCTGAAAAAAAAGGGCTTGCATGCTTTCTTTAACATCTTCCCACCATCTGATTCTCCTTGTATACAGTCCTCTCATTGCTCGCCGTTCTTCATAGTGGCTCCTATGCCATCTGCACACTTGTTCATCTTCTAATAGTCTTACATTTAACTTCCACTGCCCTCTATCTGGTATTTCTTGCTCTTCCACTTCCAACATCATCCTCAGTAGCAGGTGGTCTGAAAAGAAGACTGGTATTCTATCCATTGCTTGAACTTTCCAGTCTATGGACCCAAAATGAAGTCTATAAAGGACCATGAGCAGCACACCACATCTATTCTAGTAAACCTACTCAGTTCCAGGCACTACTTCTTCTTGGGTGTCCTGTGACATATGCTCCACTACCACCCTTACCAGTATCTTTGAGGACCTATCTAATCCTGAGGTGTCACTTCCTGTCCTATCTGCTTCCTCCAATAGATGATTAAAATCTCCAACCAGTATTAGGAGGGAGATTGCCAGTTCCTCTAAGAGGGCACAGCATGCCTCCCACTCTGCTGGTGTGTAAATATTCATTATTCTAAGCCCTTTCTTCTCCCTAATTACATATAGCACTCTTCCCCCAATTATCTCCTGATAGCTCATTAGTCACAACTGTGGATTTTTAATTAGTACTACCATGCCCATTGCCTTGTTCTCATTGCTGCCCAAACACATGGATGGGCCATGCTTCCATCTTCATACAAGGTCTTTATACTCCCTCTGTCCTAAGATCCCAAATTCCTGCAGGAATATCACATCTGCCTCCGCACTGGCCTAGCTCCACCCATTTGGCATGACTGCAAATCATGGGCAACTGTTGCCTCCTGAGTCAGGGGGAGCACTTGCCCCCCCCCAAGCACCCGCAGCTGATCCTGCTGACCTGCAACTGGCCACAGCACACCATTGGCACTTCTGGGCACGCCGCTAGCTCTTCCAGATCAGTGGGATCAGCTGTGGAGGGAACACTTCTCCTGGCACGCTCCCCGGCCAGTGCTCTTAGGAGGGTCACCACCGCTCTTGCCTGCCCTCTGGCCCAGGAATGCGGGCTGTGAGGGGGTGCACCAGCACTCTCAGGGGGTGCACATGCACCCCTGTACACCCCCTGCATGTTGCCACTGCTGCAAATGCTCCTTACATTAACTGATATTATTGTAATAACCATTTTTATAGTGAGATATTGTCCATCGCCATCCAATTCCAGTCCATTCACCAAGGTCTGGGTGTGACCCCACTTCCAATTCCAAACTCAAAACTGATCTTTCCTTCTCCTCTTATGTCCTTCTTCTTCCATCTTCTTATATCACTATGTCTATTGTATGCACCAAACTTTGTATTTTGCCTTCTTCTAAGAACTGTACCCCAGAAAGGCTTTGACTTCCATCTGCTGTCCCCAATGAACCTGAGAGCCATGGGGCTAGGAGTGAGTTGCAAAGGGAGCAGGGAGGGACCTGCAGTGGGGACTTCTGTTGGCTACCTGTCTCCTTTTCTTCCCTCCTCTGTCTCCATCTCCTCTCAAAACACCTGCCACTCTGGTTTCTGCTTTACACAGTCTCCAGACCACTCCATCCCTTCCCTCTTCCTTAATCTTTCTCACCTCCATTGTTCCTTTCCCTATTCCCCCTATTGTGCACTCCCAAATTCCTTCTGACTCTTTCCCTTTCTCAATCTTTTCTATTCCACTGGTTCCTACCTCTTCTTTCCCTCCCTGCTTCTCTCTCATATATAAATAAATAAAACAAATGAAATCCCCTTCCCCTTCTCCTTTCCCTCTTTCTTCCCCACTCTCATTCCCTTTCTCCTCATCTGCTCCTCCATGAGCCCCATGTTCCCCCTCCCCAGACTATTATTTTTCCTTGCCTCATCTGCTTCCTCTTCCATTTTCTGTGCCCTCTGCCATACTACTCCTTCTCTTTTACCCTGCCCACTTTTCCTAAATGTTACCCACCTGTCCAAGTTGCTCAGCATCTGGATTAGGCAATTCATATCAAGCTCCCAAATCTTCAGCATCTCCTGCAGTATAAGCCTGCTGAAATCCAGCTGAGTCATCTTTAGCTTCAAAACACCCGAGTGAAAACTTTGACTTGTGGGGAGCCTTACGCAGAACTGCTTCCTTCTCCCAGCTCTCATCCACTGTCCTCCACCTCGTGCTATCTATCCCATCTCTTTCCTTGCTACTATTCTAAACATTGTTGCTTCTGTTGCCACCACTGCTGATCTCTCATAAGCCTTCCAGCCAGATGAGGCCATCACCCTAACCTTGGCCCATAAACTGAGAAGCAGTCTACTGATGGGAACATATCACAAAACTAGTTAGTGCAGCTCATCTGAATAAAATAAAATGCTCACTACATTCAGTCCCCCTCATCACTAACTCTTTTTCAACTCATAGTGAACCACTACATTGAATACATTTTGACTTCCTCTTCACTCCCACAGTTGAGCTGTACCTTTCTTTCCCATTTCCCTGTTTCTTCATTTACATTCTTAAATGTCTGGCAAACATCACCAAACACTTATGTAGATGAGAGTCTCTGTCACCCCCTCTCTCAGCCCATTGCATGCAACTAGTGTGGCCCTGCCCTTCATTGAGTGGAGCTGAAGCAGGTGGCCCTGCACTTCATCTGCATATAATTTTTGGGAGAGTCCCAGGACTTGTGAAAAAAAGCTCCAGTCATCAGTGCACGGCGGGGGGGAACGGGAGGAGGAGAGGTGTTCTGGAGCTGTGGTGTCACCATGGCCAGAAATGCTGTTAACTCTGCTGAGGCCCAACCCAATGAACAATATAATAAAATCATAAGCCCTTTGGCTCTGAACTAATACCATGCATTTGTACTTTTTATAAATAGATACAAAGGTATGGTTCAAAAGCATGTTTATGGAGTACCTGTGCTGCTGGGGTTACTTGATACACAAATGGTGTATTAGGAGTTCTACAAAATGTGACTGTGGCAATCCTGAACAAACTATGGACCATATAACACCCCGCCCTCTATACAAATTTAACAGTGATAATGCAGAGATACATTCCCTTTCCTCAAGAGCATTAGCCTGGCTAACTAGTATATTTGTTGCTCCAAGTCAGCCCTATGAAAGAAGTACCTGTGCTAAAACTTTCAGTGTTTTTCAAGAAAGATAAAATACATCAATTCTAGATCAACTAACTCTGTAGGTACCTATAATAATTTGCATATACACAAATTATTACAGGCATAGTTATTTCAAAGTCAGATTTTTTTGGCGCTGCATTTCTGATTAGCCAGTGCTTGCCCCTTTGTGTCACGCATTCACTTGCTTCCATATGCTCAGGGAGGGAACAGAGCTCAAGCAGGGTCTGACAGCAAGGTGAGGGGTAGGAGGCACTGCAAGGAAAAGAAATTGGATGTGGAAGGGCAGAGGATAAGGTAAGCAGAGGCTAATTGACTTGTTCTGACCCTGAACCTTCCCCCCAGCCACTATTTTCCCTGATAATTAGATTCTACATTTGGAAAATTATAATAAAACTAGCTGAAGCCAATAAAACATTAAAAAAAAAAATAATTACAAAAAGTATTGCTTTAAATACAGGATTTTTTTTAGTTATCCTTTGACCAAATACTGCAATAGAATCAAAACTTCTCACCCTCAAAAAGGCTACATAAAAGCTATCCATGTATAAACACAGGCTTAGGAATATAAATACATTTTTTGTCAAAAGTCTGACCTTGTGACTCGTTTATATAGTCATAGAATAAGAAAGTCTAATTGGAAACCATTTTCTCTTGAGTTTAAAAGGCAGATTTACATCTGACGGACTCAGTATTATTCTAGGAATAAACACTCTATTTCCTTGAAAACTGCCTGTTATAATTTCAACATCTATCATCGAAGAAAACAATTTCCTGACAACCAATCTTGTTCCATTACAAATTCCTTTTTTAGGATTCAGGTTTCATAGCAACATTGTAACTGCTCCTTCCTTGAGTTTAAGTTTGTGGTGGCATTCCCATTGGAGTTAGACTCTGCAGAAACTCTGGATGGTACAGAGTGTTATCTTTGTTTTCTTCTATAGAATCAATGCTGATATATTCTTTTAAATTCACTAGATAGCTTTTCTAAAACTTTTACATTCAGTTCTAATGAATCTTCTTTTTTAGTACAGAGAATAGCTTTTGAATAATAAGATATCAAACAATTCTTTCACCAAACAAAAAGATCAACACAGTTTGATTCCCCAGAAAAGCAATTCTCCAGTATTTCTACAGAATCTCTCAAAATTTTTCCCTTACCTAGTTTAAGAAGCCAATCTGCAAAAAGTATTTTATTGGGTGTTGCTCTCATATTCGAGAATATTAAGACCAAAACAATTTTGGCCATATATTGCTTTTGTTTATAACTACCTACAATCTCTCTTCTCTATGCTCTCAGAATAACTGGTAAGAGCTGTCAAAAAAAAAAAACCAACAAAAAACAAAAAACCATGTCCCATCAAAACAACTTTCCCTCCAAATATAATATTGGCATTTTAAAAAGTAAATGTGCTGTTTGACTTCTAGGGAGAAGTGTAGAGGCTATATCAGTTGAGGCGCACGGTAAAACTACCCTCTCCTTTGCCTTGAATAATATGCGTGAGAGTGTTGTAAACAAAGGTTATCCCTGTTCTAGCAGGACCACCCAAAAAGAATGGTTTGCTTTCTCCTTCATAGACAGCATAGACTACCTCATCAACAATTACTTCACAGAGTAAAACATTAGTCAAAGTACATACTGGCAATCCAAGGTTTTGTAAACTCGTTATAGCACATTAAAATTCTTCAGCTGGATACAATAAATGATAATAAGCTGTTTGTTCACAGTGTTTACAAAAAATCTTCACTCATTGCCTGTTTACATTTATTCCACAACACAAGAGGATTTTTAGAATTACTTTATTAAATGTAACCCTCCATTTAATAATTCTTTGCTACTGTTTGCATTTTCACATTCATAAACATCATCATCTAAAAGACCCAATTCAATCGCTGCTTTCTTGTATGTAGAATATACTTTCAGTTCACCATACAGTTCGCAGACAGTTAAATAGATCCCAAAATGACTTTGAACCCTTAATATATAACATCCACACTCTTAACAAGTAATGTTCTTCATCTGTTGGATCCACTGTAATCATTCTTCTTATGACTGATTCACCTCCTCTCATACGCTTTTTCCAAATGCCTCGCAGTTTTTCAAATACAAAGTAATTTGGTATTTTATGATAAAAATATTCTTGCGTGGATGTGTTATCATTGTTCAAAATGAAATAAGCTGTTAGCCTAGTCCTCCTGTTTACTGCTCGTTTGGTGGCTTCTTGTTCTTCATTTTCTTGAGAGTAAATCGCTTGCATGTTAGGTAAGTGTACAGGCATTTTGATGATTGTATGTGATTGAGCATGAGTTTTATTTGTAACAGTCTCCACATCACTTTGGGAGTATTAACATAACGGACACTCAAATATGTTGTGACATCATCCCATGTCAGTTCTCCATTTTCTTCAGTATATGGTTTCATTTCTATACATGCACAGTCATGTCCCTTATAAACATACTTGTACAGATACTTCACACTTTATAGATGAGCAAACTTCAATATCAATATGAGCATTATATTTTAAACTTAGGTATGGGTTGTACAGGAACTACCCAACAATTACTAATTTCATATTTCCCAACTTTATCTTTAATGTTTGTATCACATCTCCTGTCTTGGAGATAACTGAAGAGAACACTGGTTTCATTTATAAATTCTTTTGGAATTTTTTTTACTATAATTACCACCTTGCGCACAGTGAATTAGCATTAAGACTACCACATGGGCCATGTACCGTGTTCATTTTAATAATTTTGAAGAGCTTTCCTTGTTGCTCAGGAAATTCTGCTGTATCAATCTAATCAATATCATCTTTGTCCCATATTTTGTCTTCATTTACTAAGTTTATTAGTACATGCACATGTGGAAGTCCTCTTCTTTGAAATTCAATTACATACAAAAATGCACTTAGCTTCCTAAGTATATGTTTTACTGTTAAATCATAAAGCAATTCTTCTAGTTTCATGTGAAAGTTTTGCAATAATATCTGGCCTGTATTCTGGTTTTTGATAAGCTTCAATGCTTTCAGCTATTTCAGTCCATCGTGGATTGCAAGTAAACGTAATAAATAGATCCAGCTTCCCAATTTTTCTTACAATTGCCATAGCATCTTGATAATTTTGCTGCATTGCCCTCAGGCTGCCAGGAAACTTTGATATTCTGTTTAGCTGCTCGGTTATGCACATAATCTAACAGGCCTTGATAAAGCTCAGCTCGTAAAGGTTTTCGATTTTGTTTAACATAGTTAAGCCTGTTGCCTTTAAAGTAAGCATCAACAATATACTGTCAAAATAGTTTTCCATTACTATGAAGTATGCTAAAGCCTTCCCTTACAGGAAATCTGTATGCATAAAATTGAAGGGCTGTTACCTTGTTTCTTACTCATGTTCCAGGTTAACCAACTATCCTTGTTCTCTGTATGGAAATAGTAAAAGGATAAGTTATGGGAATGCAGTTAAGGCTTAGAACATGAATATTCTGACATGCATCTCTACTAGGAGGTAGCTCTACTTTCACTCCCACTGAGGCAAAAGCAAAAAAGCTATTATGTTGTCTCATTTGATCTCTAAAATGTCTGGCTTTTGGGGAGTCTTTCGTTAACAATGTTTTGATTAAATCAGGACACTGCCATAATGCTGATACCTTTACTTTGCTACCATGACAATTCATGTAACATTTCAGTGCATTTCTTCTTAAAAACATTTGACTCCATAATAATTACATGTTTCTGTTATTCCACTACATGTGACTTCATCTACTTGTATATTTTCATTTATTAATGCTGCTAAATGATTTCTTTGCCTCTGTTCCAAGTTGAAGTCTATTTGTATCAGCTTCTAAACATCTTTGTCGTTGCTCATTTAATTCATTAGCTCTTTGTAGTTGGTGCCATATTTGATCAGCTTCTAAATGTTGTTTTCTTTCTTCGGCCAATTCATTTTCCTCTTGCTTGCCTTTTTTACATTCTGTCATATTCAAGTTCACTAGATAGACTTCTTAGAAAGTTTAAAATACTTTCTAGAAATCTTCCCATTCCAAAATTCTAACATTTTCTATTATAACAACACACTTATTCTGTCTGTCAGTAATTATTGTGATTGGCTGCCAAGAATCAATAGTCTACTGCGATCTGTTACTGGCAGGGACTGTGTAGATGTTGCTGGAAGGCTGCCAAGGCCAAGCTTTCCTGAGCACACCTGGGCATCCAGTGCCTGGTGCACCATTGGATCTTGTGAGTGCTGCTTGCAACCTGGAATTGCACTCAAGCAGCTAGCACCCCGCCCAGGTGGACAAAGGGGTCTCTGCTGCCAGAGAGGGCAGCACCAGGCCCCCCTGCAGCTCAGGGGCTGTGCAATCCAGTGGTGGGTTGTGTGGGCAAGCTCCGCACAAGACAAAAAAAAAAAAAGCTGCAAGGTGCCTGATCTTTCCCCCCCTCCTTCCTGACCCTGCCTGCATGTCCTGTGGCCAGGGAGTGAGCTGCCCATGGGTCGCACAGCTCTTGAGCTGTGGGAGATCCCAGTGCTTCCCTCCAAAGTGGTGGCATCCCCCAGGCAGCACCCACCCACTGGCATCCACCTGGACGGTCCCAGAGGGCGCTGCCACTGAGGAGGGAGGCACCAGGGCTCCCTGTAGCTCAAGGCCCACTGGCAGATCACACCCTGACTATGAGGTGGGAAGAGGCAGAGAGGCTCGGGGGCAGGGGGAATGGCAGGCCCCTAGCCACTTTTTCTCTCCCCCCCCCACCCTTCTACAGATCCTGCCTGCTCTACGGCGGGGGGCCCTGGCGCTTCATTCTAGCTTTGATTTGCCTTCATATCTGTTTTAAATGCCGCAGGATTCATAATAACAGCACACTTATTATGTCTGTCTGTAACACTCTGATTGGTTGTCTCAGTAAGCACTGTGATTGGCTGCTGAGACAACCAGAGTACTCTAGACAGACAGAATAAAATGATTATTACTATTACTAGTATTTTTTCCATATATCAAAATCCAAATATTGGGTCATCTTAAATTTGGGGTTGTCTTAGATTTGAGTTTGTGTGCACATGCATGCATGCATGAAATGAAATGAGAGACAGCCTTACTTGTGAAATGAAAGATTAAGAGAGTTTATTGGGAGTGAAGTGCATATATGAAAATATAAATTGTAAACTCTTAAATTCAGTTCTCCTGAGTGATCAGGAGTGCCAAAGTCTTCAGTTAATGAATCACAGGATGTATTGAGTACCTTCCACCAATCTCAAAGTACTTTAAGAAAAATTAAACTTTATTTCTGATATTAATGATTAAATTAATGAACAGCTCTTTAGGAGGCATCAAAGGGACTAGGAAAGAGGAGAGTTTGGGGTTTCTTTTAAGTTCTATCTTATTGATTACAAGTATATGCACACTAACAGTGCACTAAGTAGTTCTGCTATTATTTATTATATATCCATATCTCATTGTTGCCATTAAGTATGTGCTCCTATTTACAAGTATTGGTTTCTTCTAAACACTTTTCATAATTGGCATTAAAGTTAGTATTTATCCCTTTTCCCATTTTAAAAAGTGAGGAATGATATTAATTTGTTTTTAAAACATCAAAGGCCTGTTAGTATGCATTTCCTTTGGGAACTCTAGCCCTATGCCAGAAGGAGACAGTCAAATTTTCTACAAGCAAGTCTTCTAGCACAAAACTTCACAGTTGCAGAGTTTTATGCTCAAGCAGAAGGTGATTCCAATTCCAAGATCATAATTTGAAGAGATCCATAAAATAACCAGTCAGATCACTTTAGGGTTAGGGCTTCATCATCAAGTTGAATTAAAACAATATCATCCAATAAAAAGCTGAATCCTGCTCAGGAGATATTTGGGTCAGAATAAGTACTATACAATGGATATTTTCTCTTTGTATGCTTCATCCTGAAGTGACGTGAACACTACAGGATCTAGTAATAAACAAATAAACTTCCCCATGGTCTCTTAATAATGCTCATCTTTCATGTGCATACATATAAATATTTCCTTACTCTGTTAAAAATAACTCTTGCTAATAAAGCATTTCACTGGCTGAATCTCCTTCAGACTGTTATATAAGATAATGCTACTGTTTAAGGAGCAACCTCATGAGGAATGTTTTAAAGATATTGCACATAGGTCCTTGTCTAGCAGTGCTTAAAACCATGAGTTAATTCTCTTGGCTTCAAGAACCAGGGCAAAATATGAATTAAAATGAACCATTCTATATTTCAAGCCTCTGCATTTCTGTCTACACATTTTCTATATTTTTACCAACTAAGGGTGTGTCTGCACATTAAAGTGGATGTGCAGCTGCATCACAGGTAGCTATATCTGTGCTAACATGAATAATATTAACAAAGACATGGCAGCAAGTGTTTCAGCATGGACTAGTATCCAGAGAAGCAAGCATTCTGGTTTCTAGCATATGCTGAAGCCAAGGCTATTGTTACTTGTTCTAGATAGATTTGAACTATTAATTGCTACCAACTCCCCTTCTTCAAATAGTTTTGATATACAAGATCTTGAAAGCCTCACTAAATTTAGTAATACCTTGCTCAACAAGTAATCCCACCCTACCAAAGTCTCTGAAACTATTTATGAACTAAGTACACATTTATAGAGTAGACCACAATATATGGGTGACCAGAATTTGGATTCAAGGGTGGCATTTACTTCTCCAAGTAGACTCAGAGTTAGGCAGGTTGTTTTCTCCAAAGAAAAATTCCACCTCAATTAAGTTGGGAGCAGGTCATTCACCCAGCTCCCTCCAGGCAGGTCTGAATTAAGGTTTTCAGTAAATTTATCTTTGCATAGGGCAATCTTGTCCCCACAGTGAACAAAACAAACAACAAAATAAGCAAGCATGCAAATAACAAACCCCAAACCTGTGGTCTTTCTTTAAGTCTAGAGGGGAAACTCAAGCTCTGTGCTTCTCCCTTAGACAGCAGAGGATGCTGGTGTCCTTTCTCTTGTCCCCTGCTCTGGGTGCTCTTAACTCACTCCGTAGCTCCACCCACATCAGTTGCGGCTGTCTCCCAGCCTTCTGGCCAGGCTGACTGTTAACTGCTGACTGCCTGCAGCTGGGCCTTAATCCTGTGCAGACTGAGCACCTTCTTACACAAATATATACCAAGTTGTTGTTTCCATTTTATCCAAACATATAATAATATTGACCAAAGAGAAAACAAGAAGAAAACAGGCAAAGATATTCTGTTCCTATCCACTTCTCAGTGGTGTAATTAGGGAAGGCAAATTGGGTAACAGCTCTAGGCACTGACTCAGGGTAGGGGACAAAAATTTCAATTGTAATCACAACAGCGCAGCAATCAGAAGTCACTCACTGCTGCCCCTGTGCCTTGGGCAATTGAATGTGTCCTAATACGGCTGCTATGTCTAGCTACAATTTTTCATTTTTTTCAGTTACTGCTTACACTGGTTACAAATGGATTACAGAATCATATAGTTGAAAGGTCATCTGGTCATCTGACTCTGATCAAGCAGGCCTGGCTGAGCCAAGCACATGAGTTACCATGACTAAATTGGCTCAACCAGTTCTCTCCAACCAGATTGGCTGCTGAAAGGGCTACTCACCCTTTTGAAACAGCTTCACTCTATTCTGTCAAGCTTTGTGTTCACAGCTCTCCCCGATTCTCCTGACTTTTGACCTAACCTTGGCTTTTCCTGACCTTGCTCTTGGATCTCCCCTGAAACTCAGTTCTGGTTCTGCTGTCTTTGCTTTTTTCCTGGCATCCTGACTCTGCTTGACTCTGATCTTGGATTTTCCCTGGAACTTGGCACCAATTATCTGACCCCTAGCTTCTGACCTTGGCTTGTGTTTCAGACTATGTCATTTGGATCTTCCCCCTTAGCTCCAATACCCTGTTCCCCCTGCCTGCTGATCTCCTAGTTACTTCCCCGGGGGCTATCCACAGGCCCAGCCACCTATGACCCTGCTGAACCCTCACATATCTCCTTGCACAAATCAGAAATGTTACACCTAAATTGTCCCTGGCCAATGCTTATCAAACATCTGTTGAGAACTTCAAATGATGGAGATTCCTCCCCTTTCCTGGGTAGTCTATTACAGGGTTTCTCAGCCAGTGGGACACACAGGTCCTCTAGGTGGGACTTGGGTCATGGCAGGACTTCTGGTTTCACTTTTGTGAGGTTCTATTGCCCTGCCACTCTTCAACTGGCCTCTGGAGGACCGCCCACTAGTCAACCAGTGGGACCAGATTTTTTTACCTTATGTAGGTGGGACGTAAGGTGCAAAAGGTTGAGAACCACTGGTCTATTCCACTCTTCCAGTGTTCTAATAGCAAGGAAATGTATATCTAATCTACACCTACTTTGCTGCAGATTAAAGTTATTGCTTCATGCCCTGACCCCTGCTGCAAGGAAGGAAAGTTATTTTCCCCCTTTATAGTAGCCATTCAGTTTTTTGAAGACTGTTTAACAAGTCCCCTCTTTAATCACCTTTTCTCTAAGCTAACATTGAGTATTGAAGTCAGTCTGATCAGACAAATTCCTTGTGTTCTCCCTTTTGCTTTTCTTAAAGGCAAAAAAGTAAGTTTACCTTGACTTGTTCTTTAAGGAACTGTAGCATTAACAATCAAGTAACCAAACCCCAAGCTGCAGCTGAAATAGAAACAATCAATCAAAATGTACTTAATCATAATAAACTCTCCGTACTCATAATGTCACTGGACAAATATTGTGAAACATAATTGGTTTGTAGACTTTGTGTTTGGTTTCTGCACAGAATTAGGGAATTTCTACCTAATGAATGTAGACAAAGAGAAAGAGAAACACATTTAAAAGTTACCTTCCAAACTGATCTGCCTGTTAAAACATCTGTCTGTTGCTTTCAACATGATTTCTTGGGCAGTAAAAAATGCAAAGAGCCAAATGTTGAATACAGGAGCATAGGAACTGGCATATTACAACAGACAAAAACTCCCATCTAGTCTGGTATCCCATCTCTAATATTGGATACAATGCTTTATCTTCAGTCAAATAGTGGAAGGGGGGCTTCAGTCAAATGGTGGAAGCTGGCATTTAGAAAGAAACTGTTCCACTTTTCTACCTCTGTCTCTCTACCAGCCTTATAACTTCTCTTTCCCTGCCCCCTCTAGCTCTCTGCCCAGCTACCTTTCCTAGCTTCAAGAACTTAGTGGCTATCCTTCCTAGGTCCTGCCACTTCTCATTACCTCAGTGTTTTTCACAGGAATCATAGGAAAGCAGGGATGGAAGGATGCTCACAAGGTCATCTAATTTAGTCCCATGCTTGAGGCAGATTCATCCCAAACTAAACTATCCTAGCCAAGCATCTGTCTAACCTGCATTTGAAAATTTCCAAGAATGGAGATCCCACAGTTTCTCTAGTTGCCCTCTTCCAGTGCTTGACCACCCTCATAGACAGGAAGGGCCTCCAAGATTCCCCCTGATGAAGCTTGAAGTCATTGCTCCTAGTCCTGTCCCCTACAACCGTGGAGAATAGTCTGTCTCCAACCTTTCTATAATCGCCCTTCAGGTATTTGAAGACTGTTGTAAACACCCACCACCTCCCTCAAGTCTTCTCTTGCCCAGGCTAAATAACCCTAGTTCTTTCAGCCTTTCCTTGTAAGTCTTGTCTCCCAGGGCCCTAATCAATTTTGTTGTCTTGTGCTAGACTTTCTAATCTATCCATACCCTTCTTGAAGTATGGGGCCCAAAACCAGATAGTGCTCCAGGTGAAGACTCATCAGTGCTGCACACAGTAGAAGAATTACTTCCCTTCATTTGCAGGTGATACTCCAGTGCTCCATTGTAACCCCCAGGTCTCTCTCTGCAATACTGCAGCCTAGCCATTCATTACCCAGTCTCTAGTTGTACATGCAATTACTCTGTCCCAAGTGGAGGACTTTGCACTTGTCTTTGCTGAATTTCATCTGATTGATTGCAGACCATTTTTCAGGTCTATCCAGGTAATTCTGGATCCTCTCCCTAACCTCTGAAGCATCTGACTCCACACAACTTGGTGTCAGCTTTAAACTTGCTAAATGTGCACAAAGTTCCATCACCCAAATCATTAATGAAGATGTTGAGCAATACTAGACCCAGGACAGATCCCTGGGGAACCCCATTTGATCTCTCCTCCCAACAAGACAGCAATATTTTCATTTCTTACATCTTATATGAATAATGGTTAAGTTTCCTCCAGATTCTTTCTATCTCAGTTATATTTTTTGAATGCTCATGTCATGAATGAACTATTCAGAATGGCATGAGGTTAACACAGCTACTGTACCTTAGAAGTAAGAAGTATATGCATATGATTTAAAGTACTTCCTATAGGGTTCATTACCTCAACTTGCCTATATGGATTAAGTTTCAATTACTCATATCCAAATAAAATAAAAAAACAAGCTATACCTATATAATGCAACTGATTTATTAATTTTTTTTAGAAATGTTCTAGAAGGAATTTCTATTATGATTTGATGTCATGCAGATTGTGTTAAAGAGTTAATGAAACTGATAGTAAAGCTCAAGATCAGTTCTCTCACAAATGAAGTTACAGAATTAATTGGGCCTCCCAAATAATTTTGAGACAAAGAAAAATACCCCACAACTGCCATGTTGTTCAAACTTGCCATGTTGATCAGGCACAGACCTTCTCCTTGCCTGTGCATCCCTGTTCAAAATCAGGATAAGGGATCTCATTTGGGATCCATCTGTGGATATGCATTTTTGTCTACCTATGCTGACAAATTTGTTATTATATTTCTGGTTATGAAAGGGTTTTGTAAATATGCTTACTAACCCTGAACATGATCAGTAATCAAGTAAGAGTAGTCTAGATCTGAATTAGTTAAACCTATATGCATTAGACAATTTTAGAACATGAACCATAAATATTGTGCAACTTCCACATGCCCAGAGTATTAAACCCAGATCCTGGGTACCTTTCCATTCATGCAATTCCACAGTTGTGATGGAGAGTCCAGACTGAGTAAATGTTAGAAGGGATGTTGAGTGGCAAAAGAAATTTTGAAGGGGAGTGTAGAAGAACTGGTGTGAGGGGCACAAGGGCATATAAAACAAGTTAAAAAAGATTTTAGAGCATAACCCTGAATGACAACTTTGGGATGAAAGTAACCAGGCATATAAGTATGCTCTTATTGCAATGCTCTTTCAACAGCCCCAATGCCATCATTATTATCCCAAACTTCGTAGGCCTGGTCTTGGACTACCTGTAATAATCCTGTCAGAAAAGCATCATCATACATTATCACAATAAAAGTGTTACAGCTATCAAATACAGCATTTATAAGAAATAAATGATCCTATATTTTGAGTATTTAGAGAATATATACAAGAAAAAAAATATACTATATGCACATTTATCATGTCATGTATATTTATGGTCCAGTCATAAACATACTTTATCTTTGACTTCTGATTATATTAATCTAGTTGTTACATTTTTATAGCGTGTTAAAATGTTAAAATACATATATTTTCAATTTTTTTACACCTTTGATTTTCCAGTTATGCGTGTTTGCCTTTTGTTGGTATTCATAACACATTTTGATAATGTTTGATAATGCTTTTTACTGAAAAATTTTAAACTATATTATACTACCATTGCCACTATCATTAGCAACATCCCTACTTCCTGAACTTTTACAAGATTTTAACCAACACAGAACAAATGGACGGCAGTGAATAGTTGTCAAATAGCTCTCCAATGATCTACAGCCAAACTTTCACTTAGTGACAAATGAACCCCATAGCACAGGTCAAAGAGCAATTATATATATTCAATGTTGACCTAGCTTGTTTGGAGCATCCATTTGGTCTGTTATTACTGTACTGTAAAAATGATTCATGCAAGACCCAATGAAATACTGATCCTTCATTTTTGGTCTCAAAAGTGCCAGAATGAATATGTTGCTACTATTATAACATTTAAATTAGAGCATAGGATTGATTTAAAACTGACAAAGCATTAAAAGATATTTCTGGCCAGCTTAAAAAAACAATGCAACTAGAAACGTAACAGACAATTACAGTGATTTATTTTGTGTGAATTCTTAATAAGGTACAGTACTCTACAGGGCTCAGTGGCTACTAGCTTTACTTGGAGTTTTACAGGCAACATAATACATGAAAAGAATATACAAAAATAAACCTATATTGTGCTAGTTCACTTAATTAAGGAGTGCCAGTGGTTTCTTCCAGAGCTCAGAGACAGCCTCCTTAGTTTGACTAGGAACACTCCCTCAAAGGTAAACTAAGTTTTTCTAGATCCAGCGAAAGCCCTTATTGGAAAGATTGGAGAGTGCTGAACTGATCACAGAACTTTAGATGTGTCCATATGACCACTGGAATCTACTTTCATTATTTATGGTTATACCAGATAGAATCTTTAACCCTTCTCCACACTTCACGGACAACTGATAGTCAGTATTTTCCTACCACTACTTAGGAAACTACAACTTGTCCTCTTGGTTTTTGCCCTGTCACATATTACACTTACACTGAATGTGTGACCTGCCCACACATTCAATCAGTTAATGGCGTGATAAAATGAAGAATAAGCCACAAAGTTATTCCATGAAAAGTATGTAATAACTTTGTGGCTGGTTCCTATTATGCTATTAATTGAACGTGTGGCCAGAGGTGCATGGCTGGGAGGCTTGTCAGCTGAGGGGGCTCTTAAGTGCAGGAGCTTGCTAGTTGCCAATGCAGGGGGAGCTGAAGATTGTGATCTTGGGCTCCCCCTGCACTGGTAGTAAGTCACAATGGGATCAGATGAGTGATCCCAGAATCATAGCTCCTGCCATACACATATGACATGGCAGGAAGAGTGATTATGTGGATCGCACATCGGTTCCTATCGTGCCTCTACCTGCACATCTGCCAGGGGCCATAATGGTCCACAGTTCTGCCACTTTCAGGTTACAGCACTGAAATATACAGTACTTGGAGTTGCTGGTGAAAAGGACTAAAGCAACAGCTCAAAGTGTCAGTTCAGAGAGTCAGTAAACATGCATTATACAAGTGCTCTACCTTTTGAGATACTCAGTTCATTTATATAAGTAATTGAAGTGCCATGAATGTTCTGTATCCCATTTACCTAAGAGATATTCCTTTTGTCTATCCTTGCTGACAAAAAATAAGATTTTATAGTTAATTTCTCTTGTAGTGAAATAGTGTCCACCATTGATATCATGATATTCTGAGGGGAGAGGGGCACTAACCTATCTTAGTTGGGGCACTATTCAGTCAGTCAGCCTCTTAATCGATATTTTAGTTTCAAGGAAAAATCTTACAATTCGTAAGGCTTATGGGCAGAAATTAGTTTAGAAAATTTTCTAAAGTACCTTAGAAGCCTAAATTCCATTTCCAGAAGTTACTTTTAGGAACCCAGATTTTGAAATCACATTGCTTTTCAAACTATACACTTCCATTATTTTTACCTTACATGTCTGTCAGGGGAAACTAGTTCTTTATCATCCTATTTGTCTTCATTATTGTGAGGTATCCAGATCACAAGGGGAGCATGTAAATAATAAATAACCCTGTCTTCTAGCTGGTCTTTTAAGTGAGCTCAGAGAGCACTTTATCATGCCAATACATCTCAAATCACTTCACTAAAGAAAAACAATAATAGAAATGAAAATCTGCAGTCCAAAATAACAGAGCTGATAGGAAAGGCAAACTATCTGAACAAATTCTGAATTCTGGAATGCAATTCTGGAACTCAAAAAAAATGGAATTGATATGACTGATATTCAACAGAGCCTGTAGCATAATAGAAATAAAAGCAGGACACAATCATTCATTTTTAACTATGTTAAGGGTTCTTCACACCCCCCCCCCCTTTTCCCCACAAGTAACTCAGATATAAAATTGGCCTCCAGACAAAAAACTTAAGAGAAATGAAAAATATAAGGTTTTGGTCAGTGTCTGTACAGTTAAATTTTATGCCTGAATTTGTTTTCATGATGATGTGAAAAGCTACACTGCAAAATGGTAAAGGGAGTAATAGATAATCAAAGGATAAAAAATTTGGAATGAAAACTGACAGTGCTTCATTATAAACTTTGCATGGGACTTACTATGGAAGCATATGAGTTGTGTAACATTACCTACTGTTTTGAGAGAGTGTTGGTACAGGTAAACAGCACAACTCAACTTTTCAGTTTTCAGTTTTTATTTGCTGGTTGCTTGTTTTAATGTAGGAATACATTAAGTGCATTGAATGCAATCCCAACTCAGAGTTTCATCCATCCATTAATTCAAGGAAAATGCCATTCTTCAAATCTGGGAAGAACTTGTTTACCTATATAGATATTTACTGATCTCATCTAGAACTGGTAGTGGGAATGCCAATGTAACTGACAGTACAATAACACTGTTGCTTGAAATGACTGGCAAATATCAACATTTTAGATTCTTAGGTCAATTAAGCAAATCTGATAACCATTCCAAAAGTCTGGGATATGCAAAAACATTCCCAAAGAATAAGATGAAAATCTTGTGAAGACCAGTTCCCTATTGACATCTGGTCCTTTCCATCATGCCATGGGAATTGACCCTCACAGTAGATACAGAATGTCCAGATACAGCATGAAAATGAAAGTAATGAGCAGAAAAAGTCATCTAATTTTTTTTCAGAAGACATAACCCTGTCTTAAATTTGCTTCCATATAGAGGTAGAGTTTCAGCTCAATATATATTTGACCAGACATATCCTACATTTATGACCATCTGCTTTACCACATCAGTTAAAAAAAACATCCAGTGCTGCCTATGAATTCTGGTTCTACGAGGGGTAATGAGAATAGATATTAATCTATTTTATGGATCCGATTGTACTATATTTTCACAGTCTCAAAAATAATGTGTGTCTTGTGTTTGATATTCAAGTATTATTCTAAATATACATTTTGCCAGGGAAAGGATCAGATTCATTCATTGCCTTAAAGAAATCTGATGAATTTGTTAAGAAAGCTAAGTTGGAAGGCTCCTCATATTAATTTGATTTTTAAATATGATTTTTATTTTAAATGGAAAATGAAAAAGTGCATTATGGTGGTTTCATTTCATTAAATAGTAAAAAAAAATGTTCTATCAATCTTTAAGAAATTGCAACTTGGTAGCTAATACAATTTTTCCTAACCAAAAAAAAAAAAAAATCAAGATTATACCAGTTGCTTTAGCCAGATAACACTACTCCAAGTGTGATTTATGTAGCATCACTGTTAGTTCAGTGAGGTATATAAAGGCATATCACTTGCTTATCACTTGTGTGCTGTTTTAGAAAACTTTAATATAGATACAACAAAATTCAAACTCTCAGAACTGGCTCATGCAAGTTTTTTTTTTTTTAATTTGCTACTTAAAGGTATTCAAAGTTACATTTTAAAGAAGCCAAGGGGAGTTAGGCACCCACCTCCCACAGGCTATCAAACAAACCCTGTTGGATTCCTTTGAACCTCAAAAAGCTAAATTAATATTTAGAAACCAAGGTAAAAAGAGGCTAATCTATAGAATTACTGAAAAATTGCAGCTCCTATTGATTTCAGTGGGAGTTGAGGCATTCATCAACTTGTAGGATCCAGCATGATTCATTTACAATTGCACTTGAGACACTTCTGAAATAATATAGCTAGAAGTTCCAGTTTTGTAGTGAAACATTCTTGGTCAGTTTTAATATCATTTTACACTAATAAATGTACCTAATCTGTCTTCCAGATGGATAGAGATACTTCTCACTTCCTTGCAAGGCTTCAGGTAAAATAAAGTTTGGTTTTATTTCTTCCTCAAGGCTATAGAAATCAATTTTCAGCTCTGCAATATGAATCAGGAATTTGAGAAACAGACAGAAAAAAAAGTTAATTGATTCTGAGGAGAACTTTAAAACCATGAGAACACCCACCTGGTGTCAAGCAAGCTGTTTTTTCAACAGTGAATAAAATGGATAGTGCAAAAGCAACTCAAACACCTAGGGAGAATTAATTAAATAAAATGATCAGTATTGAGTCTCATAGTATCTAAACAGCATTAAAATCCTTCATTTTATGGTCCAGGAGGTGATTAGGTCAAATATATCGTTAATTTATTGCCCACATGCTAATTACTATGAATTTGTTTTATTTCTTCATGTCTATTGTGCAGGTGGATGTACTCTAACAAAGGGGAACATGGATGCTTATGATTGGACCAGACTAAGAGGTTAAGGTGTGAACCCCTTTAGTAATGCTCAGCAGAGCAATAATTTTAATAATCTGTGCTGGCAATAAAACAACCCACACCTCTATGTATTATTCAAATCTACTTCTACTAGAAATGGACACCTTTTCTTTGTTACAGCTCCTCCACAATATCCACTGACCTTAATCTGTTCCATTTTTTTAACATCAGAATTTCATAGCAACTTTGGTTATGAAATGGGAATCGATACATAACATTGTTATATGCTACACAGCTGTTTATGTATATGAAATGGAAACACCACTAGAAAATTGTAGTTTTAACATACAGGCTAGGGACAGAAATTACACATAAACTGGTAAACGTGATCAGAAACTGGTTCATATATGTAACACAACAAAAGTTTAGTGCACATAAACTGCATTCAAAATGGCCAAAACCTGGATGGATATAGTATTAGATTTAACTGATTTAGGTTAAATCAGTTTATTGGACTTTTGTACCAGATCCTCTCCAGATTCAAGTTAACTCACAGTCCCCCAGCATCCCAGTATGCAAACCCCAATTGCAGGGTGAGGGGGTTAGGCTTGGCCCAAGCTGACTGCTCTAGCCAAGTGGAAAGGTATACTCTAGTGCCCCCCAACTTCCGGCCTCAGCCACTGCAGTCATGTGATTGCATTTCCAGAATCAAAAGTGAATGTCTGTTCACTTGCTTATCAATATAATCTATGCAGTTTAGACTAATCTGCAATGTTTGAATCGATTCAGTCTTGGGCTTTTTGACTGTCTGTACTTAGCCATAATGATGGACACTAATGAATTATTAGAACAGCTCAGCTATATGCCATAGGACCAGCAATGCTGAAACCTTTTTCAGTTAAAGATACAGAGGCTTGTACTTCTGGGGCTTGATCCTGCAAAGTATTACAGAAGTTTGGCCCTCATTCAATAAAATACTTTGACACATATTCAACTTTTAACATGTACATACAGTCCTCATCTCTTTAATGTTAAATGTGTTTAGCTTTTGCTAAATTGTTTCCTTAGTGAAGATGGGGCAGCGTTTAAGAGAGAAAACTAATAATCCTCCTTTAAATTAATATATTAATGAATATATATTCATAAGTAGGGACCTAAAGAATTCAAGATTGTGAGATTATTGCAAAAAAAGTGAAATCAGGTGGGTGCCGCAATTTTGGTGGGCTCACTGCAGAAACAAAACAAAAAACTTCCCAGCAAGCAGAGAAAAGGGCAGGAAACCCTGAAGTATTGGAGCATAGGGTTGGGGGGAGGGAAAAGAGTAGGGGGAGGAGAAAGGGTGGCAGTGGGTTGTGCAGGGAGGCTACAAGCAGCTGCACTGGGGTCCATGACTGGCTGTGGCAGGCAGCTGGAAGGTCACAAGCGTGCATCTTCCACCAGCAATAAACTGGGCCAGGGTTCCATGAACTCTGGTGCAGCTGCCTACCACAGCTGGCCCAGGACCACAGGGCTGTTGCCTACAGCCTCCCCACGTGGGGATGGCCCAAAACTGTGGCTTTATTACCCTGATTAAGCCCAAGGATGTCATTAATCCATGCTTAATGATGTGTGGATTAATGAGTTCCCCAGGCTTAATCAGGGTAATTAAGACACAGTTTTGGGCCATCTGGCAATCTGCTGGGAGGGGCAGGACACCCGAGGCTCCTCAGCTAATCATAGATATAGAGGTGGCATCTCCATGCTCAGCCAGCAAAAATGGCAGCTGGACCTGGGATCTCCTGGTGAAATCAGCCAGCCACATCCTTGAGTTCAGTAGACCCCTATCCATAAGCCTACTCCTCTACTCAAACCACAGACACCTACTGTTGACTACTTGCTCTTTAGCTAGGATCAATTTTTGCTGCTTATGGGTTTATGTCTGCTTAGTTTGGTATATAACAGGAGACATACTTTCTCTGTCTATTTTCATTTTCCTTGATTATTCAATTATTCAGTTATTAGTGAGAGCCAAGGAATCTGACAGTTGTTTACTTCATGAAATGTCTGAGTTGTGTAAAACGTAGCAAGAGCCTGTGTATAGCAGAACAACTGATTCTAAGTAATTTTGTCATTGCTTCTTAAAGGGACAGTTCCCCACATCACCCTTCCCCAACCAAACATACCAACAACAAAGAATCAAATATTAATATAATACAGATTTTAAAATAGTAAACATTGATAGATTGTTAAATTAATCACTCTCTGAGCTAGAGAGTTAGACCTTTCATTGTCACATGTGCCTGAGCTGCTCCCACAAGATAGCATCGCTGTAGTCAAACATGCAAATTCTTTAGTTCTGATTGTCCTGAGGCTCATCTATTTTGACCTATTGTGGTGATTGTTCTTCTGAGACCTTCTCAGGCAAAACAGTCAACTCTGTGCCCTGCATCTCTGTAGGATTTGAAGGTACTCCCTAGTGCTGATGGGGGATTTTAATTACTATGAGTATAGGAGGGAAGACAACAGTACACAGGCCATCTAGCAAGTTTTCGGAGATTCTCAGGTATAAATTTTTGGTACAGGTGATGAAGAAACCACAAGGTGAAAACTTCTTAATTTGCTGCTTGCAAATGGGGAAGAATTGCTTGTAAATCTGAAAGTAGAAGGCAACTGGGGTGATAGTGCCTATGAAATGACAAACTCCTCCCCACCACTGGCATGGCCACAGCAGAAGCAAGCAGAGCCCATGGGAAGTGGGGCAGATGCAGGCTTCCTGCTGCATGTTCAGGGCTCCCCACCCTCTGGGAGACCTACACAAGCCACGCTGCAATGGCAAGGTGTCCCTTACCCACCCAGAAGCAGTGGGGGATACAACTCTGCCCTGCTGCCCTCTCAGCTGCTGAGTGGGCAGGGGGCACCTTGCTATGGTGATGCGACTGGCACTGGGCTCCTGAGAGGATGGCAGCAGGGTGAAAAGCCCTGAGGCTGCAGCAGGCAGTCCACATCTGCCTCCACCCCATGCAAAAATCTGTGAGGCATATGTGTGACGGCTAGAATCAAAGAAATTAATAAGCAATAAATATGTGCTTCTTAGAGGCATTTGGAACTTTTGTCTAATATAAAGCTTGTATTTTTGTAACCCGCAAATGTAACTTGTAACTGTTTGTAGAACTGACTAGGCCTCAAAGACAAAGCTATAGCTGTGAAATTAGCTGACCTAATAGTTCTTTCTTGCTCAGAATTTAGCCTTGATGATGATAAAAACTGGATTCAACTGCCTGGCCTACCCAGCACATTCCAGGAAAGCACATCTCAAAACAGCATTGTCACAGAGTTCTAAAGGGGTTGGATTTAGGCGGGGTAATGTTAATTTCAAACCTGAAGATGCTGCATTGCAATTTGCTTATTGGATAAACCCAAGTCTGGGTAGTAACCTTTTATAACAATTTTAAAATCTTTTAATCCCATAGGGTAATAGCTATAAAACAAAATTGTGAATGGCCCTGAGGCCAGCAGATTAGCATAAGACTAGGTATAAAAAGCACATGCATCAGGTTACCAACAGGAAGGAGAGAACAGGATGGAAATTGCTGTTCTAAGCATGGACTTTAGACTCCCAGTGTGAGTGAGGATTGGATCCTGATCAAGGGATCCTCCCCGGTAATCCTTTGGACAGCATTGATCGGGGATGCCTGACTTTGCTGGAATCACCTGGGGCACATGTGGCATTGAGGGACTATCGATAAGTTGCCAACCCATGTCTGTCTATCTGTTGTTTTAAGCAGCCCAGGGGCTGATACCCTCGCAGTGCCTAGCTGGCCTGTGATAGATTGATCTATTTATCTGTTATTGTTTACTATTAGCTCTTTAATATTACATTATTTGCTTATTGCATTTATCTTTCTGTTAACTATTGTGTGTGTGTAAGCTATAATAAATTTGCCATTGTTTTACTCCCAACTCTGCCTCCTTGATCCCTAACCAAACAGCCGAATGGCTACATTGATATACTCACAGTGCCTAGCTGGCCTGTAACACATATGCCCCCCATGCTTCCCTCCCTTGGAATGCATGCAGCAACAGGGAGCCACCTGCCCCTCCCTCCTCCTGGATAAGCTACCCATGACTCTGTCCCACTCCCTACTCTAGCCCCAATGCACCAGTCTGGCTCTGGTCAGCACCACCAGGCCCAGCCTGCAAGGGGACACCCAGCATTTCCTGTGTCTTTCTGCAATGAACAGATAACCCAAATCCCTGCACGATACTGAGACTCCAGGACAAATGCTGTGCCAGAGTCATGAAGCCTAAGACCTGGACTTGATGTTCCTATTTTGGGACAGTCTTACCCAATTTGAGATGGGTAGTCAACCTACCCTCTTCCGGGGGGGGGGGGGGGAGGGCTCTCAGGCCCCCACATACTCAACACCTATGACTCTGACTTAGTTTCCTGCCCATCCAATGAGTGCAAACTCTGGATGAAACAACAGTCTTGACCATATTATTACAATTTTTACCTATTTCACTTTGTTATTGATGTATTTGGTTCAAATACACCTTTAGCGAAGATTAGCTGACCATTATAAATCTTGAGTTTTACGATTTTCCTTCTATTGTTTGTGGATTTTCTTTCAGTGCTAAAAATCACCATTTTGGACACAAAATAGCTTGTATATCTATGTCTAATTTATATCTATGCCCAAATTTAAATAAAGAAATATGTCACTAGTTTTCAGATTAATAGTCCAACATCCTCTACTACAATAATATTAATTTTCTTCAGAACTAGTGTTGTTCTTGTCATTCTTTATATCCCTGGTCTGTGCTTTCTTTTGGCACTTACAAACTGTTGCAGACTAGTGCAGTTCTTGCATCTTTTTCCAAAAAAACAGGTTGCACCTTGTTGTTTGCCCCAGAACATGTAGCTGTATGCAATATGACTGAGTTTCAGTTTCTTTTCTCATATTTTGTGCCTTCACTCATATCCACACTGTCATAACTCTGATCACCCTCCATGAGGGTGACTTCCTTTACTTGGTAAATTTTAATTGCTTTCTCAGGAGTCAATTTTGGATCTGACATTATTTCTTTTCCCTCTATTTTTTTCTGTCAGAATGCCACTTAAATTCTGGGACTCTTATCAGGGAGTCAGTTATCCCTACAAAATTCTAAGATTTTCAAGCTAAAATCAGGGACAAACTCTTCTGTTTTCACCCTCTTTTTTTATTCTCTATTTTAAAAACATATTTTTCATATGGTTCATTCTCACATGAACTGTAGTCCTCAAATTTTGGTAAAACAGCTTCATAAACCTCCTCTAGCTCAGAAAACTGAAAAGTATTAACAAAAACCACTGAACCACGTATTGTCATAGAAAAAGTTACTTTCTGACTACTTTCCTTGTAGCTGGTACTCATTGCTTGAAAATACAGAGAGGAGATTTGTTTAAGTAGTTGATTTGGAGGTGGATAGATATTCCCTTTTCATTCCAGAAATGTGGGTACATGCCTGCAGTGGCTCAGGTTAGAAACCAGGTGGGGGGTGCTAGAGCAGCCCTCCCTTCCCTTCTACAGAGCTGAGCTGAGGGGGGTGTGGCCAGGACCCAGCAGGATGCTCTTATTATTCCCCCTGCTTCTGAACAGCCCAGCAGGGAATGTTTATCACTCCTAACTCAGTGTTCATCAACCCATTAAGAAAACAAAGCCTCTATTAATGAATCGTGCTTTTCTTAAACAGCTCTTCTAAGGAAGGACATTAAGCTACCTGTTGATTAGCTCCAAAAAGTCTGTCTTTCTTTGTTGTCTCCCACAGCATGGACTGTAGCCCACATGGGTGACTGGTGCATCCTGAGTCTGGGGGGGCACCAGATCACTGACAGGGGGGCATCTCCCCACAGCTGATTGCCAGCCAGGGTTCCCCCAGTGACCGATCAACAAGCATAGAAACACCAGCGACGAAACTGGAAGTGCGCCCTCTACATGTCACCAATGGTAGCTAGTATGTGGTACGCTAGCTAATGCTAAGGTGTTTGCATAAGGCAGAGGGGCAGAGGGAATAATCCCTGCTTAGCAGGGAAAAGCCAGGCAGACACTCTGTGCCTGCAAGTCTCTGCTAGAGCTCCAACCAGGGAGCAGAGGGTAGGGGGCAGCCTTCCTGTAGAGCAGAGAGCCCCACCCAGCCCTGAGAGCATGCCAGGATGCTGGGAGAGTCTGGTTTATCTTAAACCAGCAAGGGGTCTGGGACAGACATTGCATAAACTGGTATGACCCAAATCAGTTAAATCTGATACTACAGTCAACAAGGTTAATCTCAAACTGCTTTCAGCTATTTTCAAACTGCTTTATGTGCACTGAACATCTGTTCTGTTACAGGTTTAAGACAGTTTCTGATCATTTAAACTGGTTTATATGTAATGTCTGTTCTTACCCTATAAGGTTAGTTAAGTTGCTTTGCATCACTGATGATTCTTAGGTGCTACCAGGTCACTTCGCCTGATCTGCTTTCCAGGTATGCACGGCCATTGGTTCACAGGGAGCTCATCTGCCCTTTGACAGGTCTTGTTTTTAGTCCTGCTGGGTGTCCACACGCCCTCCTCACCCAGGGTAGCCCAGGTAGGGGCACTGGTTTAGTCACTAACAACCTGACCATGGAACAGGCTGTACTGGTTTATATGGTACCAGGTAGCAGAGTAAGAGAGGCCTGGCCTGACAGGACATGAGGTAGAAGGGGTGTTTTTAAAACCTGTTTCTGTGCAAAATATCATTTCTTTTCTTAGTGCCCCACAGTCTGGCTGTAGTGTAAAGGTATTGAACATATTTATAACTCAATTTTCTAGCACTGAAGCTAGGCTAAACTCTTCTCTAGTGCCTGGCCAGCAATAAGGAAAAAAATGGACTGGGACCAGGTATATAACGCATTTCCAAGAACATTCTGTTATACATAGATCCAACATTCACCCTCTGCTCCTTGTAAAAAGCAACTTTGTTCTCCTTACATTGCCTTCTATTTTATTACAATGCATTGTCTCACAGTATTTGTCATTATGGCCTAGTAACAGTATACAGTCACATAATACAAAATTATTATTTTCTCTCTTGAAGGTGTTCAGCAAAATCATGAATTGTTCCAAAATTTAAGCCATATTAATGGTACGTAGTTTTTATCTGTTACAAGTTACTTGTTTTTATCTGTTACAATACTCAACTTTGCTCTTTATTGTGATTAAAATCGCATTAATTTTCAGCAACAACAATACTTCAAGTTCTAGCTAAACCCATAAGTGATCATTTTTAGTAGTATTCAGCCAGATCCTCAGTGAGAATAAATTAGTGGAAGTATACTAATTTTCAAAAAAGTTTGCTCATAAATAATTTACCAAGCTCTGAATGCATTTAGGGGCAATGCAATGAAAATGTGGACAGTAACATCAACTTGTGAAAAAACTTTGGGTGCCTATAGACATGCAGCAAGGCAACTTAAGTGCATTGCAATTCTGGTGCATTGAAGCAGACTCGATTAAATCTAGTCTGCTGGAGTGTGGTAATTACTACACTCCAGAAAACTCCAACATGACATGTATCAGCATGCCCACACTGAAAAATGGCAGCGGGAGCATTTTAACTAAAGCTCATTCAAAAGCTCATTTGATGAACTTTAGTTAAAGTGCCCCTGCCACCATTTTTCAGCATGAGGACGCTAATACATGTGATGCTCAGGGTGCTTTAATTATAGCACTTTAATTAAAACATACCCCACCCCCCCTACTTCCCACTTCCCATTTGTAGAGCATGTTTATAAATGCCTGAAATCTGGCTTCTATTGAAATATTTTTTTTTTCTTTTTTGGTTAACTTCAGATGAGTCAGGATCATGCCTGATAATTTTTTTCTTACCTGAAGGTCTACAACCTCAGTAGGTCTGTCTGCAAATTACCTTCTTTGTTATGAGGCAACTCACAAAGAAAGCTTTTTATTATATAGTTATAAAGTTACTTTTCCATCTGTTACAGTGCCTTAAAAGTTTAATTTTATAACATTGTTTGTTTCTTCCTCCTTTGGTATTCATTTGGGGTGATTTCATTGACTTACATAAAGAATGTGCATGTTGAGTTTGTTTGCTTGCTTTTTTAAGTTTGGAAATTTAAACAGATTCTACAGACATCTAGATTTATTATATGTTTTGTTTTGACCCTTTGCTATATACTACAGACTCCTGAATTTCTTTAAAATGTCAAAACTTATAATGAAATAGTGCATTGGATTTTTCAATTTTTGCTATCCTTGTTAATATCTTACATGCCACTTGCCTTCCATAACTTTCTATAACAATAAGAAGTTTCCTTCATACAAGAAAGTTTGTGCGCTAAACACTCAGCTATTTTTTTGTAGTCACTCCTTTGGTTATAAAAATATAATGGGCCAACATTCTGATTAACCTGATTAATTTCAAAACACTATTTCACAGGTGTTAAGAGGAAAATGAGTTGAGACAAATATGATTTATATCAGTTACCAGTCATTTTTAATTTCTGATAGGGAAAAAGAAAAATTAACATACAAAAGCACCTTGGGTAAGTGACTGTAGTGCAAATGGAGTTTTCATTAAAATATCAGCAAAAGCTCACACATAGCTAAGGATGATAGAATCTCTTTTCTGTACAGAAAATGGCAGGCCAGCATATATAATATCCCCTATCTTTAATATCTGGTCAGGGTGAGAAGTTATGCATCCTCTGGATGAGTTAAGATTAATGCTTTCAAAAGCCTCTAACAATAGGCACAGGATTTAGCTTCTCATCCAAGGGGCAGCTTAAACATGAATATAACTGATGGTGTAATCCTCTAGGAAAGACCTTACTTTCCAATATGTTTTACTTTCCTTAGACTGTTTTTCCAGCTCTCTGACTCAACTGTCTGCAAACATTCAATTATACCCTGCAGCTATTTCCAGAGAAATAAACAAGGTCAGACTTCATTGGCAGAAACTTGAAATCATACAAAATGCTTTTGGCATTTGTTACTTGCAATCAACTGTTTGAGTACAAATAAAAATCCAGCCAGCTTGAACAGCAAGAATATGTGGCTTTATGGTGCTCAAGTCAGAAAGAAAACGTAATATTCCAAAAAAAGCAAAGATACTAACTGTACAGTGTAAGGGAAACAGAGAATATTTCTTATATGGTTTTCTAGTTAAAACAGGAGTGGACCTGTAATGAGAGTCAAGGATATTAGCCTGATGCTATAAATAGTAAATTGCCTTAAATATAAGAATTAATGCAAAGCTAGCTTCAGGGCTCCATATTTGCATGTCCAAGACATTCTCTATATGTACTATTTCCTCCAAGCATCATGTATGTCTTAGCTCAGTGAATAGTTCATATGAAGGCTATATTTGAAGAATTAATCTCTTGTTTGTTTAAAAGTTATCCCTAAACCATCACTATTTTCAAAAGTGTATTATTCATAATTACTCACCAAATGAAATCTTGAAAAAAAGTCTAGGTTCGTAGCTTACTTATGAATTTTACGACAAGTAATCAACAGCTGAAGTTCAAGCTTTAGCTGGGTCCAAGAGTTCTGGTCCCTGATTGACCTCTTAGAATCAATTTACCAGTGATTATACATTTCACATGTGCTGCCAGTGAACATTTTGTCACCTTTCTTCTTCGTGTAAACCCATCTGTTGGAAAACTCTCTCTTAGGAGTGAGAAGAAATGACACAGATAAAAATATAAACAGATGCAGTATTTTGTGATACTGATCCATCTCTCATGCATATCTTTTAAGGCTAACAGTCCAGATTTCTGAAGACTATACAAAAATGATGAAGTGACTTAAGATACATGTTGGATAACTGTATTACCTTGTTTATTTAGAACTGAAATTCAGTTTTTGCTTTTTATTCTCTCTCTCATTAAACTTTTGATCATGGTGCTGCCAAGATAATGATAAAGCTGGTAAAGACTTTATTTGCTTTAAACTCTAGAAAAAAGGAGCTAAAATACTTAGGTCCTTGTTACACATTACAGTTAGGATATTTAGCTGCACTTAAAGTGCAAGCATTCCCATGTTCAAGTGGGAAAAAACCATGCTAAGAGATATTGTGTTGTAGTAAGGCTAGGATTTTTCAGCAAGGAGTATCTCCAGATTGTATTAATTAATGTGTTACACTATCATGGGTCTGCTCCACAGAGATATTGTGTGTGGTCCTTTCTGGATGTAGGACAATGCCAGAGCTGGGAGTGGCAATCAGCTGTTTGCTGATCCTGACCTCTCCACCGCACTGGAGCTGGTTCAAGACTGGTGCAGTGGGTTGGCTGGTAGCAACAATCAGAGGTTTGTCAACTGTACAGCCAACTCCAACCCTGACCAAAAGGCTGAAACCATAACAAGCATTACTGTGTAAGTTGGCAGAAAATGTTCTAACTCGTAGTAATGATTACAGTCTAAATAAAACTTGTTATGTGCCCTGCAAAATGAAAGATGTGACCTTGTTACATGTTTGCTGCCTGATGAGGTTTCTCCTATTCAAGTAAAGGAGAAAAGGAGCTCAGCTACCATGATGAGAGAAAGAAAAGAAATATTCCAAGTATGTTAATTCCAAGCAGAGAGCTGATAGTAGAGAGAGCCCTGAAATCCTATTTCTTTCTGAAAACATTGCACTTGCTCTCTACAGATCTGTTTTTGGAGACAACTCATTAAGATCTGGGATCATTGAAGCTATTCCCCACCCTTTTGCTAACACAACAGAGTGTGCTTTCATAGTGACAACCCCATCCCACTTCATAATCTCTTTACCTTGAAGCCTGACAAGAGTACCAGCCAGATGCTCTACTTTCACAGCTGATGCCATAATCAACTTGGCTGAGACCATAAAGACACAGTTCAGGAATATTTATGGGTGGAGTACCATTTTAGCAGTTGCAGTATAGCAGCAGGACTCATGAAATGTACTGTAGGAGTTCATGCACTTTGAATAGGGCACTGCAGGGTTTATTCAGATGGACTTAACTTCCCAGCATTCTAGCATAACAAGAGATGACAACCCAACTGCCCAACTGTTGGGAATTTCATGAAGTCTTGCCACCTGAACTCAGGCTCCTAAATATCATTTTAATAAGAATATTCTTTTAATTTGCTGGTTAGTTCAAAACATGACTCTCAGGCCATACCTTTTCTACTAAAGAATCTAGGCTAAAAAACTTACTTTAAGAAAGGAAAAAAAACCCCCAAAAACAAGATTCTCCTGTCACGATGATTCCATGACATGGTACTAAAATCCTAAATATTGGAAAATTCCATACCTGAGAATTAGCAATGCTGCCTTCATGTGTTAGCAACTAGCAAGTGCTACTGTTCCATATTTCCTCTATGAACTAGGCAAGTGGATCTGAGTAGCTCTGTTTCCTACTTTCACCCACATTTCTTCTTGCAAGTCAATTGGTTTTGAGGCCATACTCTCAGGACACAGTAAAATAAAATTGTGAGATGAAAGCCTGGCCTCAGGAAAGTCATGGAGTTTTGCCATCAAATGCAATGGAGCCCAGATTTTCACTTAACCTAAATGGAGTGCATACATGGTAATGCATAGCAATAGTAATGTTAAGTCCCAGCACGTGAAATGATTGCAACATCGGATCCATACTGAATAATCTGTAATAGTCCATGTGTGCATAACCCATTATAAATTCCTAGGAACACCTTGATGTTTCCAGTTCTAGGCTTGTGCAATATAAATGTGTAATTTAAATGTATACACAGTATTCTTTAAAACTATTCTCCTCTTATACTTAGAAGGTAAAAAAATGTAAATTAAATCACCACTCTGAGTACAGAGTGGATATGTCTACATGTTCATATTCATGTGACAAACTCTGGCACTTATGCCAAAAATTTATTGCTTCCAGGCACCACTTTTACACATGCACCTGGGACCACAGTGTATTGACCTGGGTTTCAGCAGCCCCAGCTGGCAGGAGGCCCTGGGGTCATCCTGCCATCCCAGGACTGTTCCAACGCAGCTCAACATCCTGCAGAAGGGCTGGCTGGAGCATGAGGGTGCTCCAGTGTAGGTCTAGCTGGGAGGCAGCCCCTGCACTGAATCACCCTCATGTCCCAGCCAGCCCCATCAGCATCTATGGGCATGCCCACACGAGCACACACGTGCCTTTTGCCCCGCCTCAAACCCCTTTGAGGCAGGGCAACTGGCATGTGCGGGAACAAAAAAATGTTCCCTGTGCTGCAAGTCTGCAGCATGGGGAGAAAATTAGACCCCTGGATATCCAGGGGTCTAAAAAAAAACAAAGTAACCAGAGGCAACCAGAGGTTGGGTCCTCCAAAGAGATGCTCTGGCTGTCAGAGCATCTCTATGGTTGCCCCTCATCCTGGTGCTGAAACACGCAGCCAGCCGGGCCATGTGTTTCAGCTCCAGGGCTCTGGTGCAGGTGAGTAAAGGGTTGGGGGGGCTGGAGGAGGGGGGAAGGAACTGTGGGGAGGACCCCGATGGCCCCGCCCAATCCCCCAGTCCCCCCTCCCCAGCCAGCCCCCCAACCCCCCCCGACCCCTGCTGCGGTCAGCCCCTCCCCCTGCCAACTCCCCTCCCCTGAGGCCCCTGACCCCTGCTGGGGCTGGCCCCTCCCCCCACCAGGCCCCCCTGAGCCCTGCCACGGCCAGCTTCTCCCCTGCCAGCCCCCCCGAGGCTCCCAAGCTCTGCTAGGGCTAGCCCCTCCCCCTGCCAGCCTCCCTGAGGCCCCTGACCCCTGCTGGGGCTGGCCCCTGCCCCCACCAGCCCCTTTGAGACCCCCCAAGCCCTGCCACAGCCAGCATCTCCCTCCACCAGACCCCCAGGCCCCCGAGCCCTGCCCTTGCTGGCCCCATCCCCCCAAGCCCCCCCCATCCCTGCCCCCCACACACTTAAAAAAATAAAACCAAAAGTACCCAGCACTCACCGGCAGTCGAAGCTGCAGCTGCCATCCGGCTGCCTGGGGCCCTGCTCACATAGTGTGGGGCAGGCTGACAGCCCCAGTGGCACCAGCCTGAGCCCTTCTGCCCTGTGCTGTCCTGTGCTGCCCGGGGGTGGGGGGCGCTCTGCCAAGAGGCCCTGGAGCCCCCCCCACCCCTGCTTCTCAGGTAAGCAGAGGTGTCTTTTTTTCCTTTTTTTTTTTTTTGTTTTTTTTTTCAGGGGGGGGTTAGGTGATGGTGCCTGGGGTTGTGGGGGTAGTCTTGGGAGCCTGAGGGTGCAAGTTGGAGGGTGGGGTGGGGCTGGGTGGGGCAGCCATTGGGGGGGCTGCAGCAGCTGATGGGGGATGGGGCCAGGTGGGGCAACAATCAGGGGGCTGGGGTGCAGCATGTGAGCCTTGAAGGGGGGATGGTAGCCCCTATAAGGGCCATTTGGCCCCCACTGGGGGTCCATACCACTTCTGTGGGGGATGAACCCCCTGTTGCAGGGCTGTACTCCTTTTGAGGGGCTGGACCCCTTGTGTAGGGGCTTAACCCCATGTTGGTGGGCCATAGCCCTTGTGTGGGGAACCAACCCCTTGTGTGGGGGCCATTATCCTGTGGGAGGGCAGCAAAATATGTATTCATGAAACCTGTATTTAGAGTTCACTTTTTTATTATGATAAGAGACTTGCTTTAACATTTATATCTATAAAACATTGTCCAACTGATTGCTTTCTCTGTCTCTCCCTCTCTCTTTATAGTGGTCTTTTGTTTTTACTTGTGGAGGAACATGGATTTGGGGGTATTTTACAGAGTGATTTGGGGATTTTTTTTAATCAGGGATTTTTCATTTTTTCAATAGGGAACACCACAATTCCTGCTAGGGAGGCCAGTAGCAGGATCCTCCCTGCTCAGAGCTGGCACCTTGGACCCATCTGGCTGTGGGAGCCTCCTGGCCAAATGGGGCCAGGAGGACATGCTTTGACAGTTCCAAGCAGGCCACCACACCTGGAACATCTTCCGGTGATAGCTGCCCAGCTTGCTGGGCAGGGGGCACAAATGGCAGTAGTGCCGCACAAAGGCCAACCCTGCAACTCCAGTCCACTGGCAGGTGGCCCAGAGGGGCAGATGCCTCTAGTGGCTCTGCAGTCCCTATCTGAGTCTGTCCAGTACACATCAGGTCACAGCCAGGCAGCAGCCCCCACTGCCAGACTACTGCAGTGGGTAGAGGGTGCAGGGAAGCCTCAGGGCTGCTTCAGCAGTCCAGCTGGCACAGGGGATAGTGTCCACAGATACCAATTGACTGGTCCCCAGAAGCTCCTGAGAGCTAGTAGCCCTGAGCTACTTGCCAGGGCAGCTTTTTATACTGCTGGGGCTGGGACAGCACAGGTGCTGGCTCCGGACTCTAGCTCCCCCTGGCTGAAGATCCAGGAGGAGCAATTTGCTCCACAACAAAGTACATGTCTAAGCATGTGTGCTGAGGCAAAAAGCCCTGGCTCAAATTTGCACCACTTCTATTTGAGCTGCTGCAAGCGCACATGCTTGCATGTGTGGATGCACCCTGTATGTGCATTGTGGCACACTAAACACTACTGTAGGATAGTACTTGTGCTGACAAGTACTGATCTACAGCAGCTTTTATTAATTACCTAATAAGGCTGGATGTGTAGACCCTGAGACTGTACTACGGAGCTAATTAGGCACCTCTGCAGTAAATGTCTCATGTAGACGTGCCTAATGTGTTTACTACTGCAGTTAATTAGTCAACAGTTTATGCCAGAATAGATCTCTATAGTGAAAATAATCCTACCTGTTGTGTAACTAAATATCAGTACTACAGAACTGCATCATGTTACAGTCCCACAAGTCTGTAGGCTATATTGTCTAATTATTGATATAGTTCCACTGATTTCTACATTTAGACCTAGATCCTTTTCTGTATGAGAATCTCACTGAGTAAACCTACTGTAACTGAATTTAGTAGAGTTTTTTCTAACTGTGCACATTTTTTCATGCTTAAAATAAGGACCACATCCTTGGAGGGTTTTTTGGGTGTCTATGGAAGGACATGGTTTTGGAAATTAGCATACATTTTTCTGGCTACATCTCAAGCTAGCAATGCCCTCTCCAATTGCCATGACCAATAGGCACTTCACCTTAACTTGTTCCGCCAAACTGCCAAAATCATATTTGTATGGATTTTATATGAGCATGAACTGCTCAAAGCAAAAAATAAGTGCAGAGATTAGAATAACATTACGCAGGAAGCAATGAGAATAGCTGACAGATGTGGCACTACAATCTTACCCTCCATCTTCTCTGATGGTTAAAAATGTGCTGGAACAAGAACTCTTTACATTTTATAAGATGGACTAGACAAATAACTAAAATGTCTGACACAGTGGAAAGACAGCTTTATATTTCCATTAGAAAGCATTACAGACCTTTGTCCAATGCCTTTAGCCTTCATTAGGGTCTCCACAATTTTGTCATTCTTTCTTTCTGTTTAGACAAATTTATAAGACTCATTTTGAATCAGAGAGACACCAGGTGCATTGCTTGTTTGAGCCCATCCTAAAGGCAAAGAACAGGAACATTAACTCAACCATGGAACAGATAGCACAAGAGGGAAGAAACACAAAACATATTGGACAGATGTCTATGATGGGAAGAGTGAGATGTTCTGGGAGTACTTGATTTTGGAAAAGACTTTTTTACATTACCTCAAAATACCTTCAAAAGTGGTTGATCTCCATATCAGTGAGAAGGCTTGCTGAGTTGGTTTTTTTTTAAATCCCTGGGTTACCAAAATTGATATTTATATTTATATTTTACACGCAAGATGAAAAGGCATCTTAAACCCAAAATATGTGAGGCCAGATACTCAGCTGGATTAGACAGGTACGTTGACATTGACTTTTATGAGACTATGCCAGTTTGCACCAGCTGAGCATCAGGCATATGGTAATGAACTTTTTTTTGGCACTAGGCTGCATATTCCCACAAAATACAGAGTAAAAACCTTTATAACCTAAATTAAACATTCCATATAGGCCCTCTGCAAAAAAAAAAAAAAAAAAATTGTTCCTCCTTGCTATAATGCCAAGCATAATATCTCCTAAATGCACAATATTTGGAATTCTTGTGCACAGTAGAACAAGTGGTGTGTGGTCTTTGGCATAACAAAAAGATGTGCAGCCTGGAATAAGACCTTTAATATATATATATTTTAAATTTATGTTTAGATAAAGGTGCCCATGACAAACAATTCAGTAACTTTCAAACCTAAGAAGCTAATTTCAAGAACACACTGTGGCAGGGCACCTTTGGGTGCCTGCCAATTTAAGTGTTGGAAGCAGGCAGCCGCCACGTGCATGGTTAGGGTGGCCATTTTAGGGCACAGATTCACAGGCTGGGTCAGCAGTCTGAAGCTGGCAGCCAAGGAGATAACATCAGGCTGAGCAGTTCCTGGAACATCTTGGAGGTAAGAGCTGGGGCTATGGGAAGGAGAAGACCCCATGTCCTGCGCATGACAGAAAACTGCACCCTGCTGGGGAAGGAAGGCCTGGTGGGGCTACCTGTGTTGGGGTAGCTCCCCAGAAATGCAAGGGCAGGCACCTTCACCAGTGAAAGTGGAGTATAGGATGCCTCCTAACCCCAGCCCCACATCCCTGGTGGGTTTGAGATCATGCAGGGGGAGCCCAGGCGCACAGGAATCCTGAGGCAAGGCCCAGGTTGGGGGAGGGACCTGAAGCAGTGCTCAGGCTCATCGTGAGACCTGAAGCCGCAGTAGGGAGCTGAGAGCAGCTCCAGTAAGGAGAGTGGCCCTGGTGCACGAGCCCCCTAGCATTCAAAAAGTGTAAAGGCAGCCTCCTGCTTAAGAAATTACATTAACATTGATGTCATGGCAGGCAAGTCAGGGCAGACTGCCCTAGACAGGTGGGTGGGACAACTTGGAGAGCTAGCCCAGGGAAGGTCCTCTGTCACACACACCTATGCCTTTTTTTCTCAACTTTCTCCTTTAAATCTTTACAGAATTAATAATAGCTCTTGTGAAAGTAGTTCAGCAGGGAATTCTTTGTGTGCTTTTATTTATACTGTACACCTATGTAATAGGAGAAAACCCTTTTCATGGAAATCCAATGCCAGCAAAAAGCTGCTGATGATTTTCTAGAAAAAATTATAGAGCTTCATTGCACCCCTAACTGAAACTATTGATAAAGATTTTCTTAGCCAATACTAATAGCTGCTTGTTAACCAGCCAGATCGTCCAATACTGATCCAATAAACAATTTACAGGAATGCAGCCAGGCAGTGTGGAGAGCAGCTCCCTGCAGGTAAATCTGTGGAGGGGAAGTGGGGGGCAGATTGAGGCCCCATGGTGAGGGAGGGAGTGGGACAGGGGCATGGGTTGAGGGCACTGCCCAGCCAGGGCAGTGAATGGGACCCAGGGCCAGGAAGTAGGACAGAGCTGTGGGTGGTTTGTCCAGGGGATCAGCATCCCAGCAGTTAAAAATGGTGGTGGGGGTGCTTGAACTAAAGCACCTCAAATGAGCTTTAGTTCAAGTGCTGCCACCATCATTTTTAAGCATCGGGATGCTTTTAAGTGGAGCAGAGCCAACTGAGGCAAGGGTCGATGTGGACTGCCTGCTGTGGGCTTGGGGCTCTCTGCTCTGATGCCTTTCCCTCCAGAGCCCCACACTGGCTATGTGCCCCCTGCCCACCCAGCAGCAAGAGGCACAACTCACTGCCCCTACTGCTCCCAAGTGGGCAGGGAGTATGCACCCAGTGCAGGGCTCCCAATGGAAAGGCATCAGAGATGAGAGCTCTGAGCCCAAAGTGAGCAGCCCTCATCCACCCCATGTACAAATCTGGGGGCACACACCACCCCCCATGCCTCTCTGGGTATATGCAGTGGTGGGGAGCCAGCTTCCCCATGCCCCCTGGATGAGCTGCCCATGGCTCTGTCCTGCTTCCTGCCCTGGCCCCAGGTCCCATTCACAACCCTGGCTGGGCACCACTCCAAGCCCCAGGCCCAGCCCCAGGCCCACTCCCACCCTCCCTGAGGGGGCCTGTATGATCAAAGTCTTAAAAGGCAAGCCATACAAGGAAAGACTGAGGGATCTGGGACTCTTCAGCCTGAGGAAAAGATGACTGAGAGGGGACCTGGTAGCAGCTTACCACTACACTAGGGGAGTACATCAAGGCCTCAGAGAGCGACTGTTCACCAGGGCAGCTGAGGGGAAAGTCAGGAGTAATCGCCATAAAATCCTGGAAGATCAATTCAGGTTCAACATTAGGGAAAAACTTCTTCATGGCCAGGGTGTTCAGACTGTGGAATAAGCTCCCTCCAGAGGCAGTGCAATCACCTACCCTGGAAATCTTCAAGAGGAGACTAGACAGTCACCTTGCTGGGGTCACCCTACCTCCAGTTATCTTCCCAGCTTGGTGCAGGGGGCTAGACCCAATGATCTTCTGAGGTCCCTTCTGGCCTTACAATCTATGGACCCCTTCCCCTCCACAGACTTACATGCAGGGTGCTTCTCTCCACACTGCCTGGCTGCATTCCTGACCATATGCATGCATGTAGTTGCATGCATGCACGTGGCATCCAGGGGCCCCAGCCAGAAGGCATATTGTATTTAGCAGTGAATATTTATCAGCTACACCAGCCAAAAAAAGCTAATAATGTTAATTTTGCTTTTATCAGTGCTGATCTGATATGCAACTGATATATTGGTTCACTTCTAGTTTCAGTGGTACCAGAATCAGACTGATAATTCCAGTTTTATTTCAGTTAATGAGGAAAGCTGAAAAGAATACCTCTGCTCACTGCTAAAATGAAAAATCCAAGTTCATCTGGTAAATAGTGATAAAGTTCCTAAACAGGTACCAAAGGATTTGCTGCACAGTAGCATTGCCGAACGACTTTTAGGTGATGCTGACTGTGCAGTAGCCCATCACTACTGCACAGAAGTGTTGCATCACACTTCCTGTCATATGATTCTACTGAGCACCAGTAACAAGCGACTGCACAGCCAGCATCTTGTGTAGATGTGGCCTGTCTCAAATATGGTAGTCTCTCTCAACTTTAGGGAAAATATTTATACTTATTGTGACAACTATTTATAAATGTTGCTGTTTTAATAGAACATATTGAAAAAAATTCTGCATTTGGTATGTGATCCAAAACCCATTGATTTAACAGAATTCTAGTGAAATGTGAAAGTATGATAAAGACTTTGATTTTCACCTCTCAAACTACTAAAAGATGGTTACTCATCTCTGATTGTCCTTGAAAACAGTATATTGTTTATAGCCCACAACCCTAATGAAAAGGAATAAGAACCTAATTTATATACTTACATAGTTAGCGCAGGCAGTGACAGAAGGACAGATGTAATTTGAAGAAGAAATAGGAAAACTTGACTCAAACAATCAATATATTATAGGCAGGGACACCTTATGATAAATTGTTGATCTACTTGATCACCACAGGTAGAAACGGTGACATTCAGGACAAAGATACGAAGTGAGTGAATGTTTTGAAGGACCTTAAGAATTAAGTGTTTGAGCTGCTAACAAGAATGTGAAAGATTTTATTGGAAACTACTAGTTTCCCAGAGAACTAGTAGGTAGCAAGAGTTGTAGGTGATTTTAAGTCCTGTAGAGTTGACACAAGGAATTATAGACCCACTAAGCTTTAAGATATTCTGTGCCTGGTGAACTCACAGAAAACATAGCATAGCAAAAATATGACAGTCTTACCAGCATGGTTTCTGGAGAAGCAAGTCATGCCTCAATTTTTTTTCTTAAAAAGTCAAGGAAGAGGAGAATAAAAGAAAAGCATCAACTGAAATGGTGATGGTTTTAAAGATTCAAAGGGTCCTTCACAAAAGACTACTGAAGAAATTAAGTAGTCCTGGAATGAGAGGGAACATTTGGTCATGAGCCAAAACCTGGCTAGAAAATAAAGTATAATGAGAATTGATCACTCATTCTTAACAGCAAGCTGCCTCAAGGCCCACATTAGGACTAGAGTTTAATAAACTTAATAATAGTCTGGACAGCGGGGTGTGTCATGAGGAAGTAATAATTATTCAAGGCTAAGAAATCTGTAAGGATTAGGGCTGTGCAAATGTTTGCCGGTGGTTTCATTTTGATGTTGTTTCGAGTCATTTCGAGCTTGAAACATCAAAATCAAAATGAAACAGAGAGCTTTGAAACAGCCTCGAAATGAAATGAGGCAAGTTGAAACATTTAGAATTTTTTTTAACATTTCGAGTTTCGAAGCTCAAGCTGGGCTTGCCTGCAGGGAAACAGAAACTAAAGTAAGAACAGAGGGGAAGAGGGGGAAGGCGTACTCTCATTATTAATTGTTAGCTGGCCAGTGACTGCCACCCTTTCCTGAGGTCCCTTCCAATCCCAGTGCTCTGGGGGAGCGATGGAAAAACTGCATAAAAGACAGCATTGTTGGAACTGCCCTGCTTTCTGCCTTGGTGTCAGTTGAGTGAGGGTGCACCTTAACACACACACACACACACACACACACACACACACACAGTGTCACCCACCCATGTCACAAGTTTTGCCTGTTAGCAGCCAGAGGTGCAGGGCCCCAGAACCCCCCTGTACGGATCTCCTCGACAGCTGGCAGGCTTTATGACATCAGCAGGGACTAGCATGCACCATAGCACACACACACCCTGTTGCACCATAACACACACAGTGTCACCCATGTCATGAGTTTTACTTGTCAGCAGCTTGAGGTACAGTTTCCCTGAAACTCCTGCACCTGTCTCCTTGAAACTTTACAGGCTTCATTGTCTCAGTAGGGCCTAGCAAGCCTGCAGTTTTGACGCCACTGTGGCTTAACACAAACACGTGACATGAGTTTTTTGCTTTCAAGACTTTAAGATGTGGTGTCCCTGAAACACCTACACCTATCTCTTTGAAACTTGGCAGGCATCATGCCCTCAGAAGGGGCTACCATTCCTACAAGTTTCATCCAAATCAGGCTACAAGTGACACAGTTATAGGCTGTTTTGAGTTTCCCCATTATAGCCTATGGGCGAAATGTCAAAACAGCAGTTCTGAATCGAAATGAAATGCTGTTCCGTTGAAACGCAAGTCGAAACAGAATGGTGCCATTTTGCACAGTCCTAGTAAGGATATTAAAACAGATGAATAGACAGCATCACAGATAAATTCAGCATTGACAAATACAAAGTAAAGTGGAAGGAAAATACATACACACTGATGGGCTCTACATTTTATAGTATTGACTCAGGGAAATAATAAGGGCATCATTGTGAACCAGTTAATAAGGAGATCTACACTTATATGCTGCTAAAGTCACAAAAAAATACTAAAAAGGGTTCATACAGATATTTGGGGAGGCTAGGGGGAGGTTAGATCACATTAAAAATGGCCACCTGATCTACTTTAGACCAGGTACAGACATTACATTTATACCAGTATAAGTGATCTGAAATGCTCTATACCCCTAAATGAACATGGGACGCCCATGCCAGCTATGGGACAGGGAAGTCTGGGTGAGGGTGATTCCCTGCCCTCCATTGATGCTGACTTCATGAAGGAACATCTTGAGAAGCTGCATACCTTCAAGCCAGCCGGCCCTGACAATCTTCACCCCAGGGTACTCAAGAAGCTGGCGAGCATCATAGCCCAGCCTCTAGCACGGATCTTTGAAAACACTTGGCGCTCGGGTGTAGTGCCCGAAGACTGGAAGAAGGCCAATGTGGTGCCTATATTCAAGAAAGGGAGAAAAGTGGATCCGGCTAACTATAGGCCCATTAGCCTGACTTCTATCCCGGGGAAGATCTTAGAAAAGTTTATTAAAGAGGCCATCCTTAATGGACTGGCCGACACCAACATCTTAAGGGATAGCCAGCACGGGTTTGTTGCGGGTAGGTCTTGCTTGACCAATCTCATTTCCTTCTACGACCAGGTGACCTATCACCTGGACAAGAGAGAAGAGATTGATGGCATATATCTTGACTTCAAAAAAGCCTTCGATCTGGTGTCCCATGATCACCTCTTGGAGAAACTGGCCAATTGTCGCCTTGGGTCCTCCACGATCCACTGGCTGGCAAATTGGCTCCGGGGTCAGACCCAGAGGGTAGTAATTGATGGAAGTCACTCATCGTGGTATCCTGTGACCAGTGGGGTCACCCAAGGCTCTGTCCTTGGACCCATACTGTTCAACATCTTCATTAATGATGTGGACACTGGAGTCAGAAGCGGACTGGCCAAGTTCGCCGATGACACCAAACTTTGGGGCAAAGCATCCATACCAGAAAACAGGCGGGTGATCCAGGCTGACCTGGATAGGCTCAGCAAGTGGGCGGACGAGAACCTGATGGTGTTCAACGCCGAGAAATGCAAGGTTCTCCACCTTGGGAAGAAAAATCCGCAGCATCCTTACAGGCTCGGCAGTGCTATGTTGGCTAGCACTATGGAAGAAAGAGACTTGGGGGTCATCATTGACCACAAGATGAACATGAGCCTGCAGTGCGATGCTGCGGCTAGTAAAGCGACCAAAACGCTGGCTTGCATCCATAGATGCTTCTCAAGCAAATCCCGGGACGTCATTCTCCCCTTGTACTAAGCCCTAGTGAGACTGGAGTACTGCATCCAGTTTTGGGCTCCACGATTCAAAAAGGATGTGGAGAAGCTTGAGAGAGTCCAGAGAAGAGCCACGCGCATGATCAGAGGTCAGGGAAGCAGACCCTACGATGACAGGCTGAGAGACCTGGGGTGATCTGATGGCCACCTATAAGTTTATCAGGGGTGAACACTAGTATCTGGGGGAACATTTGTTCACCAGAGCGCCACAAGGGATGACGACTAGGTCGAACGGTCATAAACTACGACAAGACCATTTCAGGCTGGACATAAGGAAGAATTTCTTTACTGTCCGAACCCCCAAGGTCTGGAACAGCCTGCCACCGGATGTGGTTCAAGCGCCTACACTGAACACCTTCAAGAGCAAACTGGACACTTATCTTGCTGGGATCCTATGACCCCAGCTGACTTCCTGCCCTTTGGGCTGGGGGCTGGACTCGATGATGTTCCAAGGTCCCTTCCACCCTAATGTCTATGAAATCTATAAAATCTGTGAAACAGAAATTCAGTGCACATAGACTGGTTTAAAAAATGGTGCAACCTGGTTTAAGATGGACTTGGATCAACGTGGTATCAGATTCAAATGATTTAGGTTAGACCGGTCTATTGAACTTCTGTATCAGATTCCCTAGTGACTCAAGTTAGGTTGCAGTCCACCAGCATCCCAGGCTGCTTTGCAGACCCCTGCTAACCCCCTGCCCTCACAGGGAGGTGGAGCACTGGAACTCAGCTCACACTCAGGTGCTCGCTAGCCCCTGAGCTGTCACAGACCTGAGGCAGCCTTGCCAAGGGGCTGGGGAAGGATGTGTCTGTAGCTCAGTATTTTTCTGCCTTTACACAATGTCCCTAGGCAGGGGGAATGCTTCACAGAAAGAAAGACTGGGCCTCTTAGAGCTCCAGAGAATGTTCTTCCAGGATGAGAGCAGGGAAAGAAAAAATCTGAATGCTGCTGCTGCACTAGTTTCTATCCAGCCCGGCTCCCTGTGAAGCAGCTCCTCACAGCTCCCAGCTGAAGCCTTCCAACTCAACTGTAGCAGGTATGGGGAAGGTCTGGAACCTCTCCTGCCCTTTACTGCAAAACCTGACTCTGCAGCATGCAACTTCTTCCTTTGTGCCTGCTCCCAACCAGCAGGGAGATAGGAGAGGGGAGGAGAGCAGGAAAGGAGGAACTACCCACTGTGGAACCGGGCTCCTTGCATACCTACACCCTGCAGTGCAGGACAGGAACAGCTCTGAGACTCCCTCTGCAACAGTACACTGGTGAAAGCAACAACCTTTCATCACAATGCAGCATGATTTAATATAAAATGCCCAAGGGGCCCAATCCTTCCTTCTGTGGAAAGCACCCTGCTAACCCCCCGGATGATTCATAGATTCATAGATGTTAGGGTTGGAAGGGACCTCAATAGATCATCCAGTCTGACCCCCTGCATAAGCAGGAAAGAGCGCTGGGTCTAGATGACCCCAGCTAGATGCTCATCTAACCTCTTCTTGAAGACCCCCGGGGTAGGGGAGAGCACCACCTCCCTTGGGAGCCCGTTCCAGACCCTAGTCACTCGAACTGTGAAGAAGTTCTTCCTAATGTCCAGTCTAAATCTGCTCTCTGCTAGCTTCTGGCCATTATTTCTTGTAACCCCCGGGGGTGCCTTGCTGAATAAATACTCACCAATTCCCTTCTGTGCCCCCGTGATGAACTTATAGGCAGCCACAAGGTCGCCTCTCAACCTTCTCTTGCGGAGGCTGAAAAGATCCAGTTTCTCTAGCCTCTCTTCGTAGGGCTTGGTCTGCAGGCCCTTAACCATACGAGTGGCCCTTCTCTGGACTCTCTCCAGGTTATCCGCATCCCTCTTGAATTGCAGTGCCCAGAATTGCACGCAGTACTCCAACTGCGGTCTGACCAGCGCCCGATAGAGGGGAAGTATCACCTCCTTGGACCTATTCGTCATGCATCTGCTGATGCACGATAAAGTGCCATTGGCTTTTTTGATGGCTTCGTCACACTGCTGACTCATGTTCATCTTGGAGTTCACTAGGACTCCAAGATCCCTTTCCACTTCCGTGCTACCCAGCAGGTCATTCCCTAGGCTGTAGGTGTGCTGGACATTCTTCCTCCCTAGGTGCAGCACTTTGCATTTCTCCTTGTTGAACTGCGTTCTGTTATTTTCTGCCCACTTGTCCAACTTGTAGAGGTCTGCTTGCAGCCGTTCCCTGCCCTCCCGCATGTCCACATCTCCCCATAGCTTTGTGTCATCTGCAAACTTGGACAGAGTACATTTCACTCCCTCGTCCAAGTCGCTGATGAAGACATTAAAGAGTATCGGTCCAAGGACCGAACCCTGCGGGACCCCACTGCCCACACCCTTCCAGGTTGAAACCGACCCATCCACCACGGCTCTCTGGGTGCGACCCTCCAGCCAATTCACCACCCACTGGACTGTGTAGTCATCCAAGTCACAGCCTCTTAACTTGTTCACCAGTATGGGGTGAGATACCGTATCAAAGGCCTTCCTGAAGTCTAAGTATACGACATCCACCCCTCCTCCTGTGTCCAGGCATTTCATAACCTGGTCATAAAAAGAAACTAGATTGGTCAGGCACGATCTGCCTCCCACGAACCCGTGCTGATTTCCCCTCAGCATAATTTGTCCTGCTGGGCTCTCACAAATGTGAGCCTTGATAATTTTTTCAAAGACTTTGCCAAGGATGGAGGTGAGACTGACAGGTCTATAGTTGCCCAGGTCCTCCTTCCTCCCCTTTTTGAAAATGGGGAACACGTTGGCCCTTTTCCAGTCCTCCAGGACTTGGCCCGTGCGCCACGAGCTTTCAAATATTTCCGCCAGTGGCTCTGCAATGATGTCGGCCAGTGCCTTCAGCACCCTTGGATGGAGCTCATCCGGGCTTGCTGACTTAAAGGCATCCAGTTCTTCCAAATGACTCTGCACCATTTCAGGGTCTACGCATGGAAGTCTGGTGCCTTGCTGCTGCCTCTCTACAACCCCAGGGAGAGACTTGTCATGCCCCTCACTTAGGAACACTGAGGCAAAGAACTCATTGAGGAGTTCAGCCTTGTCCCCCCTGTCCGTCACCAATTGTTTCTGCCCATTTAGCAGGGGTCCTATTCCTCCCTGGGCCTTCCTTTTACTCCCTATATATCTAAAAAACAATTTCTTGTTGTCTTTTACTTGGGTTGCTATCCTCAGCTCCATGGTAGCTTTGGCCCGTCTAACTGTCTCCCTACAAGCACGAGCAGAGGAGGTATATTCATCTTTGGTGATCTCTCCCTGTTTCCACTTTTTATGTGCTCCCCTTTTGTCCCTTAGGCTGCTCTGGATTTCTCTGGTCAGCCAGGGAAGCCTCCTGGCCCCCTTCCCTCTTTTGCCTCACTTGGGGATCGTCTTGCTTTGTGCCCGAAGGATCATTTTCTTAAGGCACAGCCACCCTTCTTGGGCTTCCATCTCTTCAAATCTCCTACTCTGCAGTGCGTCCTTGACTAATCGCCTGAGTTCATTGAAATCAGCTTTCCTAAAGTCTAGCACTTTCACCCTACTAGTTACTTTACCCACTCGCTGTCTTATGGCGAATTCTATTATTAGGTGATCACTGTCCCCCAGATGGCTACCGATCTGGAGGTCCGCTACCATGTCATCTCCCGTTGCCAATACCAGATCCAGTATGGCATTCCCCCTAGTGGGACCGTGTACCTCCTGAGTCAGGTGGAGGTCCTGTACACAGGTTAGAAACCTGCGTGAGTGGTGGGACTTTGCTGTCTGTGACTCCCAGCAGATGTCCAGGTAGTTTAGGTCCCCCATGACTACCGCCTCTTTAGCTTTTATGGTCTCCGAGATTTGCCTCAGGAGCCCCGAATCTCTTTCTTCCCCTTGATGTGGGGGTCTGTAGCAGACCCCTACCACCAAATCCCTTTCTCCTTGCCCCCCATGTAGCCTAACCCACAATCCTTCTACTTCCTCATCTTTGGATTCCGTCTTGATGAGGGTTGATGTATAATGCTCACTGACATAGAGCGCAACCCCTCCCCCTTTCTTCCCCACCCTGTCCTTTCTGTACAGTCTATAACCCTCAATATGTACCGCCCAGTCATGGGATGAATCCCACCAGGTTTCCGTTAGCCCCACTAAGTCATAGGTTTTTAGTGCAAGCAGGAGCTCTAGTTCATCCTGCTTGTTTCCCATGCTCCTAGCATTAGTATATAGGCACTTGAGCCCTGTGACTGGTGCCTTTGCTGTCCCCCCGCTCCGAGTCCCAAGGGGCCCTTTGATTCTTACCTTCTCATTTCTTACCTGTGCCGTAGTGCTGGCCTCCCCATGGCTTTCAGGTTCCCAATGCTCTCTTTCTTCAGGCTGGGCTGTCCTTGTGGGTGCCACATGGTTTGGTGGTCCATCTTCCCCTCCCCCCGACGAGCCTAGTTTAAAGCCCGCTGGAGGAGATCTGCCAGCCTAGAAGAAAACACACGCTTACCTTTGAGGGACAGGTGAAGCCCATCCCAGCTGAGCATGTCCCTCGTCGTGATGTGCAGGTTGTTGTTCAGGAAGCCGAAGCATGCCTCGAGACACCACTGCCGAAGCCGCCAGTTGGTCTCTCGGATGCAGTTCTCATGCCGTCTTCCACATCCGTTCACTGGTAGGATGGAAGAGAATACCACCTGTGCACTGAACTCCTTCAGCACACCGCCCAGAGCACTGTAGTCCGCCATCAGGTGATCGGGGGTTCTCCTGGCCGTATCATTAGTACCCACATGGACTAGGACCATGGGGTAGTAATCGGTGGGCTTGATCCTGGCCTGGATTACCTCCGTCACATCCCAAATCTTTGCTCCAGGGAGGCAGCATACCTCTCGTGCTGAGGGGTCCTGGCAACAGATGGGCCCTTCCATACCTCTCAGGATGGAGTCGCCTATGATGAGCACTCTTCGCCTCCTCCTCTGGGTCCTCTTGGATCTCTTGATCTGTGTGGAGTGTGAAGAATGTGGTGTTTCTTCCTGCCCAAGGGTTTCCTCCTCCCCTTCCATCTCCTGCAGGATCGCCAGGGCCTCGTACTTGTTCTCCAGTCGAACTTGAGAAGCTGGTACCGATTCTCTGCGAGCTGCTTCGGTCCTGGCTGTGACCGTCTGCCACTCTGCTGCGGAGGGCATTCCCCGGGCTGCTTCTTCCTTCGGTGCCTGGTCCTGCAGGGAAAGGAAATATCTGTCAATTTCATCCTCTGCCTCCCTGATTCCCCTCAGCCTGCTAACCTCCTCCAATGAGTACCAGCCCAGCTGCTGAGTATGCCATGGTGATCTGCTCGGGGGTTCTCCTGGAAGCCTAGGACTGGGCATGGGGGAGGGTCTGCAGTGATGGGGTGGGGGCCTGCCCATGCCCAGCAGCCAGTTAGAGATGGGCCAGTCAGGGGGCTCCAGGAGATATGCAAGAGTGCACCCAACCTGCTGACCTTAGCCAGTTCAGGTAGCTTACATGCCACCCCCCCACCAAAGGGCAAATGTGTGTTCTGTGGACTCCTGAAAGTAAGCACTTAAAATAAAGCATGAAACAGATTGCTTCTGTCTTAGGCTTTTTAAATGTCTTTGCCTGGCCTGAGTTCACCCAAGTGCAGACCTTACACTAGTTAGGTCTATCTAAGTGTGAACTATACAGAAATATACAGAAGAGCCTCCCGGACTCCACCAATCCCACCATGGACCCTGCCTGAACCCTCAGTCTTCCGCGAGCCTGCTACGCCACCCTAAATCTCCTCCAAACCTCCTCCAGTAGTCCCCCATCCCAACTTGCTTTAGATCAATCTAGCCTTCCCCTAACCTCCCCAAATATCTGTACACACCCACAGTGTTCATAGGCATAACTAACAGGACAGAAAGTAACAATGCCACTATCCTATTTCCATTATATAAGCCTGCCTGCATCTGTAATGCCTCCGTGTTCCACACTGGTTTCCTCATCTCAAAAAACCTGGCAAAATTAGAGGAGGATCAAAAAGAGGAAGGGAAGAGCTCTCATAGGAATAGGAATACTTTCTCTAAGGAGACTATCAAGAGGGGGTTAAAGGTACCATATATAAGCTTAGGAATGGACTGGAGAATATAATTTCCAATATTCTGTTCTCCATATCTGATAAACACAAAAGCGAGAGCACATGAAGGAACTTAAAAGAAAACAAATCGCAAGCGGATATAAAGAAACACTTTTAGATACAATATGCCACTAAACGTATGAACTTCTTGCCTCAGGAAGCACAAAAACATTTTAGTAAGATTTGAAGGAAGTGGACATTTTGTTGAGATCTATTGCATTGGCAGTCTACTGTAATAGTCAGGCCTATTCACAAACCAAGGGCCAAGAGTTACCAAGTCAGGAGTCTGAAATCAGAAACCCCAGTTAAACACTGCACTAGAAGCCAAAAGTCAAGAAGTCCAATGTAGTGGCAGAAACAAAGAACCAGGCTGAGACCAGTATCCTGGAGAAGAGGTGCAGCTGAAACTAAAGCAGGAAATGGGGCAGGAGCAGAGAGACTAAATTAAATGGACCTTGACTCTGTTGTAATATAACAGGTCTTTTGGCACAATGTACAACACATACCACCACTTGTGTTGACTTTGTTGGTCCCTTGGAAGAATTCTCTTCCCACTCACCCACTTTCAACTGCACATAGAACAGGATGAAGTACAGACGACACCCTGCCCACTGTCCTTCATCTCTACAAAGACCCAATTCCAAGTAGCTGTAATATTCAAAGCATGGGGAAGTCTGGTTGTGAGGAAAAGTCTCATTTCCTCTTACTGTTCTTCAAGGCCAAGTCACAAATTTGTTCAAACTAGGCCAGATTTTGCCTTCAGGGATGTAAATGCAGCCTCCTTTGATGTCACAGTGCTAGATCTCACTGGTGCTTGCACAGGCCAGAAGGGATGGAGGAAGGATGAACAAAGCCTTTCAGCCCTCTCATGTACTCCATGCAATACCCAGGGACAGCTCCCTCTATGACTTTTAAGGATTGCACTGCCTCCTATTCAATTAGTTAGCAATTGTCTGTAGGAATGTCCATGCTATTTTTAAATGAACTATTCAAATAGATATAATAATACTTACTGCATGTGGGGTCTTAACAGTTTAAGGTTTACCAGTTAAAAAGCATTTTGAGATTTCCTGATGCATTTCAGTATTTATATTTCCATTTCACTGGGCATGCTTCTCTCACTCATCTTTTGCCCTGAGGAAAGTTCAAGCTAAGGAGTTAACCATGTTCATACACCTTTGAGTCTCAAATCATTTGTTTTTACTTAATATAGGCAGCATATTTGTCTACCTTTTTTTAAAAAAAAAAAAAGAAGTTTTGAGCTATTTTCATTTCTAGTAACATAAAAATGTGAGTTTGTTTCTTTAAAAACACTGATTTAAAAAAATTAAGACAAGAAAAGGAATGAATATTACTGTGATGAGACAGCAGTATTTGACTGTATATTGTCCTTCATTAATTCAAAAATAATGGAATATTACTTCAAGAGCATACTTTGGAAGACTATGTCTTGTAGCTGCCAATTTTACTGTGCCCTTCATGCTGTATGTGTTGCAACCTTGTACCCCATGTGATGTTCTATATATGGGAAATAAAAATTCCAAGAATATAGATTGTAAATGCCACAGAACCCTGAAACATTCTCCTCTCCTGACCAATTTTACAATCAGTAATTTATCTTCCTCAGATTTCCTGTCTGGCTGTCTTGCTGGAGTCATACAGCAGCTTGTCAGACTCATCACAAACAGATGAACCAATGTTGAATTGGAAGTACCTGACACCTATGCAGAGACAGGGAATTCAGGGAGCAGACATCTGACCTATTTTTTGCTAAGCTGCATTGCAGAGCCCTTTAAAAATATCAATTCATCCCCCTCCCACCTCTAAATAGAATTTCACTTCCATCACTCATTCAGAAAACCAGCATTTCATTTCTATGTCCCAAATGAAATATGATATTGCAACCCATCATATAATTTAAGATTACACCGTGACATTTAATTTGGCTGTATTCATGGCACTATGTATCCCAATTAATTAGTAGGTAGTCTAAGAAAAAAAATCACATGGCACCCATTAATCTTAAATTGTTTTTAGGAGTAATTAGTTGTCTGGAAGGCCACCATCTCAGTATTTTTTAAAGTACTAATTCATTTCCATTGGCAAAGAATAGTGAGATGAATTAATAAAACTTTTTCCAGACTTTCAAAAAAAAAAAAAAGTTACATAAGCAAAATAACCAAAAAACTATATTTCAGTATTTTGATAAACAATACTATGACAGAAATTTAATTTCTCCTCTTATGTTATCACTTAACTTTGTGTTGGATATCACCTGACCCCATACTGTATATTGGCACATTGAGGAGTTGCTTCATAGTATTGATTTGTTTTCCAATTTCTCTCTTTTTAAAAGAGAAATATGCAGTCTTCATAGTTTCATAGTTGGTAGTGTCGGAAGGGACCCAAGCAGATCATCAAGTCCGACCCCCTGCCATGGCAGGAAAAAGTACTGGGGTCAAACAACCCCAGTGAGGTGTTCGTCTAACCTCCTCTTAAAGACCCCCAGGGTAGGAGCCAGCACCACTTCACTTGGAAGTTGGTTCCAGGTCCTAGCCGCTCTGACAGTGAAGTAGCGCCTCCTAATGTCTAGTCTGAATCTACCCTCTGCCAGCTTGTGACCGTTATTTCTAGTCACTCCTGGTAGTGCTTGGGGGAACAGGGACTCCCCCAATACCTTCTGGTCCCCTCTGACTACTTTGTAAATGGCCACTAGATCCCCCCTCAGCCTTCTCTTGTGGAGGCTGAACAGGTTCATGTTCCTTAGCCTCTCCTCATAGGGCCTGCCCTGCTGCCCCCTGACCATGTGAGTGGCCGTCCTCTGGACCCTGCTGTCCACATCCCTCCTGAAGTGCGACGCCCAGAACTGGATGCAGTACTCCAACTGCAGCCTGACCAGTGCCGTGTAGAAGGGGAGGATCACCTCCTTGAACCTGCTTGAGATGAATCTGTGGATGCATGACAAGGTCTGGTTGGCCTTCCTGACCGCGTCCCCACACTGTTGGCCCATGTTCATTTTGGCATCAATAATGACTCCAAGATCCTTTTCTGCCTCTGCACTGACAAGAAGGGAGTTCCCCAGCCTTGTAGGTATGCTGCTGGTTCTTCCTCCCCAGGTGCAGCACCTTGCACTTGTCAGTGTTGAAACCTATCCTGTTCTCATCTGCCCACCCTGTAACCTGTCTAGGTCCAATTGTAGCCTATTCCTCCCTTCTAGTGTGCCCACTTCCCCCCACATCTAAGTATCATCAGCAAATTTGAACAGGGTGCTTTTTACCCCCTCGTCCAAGTCACTGATGAAGATGTTGAACAGTTCGGGTCCAAGGACCGAGCCCTGGGGGACCCCACTGCCCACATCCCTCCAGGTCGAAAATGACCCATCCACAACCACTCTCTGGGTGCGGCCCTCCAGCCAGTTAGTGACCCATTTGACTGTGTAGGTGTCGATGCCACAATACCCTAGTTTTTTAATGAGAATGGGGTGAGAGACAGTGTCGAAGGTCTTCCTGAAGTCCAGAAAGACTACGTCCACTGCTACCCCTGCGTCTAAGGATGTTGTGACCTGGTCGTAGAAGACCACCAGGTTGGTCTGACAGGGCCTGCCTCTAATGAACCCATGTTGGTTGCCCCTAAGCATAACCTCCCCTGCTGGCCCCTCGTGGACATGCACCAGGATAATTCTCTCAAAAAGCTTACCCAGGATTGAGATAAGACTAACTGGTCTATAGTTCCCTGGATCCTCCTTCCTCCCTTTTTTCAAAATGGGAACCACATTGCCCTTTTCCAGTCCTCTGGCACCACACCAGAGCACCATGAGTGCTTGTAAAGCCGTGCCAAGGGGCACACAATGACCTCTGCTAATTCCCTCAGCAATCTGGGGTGGAGCTCATCAGGACCAGCTGATCTAAATATGTCCAGTCCCTCCAGAAGTTCCCTGACTAGATCCTTACTGACCCTAGGCCTGGGTGCACCTCCCTTGGGGCCTGAGGGGGTCCCGGCAGATGGCCTGATCTGGTATCTGCTCAGGAAAATGGAGGCAAAGAAATTGTTAAATAGGTTAGCCTTGTCATCTGGTGTGACAACCAGTTTTCCTAGTGTGTCTTGCAGAGGCCCCACGTTACCTGGTACCTTCTTTTTGTATTTAAAAATAGGACTTCTTGTTGTCTTTGATCTGGGTAGCTAGTCCCAGTTCCATCTCCACCTTGGCCTTCCTGACCGCCCCCCTGCAGCCCCGAGCAACCGAGGTATAGTCCTTCCTGGTGATGGCCCCTCCCTTCCATTGGGTGTACGCCTCCCTTTTAGCTAGGAGACATTCCCGTATGCTTTTGGTGAGCCATGGGGGCTTTCGCGCCCTCTTGTCCCCTTTGATCCTTGTTGGGATTACCTTCCTTTGGGCATGGAGGATCATCTCCTTAAGGAACAACCTCTCTTCTTGGACACCCAACTCCCCTCCCCTCCATGACCTCAGTAGTTCCCCAACTATTCTTCTTACCTCATTGAAATCCACCCTCCTGAAGTCCAGGGATGCTGCCTTGCTGCAGGCCTTTGCCACCTTGCGCAGGATGGTGAATTCCAGCAGGCAATGATCGCTGTCACCCAGGTGGCCGAGCACCCGCAGCCCCCTCGCGAGGTCATCACCTGTGGCCAGCACCAGATCGAACAAGGTGTCTCCCCTGGTGGGGCTGTGCACCTCCTGAGTTAGATGGAGGTCCTGTATCTCAGCTAGGAACCTGCGTGAGCAGTCAGACCTGGCTGACTGAACTTCCCAGCAGATGTCTGGAAAGTTCAGCTCACCCATGATGACCATGTCTTTTGACCCAACTACCTCCGTAAGCTGACTTAAGAATTCCTGGTCTAGCTCTTCCCCTTGGTTGGGTGGCTTGTAGTAGACCCCCACTGTTAAGTCCCTTTCCCCTCGACTCTCTTGTATTCTAACCCAGAGCACTTCAGTGTGCCCCTCATCTGACCTTGTGCTACTTGTTGAGAATGTGTATTCCTCCTTGATGTAAAGTGCCACACCCACACCTTTCCTCCCTGTCCTGCCCCTCCTGTACAGCCTATGGCCCTTGATATTCACCGCCCAGTCATGTGTTGGGTCCCACCATGTTTCTGTGAGCCCCATTATGTCTGGCTTGGTGTCAGCTAGCAGGAGAGTAAGTTCCTCCTGCTTGTTCCCCATACTACGAGCATTTGTGTAGAGACATTTGAGGCCTCCTGAAGATGTGTGCACTGGCCCCCTAGTCTCAGTACTGCCCGGGCCCCAGTTGCTTACCTGGGTATTCATTCTGCTCATTGTTGTTCTTATTATTACTTAAATAAAACTGTCTTTTAACCCAAGTGTATATTATCAGTTAGGTATGGATCTAGGAAAAGGGGGTGCAGATTGTGTGTCACATCATTACATATCAATACATTTTTCTGCAGTTAAAGAAACATTAGATTTTTTACTAAAATGCTAGGGGACTTGCTATATATTAGTCAATTTAAGGTCAAAGCAAAACCAAATACAACTACTGGAATATGTACCAATTTGCTAGATTATATATAAAGTAAAAAAAAACAAAAACCCCAAACCTAGGGGAAAATAGTCAAAGGAATCAAAAGATAGTGTCATTAGTCCTGTAGTCATTATAGTTAAGTGTTCATCTCTTATTCTGATTCATAAAACAACATCTTGCCTTTTCAAGCATCTTGACAGTGTCTCCAGTCAGTGCCTCATTGCCAGTCCTTTCTATATCCAATTTAATATCATCACACATGCATTATCATTTTTAGCTAGAGCTAAAAACAGCCTGCAGGGCTGTGGAGTAGAAGGGAGATATTACCAGGAATGGCTATAGGCAGCAAAATTGCAGAAGAAAGGATAGTTTGAATAAAGGAACATCAAGACCATTAAAAAGGATGGGGTATCATTAAAAGTTATGCTATGGGAAGAGATTATCAGGGAGATGACAATGAGCCATGAAGTCAATTGACTCTTTCAGCATTGCCTTCATAGAAATGTCACTGCCCCTCACAGGCAGTTGGCTTTAACAGTTTGGTGGAGCAGGAATCAAAATGGGGTGCAACTGCACCACTGCACTCCCCTGGATCCACCCCTTCAATCAGTAACCTAAAACTGAACCCAGAGGCCTGAGGGATCATGACTACTGCAGTCTCCCAGGCTCAGGTGCACATGAAACTACATAAACTTATAATTTATTAAGTGAAGTTCATAGGCTTATCTATGAAAGGTGTTTTGTAAATTCCCTTTAAGGATTAGAACTGAGAGATTATCTCTTACCAATCTCTCAGTTCTAATCCTTAAAGGAAATTTACAGAACACCTTTCATAGATGAGCCTATGAACTTTAAAAATGTACTGGATACAAAAAATCATGGACTAAATATAGACATTGGATGTATGGCCCATTATAACCTGGCTGCCATCCAATAACTCCATGTAACCTACCTGTACTTTACCAGCTACATTCTATCACCAGGTCAACATTCTCCCCTTCCCCTCACCCACATGTCTCTCACCCATCGTCTCCTATCCCCTCTGATCTTCACTGCCACACATTTGCATTTTTACAGACCTGCATTTTGCATATTGGCTTCTATTCCACACAAGAGATCACACAGAAGATGCCTGAAGAAGGATGTTTGTGCCCGAAAGCTTCCAAAGAACAATGTTTCCAACTATTTAGTTGGTCTAATAAAAGATATCACATTTACTGAAAGAACCTTTTCTGCCTTAGATCCCATCATGTGTAGAGGGGGCCAATGCCAACTTGATGATGTTCCCATGACTATTTCATATAGTGAAATTAAACACAGTTCTTTTACTCCAAGATACTTGTAAGTGCCTTGATGCCAACACAATGTGAGTAAAGTTAATTATTTTCTTATTTTCTCTTTGCAATTCCAGCTTTAAATTTTGGCAACTAGATGCTTGCTGATGGAGTCTCATGGATACTGAGACATATGGATTTTTTTCAGCCAGAAAATAATTTTCCATGTAGTGTTATTTTCCTCTTATTTTAGCCTGCTGCTATTCAAATTAACTAGATCATATAGAATTTACTATTTTAAAATCTGTGGAATTAGAAAGTTGCTGAATGATTTGTGAAACTTCAGGTAAAGAGCAGGTCCGAGTAGCAGATATTTTCAGGTGTTTTTGTAGAGATTTTTTTTTTTTTAATTTAAGAGCTATATCTTACAATAAGATAGATCTTTGGGGATAACTTGAATCATGAATAGGCAACAGATGATTTCAGCTTACAGTGGAAAAATGTGGCTTCTCTGCATGATTTTGAGTTCCAAATAAGGAGGACAAGAAAAAGGTATGTATAATGAGAGGAGGAGACAAGGATAATGAGTTGTGTGCTTTATTCTCAGTGTTTTTACACATCTGTAGAATTATATTTCACCTAATGGATGACCAAAGTGCAGCCTACAAACAATTCTGAGTTACCTGAATGATGACTCAGAATAAATCTATTACCCACTCTTGGTGCATAAGTACCCCCATAATGGGAATAGGAAGAAGACTGTGCATTTCTGAAGTGTGATCTATGTCATACACCCCAGCTAACATTCTCATGCCAGCAGCCCTACCATACACACAAATCTGGATGCAGCTATATCAACAGAAGAAGGCTTTTGTCAGATAAGCTTCAGATAGCAATCGGGGCAGAAAAAACCCTTTGTCCACCATATGCCTTATTGCAACTAAGCCTGCTCATCTACTATTGGCATATGGCAGCCAAAGGGTGAAATATCATGCTGACATACACAATATGCGCAGTAGGGCTGTGCAAAACGGCTATGTTTTCTGTCAGTTTTGGGTTTGGCTCTTTCAGAAGACAGTGATTTTTGTGTGTGTGTGTATCGGATCACTGTTCCATTTCGATTTGGCCAAATCTGTTTAAGAGTTTTGATGCTGTTTCGGTGATTTGGCCATGGGCTATAACAGGGAATCACTAAAATGCCTATAACTTTGTCATTTCTTGCCTAGTTCAGATGAAAATTGCAGGACTGGTAGCCCCTTGTAAGGGCATGAAGTCTGCCAAGTATCAAGGAGATAGGTGCAGGGGTTTCTGTAAAACTATACCTCAAACTGTTCAAAGCAAAACTCGTATCACTTGCCAACAGCAGCAGCATGCTGTTATCCCACACGCAGATCTGGGGGCCCGCGCTCCCTGGGAGGGCTGCGGGGCTGTGCCAAACTCCTCCCGGTGGGTGTGGGCCCATAGATCAGTGCACGGGATGACAGCCAGCTGCCACTGCTGGCTGGGGCCAGCGCCAGCACTAGGTTCTTTCCAGTGCTCAGCGTGGGCTGTGCCAAACAGACTCGGGTACTGGTGCTGGCCCCAGTTCACACTGGCAGCATGCTGTCATCCCGCACACAGATCTGGGAGCCTGCACCCCCTTGGAGAGCCGCAGGGCTGTGCCAGACTCCTTCCGGGCGGCACGGGCCCCTGGACCTGCACATGGGATGACAGCAGGTTGCCACCCCTCCCTCAGAGCACTGGGATTGGAAGAGACCTCAGAGACAGATTGCAGACACTGGCCAGCTACAGATGTCATAGACATTAGGGCTGGAAGGGACCTCAGAAGATCATCAAGTCCAGCCCCCTGCCCCAGGGGCAGGAAGTCAGCTGGGGTCTTAGGATCCCAGCAAGATAAATGTCCAAATTTCTCTTGAAGGCATTCAAAGTAGGTGCTTGAACCACCTCCGATGGCAGGCTATTTCAGACTTTGGGGGCTCAGACAGTAAAGAAGTTCTTCCTTATGTTCAGCCTGAAACGGTCTTCAAGGAGTTTATAACCATTCGGCCTTGTCATCTCTTGGGGCGCTGTGGTGAACAAACATTCCCCCAGATCCTGGTGAACACCCCTTATAAACTTATAGGTGGCCATCAGATGGCGCCTGAGCCTGAGCTTTTCCAGGCTGAAGAGTCCTGTGGCTCTCAGCCTCTCATCGTAAGGTCTCTTTTCCTGACCTCTGATCATGTGCATGGCTCTTCTCCAGACTCTCTCAAGCTTCTCCACATCCTTTTTGAATTGTAGAGCCCAAAACTGGATGCAGTACTCCAGCTGTGGCCTCACCAAGGCCAAGTACAGTGGGAGAATGACGTCCTGGGATTTGCTTGAGATACATCTATGAATGCAAGCCAGCGTTTTGGTCTCTTTACTAGCCGCAACATCACACTGAAGGCTCATGTTCATCTTGTGGTCAATCATGACCCCCAAGTCCCTTTTGTCCATAATGCTGGCCAGCATAGCACTGCCAAGCCTGTAAGCATGCTGCAGGTTTTTCCTCCCAAGGTGGACAAACTTGCATTTTTGGTGTTAAACACCATCAGGTTCTCGTCCGCCCATTTTCTAAGCCTGTCAAAGTCAGCCTGGATTGCCTCCCTGTCCTCAGGTATGGGTGCTTTACCTCAATATCAGAGCGGTCCTTCCTCCTCTCTCTACCCCCTCCCTCTGAGGTTCTGTTTCCCCACAATTCTGCCTCTAAAACATCCAAAAAGTCTCAGATGGTTTCATTTCATTCAGAGATGTTTTGGATCCTTCTGTTTCATTTTGGATTCGGTGCTTCAGGTGCCAAAACACCTCTGAAATGAAGCAGCTGCCGATATTTTGCACAGCCCTAATACATAGTTTCTTTAATGTCATAAAAAGCTATCCATTGTCCAAGCACTGAGGAACCAATCCCCTTGAGACCTAAAGATGCAGGAGACTTGATCAGGGAAAGGGGAACCATCAAATCTTGTTGGAAGGAGCATTGTGAAAACCTTCTCAGTCAAGACTGTTGTTGATGAGAGTGTTCTCCACTCCATCCCACAACAGTCAGTGAGAGATTAACTTTGAATCCCGCCAGCTCTTGACAAGGTGAGGAAAGTCAAACAGATGAAGAATGATAAGGCATCTGGAGCAGATGGAATCCCTGCCAAAATCTTCAAGTAAAGGGAAGAGGAGCTTACATCACAGCTCCATGCTCTCATCTTAAGGATCTGGAATGATGAAGAAATCCCAGATGACCTTAGGGATGTGATGATCATGACAATCTTCAAGAAAGGAGACAGGTCCACCTGGAAATTCCAGAGGGATTGTCCTGCTGTCCACCACAGGAAAAAATCTGAGAATCCTCCCAAAACATCTTCCACTTGCTGCAGAGCTTTTCCCAAAATCTCAGTGTGGGGTTAGGGCACCAAGAGACATAACCGACACAATTTTCACTGCTTACCAGCTGCAGGAAAAGTACCAGAAACAATGTAAGCCCCTCTACATGGCCTTCTGTGACCTCATAAAAGCCTTTGACTCCGTCAACCGAGAAGCACTGTGGAGGATCCTTCTGAGGTACACATGCGCACCTAAATTTAGCACCATTTTTGCCTGCTCCATGATGGTATGCAAGTAGTGGTTTTCATTAACAGATCTATCATAGATAGATCCCTTTGAGGTTAGGACTGGAGTTAAGCAAGCCTGCTTTATTTCCCCAGCATTCTTCTCGGTATTCCTTACTGTGATGCTACATCTGACCACCAACAAGCTTCCAGAGTAGAGCTAAACTACCAAATGGATGCTAAACTGTTTAATCTCAGCCAACTCCAAGCCAAAACCAAAACCACCTCAACCACTGAGCTCCGGCACACTGGTGATGCTGTAGTGTGTGCTAACTCAAAAGTAAACCTTCAGGCAACCGTCGATATCTTTACTGAGGCATACAAGAAATTGGGACTGATGCTTAACATTGAGAAGACTAAGGTCCTCCATCAACAAGCTCTTAATGAGCAGTCCCCAGCTCTGATAATTCAGATTTATGGTGAAACTCCATGCTACAGAAGCTATCTGTTGCAGAAAGCTGACACCAATGAAGAAATCCAACATCATCTCAAATGTGCAAATGCAGCCTTTGGATGTCTGAGGAAACAGGTGTTTGAACATTACAACATCAGATTAGAAACCAAGCTCATGGTTTATCAAGCAGTCATGATCCCTACCTTAATGTAAGGAGTGGATATATGGATAACATACAGGAAACACCTCAAGTCATTGTTGAAGTACCATCAACAGTGTCTGCAGAAGAGTCTTTGAATCCAGTGGAAAGACAGACACACCAAAGTTAGCATCCTCTTGCAAGCAAACACCATTAGCATTAAGGCAATGATCATCCAACATCAACTTCACTGGGCTGGCCACATCATCCAGATGTCTGACTTCAGACTCCTGAAGCAAGTTTTATTCTCCCAGCTCAGTCAAAGTGTATACTCAAGAGGAAGGCAAAGAAAGCACTTCAAGGATGTCCTCAAGGCCAGCTTGAAAAAAAAGCAACATTGACATCAGCTTGTGGGAGACTATCACCAAGGACTGCCCCAAATGGAGGAACAGTCTGCTGCAAGGATCTCAGTATTTTGAAACATTACAGTGACAATAGGGGATGGAAAAGTGGGAGCAGCAGATACAGCATGTCATGGACCAAACCAGGAATCCAGAGCCACAGACCCCACATGGAAACATGTGCCCAAGTTGCAGTAGAACCTGTTAATCACAGATCAGCTTTATCAGCCATTTTTGTATACACAGACAAGGCAATCATGGGAGACAATGATCCTTTACCGTGAGGGATTGGTGATATTTCCACTAAATCACTTTATCAGCATAAGTCCATCAGAATAGTTGTAGAAGTAGCAACCCTGTAACGTACACACATTCTTAGCCATGACATGTTTTATACTAGAAATCCACACCTAGCGAAATTACATTTTGAAATACACTCAATGATTTTATTCAAATGAATGACAGCCCCAATTCTCTCCTCCTCCTCTACTTGCAGGTGGGCTCTTTTTCTGGTAGAGTAATTAGTGTAAAGGGCTATTTTCATTTTCCTTCTCAAAACTGAGAAAAATCACATAACCATTTCTTTGCTTTTTGCTGTGTAGCCAGATTAAAACAGATAACCAGGCATGGCAAAGCATAAGCAACTTTCAATGGGAGTCTTTTCATAGATTTTTCAATTGTTTCTGGTCATTTCTAAGAAAAATATTCTATTATAAGTAGAAAACAATTTCTTTCACACACCTAAATACTGGGAATTTTTCATGCTGTGCATTACAAAAAATTAAAGCAATGAGGCCTAGAGTTGTAATTAATAACTAGAGATGCTAACAGAGTTATCCAAGTAGGTCTTATAATAATATTGACATGAAATTTCTTCATGCTTAAAAATACTGAATAGAGACAGATGATATCAAGTGTTCAAGGTTTAAAGATAAGAGACAATACAATGAATGCACTGTTATTGCTAAGCTTAGCCTCCTGGAGGTGGGTAGAGGCAAAGACATACTAGTAAGAGAAGACTGCTTTGCATAAAAGAGGGGCAACTGCACTTCACTCATTGCATTTCCAAGACAGTACATGAGTTTGCACTCAGAATTCCAGAGGATAATAATAAAAGACTTTAGAGGGCTGTTCCTTAATAGTATAATATAGCCCAAAACCTCCTTTTCAAATGAAGTGATATAAAGCCCATGTGTAAGTGGGTTCATGTGCCTCCAGCCATGCAGGCAGGGTTTGCCCCTTTAAGAGACTTTCAGGCAGTCCAAACCACAGTTCACAAATAAGCTTGGGTGTTCACAGCCTCATTGTCTGGCTTTGCTCCCTTGAGAGCAGGTCAGTCAGTCCTCAAAACATGAAACAATAACCTTTGTTCCAAACAAACAAGTACAATTTCAGCCTCTCTCCAGGTGGTAAGAGAGGCCCTTCCTAGAGGCAAGCTCTTCTGGGTTTCAGTCTGCTTCTTGCCTATAAACTGTCCATTCCCCTGCTCCCACATCCCACCAATTGCTCCTTCTCTCAACTGTCTGATCTCCCCTCACCTGGACTTTAAAAGGTCACCTAATCCCCCATAGTTGGACTCCAACCCCTTGGCTGGCTGCCTGCCTTTTTTAAAGACCAGACGGTCCCGCTATATCATGTTTCAATTAGCTAATAGGCAGACATTTTTTATTATAGCCATCCTATACATACAGTCAGTTATTCAATGGGGAAAAAAAATTATTCCACTGTGGCTATGCAAACTGACAGGGGGCCAGTGGAGCAATGTACTTTTTCTAGCTTTCCCACTGGAAAAAAAAAAAAAAAAAAAAAAAAGACTGCTGCATTTTTTTTGAGGTGGAGTTACTGTATTGCTTTCAGCCCCTGGGATGATGAGTCCCTGAAAGCTACTCTGGAACTTATTAATGTATCATTAATTACTATTCCATGGCCTTCTTTTAAAAGAAAGGAACCTTATAAAGCAGAGATAGAAACTACAGCTGCTTCTGCCAAACATTGCCCCTGAGGAAGAGTGGCAGTGAAAACACTGTGTGGCCTCCCCAGAGAGAGAGTCTCTTCACATCACAGCAGGCCTTGCTGGCTTGGGGTGATGCAAGTCCCTATGTCCTCGCCCCACTCAGGGTAAACTGGGATCTCTGCAGGGGATCTCTTGTAAAAACTAACACGAAATATGTCTGTTTGGGTGACTGACAACTGCAGGGGACAAAGGAAGAGCTACAGGACTGAGCCTAAATTATTATGAGACCTCAAAGTTAGTTCTGTCACCAAAAATAAGTTATTTCATGGTTATCTTTAATGGGAAATATAGAACCTTATCAAAGATGTTTCAAGACATTGTCAATACAAATCTATGGAGGTCAGGTTCCAGTATCAAAACAAAGTGATGCAAATGCAATTCTGCAGAGGCCACATTATACTGTCAAGATGAAACACAATGAAATGATGTCAGTATGAGGCTGCATAGTCAATGATACAAGGTCACAGTGAAATTATGTCAAGATGAATTATGCTGCCACTGTGGAAAAAATAGCAGTTAAAAAAGAAGAGCATTTTAAATTTGTTTTTTTCCCTGAATTTAGCCCTTCTGGATTACCCGGTTTTGGTCATAGACCCATAGTCAGCAATTTGAAGGACCAGAACTACATTAAAAATGTGCTCATTTGCCAGTATTTTGGGGGGTGGTTTTTCTCATAGCTCCTAGCCTGTCTACTTCCACTGTTCTTTTCTTCTGTCAAGAATTTCTGATTTTTTAAACTACAATAATGTATAGCAATTCCAGAGAAATGTGCTAAATGATAGATATTCAGAAAGAAAGACACCCTGTCCCAAAGAGCTTTCAACCAAAATAGAAAAAGAAAACAAAACTAGGACAAAGTATAATTATTCCTATTTCACAGTTGGGAAACTCAGGCAGGGGAGTGATTCTCCCATGATCACAAAAGAGTCTTTTGGAGGGCTAGAAATTATACCTTGTCTCCAGCTCTTAGCCCAGTACCTTATCCACAAAAACCCTGTTTTCACTCTTACATCCCAAAGTCTCTAGGCTCAAGTTAATTCTTTGTTGTTGTTCTTCTTCTTTTTACCAGTTTATTGTTGTTTTCTTTCTAGAGCAGGGGTGGGCAAAATGCGGCACGAGGGCCAGATGTGGCCCACCAGGCCATTCAATCCGGCCCGGGAACCCCCCCCAAAATTTAGAAAATTAATATTCATCTGCCCCTGGCTGCCTGTCATGTGGCCCTTGATGGCTTGCCAAAACTCAGTAAGTGGTCCTCTGCCTGAAATAATTGCCCACCCCTGTTCTAGACTCATTGTTAGAATGTGACGAGTAAGTGGCCTGAGTGTACAGTCAACAACCTCCATGTTTCTAAGGAGTTTTTTGTTTTAGGCTATCCACTATTGTTTCATAATAGGAATTTGGGTGGGAAAAAATTGATATCTTTCACGTGTGTAGTCAATGATGAATGCATTCTGATGGGGAAATCTCTTTTCAGATTAAATAAAAGGGAGAACGGGTTCAAACAGGGCAACATTAAACATTTTTGTTTGCCATATAGGGTATATTAAATGAGTATTCCTCAAGTTTTAGAACAGTGTGTTCATATGTCAAAAAATAATATAAAGATACCATGGATAACTCTAGGATCTCCTGAAAGAGAGAAAGCCAATAGCAATGGTGTCTTTTAGAAGGAAAACACCAGAATTTTCTATTGATTTTTAGCTTTTCTACTCACAGTCAAGACAGTGACCAAACCAAAATTGTTCAAAATTCAATAGGCATTTCAACTAATGGGTTAATCCAACTAATCCATACTTTTTAGCTATAGGCTGGATAAGAGGACCTGCTATCTGAAACCCAGTGGTAACTGAATAAAGTGAAATCTAGATAAAAACACCTTGAGTCTCCTTCCTCTGCCACCAAGGGAAAAGTCTGCCAGTGATGGTTCACAACTATTAATCAGTATTGAAACTAGTCTTCCAGATTTCGTAAAATCTGAAACCAAAATTTCTAGGTTTGCCTTTAGTTTTGATTAACACGAGTTGTTGCGTGTCCCAGGAAGTTTGTTTTCCATTTCAGGCATAAATAAAGAAAATCTAGGACAGTGGTTCCCAACCTGTGGTATGCATACCACTAGAGGTACGCAGACAACTTGTCAGTGGTACGTGTTAACAAATTTATTACAATTATTTTATATGACAAAAAACTGCTGGTGGTACTTAAGGTTGTATCATTTTAAATTGGTGGTGTGCACTCTCTTTCAGAGTTTAGGAACTGCTGATCTAGGAGAAAGAAAAACCCCAGAGTTGAAATGCAAGTTCTTCTCTTAAGTATAAGTGAATCGCTATATAATCTCAAGTTCAGCTGAATGTTAGGAATCTTAGCAAGCTTTTAAAAAATTGCGAATGAATTTCTAATTTGGTACAAAGCCTGAGACCATAATGAAAGATTCATACAACTCCACTCAGCCCAGGCACTTCTTCCATTCTTGGGATCAATAGCATGGTACACAAGGGCATTCAAACACCTTCTTTCCAGTTAATCTTTAGATTTCTCAGCATATTCTGTCATCTATTCAGAGCAGGAGGCAACGCAAACTTCCCTGAGTTGCAGAAGATCAAAATTTCATAGACATTAGGGCTGGAAGGGACCTCGGAAGATCATCGAGTCCAGCCCCCCGCCCAAAGGGCAGGACGTCAGCTGGGGTCATAGGATCCCAGCAAGATAAGCATCCAGTTTCATCTTGAAGGTGTTCAATGAAGGCGCTTGAACAACCTCCGGCGGCAGGCTGTTCCAGACCTTGGGGGCTCGGACAGTAAAGAAATTCTTCCTTATGTCCAGCCTGAAACGATCTTGTAGTAGTTTGTGACCATTCGTCCTCGTCATCCCTTGGGGCGCTCTGGTGAACAAACGTTCCCCTAGATACTGGTGATCACCCCTGATAAACTTGTAGGTGGCCATCAGATCACCCCTGAGCCTGTGCTTTTCCAGGCTAAAGAGCCCCAGGGCTCTCAGCCTGTCATCGTAGGGTCTGCTTCCCTGACCCCTGATCATGCGCGTGGCTCTTCTCTGGACTCTCTCAAGCTTCTCCACATCCTTTTTGAATTGTGGAGCCCAAAACTGGATGCAGTACTCCAGCTGCGACCTCACTAAGGCCGAGTACAGGGGGAGAATGACGTCCCGGGATTTGCTTGAGAAGCATCTATGGATGCAAGCCAGCGTTTTGGTCGCTTTACTAGCCAGATTCAAAATTGGTGTAGGTAGCCAGCACATAAGGAAGTTTTTTTCCCCCAAAGACAATGTCCAGCATGAGGCACACCCCTAGTTTCAGGAGTATGGGAAAAGGCTAATTGTAGCTTTAGTACCATCAGCAGCATTCCATGTTTTATGACTTGCACCAAAGATGAACATTTTACTTTGTTGTCACTGGGATTTAGGTTTGTTCTTGATTTGAATTAGCTAAATTGAGTCACTTCCTCAAGGTAATATCCCAGGAAAGACAAAGAATTTTGTATCATTCAGTAGGACTTTACCTTCAGTTACCTAACTTCAGAGCACAGTTCTGTTCCTACTGAGGACACAGCCTCATCATTTCCAGAATATCACAATGGAGCCAGGGCTTCATGCTTTGCCAGGGGGATGTTTAATACTCCACATCAAATAAGTGTGACAGCTGTCTTTATGTGATAATGTGGCTAAGCTCAAAACCCTGAGGGCCTAGTGGCTATAGTATCAGTTCTCATTGCTGAAGAACAGCAATAGCCTTTCTAAAGCTGGAAGGTAATGGTGAGATATATCTTTCCATTTCCATGTGTGCGGCGGCGATTCCGATCCCATCCTCGTCGCCATGTGCGGGCCGGGTCAGGCCCTGGGCCCTTTTCGTCACTCTGCACACGGGCTGTGGCCGGCAGCCCGGGCAGGCCGGGTCGGAGAGGGCGGGCGCCGAGCTAGAATTAGGCACAGACACGTAACAGTTGATTTTAAGATTGTTTACTTACACCGAGATGGTCGCGGTGCAGGCTGGAGACTTGCTTGAGTTGCAGTTACAACAGAAAACACGAACACACGTGGAGTTTGCTAGGCTCCACGCGGACAAAACACGAACAATCACGTGGAGTTTGCTAGGCTCCACGCAGACAGAACTCCGGATGTCCAGGACAAGCGCGCATAAACTCGTCGATACGTCTTATAGAAGGTTCGAAGACGGGAAGAGGTGGGCGGTGGATCAGGCCGCCAAACTCCTCTGAGCAACACACAGGGTTTCTATTACCCTGCTGTGCACACCCAGAGTCCCCACGAGATGGATGCGGAGTCCTCTTCGGCTTGGGCGGAAACTGCTCAAGCCTCTTATACGGCTAGCAGGCCAATCGCTAGCCGCCACGTGTGAATAATTTAGCACTAGCCAATTGCGGGGCACGAATTTGCATACGACGAGCGGGAACTCTTTGCACCGTGCATTTCTGTGTTGCAAAGAAAATGCACCCTGCAAAGACCACTGCAAAGTGGCGGGAACACTCCTTTGCACGTGGGTTCTCTGCGCAGCAGAACTCCTCCGTGCAATGAAGCTGTAAACCCACGGGAATAATTCTTAGTGCCGAAGCGCATACAAAAAATCAGACCTTTGGGTCATGAAACCATGGCCTAAACAAACAAGGATGCAGCAGAATCCCTAAATTATTTGTTTCAAACACTGAATAGAAATGTTCAAGATTATTTTTATTTCTTTGGTCTATCTTTATAAAGATACCAAGAAATGCTAAATTATTGCTTCATTTTTTCCCCCCTTTCATAACAATAGCATACTAAAGTCTTAAAAGATCTTTTAAAACTATAACATCATCCCCATTTCTTACAGGTTTTCCAAACACTTCTGATTGGGGTTTTCATTTATTCTGATAGTCATACCTTGAGGGCCATCCACCTCCTTGCTGATAATTCCCTCTGAAGTTATAATCATGTAAGAAGTGCTCATCTCAGGTGGTCGCGACATCCCCAGGTAACCAATGAACCCTCACCAACCTGGCTCCCTTTGGGCACTCTCCGCTTCACTGACCCACCACATCTTGATGTTATTAACTTTTAAGGGAAGGGAGGCTAACCCAGGGCTTCCCAAACCTACTCTTACTCTTATGAGCAGGTGCCCATGGTCATTGCCTTAAGCGCTAATTACATGGCTCCACACACCCCTTTGCACTATGCCCATGGCTCACAGATGTACTGTCCAATCACTCCCTTGTTGGGGCCTCAGCCATCTCTGCTTCTTCCCCTTTCCTCTGGCTGGGCCTTCTAGCCCAGGGCCATGATACTGGGCCTGGCTTCTAAGAACCAGCTCTTGTCTGAATTACTTTAGTTCTGGGCCCCTGGCCATATCTCAGCCCTGCTCTGGGCCTGCCCATCCCAAGTTCTGCCATGCTCTGGGCTCAGATTCACCCTTGCTCTGGGCTCTCTGGCCTTAAAGTCTGCCCTACTCTAAGCTTAGTCCTCAGTTCTCCTTCACTCGGGGCTCTGGGCCCAGTCTGTACCTTAGGCCTGAACCCTGGCAGAGCCCAAAGCAGTCACGTGCCCCCTGGCACTAATGGGACCTCCAAACCACCCCTCAGTCCCTTCCAAAAACTACCAATATAGACTATCACAAAGAAATATGCCTCTCTGGCTATGTATCTGTACAACGAGGCTTCCTCTTATCCTTGGTCATTTTCCTCTGCATGGCAGCAGCATTCTGTTTGCCTTCACCAAGATCATGCTGATACCAGGTAGGAGGTCTCCTGGCCCTTCCTACTCTGAAGTTCCTTCCATTGCAGCCTCCAGGGACAGACTACCTGCCTTGCCTCTGGACCTGACTTATATCTCTCTCAGGCCCTGTCCAGTCAGGTGACTCCACAGGGTTGGTCTCTAATTAGGCTCATTAGCTAGGCTCCCTGGCAGCCCAGTTGCAGCTGTGCCCTGTCTCCCATTCAGAGCTCTACCTAGGCTCCTTATTCCTTGAAGTGACAGAGAGTCCCAGGCTCTCTGTTATATTGTGCATGGTGTTTAAATATTGGCACACCCTTGCTTTATCTGTGGGGGCAATAGAGATCATAAAAACTATGAGCTGTCATTTTTTTACCTACAGAACATTCTGCAAGTCACTTTTCATTGGGAACAAGAACACCATTATCTAAAGGCCCAAGACCACTGACCTCTCTTGGCACATCTATGATCTTCACTCATCAGAACTATCCTGTGACAGGCAGTCTCTTTGTAGATGTTAGTAGATATAGGATAATGCTGCAGCTCCATGGAACAGACTCTCTTTTCATCCTGAATCAGATAATATTTCATTTGCAGCTTGGATGGCTGACAACCAATTTATATAATAAATAAAGTATGAACATTGATAAATTAGATTGGAAAGTATGGCATGGCAGGCGTTACAATAATTTATTGCATATGGCAGTCAACCTCTTTCTGGTAATCATCACTGAAGCTCAAAGAAAATGGCTGATTACATTAGCTCCCTATTCCATTTAAATCTAAAAGCCAAAAATTGTATTTTGAATTCTTTGGTTCATTTTATTTCCTGTGCAATTGATATTTATTTCCAGTTCTGTCTTGTTTTAATCCAAGCTAAAAGGCAGATGTGTTGCAGCCAGATAGCAGTATGCAACCACAAATGGGAAATGATAACACTTTTCTGCAGTTCTCACATTTTAGTCATCCAAGTTCTGAATTTCAAGAGTTCTGACCAGTCAAATTCCATTTATTTAGCTGCCTAGCAAGGATTAAGTGGCCTGCTTTTTGAAGAAACTGGGTACCTACATGTCCTATGGACTTTACTGCCTTTCTTAAGATCAGAGCACAGTCACCTATCCAGGGCAGAACAGCTCTGGCTGGTAGATGGCCCCAAAGATCAGCCTGCCAGCCTAGGGCTGCTCTAACCCAGCTCAACATACTGTCAAGGGGATGTCTGGGGCACAAGAGTGGTAGTGCAGAACTAGCCAGAAGGCAGCCCCCAACCCTGAAGCACCTTATGCCCCAGCCAGCCGGGTCAACGTCTACACATGCATTGCAGCACACTAAATTACACTGCCACAAGATGGTACCATGTTTACAAGTACTAACCTATGGTGGTGTTTATTAGTTTACTGTATCCATGTAGACTCTGAGACCTTACTGTGGAGCTAATTAGGCAACTCGGCAGTAAATGTTTTGCATAGATGCACCCTGTAATATACATATTAATTCCTAAATCGCAATAATCAGCTCAACAATTATGATACAGCAAGCAATAGGCACTGTGCCTTTCCCATTAAGAGCAAATGGGTAAGAAACATAGAACCAGGAACAAATGAGCAATCATTAAATAAAAACCTATTAATAGCTTAAAGTGACTAACCCATGTACAAGACTCAGTCACAGGAGAATTCCAATAACATTCCTTATTCTAAAAACCAGAGTTAATGCACTGAATACAGTAGAATTCAACTCTTTCATGTTTCTGAACAATCAAAAATGCTTTAAAAGAACACGACTAATGTACTAGACCAGATGCTTAACCTTTTAGGCTCCATAACTCCTATGAATTGAGTGGCACCCCAATTCAATAACTAATTTCTTTATTGCATCACTTAACTCCTGGCAGAGGGGAGGGGTGTGGGAGGAATGAGCTCTTGGCTCTCCCCAGAGCAGTGGAGTAGGGAATCATAAGTTTACCTCCTTTCACTGGAGCTGGCACAGATAAACCTGTTCTTACCTCCTCACACAGAGGATGTGGGGAGGAGGCAGAAGTGAGCACTTAGGTCTTCACACAGGGTCTTACTCAGATGAGCCTACACTTACCTCCTTGCCTAGGGTTGAGCAGGGAAGAGCAAGTGCTTATGTTCTCACATGCCACAGTACCCTCAAATGGAGCTCACAGCACCCCAGGGTGCCATGGCAATCCTGTTGAGAGACACTGTACTGGAATAAATTGATGTAAGGCCTGACTCGCTCAAGTCAGGGGAAGTTTTCATTTAACTTTAATGAATTTTTAATCAAAGAACTATATTATGTATAAATAGAATAAGTTGGAAATAAATATAATGATAGCTAAGGGTATATCATTTTTGTTGAGCATTTTGCTTCTTATATGTGGTCTGATCTTGTCCTTATTAATGTCAATAGGAATAGGGCCACTGTTTTCAATGGTGGTAGAAAAGAAGCATGTACAGAGGCAGAGAAAACATTTTCACTAACTTCCTAAGAGTCTCTCTTTAAGCTGAGAGAAATCAAGCTCCATTTTAGGCAGATTATACGAGTCCTAGACAGTTTATATTTGTTCTCTACTTTATTAACAAGTGTTCATATACAGCCATGGGGGCTGGGATAGCATGGACACTAAGGCTCATGGTTGAATAGCCCAGAAGTCACAAGTTTGAGGACATAGCAGAAGTGCTTATGGTGTGGCCATGTCAGATTCCAGCAGTTCTGCTAAATACTTTGTCACAAGGGCAAAAGAAAGAAGGAGTGTGTAGCTTCATCATGTGTCAATATCCATTTCATGAACCATTACAGAAGTTATGACTATATATTGGCAAATTTGCCTGATAGGTTTTTCAAGATTTTTCAAACACATTCAGTGAGCAGCATACACCCTCAGCAGGTGACAGCTGCTTTATCCACTACCTAAGAAACAGTGGGGGTTGGATTATATCATTGATACTCCACTTTACTGGAAAGTTTCTGAGGAACAAAATCTCTTAGCTAATTTATTGGAATGAACATAGAAGCAACCTTTTATCATTAAAAAAACTGCTCATAGATTGCTTGCCACAAAAGATTACCACAAAATGGGAAAGACAAGAATTCTAAACAAGAATCACATTTTTTGTATTTCCTTTAAAATACTATCCTACAGAATATGAGACCACAAGACTTGCCATTTAAGTATAGGACAGTGGTCCATCCAGTCTATTATTTTGCTTCCAAAAATGGCCAGTACCAGAAGTTCCATATAATTGAGAGTACTATACAGCGATGGGGGAGGATTTATTTTTTTTGGCTGCAGCTAGTAATCATCTTGTACATGAAGCCAGAATGTAGCAAATGCATTTGATAAGTACATGGAACAATGTGTTTTATTTCATTTGACATAACTGCAGATACGATTATTATGTTGCAATGTTATCATGTCTTACAAATTAAGCCAGATCAGGATGAGTCACTATTTGGATTGGACGCCTCCAAGGAATCATAGATGCAGCAGAAAGTTGTTTTGTATTTCAGGAAGTAGCTCCTTTTGTTCTTATCAAGCCGACTTCTTGCAGAACTATGAAACAGCCCTATAATCCTTTCACTCCTAGGTTTCCGTTCCTCCCTTACAACTTCTTGCTAATCTGCTCTGTCTCTCAACCACTCTTCTCCCATCCTTCACTAGCATCCTCGGTCTACTGCTGAAAAGTTTCTTACCCAGGCACTTTCAATACTTACATATGTATCTTAAGTTGTGGGCAGAATCTTTCCTTCTAAAACAGGGTTCTCAGACTGCACTCATTGCTTCTATACTGGGATAAAGAAGTATGTGTGTGGGGTGGAGGTGAGGGGGAAGAACTTTTCTTCTGAAGTGGTTCTGGCCCTAAGGAACAATATATGGATTTTGGTCCAAAGAAACATTTTTCTCTAAAGGTTTAATCCTTTCCTGAAACATAATGAAGTTATATGTGATGCAATGGAATATTTTTGTGGTGAAAGTCCTCGATGCTCACCTTAAGTTTTTTATGAAAACCAATATCAGAAAGAAAAATATCAGAGAGAAAGTCTTGTATTAAAAAAAAATGTCTACCTTACATATTCACTTATAGATCACTAGAGCTAGAGAAAAGAAATTCTGTAGATGAAACAGCATTATTGAAAGATCTATGTCAATATCTGAAACACATGCGTGCAAAAAAAAACACCCAAGAAAAAAGAATCTGAATGACTGAGAGTAATCCTGTTTCAAAAATAATTACAGGGAAACTTCATTTTACCTTTCTTACTAGCATCACGTTTTTGCATAAAGCATTTAAAAGTAAGACTGAGTCGTATCTTTTTTAGATATGTGGGTCCAGTCACCTGAGCATAAAATTTTCTGTTGACAAATATAAATTATCGTGAGAATGACAGTTCTAGATAGAGTACTTGAAGATGGTCTTGGGTAAAAATACCATAAATTTAGGTATCACCTTTCTTTCTAGTGTTTTAACAAACTATTACCACCAGCCCTCCTAGATAGAATTCATACAGGGGAGAATGGAGGGAGGCTGACAACCTCATACAGGGGAGAAGGGAGGGAGGGAGAATAAAGCCAAAGATACCAAGAAGAAAAAATCATACTCTTGTGAAAAATAGAAGTATGCAAAGCACATAGACCATAGTACAGTTTTCAAGGTCTCATATGAAAGGCTTATATATCAGTTTTTTTGAAAGACTAATAGGTCAGAGCTTTAATATATACCACAACATTTCAAATCTGAAGGCAGAATCCAACGGAGCCTGTGAATACTACTTTATAAACTAACACTGGTCTTCAGTTACTTTAATACTGGAAGCTTGTGAATGTTTGGACCAATTTATTTGTTTTAGAAAGGAAAAATGTAAGTGTGTTAAATGAGCAAGGGAAAATAAAAGTAGGATGAGAAAAGAGAATAATAAGGATGGGAACAGTAATGTAATCAGGCGAGCTGGATAACTTTGAGCACCAATACAAAGAGAAGAAAGGGAGGATAACTATCTTTTGCTCTGAAGTCCTAATTCTGTGAAATAATGAGCATCCTCATTTCTTTTTGTGTATATTTGTAAATCTACAAGAATTGGGGAAGAGGGTGATTAGCACCTGCAAGATTTGGCCTTAATCCTTTGAAAAGTAACTGAAAGGAGAAAAAAATGGAAGGCTGCAAAAAAGCTAGAACTTAAGGAGTGAATGATCCAGACCAATAAAATTGCCTCAAAATCAAGCTTTGACAGACTGGTGGCAAAACAAGTCCAGAGTCTCCTTTCATTTGCCCAAATGATCACATAATTTTACTGCTGTCACTCGTAATTTACAGAGAGGACCATAACAGGAAAATTAGGTTCTCAATGTAGAAATAAAAGTAGAAATAAAGAAGTTTTTCTTCCATAAGGTTTTTGGGATGTTTTATCCTGAGACCTGGATATGTTCATGTCAGTGATTTCTTCTAGGCATATCACTACTGGAACTAGTGTCTTTGCTGAAACATAGGGTGCATCTTCCCAAACCTCATTGAATCAAAGATTTTTTAGATTTTCTTTCTGTTGTGTTGCCATAAAATGTCTGGGTTATGTAGGTAGAGAACTTTAACAGAATGGTTGGAAGGAGATTTTGAATCATGATATTTGAATGGAACTAATACAACACACATGGTTGGTGGCCCATATATGGAGGCTGTGGCAGCCAGGCAGAAGCTGCTGCTGGATGCCAAGAAAAAGTGGGACCTCAAGGCGGCCGTGGCTGCCTCCCCCTCACTACTGCCAGGGCCTTTCTCATTGTAGCCACACACAGCCCATGCTGGGGCTGCCCTGCAGTGCCTCCCCACTACCGCCACTGCTGCCACCCTGCCAGGCACAGGGGCCTGGGGTGGCCCGGAGGTGATGCTGGTGGCGACAGCAGCAGAAGGGAGCCACAGCAACCCCAGCATGTGCTCCAGGCATCCACCCTGAGAAGGGTCCCAGGATAAGTGCAGGGGAGGTGGCCATGCCGACTGCCAGGTCCCACTTTTTCTCAGCGCCCAGGAGCAGCTTCTGCCTGGCTGCTGCCACCACCACTCATTGTGAGCAGAGGATTAGTAAAGCCAAAGCTCTCTCTCTGTCTCTCTTTCTCTCCCTACCTTAACACTCCCGTACCTACAGCATACCCCAATCCACAATGCCCTGGCCCCATCTGCAATTTACACCAGTTCCCACCCTGTGCACTGGAAGCAGCTCCAGGTGGGTGCTGACATCAGCTCTGGATGTTGCTGGCAGATTCACACTGGGGATCGGGGTGTCTGTCTAGGTCCACAGATAACACTGATGCATCAATGTGCCAGCTGGAGTCCCAGGCAGTTACCCCAATCCCTAGCAGGAACCAGAGTCCATAGCTGTGGCTGGTGCCTGCCAGGTGCTGCTTCCAGCATGTAGGGCAGGAGCTGAACTAAGCTGTGGATGGGGTTGAGACATGCCCACCTACCTCGCACACTGCAGCATCTGGGGCCACCAGCTCTCTGCAGGTCTGATCCCATGATTTTGTATCTACCCACATTCAGGATAAGTACAAACATTTGGCAGGCCATATTCAGCCCACCCCTGCTCTAAAGAGCAAGATATTTATTTATCTACTTTAATATGAATTGGGACCACCCATATTTTAAAAGATATTGGCCATACTATATTACTGAATAACTAAGAGTCAGGGGGATTCATTCTACAACTTTTATACCCAGAAATTCACATTCCTCACGTTAGCAACCTCATTGCCTTCACTGAGTAATCATAAAAATGCTGCTCAGTGGATGGAGAGGTTATAGATTCAGAGCCATAATGAAATAGTCTAAATGTGACATTTTTACATTAGTTTGTATGTCTTATGAAATCTGACAGCATTGCTGTGTCCTTGGAAAGAGCAAAACCACCAAGAATTACTTGTTCCAATCCTTTCATACAATTATTTTCATTTGGCTTTTTCCTGGATAATTGTACAGATACACAATAAAAAGTAATCAAGCCCATTAGATTGTTTGATTACTGGAAAATGAAATTCTCTTTCCACTGACTTGAAGAAACCTTTTGCAACAGCACAATGCCTATTTCTATCCAATATGTGGCCTCTACTAGAACTGCTGACAAAAAATCAATTAGTGCCATTTCTGGTTGTGGTTTTTTTTAATACAGGCATATGTCTACTGGAAGCTGAACCATCTCTTTTCACATAAAACACTAAACCAGCTGTTAGGTGGCAAACGGCTTATAGTCATTATTGACCTAGACTAGATCGGTGACCTAACAGTGAAAGGCTTTTAGTATCTTTGCCAACTGCCTGAGCTTTCCATTTCCCTCTTTCCCATTGCCAAACATTTACAGCATGTTCTGCACTCAGCTGTACAAGAGAGCTTTGGAAGTAGATTGTACTGCATCGCAAAACTCAACATCAAAATCTTTAGATGTTATACTTCCCTTGCATAGTACATTTTCTATGAGCTTGCATAATAAATTTTCTTTTAGCACCAAACACTAATTGTTTTAAGAATATATTCTTAGATTAATTTGCTGAATTTCTCTAACGAATATCCAATTTTCTCCTTACCTTCCTGTGCATGTGATATCTCTTCTGGATCTTGATATCTACCTCTCCATGTTCTCATTATTTTTTTTCTGCTAGTCCCACTTCAATTGTCAAATTTCCATTCTTTTTTCCTTGATGCCTTGCTATTCTCCTGTTCCAATATTATTCCTCTGTCTTTCTGCTGTGTTTCCTTTCTGTTTTACTGTTCATGTTCTCCTTTCTTTCATTCTTTTACTGATTTTGGGTCTGATCCAACCCAGTAGATTTAGCAAAATCCTGTCCAGTGATTTCAGTCAGCTTTTGTTCAGGCCTTTGGACCTCCAATATCCTCCTTCACCTCTTTTCTGCACTAAATTCCAGTCAATAGCTAGTCTGACACCAAGGTACTGTTGTATTGCACCTGAGCATAGTCACCAACAATTATGTTAACTGATTCAATGTTAAATATAGTTTATCAATCAGTGTACAAGAGGAATATTAAATATATGACCCATGGACTGGATCCAGCCTGCAGAACCCCATCATCTGGGCCACAGGGCTGACCCTAAGCCTGGAGGTGACATACAATGCACACATGGCACAGGCTGGACTGGCCCCACACACAGGGCCCTAGGCACATGTTGCATGCAGCATCCACTCCATCCAGCCCAGGACCTGTGCTACACATGGCACCCACCCCAGACTAGCCAGGTTGGGCGTCACGTCTACTGCATCCAGCATATTGGGGATGGGGAGGGGCTGTATAGGCATAGGAGTTTTTATGAGGAATACAGGGCCTGGGCAACTATCTGAATATTATCTAAGGTCCCAGATTCTGGCCACTAGCCTGCAGTCTTCGTAACAACATGATACAATATGGCACCTCTTAGCTTATTGTGAATTTCATGGATTTTCATAGATTTCATAGACATTAGGGCTGGAAGGGATCTTGTGAGATCATCTGGTCCAGCCCCCTGCCCAGCCCCCTGAGTCAGCTGGGCTTAAAGGACCCCAGCAAGATAAGCTTCCAAGCACATCTTGAATGTATCCAGAGTAGGTGCTTAACTACTTCTGGGGGGAGTCTATTCCAGACTCTGCATACTCAGATAGTAAAAAAGTTCTTCCTTATGACCAATCTAAAATGGTCTTGCAGCAATTTGTGACCATTGGACCTTGTTTTCCCTGGCAAAGCCCTGGTGAACAGACATTCTCCCAGGTCCTGATGAACGCCCCTGATATTGACTGTAAGTAAGTCCCCCCTGAGCCTACTCTTAGCCAAGCTGAAGAGTCCCATACCTCTCAGCCTCTCCTCATATGGCCTGTTCTCCTGCCCTCTGATCATGCACGTGGCTCTCCTCTGGACTTTCTCAAGCTTCTCCACATCCTTTTTAAAGTGTGGAGCCCAGAACTGGATGCAGTACTCCAGCTGCAACCTCACCAAGGCTGAATAAGTGGGAGAATAACATCTTGGGTCTTGTTTGAGATGCATCAGTAGATGCAAGCCAGGGTTTTATTTGCTTTGCTGGCTGTGGCATCGCATTGGTGGCTCATATTCATCTTGTGGTCAATCATAACCCACAAGTCTCTTTCACACATAGTGCTAGTGAGTGAAGCACTGCCAAGCCTATAGTTATGATGGGGGATTCTCCTCCCAAGGTGGAGCACTTTGCATTTCTCTATATTGAAGGTCGTCAGGTTTGTATCCTCCCACCTTGTGAGCTTATCCAGGCTGGCCTGAATCCCCAGCCTATTCTACAGTGTGTCCACGCTTCCCCACAGTTTGGTGTCATCTGCAAACTTAACCAGTTTGTTTCTGACACCCGAATCCAGGTTGTTAATGAATATGTTAAAGAGTACTGGTGTGAGGGTCCCTGAGGGTCACCATACAGCATGCTGACTTGGTGCCATCAACAATCACTCTCTGGGTCCAACCATGAAGCCAGTTCCTGAGACACTGGACTGTAAGACTGTCAAGGCCGCAGTTCCCCAGTTTTGCCATCAGGACATCATGGAAGACCAAATCAAAGGCATTTTTTAAATCTAAGTGAATGACATCAACCTCTCCCCCCAATCCAGGTGACACGTCACCTGGTCATAGAAGGAGATGAGGTTGGTCCACCTTGGTCACCTACCCAAAATGAAGCCATGTTGCCTGTCTCTCAGAATGGCACCTTCTGTCACCCTGTTGTTGATGAATTATTTGATATTTTTTTCCAAGATCTTCCCAGGGCTTGAGGTCAGATTGATTGGCCTGTAGTTCCCTGGATCTTCCTTCCTTCCTTCCTTGAAGATAGGCACCATGCTGGCCCTCTTCCAGTCTTCAGGAACCTCTCCTGTGTGTCATGAGTTCTCAAATATTTGTGCTAATGGTCGAACTATAATTTCGGCCAACTCTTTTAGCACCCTTGGGTGCATTCCATCGGGGCCTGCTGACTTATGGATGTCCAGGCTCTCAAGGTGTTCCCTCACAAAGTCTTCACCAAATGCAATACTCCTCAGCTTCTACAGAAATCTGAAGTGAAATATATGATGACCCAAACTGTATGGCACATTTGCTCTACCCTAATTAAAGTACATAACAACTGAAAGCATTTTTCCCTGCAGATATGGTAGTATGGCTATATGCTCTTGAAGACAGTCAGGAATTCTCTCAATAGCACTATTGCCCGCGTGTAATTGTTACTAAAAATACACATTTGCTTACTCAGCCAGCATCTGCATTTATTTTCCTGGATGTATAAAATGACTGTAGTGATAAGAGAGCAGCACCGTTCATCCATGCTGTGCCTTGGGAGGGGGAATTCATCAGATTTCAAAGGCATGGTCACCAGGCCGAGACTAAGCCAATTCTCCCCAGGCAGAGAAGTTTCAGGGAAAGTAGCTTGATATAAGATGTACTTTAAGAAGCTGTATTTAATAAACAAGACAGGAACTTATTTTGTGTTTATGGGATTTTTTCTGTTTTTTCCCCTTGGGAGTTTTGGCTTTACATAGTTACTTCCTTTTCTTACCATCTTATCAGCTGGGAATAGTCAACTTTTTCTGTCAAAAGCCATTGCATATCCTTTGGAGGTGATTTTTTTACACCTTTTGAACATAGGTTTTCACCTATCTCTATTTAAACTGCTAAGGTCTAAATATGAGATTATAGGAAAATGAACAAGGAAAATTTTCTAACATAGGCAGTTCTGCATGATGCAGAATGTATTTCCTTATTACGAATAATAACATTATCTATAGTCCCAGCTTTATGAGCCAGTGTTTCCAATGAAAATAATTTCTTACAGTAGAAATCAGCTATTATTTCCATGTGAAGGGGATACAATCTGGCTTTACAATGATGGTTAATGAAAGACAGCTCAGAACTGATATGAGCAGCATTGCTATCTCATCTTCTACTGCTAACAGCTTCAGTGACTATGACCCATTTTTTGCTAGGATCATAATATACTGAATGCTTATGTGGCCTGTTGAGCAAGCAGTAGTGTTTATCATCAATTCCTATATTTCACCCAGCCATGCATTTTAAAATAAATCTTGTGGTTTTCTTACAGTATTATTTATATTCATTTTCCAATTGCCAGTACCCTCAAACATGGTGGTTCAGATAATATTTGTAATGTTTTTGTATAGTTTGTCTGTGCCCTGAAATCTATCCCACAAACCACAAAAGTATCTCACATTCCCCTTCATCAGATACCACTGGCATGTGTGACAGAGAGATTTTAATGGCTCTTTTTCCTACTTCAGGGTGTTTAGGAAACCTCTTAAGGAAGGTCAGGACAATTTTAAAATGTTCATTATTGCTTTTGACTAGATGTCTTTTTTTTGCAACTAACTGCTGTAAGAAACTGGCCATGTGGTTTCCTCTCATGAGCAGGCTATGCCACAGGCTCAGATTTAGCCTCTAGTTAACTAGCAACAACCTCAAGTAGACACTTGAGAAGATGATGAATCAAAGCAAAAAGAAAACATGCAGAAACTGCAAGGAACATCAAAGACGAACCACAGAGGCCTACTGAATTTAACCTGTGAATCTTGAACTCAGAGTATAAACTTTACATTTGGCATTTTTAGCCTCTTTTCAACCTCTATCAGCTCCAGATGAGTGATTTCCTATAAGACAAGCACAGATGATAACCAGTCATGCATCATGCATCACTGCCTCTACTTTTCTTTAACAAAGTAATGGCAGTACAAACTACATGACAGATCCAGAACATCATCTATCTATATATATAAAGGGCTTCGTCCATCTGTCTGTCTGTCCGTAACACTCTTTAAATGTGAATAACTTGAAAACTATGAGAGAGAGAACATTTGTGTCTTCAGAGAAATTTCTTCACTAAACCTTAGCATTTGTTTAGTGACCATGCCAGGATGATCCCAACTTCCAGAACTGGGAAAAAAGTCAGGGGCCAAGGCTGTTTCTACTGAGTTCCTCCTAGGAGGGTGCCAGGAGCCTGGTGCAGTGGAGTGAGCAAAGGGAGGGGCCAGCTGAGGAAAAGCAGGAGCCAGGAAGAGACACAAGGCAGTGGGTAAGCAGCATCAGCCCTGTCCCAAGCCCCAAGCAGGGAAGGAAGTGCCCAGGGGTGACACAGAGGAAGCCCCAGAGCATGGGCAGCTGTTGCAAGGTGCAGAGCATACCTGCTCTTGCCCTTGGCCAGCAAAGAGGCAGACAGTTGGCAGCCGGGCAGCAGTGTGGGCGGGTCTGCCTCCAGCCCGCTGGACAAGAGCAAGTACAGGAAGGGATTGGTTTCTTCAAATGTTCAGTCTATTTTATTTAAGTTTTATAAATATTTAATTTATTTAATAAATATGAAAAGGAAAATCTATCTGTTTGTTTTTGTTATTTGAAATTCATCCATCATTCTTGATGGGCAGTTCGCTAGTATTAGCATAAAGCTACTGCTTTCAAAGAAGAATTTACACTGGTTAGGGATCTCATGTTCATGACCCTTATTCAGTTTTTACTGGGTTGGCAAAATATATACATAAGCCATTCATTTTGTCCTTAGGCTTTATGGGAAACAATATTTTAGTCATCAGTGGGTGCATCTACACATGGTATTAGTGCAGTGCAATAAACTCCAGTGCAGTTCGCACCAGAGTTAATGGCTCCCAGGCACAGAATCTATATGTATGCACATCAATATGTACATCCAGCAGTTTGAGGCAGGGCAGAACAGCCCTGGACTGGCAGCAGGCTTGGGGGTTCAGCCCTGGGCTCCAGGTCATGGCATCAGGCATCAGAGGAGCTGGCTGGGACACAAGAGTGTACAAGATCACAGCCATGTGGGTACGTGGCAAGCAGGGGTCTGGCCCTATGCTGCCTGGGCTGACGAGATGCAATTGATGCCCAGGCCGGTGTTTACCTGTGCGTTTAGGCACAGTTATTTTTGCCATCATAAGATAGTACTGTCCCCATCGGTAGTATCTTATGGCAGCTATAATCTAAAAGCGTCATACACGTAGACTGTGCTGCTTTACACCACAGCAAATTAGTCTACTGCGCAGTTAAGGGCACATGTAGATGCATCGAGTGTTTACTCAGGAGCTGGAAAAATATACTGCAGTGTTGTTTTAAAGGGAATTTCTTAAGCAGAAGGTACTTTGTAGTGTGAAAGAGCTGGTGTTATTCTCAGCTGTTCTGAAAATTGTGTCAGACACAGGTACGATTGTATATAATTTAAGGTTTACTCAACACTGTATGGGAATTAGCATCAAAAGTCCAAAAGGATTGCAGTAAAAGCCAAGGACAGAAAGACTAATTTTGAATCTTTTTGCATGGTACTGGAACAGTGCAACAAGGAACTGAGTCTGTATAGGATGAGGAGGATTATAAACACAACAATGCACAAAGATTTGACTTTTCACTTACTGTTCTGTATGTGTATCTGAATACTAAAGCATCATTTCTAGAGTGCTGTCCATTCTATTTTTAAATGATCCATGTGATAATAGAGTCCATTTGAAAGTAAACCTTCCTATGAGAGGATATATCTTTTATTCTTCTTTTTTACCGATAGAAAACTTATGCTGATATGCAGGCTATAGTTTTCTTCGTTTCACTTTATCTCAGTATAACATGGCTATATATATGGCAGTTTATGTCATAATTTCCAGCAATATATCAGGATTTTCCTTAATATACTATAGTAGCATACTACACTTCTGCTTTTACCCTCCTTCTCTCCAACCATTGTAAAATAATTCCCTTTTTAATTAAACTATGGAGTACTGCAATCTGGCCACAGTGCACAACTACCAGTGTGCAGTCTTATATTTAGCCAAAATGCCATAAAACCAAGTTACATTTCTGAGACCTGAGAGTATTCTTGTTCCTGTTCTGGAGATTTCCTTGCTTACAGAAATCTGACCATTACCTTCAAAATTATCATATCAACCATATACAGATAAAAAAGGAAAACTTAAAATACTGCATTGAAAGTGTTCTTCACCCTCAATTTCACAAATTAATGAGGCATCCTGTTTTGTGAGTACTTAACAAGAGATGAGAGAACCTCTAAATCAATTATATCTATACTGATTGAAGATAATCTCTGTTTAGTTAGAAACAGAGGTTGCCCATTTCATGATTTGGGGTTTTTTTTCCTAGAGGGAGATGATGTGCTTGGAAGAAACTCATGCCATAATTCTATAACAAATTTTAGCAAAGTGCTATATAAAAGAAACCTGTTATGAATACTAAGAAAGTCTATGCAACAAAAAATTGTGATTGCAAACCATCATGCTGCAAAAATCACAAGTAAAATTAGCCCCCAAAATTGTGCATGTTACACCAGCTAAAGCTTGTAAACACTTCAATGACAAAAATCATGTATAAAACAGTTACTGAAAAGTAATGTATGAAAAGTTCTGAGAGCTAAAAGGTACTGACACAAATTATTATAGAACTAGGAAAGTCAACCAACTAATATAAAGCAGGTTAAGGGAAAACCAGAAATATCAATTAGGTTACAAAAAGTCATGTTGACAGAATTTAACGATAGTCCCTTGATGTAGGAAGGATGCTTGCCTTCAGGGAAAATGCCTGTAACACTCAGTGGTCAGTAGTAAGCTCCAGTTGCAAGCTTTATTACCATGTTTTCATGCTGTGTTCATTTTTAGCTTGTAAGTAAATTCTGGAGGAAATCACATTTTAATGAATGTGCTTATGTGGAAATTAATCCCCCTCTCCTGTATTTATAAACCAGTGCAGCAAGCATGCTGTGATGAACCACAGATGCCAAATGAATGCTGAAGGAAGGGGAGATGGTCGCATTGGTTTTGTTTGTATGCGTTTGGGTGGAATGTCGCACAAAACAGAACAAGGACAATCTGAGTTGAGCAGCGTCGGAGGCTTGGCCACAATTTTGCTATGCCCATTTTAAATTAGAACAGAGCCCCTAGAATACCTTTTAGAAGGCTGTGTATAAAAAGAGGGGCAGGTTAACTACTGGACAGTTCCCAGCTGCTCCAGTAACTTGTTGATCTGTGTCATGGGGTATGCATCAAATTTTGAAAGTGCATTGACAGTCAGTGCAGAATCACATAGTGCTGTCCTGATTTGGGACTAGCAAATTGGAATTCTCTAGTCACTGTATGATTCCTCAGTAATCCCAAGGTTCACTATATCTTATAGATCCTGCTTCATTGTCTCCCTCATTCTATGGGGCAGGGGACAGGTGTTATTCCTAGCCCTACTTCCTGGTTCCATTTGTATCCAGTGGGCCATCAGGTTGGTTTATCCTGGATGTAATAAAAACACCCTGGAGAATAAGCAAACCAGCCTTTGGGCTTGCTTCAGTTGCTCTGAAGTGATTTTGGTCCCAAACTGCATCATTCCAGCCTGGGCTGTTGAACTTGCCTGAGGTCATAGCTTCAATTCAGGAGCGTGGAGGGCTATAAAGAGACACTCCTGAGCCTTCTGTGATTTCTGGAGGTTGAAACGATAGATTTGCTGGTGTATCTGCCAGTTTAGTTGCCTGATATCATAGTCAATCAGCCCAACCCACTAGATCACCTGGTACAGTCCCTGCCAGTGAGCCATCAGTTATGATTTGGAGGATGGAAAATGTAGGAGCACCCAGTCCCTGGGACTGAATTTGCAGAGATGCACATTTTTATTATAGTGTGCCTCCTGTGAGGCTTGGACCCATTGTAGATTTTCCTGGGCAAATTCATCCAGTAATTTAACTTCCTCTCACAGATTCAGTACATATGAGACCATATTATCAGATCACTGGGATTGCTCTTCCCACATCTCCCACATGAGATCCAGGATTCCCCAAGGTTGCTGGCACTAGAGCAGCTTGAAGAGGGGAAACCCTTTTAATATCTGGGGCACCTCCCAGATTAGAAACAGTAGGACTGGGAACAACTAGTCGCAGTGGCAGACATCTGTGGCTGTGAATTTTCTTAACATTTCCTTAAGGGTTCTATTGAACTGCTCCATCAGTTTGAGGGTTGTAGATGGGAGTCTTTGCCAATTTAAATTTTTGTAGCTTGTAAAACTGCTTTATGGTCTGAGACATAAAATTGGTTTCCTGGTCTGTAATGATTTATTGGGGCATGCCCACCTGTGAGAATACCATTATGAGTTCGGTGGCTATAACTTTGGCTGCTTTTGAGCAAAGGGGTACATATCTGGACTAGTGCCTATCATAGTTAACAATTCAAATCAAGTCAGTCCCAAAGCCACTGCAACCATTGGGGCACCTTAGATGCTGTGCATCATTGGTGATTCTTGGGGCAAAGAGACCTGGTAGCACCCATCTCATCTCCAGGTATGGATGGTCTTTGGATCACAGGGAGCTCATCTGCCCTTTGACAGGTCTTGTTTTTAGCCCTGCTGGGTGTCAACATACCCTCCTCACCAAGGCTAGCCCTGGTGGGGATGCCAGTTTCATCACAAACAACCCAACCATAAAAAAGGCTGTACTGGTTTACATGGTACCAGATTAGCAGACCAAGAGCGGCCTGGCCTGACAGACAGTTGACTATTACCAATATATATTTATAGCTGGCTGTACTCCATTCATGGGTCCCTTCATGTTTATTCCAGTCCATTCAATGGGAATATCCACCAATGGCAAAGGGACCAGTGGGACTGGCTAGGCCCTTCGTGGGCCTGTAAGCTAGCATTCCAGACAGGAGGTGCAAAAGTCAGGCACATCCTTACAGATACCCAGGCAGAAAAATCTGTCCAGAATGTGGCTCAGGGTCATTTCCTTTCCCATATGACCTGAACAGGGTATGGAGTGGCACTGAGCTTCTACTCTGAAGATCAGGGCCCCTGTCTGCAGGTAGGAATAATCCTACCTAAATCACTGGTGAAAAAAGTTGAGTCCCTTGCCTCTCTTCACTTTAGGCACTCACTTGCTGTCTCCTGTGCTCGCTCTCTCTTGCTCTCTCTCCAACTGATCCTATCCTCAGTGTTCTGCTGCATTTCTGAAATGAGATAAAATGTGGAGCAGCAAGTAGGAAAGGATGGGGCAGGAGATTTCCTAGACACTCCTTCCCCTTAGGAGCCCACAATCCTTTAATGGGCTTCAATTAATGAAAGAGGAGGCTGCCTTTCAGCAGGGTGGTGCTGACATGGTGCTAACATAGGTGGATCTAGGATTTTGAAAAGCAGGGTACAAATGGTGTGGTGCCTCATCACATATAAAGCAGCACATATTTTTCTCTAGTTAAAAAGAGACTAGCAACTTTACTAATAAGGAACCCAGAGATATATTATTCAGTTTAAGTTGGAAGCAAAAACAGGTATAACTTTATTGGAATGTGCATTCATTTGCTATATTATATATTGTATATAAGAAAGACAACAAACAAAGTAAATGGTAACCAAAAGCTGTTGCTTCATTAGTCCTAAAGTTATTAGAATTAAATGTACATCTCTTTCAGATTCATAAAACAAAATTGAATGTTCTTGAGCATCCTCACAGTGCATCCAGTGTTTCACTGGAAGTTATTTCCATACCCAAGTTAGTATTAATCTGAGTTAACATTTCCATGCTGGAATTAATGTTTTTAATAAAGTTAAAACAATCTGCAGGGCTGTGTGATTTAAGCAGCTAACCAGGAGCAACTAACAAACAGCATAATTATAAAAGAAAGCATAGCTTGATTAGTGGACCATCAAGACTTTCCCCTTTGCTTTGTGTTGGCCAGGGGAACACCTTTCAGGCTTAAACCATCTGTTCAGTGTGGTGCCCCTGCCTATGCTTTATGGAAGCAGTTTCACCAGGCCACCACTAGACTCTTGCTTCTCCTGCAATGACCCACCTCTCCTCCTTCAGTTGCCTGCATCCTGATCCCGAGAGCCAGCCAGCACTAGGGAGCAGCTGCAGGGGAGAGCCAGAGCTTCTACTCCATGGTACTTGCACACCCCAGTCTTTTTATCAAAGCAGGCTTAAGGGCAGAAGCTCCATGGAACTCCAGGGAGCCACACTGCTGTCCATCCAATGCTGGACTCTGCATATGGGTGCATGGGCTCTGCCAGGTACAACCTTCCCAGATTGGTTCCCTCCATGCTCCTCCTAGAAGCAGATGTATGGCACAGTTCCACCTGCCTCTATTTCTGGGAGACATCTTAAGGGTCTGGACAAGGAAAATCTGTGGTAGGACTGTGGACTCCTGCCTGTTTTAGGGTTATTAGAGGTCCCTAATGAAAGCAGAACTAGACACACATGTTGCAGCCATTCCCAGTCATGCATAACAGCCCTGAAAGTGTTTTGCAGCACCTTGGGGAAGGGCACGTTTGGTGCCTGCCACTTTAAGGTTTGAAAGCAGGCAGCAGGGTAGCCTGCAGGTGCAGGCTAGCCCTATGAGACAGTCATATGACTGCAGGAGAATCCTGGGGTAGGAAGAGAGGGTTGAGCTGCCTCCATTTTAGATCCAGGCTCTCAGGATTGAGGCAGCAGTCTGATGCTGGCAGCCGGAATAACAACACCCAACTGAGCTGTTGCTCAGAACATCTTGAACGTAAGGGCAGGAGCTATAGGGATGGCAGGAGACTCCTGGTCCTGGGTATAACTTGAAATTACACCCTGCCAGGGAAGGATGGCCTGGTGCGATTGCCCATGGTGGGGCAGTTCTCCAGAAATGCTAGGCCAGTTGCCTCCTCAGTAAAAGGCAGGTAGGGGTGCTTTATAAACCCAGCCCCCACTACTCAGGGGGTAGTTATTCATTGGAACAGGCATGGGGGGGGGGGCAGGCATGCCTAGAGAGAGGCACCTGAGCCCTGCAGGGTTATAAGACCCCAGAGGCCCCAGAGAGGAGGTAGAGGAAGGAAGTGGCCCCAGTGAGGGGGGAAATAAGTTGTGTGTGGCCTGCTCAGGGTAGGGTGCATGGTGACACCTGAAAGACTGAGCACTGGTGGGTACAGAGTAGAGTTGCATGAGGTGACCTGAAGGGCTGTACTGGGTGTATGTTGTGTAGGGTTGCAGGGGTAGCCTGAAGGGCAGTACATGGGCCAACCCCCACATGACAGAAACAGGAGCAAGTTGCCCGATGAAGGGCTAGAGGCTGAGCTCCACCCAGGATAGGGCATAAGGTCAGTGTCTCATAGAGTAAGGAAACTCAAGCAACCCAAAGGTGCTTCCCGTGCACAGACCAGCATGAGAGTAGGCAAGCTTGATGTCCTGGGAGTCACTCAAAAGGAGCAGGGTGAGTTGAGAGTGGCCCAGTAAGGGGTGGTATGTAAGAGGCCCTGTGAAAGGGAGCAGAGTGAATGAGGCCCTGTGAGAGGGGGCAGAGTGTGTGAGTAGAATGGGAAAGGCCCAGCCAGAGGCAGAGCTAGCCCGGCCTTGGGCCAGAGTTATGATCTACTTATGATGCCATCTGCAAGTCAGGGGTCACAATGTAGGAGTGGTACAGATCTGTGTACAATGCCCCCTGGCATTGGGGCATTAAAATGGACAGCCCCCCACATTTTACATCAGTTATCGAACAGCAAGTCATGCCAGGTGAGATTGGGTGGACTGCCCCACAGGGACAGGTGGGTGGGCCGTTGTTCAGACCCAGCGTTAATGTGGCCCCCTGTCAGACACTCCTACCCCCTACTTCATACTTTACTGTTATTTGGGTTTGTATAAAATGACTCATCATGAACTGAACGGCCAGCCTCCTAGAGAAGAAGGACTTTGTGAAAACAGTGGATACTTACACACACATATAGCTATAGCAAAGATGGATTCCAATGGCCCACGCCTACAAGTGACCCATGCTTGCCCATATGAATGACCTATGCCTGCCTACCTATGGGGACATGGGTTGCTCAGTATAGTTTTGCACCATCTCCCACCTCCCTGCCTGCTGTAGGGGGAGGGGCTGAGGCCTGGGCCAGGGCCAGACTGGGGAGGACCCTCTCCCCAGTGCAGGGCTTATCACATGGCTGGGGCTGGCATGCCCAGCAGCTCTGGTTGGTCCTGGCTGGCAGTGATGGCATGTGACTCCAGGTGAACTCTTTGGACAGTGGGGCATGGTGTTTGGGTGCCTGAGCAGTGCCCTTCCCACCCGGGACTAGAAGGTACTGCTGGCAGCAGAGTTCTAGCCACAGGGGGGTTGAATTTATGTATGTACTTCACTGGAAAGTGCCATAGCACTACCAGGCTATGCACTTGACAGGGTCAAATATATCCTTTTACTCTGCAGATAATCCCACCGATTACTGTTCCCAGAATAAGGTACTTCTCAAGTAAAAGGATATCAGAATTTGGTTCTAATGTAAGGGCAAGTAAATTAAATTAAGTTACAGCAGAAATTCAGATGATTTAGCACCTCAAACTGAAAACATCTACCCAATACAAAAGTGTGACCTTTAATCCCATATATTTATCCTAGAATTATTCTCCATATACAATTCCAATTTAAACCATATTCTTTTTAAGAAAACAAGCAAGCGTATTCCTTGAAGTAGGTACATTAGTTCCCTACGGGTATTTATAGATGTGCTCCAGGAAGTTCAGGAGTGGTAGTGGGGAGTGGCGGTGGGGGTGGTGCTTTAACTAGCACGGCTCCAAATGCCACGCTACTTTAAAGTGCCCAAAGAATCATGTGTATCAGCATCCCCATGTTTTGAACTCAAACTCATTGAACCAACTTTAGTTTAAAGCGCTCTGCTATCATTTTTCAGCATGGGGATGCTAATACATATGACACTAGAGTCTGCTGGAGTACCCTCCCTGCTTGTGTATAGGAGCCCTAAGAGACTATGTGATATTTTTATTGTCCCCATTTTTTTTACCTATATTCAAACACAAAATATTTTGTCTTCAGCTATTCCTACACTTTGTCTGAATGTATATTGGAAAGTATTTAGTCAGTGTCTACTCTGCTATTTTGTCTGTTATGTAGTATTCACGTTAATAATAATAATAATAATGATAGTAATAATAATAATTCAAGCCAGACCCACTACATTTCCATCCCAAATTTGCTTTATGTCCTACAGTGTATCACTGTAATATTGAATTTATTCCCTTGTCTATAAACTCACAACAATTTTAATTGAATAGTCAGCATTTTAGCTGAACTATCAGCTGAGTTGCATTAGATTGCTCTCTGAGTATCTTTTATTTCTCCCTTTAATATTTGCTTAACAAAATGCTTATACTTTACATTATATCAAAAGATTAAAAAAAGAAACCCACACATTTTGGTACTCGAAACATAAAATGAATAGAACCTGTTAAGGAGATTGGTGGTGTACCAAAAGAATAGGGAATTACTTAGTGCTCATCAACAGATTTCACTTTAGTCACAAAAACTAGTTGCTGGAAACACTGAAAGAAAATTTAGGAGAGCACTCATGAATGATGTCAGAAGGGGATGCAGTGGGGTCTAGAGCCACAGCAGCAGGTACTGCCAGGAGCCTGGCCTGTCTTAGCCTGGGAACAAGGTGGGGGAGACAGGCTGCCCGTGGCCAGCACCCAGTGGCCCACCAGCCCCAGGGATGTGAGCAGGGATGGGGAGCTTGGTCAACTGCTGCCTGGGCCCAGGCCTCCCCACCTGACTTACCCCCTGGACACCTGTGCATGCCCGACCTCTGATTCAATGCCAGGCAGTGCACTGTCTCCTGGTACAGAGCATCTGACCACCATCTCTCCTGGGCAAGCCCCCAGCCTGCCACCTCATTGCAGCATGTTACACCCATGTTAGGAATGCCTAGAGGCTGGGGTGCTGGGTGCTTGTCCCCAGGCTCTTCCCCTTAGGTGCCCCCACCCCATGGCCCCCCACCTCAGGAGGGCAGGCACACAACCACAGCATTTCACTTGTTGTAAATAGTTTTCACTGGGAAGAGTGTGTTTTATTGGTAGTGGGTAGGGTGGGTGCTGGAGGGGCTCTGTTGTTGGAGAGGGAGGGGGCAAGGGGTCTGGTTTTGGGAAGGGAGGAGGGAGGAGGGGGTTTGTTTCTTGTTAAGGCAATGAAGTGTTTTTCTGAGAACTGTCTGCAGCAAGTGTGGTGCTGGGGATGGGCAACTGTCCAGGTGGGCTACAGCAGGGAGCATGGGAGGAGATGGTTGGCCAGAGCCTCTTGCACCCAGTACCCTGGCCCCCACTGGTGGGTGTACAGCTCCTTCAGACTCTTGGTGACAGGGACCTATTAGGGCCAGGAGGGCCAGCACCATGGCCAACAGGAGATTGAGGTGCTGAGTGTTGCTGCCAAGAGCAGGGGCTGAGCAGCCATAGTGTAAGGAGGCAGAAGCTGTAGTGAGAGAGCTCCCATGTGCTGGCCCAGCCTCTGCATGCTGCTCCTGGCCAGAAAAGTGTCTGGCCAGGGATCAGGGAGTGGGGCTGCCTTTACAAATGGCTGCTGGCTTCTGGCAGCTGTGGCCAGAGCCTCAACCTCCCCCTGGTGGTGGCAGGGGCCATTGAGGGACCCCAGGAAGCAACAGCAGTTTGCCGCTAGGAGCAGCAAATTTTCTCCCATGTCTCTGCATGTGTAGATGCCTGCTCAGGAGCATTTACTCACAAGTAGTTTACTCACAAGTAAACAGATCCCAGGTCAAATGCATGTGTAGATGCGCCCACATTGATATAACTGTGATATCCTCAGTGTTATAGGATAAGTTTGTACAAAAACCTAAAAGTTCATCCCATGCTGTTGAAAAAGCCATCATGGTTGACTGGGCCCTCCATTGACAGAGTTTACTACTACTTCCCACAGACAGCACAAACTTTCATCTCCCATTAAACATGATATGGTCAGCCCCAAGTGAAAAAGGATCATTTGATGTTAACAACCTCATTAATACTGGTCAGTTGTTCTTCTTCTGTTCTTGGTACATATCACTAAGAAATTTGATGGGGCACCAGCTCCAGCAACATCTTATCTCCAATTCTTTTAGCATATTCTTTAAGGCTTCAGGAATATATATGCCATTGTGGCCAGTTCAATGGCAGTTGCAAGTATTTTCTTGTGCCAATCCACAGAGGTCAGGAATATTGTTGAATGCTTATATATTTTATTATTGGCCTGAAGTGATATTATTTCCTATATTAATAATTCAAATCTTAATAAAGAGCTCTTGTGCTTCATCTGTTTCTTTAAACCTTCAAATTTCACATGGTCAAGAAAAGAAAAAAAAAGAATTTTAAAAAGGAAATCTTATTGCAAAAATCTCCACAATACGATCTCTTGCTACAACTTCAAAATTAACTTCTAAGTGTGTATGCAAGTGCATATATGTGTATACCTGTATGCGTGAGTGAACACAAATTTTGCTGACCTGTGGTAATTAAAAAGCTCATTTAGAAAAGGAGTCTTTTGCTTCCATCTCCACATCTCCTCATTGTAAATTCTGACTCCTTTATACCATACATTACAATGCATGTACTCATAAATGAAAAATTAGTCAATAATTAGATGTAGTACCGTGCCCCTGTTTATTATTTATCAGTTATTTAACACATCCCTAACTGTGCTAAGCATTTAGGCCTGCCAAGGTCAGTATTATTATAGTAACTTGCTAGTTGCATAGTTTCCTCTAGAAAATAACCTTTACCTGCATTATAAAATATTAATTTCACTAAATAGGCAGTAATAAAAATAATGATGTTCATTGACATTATAAATGTGAATGGGCAAGAATCAGGGAATTAAAAAACAATATAGTGGGCAGCACAATTCTATAGGAATCGTACAGATCTGCAACAGTAATAAAAGCTAAAACAAATCATCGTGCCACAGAGACTAGAACAGAGTAAGGTTGAGTTATTGAGTTTCATAATTTCCATGTGGACATCTTACACCTGTCATCTTGCTGCTTTAGTTGGCAAGCTAACAAGGTGCCTTGAACTCCTATGGGATATTGTTGTAGGATACACAGTCTTTGCTGGCAGTAAAAAATAGTCCAGCCTGGCTGAGGTGAAATGGGAGTTGGGATATTGTCTGATGATAGTTTTAAGTTACAATCATAAGAAATGAAACCTATTCATTGAGACAAAGTCAGAGGTAAGCCAAGTAGGCTGATACAAATAAATGCACTCTACAATTTCACAGCAGATAAAAGATAGGCTTAGTAAACACTGTAAGTGCATTTATGATTTACTAACTGTACTGCATTAGTTAATTGCCATCTTTATTTTCTAAAAAAGGCAGGTTTTCCCTTAATGAATTATTATTTGAATGAGCCAAAATTGTCTAAAACTGAACTGACAAAATAGCTAATTTTAGAGCTATTGCTGTTCTTGTTTTGAGTTACAAGTTGTCTGCACCTTTTCAGTATGCCTTATTTATGACACTAAAAAAACTAGGCTCATGTAAATATAACTGACGCAATGGGTATGAGGTGGTGTTTAAAATATTTTAACAGGCAATAGCTTACTGAAAATGTAGGTCAGATTCCTAGATGGCATGTGTGTTAATGGTAGAAGAGGAGTAGTTGCTGCATACTATCCAATACCAAATATGAGTAGCATGTAAATGAATTAGCTTAGTCCTGGGAAGCTGAAAACTAGTCTTTCCAAATAGGGGAACAGTCAGAGTATGAGTGTTTACAGCCTAAACAAGATTGAATGTGCAATTTCTATTTGTAAAAAAATATATAATTCATGTGCTGATATAAATTTTGATTCATATAGTGGTGCTTATTAGCTTCCATCACTAAAACAATCTTGGTGCTTTAAATTGTTTTGTTTAGAGAGGAGCTAGGAGAATTCTTGTGGTTTTGATCAAAAAGGACCAAGAGGTGAATCACTTCCTGGTTTGGATTTGCAAAGATAAATCAGTTATAGTTTCCTAATTATAATGATGGGAAAAAAGAGAAATCTTTCATTCAGAAATGAAACCTGAATCAAGGTCCAACGTAGAGATATGTCATGACCAAATGCAGGTAATCCCTCATCTGACCTTCAGTGTTTTTCTCCTCATCATCCATGCTATATGTATAGTATCTCTATTCTATTTCTAGTCACACCTTTATAATTGCCCTTGGCCCCATCTATACAGATGCTGACTGTGCAGTTCTTACTGCACAGTCATTTAGTACTTACATACACACAAGTACTAAATGACTGAGCAGTAAGAGGAGTTACAGTACAGCATTGCCAAACAGCTTTTTGGTGATGCAATGCTACTGCTCAGTAGTAATAAGCTACTTCACAATTAGTGTCTCATGTAGACATGGCCCTTGTGTATGTGAAAACTGAATACAACCCACCAGATAAGTTGATATTTTTCACCAGATACAGTGAGTAAAAGTAATATTTTATGTACCTGAAGAAAGGAGCTCTTGACCTGAAATGGTTTTGTAGTAGAATTTAATTGTTGGTCCAAATTTAAAATATCACAGTAGCTCCCTTGCAAAAAAATTTCACAGCTTTGGTATATCCAACCCTTCTTCTGTTTCATGTTTAGCTTTATACTAGCTAACGGAGGTTAGCAGAAAGAGCAGGCAGATTTTAATGATCCATAAAACCACTGTCTCTGTTTAGGCTATGGTTTTTAGTGTTCAGTAAAATCATGAACTTCTGTTCACAAACCTATGTTCTGAAGTTATTCTGTAGATTTTCTTTGACTGTGAGTTCAGAGATGGAAGGTTTGATTTGTGAAAAGTTTTATCTTTTCACTACTGGTGATTGGGTGTTTCTGTCCTCTATTGTTTTTCTGTGAGAATTCACTCCAGAATGTAGTGGTTGTTTATTTTCATCCACATGAAGGACCTTGGACAAGACATATCACATTTTGTACTATGCATGTAGGATTCATGGAGTCTGAAGGTTTCATTGTGGCGTGTGTTGATCATGGTAGCAGTGGAGATGTGCTGACAGGTTTTTTTCATTTGATTTTCAGGCAGGTTCTTGTCTCACTTGATTTGCTTCTGAAGCTGAGCTGGGCAAGGTAGGGTTTTTTTTTTAAAGTGCCTGGGAATGAAGAGTCATTAGAGGGGAGAAAAAATACAAAAGAAGGGATTTCAGAGCAGCAAAAGGTGCCCAAAGGGGGAACCCTAGGCCACCATGGACAGAGGGCACACCACTAGTCCATTTCATCCACTCCATTGGTGGTGAAGCTCACATACTGGCTAGAACCACGTGGTGAAGCTCACATACTGGCCAGATGTACCTTCCCTCTGTGACAGCCCTAGGACTGGTAGATTTAGAATTGTTTGCCGTGCCTGCATTATTCTTATCTGCTGTCACTGTGTATCAATAAAATTTGCCTATTATCAAATGGAGAAGTCATGGTTAGTCTAAGAGTTTGGGTCCACCCAGAATAAGGTATCTGGGTCATAAGGTATCTGGGTTTGTGGGATGTTTTGATATAGTAGTTTGTAGGGTGCCATTCTGGATCATAGTATATAGAAAGCTGATGTTTCTAGAAGAGTATTCTAGAGAGAATTTGATAGAAGAGTGATGGTTGCAACTTTGGTAAAAATTGATAACTGAGTCCCAACGTTCAGTCCAGATGAAATTGTCATCTGTGTATCACAGATTTAGTGCAAGTTTGAGGATATAGTTTTCTAAGAACTTCTCTTCAAGGTGACTTCTGAAGAGGATGGCACATGGGGGGCAGAGGGGGGGCAACTTTGTACAGTTATGACCAAACTGGAGAAAAGAAATGATTTGGAGAGTGGCAGCAGAGAAAGATACCTTGTAAAAAGTTCAGAACAAAAGGTCTTGCTAAAGTCTCCCATAACAGAAGAAAGCTACATACACACACAAATAAATGACACTTGCCAGTTCCCAAAAATAGAAGTCTCCAAAAATTTCACAAAGCACAAGCAAAATATGTTCCTGCTACAGAAAATGAAACGAAAAAGAGATCAATCATTTTACACCTCCAGTTTCCAGAAAATATTGTATTATTCATCCAGTAATCATACCTCAGCATAATTTCTGAATCTTTAGCATTTTTACGTCCGTTATGGGATTGACTGGCAAATTGTGAGGTGAGCCTGTTTTTCTTCCCCTTCTTTTTCCAGTTCTTCTCCTCTCTTCTCCATTACCCCAATTTAGAAAGAAAATAAAAAAATACCTTTAATTCATTTTGAAAAAAATGTTCATTCTTGTGTTTATATAGCTATATCATTTCCCCTTTATCTCTTCATCTTTTTAGCCTGTAAGCCCTAAATCTTTTTAGATTGCAATCCTTCCCCTCAGAGAAGGGATTGTCTCTTTCACATTTGTACAGCTTCTGGTGCAGTAAGAACCCCATCTTGGCCATTATTGAGTATTGATAATTACTGCTTATTCTACTTAATTGGAGGTTAACAAAAACGTTACATCTGTAAAATACAGATTTGTTCCACTATATCAAAAATACATTGAAGAGATATAGTGGAGTAACTAATAAAAAAGGACTATTAGACTAAATATAAAAATATGATCAGCAACATAGTAGTTATGTAATATTTAATGCACTTTCCTTCTCCAGTTCTTACTTGATGGCCATTTTATTTTCTGGTGCCTGAATGTTCAAAACACCTGTTTAGAAAACAATTGAAGGGCAAGAGACACACATTAGGTACTTGACCAGACTCTCCAGTCACAGACTGTTTTCCTCAGGCAGCACCAATAGACTACTCCCTGGTTTAAAGGAATCCTATGGGTTGCTTTTGCTTGTGCCTAACTTCTATCCTTGGTGTGGTTCATATTACTAGAAATTAGTACATCAAAGTCAGGAGGGGTGATGCTAAAGATAGGCAACCTATGCCAGCAGTGGATTTTAGAGGGAGTTGTAAGCATCAGCCTGTTGTTTCTTCTCTAAGTTCTGCTGGGTGCATCTACACATGTGTTTTGCTGTCTCTGAATTGACTAATAAGCTCTGCAGTAAAGTATCACAGTCTACAAGTGCACACATATTAGAGCACAGTAAATTAATTATCTCTGTTGTAGATTACTACTGTCCGGGACAAGTATTATCCTACAGTGGAGTAATTACATGCACTCAAATGCACATGTAGACTGTGACCAGGGCTGACTGGGGCAAGAGGGTGCTACAATGTGGGGGATGACTGCTGCCTAGTCACAAACTGTAGCACCCTCATGCCCCAGGCACCCCCTTTTCCACACGCTACTGTGTTACCAGATTTGCCCATCACTTTGGGGTGTGCTCATTTTTTAGGGATATGTTTCTAGGGTCTTTGTAATTCTTTCAATGTGCTGCTTGTGTTACTTGTGTTTCTATATGGAGCTGTATATCTCCCTTCTGCAACTCCTTACCCCAATAGAGCTATCTTGCAGGACTCGGTTTCAGTGGGGCTGGGTTTCTCCAGTCACCAAATCAGTCATACACACAAACACACAGATTAACGTGACACGCCTGACCCGGCCAGGTAGATCAGCATGGACAGGCTGACACCCTCATATGCCAGGAATCAGTTTATTAAGGTAACAATAACATGCAGTCAGACACAAGCACACAGGTGAACAGAATACCTCTGACTCCGGCTGGATGTCCAGCTGACACCCTCATAGGCCAGCATTCATAAGGGCACATCTGAGCCAAACTGGGTCAATCAGCCTGTACAAGCTGATCCCCTTATGTGTTTCAAATTCAGCATATCCCAATCTTTTGCCCTAAATGTCCTAGTAGTGGTAGCCTCTTGATGAGCAGACCCCACAGTATTTCTGGGATTCACTGGGATCTTTAGCTTAGGTAAAAGAAGTGTTGCTGCAGAGCAAGTGGAGAAGGAAAGTAGAGAAGAAAACATACACCCAGTTACCACCAGTTTGACTATAAAAGTTATTTATTGCTAAGTATATGAAATTTGTAATGGTACATTGTAATATACATGCAAAGGAAAACAAACAAAAACAATTACAATACTACCATGGTTTCACTAAGTATTTGGGGAAACTTAGCTCAAGCTTAACTAATACAGTTCAGGTTCAGAAATCTATGCCTAGAGAGAAGAGAGAGAAAGCAAGAGCTGAGATCTTACCAGTCCAAGGCACTCGGGTTCCAGTGATGACAGGTAAAGTTCTCAATACAGTCCTTGAAGGGAGATGATCTGTTTCTTCCAGCTTCTCAAGAATAACAGCAAATGATGTCAGAAAGATTTCTTCTCTTGAAGCACACAGGTTGCTGCTTTTTTACAGAGTTTTATACCCTCAGTTCAGCTTCTTCAAAGCATTCTTTTAATTGTGTAAATAATTGTCTTTTCTATTGACAAGGGCTTATCTGGTTTGGAACATCTCAAGAAACTGCTCAATAACCAGGAAAAAACATAAGGTTAAGGAGTAATCAGACACTTAGGAGCTGGCTTGAAATTTTTATAGATAGCAGATATACTGGATGGGATACCTCATTGTTTCTTCAGAAACAATATATAGCTTGCAGCATCATGGTTTTGTATTTTACCTGTTGTGAATAAGCCTCAGTTTAGCATGACTTTTCCAGATCTTACTGTAGTCTTTCCAGATCAGACTTAAGGGAATTACTTGGAGTTTTCATAAACTTTGTGGGGAGGACTTCCACCACTCATCCTGGGAAAAGTATGACAGCATTTGTAGTCAGGGCTCCAACAGGCTGGACACTGTGATGAACCCTTTAGCATTGTTCAAATGTTGCCCATGCCCACTTTGACTTGGTCTCTTGCCCCAGCATTTCCTAACCCAGGGACCGAGTTTTAGTCAATCAAGTTTAAATAGGCTTCCCATAGTGGGACCGGGGAATGTATGGCCCAAGATACCTATTAAACTTAACTTTTGCTTATTTCCAGTTAGATGAGGCGTGTGTGTGTGGTGGGGGGGGGGGGGAATGAAAAAGTCCTTTGTAAATCCAGATTAGAATTGGTCTGATAAAAACTGAGCTGAGTGTTTGTAAATGTGGGTTGATTAGCATTTGGAGCACAGATTCCCCATCATGCAGTGCTTCCCTGCTTTTCTGATCCCAGAATTCACTGCAGTCCTTGCCTTAGAATCTCTGTTCTCCATCCTGAATGCTAATTAAGTTGCATTCCTTGTCCCATCTCCCATTTAAATGAGTTGTCATCTGGTTCCATCTCGGATGCAAATGAGACCTAGGATAGTTGCTCCCTTATCTGAAGGGCTTTAGATGCATCTCCCACTGCATCTCCATTGTCTTTTGTAATCAGTTCTTGTTTAGGTAGAGGTGGCGGCAGGGGGGGGGGAGAAATTCTTTGTGAGTCAGGCAGGCTGTGTCCTGTGCCAGGATTCCCCAAGAACATGGAGCTGAGAGGTAACAATTGCCACTTGGAGCCCAGGACTGACCCCCGGACACCTACCAGCCCGGTAGTGCTCCTCTTTGGCTTCAATTGCTGCAATCCCAGGTGCATGTTGAAGATGCTGCACCTGGGAAGCAGCTGACTCCAGCATAAACTGCACCAGAGTTTATTCAGGTTCATGAATAGCATGTATAGATATACCCACTGAGTAGTTATTTGACACGGGAGATAATCTAGCTCACTGTGCCATTTCTATGCTTTGTGAAGGGATGTACATTATTTACATTTTAGCCACTGTCTAAATATTGTGTTAATAGTGCCTACAATTTAACAACTGACACGTACAAGTTCTAAAATGTAGCACTATCTGTCCATAACACTATAGACAAGGAATGAACTAACTAAAGATAGGAGTCACATAGGTGAGGGTTAAATTTGCACTATACACCAAAATCAGCCTGCATAAGACATCAAGTGTTTTCCTTCAGGTGAGAAATATGTATCCATTCAGATTTACTATTTTAAAGTGATACAAAATAGTTAACAAAAGACCTTTCCAGTTCCCCAGGACCAGCTTTGAAAGCATATATCTATTCAGTTATTCTACTTAAAATATGTTACAATAATTAGTGGGTAATTCTACCGGATTAATATTTAGGAACTTTTTTATCTTTAGTTTTAACCAGAATTTAAATAGCTGGTGACTATTAAACTCAAAATCCCTATATTTTCATAGAGTTCATAGACATTGGGGCTGGAAGGGACCTTGGAAGATCATCAAGTCCAGCCCCCTGCCCCAGGGGCAGGAAGTCAGCTAGGGTCACAGGATCCCAGAAAGATAAACATCCAATTGACTCTTAAAGGAGTCCAGAGTAGGTACTTGCACCACATCTGGTGGCAGTCTGTTCAAGGCCTTGGGGGCTTGGACAGTAAAGAAGTTCTTCCTTATGTCCAGCCTGAAACGGTCTTAGAGGAGTTTGTGACCATTTGACCTTGTCATCCCAGGGGGTGCTCTAGTGAACAGGCGTTCCCCCCAGATCCTGATGTACACTCCTTATATAATTATAGGCAGCCACCAGGTAGCCACTGAGCCTGCTCTTTTCCAGGTTGAAGAGTCCCATAGCTCAGCCTCTCATCATAAGGCATGTTTTCCTGCCCTCTGATCATGTGCATGGCTCTCCTCTGAACTCTCTCAAGCTTCTCCACATCCATTTTAAATTGTGGAGCCCAGAATTGGATGCAGTACTCCAGCTGCAGCCTCACCGAGGCCAAGTACAGCAGGAGGATGACATCCTGGGATTTGCTAGAGAAGCATCTATGGATGCAAACCAGAGTTTTGCTCACTTTGCCGGCTGCAACATCACATTGGTGGCTCATATTCATCTTGTGGTCAATCTTGACCCCTAAGTCCCTTTTGGCCATGGTTCATAGATTCATAGATGTTAGGGTCGGAAGGGACCTCAATAGATCATTGAGTCTGCCCCCCTGCATAAGCAGGAAAGAGTGCTGGGTCTAAATGACCCCAGCTAAATGCATATCCAACTCCTCTTAAAGACCCCCAGGGTAGGGGAGAGCACCACCTCCCTTGGGAGCCCATTCCAGACCTTGGCCACTAACTGTGAAGAAGTTCTTCCTAATGTCCAGTCTAAATCTGCTCTCTGCTAGCTTGTGGCCATTGTTTCTTGTAACCCCCGGGGAAATCTTGGTGAATAAAACCTCACCAATTCCCTTCTGTGCCCCCGTGATGAACTTATAGGCAGCCACAAGGTCACCTCTCAACCTTCTCTTGCGGAGGCTGAAAAGGTCCAGGTTCTCTAGTCTCTCCTCGTAGGGCTTGGTCTGCAAGCCCTTAACCATATGAGTGGCCCTTCTCTGGACCCTCTCCAGGTTATCCGCATCCCTCTTGAAGTGCGGTGCCCAGAATTGCACGCAGTACTCCAACTGCGGTCTGACCAGCGCCTGATAGAAGGGAAGTATCACCTCTTTGGATCTATTCATCATGCATCTGCTGATGCACACTAAAGTGCCATTAGCTTCTCTGATGGCTTCGTCACACTGCCGACTCATGTTCATCTTGGAGTTCACTAGGACTCCAAGATCCCTTTCCACTTCCGTACCACCCAGCTGGTCATTTCCTAGGCAGTAGGTGTGCTGGACATTTTTCCTCCCTAGGTGCAGCACTTTGCATTTCTCCTTGTTGAACTGCATTCTGTTGTTCTCTGCCCACTTGTCCAACCTGGCCAGGTCTGCTTGCAGCTGTTCCCTGCCCTCCCGCATGTCCACTTCTCCCCATAGCTTTGTGTCATCCGAAAACTTGGACAGAGTACACTTTACTCCCTCGTCCAAGTCACTGATGAAGACATTAAATAGTATCGGTCCAAGGACCGAGCCCTGCGGGACCCCACTGCCCACACCCTTCCAGGTCAAAACCGACCCATCCACCACGACTCTCTGGGTGTGAGCCTCTAGCCAATTTGCCACCCACCGGACTGTGTAGTCATCCAAGTCACAGCTTCTTAACTTGTTCACCAGTATGGGGTGGGATACCGTATTGAAGGCCTTCCTGAAGTCTAAGTATACGACATCCACCCCTCCTCCTGTGTCCAGGCATTTCGTAACCTGGTCATAAAAAGAGACTAGATTAGTCAGGCACGATCTGCCTGCTATGAACCCGTGCTGGTTTCCCCTCAGCATAATTTGTCCTGCCGGGCTCTCGCATATGTGAGCCTTGATAATTTTTTCAAAGACTTTGCCAAGGAAAGTGGTGCTAGTAAGCGTAGCACTGCTTAGTCTGTAAGTAAGCTGTGGGTTTTTGTTCCCATGGAGGAGTACCTTGCATTTTCATGTTGAAGACCCTCAGGTTTTCGTCCGCCCATTTTCCAAGCCTGTTAAGGTCAGCCTGGATGACCATCCTGTCTTTGGGTGTGGACACTTTACCCCAAAGTTTGGTGTCATCACCAAACTTGGCCAGTCCGCGTCTGATACCAATGTCCACATCATTAATGAAGATGTTGAAAAGAATAAGTCCAAGGACAGAGCCTTGGGGGAACCCACTGGTCACAGTGCACCATGATGATTGACTTCCATCAACTACCACTCTCTGGGTCGGACCTCAGAGCCAATTCCCCAGCCAGGGGACTATGATGTAGTCGAGGCCAGTTGGCCAGTTTTTCTACAAGATGAACGTGGGATAGCAGATTGAAAGCTTTTTTTAAAATCAAGATATATGACGTCAATCTCTTCTCCCTTGTCCAGGTGATATGTCACCTGGTCGTAGAAGGAGATGAGATTGTTCAGGCAAGACCTACCTGCAACAAGCCCATGCTGGCTATCCCTCAGGAAGTTGCCTTCAGCCACTTTGTCAAGAATGGTCTCCTTGATGATTTTTTTTCCAAGAGCTTCCCAGAATAGAGGTCAGGCTGATGGGCCTATAGTTCCCCAGATCTACTTTCCTCCCTTTTTTGAATATAGGCACCACATTGGCCTTCTTCCAATCTTCAGGCACTTTGCCTGAGTGCCATGAGTTCTCAAAGATCCGCGCCAGTGGCAGAGCTATGATGCTTGCCAGCTTCTTAAGTACCCTGGGGCGTAAGCTGTCTGGGCCAGTTGACTTGAAGGTGTCCAGCCTCTCAAGGTATTCTTTCACATGGTCAACATTGATGAAGTGTAACAGTTCTCCCTTGCCCTGGCCATCACGTACCATATTGAGCAGGGCCGTCCCTTGGGGCTGGTGAAAAACCGACACAAAATACCTGTTTAAGTAGGTTGGCTTTTACCTGGGCATCAGTTGTCAGTTGACCCATATGGTTTGCCAGGGGTCCAATGTTACCGTGGCTTTTCCTCCGGCTCCCCATATACCTAAAAAAGGACTTTTTATTGTCCTTGATATGTGTAGCCAGTTGGAGTTCAATCAAAGCCTTGGCTTTCCTGGTTTGCTCCATTCAGGTCTGGACCAGTGCAGAGTACTCCTCCTTTGAGGTGGATCCAGCCTTCCATCATTTATAGGCTTTCTTTTTAGATGCAAGAGGTCCACTAGTTCCCTGCACAGCTAAGGAAGATGCTGTGCCCTTTCGCTGTCTTTCCTCCAAGACGGGGTAGAGATTGCTTGAGCTTCCAGGATCACTCCCTTGAGGAGCAACCACTCTTCCTGAATTCCCCTCCCCTTTGGGTCATGGTCCCTTAGGTCCTTGCCAACAAGCCTCCTGAGCTTGTCAAAGTCAGTTTTCCTGAAGTCAAGAACTTCTGCTTTGCTGACTGACTTGCCAGCTTTACGGTGGATGGTGAAGGTGATCAGCTCATGATTGCTGTCTCCCAGCTTCCCTTCATTCACTAGGTCACTGATTAAGTCATCCCCCATTGCCAGTACCAGCTTGAGCAGTGCTTTGCTGCTGCTTGATATGGAGGGTGGTCTAGCAAGTTGGGTCTTTGCCTTAGAGTCAGGAAGCTCTGGTTTTATTTTTGGCTCTGCCATTGACCTGCTGTTTGAGGTTGACAAAGTCAAATAATCTCTTTATGACTGTTCCCTTCCTTTCTTATGTCATTCTCACCAATTTAGGCTCTGAGAATTCCTATACTTGTGCCCAAACCCTACTCCAATGCATGCTAATTAGCTTAACCAAATTAATTAAACTAATTAGATTGAGTCTGCTGGAGTGTGCTAATTACCATGCTTCTGCAGCCTCAGCATCTCATGTATTCAGCATCCCTGCACTTCAAAATGGTGGCAGAGACTTTAATTAAAGCACCCCTGCCACCATTTTGAACCATCCAAACTATGGAACAATTGAATTAAAAATACAGCTTATCACAGCAATTCAAACCCTTATTTTGATTAATATGAATTTTAGCTCCATCCATATGGGCTCAATAAAGATTTAAAGATTTTCTAGGGATCTTTGAGAAACAAATACATCCCTTTTGAAGGGAATTACAAAGCAACACCTAATTTATCTCCAATATTAATAATTCCAAAGCAATTAAAGTTCTACTACATTATCTTTGGAGGTGGGGAATTTACAGTACTGCAATGGTGAATTAGTTTTTCTTTCACCCATATTTAGAGAGCTAGAGTTAATGTAGATGTTGCTTCATTAACTCTGATGTCGATGTTGCTTCCACCCCTCTGAGTAAATTATGATGTCATCTAGATAGGCCACCATGTACCCTTGATGAGGTGCAATTGATGAGCCTTTGAAACATTCCTGCTGCACCATGTAAGTTGAACGGCATGTGTTTAAACTTGTAGAGGCCCCAAGGTGTACCAAAGGCTGTTTTTGGTTGGTCTTCCTTGCGAACTGGCACTTTGGTTAACTCCAGTGTGGATATGAACTTAGCTTGTCCTACACTCTCTAATAACTCGCTGATCTGAGGCATAGGAAAAGCATCAAATCTTGAAATGGAATTTAACTTATTCAAGTCTACACACAGCCGGCAGGAGCCATCATGTTTTGGTATAGTTACTAAGGGGCTTCACCAAGGGTGTTGGGATTCAGGGATCACACCCTGTGATAACATTTTATCTCTCTCTTTATGTATAATGTCATATAGATGGTAAAGGAGTCTCTGCCTTTTTTCCCTCACAACTTTTCCCTCCTCTCTGACTTTCTGTAACCTGTCTCTCAGCTCTATTATGTACGCTGATGGTTAAGGGCCTATGGGTTCTTCTCTCTCCCAGCCCACCCTAACTATATCTAGGAGTTCCTTAGGTTGGTGTCTGTATACCGGTTCAAATGGGGTGGACCCCAGTGGCAATTGTGGGGCTTCTCTCACAGCAGACAATAGGGGAGGTACTAACAGGGTCCTTCTTGGGCACATCAGCGTAACATGCCTTTGAGAGTGTCAGTGAACGTCTCCACTAACCCATTCATCTGTTAGTGGTATACTGTCATGTGAAGGCGACAAACTTTAAGTATGCTGCAAAGGCTGCAGATAACATGGGAAATAAAAAGAGTCCCCTGGTCAATGATTATTTCTTTAGGGATGCTGACCCTCAATATCCATTTCATTAGTTTTAGTTCCTTCACCACTTTCTGGCCAGTAACAGAATGTAGTGGTATTGCTTCTGGGAACTGGGTTGCATAATCAATTAAGACTAATATAAATTGGTGTCCTGCAGAGGTCTTTGGTAGCATCCTACTATGTCTAACACTATCTATCGAAAAAGGCTCTGACACTACAGGCATAGGTTGTAATGGGGCCCATGATGGTTTCCTTAGGCTGACTCATTGACAATTCAGGCAAGATTTACAGAAGTCCTAGACTTGCTTATATAAATTAGCACCACTTGGATAAATGGGCTTCAGTTTTGGCCTTCCCTATGGCTCATGAAAACCTGCTGGGAGGATATAGTCTCAACAACGGAACTCGATAGGGTTGGGGAATCAGTAGTTGAGGTACCTCTTGCTCTTCTTGTGGACTGGCTTTAATTCTATGAAGTAGGCCTTTTCTAACTTCAAATTGGGGTAACCCATGACACCACTCGGGGCAGATTACCTGTTGGTCATTCCTGATCAGCTCAATCTGGATAATGGCCTGAAAAGAATCTTCTCCCTCTTGTGCCTCTCAAAAATGGATGTTGGTAGTGAAACTCCCTAAGTCCAGACCCTCTATGTCCAGACTATCTTTGGCATCTTCCCCTACCAGGCTATGTGTACCTTCTTGCCACACAAAAACATACCAAGTGGCCTCCATGGACCCTCCAAGCTTCATGGGTTTCTTTGTGTTCAGGTTCTCATTGAAAGCTATTCAGCCCAACTTTTGAGGTCGAGGTCCTTTCCCTGTTGTTGTCTCCTTGGGCACTGTCAAAATCCTTGGCCAATCACAAAGCTTCTGCTGATGATTTTGGTCAGTAATATCTCACCCACTTTTGCGTGTTCTCGTCAAGGTCCAGGAGAAACTGTTCTAAGAGGATCTGATCACGTATTTCAACTTTAGACATCTCCTGAGGTCTCAGCCACTTGTCCAGTAAGTCCACCAGGTGTTGATGCAATATTCTCAGGCACTTATCTTCTTTCTTCTTCTTAGCACAGAATGTCTGACTATATCTTTCTGGGTTGATGTACAGCCAATATAAAATTTCTTTCTTTACTTTATCATAATCCATAGCTTCTCCCCGAGTCATAGTATGATGTGTGGCTTGGGCCCTCCTGATTAAGAGCACACCCAGTTGCACCGCCCAGCAGCTCCAGTCTAACCCTGAAGCTAGCCCTGCTTGCTCAAAGCTTTCAAGGAAAGCTTCTGGATTGTTCTGTGTCATCATCTTGGGGACTTTAAGTTCTAGTTGGTTCTGTGCCCAGGCATGCTGCTGTAGCCATTTTTCTTCTAGGGTGATTTCCCTCACAGACTGCTGTTGCTGAAGCAGCTGGTCTACCAAATGTAATGTCTGTTGGAGTGGTTCAGGGTTTCCCATCATGCCCCCGGAGAGATCCATGTCGAGTATCACTTAGGCCATCAACGACTTTCTGGACAATATACCACTTTGTGGAGTTGTGTCAGATTGTTTAAGAAAGGTTAGCACTAACGAAAAATTTCCCGGCTGGGAAAGTATCAAGTATCATGATCACTTGTGGGGATGTCTGAGTGGTGGTCCCGACTCTTGTCTGACATGTCTTGATACTGAAAGAAGATCTATATCAGGAGTTATTCATGAACACCACTTGACACCGGGATCTCGGGTTCAGTTGCCTTGGGGCTCCAACCTCCCCTACATCCCAGCCTAGCACCAACCAGTTGGTAAGCCAACTTTCATTAATCCAGATGTTACACAGTGGTCTTTCTTTTCAATGTTTTTCTTTTATTTATTACATTTCTTTCCTTTGTGTTTAGGTTTTAGCAGTTCTTGCCAATCATAGTGGTGGACTTCATTATCCACAGACAGTCAAACTGCCTCTTCTGGGGCACTTAGTCTCCCTAGAGATAAAACCCCTTTTGGCAATAGGAATTGTAAAAGAAAACAATACTAATGAAATGAAAGAAAGCCCATCTGGGCTGCAGTCATTAAATTTTCCCTTTTCCTCAAGGTGTATCAGTCCTATCCAAGAGGGTATCTTTCCCTTCTTTAACTTAGTAGGCTGCTTCGAGTTGTCTGCCACATGAATTTATAGCTCAGCAGAGACACTGGTTCAGCATGCCTCAAAAAGAAAAGAAAAGTGAAAGGAAAACTTTTACTTGGTGAGGTAGAGGCTCAGCTGCACTCCTCTCGTCTAGATCCATTTCTCTGGGCCATACGTCCATCTTGGGCACTTCACCCTCTGCCATGCTACTCTTGCTGAAGACTCCCAGCATATTGGAACTCCTTGGAGGTCCTCAGCCAACTGGTTGTTAGCTCGCTGCCTCCGTGGCCAACCTACCCATCTCCTTCATTTTTGGGAGGCATCTCCTCCACTCCCCTCTCCACATCCAGGTTCTCTTCTCTCCCTTCTGCTTTCTGGGGCTGCTCTAGCATTATGGAGCAGCTTCTCTGGAACCACAGCTCCCAGGCAGCAATTTTTTCTCTTGCCGGCTCCTGCCAGAACTCAGTAAGTATCCCCATAGTCTCCTCTTCTCTACATGGTGATAATTAAAGATGTCAAATGAAGACTGGATCACTGGAAGAGCCATATAAATCTGCAAACAAAAAGGCTAGAGACAGAAATTACACATAAGCTGGTATAAGTGATCAGAAGCCAGTTCAAATCTGTAATATGCCAAAAGTTCAGTGCACATAAACTGCTTTCAAAATGGCCAAAACCAGTTTAAGATCAACCTGGATGGATGCAGTATCAGACTTAGCTGATATGGGTTAAATAGGATTATTGAACTTCTGTCGCGGATTGAATTAACTCTCAGACCCCCAGCATGCCAAGATGCTTTGCAACTCCTCCACAAACCCCATCTCACAGGGTGGACTGACTAGCCTTGGACTGATCCAGTCAAGCAGGGAAGCATTCTCTAGTGCCTGGCCTGGGTCACTGCAGGCACGTGACTGAGTTTCTGAAATCAAAAGTGAAGACATTTACACATGTGCTCCAGGAGTGGGGTGGGGTGGAGGCGCAGAGGGAGCACTTTAAAGTGGTTCCAAGATCTGCTCTAAGTAAAGTACCTGGAGCATCACATGTATCAGTGTCCCTATGCTGAAAAATGAAAAATGGTGGTGGGGCTGCTTTAACTAAAGCTCATTAAATGAGCCTTTGTTAAAGAATGCCCCCACTGCCATTTTTCTGTGCAGGGATGCTGATATATGTGATGCTGGAGTATAGTAATTACCATGCTTCAGCAGATAAGATTAATCAAGTCTGCTCTAATGTGCTGTAATTACAGCGCACCAGAGCAGCCTCACTGCATTATAGGCACTCTGAATGTCTGTTCTCTTGATTATCAGTTCAATTTATGCTGCTTAGACTAACCTGCAAAGTTTGAATTGATTCAGCCTCAGGTTTTTTGCCTACCTTTTGGCTTTTTATTTAGCCAACGAATTACACAGTAGCATGACCCAGAAATGCAAAACAAGTCTATGATAAGCAATACACTGAAACAAGTCAAAAGGTATAACACCAACCAATGTGATTAAGAGGAGAGATTGGCAGATGAAGGTCAGAAAGCAACTGAAGTCCTGGAATGAAAAGAGAGGAACAGTAAAGCAATTTGCTTGATACAGGGGGAGCTAAATGAATGACTAAAAAATCATTTAGCTTCTCTGAAGACCAAGAAACACACACTAATATCAAAGGAAGACTGAAAAAATTCAGGGTTAAAAACAGATGGCATTTCTTAGCTTACACATAACAGGACTGCTTATTTTGATTTAATGTATTTTTAAATAACAGTGAGAAGTTTCTAGAGTACTGAAATTGGCACCTCTTGCCATTTTAGAAGTCTAAATAAGTAAACAGCAAAAAGAATCAAAAACCTGTGATTAAATTGCTATAATAAAAATATCTGAACCTACCCTAATTCTATTATAGTATTATTAAACAGACAACTAAGATGTTTGATAGCAAATGACAAAAGTAACTAAGTAAATAAATAGAGATAAAACAAATATAAAAATATAACTGTTTTTTAAAAATGTGCAACTAACTGACCAACATAAAAATAGGATTTACTTTCTATTTGGTATTTACTGTACTTAAAGAATGTCCTATTTTATTGCATTTGTATTATTATGGTTATATATTTATAAATAATTGAATTGACTACTAGTAAAGGTGAACATGAAATACTGTATAGTGTCCAGCTGTTTTGCCAGAAATCTCTTGGGAGGGGGAATTAAGATGTGTAGGATCTGATCTTCAGCTACTGTAAATAAACTACTGTATCTTATTATTTCCACTTTTAGAGATAGTCCTAGATCAACCTAACAGATGGCAAGAATTTTTCAAAGTATTGCAGTGAGGCAGAGCACTTAACCAATCTACCCTTAGCAGATGGCATTGCTCTTCTCCCAAAAAGCTTTCACAGAATGAAAGCAATGATTAATGTAGTGGGAAAGGTGGCCAGAAACTTGGTATAATGCAATTAAGTCAAGGAAGAGGTTAGAAAAAGAAAGGAACTGGAGACAAGGAAATAGAAGAGCTGGCTAAACAATGCACTTAGGAAAGGCATTGTGAGATTTGAAGGCAGTCTATTTCAAGAACTAGATAGTAGAAGTACATTGTTACCATGGGTGAATATCTGGATTAGAAAAATCACCCTAACCAAGGAAATGAGTGGGTCCAAACTGTGAAGTTTTGGTCTTGATCAGGATTTGAAACTAGAAGGGCTCTTCACCAGCATTCGGTAGCATCTGGGTACAATCACAACTATTTTTCCTAGGGCAACTTTGGGTGGTAATTTTATTCCTTGCTAGTCCTACTGTATTAGGATTGATTGATTATAAGCTAAGACAGAGAATGTGAATATTTACATTTAAAGCTTTGAATATGTGAAGGTACTTTATTTCAGAACTGTAGATATGGTCCCTGAAGTCTAAGTTATGTTTGACAAGCTGTGATGCACAGAGAAATTATATCAGGCAAGATGAAAAGGGGAAGGAAAGACAGATGAAGTAAGAAGAGGAGGCTCTTTATTTGCATTACATGTTTAAAGATAAATAAATAGGCTGTCAGGAAGATAATTGTAGTCAGAGGAATTAAAAAAAAAAAAAAAGTGGGCTTTGAAAAGGAATTTGAAGAAGGCAAGGGATCTGTGTGTGGTACAAGGCAATAGATTGCCTGCTCATATTCAAAGGCCACCTAGTAAAAGAGACTGCAACTTGTATCTGTAGCCCCTGTATCTGTAGATGTAATGATCACTCCCTGCTGTCAGATATAGATGAATTCTAGTTTTATCATCCAAAAGCCAGTAAGATCCTTCTGGGAACATAAAAAGGTATCCTGAATATAAACCATATGAAAACATGAGTTTTAGAAACTATAACTGAGCATAAGAAATAGGAAGTGGCAGTAAACACTGTGGAAAAGAAATAGCTGCCAAAGCCCCTGCTTTTATGGTGGAAAACTGCCACCTTGATAGGGTTTGGGGAAGGAGTAGTCATGGGCAACTGACCTTTTTACTAAATCCATTATTTTTTTTAAATGAATACAGTATGTATTTTCCTTGTTTCTGTATGGTTAGAATATGAACAAGTTTTTTTAAAAGTGAGGTTGAAAAAAAATAGCCACATTATTGTAAGTAGGTCATTTGCAAGGTGAAAGGTCATCTCTGAAGGGCTATAAAGCATGATCTCAGTTGCTTCATCTATATAAGGTAAAGACATTAAGTGTGGGGGGGGGGGTTAGCAAAAAAAGAAAAAAGAGAAATTAACTGTAGTTAATGAAAGTCTGATTCTTTTTTAGTTGACTGCTGTTGAGCTTTTTTTAAGGTTTATTAGCATTGTACTTTACTTGGTTATGGAACGAGTTGTTAGTAAAAAACATGTTTTTTTCAAAGCCAAAAGATATTTGGGGGCATTTTTCTGCTAATATTTCTCTCTATCGGTACTCCAACGTTCATTATTCACTTCCACTTTTGAAGTAGAAAGCAAATGCTACTTGATGAACCATTAAGTCTTCTCTTTCCCCCCTTAGTGGGGGAAAAATAAACACAAGTACTTAAATATTTATAGGGTAGCTGTTGTTTCAGATGGGCTGTTGCATCTGATGGGAGAATGAAGACACTCATTTGTTAGGGTTCACCTTTGGCAAATCCCAGTTTGCAGCTTCATTATTAAGTGAAGTTCTAGAGGAGAATGCAAATTCTGTATCTGTTGAAAGGATATTTGAGTTAATGTTGTTATATATATATGTGTGTGTGTGTGTGTGTGTGTGTGTGTGTGTGTGTGTGTGTGTGTGGTTGTTTTGCTGGGTGGCAGCATATGTTCTTTAGTTTGATACACCCTCAAAAGTCCACTTCATTGATCACAGACGTAAGTAGTGGAAAAGGTATCAACAAAAAAGATTTGGACAGCAGTCCCCCAAGGAATAGGAGTAGTTTGGAGTAGCATTTAGAAAGCAGTCTCCGCTATGAAGAAAAGGAAAAATATACCCCAAATCCATCAAGTTAAAATTTACACTTGGCAATTTTAATTTATAGGCTGTACTCCTAATCTTCCAGTTTAACAAAGCAAGGATTGAATAACAAGTTACAAAAACAGTCTCTTATGACTTACAGAAACATTCGTCCATAATCAAATACAGACATACTTATACTGATTCCATTACTCGCTTGCTTCCAAAAGAAAACCATTCAAATGGAAATATATTTAAATAATTCTTATAATCTTCATGCCATTATTCCTTCACAAATGCTCTTTTGAAAAAGTTAACACTGGTGTGTCAGCTTAAATATACATTTTGATATGCTTCTTTACATATATAAACACAAATTCTTACAAGAATATTTTTGCTGTGTCACTGCATGTCATCCATTTCAAATGTAACTACAAGAATACATGGTCATCCATCTCTTTGCTGAGATGTTTTTTTCACTTGCTGTAAAACATTAGCTGTAAAGGTAATCTGATAAAATAGAATAGGAAACAACAGTAATTTTAAATGTATTAGCGAAATTGGAGTGGATGTGCCACACTAGTATCACGGTTTAGGATACAGTAAAATGAGCTGAAGCACCATCTTGGGAGATGGGGGGAAAGGAAGGCATGGTATATGAAGTCTGAATGCCTTTTTAGACTTAGAAAGTCTGTCCTACCACACAGGGAAGTTAAGGATAGAAGTCTCTTTTATGTTCTCATTATTCTGTATTACATGATGTATGCCTAACTGGTATAAACCCAGAATCTTCCTCTATTCAATGGATCTCAAACAATTGTTAAGCCCTTTAGAAAAAGCAGCTTAGTAGGCTCCTTTATGAAGCACTATGGGGTAAAACAAGCTTCTGTGTAACGTAGGAATGAAGTGCTATCAACTAGACCTTCTTTGGACTATAGAAAGAAGATGCTATTTTTATTCTATTATAATTTTTGCAGTCTGATTTGGGTCAGCAATCCAAAGCATCACTCCTGATCAGATTTTCTATTTCTGGGTGTATTCCATTAACAAGTTTTTACTAATGAGGTTTTGTTGAATAGTTAAAGAAACAAAGCAAAATGCTTGATCATTGAACATTTTAAACTGTTGTAGCATCAATGGAAACTGGGTCTTCACTAGAGTTTGTTCTGGGCAAGTTCAAGCAACAAATGGAGTTCTTCATTTCTGCTCCCAAATAAAAAAATAAATATATTTGCAGGAGGTTAACTAATTTTTTTTTTACCTTATTTAATTAGTGACCTGTAAGGACAAAAGTGGTCAAATGAATTAACATAATTAAATTAAACTAAAACAATTGTTCTGATTTGTGCTTAGCTTGGATTGTTACTGTTCCTTTCCCAGACATATAATAGGCACTTAACACTTTGCTTCCTTTCTGACTAAGACGAGTTGGTGCAATAAAAGGCATTATGCCTCAGTTCACAAACATTGCTTCCCCTTTTTAAACTATGGCTTCCTTGCAAAATATTGGCCACAAGCAGTGTTTTAGTTAATCCCTAACAATAAGTTACTATTTGGCATGATATCCTAGTTAGGCAAGTCACAAAGTATTGTTTCCGATTCCTGATTAGCCCACAAAAAGCTTCCAAGACATTTGTATGAACATTTCTAGTGTGTGTGTGTGTGTGTGTGTGTGTGTGTGTGTGTGTGTGTGTGTGTGTGAGAGAGAGAGAGTGAGAGATCTGTATGTATGTATATACAGATACATATGAGTATTCATGATAGTTTTACCTTGCATGAATAAATGTGCCTTTGCAATTGAATGCTTGTAGGAAGTGAATAAATGGGCAAATACCACTTAAAGAATGTCACAGGTGTCATATGAGCAAATATTTCTGTTATTTTTGTAAGATTTGTCCAGCTGTAACTAGAATTGTAAAAAGCTAATTCTAAATATAACCCCACAAGCAGAATATCAATTAAATAACACATTCACATTTTAAGTAATAAAAGGGATGTATTATTTCACACAATGAAAAAAAATTAAAGAATTTCACTGCACTGGGTTAGAGGTATAAGTTGAAGATAATCAAATATGAGTTTTTCTTCACAGGGGAATGGTGTTAATTATGAAACATAAAAGATAATATTAGCATAAGGAAAGACTCTGCATGGCTCTAGAACAGATTATTTAAAATATATTATTAAATTATAATATTTAAATCACATCATTACATAATTATTAATAATAATTCCTGTTATTAATAATACTAACAGATTATGTATTCTAGACAGATTATCTGTCTCTAAAATTTCTGTGACTTTCAAAGCTTCCAAAGCTTTGGAAAATACATTTTGATCTTCTTGTGTTTTTAGTGGCTCAGAAACTAGGGGGCATTGTCAATAAAAGAAAGACCAAAGTATCATATAAAAAGAACTGGGTGAACTTGAGAATTAGGGCAATATAAATGGGATGAAATTCATTAGTGCTAAATGCAAACCTAGTAACAAGAAAGTTGTTATATATGCTGGGTGCTCATCAGATAGATATGACTAAAGGAGAAGGACTAGTAAGTACTAATTGATCGAAGAATGAATATAAACTGTCAATGTGATGCAGTCATGAAAAAGATAAATGTGATCATATAATATTATCTTTTGAGGTATTTGCAGTCAAAATAGGCAGTATGGGCACATCCACACATGCAGCAGCTCAAATAAAAGTGGTACAAATTTGTGCCATGAATTTTTGGCTCAGCGCACATGCTCAGACATGCACTTTGGTGTGGGGCAAGTTGTGCCACTTGGGGCAAAATGACCCTGCCCAGCTCCTTCTGGATCTGTAGCCAGGGAGAGTTAGAGCCTGGGACCAGCACAGGTGATGGCCCCAGGAGTATAAAAAGTTGCCCTGATGAGTAGCTTAGGGCTGCTTGCCCTCAGGAACTTCTGGGGGAGGAGCCTCTGGGAGGAAGTTGTCCATGTCCCTTCCTGCCCCAGACTGTTGCTGCTACTTGATCTCAGGAGCTTCTAGGGAAGTAGATTATGCATTTTCCTACCTTAGGCTGTCATTGCTGCTGCTGTTGCTAGCCTATTCTAATGAGCTTCTGGGGAAAGTTGGCCATGCCCCTTCCCGCTTCAGGCTGATACTGTTACTGCTGTTGCTGGCTTTCTCAGAAGCTTCTGGAAGGAAGCTGGCCATGCCCCTTCCTGTATCAGGCTTGTGAGAGGGGAGGCAACCCCCCCCCCAAATGCATCCCAAACCTCAACCCAACACAGCCTGATACTCACCACAGGAGCTGTCTGACCCTGCGAATCGACGAGCACTGGGAGCATGGCTCCAGAGAGGTGCAGGCTGCTCAAAAGGCAGCCAAAGATACAGATGGGCTGGGGCCAGGGGGGAGGAGAGCAGGATGCCTGCTGGGAGACACTGGCTGTGGAGCCAGGGAGCACCAGCCCCAAATGCAGGGAAGAGGCAGAGAGTCTGCCAGGGGACTCAAGCAAACAGAACAAGGAGCCCAAGCCCTGGGAATGGAGGGACACTGGGGAGAAGCAGCTCCCTGGGACGCTTGGGAGCGGAGCTGCAGCCATGCCAGGGAACACAGGTACTGCGGCAGGGAGTGGCGACAAAGGACTGCCAGCACTCTTGGGCAGCACAGCACAGAGGGAGGTGCAGGAAGCTATGGAGCCACACATGGGAGTAGCAAGCATAGTAGCAAGAGTCGTAAGCTGCAGTTAACTCCAGACAGGGGTGTGTTTAGTTGCCCAGGCCTCAGTCCAAAGGCTAAGGATAACCTGGGACGAGGGGCAGCCAGAAAGACCCAACCCTTGGAGGTGGGCAGAGTGGATAAGGCAAGATCATCCCAGTGCAAGACCTGTGGAAGAGCATGACTAGCCGTGGATGTGGTGAGGGTGGGATAAAGGGGAGGTTGGAGCCCCACAAAGAAAGCCCAGAGTTGAGATCCTTTCAGGTCACCTACATGAAACTGCCTCCCCAGAGAACAACAACGAACATCAAAGATGTGGCAGGTGAGTAGGAGCAGTGCCCAAACCATCTAGGTGGCACTGAATCAAGATCTCACCCTGACGTTGCTGGGGGGCAAGGCACCAACCAAAAGGGGGCCAAAGCCCTATAACACCTACTAGCAACAAGGCTGTTGCTGGTGCCACCATTGACATGCCCCCCATAGGGGGGTCCTCTGCTGCACACTGGTGCCACCTCCCTTTAGGGAGGGGCCCACCACACCCCAACCTGCACCCCAGCATCACACCCCAGCTTCTGCCCTCCTGTTCTGGCCTGCTGCCCAGCCCACCACCACACCATGGTCAGGGAACAGCCCAAGGAGGGAGCCTTCACTGCTGGTAGGCCCCTCCCCCACCATCACTGCCAGAGCCTAAACGTGCCTTGCCTGCCCCAGCTGCCTTGGCAAACCACCACCTGCCTTCACCTCCACTTTCACCTGAAGCACATACTGAGTGGCTGAACTGGACAGCTGCTATCACTGTTGTTGCTGCTGCTGCCTGTTCTGCTGATGACCCCTCTCGAGAGAGGGAGATTCCCTGCTGCACCACCTTGCATCACTCAAGACAACACCTACACTGGAGTACTCCCTAACTGACTGATTACTCCTGCACTCACCTACAGCTGCCTCACTGCATCTGATCCTGCTTTGTTTTCCTGCCTACTGTTCTGCTGCTGAGTGCCTGGCTGGAGGCCCTAGGGGCTCCTGGACTGAGATTCAACAACCAAAGCCCCTTCACCACTCCAGCCATCTTTTACATCTTCCTCAGCAGCATTCCCTGTGTGTTTTTGCCCTTCTGTGATAAGTCCTGTGGTCCACTCCCCCTGCCCTGGTGTTAGTTGTGTAACTGAGTAAACCAACTCGAGTCTCCCCAGTCCTTGTGTGCATGTGTCCCATCCCCCACCTTCCCCAGGCATAGCCCACCTGATTTCCTGTGGATCTAACTCAGTGAGCTTAAGCCCCCTTACCCCCCCACCTCCTCCCACAGCCCCAGCCTACCCCTATTGGTTTCACTAGTCCCAACGTATTTTTTTGTTTTTCCTCATTAGTTTCCTCTTCCTTATGTAAACCCATGGCAGGGCAGAAATCTTTTGGAGGGGCAGATGCCCCTACAGAACTTCCTGAAGCCCCCACTATGGGGGCAGACCCCAGCCAAGCCCCTAAGAGGGCACATACCGCTTCAGCCCCAATCCTGGAATCCAACCAACCTCTTTCAAGAGTAGAGGAGCCTGCAACCTCTGCTGTGGGAGCAGACAAGACTCCAGCAGGAAGCCAGCAGGGCCAGGGGCACCTCACACCAGAGGGGATCAGGGTAGGGTCCCCAGATCAACAGTCTGATCTTGTCAGGGACCCCATGCAGACCCCCTGGGGTTCCAGCTCTGCCCTGCCATCTTGTGAAGGAACCCTGCCCCAACCCTTACCCCCACCCCAGTCCCAAGGGGCTGCAGAGATCTCCTAATCCCAGCCAGAGTCCAGGGTCTTAGCAGACTAGGGGGCTTCAGATGATACCCAAGGATGCCACTGAACCCCAGGACCAGGAGGAGGACACCTGAGAAATGGCAGGCTCTGTGGAACCTGTGGACCTCTCAGTCCCGGCAGTTCCCAGGGGTGAGCTACTTGTATTTCTTGACTGCAAGTAGACCCAGCGGTCTGCCAGTAAGGTACAGCTCACCTTGGACCACTGGGGAGATTTTGACAGTGTCCTCACCACTGCAACATCTATAGGCAGGCCCACAATATTGTAGACACTATACTTGTGGGAGGGCAGTGCGCGAGATGGCGGACCCCACACAGGCACACCAGACATCCACCAGGGACTACCCTCTATATTTAAGTTGGTCACCAGGTCATCTCCTTTAGCCAGAACCAAGTGTAGCAGAGCATCATCTCTGGTTGGCCCATGTACCTCCATGAGAAACTCCAGTGGGCAGGAGGACACGGGGGGGGCAAGTACTGCCATTGTGCAGGACCTGGTCAATTAAGGGAGGGCTGTCAGGAGGTAAGGCAGATTTCACCTCCTGGACCAGGCAGCAGGCTGCAAACTTCATGGGAAAACCCATGCACTGGGCCAACACATCAGGGTCCACCCATGCCCACCTATCATAGTCCAGGAGGTCTCTGATATGGGGAATTTTTTTGTTCTCAGCATGCCTCTTGTGGCATCTCAAACTAATTTGAGATGCCACAAGAGACACATGAAGGCTTGTCTGGATGTCCCCTATTAGTGTAATTGTACAAGACCATTGTGAGACCTCAGTAGGAATACTGTGTATATTGCTCTGGTCACCCATGTTCAAAAGAGATGAACTAAAACTGGAACAGGTGCAAAAATGAATATTAGATTATATAAATATTAGATGACTGGAGAACCTAGTGCATAAGAGGACTCTGAAAAGGCTTGTCTTGTTTAGCCTAACAAAGCAAGGTTTGCCAGCTGGTATGTTTGCTGGCTATAAATGTATCAGGGAGGTAAACACTGTGGGGAGAGGAGAGCTATTTAAACTATCTGACAATTTTGGCACACAAAAAGTATAAACTGTTTAGGAACACATTTAGGCTGGAAATGGAGGAGGAATATTAGAGGACTGAGGTCCTAGAATAGCCTTCCAAAAGATGTAGCAGGCATAAAATCCTATATAGTTTTTAAATGGAGCTTGATCAATTTATGAAAAGGATTAGATGAGATAGTGCCTGTGACAAAAAAAAAAAAAGGACTGGGCTTGATAGTCCAACAAGTCCCTTTTAGTCCTATATTCCCATATTCCTAAATTGCTTACACTTTTAATTTATATTTTATATAACCTTCATGCTATATTGATGTAATCCACACAGCACATGAACAGATGTTAATATCTATTATTTAACAACTTAAAGACTATGGAGATAGAATTGTCTCACCTATGTCAGAAAACAAATCATATTGAAGTGCAATATAAATGCTTCTGTCTTCAGTAGCCGCCAAAGAGACCAAGAGAAACAAGTCATCTAATTGAGAAGGTCCTACATGTCCAATATATCTATGCTGGGACTGTCAGAGTTATTCAGGAGAGGAAACCCATCATAAATTATCCTTAACATAGGTTTTACAGGAATGTAATGTTCTCTTCTGTTTGTCTTCTATACAAATACTTCTACTTCTCTCACCACCCTAATACCGGAGGGCCTGTGATAATATATTAAATTATATGAACAACATCTGTCATAGGTTGTTTCTTCACTTCCACTAGGGGGCCAATTGCATATTCGTTTTAATGTTTGGTTTGGTAGGGGAGTAAAATCTACAAGTTACTTGATGTTTATCTTAGGGAAGACAGATCAAAGAAGAGTAGCTTGGATCTGGACCAAAAGATAGTGTGGTTTGTTATGGTCCTTAAATCTTATGGGAGTTTATTCTACTGAGATTCCATCTAGTATCACCTCTAGTAGTCTATACTGAGACTACTCTAGTAGTTTATACTGAGATTACACTTTTCCTTACTTGCTTGCCTAAGTCACGTGTACAGATTCCTAAATTATACAGGTCATTTTATATAAGGAAATGAAAGCTATCTTAATATTTTTCATTATAGCTGGTATTTGGATTATAAACTACAGAACTCATTTTTCAGTATGTATATTTGTGGTCACTGCTGTTAGTAATACTTCTAATATTCTTTTGCTTTTATACTATACAATATAATTATTATTATCACAGAATGACTATGAGACACCAGTGTGAATTCATATTAGTATGAATAATAGATACTACATAACACCAGATATTTACATGGTACAATATTGAGTATTTTAAAACAGCTTTTTATATGTTACAAATATACCATTGTGCCTTGTATGTAATTTAATGTTATATATTAATGTTTAATTAAATGTTATATCTCCAGGGCTTATTTTACCAAAGAAATTTAGTCCGTTCAATCAACAACCCTCCCAGGTACTGAGAAAAAATTATTACGTCTCTTAAAAACACTCACAAAACAGCTTATCTGAATGATAACACATTCGTTTTTAAAAATCTATAATGTAGAGAAATACGATATATAATACAGCTGTGGTGCTGGTGGTGGTGATGATAACGATGAATAAAGCCTACACATAGAAAAAAAATCTCCCTAGTAACATGAAAATATATTTTAGATTTCTTTTCCAAGTTTTTGAAATAGCAGATGTAATATCCATCAAATCCAATGCATAAATAATATCATCTTCAAAGCTACTTACTGTTTACTCATGCTAAACAGAGCTTATTCACACACATAATTCAGTTGAGTTTTTCTGGTATTTCCAGCTTGTCGGGACCCAGGGCAGCCAGCCAGCAGCTCTCCCTGACTCCCACCCAGGCAGATGAGGGTCCAGGGGCCTTAGAAGGCCATCAGGCAGGTACTTGTGACGCTTGGAGTGGAATTAATTAGGCAGACGCTTATCGGTTGCAAAGCAAGATTATTTACTCACGCCGTCAAGGTGGTGAATAGCGGAGGTCAGAGATACTTGGTTAGTCACAGCTTAAGGTTCGTAGGTTATAGGTCGGTCTGCATAAGAGTTCTTTGGTCGGGCAGATAAACGGAGAAAAAAAGTCGGGCCAGCAGGTCGTTGATTTATGTCTGATAAGGTCAAGACAGGGGAGACTGACAAGTGATCAATTTGTCAGTTATTCTCACACATACTTTCAGAGGTTTTTCAGGTGTGTGCAGAGGTCTCCCATTCTTCACGGAAGTGAAGACAGGTTTTATTTGTATAATAGCCAATTGCTTTTCGCCACGTCATAAATTTAATTAGAATCACCAATTACCTAGCGGTCTTCGCTAGGGTATTATCTCACAGGGTTACTCCCTGTTTTCTCTGACCAGTTATAATGATTTATGTACAGCACAGAAGGCTAAGTTCTATCTCTGTTAGTGTCGCAGTTATAAATTTCTTTTTGACATGCGCAGCAAAAAAAAAAAAAAAAAAGCGGTTACTATTATTGTTAACCCTTAGTTAACCTAGTGCAGAAAAAAAACTGTTTTGAATGGTTTTACTTGTTTGTGACATGGGCACTACTTAATTTGGTTGTGACACAGCTAAAGTAGAAATAGGAAGTACTTGAACTCTTTCCTCAAGAAGAACTTGAACTGACCCAAATTCTAAGAGAGTCAGATAAGAAATGGTCTCTTTACTGATTCACATGTGTTCTAAGTTTAGAGCAGGGGTGGCCAGAGTTACTTACCCTGGGAGCCACAACCAGTCCTCCACTGAAGTTCAAGAGCCAGTGAGTGGGGGGGAGGAAGGCAGGGTGCTGAGTGACTCAGTGAAAGAGCAAGGGCAGGGGTGCTGAGCAACCCGGAGTGGTGCTGAATGGCCCACCCACTGCTGCTGCAGCCCCAAACCACTCCAGCTTTCCCCACAGGCAGTGCACCCTGGGGTTAGCAGCACAGCTGCAGCCCCGCCGCAACAGCCAGGCGCCTGAGCTGGCAGTCCTGGGAGAAGTGGCCAGGGCTTAAAGTGGGGTGAGAGCTGTGGTTTGGCCACCACTGGTTTAGAGTGACCATATTTCACTGGTCTCGGAATGGAACATTGCACTCCCTCCTCTGCATAGTAAGAAACTTGGCTGTCTTCCTATGGACAGAAGTAGGGTTTTTTCACTATAAATTAATATACATGTAGGCCCATCAGGCTGTATACATGAAATGTATACTTAATACAATTCTTAGCTCCTGCATTGTTGTTGATCATTGTATGTGGGACCTATACTCAATAGCCTCTATGACTTGAGATAAAGGAGTAACTCCAATAGGAGACATGTAGGCTTTTACATGGAAGCACAGATGGAGGACTTGTTCTACTAGGGAAGAAGGTTACAAGCCTCCCCTGAATAAGAAAACTTATCCTGAATGTCCAACATCTATTGGAGTTTAGGGCATTTGTAAGTGCACTGTTTCATTGTCAATTCTGAGTCTTTAGCAGGAGCAGGGTCCAAACCTCATTCCTTCAGTGGGAAAAACTGACTCTATCACTTGATATCAAGGAGGAGCTCCATTAGCCTGATGCTACTGAAAATCATTACTTTTTTTATATGGTCTAGTCACTGAATACAGGATAAAGACTAACATCCCCCTATTATAAATATGACTTACATGTGCAGCATTCAGTATTTCTCTAGAAGGATATGTTAGGGTATGATCCTGTAATACCTACCAGAGGTCTCGCTTCTACATCTGATAAAGCAAAAAAAAAAAAAAAATTCATATTGACAACACTGATGCTAGACCAAGTTCTATAATTGCTCAATCATTTAAGGGCAAGTGAATGCTGGCCAGTGTGCTTTGCTCAGTATCCTACCCTTGGAACACTGTTTATTAACTTTTGACCCATACTCTCATCCCTCTTTTCTCATTTGCTGTCCCCAATACTCAATTACTCTGTATTGAGTGTGCTCCCTAGCTGAAGGAGGCTTACAGCTCACTTAGTGGGCATAGGTCCACTGTCCTCCATTTGCATAAAAATAGGCCTGTTCCAGATCAGGGGTTTATATGCAAGAAGTGGAGAGTCAGCCAACTCCAGCTGACCACTCTGGTGATAGGAGAGGGGGGAGGGTTAGGCCTTACTGGAGGCTTTACACCAGCGAGTAGCTAGCCATCAGGTGGAAGGCCGAGATGTGTGGTTGTACTATCAGGCCAAAGTCCCACATCCAAGCCTGTGGCCTAACAGTAATAAAGTCTCTTAGTATAGTATAATCAGATGCAGACTATAATGCTACCACTTATGATTAATGTTTCCACACCACTGAGTGACACATGCTCTGAGAGGTTTTCCTGGTCATGAATGCGGAAGCTAAGATACCAGTTTCCAGGTCTGTGTGTGTTTGAGATAGCAGGAGTCCAGGAGGAAGTATGTGCGTATGACCCTGAGAAAAACCAGAGATAGACTTCTCAGCAATAGTTCTCACTGAAGTGACACATCTGAGGATATCTATGCAAAGGAAACTACCTACTCCTATTTGTTTCTGCTGTAGCCACTGAAACAGTACTTTGTGTAGATAATTTACTAGAACCTGACTCATTTAATCAGCCTTTCATCCTGATTGAAATAATCAAATTTTGCCTAACTGCTAAACCAGAAGGGCAATAATATGACATCTACCAGTTTTCAGTGACAAGATGCAAATGGGAAAAATATACATTTATTCAGTGAATTCAAAGGGCTACAGTCCATTTTAGTTTGATTTTTGCATATTGTAGCTTGATTTAGTAAAATAAATACTTTTGTTTGATGTTGAATATCCCAGCAAAGCTCAAGAAAGCATTCATGTAATCTTAGAAGATTATACAAATAGCAGATATCTGTACCACACAATAGAATGAACTATAATATAAGCTGTTATTTATTCATTTATTTTGGGCAAATGCCTTAACTCATTTCAATGGCTTGCAACTTAGATTGAGAGAATGTAGCCTTAATGATTTACAAAAATGAACAATAAGAAAATGGGATCTCCTCTCTTAGATAAAGGAGAGGAGACACAAACCATTAACACTTTTTACTGTGTTTCATCAAACTCCATAAATTTGTAAGTCTTACAGGCCAAATTCTACTTTTGATTACACTGGTGAAAATTCAGACCAAATATTCAAGTCTGTAGAGCTCCTAAAATATTTTCACCCCAGAAATTAGGGCAGAATTAGGCTTGTGTTTCTTAAAGTTTCATGTTTGTGACAGTTGTGGAGCCAAAAATTCTTTTACAATGAAAGAGGATCAGTTTCAGATGCTGAGAAGAAAAAGAAACAGAGTTAAACTAAGAAGAGGAGTTAAATTTGATTCTAATCATTGTAGGAAGAGAAAAATAAGTGTGTCAAATGTGTAACGCAATTCTTCAGAGGTACAACGTTGGAGGTTGTCATGGCAACTTTTCTCACTCCTTCCCACTGTTTTTGGCAAGCTTTTTTATATTAAAAAGAAAAAGTATTTATATGCCTTCCTAATCTGGTCCCCCATCACAATATGAGTGATACGGTTTCAGGAAAAATGAAGAACACCCAAAATATCAGGTTACAGCAAGTTCCAGGTAAAAGATTGGAGTTATATTTAACCTATACATGTTGAGGGACTGACGTTTGCAAGAATTCAGGGTAGCAGCTGAGAGTAAAAGCTTTCAATGTTGTTTTGGAATGGATTTTTTTTTTTGGCCTTGTTTATTTTTACTTGAAGATTTTTTACAAGTATATGCTTCAAAGGTCTGATTCTGAGAGGTTCTAAGGATGCCTATACATGTGCTCTGATGCATTCTAATTAGAATACTCTAGCATTTCCACAGTGTCACATGTGTAGACCCCTACAGGATTAAAAATGGCTTCTGGAGTACTTTAAATAAAGCTCACCAAATGAGCTTTAGTTAAAGCATCCCACAACCAGTTTTAAATTCATGAGAGCTTAATACTCCAATTCAAGTCTCTTTATACATAGTGGGTTCCCATTGAATTCAACAACAAAACTATCTGTGTTTAGAAAAAACAAGTATGATTATTTTTTTTACTTGTGCTATAATTCAGACATGTTAAAATTAATTATTATAGAATGTATTTTTATTCTCCGTTTTATTGCACATGGAGAATTTGCAATAACAGAACTTCACCTGTTGCATGGACTTGATTTATTTTATGATGAGAAGGGCCTCTCATCAAAAGGTAGTTACTAACATTGGAGTAATATGATGCATTTAGCATGGATAAATATTCAATTTGTGGCTTCTGAAACTGAATCAAAATAAAGTCAATCATATTTTGATACATAAGATAAAATTGCATGGCGACATCATCAATTCTGCCAGCTGATTTACAGGGTACCTAGTCATTTAGGCTGGGTAGTCAAAGTTGTCTCCCTATGGTGCTAGGCCAGAGGCAGGCAATTATTTCAGCTGGAGAGCCACTTAATGAGTTTTAGTGAGCTGCCAAGGGCCTCGAGGCTGGCCCCGCCCCTGGACAAGCACCCTGTTCCCTGGTCTCCACCTTGGGACCTGAAGTCCCACGCTGTAACCCCTGACCTTTGCCCCCAGAAGTACTCCTTTTGTGAAGGAGGTTTGCCATCTTGAAACCAGGAAAAAAAAAAAAAAATTATATACTAAAAATCAAACATCCACAATAACATGTCTTAATTTTATTTTAAAAAACTATTTTGTCCTGATTTGTGTGCATTTGCACTGTATATATGGAGGTGATTGCATAATAGCTCAAAATGAAGTCTTAATCTTGTCTATTGAGGGGATATGTTGGGGGAGTATGGGTGGGGACAGCGGCAGCAGCATCTGGAAGGAGCCACCAGCATCCAGGATACCTAGAAAAGCAGTCCAGGCACAGAGCCACCCCAGCCCTACTGCATACCCAGGGGTGGCAGGATAAACCATGACCAGGCCAGGTGGGACCAAGGGACCTGCCTTGGGCCAGATCCATCCCACAGGCAATATTTTGCCCACCCCTGTGCTAGGCATATCATACCTTTGTATGCTATTGGCTATAGAAACTGGCATGCCTTAACCATGCTAACTTGATAGACCATTTGGCTTGGATGAACTTGAAACTTTGACCTTTTTTTGATCATCAGTTCTATAGTAAAAAGAAAATGAAAGTAATTAAAAAATCTGTTCTCACTTTGCTGATCTACAGCCCATAGTCTTCAAGTATCTGTATATTCAGATAGTCTATAGTCTATGCATGTGCAAAAAGTTTTCAGGATACTCTTCAAGACCCTTAAATTTGGGTTGGCAGCATACAAAAGGCAGCAACTTATAAACTTGCCTTGCAAATTGGAAGTGGGTTATATGGCACCGTATTTTCATTCCAGACTCCAACTCATTACTCTGTAACATCACAGATTTAGTCCTCAAGGGGAGCATCTACACATTCATTAATACACCTTAGATACTGCACATTTTGTTTAGTACTTTCTTAATAAAGTACTAACTAAATTAACAGTACCTAGTGTTACTGCACAGTAGTGCCAGCGCACAGTTATTTAGTGACACCTACTCTACATTAGCCTAATAGCACTGCACAGTAGGATATTAGCATGGTTTTTGCCATGGCACAGTACTGTGCAGTGTTATTAGACCAATTCACAGTAAATTGGTCATGAAGACATGTCCAGGGTGGATTAACCATGGAGACAGTAAGCCATGTATGTGTAAGGTAATTACATTGCATAGAACATACAGTGACAAAATGACATCTTCATGTACCATTCAGGGAAACACCACATGCATGTGGGCTTTAAATTTATTACTAGATTTTTATTCTAGTTACTACATATAAATATATAAACTGGTTATAAGAAGTCAACAGCCAAAGGATCACCAAATATCATTTGCCAAACTTAATTTTGTTTGGCAATATAATAATAACAACATCTATTTTCAGAATTAGAGACAGGTGATCTGTAGGTTTGTTTTACAAATCACAAGAATTAGTTACATCTGGAAAAGATCATTTAAAAAGCACACTCAGGGATTAATTCAATCTTTGTATTTGCTATCCCTGAATTTAACCATCACAAATAAAGACAATATTTTCCATAGGTGATATTAGGCAACTACATAATTTGGTTTTCATTTGAATAACTTGTTGGCAAATGCTGCAATAAACAATGCTTGCTATTTACAATGCCTAATTTTTGCTAATACCTAGTCTGTCTGCATTGCTGGTTCTAAAGCTATAAGCACTTCTGCAAATGTTTAAAGACTAAAGGGAGAATAAAAGTCCAAAAAAAATTAACTGCCCATTGGATTGAGCCCCATCTTGCAAATGAAAAATTGTACACAAAAAAATTTTGCAGTATTAGCTACCCAATTTTTATCATTTTTTCCTACAACTATAGCCCAAAACTTCACTATGTGCTATTTGTCACCCTGCAGCAGGGGGCACACAAAAGAAGATGAAAGCTTCCATTTGCCAGTTGAGTTTCTTCAAGTGGCCATGCATTTAGCTCTACTGATCCCAGATTCAAGCTCTGCCGAAGACTCATGGCAGTGGACAGTTTGGCTGTTGAACCAAAAGTAGGGTAAAGTTCCTCCATCAGAATTTCCTCATAGAGAATGCCTTGCCACCACTCTTTACCTTGTTATGATTAGATGCAACATAAATCTATGCAACTAATAATGCTATATTCCCCTCATAAAATAAAGGTCAGATTCCATTTTCTATTTCACATGGAAAGAGAAGATTTTACAACTCCAAAAGATTGCCTTACACTCTAGAGGCACATCCCCATATGCAGAGATATGCATTTGCCACAGCACAAATAGTAGTGGCACAAATTTGTACCTCTGCTTTTTGCCACTGTGCACACCCCTGCACATGGGGTTTGCTGCAGGACAAAATGCCCCACTTTGGAGAAACTGCCTTCCCCCCCCCCCCCCCTTCTTGGCTCCTGGCATGTTGGAGGAGCTTGGGAACATCTAAAGAAACAGAGACACTCTGGCTGGCAGCCAGAGCATCTCCCTGGAGGACACAGCCTCCCGTTGCTTGAGTGCACACTTCTGGATCATGCGCCATGCCACTTTCTTGCAGAGGGTTGGGGTTTTTTGGGGGAGGAGGAGGTTATACCAGGAGTTCCCTTTATCAATTTTGGTGCCACACTGCAAATTTGCAGTGAGGCAAATGGTTGTACATGCACCATAAGTGGTTTTCAGCACCTCAGACAGTTGTGAGGTGCCACAATCCACGGTCATCCCCTAACTGTAGTCAAATGTTTCCAGAGCACTAGTGAATTGCTCTGTCTGTCTGAAACATGTGCTAATAGCAATGTAGGTGACCACCTGCTTAGAGGTAGCTCTAAATAAAACCTGGGAGTAATTGAGGGTGATAAAAGGTATGGGTGGCTGTAGTGAAATATACTTGTAAAAAAGAGGTTTCATCCTTGTGCATACAGTAACTGTATTAAGAATATTTGTTAGTGGATGAAAATCTGCATTTATGCTCTGGGGAGATTACACTGAAATCTACAATATAGGAGCATACATTTAGCCCCAGTTTAGGGTCTGACTACTACCTGAGGGATAAACAGTGACCATTAACAAATGAATATCAAGTAATTGCATGTAGCCCACGTAGTACCTGGGTAAGTACTCCCCTCTCCATTTGACAGGAGAAGTTAGCAGGGCATGTGAGCTGTGGGGTGAAACTGCTGGCTGCATGCAGTTTCCCTCCTTCCCCTATAGAGAACCAAGCCAGCATATGGTGTAGACTTAACTATATACGATGTACTAATACAATAAATCATAACAAAAATAAATAGAAAAAATAAACACACACACACTAGGGCTATGCAAAATTCCAATCGGGTGTTTCATTTCCATGCTGTTTTGACTTGTTTTGAGCTCAAATCAGTGAAATTGAAATGAAACAAGAGGCTTCTGTCATGGGCAGGGTCCTCCAGGAGAGCCGTGATCTCCGTAAGGCCCCTTCCCCTGTGCCAAGCCGGTCCAAGGGAACCCTCCGATTCTTGCCTGCCACGTCTTTGATGTTTAAATCAGTTTGGGAGGCTGCCTTACGCCCTCTTGGACATGGTTCATTGGGACCTCCGTCCCCGTGGACTCCCAGGCCCCTTGTGGGTCTTGTCCTGTAAATGGGTGCTTTGGGGGCACCCTAGCTTTAAGGGCTATGCATGGCTCCAACCACCCCTTATACCACGCCCCAAGCCTCGCAGCTGGAATGGGCGTTATTTGGTCTCTCTGTCAACACTCACGCCCGTCTCTCGGGCCTCCTCTGTACTGCTACCCTCTCTCCAGGCCTCCTCTGTACTGCCGCCCAGCTCTCAGGCCTTCTCGGTACCGCCGCCCCACTCCTGGGGCCTTCTGTGCCCACTCTGGGCCTTCTCAGTCAAGCCACCCTTCTCTCAGGCCCACCACACTGCTACCCCCTTTCTCCGGGGTTCACCGCACTGCTACCCCCTTCTCCGGGGCTCACCACGCCCTCACTGGGGCTTCTCAATAGTGCCCCCTCTCTGGGGCTGGGGCCTATGCACCCTGTACACTGCACCCTCACTGGCACTGGGGCCCCCAATGAAGATGCTGCACCCTCACTGGCACTGGGGCCCCCACACCACTGTGGGTCCCTATGAGGATGCTGCGCCCTCACTGGCGCTGGGGCCCCCACACCACTGTGGGTCCCTATGAGGCCTCCTCCATCCCCTTATAGCCTCACCCAAACCACCAGTGTAACAACAAAGCAAAACACAAACTCAAGCCTCTTGGCTACACCTTAAACATAAGCCGCCTGGCTAAAACAATGTTGCTCGGACATCTTAGAGCTGTCACCCTTTACTCAGCTAAAGCTGTACCTGTAGTCAGGCTGCTTCTTGCATCTTTGCTTTGGGAGCTCCTACCTCTCTGGCTGCTGGCAGAGAACTGCTAGCCTAGCCTCAGCCCCTGGGCTTTATAAGGGCCAGGCCCTGCCCCTTCCGGTCAGCTGACCTTCCCTGGCTGCCCCAGCAAGCCACAGCTGGGCTCCTTATTCCCTGTGAGGGCCCTTTCCCTGGCAGTTTCCCTTCTCTAGGAGCAGGGCACCTCAATGCTCTGCGACAGCTTCAAAACAGCCTTGAAACAAAACATTTCAAGGGCAGTCAAAACATTTCAAAAGTTTCAAAATGTTTCAAGTTTCAAAGCTGGGCTTGCTTGCAGGGACACAGAAAGTAAGAAGAGGGAGGGGGAAGAGTGGGGAAGGACTGCTCTGATATTGACTCTGTAGCTGGCCTGTGACTGTGATCCTTCCCTGAGGTCCTTTCCAATCCCAGTGCTCTGGGGAAAGGATGGAAAAACACCATAAAGAAAAACATTGTTTGAACTGAGCTGCTTTTTGCCTTGGAGTCAGTTACTGAGCTGTGTCTTCCAAAGGCTATCATTCATTTCCTACTTGCTAGCCTGTTCCTAGCAAGTGGGATTCAATGCCTTTTGTTTTCTATACCCTTTTATTTTATTATTATATTCATGCATTCCTTTCAATTTATTCCTCCCCCAAAATCCTTTTTGTTAGTCTATTTTGATTCTTTCCCCCCAGAAAAGAAATATGTGTTTTTCTCACTGTGTGTATTCCATTCACTGTGCAGGGAAGCACAGCATATATTGCATATTATAATATAGAATTTATTCAGGAACACATACTACATACATTTATATATTTAATTTATTACATAAATACATAAATACATACATACATTATATAAATATACATACATACAATTATGTACATATACTACATAAATCAGAATACATTACAGAAAGATACAGATTATCCAGCACACCAAGGCAAACACATTGTGAAACACACCATGAAATGTGCTGGAAAGGCAGCTGGCTAGCCTTAGCCTTCAAGGAGGGACAGAAGAGCTGTAAGTTTCCCACCCCCCGCCCCCCAAACTGAGACACAGCCTCTTTGCTACAACAAGCGGGCATGAGGCTTCCACTAGTACAGGCAGCAAGGAGAGGGGAGGAGTGCCACTGCCTGTGCCTGAGTCTGCATCCCCTCCAAGAGCACCAGCCATAGCCCCCACCACCACCACCATGACAACAAGTAGCAGCACCAGCATGACAGTCTCTTCCATCCCCATTTCACTTCCCATGCTGAGCCTTCCAGTGCCAGAGGAAGAGCTGGAGCTGGATCTGAGTGCCATAGCAAGGGAAATTCTGGGGGGGGGGAATCATCTGAGTTTGTGTTCTACACCCATCAAGTTTCCCCTAGAGCCATGTCTCCTTCCCCAGAAGGCACTTTGGAGGGGCCTGAGGTAGAGTTTGCCGAGGCAAGTGGCTCAGCTGAGCCTTCTCCTCCTGTTGCTGTGCCTTTGCCTGCTGAGAAGGGGGAAAAGGCTGCATTCACACATGCACCCACACCCCAGAAGCAAGCGGGTAGTGTGGTCTGCGATCATTTTGAGCTGGCAGATGATCCCATATATGCTATCTGCCTGCACTGCCAAGCCAAAACCAGCTGGGGCAAAGGCACAAAAGACATGAACACTATAAGGATGCTGATGCATCTCCACTGGCACCACTCTGTTGCCCTTGTTCCTCCTCAACCTGGCACCAGTGTGAGCAGGTCCAAAAAAAGTCCCCCTCTTGCTTCAAATCACCCGTCTGCCCAAAGCAAAGGAAAGCCACCCTGGAACTGTGGGGGAAAGGCAGACAGAAAGTGGGGCACAATGCAAACATGAGTGAGATCACCAAGACCGTTATGGAGATGCTTGCTGTAGAAGGTCAGCTGTTCTCCTTAGTTGAGTGGCCAGGGGTCAGGTGGCTCATGGCACTCATGGCCCTATCATACCAAGTGCCTGCATGCACCACCTTCAGCAGAACGGCACCTTGACTTTCCACTTTGGGCACCTATATGTGTACACTGGGAGTGCTCCGATGCGCTGTAATTACAGTGTGTCAGAGAAGACTCAATTAATCAAGTCTGCTGGAGCATAATAATTACCACACTCCAGCAGATTTCAGAGTCACATGTATCAGAGTCCCTGCCCTAAAAAATGGTGATAAGGCCACTTTAAGCACCCCCACCGCCATTTTTCAGCACAGGGAGGCTGACACATGTGACACTCTGAGTGCTTTAATTAGAGCGGTGCTTTAATTAAAGTGGCTCCATTTAAACTGCTCCACATCCTGGAATATGTGTATAAATAGCCTTTATTTTCAGGATCTTGCTCAGGCATCTCATGTGGAAGCTGTTCAGTCTCCTGATTTAGTCCACGTTTATGCACCATAAAGCAGGGGTAGCTGCATGCAAGTCTCGTAGATTTGCATCTTCACCTTAGTTGATAGTTTGTTGTTATTCCATGCATGTTTCTGTAATAACCCAAACGTCTTAGCTTCTTTCCAATTCTGCTAGTTCAGTCTGCAGGTCAAGATTCCTGCTGAATGTAGAACCCAAGTCGCAAAAGCTGTCGATGATTCCCAAGATTTACCCTCCAGAGTGATGTCAGGCACTGGTTCTTCCACCTCTTGGTACATGATCACAGTCTTCTTGAGGCTAATTGTAAGTCCAAAGCTTTTACATGACACAGCAAATCTGCCCCAGAGGTTTTTCAGGGAAGATTCACTGTGGGCAACTAAAATTGTATCATCGCGAACAGTAAATCTCTCAGAACCAGCTTTTTCACTTTGGTGTTCTTTTAAACCTTGTGATGTTGAACAAGTCTCCATCTAGTCTGGTTCTAAGATAAATTCCATCATTGCTGTCCTTGAATGCATATAGAAGCAAGAGTGAAAAGTAGATGTTAAAGAGCATGGGGGCTAAGACACACCCCTGTTTCACCCCATTGTTGATGTTAAAGACATTTTATTCTTTGTTTTCATACACTACAGTTGCCTTCACACTTTGAGGTAATAAAATAACTATGTTCAACAATTTGGGGGAACAACCCAGTTTCTTCAGAACATTAAAAAGCCCTGTCTGTTGACTATACTGAAGGCCTTCCTCAGTTTGATGAAGGCTGTGTACAGTAGTATTCATTTTTCTCTACATTTCTCTTGCAGTTATTGACCAAAAAGATACCAATGGTGGAGTATCCTGAGCAAAAACCGCACTGACTTTACTTGGAGTTAACAGAGTGACTAAGGGAAAAATAGTACATTGAGGATTACCAGTACATTCTGATGTTTTACATGTGAATTGTTTAGCAGGCGCTGGTCCCAGGGGTGGCTGCGATGCCCTCTAGTGGCTACTTGGCCCTAGCTTCTCTGGCTTGCTCCCCTTCACCTTTCCCGCCACACCTTGTTGTTATTAGCTGCCTGCTCCAGATCTGGCCCTCGGCCTATCTCCCAGTTAAGCCTCGCCCTTTTGTGGTCAGGTGCTCCTCCGACTGCTGACTCAGCACCTTCCAGAGCTTCTGTCTCCTTAAAGTAACAGGTGTGACCCACGCCTGTTACAAACTGCCAGACTTTTAGCAGATTTAGTATCTCAGCCTTCGGGTATGAGGCAAGATCACCTAATCTATTTCAGCAATTATGCCAAATTTGTACCTTGGTATACACTAATAAAACCAAGGCCCATAGTGAATATATATGTATCTCTGGTTTTATTTCAATATTTGATTGTTTAAAATCCATATAAAATTTTAACTATCTCTCACTGAAATACTGAAATGTGATTGTTCATAATCGGTTTTTACTTTTTAACTTTCTCAAACTTTGTTATAAGTATTTGATATTTCTGTCCCATGTAAAATTTATGTGTTGAAAGAATTTAGGTCGCATGATTAAACACTTAGATAACAGAAGCCAAAATTAAGGTTGAACAGGCATTTTTTAAAGGTACATCCTTAATCATAATTTTCCAATCCAGACTAGTCTTTGATTACACAATCACATCCTCTTTTTAAATAATTCTGTCTGATATCATGCTGGGGTTTTTGTAACTCTGGGCCCTGATCAAAATCCCATCAGTAGTTCCTTGCAGTTTCTGTTGTGTTTTTTTCCTAGATATAGTGCTGCACTATGATGGCATCTCTCAAAACAACCTTTTGCATGGTAAACAGCAGGATACTAAGCTTTTATTCTTACCCCTTCCTGGCAGTTAATTACTGATAGATATCGATATAGATATAGATGTCAATATCAATATAGATATATACACACATATGTAGAATACACCCACCTTTTATTTCTGTGTAAAACTATCTGCCAACAAAGAATGGATTAGTGATAGTAACATTTTATTCTGTCTGTGCTTTTAAAAGATGTTCTGCTCAAGAAAAAGAAGTAAAAACAGAAGAAAAAGGCGTTCCTTTTGAGAGCACAAAGCTGTCACGACAGGTGACTCATGTTGGGCTGTATTAGTCATGTCATGGAACATTATATAACTGGAGGCAATTGACACAACAGAAACTGACACATCACAACTTAACTTGTCGGCAGTTATATGTATAAAGCTAAGGATTCAAAAGAAAACACAGTGAGGAAAAAGCTTTGTGGTTTTATAAACACCACTACAAAAAAATGATGAAAAATGTTCTGCTTTGTAAATTATATTTTTTCACATTCTTTCTATTTAAGTAGCTCTCACTGATGTTAATTGGCCAGACTATGGACCCCTTACTGACACTGAGCAGTTACTCATGTAAATAATCCTTTTGAAGTCAGTGAGAGGAATCACACGTGTAAGTACTGACTCACTAATGTGAGTAAGAATGGCAGAATCTGGATCACAGTTACCTAGTGGGTCAAAGGAAAATACGTTTGCAATTTCACCATCATCATAAAACAAGAGGCTAAATTCACCCCAGCTCCATTGATCTAAATATAGTAGATCTATGTGTACTTCCAGAAGGGGCAAATTGGCCTATACATATTGCCAATTGCCAATGTTATCCCCACTGCTCTCCACATCCCCCACACCCAATTCAGCATTTTATTATGACCTACTATTTTGGCATAGAGCCAACAGTGACTCCACTTTCAAATAATGTAACCTAACATAAATGATTCAGGGCATAAAGATGGGGATTTCAAGAACCATTCTATAGGTATCAAGAATCATGGATTAATACATGCCATTAATAATTTGCATGGTGCATAGATTTTAGCGTGGCCTTATTTTTGCATGGATGATTCCTAGGGCAAGGCATATGTCTCACAAAGGGAAAAGGGTGCAGTTCCCTATACTGCTATCTTTTCCTACAAGCCATGAACATCCCCTCATACTTAAAGGAGTACCAAGCGTTTCCAAGGTATTTCCCACTGGGTGTTTGTTATCCCAAAGAGGGTCAGTGGCAGGAAGCAGGGCCATAAATTCACCTACTATTCAAAATCCATCAGAGCTAATAAGCTACATAGAATAGTCCATGCCTTTAAAGGGCTGTAGCTATTGGTACATTCACCAAACAGCTAGAAGCCCTGGGATGCATCACCCTGGAGGAAATGTGGCTCAGCATTTACCATAACTATAGACTACATATATTTTCACAAATTTAACTGTAAATCTGAAACTAGCTTATGTGTGCTGGTAGTATGAAGATCTGAAAACACATCTCACCACTGCAGAACCACAACACTGACACTGAAGTGACAGGCAAAGAATGCAAAATGAATAGCACAGGCACTGGGGATACATTACTGTTTTCCCTCACAGTGGAATAGTTCCCATCTATCTATGTTGAGCCACACGGTGTTTTTGCCACCTGGTATCCATAGGAGTGCCAAGTGGCAGACACTAGAGTGGGTTTAACTGATGAGTGGAGTTTCCCATCTGGTACCTAAAGTAACTGTCTATGCATCCTTTATATTACCACAGCCAAAAACCCAACAGGGGTCTTAATAAGCCATAAACAGGAGATTCAACTGAGTCAAATGAGAAATTCTAGCTGAGCCCATAAGAGTTGTTGATAAACTAGTTTCTGATGGAGTAACCCTTTCCTTATCCTTTTGATGTTGTAATGAAGATTTTTTTCCAAGAGTCTACAATCTACAAACCCTTCTTGAAGAATTCTGATGGCAATGGTCACATGTCAGCTATCTTCATTTTATGCTATTTCAGTGATTTACTTGTAAAGCTCAAATAGCCCTCTATTGTTGCATTAGTAAAGTAATATGTATGGTTAACCAAGAAAGGAGTTCTTCACTGTTATTATTTTGGGCATTACTGTTGAGTCTTGGTGAGTTTTATGAGCACGCACACATACACAGAATACTTAAAGACTGAGTAATTTTTATTGTTAAGGTTACTGCATCATTGAGCTGAGTTATAGCAGTGTTTGTGTGAGTGCATGTATTATCTGTAAATTCAATGGCTGGCTTCCTAAAAAGCTTCTTTTAATAGGATTATAGTTGTGTGTTGAAAGATGGTGAAAGATCAAGTAGTGTACAAGGTCATACTGTAGACATTATTCTTTTCCAACTCCCAGACTGGAATATCTACGTTTCTAGTCATTATTTTCTTTAAAACATATCAGTGTGGAAAAAATACAGATCCATGCAATAACAGTCCAATCAAGCACCTTTTCAGCATCACTTCACATGATAGGTAGGATGATGGGTTACTGGGAAAGTGCTTACTCTGGTTATCTTCATGGTCCATTCCTAACATACAAGACCACAAATGTTCCAACCCTGATAGGTATTTGAATGTTTTTCAAGGACTGGAAGAACAGAAAATTAAAATGTTAGCCAGTGACAAACATGCTGTATTCTTTTTATTCTTTATGCTGCAGCAAACTTGCACTGATATTGAACCAGGAAGAAACCCAATTAAATCCCAGAACCAAACAGCTCCCAAATTCTGAGATGTTTTTGAATCTGCGGGTGCTGGCAGGTATGCAGCTCTCCACTGTAACTAATAGAACTTTACAAAAAGTGCCATGAGTTCCAGCAAACCCCCAACCCAACAGACATTCACTGTTCAGTTGGAGGGAGGGGCAATGGAACTACACTTTGGAGTCAATGCAGGGGAGAGAGGTTGCATGTCTTCAGGGTCTCTCTCCTAGCCTTACCCCCCCATTCCAGCTTTGGTGCTGTTTCAGGATGGGAGTGGGGAAAGGGTATACTAGAAGGACTTGCACCAGAGGGTAGAGCGGGTGGATTGGAGCCCACCATCCGGTGGGGGGAGGGGAAACAGGAGCCCGGGGTGGGGAGGGGCTCCAATCCATTACCAACTCACCCTCCAGCAGAGGCTGGGCAAGCCCCAGATGGAATCCCTTCCCTGCCTACCCCCCACCCCCACATCCCATTCTGAAGACAGCACCAGGGGCAGGACTGGGCTGATGCAGCCCAGCCCTGCTCCCAGGCAGGGACAAACAGAAGTTAATGAAGGCACTTCACTTTGGAACACCTTCATCTGAACCCTCATTAAATGAGGGTTAATTTGTCCCACGATTTGGCACTTTTAAAGTGCTCTGCAGCCATGGATTTCTGTTAGGGCATGGCTGTAGAGTGTTTCAAGGCACTGATTGCACAACAACCATGACTTCTGTCTGCACTCTGAGTCTGGAACCAGACTGAAACTTGAAAGATAGCCCTTATATTTGTATGGACCTAACTGAAACACTGTTCTGAAGTGCTTGCATATACCAGGGACCTGAAACTGCCATCTGAACTTCTAGTAGGGAAACAGATAGGAGCTGCATGTGGCACCTGACATCCCTCTGAAAACCAGGCAAGGCATTTTTGAGAGTGCAGGAAAGATTGAAAGGGTGGGTTCAGATGAGTGCTCACATGCAGTATGCAGCACTGCAGACCAGTCTGTGGCACCACATACTACATGCACTACACATGCAGGTGTTCCCCACACTGCTAATTTGCAGTGTGGAGAGGTGGGGGGCAGGAAGGGAAGGTTTGACACTGGAAATCCTCGTGTCAAAAAAAAACCTACACCTGAAAAAAGTGGGGCAGCACAGTGGGCTCAGCAGTTCCCCTGTCTTTATAAACTCTGTCTTAAGTTTGGCTTTGGCACACTAACCTAAGGCAGAAGCATGCTGTATCCCACTTGTCTAATAAATGCTGGCTTGTTTTGGAAAGGCTGCCGGTGTCACTGCAATTATTTATGGTTGATTACTTCCCTTTAAGGGCAAGTCCCCAACAAGATTCAAGTTAATTTAGACTTCCTGGAGGGGCTACAGGGACTGACAGGGGCATTGTAACCCACAGCCCCAGTCTCAGAGCTGAATGACCCATGTGCCTTACTTTAAAAAATTTGCCTCAAGGGGTATGTAGGGAGGTTATATGCATGTATATTTGTGTATATGACACTGTCATTGTATTGTTTCATAAATAAAGAGCTACAGAATTTAGTTTTCAAGTTTGGCTGTAACAGGCTTTTTCTTAAAGGGTTTTATATATATATAAAGACGAAAATGCCTGTTACAGTCAAACTTGAAAATTAAATTCTGTAGTTCTTTATTTATGAAACAATACAATAACAGTGTCATATACATAAACATACATGCATATAAACTCCCTACATACCCCTTGAGGTAAACTTTATATAGATAACTATATAACCAGAACTATAATTTTGTGGATGTTATCAGTAAATACACACATATTGATAACATCCACAAAATTATAGTTCTGGTTGATTAGTTGAGGGGTAGGAGGGGACTAATTTGGACATCATAAATAGAAGTGTAGATAGAAAATTGATCACTTAAACTATAAATGTAGAATTCATCTTCCAGTAGCCCCAAAAGAGAGACTTCCTGCTGTCTATATCAGGCACTGGCATATTTTCCCATCCCCCACTCTTCCACACACCTCCCAGATCAAATATACAAAAATGCATCTTTCATCTCCAGTCACGCTTACTGTATGACGCACACCAACTTGAGCAAAAATAATCTGAAGCAAAATTGTGTCACTCTCAGCTAAGTATTTTTATTATTATTTTTAAGAATGAGAGAAATCCCTGAAAAAAAAACAATCTTTCTTTTTTCATTTTTGGTATTTGAGTTTGCAATACAGAATGGGAAACAAAGCGACTGCGATGTGATTTGTCCAACCTAAGGGCAATGTCTTTTTATTCTTCAGACTATATTTAGAACTGTCACTTGTTAAGAACACTGTCAGCCAAAATTAATTTACAGAAGAAGCTTTGCATTGCACACATTCCCCGAAGCACTGATACTGTAATATCACAAGCAACCAAAATAAAAGGAATGTGTGATTGTACAGTCTAAATATTGATTAATTCATACCAGTTTCATATACATTTTAACATTTAGGCTTAATATGATCCATTGCTAGGGAGATCCTCTAACATATTCCTTTTTCAATCCATGTTTGATTTTGCTAGTAGTTGTGTTCATGGGCTATCAACAGAAAATGTTCTTTGTTATTCAGACTGAGTGAAAAAAAGTAGTAATATTTAATTCAGGACATTAACAGCCAAGTTGAGAACTGATGACATAAAAATGATGCTTTGCCATAGTTACCAGTTCTGCAGGAACACGGGCCTCATTCTTTAAGTTTAGCTTTGAAACTGTAGTGTACAGTGCAGACTGACCACAAACTCTATTGTTTTCTTCTGACAGAGTTTAAGCAAGTTCAAAATCAGGATAAAAAGCATTGTTCTTGTTCACATATTTGACATATGTACAGACACACAGACAAAACTATGTTTTCCATTATACTTCCCTATGTGCACTTGCAGAGAATCCTCTAAAAATGGATCTTCCCCCTTCCTCCACTATCAATTTTTATTTCCCTATCTGAACTCGACAGAGGCCTGTGTGCACCTGTCATGCAGGAGGAAGGGAGGCGGGTCATCAGTGGTTCCAGATAACAAGCAACAGCCTACTCCATCCCTACAGATCATCCTCAGAAAACAATTATAACCACAAGCTATATTATATATTTTCATATATTCCATGTAGAATAGAATAGAATAGAATAGAATAGAATAGAATCCATTTATGTTTCTCAACTCCTTTCTGTGGCCCAGAGTTACTAAATAGGCTGCGTTGTGTCCCTGCTAACAGATGAAGGCAAAAGCAATACACTTGCACAGAGAGCTGAGAAGGGTGGGGGTGGGTCTCTAAATTTTCTGAGATTAGAGCAGGCCCTGTTATTTTTTGTATAGGACAAGCAAACCTATCCCTCATCATGAATGGGACAATGTGAGGGAATATCCATAAATTTCCAGGTATTTGCCCAGGATTTAAACTGTGGTAGTGTTTCTAATATATACCATAGATGATATATATCCTATCTGAGGATTTATTCAATGAATCAAGAAGCTCAAGAGGACTTTAAAAAACAGAAATATCTAATTTTTTTAAGTCTGTAAAACAGCCAGATAAGTAGATACATTATTTATGACAAACCAAAGTTCAACTCATTTATTGTGTTGGATGCCAGTTTAAAAACTTTCATAAATAAAGAAAACCAGTATAATTTAATAATTTTATCAGAACGGATCTGCTATCCTATAAAAATTGCCACAAAATGTATCTAAAGATGTAAAATAAAGGACTACATTCACACCTGTTTGAGCTCCTTCCAAATCAGGGTGAATTTGCTTTTTGGTTTGTAACTCTGCTTACAGCTGTGTCTGTGTATACATCCTTTAATCATGAAACTCTTTGAAAACTGAAGTTAAGTATTTATACCATGTAAAAGTGAACTACAGTTTTCAGTAGCTGAAGGAGCTAGAAAGAATGACAGGAGTGGAGGATGACCATTTGAAGTTCTGAAGCTTTTTCAAAGGCTGCAAAACAGAAATAGGAAAGGCTGTCACACATTTTAATGTGGAGCAAAAGATATTTTGCATGGTCCAAGACATCCCTTCCGACATGTAGCTGTGGGAGGGGAAGGAGTTATGCTTTTAAAATACTGAGTCTAAAGTCACTGTGTAGCTTCAATTATCTCTCCCAGAAGAAAGAAAGAGTGGCAGCTACGCAGAGAGGGATCCATCTTACCAATTACATGGAATGGTAGGAGATGGACATTCATAATTGTTTTACTCTCCACAGATAGACTAGTGTGTGGCAGCCTTGCTTCATTGTTTGATTGTTCCATGTGGTACAGCTACATGGCTTTTGCTTAATAGAGTCCCTAAGGGCTATTCAATCCATTGTTGTCATGAAGGGACAGTGTTTGCACTAGCTCTGTGAACTAAAAACCTCACACACTGCTTTGTGCAGAGAACTGTACAGTAGTCCCTTGCCTGAATAAAATGACTCAATTGGGATATTTTTCTGCAAACTTGCTTCATTTTGCACCTAGTTGTGCAAATTTTAAGAATATCTGGGTTTATTATTGCTCCATGAGATGAATTTTAAAGGATCCAGGTATATACATAGTTCTTGCTTTTAATGACTGTTTTAAAAATGACCCTTGCCTGTTTTGGTTATGATAAGCAGATAAAGGAACTTCAAGACATTCAGTATTCCCTACACATTCCTATATAGGGCTGACATAGACAAGATGGGAGACTATTAGACTGAAGTTCTAAATAAGTTATAATTCAAATTGAAAGACTCCCACTGATTTTATGCCCATGTCTGAGCAAAACTGGTGCAAAAGTTGTGTAGCCAGTACCATGTAAAACTTTGGATAGGTAAATCACAGGATAATCATACGTCTCATTTCTCAAGGACAGTTTTGTTTGAAATGTGTCCTGTCATATGGGGCAAATAAACACTTTTGTCCAATTTTCAGCAGGATGTCCAGTTTAGGTATTTAAAATAAAAACATTTCAAACCCCAGTCCCAGCTTCTGCTCTTCCATCCCACACCCTCAACTGTCCTATAACATGGTCGGCTGAGACCGGGGCTCAGAAACAGCTGAGCATTCTGGAGAGTTGGGGTCAAGGTACAGAGTGTCTTGTTTTGAAATCAAGGAAATAAATTAGCACTACCAGTGCTTAAAATAATTATTAATAATAAATTAGCATTCCTGAGTGGCAAGGCCAACTAGTCCATTCCCAAGGTAATTAGGCAGTCCATGGCATCAAGCAGAAGCAGATACACTGCTGCCTGTTTAGGGGGCAGCACACATGGAGCTGTCTATCATATTTTACCTGTCACAGTAATGTTGCCAAGAAAACAGAAAGAATGGTCTTGAGGAGTCCCACTGAGCAATTTGCATGTGCACATTGGGATACTTAAGTGACCAACTACAGTGCAAGAAGGAGCCTTGTATACCTTGTGGCAGAATTAGCTCTTAATGGTGTTTAAATTTTTTGTTAAGGCCATGAAGCCACATCTTTAGGGATACTGCAGTGTCCCCAGTATGTACAGTAAGGACATTTTATTCTATGCAAAGTGTGTAACCAAGAAATAGTAATATAATGTTGGTGGAATGTCTAAGTCAACCTCAGAGGCAATCTCTCTCAAAAAAAGTACCTCCAAAACAGGAGGTTATCAGAAACCATTATCAGAAGATGCACCCTATTCACGTCTCATTTCTCCAGTTATCCAGAAAGTAAGAATTCGTTACTTGAATTTGGAAATTTATCTGCAACTATGTAAAAGCATTTCAGTTTCATTTTATATTACATCAACTCTTGGTTTAATAGCTTTTTATTTATAGTATTCACCATATGGCACAACTCCAGGGAAGTCAATGGAGTCTTTGCTGCTTATGCTCAAGATGAATTTGTACCAGGTCTAGTATTTTTTCTCATCTATACAGATATCTTGCTACATACGCTGGTCATCTGGGGGAGATTATGCAAAAATCAGACAAAAGTTATTTGCTATTCATAGATTCATAGATTGTAAGGCCAGAAGGGATCTTGGAAAATCATTGAGTCCAGCCCCCTGTACCAAGCAGAAAAGGTAACTGGGGGTCAGGTGACCCCAGCAAGGTGACTGTCTGGTTATGTATTAAGTGGATATGCTATTATTTCTCTAGAAGTATATATAATGTATAAGTTGGACAGTAATATCATCACCGACTCCTATATATTTCTTAGTTATGTCAACTCTCTTGCACTTTCTTTCTGTAGTAGGCCTAGCCCTGAGGGTGGTCGTGGTGCCCCCTGGTGGCCAAAATACTCCTGCCCCACTCTGGCTCCTCAGGGTACCCCGCTCCCCCTTTTCTGGCTTTTCCTGCCTCACCTTGATGGATATATCATAGTAGTTAGGAAGGGTCCTAAAGTAAGCTTCAGTTTACCTCAACTCACTTTGCTTAGCCAGAAGCCCCCATTCCTACTCATGCCCTGCTGTTCATGTCCTGCAGTATTCTTGTCTTAGGTTTTTGACCCTCCTGGCCATATCCATGCCTTAGGGCACAAATCACCTGGGGCATTAATTGTGGCCTTCAACCTCCCTCATTGCCATACCATGCCTTGCAGGTCTTATGCAGACTTCATGCATCAGGGCATCTGACCCCAGGAGATTCAATTTCACATGTTTCTCATTCCTGTTAACAGTTTATTTAGGCAGAACAGAACTATATAGTTTAATTCTGATTTACAATGAAAGCACTAAATAAAAAGAGCACCATATACTGAAATATAGCATAGAAGACTATACTAAATAAGAGAAAAATAATGGTTTGCAATTAGGTCCATGTTTCCAGTTTCTAATAAATCAAATGCTACTCCCCTTTCCTTAATGTGGCTAGAAAGAATGACAGTTGGCCCATAATTTGGCCCAGCATTTCCCACATTGTGACTAAACCTTATACCATGTTGCCAAAGCCGAGGAGAGTACATTTCTCTCGGATTTTGTGACCTTGCGTGGGCTGCAGAAATGACTTCTCATTTTCGTTTTAATGAATCTAGTCCCTACCTATATTAGCAGTGCAATATGCTGCCAATGAGCCATAAGGCTGGTGTGAAACAACCATATCCTATCAGTGTTTTTCCAGAAAATTCACAAATTCCTCAACATGTTACAGCAAAGAAAAGTCCCAGCTCTGAGTAATTCAAAATAAAATGCTATCCAAGGTTTTAGATAAAATTTTCTCTAGAATTTTGTATATGGATCATATAGCCATCTAAAATCTGTGTGTGTGATCATAGCTATTGATTTAATTGCTGAAAGTGGCAGAGTAAATGGCATATAGTAATAATCATTATTATGCCTATTGTCCATTAAAAACTTGTCAATAGACTTAGATAACTCTGTAATTCCCTTCATTTTATTTAGATTAATTAGAAGGTGTAGCAAGTATTGCCTAGATCAGGGTTGTCCTATGAACCATATGCAGCCAGGAAGCCCCTGGTCTCCCACCCAGCCTACATGGCTCTAGCCCTATATGACTCTAGCTGCTCCATCCAGCTTCTAGTTTCCTCCTCACTACTGGCCATGGGGTAGTTGGGGGGGGAGGGGCAGGGGCCACTACATGCACAGCAGGAGGAGAGCTGGGCTGTCTGCACAGCAAGAGAGAGGCTGGGTTTGCCCATGCTGCACATGCAACCAAAGGGAAACTATACTACTCACACGAGGCACATGGCCAGAGTAGCTGGGCTGCTTGCACTGAGGGAGCAGTGAGGGAGCTGCCCATGGGTGGGGTGGGGGGAGAGAAACCCCAGAGTTTGCAATCTATGTGGCATACAGTGGCCCAGTGTCTGTAGCTTGCACAGCCTGCAGCTCCCCAATGTCATAAACTGGATAACCCAGGCCTTGAGGGTATTTACAAATACTGAAGTAACATTATCTATTTATCTAAACCAGTGATTCTCAACAAGGATACTGTAGCAGGCTGGCTGGCACAAGCTTGCAGCGGCCTGCACATTCCTGGCTGTAGGAACCTGCAGGTTGGCAGGGACTACAGTCCAGCTGCAGGCAGTAGGTGCTGATTGCAGGCTGCCTAGGAATGCTGGGACAGCTGCAGAGGGTCATTAGCTGCCCACAGGGAGCTAAAATGCTCCTGGGAAGAGGAGCCAGAGGAGATAAGAGAGGGAAACAGAGGCTAGCAGTGGCAGAACTGAGCCAAGGTACTCTCACAGGAAAAGACCCAAGAACTGTGAGGCTGGAAGTAGCAGCACCAAGACCAGGAGAGGGAACTCACATGAGAGAGAGAAAGAAAACTGCATTGCAGTGCTAAGGGGCAGCATGGAGCCAGCAGCACCTTGTCAGGGCCTGGGAAGAACCCCAGGACTGAGAATCACCCCTTTATGAAGTCTGTTTATGGACTGTTGGAGCTAATAATAACTCCAAACCCGTTACAGGTGCAATGGGTGAAGAAAGATCATTTTAAGGGTATTATGGTGTCCATCCCTTGATGGGCAGCTCCTCCCACATGACACCCTGAACCTACTACAGCACCCCACAGACAAGCAGCATCCATAGCTGCTCTTCCACGGACTTCCATTCCTGCTACCACCTCTGCCCCCCCTGACCCCCCCCCCAGTTTCCATCAGGCTCCATGTTAGCCATCCTCCAACTCCAAGCAGCATGCTCTGCTGTAGGTGTGCAGGCAAGCAGTGGGGTTGGAGCTGCATTTTTCATCCCAGCTCATCCTTCCATTCCTCTCACACTCCCAGGGCCATTTGGAGTGGCTGCAGCGACAGGTTGCTCTGATAGAGAGTATGCAGGTTCCCAGAGGAGCAATCACAATGACATGAGCAGCTTGACTCCTCAGGTATGGATTTGGGGGTAGGAGGATGAGGAAGGGGTCAGAAATTAGAAAATCCCAGCCCAAATGATTGAATTCCATTTTATTATTTTTATTATTATTATAACATTCCATTTTATTTTTATCGTTCTTTATTATCTTTATTATTTTTATTATAAAATACCATTAATTTTTTTATTATTTGTTATTATTTATTGTTTATTTATTTGCTATTATAATTTTTTATTATTACCCTAATTCCTTCTAGGCATCCTAACACATTAATAGTGGTGGTGGTGGTTGTAACAGTTAAGAATGATATATCTTTAGGGTGAATATCAGTACAGAAGGAAAGATATCAATTATAATTTATGTTTATAATATTAAGTCATTCCAAACTTTTTTTTTTTGCCTTTACTCATGATGCTACGCAGCGAATATAATAATATAGGCCAATATTTTAGTTGCTTATTTTATTAAACATGACATGATCAGAATAATTCATTAACTTATTGGAGATTTATGATTTTTGTCATGCCAAAACAAATCTAAACTATCAACAAGGACAATACTCTTAGATACAATTATATTTATATATTTTATAAGAGGAAGTTCTTATCATTTCTATGTATCTTTAAATTTCTATATTATTTCCTTTTAAGCTATAGTTTAGAAAATGTATGTAAGCATTGAGATTATTGGGATTTGTGATTTTGCTAGAATATTTATAAAAGTATTTAATTAAATGTTGCAAATGCACTATAAATTGTAGATTGTAACAGCAGAAATAATTTGGTCAAGAGTCAAACAACTAATAAGACTAGTTCATCAAGAAAAGGACCTCTTGTACAAGTCATCGATTTCATACAGATATGATTTTTATTTTATGAAAGCAAACGTTGTAAGATATTTATCTTTTTGAATGAACCTTAACTTTAAAACAAGATAAGTATATTCCATTTAGGAGATAAAGAAAAGTAGAGGCGTGTTATTACAACCATAAGTCAAACTAAGATCCACTTGAGCCTAATAGCCCATAATGATTATAGCATACCAGTTTCTTTAGCTAGAAATACACAAAGAAATAGTATGGCTACATCGGAACGTTGTTAACTTTGGTTGTTCCTTAAATATTTGAGATTACAAGAATCTCTTGAGATGGATACTTGCAAATATTGTGCAACTATATAAAAATCTTCTTGTAATAACTGGCTGATATCTTTGTTCTCTAAATAATGAGATGGTTCATTTAAAATATAGTAAGATCATTTGATAGTACAAGTGGTGAGTCACCACTGGTGACTAATGCAGGAATCCATTTTTGGATTTAATCTTTAGGAATTAGTTATTTGGCAATCGTTATCAAACTCTGGAAGATAAAAGCTACCTCTTCAATGATTATTAAGATGACCATAACTTCTTTAATGACTATTTAAACTTGAAAACTCTTTAAAAAAAAATAACATTTTAAAGGATTATTTTGAAATTATGAAGACTGTAATATGAAGGGATTTACTGATAGAGAATTTCAATTCCTATTAAACCATAATGGAGCTAAAGGGATATTTCAGAACAATCAAGCCAAGCATGAAGGAGGTACATGTTTTCAGAAAGACAGGATTATACAAAACCCTCTATATTAAATTAATAATTCTCCTTCTCTCTCTCTCTCTCTCTCTCTCTCTCTCTCTCTCTTTCATCCCCTCCTAAACTTTATAGTACTCATCCCAGCTCATCAAAATTTCAAAATATAAGAACTCTTTCCCTTTCCAAGTCACTGTTTCTAAGGGATCTTGTCAGCAGAGGGTGCCCTGGCTTATTTAGCATAATGTGGAGTTTCCCTAAAGATAAAAGTAATCAAAAGCATTAAAATATTTTAATTCCTTTTGTAACTCTCTGAAAATCTCTAGTGACCTCCTGCAAGGAGGCAGCAACCAAATATTTTCGAAGAAAGGAAAAGAACAAAAGAAACTTCAGTCCAGCACAAAGAAGCAGCAACTATCCAGTTCACACTGCTCTTCAACTATGTCAGCATCAAGAGGACTACATGATATGGATGGGATGAAATTATAAAGCACTGCCAAAGAATTAGATTGGCTGACTGGCTTAAGTAACTGATTTAAGTACTTTTTTTCATTTAAGAAATAGTATGCACATTTGCCCATTTAGAACTTCAATAAAATACGAAATAATTCACCAAGCCCTACATCAAAGGCAGGCAAAATATGGCCTGTGGGTGCCCACCAAATAATTGTACCCCACCCAGGCTGCACAGAAGAACCCTGGCCCCAGCCATGGCTAGCATACACAGCTTTTAGACAGGGTCACTGCTGCCACTGCTGCAGCCACCCAGGGACCTGCTCAGCTTTCCTGGCCTCCAGTGGTTCCTCCTCATGTGCCTGGTGCAGTGCTCACTCCACTAAGTTATAGTAGATGTTTGACTTTTAGTCAAACATCCTGAGGGGCCGTGGCTACAACATGACAGTCAACGCGCTCATTGTGGGAACACTTGGAGCCTGGGACCCCAGCAATGAGAGCGTTCTGCGTGCCTGCTGCGTCTCCCGCTGCTATGCCAAGCTGATGCGCTTCCTCATGGTGTCCGACACCATCCATGGGTCCTGCGACATGTATGTGGAACACATCATGGGCCACCACCAGTACTCCGACCCCACCAGATGAACCACCGCCGGGCTGGACCGGACCCAGAGGGGACCGCCTAAACCAGATGGACCTCTGCACCAGATGGACCTTCACTTCAAGAGGATTCTTCAACAACGGACGACCCTGCTCCACCCGAAGAGGACCCCCATGGTGAGACTCTACATGGACTGAGACACTTTTTCTTCGAATCACTTCTTCCACCATTGCAGACCATTGTAACAGGTTTGTATACATTGTATACAAATAGATTTGTATATATCTATCTTCTTTTTCTCTCAGCGTCATGAACCCCCTCCTCCCCTTCCCTCTCCCCCCCCTCCCCCCAACCCCAGGTTTAGTTGGCTAATATTATATCTCCTGTAACCTAATTGCATTCCCCTCCTCACCCCCATCCCTCTATTATTAGTCCCTGGCTCGGGCGCTATGTATTTCCCTACTGGCTTTTGTCATCCTTTTTGGATTCACAATCCTAAACATCTACTAATAAAAGTCAATATGATTTAGTTTTCTTGAGTTCCAAGATGGCAGCCCTCTCCCCCCCCCCAAGTACTTCCAGTGGCACAAAGGTCAGGGGTTAGGGGCAAGACTTCCAGTCCCAAGATGGTGATCAGGGGGCGAAGCACCTGTCAAGGGGCAGGGCTACCCCTGCAGCCTTCAACAGCTCACCAAAATTCATTAAGTGGCCCAACAGCTGAAATAATTTCCCACCCCTGCCTTACATGAAATTCTTTGTCCATCAATCAAAGTGTTTAGTTACCTATGAAACTTAAATAAGCACAGTACTCACCATATTTTCTTGCAAACAACATGCCCTGAAATGTAATATGTACTATGTCTGGGAAAGGCAAAACGAAGAAAAAAAGATTTTTCAGAGTTCTGATTCTCCAGAATCCTCAACATATTCAGCTTCTCTTTCCTGCTTTATTACATCTGAAACCTTTGCAGCTCCTAAAAACTGGTCTCCATGGCTTGATCTTTGATTTTGAAAAGAGACTCCAAAGCTCTGACATAGGAGGATAGAGGCCTGGAACTGCCAGCAGACAGGAAAATTGCTCTAAGAAAGATTATATTGATTACTAGAACATCAAGACCATTTTTTTAAAGGAGACAATCATTAATACCTTTGGAGTGAAGAACAATGAGCCATTAAGTCAACTGATTCCCTGTGCTATCTGAATAGCAATACAACAGCTACTGCACTGTGGAGCAGGAATCAAAGCAGTGTGCTTCTATCCTGGACAGAAATTCAAAATTCCTGCTCAGTACTCAAATCCCATTTTGTGGGGGCTGATTTTAGAGGAAAAGATGTATGTTGTATATGAGAAAATATGGTATTTGGGAAATGAAGTACATTACACAAGGGTAGGCCTATTCTCAGAGCTGTAACCCCTGTAAAAAGTCTCTACAACGAAAGAAATAGAAGGGATCATAACTGAAGAAGCCATTGTTTATTGATTATGTTCCATTTTATTTTTCACTTTACTTTTTTAAACTATGAAATAGTCAGAGTTTATCATTGTGATATACTCCCTAAATAATGTTTTACAATTGAAATGCTTCAGATATGTTTAAATGTTGTAATGTTAAAATTAAGACTGTCTGGCTTTAAGATAAAAAGCCCAAACCCTAGTAAAACAACAAGATTGTATGGGACCAAACTTTGGTTTTACTGAACCAGCAAAAATAGTTTTAATTACATTCAGCCTGCTGCACATACTCTAGCAATGGTAAAATTAGCTCTAAAACACTTTATTTTATCTGTTTTGCAATAAAATAATGCATTATCACATAAATGACTTAATTAAATGCATTAATTTGGGATTTGTAAACATTTTAATATTTCAGGATGTTAAATACTCTTTCTTAAGAGTCACAAGGATATATGTTAACAAAATATTCCATATCCATTGATGTCTTTCATGAGTGAGCACCTATCACCCATTTTCTCAATACCAAGATAATCAAGGAATACCCTACGCATCCTTGAATTTTAAAAAAAATGTTCCCTACCCATGATGAATAATTTCCAAATAAATTTCTTAATGAATTATGGTAATTTCATACCACTTTACATTTAGTGGGTGCATCTACACATGCATTTTACTGGAGACTTGACTAATTAGCTCTGCAGTAAATTGTCACCATCTATATGTGTGCCCCTATTAGGGTGCAATAAATCAATTAACTCTGGTGTAGGATACTGTCCATGACAAATACTATCCTACAGCAGTTATTTAATGTGCTGAAATGCATACCTAGACAGTGACTGGGGCTGGCTGGGTCACAAGGTTGCTAAAGTGTGGGGGCTGCCTGCTGCCTTGCCCCACACTGTAGCATCCTCATGTCCCAGCCAACCCGTCTGAACACAATGAGTCAGGGCAGAGCAGCTCCATGCTGTCAGGCTGATTCCCTGGGACCCCTGCTATCTGGGGCTGCTCCACCCTGGCTCAACATGTGTAGTCCCAGGCACACGTGTAAACACTGGGCCCAGGAGCAATAAATTACAGCACAAATTGCACTGGAGTTTATTGGTCCATGCTAATTGTATATATACCTATAATTGTATATGTACCCATTATGTACCCACTTTTCACAAAGACATAGGAATAAGAACATTAAGAGGAATGTCACTTGCAAACCAAGGAAGTGATATTTCTACTTTATACAGCACCGAAGGGGCTTCACCTGGAGTACTGTGTCCAGTTTTGGGCCCCACATTTCATCACTGAAATGTGGACAGTTTGGGAAGAGACAGAATACAAAATTTGGGACAGAACAAAAAGAATTATTAGGGACCTGCCTGGGAAGCATAATTTATGAGAATTAGGATTATTTAGTCTAGAGAAGACTGAGGCAAGATTTGATAATGGTCTTCAAATACCCACAGGGCATTTACTGAGAGGATGGAGATGGGCTTTTGTCTGTAGCTGTAGAGCAGTGCTTCTCAACCTGTTGGCCATGACCCAAAAATGGGTTACAAGAATATATGAAAGGATTGTGAACAAATTTTAATAGTGGATTTTCCTTTAAAGGAAAAAAAACATGGGAAACTGTGGTTTTTCCTTTGCAGGCTGGCAGAGTTCCAGCCTGCAAGGGGCTGCTTGGGGCTCCCCATGCCTCACACACACACCCTCATGCCCCACATACACGGGGGGCTGGGACCTGGGGGTGAGGGGCACTGGGTTGGAACTGGCCATCAACATTTACAAATGGGTCCTGGTACAAAATGTTGAGAACCACTACTGTAGAGGACATGACTAGGAGCAATGGCCTTAAGTTTCAGCAGGGAAAATTGAGGTCGGAGATGAGGAGGAACTTTCTGACTATGGTAGTACTAAAACACTGGCACACACTACCTAGATAAATTCTGCAATCTTCATCCCTGGAAATTCTGAAGCGTAGGTTAAACAGACAATTGGCTCAGATTGGCTTAGTCATGGATGCTCCTGCCACGAGCAAGGGGCTGGACTAAATGACCTCATGAGGTCCATTCAAGCACTAATTTTCTATGATGCTAGGAACATAAGGCTGTGTCATCTAATCAAGTCCCCTGCTACAGCAGGCAATGATAAAAAACCTTGTTCCTGGTTCCAGTTTCAGTACTTTCAGAACTCTTTGGTGGTGATTATCTGAGCTGCCTAACTTCATTATATTGAGCACTTTTGAGTTTTACTTCTCATCATATATTAGATAGACAATTCTACTAAATTGTCATATCTCCATTGAAGTCAATTCAACAGTGGAGATGTCATTTTTACCAGCTGAGATTTGTTCCCATTGATTTTTGTCACAGAATTACTAGTTGAGTAAGATATTTTTAACTGGACAAAAGAGACAGATGCACTTCAGTAGAAGTAGCAACCATACTTGGACTTCTGCTGTGGATTTAAACACCTCCTTTCTTGTAGTTTCTAACTGATAGAGAAAAGCAATATTAAAAAACTAACAAGTTGGATTGACTAAAAATTGCAGGCCCGTGTCTTACAACTAAATTCTGTTGCCCCAGTGAGTTTTCTCTGTTTCATCTTTATGCTCTAAGTTCAAGGAAGGGTTTCTTTTGTGCCTGTGTAATGCTAAGGACTGTGTCCATGTTAAGAAAACCAACAAGCATGGTATTACTAGAAAGTAAACATGACTGAGATACAGCTCTACATTTTAAGTGCAGTTTCAGCCTCTTTAGAAAAAGGCTTTTATAGGGGGATCTCATCCTTACTAACTGATTAATCTGCAAACCAGTTAATGATACATACTTTGGCCCTTCAAAAGATACAGTACAAGCCATAATGTGAAATGAAAATAGTAAATTGAAAGTACACAGTAGGAGAAGGTAGTAAACAGTCTGCAATTGCGGCCCACAAAGAATGAACTTCAGCTACCCCCAGCTGTAAATAATGATTTATTATAAAAACAAACGTAAATTGACAGTGGTAAACTGTGCCTACAGGCACCTTTCCAGCATGCAGCAATAAAAAAATGTACAGGCAACTTCCTAGTCTCTTAAGCCATGAACATCAATAAATATTTAGAACTACTTTGTGACCATCCTACTGAGCAGGCATGAAGCCCAGCTTGCAGCACTTCTACAACAAAGTTAGGCTCATGCCTGCTGAGTAATATTGGTATACAGAATAACTACCACACAGCTCTGCTTCTCCAGAATTTATGTTCCCCATTTCATACACACATTCAGGAATCACTGGAAGTAATATAGGACGAAACAGTGCTTTCCCTGAAGAACAACAGGGAAGTTCAGAGGAAGGGACTGTCAAGAGATATAAATGACAGCTGCCACTCTCCCCCTAGACTTCAAATGATTAACTTTTTTAGACAATAATCTACCTCAGGCTTGAAAATCCACCTTACATTCCAAATAACACACCCAAATAACCCACTCAGCATTCACCTCTTTCATATAATCTCTCTCTTTCATTTACCATCTTTAAGCAAAAATATGATGACTGGGTGATTCATCGCTACCATTGAACTTCTGACCTCATAAGAAATCCCATAATTCTATAACATTTCACTCTTTTTCTTTCACTTAAACATCTAGTCGAAACCATCACTGACACAAGGAAATAAACATTCCTCCAGAATCAGTATGGTGCAGAAGATATAAAGCAGTACTGGCATATGGGAGAAATGGATTCTTTGTCTGTCTTTACCATTGCCTGGATCATAGCTTTAAGTCTCCACAACTCTAACTGGAGATAGTGATATTTACCCTTCACTACAAAGGGCTTTGAGATCTACATAAGAAAGGCTTTATATACTATTTAGTCTTTAAGAAGTGTTAGTTTTGTCCATCCCTTGAGATGAAGAAACCTATATTACAGTAACTCCCATCTTCTTGTCATATTCATTCCTTTGTAGCTTTCTCTTCACAACTGCAGCAATCCCTTGAAGATGTTCAGGCCAGTTCATCTCAAATCAGACATCTTTACCAACATCTTGTACTTATCCTGTGTCTTCACTGCTTTGTTGGGTCTGCTGCTCATTACTCAGTTTAGAATTTAAAGCTGAAATAGAGTAAGGATGTAGGTAAATCATTCAATAGAATAATATTAGGATTATCCCATTACTGCCTTATCCTCCATCACTTCCATCACTTCCAGTAGGAGTTTTACAATTAACTTAATCCATGTTCTCTTACAGCACAGTATCTGTTGCCTTTAGTATGGCATAGTTTCAGCATTTGAAACTGACATATGACCAGTTTCAACCAATTTAATTTGTGAAGTGTTCTAATTAGTTAGGAAACCCTGATGAAGAGAGCATAACTTGCTGCTAGGTGATACAAGCATTTCTATTTCTAATGACTTAGAAAGAAAAATATAACCAAACTTCAGAGCAGTGAGCCATTAATAATTAAAATACTGTTTTTTTTCCCTTTAAAATCTATGTAGTTATCAACATAGTTCATTTCAGGCTTATAAGCTGGACAGAGACCATACCTTATTTTGTCATATATCAACTAGAAAATAAAAGGCTATTTTTTTAAGACTACCTGTCTGCACCTATTAAAAATTTAGAATAAAGAGGTATGACACACAAGAAAGTGGAAAGCAAGAGACTCCAACTCCTCACTGATTTTTCACTCTACCCAGGGACAAGTCTACCATTTTCCTCTGCACATCTGGACAAGGATACTTTTTTATAGACACAGTTGTATTGCAAGATTGATTTTATGTTTAAATTTACTTAGGAAAAATGCAGATGTGGATATTTATTGGCTGATGCATTTAAGACCAAATGCAGAATAGGAACCAATGTCTTCTGAGTCCTAAGCCTAACTCTGTCATTAACTTTCTGTGTAGCCTTAGGCAAGTCATTTAAACCTTCTTTAATAATTTCTTTAGCTGTAAATTAGTAATAATGTTTAATTGCCTAGTGTTCTGCAATAATGGGTGCATCTACATGTGCATTTACTGTGTAGTAACTTCCTGCACAGTAAGTTACTGCACAGTAAGCGGTTCTTAGGCCAGCGTCTACACACGCAGCTGTTAAAGCGCCGTGACACACACAGTGTTACTGTGCAGTAAGGCGTCTACACGTGCGTTACTGTGCAGTAACTAATCAGGCATAAATCTGATATCTTCAAGTTGATGTAAGTTGTCATAGTTACTGCACAGTATGGCCATGCACATGTAGACGTGTGCCCATACTGTCCAGTAATTTTTGGTTACTGCGTACTAACCTAAATTACTGTGCAGTAAATGTGCACATGTAGATGCGCCCACTTAGAAGCTATAAGCCTTATTATGTTTGCTTTAAAAGGATCCAAGGACAAACAACAGCTTTATGTAAAAAGGATTCGGGACAGATGTTAATCAGCCTTTATGGCTTCTTCATGTCACAACCCAAGGGTGTGATTTTTGTTTGTGTGCTCTTCGGCACTGCTAAATTATTTCCCGCCACTCGGAGCTTTCTTTGCAGGGTGCATTTCTGAGCTGCAGAAAGGAGATGCATGGTGCAAAGGAGTTCCCGCCACCCGCATGCAAATGTGTGCCCCACTATTGGCCAGTTCTAAATTATTCCTACGTGGCGGCTAGCGATTGGCTTGCTAGCCGTATAAGAGGCTTGAGTGGTTTCCACCCAAGTTGGAGGACTCCACGAACATCAGGAGGAGGAGACTTCACGTCTCGTGAAGATCTCTAAGCACTGCGGAGCCTATTGGACCCAGCGTGAATATCAAGAAGGCTACAGGGGTCTGATCAGCCTCTTGCCTCTCCCTGTCGCCGCCTAATCCCTCTATGTACCCTTCTCTGCGCGCAAGTTCCACGAAGCCTAGCAAACTTTGTGTGAGTGAATCCAAAGCTCTGTCCGAGTCCTTAAACTGGGACTTAAGCGAAGTTTTCCTGGAAGTTTTCCAGCCTGCACCGTGACCATCTACGGTGTAAGTAAACAATCTTAAATCAACCATTAAGCGTCCGTGCCTAATTCTAGTGTGCCGCCTGCCTTCCCTGACCCGGCATGTCCGGGCTGCTGGCCACAGCCCGCCGCATGAAAAAAGGGCCTTGGACCATTCCCGGCCCACACATGGCGACGAGGATGGGATCAGGGGAAAGCACACTGGAGTTAGAATTAGTTAAGAACTGCCCTTGGCGCAGTGAAAAACGCCAAGTAGAAAACTTTATGGAGCTGGAGGTGCATATCGCTTACCACCAGGCAGGCAGAACGGGTGAGAGATTTATCAGCGGACACCTTTCGCTGAAGGGAGAAGAGGGAGCTTCTGAAGATGGAGCCCCGAAAGAGAGGGAAGTGTATCTGCACCCCGCGGCATTCGGGTGTGTGATGAATGATGAGCGGGTCCTGTTCAGGCCCATCGACACTGTGTCCCTCGCCAGAGTCAACCCAGCGGGCGAAGTGAGCCCGACCCTCACCCGGGAGTGTGCCCGTTGCCTAAGATGTGCTCGGGAGAGTGAAGAACTGGTGCCGATTGACCGGTTCTCCCCCTTCATGGTGGCGTCTAGATTAAGGGGTCGCGAGCTTCCATCTGAGCTCTGCGAAGATCTGGAAACGGAGGAACGTGCCGCGGATGAGAAGGTTGCCCCACAATACAACAAGGGGGGAGTACTGACTGCAACTTTTCGTACTATAACTGATCTAATGAATAAGAATTTAAGTTTGAAAGCCCAGCTGTGTATGGCTGTTCGAGCGGTCAAAGAAGCAGCTGAGAAAAAGAGTCCTGAAACACCACGACAAGATGGCGCCGAGCAAGAGGGAGAGCGCGTGGAAGAACCAGAAAAGAAGGGTGGAACTTCGGAGAAACCCGCGAGAGTTCGGTCAGCAACTCCGCCCACCGACGCAGTGTCGTTTCCGGCGACCGCGCCTACCGACACAGCGTCGCTTTCGGCGACCGCACCTTCTTGCCGACGGAAAAGAGAATCGAGCGGAGGAGTGCATCCGCCCCTCCTGCCTGAAGCAATAACAACAATGACTCCCGCAGCAGCAGTTCAGCCTGTAACAACATCGACTCCCGAAAGAGCAGCTTGTCCTATAGCCACGATCAACCCAGTGACTGATGAGCAAGATGCTGCCACCAGTCGCATTCGTGCTTGGACGGAGTTACAGCAGCTGTACAGAGAATCTGAAATGGAGTGTGACGAGGCTATAGTCTCATGGCTGGACCTCATGTCCATGGAGTTTGAGTAACCTCCTTTGTCAGTTGTCCCGACTGCGTATCCTGATGGAGCCAAGATTATCCAGTGATCGGGAACGTCAACACCCGACCGAAATTCAAGGCGCAAAACATCACGAATCCGACCTTCCATCATTGCCACAGAGAACACCAGAGGAGCGATACGTGTTTGGATTTCTCCTACAGCATTCTGGACTCAATAAGCGGCAACTTCGGATTTTAGGGGATGCAGGCCAATGGCAACTGGCCTATGAGTTAGGTTTCCATTACCTAGAAGAATTAGACGACGGCTCCTCAACGATTTCATCTAGTTGAGTGTGCAAGAGAGGGTAGTTTAAAGTGGCAAACACCTGTATTATATGTTTAGAATTGATAGTATAGTTCCATGGAAATTTTGTAAATATTTTGAGATACGTTAACTTATTTTCTGCGAGTTTTGTTCACAGATCCGGAACTCGGAGTGCATAGCGGAGAGAAGTCCCAAGACAGATAACATCATCGAGAAGTGAGGGCTTGATGCGCAACTTCGCCATGACGCCCACTGAAGCCCTGATCGTGCAGTTTTTTGTTATGAATCTAATTATGTGTATATGTATTTGTATGGGTTATTATTTGATTCGATCCCTAGAGGACGAACTTCTTATGTTAGCGAATTTTGTGTTTACTCGTTTAGTTCAGCAACCCGTGGTAAGAGCTCTTAATAACTCGAGTGATGAGCGTGCGGTCTAATTTAGCTATGCCTTCAGCAAGGGGGGATGTCACAACCCAAGGGTGTGATTTTTGTTTGTGTGTGCTTCGGCACTGCTAAATTATTTCCCGCCACTCGGAGCTTTCTTTGCAGGGTGCATTTCTGAGCTGCAGAAAAGAGATGCACGGTGCAAAGGAGTTCCCGCCACCCGCATGCAAATTTGTGCCCCACTATTGGCCAGTTCTAAATTATTCCTACGTGGCGGCTAGCGATTGGCTTGCTAGCCGTATAAGAGTCTTGAGTGGTTTCCGCCCAAGTTGGAGGACTCCACGAACATCAGGAGGAGGAGACTTCACGTCTTGTGAAGATCTCTATTGGACCCAGCGTGAATATCAAGAAGGCTACAGGGGTCTGATCAACCTCTCGCCTCTCCCCATCGCCGCCTAATCCCTCGACGTACCCTTCCCTGCGCGCAACTTCCACGAGCCTAGCAAACTTTGTGTGAGTGAATCCAGAGCTCTGTCCAAGTCCTTAAACTGGGACTTAAGCGAAGTTTTCCTGGAAGTTTTCCAGCCTGCACCGCGACCATCTACGGTGTAAGTAAACAATCTTAAATCAACCATTAAGCGTCCGTGCCTAATTCTAGCGTGCCGCCTGCCTTCCCCTACCCGGCGTGTCCAGGCTGCTGGCCACAGCCCACTGCGCGAAAAAAGGGCCTCGGACCGTTCCCGGCCCGCACACTTCACTTTGGCACTGAAACACTTAAGTGCTTTGCCGCAGCTGAGTTACCTTAATCAATACCTAGATTTTCTGTATGTTGAGAATACTTAGGGTACCCTTTAAGGGCAATCTAGATCACCAAGTCATTCATCAGGGAGGCACCCATAGTCAATGCTCCCAGTCCTCCTCAGACATTAGGCAGGTGACAGAAGCCTGAAATGGAGATGCTTCCATTATGTTGGGGTCCAGATTTATCAAAAGAGGGATGACTACTGAACCAGCATGCCTGATAGCAGCATTACATTCAGTATAAAGCACAGCAACCCCTGTGCATTCTTGAACAACAGTATCTAGTGGTTTCTCCCAACTTTTGCACAACTTACAAGTGGGAAAGCACTTGCCAAGAACCAGAGACCTGATTTCTTGGCCTTCCTCACCTTGGAGGAATTCAAACCTAATTCTTCCACTGATGCCTTAAATACTAGGCTATGATCTAGGCTGGTTGGGATCTCCCACACTGGGCAGTCGAGAGCCATAATCATGAGGATGTGTGACTCTACGGGCTTATGTGGACAGCACTCTCCTCAGAGATCTGAGTCCTGGATCACAATGTAGACATAGCCAGTGATCTGTAGCTAATGAACGTTGTGCTTTATGCAGAATCACAGCTCTGAAAAGTGCGAGTCAAGTGGATCCCAGTATAAGGATTCAAGTTTATCAAGACTTGGAGGAAAAGCTTCCAACCAAAAAGAAATCAGAAGCTGGATCTGATACTTCGTCCATTTGAGAAGAAACTCCTGAAACACTGAACCACTCGCAGAGATTTGGTAAAAGAACTATAGAAGAGAGAGAATAGGAAAGTGATTGGTGAACGCTTACTTCAGAGTGAAATGCTAGTAACCTCTCCTCCATATAGGGGTGTTATTGGGTTTTCATTTTAGTTGACTTTTGCATTTATTTTTAAGAGGGAAGATGTAGTGATAAAAGTTATAATTTAAAGACACTCCCTAATATACAGGAAGTTGGTAATTGGGAAATGGTCTCTCTTCTACTCATTAAAGCAGCTTGTAAAAAAGTGCTAATACACTATGTGCAATAGAATAGACTACTGTGCATTAAGCATCACCAAAAAAGTGTACACTTGTGCTACTGCACATTAGCTCAACCTAATGTGCATTTATTTAGTACCTCATATCGGAGATACTAAATTTAATATGCATCAGGAAAACCTCACTAATACACGTGTAGATGTGCCCAGTTAGTGCCAGACAAGGTCTGCAGCAGTTGCATACTGCTCCATGCTTAAAGTTTGTTGTTCTTCTCATTTGTGTACACCTGTGCTTGTTGAACCCAGTAATCACAAAAAAGGTGCCCAAATTTTACCTAAGCCCTGCTTATGTGTCTCAGAGGTTGCTTAAGTTCTGACTATTTGGGCCACATTTGGTCATGTGCAGGCAAATGCAACAATAGAATGAAATGCTATGCATGGAACACCAAAGGTGATATTTTATCCTTTTACTTTGTCTGATTTAGATGTACTGATACACCTATACCAAGAGCTAGTTTTGTCCAGTTTGGGTGCATCTACATGAGACACTTACTGCACGGTAGCCTAATAACACTGCACAGTAGTATGCCAGTGAAAAACCATGCTAATACACTACTGTGCAGTGTTATTAGGCTACTGTGCAGTAAGTGTCACAAAACAGTGTACCAGCACTACTGTGCAGTAATTGTAGTTATGGTGCATTTAGTTAGTACTTCATTAAGCAAGTACTAAACTAAATGCATAGTAACTACTGTGCATTAATGAACGTGTAGACACGCTCACTGTGCAGCTAATGAAATATGTTTACTAAAAGAAGAGCATATTTATGGCTATATACTCAGCTGATGTAAATAAAACTGCTTCACAGAATTTAACTCATTTTAGGTGAAAATGTTTGCTGAGGTTGTTTATCCAGTTATTTATTCATTTTAAATACCTGGCCAAGATGGTCTATGAATTAAAGAAGCAAGATACATTATTTTATATTTTTATTATACTGTAGGAGCATACCATACTCTTGAGCCACTGAGCCCAATCCCCAGTATTGGAAAGCAACCATTTGCTCTGAAGTCTAATACAAACTGCATTTACAGTAAAAGATCATAAAGTCAAGGAGAAAATTCTAGTAACTAGAATTCCTTGAAGAACCAAATATTGTAAATTCAGAAAGACATCTCTCCCCTGACACAGCTTATATTTAAAAGAAAAAAAAAAACATGAACAGGGTATTATATAAATCAAGCACTTAGAAAGATATCTGCATGGTGACAGTTGTTAACTGCAATCCACAACTGTCTAAACCTATATGAGAAGCATAATATGTTTTATATCAAAGTGACTGGCATTATGTTACCATGCAATGAAATCCCAAGTCATACTTAATTATACATGCAGAGAAAAAGTGAATATTTTAACTCGTATCTCCAATTAACTCCAAGAACAAAAAAGATAAAAAAGAAAAGAAAAAGGAAAATATCTTTGTACTGTATTTCTGCCAATTCACAATAAGAATAAATAGCCAAGGAATACAGAAAATTGTCATTTTTTCACTAACTGAAGAACCCAAATGAAACCTAACTCGAAATTTTCTGAATGTATCTATTGACTATGTATGATCTAAGGTAAAATGAAGTGCTTTAATGCCTTCCATAAAGCTGACACCTTAAATTTAATCTGGTTCTTAAGAAACATCAAGGCATAAGTATACTAATGATACACACATTTTAAAGCCTGTGTGGTTAAAACAGAGATTCCTGGTGACAGGGTTGAATTATTTTCCCTTTTACTGTTTCTAGGAATAGCAAAGCTACTACTTCTGACCCATCCCTTTCTTATCATTCTCCTCACATTCTTTTAAAACCACCTATTGACTAAATCATCTCATTTTAAGAAGAGCAACTTCTCACAGCAATAATTTTTTTTTTTAAACAAACTTATTCAAACATAAGTGCCATCATTGTCTCTAGCTGTTGAAGACATCTCCTTTGATACTGGGGAGACATCTCCTCTGACAGTCCATTCATACCTAATTTTAGAAACCAATAACAATTTTCTCCAGTTATATGAGGACCTTGCTCCAAATCCTGTAGAATAAATAGAGTGCTCATGCTGAATTTGACCTGCATGATTTTCTCAAGAGTTATGCTCTAGATCAACCAGAAATGTAGTACACCTCTTTAAAAAAGGAGGACCAGGGGAACAACAGACCAGTTAGCCTCACCTCAGTACCCAGGAAGTTTCTGAAGTATATCCTAAGGAAGGCCATTTGCAAGCATCTGGAGGAAGAAAAGCTAATCACAAGCAGCCAGCCTGGATTTATATAAAACAAATTATGTGAAACTTGACCTCCTTCTTTGACAAAGTAACTATTTGGGTGGATGAAGGGAATGCTGTGGTTATAGCATATCAGGACTTCAGTAAGGCTTTTGAAGAGGTCCTGCATGACCTTCTTTTAAACAAATAGGAAAATTGTGGGTCGGACAAAACCACTATGCAATAAATAGATACATCACTCAATAGCCATAAAAAGAAGGTAATTATTAACAGATCCATGTCACAAAGGCAGGAGGTTTCAAGAGGAGTCTCACAAGAGGTCTGCCCCAAGCTGGGTACTGTTCAGTGTGTTTATTAATTATTTGGATGCTGGCATAGAAAGCTTCTTGAGCAAGTTTGAAGATGACACAAAACTGTGAAGGACTGTAAACATGTTGGAGAATGGGAATGCAATTCACAAGGATCTGGACAGATTGGAAAGCTGAGCTGAAGTTAACAGGATGAAATTCAATTCAGGCACCTTGGGAAGAATAATCAAAACCTTGGGAAGAATAATCAAAATGGCAACTACAAAATGGGTGATACTTGGCTCAGTAGCAGAACTATGGAGAAGAATCTGGGAATTGTGGTATATCACAGACGCGATATTAGTCTGCCATGTGATGCAGCCACACAAAAGGCAAATGCAGTCTTGGAGCGCATCAACAGAATCATTAGGTCTCATCTAAAGTATTATGTGTAGTTCTGGAATCACGTTGTAAAAAGGACATGGAGAAGTTAGAGAGGGTCTGGAAGAAGGGAACAAGGATGGTAAAGGACTTAGAAAACAAGTCATCTGAGTAAAGGCTGAAGAAATTAAGCATGTTCAGCATGCAGAAAAGACACTTAAGATGGGACATGATAGCAGTCTTCAAATATCTGAAGGGCTGCCATAAAGAATAGGGAAAGCACATTTTCTCTCCTGCTCCAGAGAGTAAGACCAATGTCTTGAAGTTGCAGCAAGTAAATTTAGGTTAGATAGCAGGAAAAACGTCTTCATTATTAGAATAGTGATGCAATGGAATAGATGGCTTAGGGAAGTTGTGGACTCACTATCACTGAAGATGTTGAAGAAGAGGTTGGACAGACAGGTGTCAGAGATGATCTAGGCATAGCTATTCTTATATTCTGCTGTGGGTATTCCCCATGCTTCTGGACTTTGTTGGTTGCTCCTCCCCCTGATGTCAGCTACATGTGTCAGGATGTTTTTAAGCCTTCCTCAGTGGCATTGGGTATTGGCTACAGCCAAAGCTGGGGACTTTGACTGGGGTGTGCCAATGCTCCTACTGAATCCAAAACTAGAGGTTCCTGGCTAAAGAGTCATGCCCTTCCACTCGGGGTCAAATTCATTACTATATTTGGGGTCAGGAAGAAATTTCCCCCCCCATTCAGATTGGTACACACTTGTGGGGGGGATTTTGCCTTCCTCTAGAGGTGGGGAGGGGCATGGTACTCTACCTGGGATCCCTTGAGTGTATATTAACAACCTTTCATAGAAGCAAGACATTGGCTGCTATGGTTCTCCTTCGGCAGGCTAGGGTGTTATCTCTTGTGTTGTATCAGGGTTGACAGTAATGAAGATCCCAAATTTGACAGTGAGAAAAGGGAAGGGGGCAGCAAGCAGCAGTAGCATTCACCCCCTCCTCCTCCCCTTCTCCCCCCCATCCCAGGCTGCTTGGTTGCTAATTTGACCCCTTGGTTGCTAATCTGACCCCTTGCAAGCTGCATACAGCCTGTGAACTACCACTTGGCCAGCCCTGGCTTAGAGCACTCTCCAACCTTCCTTTTGAAGCTTGCCCAGTTTGCAGCTAGGAGGAAAAATGTGTGAGGCTGGAAGGAAAAGCACACGCTAGATGGCTTAGTGAGACAGGACAGTGCTCTGGATGAGAGGAGCCTCAAGCAGAATTGAACAGGGTATACCATGGATATCCCAATTGTTTATCCATTATTATACCAAGAATATTAAATTCAAGGTATAGTGGGTCAGCTTCAAAAGGACTATAGAGTTAATACCTAGCCCATAGCCTGGTATTTTTTAACTGGAAAGCAGCACTCCTACGGGTAAATCTGGTCAAATGAAGTGGACCAGCTGTGCTACAATGTGTCCCAGAACAGTTGATCTACTTCACTAAATAAAACAGAAATTACCCATTGTCCTGCAAGGTCAAGTCCCTGCTGCTCCCATGACTGGCAGGAGCCTGGTCCTACAAGACAACCCTCAGGGTTCACCTTTGCAAGTGGGGGAACCCCAGGTTTACCTAGTTAAAGAGGAGTGCCAAGGGATTCCCTGGGTCCCTTGCTGCCCTACATTTGGTGTCCCTCACTACCCCATGTCTCCACACCATGCCAGGACCTGTGTCACCCCATGCCTCTGCACTGGGTCCCATGCCCAAGGATTCCCCAGGCACACCACTGGAAACAGGAAATCTGGGCAGATGCTTATGGAGTATCAGGGGCCTCATCATGTGTGCCCTAGGAATTGCAAGGGCATGCAAGACTGGGCCCTTGAAGCCTTGGGAGCACCTGCATGGAGCAGAAGGAGAGTGTGGGCAGCTCCCAGGTGCAAACATTCTCCTGCCCGAAAGCAAACAGATGTCTGCCACAAAAAAGTACAAACTGATACCACCTATATCACATCTAAAACACCTTGAAGTTAAAGGGACTGTGTTTAGGTCATATGCATAGGTATGATGCTATAGTTTTCATTAAAATGTTTCCTTTTCCCTCTCTCTGCTCCATTTTTTACCTTCTTCATATTGGCTTCACTCTCCGCATGATATTTTACCCTCTTCCCTCCTCTACTCTTTTATAATGCATTCAAAGCCTGTAATGTGGAAGGAAATTGAACTACAACAAGAAGGACAACATTTTTGGTAAACCAGGCATATCCTACAATCTGTCCATTCTGTCAGTCTGACATCCATCCCTGGAAAGATCCTGGAGAAAATTATCAAGGGTTCCATCAGCAGCAGGCTAACAGAAGGGCAACTTTCTAAGCACCAGCCAACATGGCTTTGTTGCTGGAAGGTCTTGCCTGATCAACCTCGTCTCCTTCTATGACCAGGTGATGCATTGCAAGGACAAGGGAGATGAGGTTGATGTCATATCTAGATTTCAAGAAGGACTTTGACTTGGTGTCCTCATGGCTAAGCTGAAAAACTGCAGCCTCAACCATCTAATTGTTCAATGTCTGGGGACCTGGCTCTGGGGTTGGACCCAAAGACTACTGGTTGATGGGAGCAAATCAATATGGCATTAGGTGACTATTGGTGTCCCTCAGGGCTAGGTACTCGGGCCAGTACTCTTCAATATTTTCATTAATGATCTGGATTTGGGCATCAGAGGCAGACTGGCAAAGTTCACAGAGGAACTGGCAATGTTTGCAGAGGACACTAAACTATGGGGAAAGGCAGTCACACTGGAGAACAGGTTGGGGATACAGGCTGACCTGGACAGGCTCACAAGGTGGGAGGCCCAAAACCTGATGGCATTTAATGCAGAGAAATGCAGGGTGCTTCACCGTGGGATGAAAAACCAGCATCATACTAGAGTTATTTTTGCAAATCCCATGAAGATACAAGTGGTTTGAAAGGTCAGAAATCACACCCCTTATATGTGTGCTCACTAGCACCACAACTAAAAGAGACGTGGGGGTCTTGATTGACTACAAGATGAACATGAGCCACCAATGCGATGCCATGGCTGGCAAAGCAAACTAAACTCTGGCATTCATCCACCGATGCATCTCAAGCAAAACCAGGGACATCATCCCCCTGCTCTACTCAGCCTTAGTGAGGCTGCAGCTAGAGTACTGCATTCATTTTTGGGCCCCCCCACTTCAGCAGAGATGTGGATAAGCTTGATAGAGTCCAGAGGAGAACCACCCAGATGATCAAAGATGAAGAGAGCAAACCTTGTGAGGAGCAGCTGAGGGATACAAGACTCTCCAGCCTAGAGAAGAGAAGGCTCAGGGGGAACTTGGTGGCAGCCAAGTATATAAGGGGTGTGCACCAGGATCTGGGAGAACAGTTGTTCATCAGGGTTCCCCAAGGGATAACAAGATCTAATGGCCACAAAGTTCTGGAAGGCAGATTTAGAATGGACATAAGGAAAAACTTCTTTATGGTCTGAGTATTCATGGTCTGGAACAGACTCCTGCCAGAGGTGGTGCAAGCACCTACTCTGGACTCATTCAAATGGAGTTTGGATGCTTATCTTGCGGGGGTAATTTGACCCCAGCAGACTTCCTGCCTATGGCAGGGAGGCTGCACTCAATGATCTTGTGAGGTCCCTTCTAGCCTCTAGTGTCTATGAATCTATAAATCCATGAATGATCAAAATATATTCTTAATTTTTTTGTGATGTTTGAGCAACTCAGAGGGATAACTGATAGATGCAACCAGGCACCTATTTTCTCTCTCTCTCTGTATAAAGCCAGAAATATATACACATACATACTTATACAGGCCTTGACTGGCACAACAGTGCCCTGCTGACTTGAGGCTAGATTGTGCCGTTTTTGGGTTTTTTTTAACTACCTATTGAAGGAAATAGGGGTCTGATTTTTCACTTGGATATAAAATCACTTAACCTGGCTCAACAAATACATTGATGGTTGGCACCTATATTTAAAACCTCAAATACAGGTGACTCAAGAGAGGAGAGTTGATTATTCAGGCTTCCTAGGTGGTTCAACCACATAGCACTCATAGAACATCAGAACTGAGATATTTAAAATATAGATAATCTTGCAAGGAAATTATATGAAGCAAAGCTTTTTCCAGAAAGAAAGAAAAATAATACAAGGGGTAAAAAAGCAAAAGAAAAAAAGCTGTGTTCAGAACTTTGTATACAAGCAGGTACATAACTTGCTACTAGGTTAGACCATCCCAGAAGAGCCTCTATTATACGTTAGAGTAGAACTGTACTACTCAAGACACAGCAAGATACAGTATATAGCTGGCCAGCACTGCTGACTGGTGCATAGAAGGAGTAGATCCATAGTTCCCTCTTCTTCCAATGCCCTATTGTCTGCTATGTTTGCTAAGGGGAGCATCTCAGCAGTAGACCTGGATTCTCTCAAATGCAGAAGCTGCAATATTGAGAATCCATGGGCTGTACAAAGGAAAGACACTAACTCCCAACCCACATTGCTCACTCATTTAAAGGCTCCTTAGTATCTAATCCTCAAAAGATTAATTCTGGCCCAGTTTCCTAAGAGTCTACATTTTTATTATATTACTCAGCTGTTCCTGTCGCTTGATGTTGATGCACCTCTTTAAAATGATACTTATGGAAACATGTCTTGAAACAGGAAGCATTTTTCCTACTACCTACTTTTAGTTGTGTTTCAGATTTTCTCCTTTGCACAAAGAAAATGAATAATCTATATGCCGCTGTGCCAAGAAGATACAATGGAAGTTATGACAAATCTAGGCTATCTGTACTACATGAGATTGTCGTGTTGCATTACTACTACACTATTCAGCAGAGAAAACCAAGCTTTTCAATGTTCTGTAAGAAAATTATCACAAGCTCACCATGCTTCTTAGTCCAAACTAGTATATGACTTGCCTTTTATTCTAAGATCCTTAATAGAAAATGGTAACTCTGTCATAGACTTTTTTTTACACAATCTTAGGAAATTTAATAAAGAATGATATTCATGCTACAGAATCCTAAGGAATAGTTTTAAAAACTTCAAGAAGGAAATTGTTCTGTATTGAATTATGTAGATTCTTTAAAAGAGTGATCTTATGTAACCTTATTATGTTTCTATCGAGTCCTATTGGTTCTTTCCTAGTCTATACTGCTTTCCACAAAAGCAGAAACTAATGTTGCATGTTGTCAGCATCAGTTACTTGATGTGTTCTGAGGACATGTAAGGAATCTAACATTTTTACCCCTTGGGGACTTAGATGTACTTTACACATTTCCCAACATTCACTTGGATCCCAATGGACCTTAAACAAGAGCTGTGCACCTCAAGGTCTTTTCATGCAAAACTGTAGGTGCCTGAGTGATTTTGGGTACCTAAGCAGTTTTGCTACTGTTGGAATGGGGTTAATCTGGATCACTTTTAGTGAGTTGACACCTACATTTTCCTTAAAATATACAGTATTATGTTTTAAAGAGGGTTGTTCTTCACTGTATATACCTCTGGTCATGGACTCCCAAAAGGAGGAATTGCTCGAGCCTGAACTCAGTTGGCATTGCTAAGTAAGCAAGATTAATAGACTAGGCCCTGGGCTACAGGATCCTTGTTTAAGAGTAAAACAACTGTGAGATTCTACCTCAAGAGAGGCATGAGGCATAAGGCCTGACACCTCGCAGAGACCAAGGCAGAAGAGAAAGCTATCCCTGTTACCTTGGCATGTCAATGGCGGAATGTAACAGGAAACCCCAGCCCTGTTAACTCCATAAGTAGATGGCACAGGAGGATAGAGTGGGGTCCCCAGGGGAGTAGGACTTTTGTGGTCAGCATCAGCCAGCAGCAACAGAGACCCAAACCCTGAAACTTGAGGCTGCTGGGCAGCTAAGAAGGACTTCAGGGCAGGGGAATCAAACGTATTAGGCTGAGCATAAATCCCTGTGTGCCTCTTCAAAGGCTGGTCAGGCGATCAGAAGGGCTAGGGCTTATAAGACCAGTCCCTGCTGCAGAGAATGGAACTCTGGACAAAACTGGTTGATGAAAGGGGCATTGCAGACTGGGAGGGTACCTGGGAGAGGGACAGCTACTTGGGGAGTGTGGGGCAGCAACGATGAAACCCAAGATGGGGTTTTGAGATTTTGAATTTGGAACCACTTAGTTAGTATTTTGTGTTTAAGTCTGACCAGAGGACCAGTTTGTGGGGGTAGTTTGGAGGCCATGCAGCAGGGTGCCATGGGGGGTACTCTATGTTTTGAGACCTGTTCTGAGCAGGAACGCAAAGGGCTAGAACAAAAGATTTGGGGTCTGAGGCAGTGCATCTGGGCTGAAGGGCTCAGCTAGAGGAAAAGGGCCAAAGTCAGGAAGGCTAAAGCCCAAATAAGGGAGGAGGCCTGAAGGCCCAAGATTATTGTTGGTTGGGGGCCCATGGAAAAGTAAACAAGTAATACCTGAGAGGTATGGGCATGGCTATGTGGGTGGCTGGAGGCCATGATTATAGCTCCTAACTCATGGTTAGGGCCAAGTGCAGCCATTTAGGCTAGGGACAGACATTCAAAAAGCCTGAGCCTGAGTTGATTCAATCTTTGCAGGTTAGTCTAACCTGGTGTGGCAGGGCACTGTTGGTGCCTGCCACTTGAAGAACTGAGCCAAGCAACCAGCAGGTGCAGTTGCGGTAGCCATTTTAGATCTTTGGCCACCTATATAAACAGAGCAGTTTGCGGCTGGCAAGGGACATAGCAACATCGCCTGGCTGCAAGGCTGCATGCAAGATCCTGGAGGTAAGGGCAGGAGCTGTAGAGGATGGTTTGGAGGCTCCTGATCCTGAGCATTACCTAAAACTGCACCCTGCCGAGAGTGGGTGGCCTGGTGGGGCTCTCAGTGGAGTGGGAGCCCCCAGGAAATACCAGGCCAGTTACCACCCCAGTGAAAGGTGGGTTGGGGCACCTTAATAACCTCAGTTCCTACAACTAGGTGGGTTACCCCCTAGTAGGGGCCAGAAGGTGGACCCAGGAGAGAGAGTGGGGCTAGAGGCTCAGAGGCCCGACTCAGAGTACCCTCGACTGGTCAATGCTGGGGCCAGGACCAGAACAGTCAAAAGGGCCCACTGCGAGGGACACCCAGAGCTGAGGGCTTGGGGTTTTGACTGGCCTTGGAGGTGAGGCCAGGGCCTGTGTGGCCAAAGGTCCCGGGGGGACCACGACTGAGAGGGGAAATGGTTCATGGAGCTAGGCAGCCCCAAATGAAGGCAGAGTAGGCTGCCTGAGTGGAGGAATCTGGTTGGGGTCTGGACGGTAGGATTCTGGGGCCCAGTGTGGGTTCGGTGACATTAACAACTCTGGATGTCATCTGTGAGGCTTGGGCTGTTGTGTAGGGGAGGAACGGAGATGCAAATAGTGCTCTCTGGCATCAGTGCAAGAAACGGGCAGCCTCCTGCCTAATAAACATCCTAATTAAATAACAAGATATGGCAGGAGAGAAGGCAGGTGGTTGGCCCAGAAACAGGTGAGCGGGCTGTTGGTAGAGTGGCCCCAAGAAGGCCCCCTGTTACACCTGGTTAGGCTAAATCAGGTTTGTAACCAGACAGACATCCCAGAAATGCAGGCACATGCCTCAAGTGGCTCAAGCTAGAAGCCAGGGGGCGCTAGAGCCGCCCTCCCTTCACTTCCACAGGGCTGAACTGAAGGGGGCATGGCCAAGACCCAGCAGGACACTCTGATTATTCCCCACCCCTGCCCTCCTAAGCAGCCCAGCAGGGAATGTTTATCACCCCTAACTCAGTGTTTATCAACCCATTAAGAAAACAAAACCTCTCTCCCTTAACTAATGGAGATCTTCTTAAATGGCTCTTCCAAGGAAGGACATTAAGCTACCTGTTGGTTAGCTCCAAAAAGCCTGTCTACCTTAGTCATCTTCCACAGCATGGACGGTAGCCAGCATGTAGTCTGCAAGCTAATGCTGAGGTGTCTGTGTAAGGTGGTGGGGAGTGGGGGGAAATCCCTGCTTAGCAGGGAGAAGCCAGACAGACACTCTGTGCTTGCAAATCTATGCCGGAGCTCTGGCCAGGGAGCAGAGGGGAGGGGCCAGCTCTGCTGTGGGGCAGAGAGCCCCGCCCAGCCGAGAGAGCATGCTGGGATGCTGGGGGTGTCTGGTTTATCTTAAACCAGCAATGGACCTGCGACAGACACTCCATAAACCAGTGTGACCCAAGTCAGTTAAGTCTGATACTACATTCAACCAGATTTATCTCAAACCAGTTTCAGCCATTTTCAAACTAGTTTATGTGCACTGAACATCTGTTCTGTTATGGGTTTAAACCAGTTTCTGATCACTTAAACCAGTTTATGTGGAATGTCTGTCCCTAGCCTTAGGGTCTGCAGGACAACTGGTATTAGTAAGGCAGATAAGCCTCGGGGGACTGTCTTAAAGGGGAAGTACACCTAGAGAAGCTTAGAGAAGCAGGACTGACTTTGGGAGCGAAGAAGCCCCAAGCCCCAAAGACTGAGTTCATGGGTGGGGAAGCCTTGAGGACAGAACCAAGAAGGGGAGTGCCAAAGCAGCTACTCCAGTCTCTAGAGGCAGCCTCCCCAGTATATCTTTATTAGCACCAAAGACATAGCAGACAAGAGACAGGAGATGAGAGAGGCCAGAAAGTGCAGCAGGTGAGTCCGACTACCAGGAGGGATCAGACACTAAGCCTGCAGCATGGAAGCATTCTTTTGCTTTGTTTTTTGCAGTACCTAGCAGAAGAAAGGCCATATCTCATTTGAGACCCTTTAGATATTTAAGTTATACCACTAATAAATTATCACAATACAACTTCATTGACTAGCCCTTTGTATTTGATTGAATGATGAAAGGGTGCACCTTTGCCCTTCTGTGCTATTTCAGTCTCTTTTGTTCAAGACTATTTCTGTTTCACTGAGTCTAGATTTTGTACTTTCATTTCCATTTCTGACGAACACTACAAATACCTATCTGGAATCCTTGTCAGTGATACAGGAGCTGAAGCAGACAGGCTGAGAATCATGTCTCACAAGCTAAACGACAAGTTGGAAACATCAAACTGGAAATAGCTAAACTTGAAAATGTGATCATAAAAATTATGATTAGATTTATATCCTGCCCCATCCAAAAGCTCAGAGCAGCTGACAATAAACAATCTACAGACAGGATGCCCCCATTGCACATACGTTAAAATATCACTGAATAAGAAATAAAAAACTAGTATGGGAACTGTCATGGAATGCATTGCCCTATCCACCTCTTCTTCATCAAAGTGCCAAATTATACCTTCCAGTAATATTCCACAGGATTAACCTGTGGCAGGATTTGGGATAAGAAGTTTATCTCAGATCCTCAAGGCTTTAAGGCATTCAACTGCTTTGTAGAAGTTAGAAAGGAGAAGTTAAACCGATGCAGTTTCCTGGCACAATGCTCTAACAACAAAGCCAGAGCTTAGGCATTATGCCTGTTCTCCTGTCCTTTTCTCTGCCCACAGATCATATTTTAAATTTCTTCTTAATGTACTAGCTAGAAAAATAAGTAAAAAGACCTGTTTAAACTTACTAGGATCCTTGCTTTATGGTTTAAACCAGTGGTTTGCAACCTTGTCAGACTCAAGACAGCCCTCAGAAAATACCAGCTCTTCATTTTCATTCATTTTTTTACTACAAAAAAATAATAGACCAAGTCATCTGATGCAAAGAACTTGGAAAGTGGTCAAAATGTTTTTAATACTATGGAGTCCTATTTGAAATCCTTGGCTTTATCTTGTAAACCATGTTTGCACCCTGAACAGGGTGATAACATTGCATGGCACCCTTCAGCACCATCTCAAAGCACTCCAGGAACCCTGGTTGAAACCACTGTTTTAAACTAAGTGAAGTATTTTGGTTTTGTAGACTGAAGGAATATTAGACATCAGTATTTTGGAAGGGTAAGCCATACACAAATCTCCCCCGGTATTTGCTAGCCATTCTCCATGATTCTCTTTTCTTACAGCATGGAGAGAGAGACACAACAGCACACTAATAACAGAAAACACTTATGAAAGGACAAATCCTAAAGTACTCAAGCAATTTCCCACTGACTGACTTCCCCAAATAACAAGCATATTCTCCCATTAATCTTGTTCCTAACAAGAAAATAATGGGATAGTATGGTTTAGTATAATATCCAAATCATACCTTGTCTTTATCACCCCTAGACTAACTACTGCTCTGTGCTACATGGGGGACTCTGTCATGAGCCACCTAACCCCCTGCTTTCCCAGCCCCCCCATGGCTGTCCCACTCCCGGCCCTTTAAGAAAAAAACCCCCCAAAACCCCTGAACTCGCCAGCTCCTGCAGCAGTCTTGGGCCTTCTGGGGATTTGTTCAGAGCCCCACATGTAGCATGAGGCAGTGGGTGGGCAGTGAGGATCAACCCTCCCTCCCCCCGCCCCCCCTCCACTTGGCTACTGCCAGTGAGTGGGGGATTTTTTCTTTCCAAAGAGCTGGAAGCTGCGGCAGGCAGGGCAGAAATTGGGAGTGGGCGGGGGATGGAGCCTGTGTGATTTGGAGATTTGGCTGATTCAGCAGCAGCTGAATCGCTAAATCAGATTCAGCCAAATCAATTTGGGACAGTGATTCAAATCACCAAATCGAATCACTGTCCCCTGAATTGGCTGAATCTGAAGCAAATACTAGCCGCTTCACACAGGCCTAATAATTATTCTGCTGTATGATAGTACTTGTCCCAGACAATACTATCCTACAGCGGAATTAATTAGTTTACTGCACCCTAATACAGGCACATGTGTAGACAGCAGTGCTTTACTGCAGAGCTAATCAGTCAGCTCTGCAGCAAAGCACATGTGTAAATGCATCCATTATGAGCCAAAGTGCTCCAGGATCTTTAATAGATTTTCTGGTGGAAGTTAAGATATTGAACTTAAATCTATTCTAGAAAATGACTGCGGACCCATTTCTCTGAAAGATTACAAATCACTGGGCATGTCTACATGAGATACCTTAATCTACTGCACATTAAGCATCACAAAAAAAAGTTCACCTTTGCTACTGCACATTAGCACAGCTACTGTGCCTTTATCTAGTACCTCATATTGGAGATACTAAACTTAATTCTCAGTAGCAAAGGCCATAATGAACGTGTAAACGTGCCCACTATATATGACACTTCTGTAGCTTAGATCAATGAACATGCCTGAGCTGTGGATGTGCTTACTCCATTAAAAAAAATTAAAAGATTCTGTTTCCATCAGTCTCACATGGCTTTGCAATTCTTCTCCTCCTTTGGTACAAATTAGCCCCAAAGTGTTGGGTTTCTAGACATACTTTCTTGACAGGGCATTTGGGAAGAGCTGAGGCAAGGATGAAATGTGACTTTTCTTTAGTAGAAGTGTACAGGGTGTGAGGGTTTAATTTCAAATATGTGTTGATTACAGCTTTTCAAGGCTTTTTTCATGAAAAGGGTTTTCACTGAAACATGAAATGTCCATTTTTCAAAAAAAAACCTTTAAAAACAAAAATCTGTGGAAAAAACACTGACTTTTTAGAATTTTTCAAAGCTGCTTATTTTGAAAGTCTGAAAAAGTTGCTATTTCTACTTTTTATTTTTCCCTTTTTTCACCAAAAAAATAAGGAGGATTGTGAAAGGATAAACTGAAAAAACCTTATGTGAAAAATAAAAAATACCACCACTACTTCTGGAAGTAGCACTTCTGAAAATGAAAAGTAATATGGAAATAAACTGAAAATTATTACAACAAAATTAGAAAACAATTTAGACCATTATATGGCCATCATATAATATTTTAGAGATACTTTGACCAAAAAATAACATTGTGTTTAACTTTATACAGAAAAAGACTAATTTTGACTAGCTGATAGTTGATTTACACCTAGCTGACTGCTGTGCGGTAGGCAGGAAAGAGAAAAATATTGTTGATTTACTTGTGTATTGTACTCTGCTTTTAATCAATGACAAGTGTATACACAATACTGAAGAGGTGAGACTTTGTGGTATTTTTAAGCCCAATAGAATAAATTTTAAAAAATAATAAGTAGAAAAATCTGACTTCCATGATCCTGACCTAAAATTAGGCACACCCTCCACCCACATACACTCATATCAGAAGAAGAAATTGCAACTTAATATTACCTTTCCTTATAGGAAGTCAAACCCACATGTGACATGCTTTGAATGTAACAAGTTTTATTTGGTTATTGCTTGGGCAAAACAATTTAGACTAAAATTAAATGGAAGGAAGAACATTACTGAGCATCACATGGATGCTTTACATTAACATATGGGGCCTTTTTATAGAACCTAACAAAGAAGATGGATTTTCCTTTATAAGAAATTGTACATTTTCTTGCCATTAAGAGATCATATTAATTTTACTTTTTTTTTTATATTAAAAAAATGTCTCATTACCCCCAGGGCTAAAAACCATTTTTTCTCATGCTGTAGCATTTTGTCATCTGATTCATAGAAAACTTTTCTTCTCTGAATTCCCCATCTTTCATCTCTAAATCCAGTCAGGATGGCAGTATTTTAAAGGTGTATCTTTGAAAAGGCACAGTATCCTATTTAAAGCATGTGATAGAACATCTAACAGAAGCAGACAGACACCCCATTCATCTCATTGGAATGCTTAAATACAATTTTGTTCAGCTGCCAACACATTAGATTAATACAAATACATATAGAAAAGATATCCTGAGACTAGCTGGAGCAAATTCTGGGGGTCTCTTGCAGGTGACTTTTTGCAATCACAGAAGGCTCACATGTAGGCACAGAACTTACCTTTTGTCCTCTAAAGAAGACTTTCACCTTGAATCCCAAATGCAATTTCTCCTCCAAGTAAATTCCCTGGTTTTATCTGTTAAGGGCAATTCCTTCAGCCCTTAATATATTAAGGAGCAACCACTGAACAATCAAAACCAAAACTTCAGTTCAAGACTGGATATCATCTAACCCTTTGGAAGATTGCAAACACATATATATCTAACCAGACAGGACCCAATTGTGACAGTTCCCTCCACACTCACAAAAACAAAAAGTATCCTCTTAGAGAAGATGCAGCACAGGAATGAAAAAACAAATGCTGAAGGAAAAGGAATAGAAAATCACCGTAATACTAATACATGTATACCAGTTTCATTGCATACACAATTCGCGTATTATAAACCAGTCAGTAACAGTACTCTGTGTATCTATTGCTATCTAGTTAAGTATATATTTGGCTGACAATCCTGAAAATTCTGTTATCTAAATTGATACATGAATGATCCTCAGAAATTTCTTCTCCATGAATACACTGAAGACTGCCTATACCAAAGTCCCCTAAGTATCAGTTTTAAACCCTGAGAATCTAGAAACTATGAAACCTAAGTATCCTGAATCAACGTGGGCTGAGACAGTGGATGGAAGGATTTAGGATAATGATGATGATAATATGCTGAAAACCTGCAAGACAAACATGAAAATGAGATGTTACATGATAAGCTAAGGGAGGCAGGCAAAGATGAACATTTTTAACAATGTTGCATTATGAGTGGTTTCAGAACTGGGGAAAATTTGAGATAAATAGTAGGGCTGTGTGAAGCTTTAGTCCCTGATTTGATTCGGCAGAGATGTGGCCTGATTCGGTGGCTGAATCTCCAAATCTGAGGATCCTTTAATCTCTCTGAATCGAACTGGAACCCTTCAAATTGATTCAGAGAGATTCAGAAAGACTCAGCAATTCGGACATAAAGACAGCTTTAAATGTTTTTTCTACATACCTCTAGGTAGCAGGTGGCTCATGAATGTTGTGATACTGGGGTGCATGGAGAGTTTCACAGGAGCGCAGGGGGCTCCCCAGTGTGCTCAGCAACAGACCCGGAAGTGACCCAAAAGAACTTCTGGTCCACTTCCAGGTCATCCGGGGAGCATGCAGCTTCCCCCCCGCCCGGCCTACCCAACTCAGTAACTGGTGCCTCCTGGGTCTGAGGGGGCACCCGGGGTCCCCCTGCAGCTGACTGCTGAGCCAAGGGGACACAGGGGAGCCCCCCTGCATACTCCCCAGTGGACCCAGAAGTAGACCGGAAGTACTTCCAGTCCACTTCTGGGTTCACACTGAGTACGTGAAGGGCCCCCCCCGTACTTCTATGGGACGCTCCATCCGCTTCAGCATCATAGTCTTCACGAGTCATGCTGGTACCTTGAGGTATGTAGAAAAGACATCTAAAGCTGTGTCTGTGTCCAAATCACTGATTCTCTGAATCAGCATCGAATCTTCAGATTCATATTTGGCTGAATTAAATCAGGGACAGTGATCTGAATCAACGAATCAAATCACTGTCCCTGATTTGGGCCGAATCTGGATTGAATAGGTCCCTCTTCGCACACCCGTAATAAATGGTATAGTGAAAACAGGGATGAAGAAGTAAGTTGTGGGTTGGTGGTTTTGCCAGAAGTTACTTGTATTTAGACATGACCTTAACACATTATCTGCAAAATAAACAACTGGTTCAGGTGTTGTGTAGCATTTTAGGACTGCTTGTAAAGTGTTAGTTAATCAGAAGCATGACATAAAACAGTTTAAACATAAAACAGTGGAAACTGAGGAAGATACAAGAGAGCATTTCAACAAGTGTTCCAATTGTTGGCTTTCAAGAGTCTACAAAAACAAATGTTCAATTAAAATAAAGAACATAGTTGCTTAAAACTTAAAAAGACAGATATTAAAATAAAACTGTATTGATCTCTGTCTCTCACACACACACATATATGCACACATAAGCTTATAGATAGGTTACAGTCATGCAGATTCTAAAAATTAAGAGCTATTCAAATAATGTAAAAATAATAAGGAATGCAAAACATTATTAAAGAAGTAGTAAAATCAAATAGCAGAAAATGGAAAAAGCTTTGGTTTTACATGCATAATCTTTACATGTATTCCCAAAGGAGAGCACTATAGTCAATTTCACTTTAAGTATCCTAAGTAATTTCTAAAAGCTTCATATATGTCATAGTTTTCAGCAATTCTAAGGCAGTAAGAACAGGCCGAGGCAGCATTTACTCTGAAGCACTCAATGAGCCAGAGGAAAGGGATATGTAGGCTGAAGATAATTACATAAAAACTTTTTTAATTCAGAGAAGATTTTCCAAGATTATAAACTTGACAATATACTACAGTACTTTAATATGGGGAGAATAAAAGAGCTCTCTAAATAGAAATACAAGACAATCAATCTCAGAAAAATAACTGTGCTTTTACTAGTGCAGTCATTATATTGTCCAAGTGCCACTGACTTCCAGCAAGTCAACACTGACTCTAGAAAAATGCAAGCTGGAAATAAGGTTTATTTATAACAGTAAATGTAACTGCCCATCAGATCAACCTACCAAGCAGTGTGGTGGATTCAAACGACTTGAAATCTTTACATTAAAGTGGGATGACTTTCTGAAAGATGTACTCCAGCTTACCCACAGGTAAGCGGATTTGATATAAAAATCACAGAGTGAAATCCTATGCCCTAGATGATCCAAGATATACACCTGATTCGATTAGCGTAGTAGTCCCTTCTAGCCACAGAATTTGTTGACTGATGAAAGATTTCACATGGGCCACTACTAACTTTAATAGAGACCTGTTTCCACAATAAGGGACAATGATTTTGATAAGCTGTCCTTTTGTGCCTCTCTGTTGTTATTTATAACTGGCAGGGTGCCCTGATTCTTGTTTCACCTTCTTGTACTTGCTTTTCTTACTACAATTCCGCCCATCTATTTTTTGGCAAATAAATTTTAGTTATCTTCACTGACTTTTGCTTTTGTTTACTGACAGATTATTTGCATTGGCATTGATATTTCCTCTACCATTATCTGTAATCCTTTTTATTAAAAACGGTAATATATTTAAAAAAAATTATATTTTGAAAATGTTCTGAAACAAGATACTAGGAGGTAGGGTGGTACCTGAATGGAGGATAGCTCTGTAAAATCTAGCTAACTGGATCATATGTACATATATTTGTATCTGTGTGATGGGAAGATGCTTTAGAGGTGAAAAGGGGGAGAGACAATTGAATTGATTGGTGAAGCAGGATAGAGAAGGTTGTGTTGTTGCATGTGCAGTACCAGATGTATGGATAGATGCCAGTTATCATCAGAATGTCTGTTTGGTACCCATCATTAACCCTAAAGTACCTAATAGAAATGTCAAAATTTTCAAACCTACAAAAAGCTCCTAATGCCTTGCTCCCATTCCAATCTCTCAATATAGTAAATATTTTTGCATCAAATTGTATGTTGTATTGCTATCTGGTTCTGAGATCTGCTTAATTTCATTGTGGTCATATAGCTAATGGAAAATTTCTCATTTGAGATTATGTACATTCTGAAAAGAAAATGCAATTGGAAGATCTGCTGGATTATGCATAAAATAGGAGAAAGAACTACATATAAATTTATAATTGATATAATACATATATATTTAGAATCTATATAAGTATAAATTACATATAAATGGAAGGGCGTTTGTGCCCAATAGCTTGCAAAGAACAATTTTTCCAACTATTTAGTTGGTCTAATAAAAGATATCACATTTACCCAAAGAACCTTGCCTGCCAATTACGTATAAAGGCACTTGTATGTATAAAGGCACCGGACATTTTATTAAACCTCTTTCTGCTGAGTTTTTTAAAAAGTCAATGACTTATACAGTTTTGTTTGTTTATAAAGGATCTCATCAGCAACAATGGTTGAATGCCCTCAACTCTTACTAACCTTAAGTGCTTCACACTTTATAGCATTGGGACTTGAATGCTTAACAAACCACTATCAAGCCTAAATAACAATTAGCAAGCCATTGAATAACCATAGATCAACATGTAAATAGGCTTCTAAATGCTTTCAAATGTACATGAGCCAGATTCCAAGTGATAATGATTTACATCACTTCAGCAACTGGCAACTGCGTTTCCCAGAAGATTGCCAACTTGGAATTTGGCAAGGGAAGCAAATTCCAAAAGCTGGACTCTGGCTAAAGAAGCTTTGTTGTCATCCTGTTTTACCCTAGGAATTGGAAACAGAAGCATCATAATCATAATCCATTTTAAATGGTACAGTAGGATATAAGGTAAAGTAAGGGCTTTGAAGATAGTCACCAACACCTTCCTTTGCACATGAAAGTGAATAAAAAGTGAGGGTTGTGTTTCATTATTCACTCAGAGTCCAAAGATTGCTGATCATGAAAGTCATTCTTTCAAAAGCCTTATTGTAGCAGAAAACTTCTTTGGTGGAATTACATTATAGAAGATAGCAAACAGAAAGTTTACTTTTATGTATTTCTCACATTAGCTCCTCATCATAATTGAAATGGTAGATGCATGTGTCATTATCTCCTCTAAGAGACTGCACATGTTCTGTAAAAGTACACCAATACATTATCATCTCATTATCATCATTGGCTGTTTGTATGAGTGTTCAAAAAGTTGAAGTAGCTGGTTTTCTATGCAGTACTGGCATTTTGATGTTCATGGTTTAGACCAGGGCAAGCAAAGTCTGGCCTGTGGCCCAGATTGGGCCTGTGGCAGAATCCATTTCCCAACAGCCCCTTCCCACATCACCATGGCCAGTTTCCATGGAGACCCCAGTAGTGGCGGTGCCATGACAGCATTGGGCCAGTGTTTCCATGGAAACTGGCCCCAGCAGTGCTGGCAGGGTAGAGAGCAGCTCCAGGGCTAGAGCTGGGATCTTATGGTGGTGACAGTGCAGTCCAGAGCAGGGCAGAGCTGCAATCTACTACCTTAATGTCCTGGATCTGGGAGGGGGTAGGGGCATGCAGGTTTTGCCTCGACTCGAGTTAGAGTTTTGCCTTGATTAGGATTGAAAATCATGTGGCTGGTAGGTATTAGCAGCTGCTTCTTTTCCTTTACCGTACTTCTTGTCACCTCTTTGTACATATTTTCTTTAAACTCTGCCAAATCACTTGCAGTGCACTCATCTCCAAGTTGTCAAGAGATGGTTAGAAGTCACATAGTTTGGGTTCATAGACACAAATCAGACAGCAGAACAATGGGTGAAACTTACTTCATTGCATCCCTTGACGAGCTAACTTTAGTTGTTACCTAATATGCATTTTGTAAATAAGGCAGCATAGACTTTGATAAGAACTATACTGTTTTAGTAGCCTAAATTCCCTGTAAAAGTCCATGTCTGTGCTATTTCACAATAAGTTTGTTAGAATGCTAGCTAAAAGTGTTTTAAAAAGTACCCTTAAAAGCCAGTCAAGACAAACTCCAACAAAGAGATCAGAAATCAATTCTCAGTTCTAAAAACACCCCCTCTTTGTTTCCATGTTAATTTACTTTGTGTAAAAAGGGTAAGTTTTACCTATCTCTCAGATGTATTTTGAGGCTTAATTTAGTATTATTTGTAAAGTGCCAGAATTCTATAATGAACCGCAGCTTCAGACCGTTTACAGATTCTATCCCCGTAATTACAAACATGGTCCACAGAAAAATATTTAGTCATTTTTTTCTCTCTCAACTTTTTTTCAGGTTTCAGATTGCTAGTGTTTTTATAAAGCACTTCTCTAGATGATGACTTTGCATGCTTTCAAACTGGACGGAAGCAGTACTACAAGCATCCTATACTAGGTAAGCAACAGAGGATGAGAATAGATGTTTCCTCTTCCACTGATACATAACACCTCCAGCACTGTGTACCTTTCTTACTGATAACTGAGTCAGAGGCCTGCTCTACAGTGATCAGTCTCAGAGGAAGAAGAACCAGTCTCTTGAAAAAAATGCAGAGAATTTTCCAAGAATTATTAACATGTGGCATGCCCATCAGTACAGCATTTGGCCTTAAATTCATCCTGTTTATGAATAGGGTGTAGGTCAAGATAAAATTCAACTCCATGAAAAATTCAACATCTTATTACTTTCACTGGGATTCATAAACCTGGGGCCCAGGAGGGGATGATCAAATTAGTTCTAACTATGTTGCATAATTTAACCCCTTCTCTAAATGTTTAATACCCTCACATGGTTGTCAGAGTTGTCAAATCTTTATAGCCATAAACTCTTGTTTCAAACTTGATTTTTTTTTTCACAAATTAGACAACTGACTCATTTTATCAACATACTGCAAATTAAAATGTAGTGCTTCCGTTTGGTTTCTTCTCACAACCTGTCATTGAGACCAGTTGGGCTTTTACAGGGTTAAACTTTCTTCATTTGTCCCCTAATGGTTATAGATCATAAAAATTACTGGAAATTGACTCTCCTAATGCATTTCTTGCACATTACTGCATCAAGAGCCCAATGGAATATACAGCTTTTAGTGGATGATGTCAGTAGGCATCAACAAAAAACTTCTTCCAACATAAAGTCATTCTTTGTATCTATTGCAAAAATATTATCTACCAACTCATGTCATTTAATTGAAACTACCTTGAAATTAAAAGTTAATTTGACCCTCTTTCCTATAACATGGATCAGACTTCCATAGACTCCATCAGATTTTTGCTCAGGCCTTAATATGGTCCAGAATCTGCATTAACTGACCAACCTTCAAAAATCTTAAATCTTCTTCCCTGCTTCCATATAACCTTCACCCAAGTCTTCCCTTACTGCACACAGCTTCTACTTGAAACCCTTTTCTCTTCCTAATCCAAAGTACTCATTCTTCCTAATCACCAGCAACTGACAATTTAGATTAGATACTTGTCACATGAGATAAAACATACTTGCTGCCTCCCCCAAATGTAATGAGATAGTGACTACTTCTATCCAGGTTAGTCTTATTCTTAATTGACTATAACAAAGACGCCAAGGAGGTAAAATGTATCCTGTCTCTAGTTAAACCATTATAAAATCAACATTTTATTAAAAGTGTTATATATTCATGAAACCTTTCTCATGATGATACAAACTTTCATGTATTGATTTGGGGGCTTTTTCTGTTTTGCTTGGCATATTTCCCAAAGCAATGTTTTAGCAAAAGAAACTTCCATAATATACTGAGTATTAGGTTCTAAGTTTCAACTGCTCTCTTTGGGGCACAAAAGTACTAAAAAGAAGACTTCTTGGTCACATATATATTTCATGCAGTAGAAGAAAATACTGTGAAGCATATCTAGCTGTGCTTTCACACTACCTGTAGGATTTTTAAAAATCCCCAAAGCGAGAAACCAAACATAAAAACTGTGCATCTATAGCAACTACCACCAATAATAAAAAAATACAAAAACTGTCAACTTCTGAACAATTTGCTAAGTATATGTGCAGGTATGTGGTTAAAAAATAGCTAGTGTTTTAGGAAAAATATTGCCCTGCAAACAGACCAAGATCAAGAACTGTAGCTGGCAGCAACCTAAGGTAAATAGCTTTGATGGTGAACCTGAATTTATTCCTGGAATAGGAAGGTAATTGGCAGCATATTTACATGACGTTATGACAGCATGATGTTGTTGATGAGTCAAATTGCCTGTTATTCTTAAGCATATAATTAATTTTTAAAATTGTCATGTTAGTGTGATAGACAGTTTGGGGAGAAATTCAAGCACTAGATCAGGTGCCAAAAAATGGCAGGTGGGATAGAAGATGGTGACTCACCTGGTTTTAGGTAGAAAGATTGATGGGAGAGAAATAAGAACATAAAAGACAAGAAAAAAAGGAAGGTAGGAGGTAGCATGTCTTTTTATGCTGACAATTTCTTGCAAAATACCTACTACTCATATATTTATTGGAAGTAGATCCTCCTCATATATCCCAATCTTGGCCTTCAAAAAACAAAAGCATCTTCTCCTATCACTTTCATTTGGAACTGTACATAGTTCCTGCACACAACTTTACCAAGGTTTTGTTTGTGAGCATCACTGGCATCTTATCACCCATCATGTTTTTCAAAAACAAACTTAGGCTATCTGTTTTAATGTATTTAATCATTTTAATGAATCATAGCATCTGATGAAGCAAGCTCAGGCTCACGAAAGCTTATGCATTTCTGATTTACTTTCTAGAAGGCACACTCTACCTGTTTCCTGCCTGACTTCAGACACGGATAACTACCCTTTTCTGTTAATGTATTTAGACATCTAAAGATGCCAAATGATCTAGGTACTCTGAAAATCTGAATAGGTGTTTATCTGCATCTTTGGGCACTTTAACGCTTTTTAAAATAGTGCCCATGTAGGCAATATACATTTCCCTATCTCTACAGCGCACAACTCAATAATATTATAATAAACCACCACTCCTGGCCATGAAAATGCCCATTTGAGCAATTTAGAAGATACTTAAAGGATTTCTTAACATTTTTCCCACTGCTGGAATATCTTCTTTAACTATAAAACTCTTTTCAAAAACCTCAAAATTAAAATGGATTTAAGGAGAGAGAAAGTCTTCCCTTACTACTTTGAAGAAGGGAAAACAAAAAAAAAATTAATCGTTAGCAGTTTAATAGACCCACATTTACCCTAAAAATGCAGTGTTTCAGTATCAGAAGAATCCATGTCCTCTGAAATGATGATCAGTTTTCCAGAAAACTTAAAATAATGGGGAAAAAAAGCATATTTTCTGCTAAGTGGCAGTAGTTGGCAGAAATATTTTTTCTCTCAATTTGTGGTGGCCCAATTTGTATGAAAACTATAGAAAGCTCATAACACAGAAAGCTTATAACACAGAAAAAAAACTCAAAATGAGAATTTTTGTCCCTTGTGCAAAGGGGAGATGAGAGGCAGCTATTAACAGAGTTTAGGCTACTTTCAATGTGAAGAAATGCAGTACTGGTGAAGAGCTGATATATTCCCCTGGACTTACTGGTACAGGGAGACAGGTTAGTAACTGAGAGGGTATACTTGGAATACACAGTGCCTTGGTGATCCCTGGGTGGTATTAGCACCCTTTAAGTCCTGTACGAGCTGGCACAGTCCTTTATAAACAGGCTCACAAGGGGAAAGTGGTGGCACAGGCAGGAGGCTCCTGAAGGCCTCAGCAGCCATGAGGGTCAGGAGAGCCTAAAGTTAGCTTATTGCTGCCACTGCAACTCGTCTGATCAGCTGAACCAAACAGCTTTTAATTCAATGCAGAATCTAGCCCTAAATGTTTGTTCTTCCTTTCAGGTTACATGGTAAATACTTCCCAGTGTAAACTAGATATTATCTGTTCATACAGTCTCTCAACTATTTTCAGCCCACCTACAGCAGCAAAAGTGTGGGTCTAGCAAACCATCCCAATTCAAGCCAATCATTTCAGTGAAATGAGACCCTGACTCCTTCAAAGATGAGTTGCAACCAGTTTAATAATTCCTTTCTTAAAAAAAACAAAAAAGCTAAAAAACTCATTGGCGTAAATAGTTTCACTGTGGCCTGGGTGGATTCAGGATTTCATAAAAGGGGTTGCAGGATCAGTGACCTGAGCATCAGGGTGACTGCAGTCTGACTCCCAGCCTTTCCCCCACCCACTGGTTGAGCAGCCTGCCCCACAGAGGCAGCACCAGGGACTTAATTTTAAGTCCCTCAAATATGTAAGAATCTTCCCCTCCCTCTCCTTTCCCCATCATGTTCAGTGGCATGTCCCCTGCCTGCCACTGTCCCCAGCTGATCTGGGGGGAGGGAGGGTCCAGAGTCACTTCTGCCCCACTCCAGCTGGGCTACACAAGGAGCTCATGAAGCCAGAGACAGCAGTGGCAGCAGACAGGTTCCCATACCCCATGCCAGCATTATAACAACATGGCTAGGAACCTGGGGCTGATGCCTCACCTGGACACAATCTCAATCAAAATTGTGTTGAGGCAGCAAAAGCTGTTCTTTTCCATTCCCCTTACCAGTTGCTCCACACTACACCTCCAGTTGCCTACCCTACACCTGGGCTGTATGGTCAACATCTATGCCACTGCACACCACCCCAGATCCACCCCTGCACTGCAGTCAGTAGAGCCAGTCGGACTTCTGGGGTTGGAAATGTTAAAAATTGTGATTCTCAGAATACTAAGAATTTGCTTACATTGGATATTCAGTTAGTCATTAATAGTTATGCAGTCCATTACTTTTTTCTGAGTTAATCTGTAAAAAGGCAGCACTTTGTATAAGGTAGGTGAGTTTGTGTTAAAACAGTCAAAACCATATTTTGCATATTTTCACTTTTTGGGGCTTTTTGTAATTAACTCTGTAACCTTAATCATATTCTGTTCTACGCTAGTATTTATACCACATTCATCAACAAAGTATTTCAGTACCTATTTCAGATATTTAGGATTATATTGTGTAGATTCTAGCCCCATAAAATCTGTGTCATGCTGTTGCACTGGTGCAAAGTCGGCTTATACATGGGCAGAGTAGTTAGCTGAGGATCCCCCTTGTGTTGGGGTCTTTGAATAGCATAGAATTACTGGAACTGGACCCTGCCCTCCTTTAGTTATGTTTCATAACTTCCCTCTAGGCCCTCCATATAGAGCAACTGGGTTTTGATGGAGTGAAAGAGGAGTTGTAGCAAGTGCTGCTCTATTCTAATGATCCTCAAATAAGAGAGAGACTTTTAGCCATCATTGCAGACAAGAATAACCTAGTCATTAACCAGTCACTAGATCAGAATGGAATAAAGGTGAATATTCAGCTACTGGAATAAGGAAAAATGAAATGTATGTGTGTGTATACGTGTGTGTATGTATATATATATATATACACACACATATATATACACACACATACACATATGGAAGAGTGTACACACACACACACGCGTTTCATTTTATATATTTCCTAGACACCCCAGGTGGAAAAAATTCAAATAACTTAAAAAATGATAGCACATGGTTTGGAATAAAAATAAAAAAGGAGATATAATTGAATTACAAAGCTTCAGAAATGAACTAAAACATAGAGACTAGAAAAGTTCCTTTTTTGTGCCTGACAATTGACAATAGATTGAATGTTATTGCTCTACAACACATAGCAACTCTAATTGAAGAAGAGCTTTATCAAATGCTTTGAAGAAAGTTAACAGAAGAAGTGCAGCCAACTGCTTGGCAGAGATTTGAACTCCAATAACCAAGAACCTCCACACTAGCAAACTCTGATGTTCAGCCTCATAAGCATGAAGTAGAGCAGTGATGACTTTCACAGATTCAAAAGAGCTGCAGTTTACCTTGGATGGCATACATCAAATGGCTGGTTTTATTTTAAAAGGATTTAATGAAGCAAATCTAAGTTTATAGAAGAGGCCAGCTAGTGGAGAGGGGGCCAAAAGAGAACAGTATGTTTTTAAGAAATAAAACCATTTAAATAAAACACAGGTCACAGAAAGTACAATTTAAGGAACAAAACATTTGACTGCTCATATATAATGTCATAGGTTATTTTAGAGTACCATGCATATAAGTGGTAGCAGAATTGGACCCATTGCCTCCGTTTTTGAGTGATCCAGGGTTGCTGAAATTCTGTAGGAAAAGGGTTTACAATAAAAAACTGTCTTGCAGGCATGTAGGTGCAACGTAGACTATAATAGTTAATTTTACCTTTTGTATTTTTATACATTCCTATAAAATCTAAGAAGGAATTCTCTCCCTGCTACTGAACTCTATGAGACATGTACAAATTATGGACAAAATAACATTTAAAAAAAACGTTTGTTTGAGGTTATCACACAGAGACCAATGGGCCTCGACCCCAATTTAGGAAAACATTTCAGTATGCTGGCTCTTATAATCCGGGATCCATGAGGCAGCAAAACCACAAATCTTTTAGACAAGTATAAAAGAAAGTTTGTGCCTTATACTTCAGAGTGGTATAAAATCTTTTCCTGAGCATGCAGAAAGAAAAGCACGTACAGATTTGAAACATGTCAAGGTGAAGGCTATCAGCCAGTGACACTGAGATAAATCTGGAGAAATGCCATTGACTACACTGTAAAAAAAGGTGACCCAAAAGAAGAATATCCCAAGAAAGCTGAGAAAGAAGTTAGGTTAATCATAAATTGATAGACTAATAATCTGTGTCTCTAAAGCAAATTGAATTGAGCAAGAGTTAAGAAATGGAATACATACTTTAGAACAGCACTATCTAAATGGCAGTCTATTGACCACATGAGGCCCCCAATGGGTTAACCTGCAGCCCCCAATGCTCCCAGTCAAGGTACTGCCCTTGTCACTGCTCATAAATACATTTTATGAAAAAAGACTGAGGCATTAGAAAAATCAAACTTACTCTAATGATTTCTGCACAGTGGCCACATAAGCTGGAGCTAGTATCTATAACAAATACTGAAGTGTTGATGGAATGACTATGCATCAGTAATAAAATTGACAAATATATTTGTACATTCCAGGATACCAGCAACACAGAAAGCTAAACTGTGGTTCAATGTTCCAAATTATGGCAGATTTATAGCAATTTTAGAAGAATATTTTCTATCACAGAAAATAAAAAGGAAAAGAAGAAATCTTAAAAAAAAAGGTTCCTGTTTCTCTTCTCTCATTCCAGTCCAATCACACACACTCAGAAAGAAAGTTTATTATGATTTTATATCTATGTTCTCTTTATTTTTTACCAGACAAACTGTTCAACTGTTTAGTAACATTATAAACAGGACTGAAGATCTGGTTTGTGCCCTGAAACACTTACAAACTAAGGCCAGATCCTTCAACTTATTGCATGTGACTAGCTGCTGTGCCTAAGCAGAAGTTAATGCGAGTAGACAGAGTTGTTGCAGGATCAGAGCCTAACGTTTCAGTTTTTGTTCACAATCCTATTGAATTCCATGGGATTTTAAATGGATGCCCAGACCCCTACTAGATGATCATGATCAGTACCTAAACAGATGACATATGGGCATAATTAGGATGCAACAGCTGGCAGAGAATTGAGTAGCAACAAACAAGAACGGATAAAAAGAGGCAACAGCGCCTCTAGCTGCTGCTGTGTTCCTGGTGCAGTTAACCCCCCACCCCGCTAAAATGTGTACATTTACTTGCAAATATTTAAGTTATAAATTCACACAAAGCATCCTATAATTTATGGAATAATAAAATAGAACAGAATGTTTATAGTGACAACAGGCCATCAATCACTATTCTTGCAAAGATCTGCTGGATTGTTCACTGGCAAATCTGTTAGTTTTAATTAGAATTAGAATTAATTAGAACTGATTATTTAATTAATAATGTTGCACATTCTTCACCTTATAGACCATATGCCCACTGCAGATTATTCACTCTGACAATCTGAATACACATTTTTCTACAATGGCTCTGATACTAAGTGGCAACCAATTTAAAGAAACAATGTTGTTTTTCTACAGAAAAGAAAGAATGTAAGTCAGTGCCAAATGAAAATGACAAATGGAAATACAAGAATTATTTTTTTAAACTATACAAATACACACAGGCCATTCGTATTGTACCATTATAGATATCAAGGAGGATATTTGCCTTTACATTTCCAAAATTAAAAGATGGGGAGAACGAGTGGTAGGAGAAACATGTATTTCAGATAGCCTAGGAGCATCTCCTCAAAGAAATCAGTAGAACATTTCAGAAACCTATTTCCTACTTGTAGTTGAGGGATAAAATAGATTTGAAGATCTGGTTCAATGCGGTAGCATTGGAAATGACACATGCGGCATCAGGACTGTGCAGTAATATTGGTTACTGCACAGTCATTTAATACTTGGTTAAGCTGTACTTGCTTCAGTAAGTACTAAATGGCTGGACGGTAACAACTGTGCAGTTCAGGGCACATGTAGATATGCCCACTGTGTCAGAATAACTTACTGTCACCTATAAATGTGAACTTTCTTCCACTTCTTGACTTTGTACTGTGAGTCCTCAAGATGCAACAACCCCACAATGAACTAACAGACATGTAAGTTATAGTTAACACCTCCCAACACCCATATGATGATTACAGGAGCCACAGGCTATAAGGTGAGTGTGGGCAGCAAAACTCAAGAGTTAAGCAGCAGAGAAGGAAGGTTAAAAAGAAACCATTAATTTAGCTGTGAGCTAGGGAATCTGTGTGGGCTAGTCAGACTCAGAGTTCCTTCAATACACCATTTCTCAAATAGTTTCATACCCCAGGCTACATTTTAACTGACAGACTCTCTCTGGACACTCCTATGATCTTGTAAGTGATTTTATAATATTCCTGTGACTACTACAGCAAGGAAAAATGATGTTAGGAAAGTATTTATGTATCTTTAACAGAATATGGTGGGTGCATGGAGAGTGTACAGTGCTCACTTGTATACTTCATTTATTTTTCTTCTTCCCTCTGTTGTTTCTCTTAGCTGGAAACAAAGAGAATCTCTATCATATGGCTTCCTGGCTTGCTACCAGTAAATATCCTACATTTCACAATTTGGGAATGTTGGCTAGGACAAGCTCCCATCTAGAGTGGTATAATTAACAAGAGTGTATATCTTGCTGTGTGTAACATGCTTGGATTGTTACGGCCGGTAATAACAGCCACAATATGTTACCTGACAGGTTCTCTATACTGCTAATTGGATTTGATAGCTAGCCAATTCTTCTCCACTTACTTTGTCATCAGTATTTTGTGTTGAAATGGAAAATGGTAGACTTATCTTTGATAAGATATGAACATTTCTGATGATCATGTAACTTACTGAAACCAGAATAGCATTTTTCAATATTAATTAACCAATACTGCATTTTAAGACCGGATCCTAATCCACCTCTAAGGCATCTAAGTGGCCTTACAAGGCTTTTAGGTGTCTATATCACTAAATAAATCTTAATCTATCCACTAGGACTTCTAGATCAACATCATAACTGAGGAAGATGACTGGGTCAGTAACCCAGGTGTCATTTTTGGGAGGGAGGCACAAAAATAGTTTCACTGCCATCTGTTTCATCACCACTGCCCAGAGTGTCAAGTTGCCCGTCAAGTTACACCTCCACTATAGATTCCTTCGGTGCCTCTATTTGGCATGCTGAATACACTCAGAAATGCTAGCTTAAGATGTCTAACTCCATTTGTGATCTATTGTAATCCTGGTCTAGGAAGCGCATACATTCTGGATAAGCCTTCAAATCCTTAGTTGAAGAACAACTAGCAACTATTTAAAATGAAGAGGCCTTTCAGCCACAGCTACAACCCAATGATGTTTGAACTCACATTTCCTTCTTCCCCAGCAAAATCCCCTTACAGCCAGGTCATGGAGTGGACATGTGCCCTCCTCCCCACCTGTTGAAGTTGGGCCACTGAATAGTCATGACTCATGGTCCAGAAGGAGAATAAACAAGAACAAGACTATTTAACATGGGAGCAAACAAGACTTTGTTGGCTAGTGGCTGCATCTACAAGAGACACTGACTGTGCAGTAGCGTTGCATAGCACAAAGCATGACATGATGCTATTGTTCAGTAGTACTGAGCTACTTTGCAGTCATTGCCACCTAAAAGCCATTTGGTGACACTACTGCACAGTAACCAGAGAAACCAGCCATTTAGCTCTTGTATGTGCAAGTACAGAATGACTGTGCAGTAACAACTGCGCAGTCAGCATCTTGTGTAGATGCAGCCAGTGAGAAGGACAGTGCCTTTGATCCCAATTACATTTATACTCTTTGTATTCAGTGGTCATTATCTACCTCACTTGACCCAAGTAACAACAGAAAATTGTGGCAGAGCACAGATTTTAACCAGAGTCCTAGGCTAGCAAGCTAACTCTTCCTCTCATAGGACTTTCACAGCCACAGCACACTGCCTATGTGAAATATTTACAGACTCAGGACTTAATGAACTTTTTCTCCTTCCATACAAATTTCCTATTGACGTATGCAGAATGATTCCTGGATGGAATCCATAAATGTTTTCAATTAAATTTCAAACTTGGTCAAGGAATTTGGCTCAGGTAGAGCTATCTGTAAACAATGCACACAGAATAATTTTCTAGTCAAAATAACATGATGAAAAGTTTAAGCATATAATTTTCAATAAAACAAATGCCTTAAATATTTTTTCTGCAAGAGAACATAAATGTATTTTTTTAAAGTGCTTTGAGGCTCTTCTGATATTTTCTTTTTGGTCCATTGATTTTATTTTTCAAATTGCTTTAAAACTTTAGTTCTGGCTTGCAACTTTGTTGTATTCCCTAAAGCAATTGAAAGCATTAATTTAAAAGTGTATTGGGATAAATATATAATAATTAAACTTCTAGAAGGTATTTTCAGGTCATGGAGAGGTGCTAACTATAAAGCTTGTGTGTTTTAGGGTTGCATTTCCAATTAACAATATATAGTGCAAACCCTGACTACTTAAAGAATCCTTTCTTCTTTCAATGGACTCATTGCAGAATGGAGAGATGGATTTATGAGGAAGAGAACACACATCTCCTGACTTCCGGCCCTCTACATTTATCGCTAAATATGTTTCCTTTCCTGATGAATTAAGCAGCTGTTCCCTTAAGCAAAGTACTAGATGTCCTGAATGTACTGAGCATGTGGGAAGGATACTGCATCGTGAGATGACAGAGGAGGAGGAGGCAAATAGAAAACGGCAAGCAGACAAGCTGCTCTGAAAGTATCCCAGATAGACTGTATTGGGATAAAATCCTCACTGCTGTGAAGTGCTATATGATAATGCTAAATATGTGCCCTTCGTTAAAAAGTCCCAGGTACAGAAGGGATATTTTTTACAATCAAGATTCAGCCCTAAGAAATGTCCCAACTCTGCATGAAAGAAAGCAACTCACTGAAGCTTCCAAATGTTGGCTTCAGTCCTTCCAAAATGCTGAGAGGAAAAACACAGGTATTGCCTTCAGAATGGTGAATTTTGTGACCACTGCCACCCACAGGAGGAAACTCAACACTGATTTTCTTTGTTAGTCAGGTAACAAATGATTGGCCTGGAAGTGCCTTGAGCATCTCTACATTGTAGCTGAACAACAACAAAGTATTTTCAGGAAATTAAGTTAATATTTGTCCATTTCAGGAGTTACTATTGAACAAACTTCTACAATTTTACTAAGGAAACCAAAGTTGGAAAAGATCCATCGTTCGAACAGAGCTCAAAAGCACAATCAAGTTTAAAGTTTGAGTACAGGATTATGTTTAGTCCTCTATGTGATTAAAGTAATCCTGCTCTTCAAAGTTGGATTCTTGAAAAAAGCCTCTACAGATCAATGTTGTTCTGACAAGTAGAAAACCTTTCCTGAAAGTGGCAAGATGATTGTTATAGAAGGAAAGAATGTTTTTAATGCATTGGAATTCCTATATTTTCTTAATTCCATACCCTCAAATCTACCAAAAATTTTAATCATGCTTTTATATAATTTCCCTTAATGAGGGTATCATCATTTACCAGATATTATCATTATTATTGTCATTATTTTTCTTTTAGCAGTCACAAGGGACAGTCAAAGCACTGTACAAATACAGAAAAAAACAAAACAGTACAACAACAAAAACCTAGACTGTCATAAAGATGTCACACGCTAAATTAAAAAAAAAAAAGAAGTAGGGCAAGACCCTTCATAGTTTAGTGTCATGGCTTAAACTGCACTATATTTTAAAATCTGCAATTTAAAACACAAGTGATATAAAAGCAAACATTTTCATTTTTTTGGTCATTCATGAAAAAGACTCATGCAGAATGATACTTAATGATAATAGGTTTTAATTAGAAACCTATGGGTAAAATTACACTTTAAACTTAGACCACACTAAATCTGTGGAATGTTAAGCAGTACTGAAGTTAGGATGTACTGTGAGTAGGGATCTCGGTAAATCATGCCACAAGAGCCACCCAATAGCGGCTCCTATAATGGTTTTCATTTTGCTGCTTGCATTCCCCCTTACCCCTGATTGGCAGAGGGGCCCCGCAAGCTGGGCTGTTTGCCACTGATCACCAGGGAAGTGAAAACCGCAGTTTTAAATATGCCACAGTTTTCACTTCCCGGCAATTTGTGGCAAATGGCCCAGCCAGTGGGGCCCCTCCACCAATCTTGACTAGGGGACAGCAGGCAAGCAGCAAAATGAAAAATATTAAAGGAGCTGCCGCAGGGGGAACTTCCAGTCAGATTTATGGGGATCCTTAGCTATGAACAGTTGCACATTAAGAATTAATACTGCTTCTGGCCTGCACAGTTCTGACTTGCCACTAGAGGTGTGGTGTGAATAGTGGAGTGGCTAGAAGCCATGAAGTTTGGCCTTCATCCCTGCTCGGGGTGGGGAGGGTGAGGTTGAGGGCTGGAAGCAGTGCATTTTAGGATTCTGGAGGACTGCAAATTGCTCGTTTTATCTCCATGGAGCAGATGAAGTTACCCTAATACAAGCTAGGTAGCACAGCCCAGAGTTAACCCTCATCTGAGGTGGCATAACTTTGAGATACTCAGATCGCACTTAGCATCAGTTAACAAGACTAAATGTGAAGATGCTGTATTTTAAGTGCTCTTAGTATGGTCTAAGTGTCATGTGTAACTTCACCCTAACACTGCTTCAGTGGTTGGGCTGGAGCAATCACTGCAGTCACTAATAAGAATGTAAGAACATAAGAATTGTCACGTTGAGCAAAACCAGTGCCTCATTTAGCCCAGTACCCAGTTATACTACTGGCCTCCACAACATGATGTAGAATATGTTCCAAAAGTTTATTAGATGTATATGCCACACTGCCAGACAAAGGCTTAATGCGGCTTACAGAAGAGAGAAAAACAAATTATAAATGTGATTATGGTAGGCAGTCCATATGACTCAATGGGAATAGGGACACCTATTGTTAAGTCAGCCGCCTCCCTCAGGCTCACAGTATTGGGATATTCCTGGATCTTCTGCTGCACCTGGGTCTCCAGGTGGCAGTGGTAGCTAGGACCAGCTTGCACTAGTGTCATCTGGAGAGAAGGCTACAACAACTGGTTTCACATTCAGATCTGGCCACCATCATCCATGTCTTCATTACCTTAAGAAGAGAGACTAGTAGTATATCCTTTTTAAAATCGGGTGACCAGAATTGGCACAGTATTCAAAATGTGGATGAACCATGGCTTTGTGTTTTCCCTTTTCTTTCAATTCCTTTGCTAACGATTTCTAACATTCTCTTTCCCTTTTTAACCACTGCTTATACTTTGAGTCAAAGATTTTAGAGAATTATTCATAATGACTTCAAGATCTCTTGTTGAGTGATAATGACTAATACAGAGCCCGTTATTGTGCATGTATAGTTGGGTTATTTTTTCCCCATGTATGTTATTTCACTGTTATCACTGTTGAATTTAATCTGCCAATTTATTGCCCACTCACTTTGTTCTATGAGATCTGTAAATCTTCACCATCAGCTTTGGATTTGACTATCTGGAATCATTTTGTATCATTTGTAAACTTTGACATATCACTATTTACATAGGGGCAGTGCTTGCACATTACACTGTTTCACAGACAAGGGGCATATATAGAAGTTATGCTTTTTTGCATGGTCAGCCCCCTGAAAGTGCTCTGCAGCCATACCATGACACATGTGAATGGCTGCAGTGCTTTTAAAGTGGCTGATAGCACATAAAATTAACCCTCCTCAAATGAGGTATCAGATGAAGGTGCTCCACTTTAGAGCACCTTAGGGAACTTTCTGTATTCTAGGGTTAATTTGTCTCACAATCAGGGCTAGGCTGATGCAGCCAAGCCCCACCCCCGGGGCTGTCAGCAAGAAGGGAGGAAGGAAGGGAAGTGAGGTGCCACCTGGGGTTTGCCTAACCTGGGCTGGAGGGGTTCAGGTGGATTGGACCCCCCTGATTTGAAGCCCCCTGTCTCCTCCGCTCCAGCTCAGGCCACACTTAGCTCAGGCAAACCCCAGCTGGCAGTTCGCTTCTCCTTCCCTTTCCCCCTCCCCTCCTGCTGACAGACCCAGTGCTGGGGGGAAGGGCAGGCTTGGGGAGAGGAGTTACTCCTTGCCTGCAGGCAGGCTCCTGAGGCTCCTGATGGCAGACTCGATCTCCCCTCCTCCTCCCACCACCCAACAGGTGAACATCTGTTGGGTCAGGGTGGGGTGCTCTAACTCATGGCAATTTATGTGAAGCGCCATGAGTTAGAGTAGGGTCCTGCACATCTGTCAATGCCCAAAGAGGCAAAGGATCATTTTGTCCACCTCCTACATCCAGTTGCTCCAAGCTAACTACAGTCTAGCCCAATTTTGTATTCAGTTGTACTTTTATAAACCCGGAACTACTCCAGTAATTTCTTTGGAGTTACTGCGTGGTGGAAACAAAAGTAAATGTTATTCTATTGTTTGGAATTTTTATCTTCTACCACAACATGCAGACATTTCAACTGGGCAGGTACACTGTTTGAATGTTTCTGGCATACTATTAACAATTAAAGCAGTTTAATATGATGACCCAATTTGTCTTTGCTGGTTATATCACTTTAAGAGAACGGAGGAAAAATCTCACTTTCTAATGCTACTGTGTCAAGTTGTTATATAGCAAGCACCACTAGATGACCATGAATCACTTTACATTGTCACAGTTACTTCTGCAAACAGAAAGTCTATACATTTCATTTTATTCAGAATAAAAGCTTGTATTCTGAAAAATGCAAAATATCAGTCAGAAAACCCTTGAATGTATTTCCACAGGGTGAATGTACATTAAAACAAAGGATATCCATCCCTACATACTTAGCAGTTTTACTTTTCATATTTTTTTTTCATCCCATGATTTTTTCTCAGTAATGAAATAAGAGCCAAGAGTCCATCTTACAAATCTGCACATGGCCTTTTAATTTTGTTAAAGCTTTTTCCTTTATAAGCAGCATCTTAAGTATATGCACAATAGCTCTGTACATAATGTAGTATATGAATAGTTTTATAGAACGTAATATATGTATCATATATTATATTAACTATACATACTACATTATATATACATAATGCATCGCTTGCTTACCATAGCCACTGGGATCACAGCCATAGGATAAATAACCAGCTCTACTAAAAAAGGCATCACAGAAAACACAACAGTGCAAGAAAAATCCAGGACTGTGTTTAGACCAGTGCTGTAGTCCAGTCTAAAAATAACTACATAAGGCAAGCTTGTAAGCTAGTCTGAAAAGAAAGGACAAAAGGCTATTGCAATATACTTCTAAGTAGCAATGCAATGCATGCATATTTTCTTTAAATTGCCCTTTTGTTCATTTTATTGTATGTTGAGAACTTGACATTAAGGCTGTTAAGTTTAAGAAAAGCTGGCCTTGAGGGAGGAATCAAATTGTTATTTTTGAATGTTACCTAATTTGATAGTCCTGGCACTGGCTTTCTGCCTTCTAGATTTTTTCTCTGGCCGTGCTGGAACTTGTTGTACATCACTGTTTAGGTCTTGGATGAAAGGTGTTATCATTTCCTTGTTCAATTGCACTTAGAGATGATCTTGAACTCCAAGGTTTTAGAAATTTCCAGATACAGAACTTTAGATATAGGCAATTTTTAGAGGAACAGAAAGTTTTCTGTTACTAAATCAATCCCCAAAAGGGGTCCTTTACAGTGAAGAAACCAAAGCACAGTGTTTTTCACAGAGTAGTGTACATTCAATCAGTGCATAGGACCACAGAATCAATGCACACTAGTCTGTGAAAAGCACTGCGCTTTGCTTTCCGTTGTGAGGGACCCTTTTGTGCTGATGCTCGTGCACATGTGAGCCCTGGACAAGGAGGTGGAATAGGATCATGCTACTCTGGAGAGAATACCCCCAAAAAGCTGTTGAATATTGTGCCAATGTGTTCCTTTGTCGTCTTTGTGATATTTTCAGGGAAACCCTTTAATGTCACCAGTATTACTAGCCGCATAGTACTTTGGGATGGACAGTGCACCAAGCAAAACCACAGCAAGTGCATGGTGTGTTCTACAAGAATACAATCATGTCAGTGATGGTGTCACAGTTGAAAGCTATGAAATATGCATAGTACTCAATGTAGACATATGTTTATGCTCCCACTTTCATAACCACTAAACATAATCAACTGAAATCAGCACTCAGTTACATAGTCACATCCCAATGCTGTCTAAGAATAAAATATTGTCCTGCATATCATGTTGAGACTACTAGTAAATTGCAACGTCTGTATATGTAACTTTGAGGACACTTTCATATAATAATAAGAGGATGTCAGCACCACAGGACTAGTAATGCCTTCAGAGGACAATACAGGTTGTGTCTACAGATGACAATATGTTGCTATAGCAACCCGCTACAGTGACGTAGCATCCACGGGCATCTACACCTGACCAGCAGCTACTTCGCTGTAGTGACGTGCTCCACCAGTATAGCGTGACACTATGGCAAAGTAGCTGCTAAAAATAACCTTGTGGCGCATGTTCAGCACGGGCTGTTACTGCACCATGATTTAGTACTACCAAAAGGCAGTACTAAAGTACAGGGCAGTGACAACATCACCATAGCAACATGTGTAGACGCACCCACAATTCTGTCAAGCCTAATGACAAAATATTCTCCCCATCTCAGAAAATATCTTATTCCTAGTGACAACGAGCTTGATTCATTGTAAATGATCCATTGCAATGATTTTACAATGGACATGTACTTTCACAGACTATAATGGAGTTAGTCCAGATTTATTTGGTATGATATCATGCTTGTCAATTATGTTAAGACCCCTTAAACCATTTTACATTTATGCCACTTGAAGTCCCCTTTAACATACAAAAGCATCAATAAAAGAACTTCAGTGTAAATAAAAATCCATCACAAACACTGTTGTGTCAAAAGGGTCCACTGTGATTACCAGCTTCTCTTGTGGTATAACACACAACAAAATTTTACTTAGTGAATCCTTCATCGAGGCCCCTAACTTCGTGGCTGAAGTAAAGTAGTCTTGATTTAAAGCTTTCATGATTCATTTCATAAAGTAAACAACCTTCTAAAGCATGCAGTATTATTGTACATCCAAGAAGCCTCAGCTGGATCAAAGCCCATTTATACAGAGTTGAGGTTTAATGTGGAGTTGACATAATCAAAGCTTATGGGCGCTACTGAAATACCACACTCCATGGCAAATTGTTCCAGTGGCTAATTATCCTTATTTTTTTAAAAAGATTGTGGATCATATCCAACTTGTCTTCACTTCTGCCAAATACTTGTGAAGCTCTAAATCTCTTCCCAGTATAAACGAAGGTAGTACTTCTCATCAGCACTGACCTTTTTGTTTTGAGTATATACAGCTCAGTTTCTCCGATGAAACAAACAAGATAATACACAGTCAAAATGTTCAGATGGAAATACACATGTAAAGCAAAGCTTATATATTAATATTATTCAAAATAATAAAAAATATAGTTGGCAAAATCTTTTCTGTGTTCTAATGTTGTTGACAAGGAAAATAATTAATTATATTTTACTTTTAGGCAAAAGTTATTACACTTCTCAGGTAAATGGACAAGTCACATTTTCACTGGTTGAGTCATGCAGTAAGAACTACTTCACTCTAATATCAAAATAATTTTAGAACATGAAAAATGAAACCATGTTCTTCCATAATGTACTTCTGAATTTTATGTCCAAAATCCACCCTGCACTAATTAGATTTTACATTTATAATCTTTTTTGCAAGGTGTGTTAATTATTTTCATCATATTGTTATTCTACATAATGCTTTCCAGTGAGGCGTATGTTATATTACTATATAAAGCTGCTTTATTTTTCTTTGTCTTTTTTATTAAATTTTGTCATGGCATTTAGTCATGTGCTGTATATGAAGCAACTTCTAATATTTTTATGTAAAAGTGTCAGTCAGATTGTATTTTGCCAGGAATCGTTTAAAAACACTGATTCAAATATTGATGACACAGAACATGGTTTAAAAATCAGACAACTTTAAAGGAAGCTTTTCCCATCTCCTGGGTGCTCTGCAAAGAAAAATATTTAAAAGTGCATAAATATCCAATATTAGTCATTTCACTGTGTCAGTGTGGGGAACTCCTGGAAAAATGGATATGAAGCAAACATTAAAGTTTCTGTACTAGAATGCAAAAACTTCCATCACCCAGAATTTTAAGCTGCATATGCACACAATAATACACCCACATTTGTACTACTAATGTATGCATGCAAACACAATCATAATAATTGTATTTGCAACTCTCAGTTAGGTCACTGGCAGACAGAATTTCCACTTCTGCATCCCCAAGTGCAGTAACTGCTGGAATAAATTAGACATTCCAATACACGTGAATTTTTATACAAGTGCATAGGTCTTTCTGACTGTTGATCTGTAAAAATCAGTCTCTTTAAAAAGACTAGGATATAAAATGATAAGATACAAATACATTTCAATTGGGGTAAATCCTGGGAAACGGCATGGAACTCAGTGTAGCAATGCTGTGAATCTGACCCACAGAATCTGTCAGCGCTAGATGACTTGTGTAAATCCACCCAAAAGTGGAAATCATCAACAACCTCCTCTGAAATGGCATGCACAAAAATAGTTTGACAGCCAAATCCAAATCCTGGAAGGGCAGAGCCAATGTCATACAAAATACCTTATCAAATCTCAGCAGAGAATATGAAGGATGAACAGATAATGAAGACTTCTTGTCCCAGAGGTACTTCCTGCAGGTCAAAGAGCAAATTCTGATGCCACTGACATTATTCTACTTGGATTCCACCTGGTAGTCACCTGAGTCATTCTCACAGGGAATACATAATAAAAAGTCTGGTAATTTATTAACTGGTCAGTTAGAAGTTTGGAGTGAATGATACAGACAGACTTTTAGAGGTTTTCTTTCTTTTCTAACATCTATTCCAGTTAAAATATAAAATAGTGTCAGAATTAAAATATATCTCCTGTACATAAAACTCTTGGTGATAATGGAACAAATGTTACCTTCATGCCTATGTTCTACTGTGGGTATTTCCCATGCTTCAGGGCTTTGTTAGTGCCCCCCCACCCCCACCCCACACTTTCTGCTACATGTGTCAGGGTGTTTTTTATCCCACCTCAGAAGCATTGGGTGTTAGTTATAGCCAAAGCTGGGGACTTTGACTGGGGTGTGACAATGTTCCTGCTGGGACCAGAGCCAGAGGGAGGTTCCTGGCTAGAAGATCTTGTCCTTTTACTTAGGGACAGATCGATTGCAGTTTTGGGGTCAGGAAGGAATTTTACCCCATGGTCAGATTGGTATAGACTGTGGTGGGTTGTGCCTTCCTCTGTAGCAGGGGGCATGGCCCTCTACCCAGGATCTCTTGAGCGTATACTGACAACATTTCCTAGAAGCAGGACATTGGCTGCTTCCATTCCCCTGTTTTACCAGTGGCAAGTTAGGGTGTTAGGTCTGTGTCATGTCAGGGTTCACAGTACTCCTACGCAGAGTTTAGATTATGGTTTGTACAGAAGGACTTGGATAGAGATGATCCTGTCTGAGGCAGGGGGTTGGACTACATGAGCTCTGGTTGTCCTTTCCAGCCCTGTTTCTCTATGATTTTATGATCAGAGCCTTTAAGTCTCAGAGAAGTACATTCTGAAAAGATGAGACTTTCCTTTGATATATTAGTTGTGTCTGGACTTTTTTTACATGTATATGTGCATGTGCAAGAAGAAAGCATGCTGGTTATAAGAACTGTTCCCATGCCTTCCATCCTACTTCCCACACAAAAGCCAGGCACAATAGTAAAGCCTCAGTTTTCAGATCCCAGTAACTACACCCTCAAAGGCAAACATGACTGAGGGGATAGAATGGGAAGAAGGACATCGCTCCACTCTTCTGTAGCATCCATGGATCCTAGCCATGAAGAACAAGATGTCCCCCCGGTAAATGGTGGAGGAGGTACAGGAGTGAATCCAGAGGAGTTACGCTAGTGCACTTGCATCCCACTTTGATTTCTTCTCCACCCAAAGTTTAAAGCTAACTGCCTGACAGTGCAAGCAGCATTTCTAGTCAAGCAGTGCTGAAGGGGTCAATTGACTTCGTGGTCATTGTTGTTTACCTGATCCCTTCTAAACTCTTAATTCCACAGGTATTAATGATCCTCTCTTCTTTTTTAATTATCTTGATGTTCCACCAATCAAGCTATCCTTTGTTCTGCAATTCTGCAGTCTGTTAACTGCCCTGGTAAAAAAACTCCTATCCCCTAGCCCTAAAGATTGTTTTTAACTCATTCTAATGAAGTTGTATTTGTTTTTGCTTCAACCTGAAACTAAATAATACAGCCATAGGCCCCCATCATATTAGTAAAACTTTTAGTTTTTTTAACTGGAAAAAATATGCATTGTGTTATATGTGGTGATGCACTTCATCTTCTGCATTCCCCTTTTCAAAATTTTAGATCTGCCCGAGAGGAGGTATGCTTTGCTAATGTGAAGTGGACCTCCAGGAATTGTTGTTTCTACATGGACCCAAATGCATGCCTACACTCTTATAGAAACAACCTGGGCCTAAATGTTGGGAGCTGACACGGCAGCTAAATACTCTGACTTTCGTAGTTCAAGTGCTCTAGAATATAGGATTCAAAAGGACTGCATAAAATGCGCAGGCTATCCGGCACCTTTAAAATGCTATCAGTAATCTTTTATAACAAGTTCGAAATCATCTTGACAGCATGTGTAATGTCCTAAGAAGAGATGTAATGTGCAACTGATTCATCAAGTCTGTGAGAATACTGGTAGCTGCATTTTTATAAGACCAAGTCAGAATAACCAGAAGCTAAGAGCTTATTAAACAAGTCATTACATTAGTCCTTTCTAATGATAAAAGCAGTGCCTAAAATAGACAGCTCAGCATCAGAAAGCATGGGTCTCAGTTTGGGTTATCTTTGGCAGATGATGAAAGTCTTATTTACAGCTTGATTTTCTACTCTGGAAAGGCTGGCACAAATTGGTATGGTCCCAATGATTTAAACAGAGCTGCGTTAATTTACATGAGCTCGGGGACCTGGCCTTTACACTTTAAATATTTAGAAATACTCTGCTTTATTTATCTATAGTTTGCTTGACAAAATTTAATTCTATGCTCTAGATGTGGCCATAAAAAATTATCTACCAAGCAATAAAATCCAACGATATTTCAGTCTTTTCAGAATTTGGTTTTTAAATATATAAGGAGAATATTTCATTCGTGCAAGAACATACATTGGTAACAGTGAGAGTAGGACCAGAAAATAAAACTCAACACCACTACACTGATTGTAATATTTTCAAGCTGCGAAATCTCAAGTGGTAACCTACAGCAAAGAGTGACGAATGTATTATTAGGGAACTCCATAAAATGTATATAAATATGAGAGCAGTGTTTTCTCACTTGTTCTAACAAACTGGCATAGACCGGCTGTGAATGAAACTTAGTAACTCTTACAACAGAAAAGCCAACCAACTTCTAGACAGTTTTACAGTTCCTCATTATATATTGCACCAGAACTGCAGACAGCCCAGGAACAATAGTTGTATTGAACTTGGCAGCCACTAATAAATAATTTGCAGCCTTCAGTGGGGTAGTCTCTCAATTATAGTGTGATTTAATGTCAGGATTAAATTTCTTTCAAAACCAAAAATATTTATAGTTGGCTGGCCACAAACATTGACAACAATTAACCGGTTAAGAGGGGAATAAATGACTGCTGTTCTCTGGAAAGAGTACAGGCTCTGGTTTTTTTTAAAGGCTCACAGCAGCTCATTTCAAAGCATCTGAAGTAGCTGCTGATGCTGGTATTTTTAAAACCTGAATAAACTTCATACAAGTGGAAAAATTCTTCTTTAAGTTACACACATGTAGTGAAGAGCAGAATCTCTCCCAACGGGCTCATAGCATGCTTGCACAATGCAGAGGACTAAAGAACCAGGCATAAAGTAACTGGGCTAGGTTCTGTTCTCTATTAATCTCATGACAACTCAGTTGTATTTCAGGGACAGAATTGAGGTCAGCCTACTATCCATAACAGCAGTGGACTCAAACACATGGAAATTCTGAGAACCTCAATGCTAGTATATTCAGGAAAATGGAAGAGAATGAAGTTAAAAAATTGTTTGAAAATGAATCAGCTAAATAAATATTCATGAAATTTTCTGCGGTGTTTGCCTAGCTCAAGCTCTCACTGGATGCATCGACATGTGTGCTTTACTGAGGAGATGACTCATTTGCTCCATAGTAAAAGCATCACCATTTACATGTGTGCCATCATTAGGGTGCAGTAAATTAATTAACTCTGCCATAAGATAGTACTGTCGGCAGTTACTTACTCCATCAAAAGGTGTGTGGATGATGACAGGGGCTGGCTGTGGCACAAGGGTGTTAAAATGCCGCAACCAGGTCCTCTGCCACCCACAGCCAGCATCCAGAGCCCAAGGCTGACACCCCAAAACTGCTGCCAGCTTAGGACTGTTCCGCCCCAGTTAAAACTGTGCTGTCCCAGGCATACATGCAGGTGCTGTGCCCAGGAGCAGCTGACCTGGCACAACCTGCACTGCAGTTTATTGCTTCACTTTAATTCTATGTGTAGATGCACTCACTGATGGTACTATGCCTCCAAAATAGAGTGAGGGGCATGTGCAATGGAAAGGTAATAACTAAAAAACCCAATTATTTTAATCCAATAATATTACGGAACCAGATTTCTTTTAGAATATGCAGAAATCAGCATCAGTTTCCCAAAGAGCACTGAACGCATGTGGAAAAGAGATGTAGTTTTCTGCAACCAGAAGAGAAAGCTGGAGAGGAAAGACAGAACAATAAATTGTGAAAGGCAGTTTTAAGTCACAGTAGTGCATCTACATGTTCATTAATGCACTTTACATACTGCACATTTAGTTTCATTTGCTTAATAGTTTAGTTTAGTTTGCTTAATAGTTTAATTTCGTTTGCTCAATAAAGTATTAAGTAAATGTGCAGTAACTAGAATTACTGCACAGTAGCACCAACACAAGGTTATTTTGTGATGCTTACTACACATTAGCCTAGTAACACTTCTCAGCAGGCTGTTAGCACAGTTTTTAACCACTACGCTACTGCACAGTGTTATTAAGCTAATGCACAGTAAGCATCTCGTGTAGACACGCCCAGTAACAAACAATTTCAAAGGGAGCCAGGAAAATGAATTACAGAACCAAACCAGGACATCATAACCACCCAGCTATCTGACTACTTCAGTTGTCCAGAATGCTTCCTCCCTACTATTTAGGGTCTTCCTTAATTTCTTCTTTATTAATCCTTTCCAAGTTTCTCACCATTCATTCTTGTTCCCTCTTCCAAGCTGCACACTATCCTCAGGAGGCTATCCTCAGCTCCTATCTCTCCTATTCTTACATACGTTCAATAACTGAAACTTTTGCTCATAACTACTAAATGTGTAGAGGGGTCTGAACAAAAACAATAATAAAAAAAAGATTCCTTCACTTAAGAGTTGCAGTGCATTCATGTATTGTACCACCTCAGTGTTTTTTCCAGACAAGAACTTCATGGGGCATTAGGTATTTCACATTTTCTGTTTCCTTTAAATTTAATAGCTGAGGATTTGTAGGATTGGGTTTAATTTTTCACTGAAGTCAGTAAGAGAAATTCTTGTTCCTTTTGCTGGCACACACTTTTTATTTAAAGTATGAAAGCACAAAAGTACAGCTTTTACTTGATGGCTGACATGGTTTAGACAGGAACAATTCAGCCTTGAGCAGGTGTTAGGACCAAATGACCTCCTGAGGTATTGTCCAGCCCTATTTTTCTTTAACTGTATCATTTCACAAGTCTACACTGACATGTTGCAATCTAAAAATGGGAGCCCTGAACACTTCCTATGAATTGGAGGGACACTGTAAAATCAGAAGACACGTTACAAAATGTCATTGCCTGAGACCACTAAACTCATGCCCTTTATCCCAGGCACAATCTAACACAGCATAGGAAAAACATACATATTCTGAGCATTTACCATCCATTTCAAATAACCCAAAGGTGGTATATATACTGGCAATCCCTTGCAGTCGAGGATGATTGTCTTCCATGATTGTTTTATGTGTGGGTCTGAAGACTGCTAATAAAGCCAATCTGGGATTGACAGACACTGTTGCAATTGAGGCACATGCTTCCATGCAGGGTGAGTGGCTCTAAATTCTTGATTCAGTCTTCAACATGCTGTTTCTGCCGCTCACACTTTTCCATCTCCTATTGCCACCATAAGGTTTCAAGTACTGAGATCCTTGCAGCAGACTCTTCCTCCATTTGGGGCAGTCCTGGATGATAGTCTCCCATGAGCTGATGTTGATGTTACATTTTTTCAAGTCGGCCTCAAAGTGCTTTCTCTGCCCTCCTCTAGAGTGTATGCCTTGACTAAGCTGAGAGAATAAAACTTGCTTTAGGAGTCTGGAGCTGGACATCTGGATGACATAGCCAGTCCAGCTAAGTTGATGTTGGATGATCATGGTCTCGATGCTCGTGGTGGTTGCTTGCAAAAGGATGCTAATGTTCGTGCATCTGTCCTCCCACAAGATTCAAAGGCAGTATTGATGGTACTTCTCACATCTCAGCTCCATGCAGTAAGGTAGGGATCATGACAACTTGATAAACCATGAGCTTCGTTTTGGATCTGATTTGGCGATCTTTGAACATCCATTTCCTCAGGTGCCTGAAGGCTGCACATGCACTGTTAAGGTGAGGTTGGATTTCTTCATTGATGTCACCCTTCTGCAAGAGATGGCTTCCAAGGTGTGGGAAATACACAACGTTCTCTAGAGTCTCACTGTGAAACTAAATTACCACAACTGGTGACTACTCATTAAGAGCTTGTTGATGAAGGACTTTAGTCTGAATATTAAGCATCAGTCCCATTTTCTTGAAGGTCTCAGTAAAGACATCAATGATTACCTGAAGGTCTGCTTCCAGCAATCATCAGCATACTGGAGCTCAATGCTTGAGGTGGTATAAATAACGTACCCAAATGGTAGTATGGATTATAATGAAAGTAGCCAAAGCTCATAACTGCCAGATTTCCTCAAAGCCATATTTAACCTGATTACTCAAGACAGTTATGGAAGTAACACCTTTGCTGATTAGCAGATATTCAGATTTAAAAAATCTAATGAAGATGAACTATTTCAGCAATTGGTGACAATACTGTAGGAAACAGGTGTAGTGTTCTACTTTAGTCTTTTTCATATCTTTTGGGAGATAAAAACAAATTGCCAACCAGCAGAAGAAAAAAAGAGAGAGAAAAAAGAAAGAGTTTGACTGCTATAAAGTTCCTTCAGATTGTCTAGATCTGCATTATTGGGTGTCGGGATTCAGCTCCTACCCTGGAAACTTGCTGATGGGTTTAAAATTATGCTTGAAATAGTAGGTGAAGGCAAAAGTGTAATAAATATAATTCTGAATTCCAAATTCTCCAATATTATTTCTTACTCGTTCACATTAAACATAGAATTTATAATACCTAAACCCATTAGCAATATATATCATATTTAAGAAGTTTTTTTGCTTCCTTCTAATTTCCTGATTATGCTTACCCCAAAGTGATCAATAATGAAAGTCAGGTGCTCTCCTTTTCCTCCTATAATAAGCTCCTGAAGTACCATCTGTTCTATTAAGTGGCTCAGTTGTAAGGACAAATCAATAGCCACCTTCCTCTAATATTGTTCTCTACTGTCCTTATATGTTGCCCTCTCCAGATTTTTAAGGGTCTCAAGCATTTTAGAGCAGAGATTAGACCCCTGCCTGGCACATATATGCATTATAGTGAGAGATGTGTACTTCCTGCATTGTAGTATATAAATAATAGTTAATGTTAAGTCTGTAATACTTGCATTTAAAAACTACAAAATCTCTGATCCTTGAATTTCTTGATTCTGGGATCACTCCAGAACAAATTTTCACCACCCTGATCTGTGGACTGTAATTTGCCTTATGAACTCAAAGGTCTAAATTCCCCATTACACAAGATGAAGTCAATGAAGTTGGTCTGGATTTATATCAGTTTATCTGAGAACAGACACTAGCCCAGCAAGTCATATGTCAGGGGTCTGCTTTTCTAGGAAAAATGTGATTTTTTTGTAGCAGAAGCATGGTAGTCTTCACTAGCTAGTCTATATTTAGATATCTCTTCCCCTTTGGGAGCCAGAAAGTGTAGGTAGTGTACCTCAGGAGATCTGCCTATTAACTAAGAAACACATTCTGATTATATTTCCAGTTATTTAAAAAAAGATTATGTGGTGGGTCAGATTAGGGGATAGCAGACAAACTACAGGCTTTCTGTGAGCCCTGACATTTTGCAAAAGCATCCACCCCTATAAAAATCTATTGAATTAACAGAGATCAAAAGCTCATTTTTTCCACAATTACTACTAGTCATGCTTGTCAAGAATACTTTTTTAGATGTCATAGAACTAAGCACCTGTTTCAAATAGTAAGTCTTCTCAGGATTCACCCTCATTTTCTAAAAGACAAAATTGCTACTGTACAAAATGATCAAATGTAAGCACTGAAGTATTATAGCCATTAGATTACACAATAGTCTTCACAGAAAATAAAGGAAAAAAGCTGTATGTCAGAGAAACTGAAAGATGACTAGACCCCTTCTGACTTACTGTGACAATTTTACTGTAAACAATAAACTCTTCTTCATTACCAAAAATATTGGAGTCTGTACCTATGAAATGATGGCTATTATGCATAGCGAATTACTGGATTGACTCATTAGTTCAGAAATAAAAATGGGTTCAATGGTTCCAGCATGATTATCTCTGTCCAGTTTGAAAAAAGAGGTATGTAGATTTCCTAGAGCTAGCTCAAAATCCTTTTTAAAATGTAAATGCTTAGTTTACAACCTTTTATCTAATGTGGACAGCTAAACAGGTACATTTACTGGTTTGTATTACAATGGCCACATGCAAGTGCTATGTTGCTACTGGGATAATCACCATTCCCAGTTGAAACCATAAGCGTACAAACATTCATACTAATTTCTACAGACCAAAAATAGCAGCTAAGAAAGAAAAATAATTTAACTCCAACTCCGTAGAATTCACTCCTGGAAGAGTTCTCCTGGGAGAACAAATGCATGTACACTCCTGCCAAGGACCAGGAGGAGTGAAGCCACAGGAAAAGGTTCCCATCCCTTCCCAAGACCATGGTAACCCACTTCTGCAAAAGGCACAAGAGACAGCTGTTACCACCCCTCCCAGAGACTGGGAGGAGGAGAGGAGCAGCCACTAGCTGCTGTCTGCCAAATCCTCACACACTAGGGACTCTGGTATGACAAATAGCAGTTGCCCCACTACTCCTGTACCCCCAGGAATGGGAGGACTGAAGCAGCCTCTACTCCCCACACTTTCCCAGACTGTGATAATGCTGGTTTTTGGGAAGCCACAAAGAGAAGGGGAGATGGGGCAGGTCATTTCTAGCACTGGAAATTCTGAAATTGTAGAAATGAATGTTGGTGCATGGCCTAAGTCTCATTCTCAAATCTTTTTGTCTAGGTAGATTTCTGGCTCTCTTCATTTAAATGATAAAGCATAACAGGTCTTCCAGCTAAAATTTAAAAAATGGCTGAACAGCACAGATAGTGAGCACAAAGATGTACCTTTGGCGGCACTATACTTTTTACTCCTAAAAATACACTTACAGAATGACTTTTACCCAGAAGTCTCCTGAGGCATGTTACAAATTACAAAAGGAAGCACACTGCCATAAGAATGCAGCCAGCTTGGGTGAGCCAAATCAACCATTTGATAGACTGCTGCTATGCTACATAGGACACAAAGGGAACATATTAAGACATAATCTGGTTTATAACCAGGTTAGAAGTGATTGGGATGATTGTGTTAACTGCTCTGTTCTTGTAAAAATACTATAAGATCACTAATGACTGCAAGTAGTCATGAGTTCAGTTATATCTCTCACCTAAAAATACTAAGGAATGCATTATCACACAATCTCATAGAAAGAAAAAAATAGAGAGTAACCACAGTCTTGGTTTAAAATGTGTTAGAACACAACAGAATAGCATCTGGGCCCTGATTCATCAAGATAATTAAGAGTCTAATTTTAAGCACTGCACCAGTCCCTTGAAAATACTATAAAGGTTTATAATACAGAAAAGTATTTAAAAAAGAGCCCCTTCATCAGGATAGGATGCTTGATCACTGATTTAAATTAATATTATTTTTGTACAAATTGGTTTAAAAGGAGAAATTTTTAATTTTAAATTTTAAATAAGTAAAAGTTACTTTACTTGTAGGAAGAGTGATTATCTCTCCTTATAATTGTAATGGAAATAGAAAAAACAATTCTATTAATATTTTGATATTAATAGAAAAAAATTTCCATTATCACAGTTAACTTTAACTGTTTTTTTGTATTTAAAACACTTGATCCTTATATGGTTTAAAACTTGTTTTAAGAGTTTAAACTTGGAAGACTTGTAAAACTTGTAATTTTCCATTTTCTAAAACTTGTTTAAGAGATTCTGATTCTTAAAATTAGATAACATTGGGCATGTCCACACAGGCACAGACACTTGCAGCAGCTCAAATAGGACCGGCAGAAATTTGAGCTGGGGATTTTTGCCTCAGCGCACGTGCCCAGACAAGCACTTTGGTATGGGGCAAGTTGTGCCACTTGGGGCAAAATAACCCTGCCCAGCTCCTCCCAGATCTGCAGCCAGGGGGAGCTAGCACCTGGGACCAGCACCCGTGCTGGCCCCAGCTTTATAAAAACCTGCCCTGGTGAGCAGTTCAGGGCTACTTGCCCTCAAGAGAGAGGCCTGGCCACTTGGTATCCGGGGAACTATAACTTGTGCCAGCTGGACTGCTGAAGCAGCCCTAACCTGGAGTGGCCCCTGCCCCCTCTACCCACTGCAGCAGTCTGGCAGTGGGAGCTGCTGCCTGGCTGTGACTTGCTGCCACCTGTGACAGCATATAGCTCCAAGGCTGCATGCCTGCCAGGCCCGGATGGTGACTACCCGGCTGCAGCAGAGGCATCTACTCCTCTGGGCCAGCTACCAGTGGACTGTGGCTGTATTGTTGGCCTCTGTGTGGCACTACTTCCAAGTGTGCCACCGCCCTGCCATCTGGGCAGCTATCACCCGGAAGATGTTCTCAGTGTGGTGGTCTGCTTTGAACTGTCAAAGCATGTCCTCCTGGCTGCAAGTGGCCAGGAGGTCGGCCACCTCCAGCTGGGTCCTGGGTGCCAGCCCTGAGCAGGCTCATCTATCTGGGTCCTGCAACCTGCATCACTAGCCGAAATTCTGGTGGTCCCTATTTAAAATCTGCAAAATCTCTGATAAAAAAAATCCCAAATCCACTCCTTAAATTACAGGCAGTCCTTGGCTTACAACATTTCAAGTTACAAAGTTTTGCACTTACAACGTTTATAAATTGACACTGTGTTTCAACTTTATGATGTCAGTTTTGACTTTACAACCCTTAATCCGATGCAACACTACGCAAGCAAACAAGTTCGCTGCATCGCTCATCTCCCTGGAGAACATCTATCCAAATTTCCTTGGACACTTTCTTTAAGAAAGCAGACAAGACTCCAGAAAAACCTGCAGCCAAGACTCCTGAGAACACTCCAGCCACAAACCCTTAAAAAGTCCAGCCAAGAGCCTTTCAAAAAGTCCAGCAAAGTCACCTCAAAGAAGTCCTTCCAAATAACTATGACTGCTATTTACAATAGAAATACATTAATGAAGCTATATTACTCATCTGTAATTGATCGTGTACAACATTCTGGGGTATTTTTGGTGAAAATAGGTGATCGGGCCTTGATTCAGGAACCAATCCCCTGTAACATTTATAACATTGTTTCTTATGACAAAATTAGTTCCAAGTTACAACATTTCGACTTAAGACACGGTACCAGTACCTTTGTGCCCAAAAGCATGTTTAAAATCTTTCCCAACCATGCATTTGGTCCAATAAAAGATATTACCCTCAAAAAATGTTTGCTTCTCAAAAAACATATATGAGTCCTAACAAAGAGTCGATAGTTTGCAACATTTAACACAATACTTTATGAAGGAAAAATGTTTCAATTTATGTATAAAGTAATGAACTAAATATCTAAACCATTTGGTGTCATCAGTTCTTAAGCAGAACAAACTGACTGATAGCACTGATCAGAATACAGTAAAACTTGATAGCACAGTATGGTTCTTTGTAATTACAGTCATTTTGTCTAGTACCTTGGGCCTAATGGAGAAAAAATAAAATACTCAAAAGACCAAAATGGAACTAACCAAAAAAATTAAACTAACTGCTTTCAGAATATTTGCCTGCGATTTCAAATGAAAAAGATTGTCCTCTGGTAGAGGCATTCTCTTGTAGTACTTTCAACCCAAATGTTGTAGAATTACGCTATTGCAGAAAAGTAAGGGCATGAGGCAGGGAACGTAGAAACCAAATTTATTTTCAAATAGCCACCATCTTCCAAATCAAATTTCTGTGGTTCAGTTTAGATAGTATTTTATAATCTTGTTTGAGCTTATTGATACTCCTTTACTGTTTCTTCAGCTATGCAGTTAAGAGAGACCTCAAAAAATTAGTAATGAGATTCTGATTCATTTACTATAAAAGAAACTGAATTTACCTAATGTAATTTTTCATTTTCTAAAATTACACTTCCCTGGTTGAACTTGCCCCCCATGGGCAGCCAAGAAAGGGAGATATGTAGGGCTAGGAAGAAAAGAGCAAGGTATGCGGCTCGGTGAGATGGATGATACTCTGGAAGGGAGGAGGATCTGTCTTGTAGTCTAGACCCTGGCTCCGAATGGGGCAGAAACCTCCCTACTAATCTTCATCCACTTTATCTAAAGACTATTAAATGCAATGTGCAGTGGCTCAGCTCCAAGACAAGGGCTGAATTATGCCTAAGCTATGGCTTTGTGATGGGAAGTCAGAGAGATGGAAAATCAGATTTTTTATGGGTAAGGGAAAACCTAGAAATCTGAGTCTCCAGCATTCTGGGTGAGTATCCTAACCACTCAGCTATTGGGCTACAACAAGGGAGAGTCCTCTTCCTGCCAGGCCAGAATGTTGAACTTATACTGAGGTAGATGCATAAAAAGCAGCATGGTTTCCCAGTCTGACAGCCTATTGTGCATGCTGTGACAGCTCATGCACTGGGACCCTTGGACTCAACCCTACCTAACCCATAGGGGTCACCACTGACAGTTTGCCTTTCCAACTGCCCAAATGCCTAGGATCCTGCCTACCATATCTTGATGTAATAATTGATATAGGCCCTCAGTCTAAGTTGGAAAGCATCTTCTGTGGATGCCTCAGCGTATCACATCATCAAGCCTCTTTAAATTACTTTCATTGGGCCTTTGGTCTGCAGTCCAAGTAGTTTAGTCTCATCCTTCCCAGGCAAGGATTGAATTCCCCTCCCTCCCGCCCCCACCCCCCATAGCTTCCTTATGCCCTTTAACAGGTACCCTATGCCTCTCATCTATTAGCAGTCTAAGCCCTTTAGGGCTTCTCCTCCAATTCAAGAAATCTATCCAAAGCTCTCAACTATGAAATCAACCCTTGGTCTCAAATAAATCAATCTATACTCCCAGGACTCCTGCCATTAGCAATCATTCCCAGAACTCATCCCACACAGTAAAGCCGTTCATATCTCCTATACCAGGATACTTCAAAGGCAACTCACTGGCTCACTCTGCTGCAAGGCATATCTAGTCAGGAGAGGAAGCGTGGCCTAGTCTGCACCTTTTCTCTTAAAGATGCAGGCACCTTTTTTCCCCTGTGTCTGAAATGAGGCCACAGGCCTCCTGGTACAATGCATAGCCTTGTGGACTACTGTGCATGGATTGGATTGCAAACTGCATATGTGCCAAAATTGCACAGAGCTAGGCAACTGCCATTTGGGGACACAAAGTGAAACAGGATTCTGACAATGCTTCCCTAGGCTGCACTAATATTAGTAACTCTTCCTTACAATATGGAGATACAGGGCAACTCTGCCAATGCCAGTTCTAGCTTGCCCTTACCACAGAAGTGGATCCAGCATCGAGCTCTGCTGAATTTGGGGGATGACACAAAAGTGGGGGCTAACAAAAAAGCGTTTGAACAAAAAAAGCGACACTATGAAGAGGGGGCTACCCATGCTCCTACCACTAGCCAGAGAATATGTCCTTTTGTACTACTACTGTTTCAATTCTGCACGTCTGTTATATACAGAAAATGCTAACATTTCCTCTTAGAACCTACTCTTTATAGCAGTGGTTCCCAACCTTTTTTATACTGTGGACCAGCATGGGAGCAGGATGGGGTGCACAGAGCCGGATGCCTCCCTCACAGGGCTGCCCCGTTGCCCAGCTTTAACCCTGCACATGACTACCGGCAGTAGAAACCACTCACCCAGGTGGACAGATGGGGGTTCGAGAGGGGGGCTCATGCCACAACCCGGCAGCCAAGCCTTCACAGCCCGGTACTGGACCATGACCCAGTGCTTGGGAACCTCTGCTTTATGGTACACAGTGGTAGTGAACAATTCAGCATTAGACTCACAGGCCCAACTTCCACTACAATTGGTAAAGTTGCAACAGGTATGCATTTGACCCAAAGCAAACATGTTTTAAATATGCTGTAAAGATGTGACTGTGGGCAAATTAGACATTCTGAAAGACTGAAAATAATTTGGCTACGAAGCTGTGAAAGAAGTAAAATAACATGTTTTTATATTTATGAATGAAAAAATACTGTTTACATTTGCATCTAATTTCAGAATATGTCACACTCTAATCTAGTCCTGAAAATATTTTCATCATTTAAAAAAAATGGAAGTTTTATCTTCCCTTGTAAAGCAATGAGTACAGTATGCATTATGTCTGTAAAAGAAGCTGACGTTTTAAAACAATTTAAAACTCAATATTAAATCAATTTAGTCTATTAAATGTATCTATGATTTTTCTCATGTTGTGGAACAATGGTAGACCAACAACTTATTACCTATAAACCAGCATTCTTATGTTCACTTATATCTACTAAATAAAGCACTCAGACTATATGAAAGGATGCCAGTATTGTTATTCAGAAAAAAGTATCTCAGGAATTTTTAAACTAGATTGGGACAGGGCAGAAATATAGGGCACTACTTAAGGCCAAACCAAACCATGACACAAAGTCTAACCTGAATAAACCCAGTGGCAAAACTCTCGTGACTGTAGTGAACTAACTCATGTCCAAATCTAAAATACTTTCACAGTTTTTCCTCAGCCCTTAGAGAATCAAAATTCCTATATAAATGAATGAGTTTGCTTCTTAAGGTGTAAGAGTCCAACTCATTTCTTCAGATTCACACACAGGAAGTCAGCCATTCCCTAAGCATAATTTTCCTCCTCTGCACCCTCTAGAGATTCTTCTGAAGCATCAGCCTGAAAAGAGAGTGGAAGCAAGAAACTAAGTGGGGCAGGCTGGAGTGAGTAGGTCAGGAAAATAAAGTCCCTCTTTGCAGAGCTTTCTTGGGTTACTGGAGACCACAAGAGAAGGAGGCAGTCCCTGGAAGCATACTGATGATATGCAAGATTAAGCCAGCATTGGAGTGAAGCCCTGTAGATAACTGTGATATCTCATATTTCCTCTGGAACTACTGAATTCGGGATTGGGTTCCCCTGTCTATTGTACAAGAAGGCAAACCATATTTCTTGCTACCATAAGGAAGGAACTGTTCCACAGCAACCTCGTTGAAACTGCCAAGGTAGGAGACAATCTGAGCCACTGAGTAGAGACCCCAGGCCCTTAGTGGTACTTCAGTCCACAAAGAAGCATTCTAACTAGAAGTATTCTAGCTACATACTTGACAGAGTAAGACGTATCAAAGTCTCAAAACCAAGGCTCTCACAGGATCCAACTGTTGGTTCCTAAGGAGTAAATGTTTGAAATTTTTATTTCTATAGAGTGAATGCCAGTAAAAGAAGAAGTAGTATCCACACCTACTGTGGCAACCTAAAAAAATCAGGTGGTAAATATAACCACAGTATTAAAATTTTGTATTTTCTTTGTTTAATCATGTATATTTTTAACAGATTAAATAGCAAGTCAAAATATTAAAGATAACAGAATATAAAAATCTCAAAATGGAAATAACTGTAGGTGGTTTGGGAAAGCAAATGTTGTATTTACAGAATTAAATGAAGTATTCACCTGTATTAGTCCATAATATTAAACCACATTAGAGGTTCACAGGCAATCTGGTACACTGAATTTATACCTACAATTACCTAGCTATGCCTTGTTTATATGGAAGTTGGAATAAATATGCTCCAAGAGTGAAAATTCAACTAATACCAAAGCAACAGAACTGTTTGCTTCTTCTTCCACATCACAAAAAGTAGCCAGAGTTCAATAAAATCCTTTCAGATTAAAATGTCAGTAGTAATACCACTGATATCATGTAACTAGAAAAGTATGCAATGAAACACAGCTTCTGAAGAGTTACAGGATTAAAATTCATTCAATTCCTTCAGCAAATGTAAAACTCAGATAACATTTTGTGCAGGTATTTCCCCACATGCAAATAACTATCATTTAAAGCACTGACCCGATAGGCTAAGGCTTTTTTTAGGTGCCTTTTATATTTGCCATCCCAAAATATCTGCCCATGAACTTTAATATGTGTACTACTTCTTTAGAAGTGTTTGTGTGACATACAGAAATAAAACCTTATATCCTCACTCTTCTGTCTTCTTCACAAACATTCCTTATACCTTGGTTATAAAAGGCTACTGAAACTCAACTCCTTAATTGTAACCAATATTATTATATAAATACAAATGAGCCAGAAGTAAAACTTTTTAATTGGTCATTTTACAAAACTTCTGAAGTTTGCTGATTTTCAATAAAGTGGGACCTCAGTCAGAACTGAACCTTATCTTGTTGGCCCCATCTCTCATCATAAGTCTACTTTTTCCATTAATTCCATTCTCTCCTTTACAGATCACACCCTAAAAATATCGCATGAAACCACTGGAGTCATGAGGAGTCATGTGAGTTTGTACCATCACTCATTGCCATTTATAGATACCAAAGCTAACTCTGAAAGAGGTAGATTGAGTCTTGGGAAGAGTATAGCTATATTAGCACAGTGTCTGCATGGGCTAATATACCCTGATCCTCATGATGATTGAGTTAGTTGATTTAGACCTAGCTTGGGTATCTGCACGGCACTACATTGTGCCATTTAGGCCCCATCTACATGTTACACTTCAGGCTTGACTAACCAGTTAATCATACTGTAAATGGACACCCGGCCACCCATTCATTCAATTAATGGCATGATAAAGAGGAATATGTGGAATAACTCCATAGCTGCTTCCTATCACACCACTAATTGAATGTGTGGCCAGGGACCCCAGTGGCTGAGAGTCCCACCAGCTGACCAGAGCTCCCAGATCGGGGGAGAGGGAGTATGTCTTCCCCAGGTCTGAGCTCCCAGCTGACACTGGTTCCCAACTGCAGGAGCACATGCCCCCACAGCTAGGAGCCCCATAAGATGACAGGGTCCCATGTACCCCCATAGCTGGAAGCCTGCAGCTGATGCCGTGTCCCAGACACAAGGTGCTTCATGAAGCTTCAGGAAGCTTCATGCTTCAGGAAGTGTGACTGTGTGGATCACACACTGCATCCCATCATGCCTTTACCTGCACATGCAGGGGGGGCCATAGGTTCAGTTATAATTGTTTTGCACTATTTTATCTTCTAGAGGTAACACTGATGCATGCTTGCCCATTTATCTCTAAATACAATACCTCCCTTGAGCATTATGGTATCTAATGCTAAAGGCCAAGTTATGATTACAGATGGACCCAAACTGCAAAATTTGGATGCATTTCTGTTTGGTTCTGGGTTTTGGGAAGCCAAAGCTGCACTATGTGGCAATGCCTCAAGGGCAAGACTCAACACCCTAAAGAATTAGGTGCTGAGATTTGGTTCCCATCTCTAATTAGGATATACAAGTTGTATATTTTTCAACAGTGAGTAGAGGTGGCAATCTACAGAGCATTGTCCTGTGGGAAGTATTCCTCATAACATGTGGTAAGACAGCAACGTGATCTATATAATCTAATCAGTAATGTAAGACAGTTTGCAATTTGGTACAAGGTGCATCAGGTACAGAAATCTAACCTTTTCCCTTTTCAACTGCTTTTTACATAGACTGCTAATAGATGGTACAGAGATCCAAAAAAGGTGACAGCACTTTATTTTATTTGTTTCAGCTGAGCCAGTGAACTGCAAATGTCATCAGCAAGCCATTCTTCTAATTAAGTTTCAATGGGATTTTTACAGTATCCCTTCATTCCTCTAAGGACTGCATACTAGTGATACTGAACACAAATATATCACTCAGCACCATGTTAGTGACATAGAGTTCCAGGGCTTAAATTGGTCTCTTTATGAAACACTGGTTCCAACTGGGGGGTGGGGGGGACAGCTTTAATTCTTTATAACACAAAAGGACAAAAAGTTGCTTGCTCATTTGAAATGGAACGCTTAAGGTGTGGCATTTCAAAGGTAGCGGAGGCTTATAATGAATGTGCATGTAGATGCAACTGCTAACCTCTTTAATAAACTGTAATCCTTTCTTAAAGGTAGTCACTGGAAAAAGAAGTCCTAAGATTTGCTCATAATATTGTGAATCTGGGAAGCTCCCCTGACTTGTCTCAATTCACAAGCTTGGATCCTGCAGCATTCTGGAACTCATTCACCCTCAGAAAGGTACATTTATTAAGAGCTTTCCAGGGTGAGTGGCCCTAAGAGTGATTATCTTCTTGAGTGCATTCCCCTGGACAAGTGTTTTCATGCAACTGGGGAATGAAGAAAGTAGTTCTGTGCGTGTCTGCCTCCCTCCAGCACCCTCTTCTTCTGGTGGATCACAAAATAGCTGCACTTACCTCAGAGAAGCTCTTCTCTGAGGAAGGTGGGGGGAAAAAAGGGCACCATGCTTGAGTTCCATCTCTCATTTGGCTTTTTAATCTACATTATTTGGGAGATGGATGGACATTGTCTGTAAGGGAAAGCAGTCCTTTTTTTACCTTGTGTTCCTACAGCTTCTGATGGCTCCTTTATCTACTTGAGCATGGGCCCTGTTTGATTAAAGTTCCATTTTACACTCAAAACCTTGGTAAGGACTGGGATTTGCCAACTGGTTAGAAAATTTCTGATGCTCAGCAGTGGAAATATTTAGTCATTGAACCCCTAGGGACTTGGATATCTTAACCACTCTTCAAGAAATGTTTGGATATTTATCTTGCTGGGATCCTTTGACCCTAGCTGACTTCCTGCCCCTGGGGCAGGGGGCTGGACTTGATGATCTTCAAGGTCCCTTCCAGCCCTAATGTCTGTGAACAATGAACTATGAACTTCACCCAGTAAGAATAACAGACAGTCCTACAAAAATTGCATTGGGAAAAAAATTTCAGGCAACTGTATATCTTAAGGACATTGATGAACAATTACCCATCTCCCTTCATAAATACAGGGTACATAATGGCAGACAAGGTTCTTTGGGTAAATGTGATATCTTTTATTAGACCAACTACATTGTTGGAAAAAAAATGTTCTTTGCAAGCATTTGGGTACAAACACCCTTCTTCAGGCACAGAGAGAGTTAAGAGACAATTAACTCTCCCTACTCCTGAAGAAGGGTGTTTATACCCAAAAGTTTGCAAAGAGCAATTTTTCCAACTATTTAGCTCATCTAATAAAAGTTATCACATTTACCCAAAGAACTGTGTCTGCCTATGTTAGACCAACTCAGCTATAACCAACAACTCTAAACCATGGGAGATATAATAGGACATACTCAATACACCCTGCTTTGAAAATCTGACCTTCTGGGCCCAACCTTCTTTTTACACAATTACAAATATCTTCCATGACTGCACAATATATAAATCACACAGTGATTCCCTGGCAAACACATAAGTCTTAAATATCTTCCTCTTTACTGCACTGCATGACCCTGTTAGCCTTTCTTGAAACATTCAAGCATGGAATGGTCTAAAAGGCCTAAAAGAATTTTTGTTTTCTTTTCTTTTACAAAACTCATAACTAAATTATTAAATCCCACGTAATCATAATTTGCATGCAGTCAATTAAAAAAAAACTTCTATGAACTTTTAAATCATTATCATATCTAAAAAATGCCAAAGAATAGTAAGAGTCATGTTAACTACCAGACACAAGTCCCCACATCATTGCAATGGCTGTACAGGTTACTCTCATGTATAATGTAACCTTCTCCAATAGTCTCAATGATAAACTAATTAGTGGAGGCACAGAAAAAAATCCAAATAAACTCAGTGGAAAGTTGAAAGCACTGCTTGCCCACGACTCCATCAGCCCATTCTAAATATCAGTCCAACAGGAACTTCATTAATTATTTCCCAGCTTACCCAATAGCAAATGACTGAATCATTAGGATCATGATACCCATCACTCAGCAGCTAAAAAATAGGTTTCCCTTTTAAGGTCTCCTGATATATCAGCACAAGTAGTTACTCTATACTAAACAAATACTAACACACGTCAGCAGAAATAATAATGGGTGGTGCCTTATACAAGCACCAGTAAGGCATGCCAAAAAAACAGCAAACTGGGTATTAGATCAAGACAGGGCCCACAGACAAAGATGACACTGTCCCTTTGATAGTCAATTATTAGGAATAGAAAAATGTTCAGCAATTGTTTTTAAATGGTATTCAAGGATGTGAAGATTATACATTTTCATTGAGCCTGGAACAGAACAAGCCTTGGAACTGGAACTGAAAATTACTGAACAGAGCAAGGTCTAAAAAACCCAGTTAACAATAAATGCTGGGTATCCTTAGCACCCCAAACTCCTATTCATGTCAGGTTTTGCAGTGACATTTCAAAGGAAGCTTCTGGTATATACAAATATAAGACTGAGCTCAAAAGGATTAAAATATTTTTTTCAGACACTGCTACATCAAAATTAAGCAAGCTCACTCCATTAAGCAAGTTCAATATGCCAGGAGTTTTCCATATAATAATGCAATCTAGATCATGTCTGGAAACATGTACTTAGACACATCTATTAAGAGTAGTTCAACAACTTTACAAAATAAGAAATGGTGAAGACCAAAAGGCTACAATAATCCCCAAACAAATAAAACAACCAGTGGAATCATCATGAACAAGGTTTTCAAAAGTAACTAGTGATTTGGGCTGTAGAAATTTCTGGGGGTTAAAGTAGTAGGATAAGTAAAGTAGTAGAATAAGTAGTAGGTGCATCAAGAGAACCAGTCAAGAGTACTAGTCATTTTTAAAGGTCCCCTCAAAAACAACTCTATCCTGACACAAAACAACAAATATAACATATACGAGGATTTTTTTTTATTTAATTGACTGTATTTACAGTGTTTCTTTACATCACATTTCATCTTTGTAGCTAGGAAACATGCTAATCCTCTCTTAAACTATGAATAATAAAAAAAAATTTACTAGCCATAAAATATATTTTTGTCTTATAACCTACTGTATAAAAATATACTTTCTTATAGCAGATGTTCATGAATAAAACAGCACCAAAATAACAGTTTGATTTATAAGATTTTCACAGAAGATTTAAATCTTGATCCTCCACTCTTGACTGGAATCTTTATAGCTTTTCTGTCTTTAGTCTCATGATCTATATATCCTAGAACATAACAGTCCCTATAAATAACTAATGGAAACAAAAAGGAGGCACAATTAAATCCTGAGGCTTAAATTGCTATATAATACCTGAACTGTATCCTTTGCAGTGGGTAAGAATCTCGCCAAAATAACATTTTATCTAAAATTTGCACACAGTAAAATATGATGATGCTCCTTAAATATGCAATCAAAAAATGTTCTATTCCTTCACCCAGACCAATCTAGGATACATCATGCAGTTTTCTTACTATGCATACGTACAGCTCAGATTTCAAAATTCAAAAATGTCTTTCCTGGAAAGGCCAATACACTTTAGCCTCCTTCAACCTCAAGCTCAAAAATATGCAAAATGTCTGCTTTCTTCTACTGCCTTCCTATTTTAAGTAGTAAAAGGGATAAATTCTTTCGTGGTGCTCGAGCTCTCCTGCCAGGTTCTTAACTTCCTCAATCCATGATGAATACTGTGCAGGTACTCAGCATCTCACAAGATCAAGACCACTAAAGAAGTAATAGTTATTTCATCTGCTCAGAAATGTACAACCCTTCTGGTGTTCAATACTCTGTTCTAGAGCACATACATCTATTTGGGCAGGAAAATAAAAAGTACCTTCAATTCATATCAATTGTCCTCTGCAGGTTTCTCTACTCAGGTTCCAATGTGCAGGAGGAAACTGCCACTGATTGAGACCTTGTAGTCAATATAAAGCTGTATCGATAGGAAAACAATAAAAGAAGGAAATTAAACTATGTTCATATGCTATATATATCACACTCCCAGATAGACATTGTGGGCTGTAATTGAAGTCAATGGTGGAACCTGACTATAACAAGATCAGGCTACGTAATAACAGAATAAACGTAACTAGGAAAACTGTCTGCTTTCCACAGAATATTTGAAATAAAGTCATAAAAGGCTCAACCTTGAAGCCAGGTTTTACTGTTACCTTCACTGGGACTAGAAATGAGCTCAAAGACTGCAGTTAAACTAGATTAAAATAACAGTAATGACATACGTTCTACGTTCTAGTTCAGTTGTGATAATTTTTGAGAGCCAATACTTCAAACCCTTTCATTGAAACCTTCCTACCCACGGACCATTGTAAGATTGAGCCCAACATTTTTATTTCACAAGCTTGTTTATTTTGACTGCTAAAATATAAAAAGGCAACTATCTGATATTCCACATTCTTGACATAATTTTCAAAATATAACATTCCCCCTGCCTCCCATCCCATCCCACCCCCAACCTGCCAAACAAAACTTGAATCCCCCAGCAACACAAAAACCAAATAAAGAAGAGAGAACCGTTCTCTTTTGGTTTTCTTTTTATCTCAAATAAGAAATATCCAACATTAAAGCATTAGCAGTTTTAGTTAAGAAAAATATTTCGATATTAGCAGCACAAAGAGAAAAGCAAAGCCAAATGCTTAGGAGAATCGTGCAGGATTAGAAGGGCCTACTGCACTGTATGCTTCATGGGTTTCACAGAGCAAGTCACTTAGGCCCAGGTCCACAAAGGTTTTTGTGTGTCTAACTCTTAAAGAAATCAGAGGATATCAAGTGCTTTAAGAGAAATTAAGTGCCAAAATATCTTTATAGGTCCAGCCTTAATCTCTCCATATCTTTGTCTTCTGTAAAATTGATATAATAGTACTTCCCTACTTTATAGGGTTATTAGAATGAATATATTAAAGAGTATATGGCACACAGATACTTTGAGAAAAGAGACCCCATACGTACCTGAAATACACATAACTCAGAAAGCAATTGCATTTGTGATTATGAATTCGTTCAGCCAACTGATCTTTAATTTTTTTTTTTTACTGACAATACCATGCATGCACGACTGAAGCAACAGTAAAACAAAATTTGTACTTACCCACTTTCTACAAATCAGAATGTTTTATCAGATTTGGAAATGTAAGTTAATATTGTTCTTCTTCTCCATACATATTTATTTATTTTGCAAAGTTCTTACTGCAGAAAAAGTCCTCAAAATGCATTATAATTTTTCAAAGAATAAGAGGGTTAAGAATAAAAATTCAAACATCTCAGTACACAATGCTTTAATGACTTTTCTTTATGAATTTATATATAATCTTAATATACAGAAAGCATGGTTGAATATAAAGCCTTTATGTTTGTACCTGGTTGCCAGGTACAAAATGTTTAAGTATGTAACCTGGCATTAATTTGTAAAGATAAGTTTTCACCTCAGATGATCTTGGTGGAAATGAACGTTCATTTTAGTCTACATGATTAAAAATAACCAATTTCTCCACAAATATCTGTTTCAAACAAAGATGCACAAACATGTTAAACCATTGAAGCAGATGTCATTCACTGCAAAATCAGAAGTATATGATCATTCAGATTGTCAACAATATAATAACATACCCTGTGCCATGTCTATAAATATTATGGATGACCATTCTGGTTGATCTTATGATAAAAATAGAGTTTATATGTTATGTGAATTGTTTAAAGCTCACCAGTTTTTAGTATACTACTATTTCAAGCTAATTCATTTAAATCACTTTAGGTCTTTATTTGTAACAGCACACAGTGAAAGTAGAACCGATGCAAGATCAGTCAAAGCTAGGTATAAAGGACACGAGTTATAAATCTCCAAAGAAAGTTCAAATCTAAGAACTATGAACAAAGTTTCATAAATCTTATTCTAAAACTTAGTTTAGAATAAGTTTTAGAGCATTAGTTTCTGAGGTCTGAAATCACTGTAAAGGCACCTACCAGAACTCTATACTTCACAAGAAAGACTTTCCATGAACACAGCATGATCAGAATAGGCCTTTTGATATTACACTATCCCTATAAAATGCAATGTATCCAAACAGGAAGTAGAGGTGTTTCATATTCTTGAGCTACCTCCTATTGATTTTATATAAATCCAGATTAAACAGAATGGACTCTCCTCATTTCACATGAACTCCCCATGTTAGGGGCCACAAAATAGGGTTCTTTTTTTCGGGGTTAAGACCTGATGCCAAAATGGTTATAAGCATTACCATCAAAAATGGCTTCCATTTTTCTTTGTTACTGAGAATAAGGCTTTGCTGACTGAAATTCCAATCAAATCATGTTTTCTTTGACAAAGAAAAACATTCTACAATACATTTTTGTTATTCTCAAAACACATAGCTTAGATGTAGCTATAACAGCTTCGTTCATGTCTTTGAGCCCCCCAAAAATGATTTTTCACAACAAAAAAAGCAAAAGAAAATATAGACTCTACAACACAGAAAAAAGGGGACAAGAGATTGTCCTTCAAACCAAAAACAAACAGAATTGTGCTTTCTACCATCTGGAATAGCCTTGTGTGGAATAATTCTCAGTGAGCTTTTCTGAACACTGAAAAGCCTGGACATGAATTCTTTAACAAAGAAACATAACACTTGATTTCACACAATTATGGGAGTCCAAAGTGAGCTTTCCATGAACCAATGTAAGTTGTAAAGAAGGGAAACAAATGAATCTCTGAAGTTAAGTTATGCATTAAATACACTGCTCTTTTAGGTTAACTGAAAATGCATTCTCCTTTAGGAACCTGATTTCTTATCTTGGCATGAATACTGCCATAAAAACAAACATATTTATTTACTCTGTATATAAAGGCCAATTTAAAAAGTTAAGTAATGGTGTCCCTTTTAAATTTCATTTTCTGCTGCTTTTAGTTCTAATGCAGTTATTTCACATTTAAACCCATGCAAATGAAATCAGGCTCAAAATAAAATATCTTTTATATTATTTATAAAAATGAACTTCTTTGTAACTAGAGCATACATCAACTGTGGTATGGTTTGAACTTCAATATTAGAGCCAACTTAGTTCTTAGTGTAATTCCATTCACTATAGTTACATCAGAGTTGTATTTCCCTTTATAATTCAAGATACTCAGAATGCCTAAATGATGACTAAATGCCTAAATTTTTTATGGTAGATGTCTGCATCAGATGGCATTCAGAAAGCTTTGACAGCAGCAACAGTAAATAGAAATTTTAAGTATCCAACACAGGATCTCTCTTGCACATTGTTTCAACCCTTGTTGTACTTTATTGGGTTTATGTATTTTACACTGAGCATTTGGAATCTTTAAACATTAGTCTTTTCTGGGTGGAACTGTGGTATTTTCATAGCACGTCATAACAGGCTGGACTGATGAGCAGTTGGCTGATCAAATCCAAAGGCAGCTCATGTTAAGGTATCTGTTTCCATTCAGGAAATGCAGAGTCCTTTATATAGTTCAAAGTTGGTTTTGCCAAACTAGAAGCACAATCTAATTTTCAGCCTGAGTTTCTCTCATTTATAATGAAAACCCCTCACTTGACCATTACAAATACATAGAATAGACTTCTTCAGGAGACAAAGCAGGTATCATAAGATTGCTCTGCCTGTTTTTACAAGGTACTCAAGAGGAATGCAATGTATATTCTTTCCCAAGAAATTAATGGTACATTTAGGCTGCCAAGCACTATAGACTTCCCAGAGGTAGCATTAAAAACAGCTATCTTGGATACTAGTAACAGCCTGGCTGCAACAGCATGGAGCTCAGCTCAGCATTGGAGCAAAACCTGCCTAAGAAGCTGGGCAAATATTTGGACAGTCAACCCACGCTGAATTCTGTGACTATGTAGATGTATGTTATGAAGTTGTTTCTATATCTGTAATATGCCCATGTTCTCAAATCCATTCTCTATTTCCAGCCTAAACTTCACACTTTCCCTTATCATCAGGCAAACATTCACTCCTAATTTTCTACTAATGCTCAATTTAGTCTTTAGTTAGTAATTCCCTTATTTTCATTATCTTTATATTGCCTCAAATGAGACTGTCTGGTATTACACAGTCTTCAATAAATCTAGAAAACCAATATACAAAGGAATCCATATGTTCATATCGCAGTTACTTGACAGCTGTTAGAGAAGCATTGTTTACTGATTTTCTGGTAAATACAGCAATGTTCGTCCTTAGTATTGGCATTGTCTCCTTATCCGTTCCCCCCACCATACACTTAGAATAGCTAGAATGAAATGTAATACCAAATTCTAGGGAAGTTTGACAGATAAAAATCTATTGAGGTAATGCGTTTTAAAACCTAGTTAACTTGCAATGTCAACAATAAACAGGAGCTCTTCTTAAGACCACTTCAAAACAGTTGGTGAAATCAGTTTGGGATATTTTGCTAGAAATCTGATGCTCACCTATAGCCTTTTTTAACCACAGCATAGCATACTGCAGTGTCTTCACTAGACCTTCTATAAATGTCTCTCTTCAATATGCAATTGTAATGCAATTGGAATTGTATTGGAGTACAGGCAGAGAATCTTCTTTGCTGATATGACCTGTTCTAATCCCACAGGAACAAAAAAAAAAAATAAACCAATTAAGAGAGTCCTAAGCCTAAGGCTCCTTTCTGTGCCACATGCTGTTGCTGCAAATTAACATTGCTAGCCTGATAGATATGCACGCTATAAAGGACACCCAATTTACAAAAACTGAGGTTGTTTTGAGTCCCAAAAGATGTCCTGTGCATTTCAGCTCCAGAACATTCCTGTTCCCGCCTTGGGACTATCATTGCAAAATTACTCTGCATATCTGTAACTCCCCTTTTTTCCCTTAGTACACCTGTTCCAAAGTGCCCATGTCAGTACTTTTTCAAGTTAAGTAATTTGGATGACTCTAGAACCACAATGCCTGTTCCAAAACAGTCCCCATTCAATATGCCATTCCTGCATTTTTCTGAACCCAAAAATACCTCTTTATACTCTTTTTGTTAAATATGCATTCATTCCAGGCAGAAGGATTCACAGTAGCCCCCATAGGGTAGTCCTTGCACATCCACATCTGCCATTTCGATCAGTAAGAGTGTGGGGTGCACAGGAAATGTACCACTGGCCCTAACCTAAGTGAGAAGAAATGTTTTCTCAAGGACAACCTGATTCCCAAAATTTTCATTTCAAACCCCAGAATGCCTATTCTGGTCTTAAAGGTTGTTTCAAATGTTCATGGGTGAAAGCTGTAATTAAGGGGAAAAAAAACACAGCACCAATAATAGCACATTTAAAAGTTAGCAATTCTTATTCCTCATTACTGTAGCAGTGGAACATCTTATTACTGCTACAGCCCCTTCAAGTACACTAATATTTCAACATTGACAAAGCGCATGTATTAATATTGGATTTTGAATGTTAAATTAAGCAGTAAAGAAAATATAAAATACATTGTTATTTCTCAAGGGTATCAGTAGAATAGACTGATTAAAAAAATTGATTATAAAATTTTACTGCACGATCCTTTTTCCGATCATATATTTTCATAATTAAAAGAATATGGAATTAATGTAACATTAGCTGCTTAGCTATCAGCATCATGTAAAGAAAAAAAAACAATAAAATAAGACGCAGAATTCACTCTTCCAATGATTGTCATTGAACTATTACATTAGTAAACATTCACAGTATGAAGTCTCTTTCAGTATTTCTCCAGCATATAAAGTAGTGCAAAAAATCATTCCAGTCACTTTGCTACTGCATTCAGACCATGTTAAAAGATTCTCTTACTTCATTTCTTCCATATATTAGACAACAAATGCTGCAATGCCTCCAAAGAGAGTTATAAAAATAAACAATTTCTGGAGGTTCAGCAGCCTTTTCAAAGTCAATTTCCAGTTAAAAACAAGCATTATAGATTTCAAGATAAAATTTAGAACTATATTCTGTAGAATATATTTTTACAATTTTTTTTAGCATTTTGAAAACAATGACTATGGGATCTAATGATTTATGGTAGCTGCTATTAAAGCAATGATAAATGGATAAATGACTGCTGAACTTCATTTTTTCTTACATAGTAAATACCGCTGAATGCCAACTTTTACCACTGAGCTGTTATTAGTGATGTCGACAGTTCATGCACCCACTTGAAATCTGTCTTGGTTTTGACAATGTCTTTTGCCTCATGTGCAAAACACTTGCATTCTAATAAAAATATAAAGTTTGAAATTACATTGAATCAACCAGCCCCTTCCACAAGTTATATCATTTACTTGATATGTAATACAAGTTTAGCAATGCTTTTTTATTCATATTTAACCAATAAATGGCATACTACCGTATGCTTTAGACTCTTGTTTGCATATTTCATTTATCACTGCACTCTTAATGCATAAGTATATTTGGAAACGTTCAGAATTACACATCAGTTTCCACAGATTTTGAATTTACACAGTTTTTCTTTGCTGTCTCACTGCCATTCCCTGCATCCTGACTTGTTTTTTCCTTTGCACAAAGAGATTCTTTAACTCCTTCTTCCATTTCCAAATACTCTGATTTATCCCCTGTGGATGAAGATGATGAGCTCCTAAATTTCTTCAATAAATTTGTTGGGAGGTACGGACAACTGACTGCATTTTGCATCAGCTGTGTTTGTTCTTCATTCTCAGTCTCTCTGTGATAGAAATAGTTAAAATTGGAGACAATCACTGGCACTGGTAAAGCAATGGTTAATACACCTGCAATGGCACACAGGGACCCAACTATTTTCCCACCCACAGTTATGGGTTTCATGTCCCCATAACCAACAGTAGTCATGGTCACCACTGCCCACCAAAAGGCATCTGGGATGCTTTGAAAATGGGTGGTAGGTTCATCAGCTTCTGCAAAGTAAACAGCACTGGAAAACAAAATGACTCCAATAAAGAGAAAGAAGATGAGGAGCCCCAGTTCCCTCATGCTGGCCCTGAGTGTATGACCCAGGATCTGCAAACCCTTGGAGTGTCTGGAGAGCTTGAAGATGCGAAACACCCTGACCAGACGGATGATCCTCAGAATGGCAAAAGACATGGCCTGTTGACCATTACTGCCCTGCTCTTGAGCCAGGTCTGTGCCCAGGGTGATAAAGTAAGGCAAAATGGAGACAATGTCTATGATGTTCATGATGTTCTTGAAGAAAGCTGCTTTGCTGGGGCAAGCAAAGCACCGCACTGTAAACTCAAAAGAGAACCAGATGATACAGACTGTCTCTACAATGAAAAAAGGGTCACTAAAGACAGTGTGGCCCCCTCCATCCTGGTGCAGTGACTCATTGAAAAAACCCTTCCCCAGGGCCAGGGATAGTATGATCTCCTTGTCATCTCTAAACTCTGGCAAAGTCTCCAGACAGAAAATGACAATAGAGATCAAAATGACCAAGACAGAAACAATTGCAATGCCTCTGGCTGGGCTGGAGCTCTCTGGGTACTCAAACAGCAGCCAGATTTGCCTTTTGAACTCATTCTCAGGCAAAGCCTTGTCCTCCTCCTCCTTGACAAACCCTTCATCCTCCCTGAATTTGAGCATGGCCTCCTCCCCAAGCTGGTAGAATTTCACTTCCTCAGTGAAGATATCAAAGGGCACGTTGACTGGCCTCTTGAGACGGCCCCCAGACTGGTAATAGTACAGGATAGCATCAAAGCTGGGCCGGTTCCTATCAAAGAAGTACTCATTCCGGAGTGGGTCAAAGTATCTGCCCCGCTTTGCTGGATCACCCAGCAGTGTCTCAGGGAACTGAGCCAGGGTCTTCAGTTGAGTCTCAAACCGCAGTCCTGACACATTGATTACCACCCTCTCACAGCACTCATACTCATTGTAGCGAACTGAACTGTAGCTCCCAGGGCCACCGCCACCGCCACCATCATCAGGTGGCTGGTCTGAGTATGAAAAATCATCCACCCCATCTTCATCGCTATAGTAGAACTTTCCTTCCTCCTCATCCTCTTCATCCTCATCTTCCTCCTCTTCTTCCTCATCATCACTCAAATCCTTAAGTATTCTCTCTTCTGAGCCACTGAGAGGCAACAACTCAGAGCAGGGGAAAGAGGCCCCACATTCCCTGCTTCCCAGATGGTGGCTTCTCTTTTTGCCTCGCTTCTTCCTCTTGCTGTTCTGACGCTGGGGCTGGCTGCTGCGGGATGCATTCCCACCACGCCCTTGTTCCTGGTGGTAATGGTGATAGGGCCCCTCTCCACCAGTGGCTCCACCTTCCACTGCCGCTGTTGCCGCTGCCACTGCTGCAGCCGCTGCCGCCCTTGAGTGTGCCAGTCGTTCCCTCTCCCGGGCCCGGGCCTGGGCCGCATATCCATACGGCAAGTGGCTATTGCATCCAGAGCTATCTGCACTCACCATTGCAACCTCCATTTTGCAACTGTTTGTTTATTTGTTTAATGCAAAAATGTTCGGTGTATCTGCTGTCAAAGCTTGTTGTTTTACTGTGGGAAGTTCAAAGGTGTTTGCATTTGGAGGCTGGTCTCTTGGAAGCTCAACCCATCAGGATACCAGTTGCGTTGAGTCTGTGTTTTGTAAAACTGTAGCAACCACAGATCTGCATCTCTTTATCATCCAGGCTGTATCACAAAAGTTATGTCTTTTGCTAAGAATGGAAATTAATCAAAAGATGAAGTTCTCAAATTTGATCAGGAAAGAGCCTAGGCCTTGTCCTTTCATCCACCAAGCCCCTTTGGTTTTAGTATTCTCTGGTGGTGTATGCAGGATCAACAGATCTGAACAATTTCATGATATTCTTGCAGGCTCCCAAGATTACATCCAGCAAGGAGCAAATGTTTATGCAAATAGAAAGGGCAACTCTTCTATTAGTTTTTTGCCACCAAAAAAGTTTCAGGTCTTTAGTTCACCAGTGTCACCAAATAAAAATAGCCTGTTTTCTCATACTTTCCTCCAAGCAGTGCTTTGGCCTAGTAGTCTGATAACTGATTGATATTGTTATTTAGGGAGTTGAAGCAACTTCCAGCTCTCATATTGTTTACACAGTGAGGAGGTCTATCCATGCCCTCTTTTTTCAGCCTGTCAACAGTGTTTCAAACCTGGGAGCTGCACCCAGGATGGCGGCAGCAGTAGGAAGATGAGGAGGAGGAGATGATGAAGGCTGCAAAACTGGCTCTGCAATCCCCATAGGAGACAAGGGAGTGGATCACCCTTTGGTTATTCTCATGCTGAAGGAGCACTTAACCTGAGGCACATGCATATACACATACAAAAAACAACAAACAAACAAAAAGGGAAGAGGTTGGATCATTTTCCTAAGAGGCCACAGTGCTGAACAAATGAATATAGTGTCATTTATTATTAAGGTGTTCAGTCTTCCACCACCCCCACTATTCAAATCTATACTGTACATACACACCCATATCTCACAGAGAGAGATTTCACACGTCTGTGTGGGTATGGTTGTGGGTGGGTATGTATTTTATATCTATAGAAAATGTACACCCATGTACATGCTCACATCCATACGCAAACACATGCATGCTCCGATAGAAAGAAAGCAATCAATCTATAAATACTAATGCACAAGCCAAAACATACACACACAGAGTGCGTTCACATTTGGCATGATCAGTTAGTTCAAGAAAAAAAAAATGTATAGGCTATAGCTTTGGTTTATTTTTAGAACTTAATTAGATACAGCAATGGTACAGTATGTGCTATGTCTAAACTGTGTTTCAGTCCCAGTGAACATTTTACTGCATTTCATGTAGAAACAGGCACATCCACTGGCATGTCAAGTGAAGCATATTCATGGTGTGTGTCAAGAAAATGCAAACTGGAGAGGCAATGAAGCAAAAGCTAAACACGCACGCACACAAACACACAGAACCAGCATCCTCATGTCCAGCGACCTTTTACATTCATACAGCACAAGGAGATGGATATTAATTGTTAAATGACAAAAATGCCAGATGTGTGTGCCAGGCAAAAAAAAAAAACCCCCAAACCAAAAAGCTATTATACTTACTGTTCCTAGGCAGAGAAAGAGCAACGCTGTTCTCGCTAGCCTGAGGATCTGGAGAGAGAGAGAGAGATCTTGAAGAGAGGATTGTGTTGAACAATCTCTGTTTGCAGGTGCAGGGTCAGGCAGCCCTACAGGTTGATGAGTTATTTTTTCTGGCTTCTCTTTGCGTGCAACAAGACCTCCTGGAGAGAGAGGCAGCCAGCCTGAGTTGGGGGGATGCTGGGCAGCGGCGATCACTCCTTACCTTTGCAAAATAATAAACGAGCAAGATTTCCTGTGCCGGGGGAGGGGACAATAGAGGGCTTGTGTGTGGGGGGGGAGAGAGGGAATGAATGGATGTGGCCTTTTCCAAGCCCGGCTTTTGCCGTAGATTTGTCAAAAAGCAAGCAAGCAATCCGTGTGCCCAACCCGCCTCTTGCTACTGGCAAGAGGATGTCTTGCTTGTTGCAATTTCCCTCGCACGCACGTTTGAACTGCAGCTGATCGCCGCGCAGTTCGGGCGCTCTCGCAGCATCCACTTGTTGTGGCTGTTGTGTCTGAAGGATTGGGCTGGCGGCGGGGAGGGAGAGGGAAGAATGAATAAAAAGGAAAAGATTAAACAAAAAAAGCACTAGCGGTGCATTTATTCCCTGATTTCAAAACTGCGCAGCCATCAAGCGGGCGCTGTGATCAATGAGTTCAGGGTTGTAACTCGAGCAAGTCCTGTTGCTCTCTCCTGCCCGCTTCTCAGCCGTGTTTACGTGCCACTGAAGGACAAACGCCGGGGCTAGGTCTGATTTATTCCCGAGGTTTTCCACCTCTCTACCAGCCCCTAGCGGCCACAGCTCCCCTTGCACCCTCATTGTTTGCAAACGCTCCCCCTCCTTCCCCCAGGCGTGCTCCCTTTTTGTATTAATGTATTAATTATTGAAAGAAATATTCCAACGCTGAATAATACATAAGCTGGCTAATAAAATGTAGTGATTAAGTCAATGCTAAAGGCTCTGTCTTTTTTTTTTCCTCCCCCCCTAAGAAAGAAAAATATGCTGCAGAGACACTGGAGGGAATTTGGGAATTTCAAAATGAAGCAGAGCACCAAAGTTTAAATTAAAACAGGAAGACCCACATCTACCTGGATTCAGCTGATATTTTGCTCTCCACTCACCCAAATTGGACCATCAACCCTTTGAACCGCCCGTGCCGCACCACATCCAAGCCACAAGGTAGCTCGGAGCACCAACGCTGAAACAAACCTGGATCGTGCAACTGGATCCGGTCAATATCTTACCCCAAATTCTGCTTCTTAAATATAAAATCTTATTTTTCTCTTTCTATGGTATTTTCTATTCTTCTATGTCAGTCTTCTTCTATTTACCAAATGACCCTGTCATAGCTTTGTGTATGAGTACTGCTGCATCTCTGTCTGGCCAGATTCATCCAAACTTGCTCTTCATCCCTCGTTTTCCTTAAGAGGAACAAAGAACCAGTGTAGTGCTGCTTCAGCACCACGATATTCACAACCTAGATAGATTCTCCCCGCACATTAGTGGGCATCACGAAAATGCGTATCCAGCACCTGGCTGAGTCTTGAACAGATTTGGCCACAGACCTCAAATTCTATCAGTTTAATAGAAATCAAGGGTAGTTATTCCTACATAGCTAAAAAAACCAAAAAAACAACTAGATCACATTGTATCTTTATCCATCAAACTAGGAAATACATATGAATCCAACCAATTTTTAACCAGAATCTCCCAAATTGCCTTTTAAAAAATAGTGGGAAAATATAACTGTTCCTAATGCACCCCCCAAAATATCCAGGTCATATTTGAAACTGGCACTGGAGAAAACTGGATCTTACTGGTTCTAGTCAGATTGCTTTGTTTATTACTACCAGCTACTTCATTTAAATTGCAAAGTATCAAGTACCATTGCACCAGTGGTATCTACTGCAAAGACATATATTCAGCACCTGAATCTCATAGGACCAAGCACTCAGATTATGTAACAAAGTAGAAGAGATGCAGCAAGATCTAGTAATGTTAGTGTACTGGGAGTGGATAGTGTTACTTTCCATTTAGGCATTAAACTTTGAATGCTTAGTTCAAAAATTTGTAGAAGTCATGTTCCAGGCCTAGGATTTGGCAGCATGCAGGATACATGGCAGTTTGGAGATTTTTTGTTTTAGTAGGAGCTCTTCAGACTTGTTTTCTATTTAGGTGGTATATTTGGGCAGCAGAGGTAGGGGGTGGAAGTTGAAAACAAGAAAAATGCTAGGCTCTGTTAGCTATCATATTTTTTTCAGAGCTTCAGATCTGCTTTCTTGTCCATGCCTCTTACTGCTGTTACAGTAAAAGACCGTGTGAAGGACAGCAGCAGAAATGGATCCAATTATTGTGCACCTCTTCAATTGTTATTCCTTTCTATTTTTCTACCAACAAAAGTACAGTCCTAAGCAAAGAAAAGGGCACTCTGTCAGATGATGGTGTATGCCAGTAACGGATAGAGCAGGTACCTTCTATATTGTAAAGCTTTCTCTGTATGTAGGCCCTCTTTTTAAGTCTTTTCTAATACAATTGAGACAAGGCAAGTAAATGTGATCCAATTAAACCCCAAAGTCTTAGCTGATCCACCTTTTCCCAGACACTTTCTAAAGCAAAAAAGCAATCCTTGATTATTTATAGATGACTGAGATTGCTACAAAAAATACTGCAACTCTTATTTTATTCATCATATTTTTGTAGATTAATCATATTTTCGTTCAGACATTCATTCTTATTAAAATCCCTTTACCTGCTCTCCCCTCCTTCGTCTTTCCAAGGGAAAATATTAGTAGAACAAAGAGACAGAACGTGTAGTGGGCCAATATCTCCAGGGGTAGAACTGCATTTAGTACGTTGTAATAAAAGGACCTCACTATAGAGATCTGCTCTGCTCTCTGGTAGTCGAATGGAGTTGTATACTGTACATTAGCACCGTTTATCTGTATTGTACCAAAGGAATGCAGAATTCTTTCTGCATCATCTTGCCTGTGGAGAATGAACTCCAAAAAAGTTAAATTCTTTGTTGTTATAAATTGATACCTCACCAATTTAACTATGCATTATTACTTCACAGTATACCATCAGCGAATCTGGCCCTAATATGTAGAAGAATTCTGTTATGATGGTTTATTACCTGTGCAATCTGAAAAGAAATCAAAGGACCTTCTGAATGATTAACACAAAATTTACAGTAGAGATCTACATGGATCTTGACTGTACAGTGCTTTCAGTCTCAAAAGCAATTTATAAATATTATAAATATTACAAGGTCTTTGAGCTAAGTCACATTATTTTCCTTATTTTAAAGAAAGGAAAATTATGGCAGGTCAACTAGATGAATAATTCAAGGCAAAAGAGGGAGAGAGATTGTAGCCAGGATTAGAATCTAGGAGTTACTAACATCTTGGCCAAAGATCTGCTTATTACACCATGCTTTTATTTATATACACAGCACAGTACAGATTACAGTGAAAAAATGATATATAAAATCAGCAAAAAATTTCTGTGGTCAAAAGTAAGATTTAACCTATAAATAACATGGTTTTTTTTTTTATTTCATTTTTAAAATACAGCTTCACACGCATCCAATAGGATTATTTTTTTCATTCTTACAGCTCAAAAAAGATATCCTTGTTCATTCAAAATAAATGCTTTTAGCCATTTATTTTCCAACAACGTTGAGAAAATATAATTTAAAAACTATTTTACAGCCTTCCCCAGCTGTAATCTGTTAGAAAAGATCCATATCTATTTTGAATGTGAGTGCATTACAGACAAAATTAGGGCAGGTTCACATCTCCCTACTGATATCAGCTGGACATTTCTGTTGTCACAGCTAGCACCAGGGTGAGGCACCACTGGAAAGGTACACATTGAGAAGGCACGTTGAGTTCTGCTTACGCTAGTTGTAAGTAGTTGTGCTATAGTCTTAAAATGTTACTAAACTTAATATTGCTAGACAGAATACCATAATGATCAGGTAGTCTGATGATGGTGTATGCCAGTAATGGATAGAGCAGGAACCTTCTATATTTAGTAAGTTGTGCTATATTCTTAAAATGTTACTAAGCTTAATATTGCTAGACAGAACACCATAATGATCAGGGCAGAAGATGTGCACATGCATGAATGGTTAATATAACAGGACCAAAGTTAGTTGTGTCACATGGCCAGTGCCAAAATGAAGCTGACATGTCTACAGTGTCTGAACAGTGTAGACTTGACTGGTACATCCCCAATAGCCCACCCAGCAGTTGGTAAGGTTCTTGCCAAAGTTGCCATATGTGTAAGGCTTCTGCAGTGCAGATGGGCAACTGGGTCAGCAACACTCAACCCCCTAAGCAGGGCTAGTTGAGCCTGAGCTTGCTGATTGGTTCCAGGGCTTAAGGAGCTCTTACAGCACCTACCCCTACTGCACAACACCCTGCCCTCAGTCAGTGTGTAGTTCTCATCCGTGTGACTTCCCTGGTGCTGGTTCCCACGTTCCTTTCCATGTACCATCTTTGAACTTCGGAACCCCAGTTTAACTTTGGCTTGCTTCCTGACATCCGCTTCTTGTAACCCCACTTGCTGGTTTGACTTTGGCTTGTCCCCTGACTAGATGTTGGTAATACCCCCCCAACTCTAACCAGTAGGCTGAATGCCTCTGTGGATCCTGACAGTATGCTAATCTATGATACTGACCAACACACTGTCATATTGTGTTTTCTCAATAAAAGTTGCTTTACTATACTCATACGAAGGACTTGTTCTGACAAATTCCCTCCCCTCAGGCAGGCCAACTCACAGAAACTAGTGAGGAGCCATATTGATCCAACCCATGTGACTGAGAGCACTAATATTTAAAAGGATGGCAGAAGAAGAAATAGAAAAGTCAATCTCTGCCTACATCAGTCTTTACTGGACCTGTACAGCTGTCCTTGGGACTTTGATGCAGGAACCAAGGGTGAAAGAGAGCAGCTTCCCACTCACCATCACTGCTGGCAGACTGTCACCAGGTTACAGGCTTAACTACAGGTCCAATATGAAAAAGTAGTGGTTGCAAGGGGGAAAAGGGCCAATAGTTCATCCTGACATACAGACAATGTGGATTTGTATCCACCTATGTGAGTGATACTTGGTATCTGAAAATGGAAGGAATCTTCTTAAGATTACAGCATCAGTGACTCTGCAGCATTGAGGCAATAGTTTTTACTACTACCCCTTGCGGTAGTAATACTGAAACCAGTTAATTTGGCCCTGAATAAATGCAGTCCAGTGCCCAGTTAATAGGGGACGCTACACAAATAAACGGTTCCCAAATGGAGATTGGAAGGACCAAGATTTTAGTTTAGTGGTACTGCCTGCACTCCTGCCAGAAATTAGGTCTATCATTCCCCCAGCTATTGTTGATAAAGATGTCAGAGATAAGCTCTAATGAATGTTCTTAGAAAAGCTTTGCCAGTCTCTCTTTTGGAAGAAAATAATTTATATTTAAGCATGATGAATATGAAACAATAGGAGAATGAAGATTCATGTGAGTTTAGGCATCAGCTGAGGATGGGGTAGGGGCATAGTTTTACATTTCCAAATACCAAACAAAATGAACAAGTTTATAAGCAGATGTTATTAACCAGATTCTAAAATGGGCTTAGAAAGGTGCTATGTTTTTTGTGGCTGCCTCCTCTGAAAGAAAGCTATCTTGAAAATGATAAACTGAGCCTATGATTGGTTGCAAGATGTCAAGTAAGTGCCAGCAGTGGGCAAAACGAGGATCAGGACATGTAGCCACTGTATAGGATAAAACGAAGGAACAGGAGCAGTGAACTGCATAGACCAAGAGGCTGTAGCAAATAAATTAACTCTCTCCTTTCATCACCATGGAAGCTAGGTTTCCAGCTTACTTAGTAATTATAGTAATGTGACTTATGAGGCATGTGTTAGAACTTTGCCAAGAGACAATCGCTGAGGATAGGAACAAAAGTTACACATAAACCAGTTTAAGTGATCAGAAACTGGTTTAAACCTGTAACAGAACAGAAGTTCAGTGCACATAAATCACTTTCAAACTTACCAAAACCGATTTAAGATAAACTGTTTGGATGTAGTATCAAACATAACTGATTTAGATCAAACTGGTTTATGGAACTTCTGTCCCAGAACCCTTTCTGTTTCAAGTTAACTCACACTCCCCCAACATCCTAGGATGCTTTGCAGCCCTGGGCTATGCTGCCTGCTCCAGTTGAGCAGAGGCTGCCTTGCCCCTCTGCTCCTTAGCCTGCTTCCTGCCTGTGTCTGTCAGCCCATAGAAATAGGGGACAGGGGAACAGATCCCCCAGACCACCCTAGCCAGGGTCTACACAGCACATGGGGAGCTTTTCAGACCCTGGCAGCTCTCCCCACCCCTTTCCCAACTGCTGATTGCTTCAGCAGCTGCCACAGGAGGGAGGGAAAAGAAGTCCTCCTGACTGGGTATCTGCCTATGCAGTCCAGCATGGGGGCACCGGGGAGCCCCTGCCTGGTGGGGCTTCCCCCCAGCCCAGCCCAGGGTCAACCAGCCTGGGCAGCCCCAGGGAGCCGAGGGGATTTCTTCCATTTCCAAAGGGCAGAGCTTCTTGCATCACCTGCTGTGAGTCTCAGGAAGTTTCAGGGAGCAAAGGGAAATTCTCCTGCTCCTCCACAGCCAATTTTTCCTTAGCTGCTGCAACTGAGGCAAAACTAATGCAGGGGAGCAGAGGAATTTCCCTCCACTCCCTGGGCTATTCCTGAGACTCACAGCAGCTAAGGCAAGGGGCTGGGGTTGGGGTTGAGGAGGGGAAGAATTACCCTCAGCTCCCTGGGGCTAGGGGACCCTGGGGTGGGGTGGGGTGGGGGAAATCCCCCCAAGATGCCCGTGCTGGGCTGCATGAGCAGGCACCCAGCCCAGAGGACTTCTCCCTCCCTCCTTTAGCAGCCACTGAAGCAATCAGCAGCTGAGAAGGGGGAAATTCCCCTCTGCTCCCCAGGGCTGCCTGGGCTGGGGAGTCCAGGCTGGGGGAAACCCCCTGTGGAGGAGGATCCCCCAAGGTAGTCCAGCACCCAGACAGGGGACTCCTTTACCCCATGTGGGGGGGACAGAAGAGGTTTGGGGACATTTGGCTGGGCTGGCAATGGCCAGCAGGCTGGGAGATATGCTCTAGCACACTCTGCCTACTCACCTGGCTCAGTCCAAGCCTCGCCCTGACTTTCCCAATTGAAAACTGAATATCAGTTCAGTTGGTTATAGGTGCACCCTATGCAGCTTCAAGGAACTTGCATAGATTGAACTGATTCAGCCCCAGGCTTTTTGACTGTTTGTACTTAGCCTGAAAGGTTGTACCATCTGAAAATATCCACTTTTCCTCATCTTAATATTAAAATGAGAAAGTTTAGTCCATGCTTCCTAATTAATGCTGCCAGGGACAATTTGATTTTGGACTAGTGATGCTAATGAAACTGCTAATATTGAGTCTATTCTATACAAGCTAAATCTGTATATTATACAGATATAATCTGTATATTATATACATAGCATTCTAAATGTACCAGATAATGAAGGTATGAAATTGTCAACATCTTTTTGGGCACAGCTTTTTTTAACTGTCACATTCTTGAATTGAATTATAATTCTAATTTAGTTATAAGGGTCAGCTCAGGACTTTAAAGAAACTGAGGTCCTATGAAAAGATGGATTGTTGGTGCAACTTCTCAAGATTCAAGATGGCTTGGCCAGAATAAAAACTGTGCATGATAAAGCACAAATTACATAAATCTGCAAATAAATATTGTTCAATGCCTGCATTCATGGTGGGAAGTGTTCCTGAGATGGTCACCAACAGATACTGGAATACTAAAGGTAAATTTACATTCAATACTGCTCATAAACTTTTTCCATATTATTTCAATTATTGTATTAAGCAGGCCACCTCAATACATGTTTCTGTAGCACTGGAGCAGAGCTGGCTATATAACAGATCTAAGCTTGCACCTATTCAGTTTCTAGTCATCAAATTATTCTATTTCCCTTGTCTTGTATGATTCATCCCTGTATTCCTCCTCTCTTCTTTTTTCTTCTTCTCCCGGTCCTTCCCTTCTAGATCTAGATGCTTCTCCAGACAGCTGAGTCAGCTTTTCATGTGATAAGCCACTTTCTTTAAATCAAGAAAACTGTTGTTGTAGTAGGTACTTTGAGTTAAGCAAGTGAAAGGCTGTTGGATACACTAAATCATTTCACACTGAAACATGTCTCAGAATACATATTTTTCTTTTTCTGCTGTGGTCTATTAATTACAGTGTTAGAGACTACCAAGATAGCTATGATTACTTCTCTCTATGCTTGCGGTTTTTTTTCTAATACTTATTATTGCTTTAGGGAGTTCATGCTTATTTTACTAGTCAAGTTTATTGGCCAAATTTATCACAGTTAATTACTCTACCCAACAATATCATGCCTTCTAATATGCCATCACTAGATAAAGAGGCACTTAGAAAGTAAAAAATAGTTCTAATTTGTAGTCAGATATGGGGTGAATATCATTTCTGTTCAGGTACCACAATTCCCACAATCTGACTACCAGAGGTGCAGACTCTGAAAAACACTAGCCCTTTTATACTTTCTTGATAAAGCAGAAAGACCCACAGATATTCATCAGTTCAGTTTGGGTATATAAGCTGTCAGTATGTATATCCAGAAGTTCAATTCTTCTATCAGTGTCTGGACTCTGTCAGAAGAAAGAATGAAAGTAGAACAAGAATAATACAAGTGGTCTGGTTTGATTCTTCTAGAGTTTTCAATTTATTTTTCTTAGGTTCTCCATGGTCTTGTGAGCAGAAAGCTTCTTCAAAACAAAACTATTAAAAAGAAATAATAATAGGACACTAGAAAAAAGAATGAGCCAGAGAAAATGGATAACTCTGGGATTAGGGCTCTATGCTGTCATTAAAATATTTGGCTTCTAGTTTGGATTCTTCCTCGGGCTTCCTGGATTATCATGGACACATCACTTTATTTTTCTATGCCTCAGTTCCCCAGTTATAAAATAGGGGTGATTATACTTCCTTCCTCCCACAGGTTGTCTTTCTAATCAAATTGTCTTTCTAATCCATTAAAATGGAAGCTGTCTGGAACAAGAATTGCCCCTTAAGTATATAGTGGGTAGCACTCCAGTGCCCCAATCTTCATAAATACCTTTTGGTGCTACTGTAATCGACCAAACTTTTAGGACTATGTTTATGATAATTTCATTCTTTTAAACTCCGATCACTTGATATACTGAATCAGCCTTCTTTTGTGCTTGCAGTGTGCAAAAAGGAAATATAATAGTCGTAAAGGTTCATGAAAGCCATAGGAATATCGGGTGCCACACTGGCTGGCATTTGCTTCTCTCCACATGCCAGAGAAAGTTTTGGGGTATTGAGAAAACATGGCATCATAATGTTCCATCTTGATCTTGGCTTCCTGAAAGAAAGGCATGGGGAGGGTGCTTTGTAGATGATCTGAAAGTAGAAGCAAGGGGGATCTAGGCAACAGGCAGGACAAGATGTAACCTTACAGGCTTGTGCAGAGAGGCATGAGCTTTCATAGGCTACAGGCTATTTTGTCAGATGCTCAGAAGCTAAAACTGGCTGTGATTCTTGTGTCTAGGCCTCAGCATATTCTGTGATTTTTAGGACATACATGTCTTGATTCAGCTATGGACCTCAAAACACCAGTTCCATGGAGATTACCCCTGATGTTGTCAGAAACAATTTAGGAAAAGTTACAGAGTAGAGGATCCCTGCTTTTGGATAATTAAGATACCATCTATCTGGACAACTCATTTGGGTCTTGCAAGACCCAAAAGCATTCAGACTAAGAAGTATACAGTAACAGTGACAGTTTCACACACTGAAACCAACTATTGGGTAGAACTGCAATAGATTAAAAGAAATTTGGCAAGAGTCACTGCATGATGCATATGTTTCCCAAACCAGATGTATCTTATGGCGTTCTGTAATTTTGTGTCAATTAAAACGATTGATGCATTTTTAAGCAGGAAAGGATATCCAGAAAGGATGCCCTTTCAAAGCATAACAACTACAGATTGCTAAAGTTCTTATGCCAAAAAGTTTTACCATGCCTGTCTTAGACCACAACCTTAGAGTTACTGAGCATAACCCCCATGAGAGAGAGCATGTCAGAGATTCTGTTCTATCACTTATTGACAGGCAGATAGCATATAGAAGAATGCACAGAGGGAGACTTCTATTCTGTCTCACCAAATAAATCTGAGCAAGAGAGAGTTCCTTTCCTACCAGGTAGGTTGCTAGGAGGTGAAAGATCAACAGTTGTGTTCTCTCAACACTTCTGAACCTATGGATTTTGAGAAGCCATCAATACCAGGCCAGAGAAAGAATGGTTCTGTGCTATATTTGTGGTGGAGGATTATGGCTGTTTTACTGACATACTAACAGAGAAATAAGAATTTGATACCGTGTCCTAAGAAGAATCTGTGATTCTGGCACAAAAGTTGAAATAATATATTAGATATAACCTAATGGGATTTGTGTTAAAATAACCACATTAAAGGATTGATGTTAAAGGTCATAAATGTTCTCTCTCATACACCCACGCAAACATGTGCGTGGGAAGAATTATATCAATCATAATAATTCGGCATATGCAAAACAATGGTATGTGTTTTTTCAGAGAATTATGTTGCCAAAACTAGGGAACCATTTTCAACTCAATTCCTAATGAATTTAAATCAGGTTCAGATGGCAGCTAGATACCTAACAGTTTCATGTACTTATATGGTCCAGATGGACAAAACTGTGGAACAAACTGTTTCCAAATGAATTATGTGTTCATAAAAGTTCATTAAACCTCTTTATATCAAGACGGCTGTTGTATAGTCTCAAGAGTTTACAAGCCACAAAGTTAACAGAGAAAAAAATGTTCCCAGCATGAACATACCTGGTAGAATTAGCATTCCCTGGCAAGGGTGCAAAGACAGCTATTATTGTACAAAGCTAGAGAAAAATAAATTGTTAAAGTTAGCATATAAATTAAATATGCCTAGGGCTAATTTTGAATTATCCAGTGACCTAGAGAGAATACTATGATAGTTTTGACTTTGGTATGATATATATATATTGGTGGGGGAGAAGAGTTGTAAGTGAAATTGTTGTTGTGATTGCAACTGTTGTTCTAAGCCAAGGTGTCATTTACAGAGGAGGTTCAATGGGAGGAAAGATAGTCCATTACATAGAGGCCTTGCTAGGAATGAAGATACTTAACTTTATTGCTTACTCTCTCATATGCTGTTTGTGTGGCCTGGGGCAAGTCACTTGTCTTAATAGCACTTTCCTGTCTCCCAGAGTTTTGGGGATAGTTATATGTTCTGATACTCTGCTAATGAATGGGGCCATATAAGGACATAATAAATACCATATAAATCTGTCTTCAGGGATCCCAATACTCTACCAAGTTACCATGAGGACGATTCTATTCATGTTTTGGAAGCACCAAAGAATTATGTTTATGAAGGCCCTGTAAATACATCATCTAACCTATACGTATGGTTATTTAAGTAGTAGGTAGGAAAGGAAGTACATAGGGCAGGCATTGCTTAGTAGGATCTTGTAGCTATTGAAAAAGGAGAGCCCTAGGACTTGGCTAAATCCCTTCAATACAACAGGAAAGCTAATTATTTGGCCAGCCTGAAGTTAAGCAAACCCTTAACGTTTCCAATATTCAGTTATATACTAGCCCACCCTAATGGCCTCTCAGCTGAATATCACCATGGATACATTCTCTGTAGATAACCCCAGGAACTTTCACTAGATGATTCAGATCACTGTTTCACTATAACCTGACACATTCACCTCAACCCCAAAGCATTCAACTGAGTGGAGACTAGATTTAGGAGTACCCCAGCATATGAGTAGTTTTCCACAGCTTGAGAGAGCTAAAAGCTGAATTGATTGGTGGGTATCTTACCACTTTGAAAATTCCCCCTAATCCATGCAGAATCTTCCCTGACACAAACACTTACTCGGGAGAATCTTGAAGGTTGCAGACAGATATGGAGGGCTGCAACTTCAGTTCACACCAGTGAATTACTGCAGGATTAATATCGCTAACAAAGTTTTGAATAGTTACCAGCTTTGGAGCCATCAGCAAAGTTCTTACCCCAGTTCTATGTTCTCCCCTTTTCAAGCTATTCTTGTCATGCTGTTGTCTTCCCAACCCACTAAGACTGCACAGTCCAAAATAGGCAAATTCTACATGGTTTTATATTCTGGTATACAAAATAAACAAACAGTAACAGTAATAAAAAGTAAATCCTTCTGATAAAAATGCCTGTGCACGTACATATCTTCAAGATAAAAGCTCATGTTCAGCACAAGAACAGCAACAAGACAAAATCAAGATTAATAGTGTTTAAAAATCCAGCTACCTTTTTTTTCTGGGCAAGTTTTGTTCTCTTCCCAGCCATGCACACACCAGGCAGCTGCCTTCAGGTATTCCAGGAAAACATTTGAAAGTAAAATCTCTCCATTTTTTCCCTTTCATTTGTGAAAGTAATGAGTCCTGAATTTCCTTATGCTGTTGCCTCAAAGGGAGGATGAATGTTTTTAAGCATATATAGTACTGGTTAAGGTGCCAAATTTACAACTTTTGACACTGAAGTCTCTCCTTATCCATAATATTTACAACATTGTTAAAAGCAAATGATACTTCAGATTTCTGTACCATAATACCTCCCCCATGACCTGGTCAGGGAGAAAGTAAGTCAGTCTCCATGATTATTTCATGTACCACATGCTGGGTAATATAATGAACAGATTCCATGCTTGTAAAACGTAAGTGGCTTACTACTAAGAGACTATTTCCACAGATGCTGCAACTGCAGCTAGTGTCATAGCCACGTGTGCAAGCAGACTGACTTTCTAGCATCTCCATCCAATTCTTCTCAGAAGTAACTTGTGCACCTCCTTTCAAGTTCTATGCAGGTGGTTGCACCTTTCCTCTTAACAGTTTTTGCTACGGTGCAGGACTGTGCTGGCTTGTCATCCCAGCCCATCCTAAGGACATGGTCTTCATTACCATCTCACTGTACCCTGTAAGACCTCATAGTACTTCAAGTGTTTCTCACCAGTAGTGTAAGTAAGGAGGCGCCACCAGGATAGCAGCCGCATCTGGCAAGCTGCCAACATAATGGGAAAGCAGAAAAATAACAGTTGTTGCTGCAGTCACATGACCGTGCCAGTGGCACCACAGTCATGAGCCATGGCTGCTTATCACAGTAATATCTGAATGCTTAAACATTTTAAAAGAAATGTATTGGATAACAATTCCCTTCTCTTGCTTTAGCCTTAAAAAAGGGAGACTTTTTGTTTGTATATGTAATTAATGTAGTTAAGTTAGGCTGAAGAAATGTACATGTGTCTTCTAATCACCTGGGCCAACCAGTCCCTAGAAGATATTTTATTGCTACTGTTCAAATATTCTTCCATGGAACATCTCAAATAAATATAGTTAAATTTTGCAAAGCAGGTGTGAATGCATTGTCATAGTCACATTGATCTTTTAGGATCTGGAATCATGTAATGACAGAGAGGCAACCTAACTCTGTCTAATGTCCCAGGGAATAGTAAACCTTCCAAAAATAGTGTTAGAAAATGACAACTGAAAGAAGTTCAGTCAATAAATAGGTACTTTAATGAACATAAGATTTTATTAAATAAATTAAACGGAGCCGATTATTGTTTATGCATGTTGGCCAAATATATGCCATGTCCAGTTGGGCACAATGGTTCCCCCTTCTGTAAGCTAAGTCACTGAAAGCATGACAAACTAGTTATTTCAAATATATGCCCACATTCTAGGCTTGTAGAGATTAATTCAGGCAAAGAACAGACCCATAGGACATATGGGATCCTGTTTTTCCACTGTCTTAACTTGCCTGATATTTCCCTGGGTTAAGCTCCTTAGAGAAGGATTAATCTACAGCAAACTATGGCTATTTGACTTCTGAGTGAGAACATCTGCATAGTGGTTTGATGTCTCTTAACCAACATCGATTAGATTATGCAATTTTACTTAGCTGCATTCACTTCACACTCCTAGGTGATTCATTTTAACTTGCCTTTGAAGACAAGCTTGAAGTTGAAGAGTTCAGAAGTAGAAAGAGCCTATCACATTCAAAGCTGGAGATTAAAATGCCTTATGCAACCCTTATAGACATGGATAAGTTTGGGGCCTTCCATATAGACTTTGTCTGATTAGTAACTTAAAAATACAACACGCGGTCTCCACTATGTTAGGTGGCATGCTTGAACAGAGGGGGGCATTACATATGAAATAGCCTCCTTACTAACACCTGTATTCTTTTCGGTACCTGTTCCAATGCAGAAAACCAGAGACTGTGAACATCCAATGGCTGTATTTCTATTCTGAATTGCAGCACATCACTAAAGGGGAAAAACCTCTGGAAATCAGCACCTTCCTAGGGAGCTTACTATGAGTTCTTTACACAGGAACCTGGAACAAATCAAAATTAACCCTTATGTGCAACTGTATTTATAGTCACATAATATGATATTTTTAGTCAAGCAAATGCAAGATAAGTGTAGAAAAAAATTACTACCATTGTATATAGCCTTCATCAGTCTGATGAAGGCCTTCAATACAGTCAACAGATAGGGCCTTTTTACTGTTCTGAAAAAACTGGGTTGTCCCCCCAAATTGTTGAACATCATTTGCTCATTGCATCAAGGTATGAAGGTAGCATATGAAAACAAAGGACAGCAATGCTGGCATTTATCGTTGAACCAGACTAGACGGAGGCTTTTTCTACATTACAAGGTTTAAAGCAAAAACCAAGGTTAAAGAGCTAGTTCTGAGAGATTTCCTGTTTATGGATGACATGGCCTTGATTGCCCACAGTGAATGTTGCCTGCAAATCTCTTGGGCAGATTTTGTGTGTCATGAAAGAGCTTTGGGTTAACAATTAGTCTCAAGAAGACTCTGATCATGCACCAAGGGGTGGAAGAACCAGTGACGGTGTCAACAGCTTTTGCTACTTGGATTTTACAGTCAGCCTTCAGACTGAACTGACTAATAGAATTGGAAAAGCAGCTAAGAATTTTGGATTATTACAGAAACATGCATGAAATAACAACAAAGTATCAACTAAGATGAAGATGAAAATCTACAAGGCTTGCATGCTGTCATCCCTGCTTTATGGTTCAGAAATGTGGACTACATATGCTAGGCACATCAGGAGACTAAACAGGTTCCACATGAGATGTCTGCACAAGATTCTGAAAATCAAGAGGGCAGGCAAGATGCAAAACGCAGAGGTACTGGAGCACACGGGACGGACACACTTAGAAACCACTAGCAAGAAGAGGAGGTTGCAATGTCTTAGCCATGTCAGGAGAATGAGAGGAGACTGTATCCCCAAGATTATTTTGTACAGTGAGATTCAAGACACCTCTAGAAAACAGGGTTGCCTTCTATCTCAGTACCATGAAGTGAGCAAAAATAATATGAAGTTGTTCAACATCAATGTAGAAAGCTGGGAAGAGTGCATAGAATCCTATCCAATCAGGATTGCATATCTGGCACTGGGTGCAGCTCAACATGAAGCAGCTTTGATCCAGAGGATAGAAGCAAAGTGAGAAAGAAGAAAGCAGCGTGCTTAAACTTGGATTTCAACTCAGACAACACGTGGATCTGTGAGACTTGTAACAAGCTATGTCACTCTTGGATTGGACTTGTCAGCCACAAGCAGATTCATCAGGTACCTGACTAGACCTCTTACACATACACCATGATCCAGAGGATCATCGGTTGCCTATATATATGTAGTTACAGTCACAAACAACTAGATTCTGACCATGTCTCACGCAGGCTTAAATAAACAAGAATCGTCTTAACTCCCTTACCCATTTGAACCAAAATGTCTTTAAGGTTCAGTAACTATGTATTATTTGTTTTCCTCTTTAAGGTTTTTAAGTCCCTCTGCTTTAATTTCTTGTGAATTGTCCATTAAGAACTGTCCATTAGAGTAGGGCTAGGATTCAGAGTGACCTAGACAAATTGGAGGATTAAGCCAAAAGAAATCTTATGAGCTCCAACAAGGACATGTGCAAAGTCCTGCACTTAGGACAGAACAATCCCATGTACTAGTACAGCCTGGCTAAGCAGCAGCTGTGAAGAAAAGGACCTGGGGGTTACAGTGGGCAATAAGATGGATGTGAGCCAGTAGTGTGCCCTTGTTGCCAAGAAGGCTAACAGCATACTGGGCTGCATTGGTAGGAGTGTTGCCAGCAGATAGAGGGAAGTATTTATTCTGCACTATTGAGGCCGCATCTGGAGTACTGTGTCCAGTTTTGGGCCCCCCCACTACAGAAAAGGTGTGGATATGTTGGAGAGTGTCCAGCAGAGGGCAACAAAAATGGTTCAGGGGCTAAGGCAAATGACTTACTAGGAGAAGCTGAGGGAACTGGATTTATTTAGTCTGCAGAAGAGAAGACTGAGCGGGGATTTGATAGCAGCTTTTAACTACCTGAAGGGTGGTTCCAAAGAGCTAGACCGTTCTCAGTGGTGACATATAACAGAACAAGGAGCAATGGTTTCAAGTTGCAGCAAGGGAGGTTTAGTTTGGATATTAGGAAAAACTTTCTCACTAGGAGGGTGGTTACCTAGAGAGGTGGTAGAATCTCCATCCTTGGAGGTTTCTCAGGCCCAACCTGACAAACCCTGGCTGGAATGATCTAGTTGGGGATGGTCTTGCTTTGAAAGCAAATAATTTGCTAGACTAGATGACTTCCTGAGGTACCTTCCAACTCTAATTTCTGTGGTTCTATGATTCTAAGAAACTCCAAATTATATACTCTAATCTAGTTTGGTATTATCACAATTTCAAAATTCAGCCAAGATACAGTCCCTAGAAGTTCACAAAACTTAGCCCAGTTATAAGCAAACTCAGTCTGTTTTATAGTTTGGAACAAAACCCAATTAAAACTCAGCAGTTCTGGTAATGATTTTGTTTCAGATTTGGGTTCATTCAAACCCGAAATTCAAATGCATGTGTGCCCACACAATTTGAAAATAAAGATTTTTTCTGGCAACTACTCTAACTCAAAACCCTTGGGCAGAATTTAATATGGAAGAGTATAAAGACCTAATAAAGGCTGTTTTTACAGTCACTAAGGCTTTACAGTCTTACAGGCTTGGATGCTTGTAAGAAAGCCATGTGCCCATATGACCATACTGAGCCCTATTAGCCAATATAGCTAATCCTCTTCTACAACCAGAACCAGATATATTATATATTTTCCAGACCATGTCAAAAATGATGAAACTCTGTTCTCTTTTCCTCCTCATGGCCTGCACCGTGTATTTGGAACAGTTCTGCTGTGCACATTTGTATAAGTGAATATGGTCATGTGTGTGGTGGTATAAATCTGAACAGAGCCACCAAAACTGCAGTTAGGGCTTCCCATGAGCAGCTATGAAGGGCTGGAAGATACAACAGAATGGTACATGGATTCATTGCTCTTTTACTTGTGGAAGGAGAACACATCATCTATGAACAGCTTGTGCATCCTGAGGTTGGGGGAGCATGGCAACCACCTGCAGGCAGCAGCGGTGATATTGGTGTCGGGAACGTGTCAGCAGCAAGCAGGGACTGCCCACAGGCGGCCACAGTGACATCAGCAGCAAGGGTGGGCCGAGTGAGAACAGCCTGCAGGCAGCCACGGTGACGTCAGTGGTGAGGGAGGGCCAAGTGTGGACCGCCTGCTGGCGGTGTCAGTGGCAAGGGGGGGGCGGCCAAACACAGGGGGAGCATGTGCCGCCCCCCCCCGTTCCCCACCTACACAGCACCTATGACATCACCTGTGGGGATTCTGATATCATGTATTGAATAATCTTAATTTTTTTTTAGATGTCAGATATGAAACACAACCATGCTTAACAGTAAAATATCATCATGATTTTCTTACATGAAGACAGAATGCACCCTGAGTTACACTGGGCTAAATCGGGAATGAATTAACTAAAGTCCCTGAAGTAATTCAATGTAAATCTGGAATAACTGACAGCAGAATTTGGCCCCTTAACTGTTGCAAAATGAGCACTCTGTCATAGTGCTTTTCTTTTCATAAAGTCAAAAGAAACTTCCTGTTGTAGCCACAAATAAAAGAAATAATTGTTTCCTACTGTTTACATTTGATATGTTCCATAAAAGTCTGTTACATTTCTTCAGATGGGAAGATAGAGAAATGAACAGATAGTGGTATAATAAATAAAGCCTGATTCCAACAGTGAAAGTTCGAAGTGAGTGTTTTTTCATATTTTGTGAAGTATCTGATAGGTCAGTCTGGTTGTCCTGTCCTAGAATTCTGCAGCTTAACAATGCACCATAAACAAATGAAAACATTTCTTGTTAGCAATATAAATTGATACATGCCCATTATCTGGGAAAACCATAAATGCTTCACATGTCAATTTTTGTTTTTGAAAGACTACAGTGAATGGATAAATAATTGCAAAGTTAATGGATTAGCAATTAAATTCAGTCAACAGTACTTGAAATACTGACCAAAAAAATCCTATAAATGTAAACAAATGGGGGGTTTTATGTCTGAAGACTTCCATCTTAAAAAATTCCTGTACCCTTCTGTAACTACAGTATTTTATTGCAATTCTCATAGCATACCCATCACCATGTTATCTCAGCACTTTCCATTAGTACAGTGCAGGCCAAATTTTTTGGGCAGGCATGCTGCAAATTGACCCTGTGCCCTCCTTACATGCCACTGATTCCCTTCCTCCACCCATTAAGCTTCTTTGCTTTCTGCTTTCTGTCCTGTGCTCGCTTCCTGATCTCCTGCTCTGCTTTATACTGTTTCACCTCCCTCATCTCCCACCTGCCACACACAGAGGCTACCCATGCCACTTGTGGCACTCATGTCATAGGTTGGCCACCCCTGCATAAGTGCATTAAGACCATGGTTCAGGAGAGTACTTAGGCACATGCCTAATTTAAAGCACCTGAGTAATCACAATAATTTCAGTAGGGCAACTTATGCACTTCAATTTAGACATATACCTTGACAAACTGGGTTGGATGCCTTACAACTACTTTATGTTATAGATGTGTTTCTTCTTTGTCTCTCCGAGCAAAAAAATCAGGTTTAAATGTAATCTGTTGTTATTGTTTTTTTAAATATGTATTCCTGAGAACTGTGGAATGTGCTTTATTAGTGAAGTAAAGCAAGGAAGTCCACTTGCCACTGGAATGGAAGGCAAGAGGAGACTCTCAGTGTTGGGTTTTTTTAGTATTTTTTTTACATCCATCAGGATTGCATTCCAGTCTTGGACCAGCTCCAAGAAAGTTCTGTTTCAAGAATAAGGTTTATTTCATTAGACCCCAAATCTCTACTATTATGTGGAAATCTGATTCATTCACACACTGCTGAAACGATATTGTTTAATCCTTTTTTTCTTAAAAAGCTTGAGTAATTCGTTTCTAAAATCCAAAAGGATGGTTGGTTGCAAAGATATCTATTTTCTATGATTATCTTTAACATGCATTTTTCTCCTCTGTTGCTTTTGCAAATAAATTGGTATTTGTGAAATTTATGAGGTTTTTGGGTTTTTTTTTGCATTGGATTCTATGCACTATTACATTACATCATGCAGTTCAAGAAATTAAATGTTAAAATTACTTTGGAAAAAAATAAAACCGCTTGAGTGGTTTGATTATTATTACTAGTTTTGCTCCACCAGCTTAACTATCAAAGATAATATGAGACTTGTTTCTTTTGAAAATGTATTTACCTGCTTTTAAAACATCCCTAATTGTCAGAGACTTCCTTCATTTTGCATCAGAAATTTTCTCCTTGTCCATTCTTTGCTGAAGACAAAGAAACAAAATATGGAAAATAATACAATAGATTCTCAAGTAGCATAAAAAGCAGTTAAAGATGTGATATAATTTACAGGCTTTTCACTGCCAAAGGCCATAAAGGTTTTTCTTGAGTACTGTCCCTGGTTTTTCTAGCATATTTGAGAGGCATTAAATGCCAGGCTGCAGTCTACATAAAAATGTATGAAGTAAAAATAGCCATGCATTTTGTAGGAAAGTGATCACCACAGAATTAACTGGGTTACTCAAGTATTATGGGATACAGCCATGTCCCACCCCTCCTTCATTTCTCAATTATTCCATGGGAGCTTCCTCTTATTAATGTTGTAATGCAGTTTAATAAAACAGCAACTTCCATCCTGCAGTACTGTGAGAAAATGTTTAATTTTTATTGGTACTGTTGGACTGAGCAATCCCTATCCAAAATGAGCAACAAGCTAAACACAAGAAAAGCAACTTATGGAAGAATTGAGTTTAAAGAAGAAAATGAGAGTTTAAAGCAACATACTGAAAAACTGAGCAGCAACTGGTCGACAGGTGTTATTGAACATACTTCTCTACCACTGAATCAAAGTCAGAGATAACAAGTGGCAGTGTCTCTTAAAGGGGTTCTGAAAATATACAACAAATGGTTAGAATCAACTATATATTTGTACTGCACCATGAAGTCAGTCTCTAAGAGATACTGTGGATCTAGTAATATAATTCAAGCAAAAAGAAGGAGCCTATGCATGGACCAACATTCTTAACTCACCAACATAGAAAGTGGTTTGGACCAGGGCTGTCCAACTAGCAGCCCACAGGCCTGATAAGCTAACATGCAGCATTCAGGCTCCCAACTGGTTGCTGCTCCCCATAATTGCTTTGAATTCTGCTGCAGCCAAAGTCTTAGGCTCCCTGTATCTTCCTCAATTTTTGCTTCCTGCTCCTGCCCCAGGGGGTGGGTGGCATAGCCTGTGGCACTGATGGAGCCCATGCGATGGTGCAGTGAGGACGCTGAGATGGAAACCACCCATCATGTGGTCCAAGTGGGTGAGGGCCACAGCAGGGGAGAGGGGGTGCAGCCTGGGGACCCATTGCTCACACTAGTATGGCTCCTGGGTGTGCAGTCTATGCTGATGCAGTCCACTTAGCCACTTAGAAGTTGGATTGCCCCAAGTTAGACAAAACTGACAATACTGAGTTACTTGAAAAAGTTTCTAAAGTCACAAGCTGTCTGGGTTTCAAGCCAGATGGCTACAAAGCCTGGATGAATTTGTTGGTCTTGTTTCAGGTCTATTTGGGTCAGGAATGTCAATTTGGAATAGAGCAAAAAGGGAAAGCTATAAAATGATGGAGCATCAAGCAGCCAAAACAGTGACAGAACCAATAAAATATGGTATTGAGGGCTTTGCTACAGAAATAAGTTGTACTGTTCATAATAGGTGTGGCAACACTGATTTGCCCAATCAAACATAAGATTAATGAATTAATTTTAACGTGCAACAACAAACAGAAAAGAAAAATCATTTGCAGTGCCTATGGAAGCTATGTTAGCGGCCATTTTCCTAAGGGCCGTAAGTTCCAATCTGCTTTTCTCATATTTCCAAAGCTCCTATTGTTATCATTGGGACCTTCTGAGTGCAGGAAGAATGCAGAACCTTTGGAAAAACTTAATTGAAAAAGAAAATAGTTTTATAAGCGCAGAGTATTATTATAATTATAATCATAGGAAACCCCATTTCCCTATATCTCTCATTACCTGAAATACTGTGTTTAATGCCAAGAAATGTCTTCAGTCAGTATAGAAATTTTTCATTACTTGGCAGAGTAACCACTAAGTTTGTAGAGCCAGGGGAAACACATGAGGCCTAATTTCTGGGAAGTAAAGTGGTTTTATTATGCTCTCTCTGCTTCTAGCCAGGAATGTGTTTTTTTTTAAGTTAGTTTCTGTAAGAGCAATCTTCAATATCAGCTTAACACCCCCACTCCTCCCCGCCACCCCCACCCCTACACCCCTTCAGGTCACTAGAGTTCAGTGGTAAGATTTTCAATTTTCAGAATGAAGTCAAGCATTTCAATGATACTCTGTTGTATTGGTTTTGGCTGCAACACAGTTTCAGGTTTTTGCTGGACCCATGGTGAAGTTCTGTCTTCTACTGTCATTAAAGATTGTATACTTTAAATTGTGTAATTAGCTAGACTATATAAGCACACGTTTTTATCACCTCTTCCTGCCCTATACCCACTGTTTGTTGGTTTGTTTGTTTGCTTCCCGGGTTTCTGACTTCTTGACTAAACTTAGGACCTAATCATGACCCCCACATCAAGGGGAAGAAAGAGATTTGGGGCTCCTGAGGCAAATCTCGGAGACCATAAAAGCTAAAGAGGCGGTAATCATGGGGGACCTAAACTACCCGGACATCTGCTGGGAGTCACAGACAGCAAAGTCCCACCACTCACGCAGGTTTCTAGCCTGTGTACAGGACCTCCACCAGACTCAGGAGGTACACGGTCCCACTAGGGGGAATGCCATACTGGATCTGGTATTGGCAATGGGAGATGACATGGTAGCGGACCTCCAGATCGGTAGCCATCTGGGGGACAGTGATCACCTAATAATAGAATTCACCATAAGACAGCGAGTGGGTAAGGTAACTAGTAGGTTGAAAGTGCTAGACTTTAGGAAAGCTGATTTCAATGAACTCAGGCGATTAGTCAAGGACACACTGCAGAGTAGGAGATTTGCAGAGATGGAAGCCCAAGAAAGGTGGCTGTGCCTTAAGGAAACGATCCTTTGGGCACAAAGCAAGATGTTCCCCGAGCGAGGCAAAAGAGGGAAAGGGGCCAGGAGGCTTCCCTGGCTGACCAGAGAAATCCAGGGCAGCCTAAGGGACAAAAAGGGACCACATAAAAAGTGGAAACAGGGAGAGATCACCAAAGATGAATATACCTCCTCTGCTCGTGCTTGTAGGGAGGCAGTAAGACGGGCCAAAGCTACCATGGAGCTGAGGATGGCAACCCAAGTAAAAGACAACAAAAAATTGTTTTTTAGATATATAGGGAGTAAAAGGAAGGCCCAGGGAGGAATAGGACCCCTGCTAAATGGGCAGAAACAATTGGTGACGGACAGGGGGGACAAGGCTGAACTCCTCAATGAGTTCTTTGCCTCAGTGTTCCTAAGTGAGGGGCACGACAAGTCTCTCACTGGGGTTGTAGAGAGGCAGCAGCAAGGCGCCAGACTTCCATGCGTAGACCCTGAAATGGTGCAGAGTCATTTGGAAGAACTGGATGCCTTTAAGTCAGCAGGCCCGGATGAGCTCCATCCAAGGGTGCTGAAGGCACTGGCTGACATTATTGCAGAGCCACTGGCGGGAATATTTGAAAGCTTGTGGCACACGGGCCAAGTCCCGGAGGACTAGAAAAGGGCCAACGTGTTCCCCATTTTCAAAAAGGGGAGGAAGGAGGACCCGGGCAACTATAGACCTGTCAGTCTCACCTCCATCCTTGGCAAAGTCTTTGAAAAAATTATCAAGGCTCACATTTGTGAGAGCCCGGCAGGACAAATTATGCTGAGGGGAAACCAGCACGGGTTCGTGGCAGGCAGATCGTGCCTGACCAATCTAGTTTCTTTTTATGACCAGGTTACGAAACGCCTGGACACAGGAGGAGGGGTGGATGTTGTATACTTAGACTTCAGGAAGGCCTTCGATATGGTATCCCACCCCATACTGGTGAACAAGTTAAGAGGCTGTGACTTGGATGACTACACAGTCTGGTGGGTGGCGAATTGGCTGGAGGGTCGCACCCAGAGAGTCATGGTGGATGGGTCGGTTTCGACCTGGAAGGGTGTGGGCAGTGGGGTCCCACAGGGCTCGGTCCTTGGACCGATACTCTTTAATGTCTTCATCAGTGACTTGGACGAGGGAGTGAAATGTACTCTGTCCGAGTTTGCAGATGACACAAAGCTATGGGGAGATGTGGACACGCCAGAGGGCAGGGAACAGCTGCAAGCAGATCTGGACAGGTTGGACAAGTGGGCAGAAAACAACAGAATGCAATTCAACAAGGAGAAATGCAAAGTGCTGCACCTAGGGAGGAAAAATGTCCAGCACACCTACAGCCTAGGAAATGACCTGCTGAGTAGCACGGAAGTGGAAAGGGATCTTGAAGATGTAGTGGACTCCAAGATGAACATGAGTCGGCAGTGTGACGAAGCCATCAAAAAAGCCAATGGCACTTTATCGTGCATCAGCAGATGCATGACGAATACTTCCCCTCTATCGGGCACTGGTCAGACCGCAGTTGGAGTACTGCGTGCAATTCTGGGCGCCGCAATTCAAGAGGGATGCGGATAACCTGGAGAGGGTACAGAGAAGGGCCACTCGTATGGTTAAGGGCCTGCAGACCAAGCCCTACGAGGAGAGACTAGAGAAACTGGATCTTTTCAGCCTCCTCAAGAGAAGGTTGAGAGGCGACCTTGTGGCTGCCTACAAGTTCATCACAGGGGCACAAAAGGGAATTGGTGAGTATTTATTCACCAAGGAGCCCCCGGGGGTTACAAGAAATAATGGCCACAAGCTAGCAGAGAGCAGATTTAGATTGGACATTAGGAGGAACTTCTTCACAGTTCGAGTGGCCAGGGTCTGGAACGGGCTCCCAAGGGAGGTGGTGCTCTCCCCTACCCTGGGGGTCTTCAAGAGGAGGTTAGATGAGCATCTAGCTGGGGTCATCTAGACCCAGCGCTCTTTCCTGCTTATGCAGGGGGTTGGACTGGATGATCTATTGAGGTCCCTTCCGACCCTAACATCTATGAATCTATGAATCTATGAAAACTGTTAAGAATGTGTGCTTCATTGATCACAATGCATCTGGATTTTACCTCTCACAGTGCCTTTGAAAGGCCATTAATAATACAACCCTGTTTTACACATGGTAAAATGGAGATAAAAAACTTAAATGATATGACCATAGAAACTGAGAAATGTTGGCCTAAAATGTAAGCAAATTAACACACATTTTTAAAGCCATGTATGGTAAGTGTTTCAGGAAATGTCTTTTTAATGTATTCAAATTACTTCTTTAATATACTACAAGGCTGAGAATTGATATCAGCCCTGTAGAATTGATAGATGAGGAACTCATGCACAGAAAGGCTAAATGACGGCTGAAGTCACGCAGAATGTCTGTGGCAGAACTGGAACTTAACCCTCAAAGTGGTAGGCGAGTACCCTGCTCATAGGACTATCTTCTAGATGAGCTCTTATTAAGTCCTATGGGGCTCTGAGTGTGCCTAGGACCTTATATATTATGAGTTGCATAACAATAGTCAAGAAAATTATCAAATTGTGTCATATTGTTCAATGGAGAAGGGCAATTCCTTCCATGGTTTCTAACCTTTTCTCTCTCTAACTTGGTGTATTTATCCAGGATTTCTTTTACCTGTAAAATTGTAAAAAACCCACTTGGCAGTAAATTTGCCTTCAGGTACACCTATATACTCATTATAGAGTTGCCTGGGTACAAGTGAAGGCTGTGTCTATTCAAGGATTTGATTAAAGCATCTTGGTAAAAGCAGGCTATTGCAATTTAGACCTGCAGAATTATTCATATAACATCAAAAAGAGAGAAAAAAGCTGTGACTGGTTAAAAATTTTAAAGAACATTACAAGATACGGGGAACATTTCAGCATCTTCAGGCAGGAGCTTTAGGGACTCTCTATTTTAAGGAGAGTTGAGGAAATGTTGTTATTTTTATGCCCCCTGCCAAGGTGCCCTGGGTGTTGCACAAGCAATTGAGAACACAACACCCTCATTCCCTTTCCAAAAAAGGCAAAGGAAACCATCTGGAGCAAACAGTAGGCAGACTGCAATGCCAGCTACAAAGTCTCCCTCAGGATCATTACACTGCCCAGACATTCATTCACCTCAGAAGAGGACACAACTGGGATCTGAGAAGCACACTTCTGGGGTGACCTGCTATTTAAGTACTAATCAATTTCCTCCATAAAAGAAACAGAAAAATAAAAGCAAATTATAAAAATATCTAGAGCCAGATTCTGTCTCTGTGCATACCAGTGCACTACAGAAGAAAACAGTACAAAGGGCAGGAAGCTAAGGTCCTTATGCTTAATGTATAACCTACACAGACTCAATATGCATTTATCTACATAAGCAGAATATATAGTCCTGCTGCTAGATGAACCCACTCTTTGGGCATGTCTACATGAACAATCAAGTACTAAATAAATGTGCAGTAGGCTGCTGCACATTAAAATGATATCACACTTTTTGTGTGACGCTTAATGCACAGTAGATTAATACTCCTCTTCCTTAGTGAATTAGCTCAGTTTTTGTCTTGCACACTAATACACAGTAGAATTAGTCTACTGTGCATTAAGCATCTCGTATAGATGTGCCCTTTGGCATCAAGTGGCAGATGATCGTATTTGAAGGTCTGTTGGTCCAGCTGGGGTATTCATATATTCATTTTGTGATTGTAAGGTCCGTTGCTGGCTTCCCATAAGGTATTGTTCATCAGCATGATACATGTTACATAACGCTCCCTTAATTTTAGATGCTGACAGCTTTGCAACAGAAATCCCTTCCAGGCTCTCACACTGCATGTGTATCTCCTCAGGAGCAAATTTGGTTCTAGTTTCTTTTTTTAATTGGTGTAACTATGGGGGGAATAACATTGAGAAAAATAGATTTGTGTCTTCCACAGCCTTTTTGTAAGAAGATTAACAGATTGCTTCTTCCAAAAATCCTTAGGACAAACAGAGATGTTACGGTAGCAGCTTTGTCAAATAAACTAACAGCTATATGTGATGCTGCATCACTCCCTGTAGAAGGTACAGGGTGCAGATTGGGCAGCTGAGTGTGGACTTTTGAAGCCCCTTTCCATTTTCTGTGCTTTCTGGTTTTCACTCTCAGGCTAGGTACAGACATTCAAAAAGCCTGAGGCAGAATTGATCCAAGTTATGCAGTTTTCTCTAAGTGACATAGTTTAGATTGGTAGCAAACAGAACACATATTCACCCTTGGGAAGTGCGAGGCAGGCAAATCTTAAACTGGGTTCTGCCATTTTTAAACCACTCTGTGTGCCAAAATTATGGGTATAGACTGGTTTCCAATCACTTATACTGGTAAAAGTGTAATGGCTGTACCTGGCCTCAGAGAGTAAAGTCTTGCAGCAGTTTAAAGAAAATGCGTGGAATAAAGTCACCCTGGCACTAAAGGAATATGTCATGAATGATGATATATCTATCACCATTTTTTATGCTTGGTATTTTGATTCCTCTCCTCCCCTTTCCTCTATAAATCATAAGCTACAACCATGGTTTACTGTAATCAGCCTTTAATGACCTGGTTCATACAATCCCATTGAAAATTCCTGCTGAAGTCAGTAGAAGTTTTGCTCCTGATCAACTCCTCATTTGCCTTTGGGTAAGCTCAAAGAGTCAAAATGAGCCTTGTATCCTAGTTCTTTTCAAAAAGGAATACATCACAGAAACAAATCTGTGTGTGTTCATATGGGTATTCTGGCAAGGAGAAGTGTGTATGCAGGTGTGATGCTCTACTATGAGCACCTGTGCATACAATACCTAAACTCTTACTCCAAGTGAAAGGAAGAAAATAGATCTTATGTCCACCAAAGAAAGTACAACAGACTTTAAGAGCAATAGCCCAGCTGGCATCTGAGAAAAGTAGTAGATCTTTACTGATTTCTTAAGAAGATATTTAAATATATCCTATCATCTTTAGACACAGCATTATTCTTGCAAAAAAAAGGAATATATGCTCATATATTTGCTGATATTTCATATTTGAGTCCTACCAGAATAAACACTAAATTATTTCTAGATTGTTTTACAAGCAAAAAGAAGAGATCTGGTTTTCTCTTGTTGCACTTATGTAACTCCTGTAAGTCCTAGAGAAAATTATATGTAGAAGGGAAACTGCCCCTTTCCCTGACAAAAGAAAGACTCATGAGCAAGCATTAGTAAGCTGGAAAATATCCATCTTTCAGACCCAATAAATTATCAGCTGTGTAATCTTTTCCTTATACTTCAGTATGCTAAGTAACAATCCTGATGACATGCTCATGTCTGGAGCATAATATTTTGCTGTGTTGTTTACATATAGTATAGAACTATGATGGATTATGGGTTTTATTGTAATATTTTGGTGTCAAATGTGTTCATGTTGTTCTAATGTTGTGTGACTCAATTTACCTCCCCAAGCTATGCACACAGAATGAAGGATTCAGTGCGAAGGCTGGTTACATGAAGGAAGAGTGAGATGAAACTTAAGCATTAACAGAGTCCTGAATAGCTTTCTTGACATAACAACAAAGGTGAGATGCCCTACACCCAGAAAACTGGAGGAAAGCTGAATGAGATGAGCATAACAATGGAGAGGATGGGGTAAGCAAAGAGGTTGTGAGCTCCTTGGACAGAAGTCAAGAATCTGAAATCAGGAGAGGAGCTCTGGGGGCTCAAAAATCTGGAGACACTGGGAAGAGAACACAAGAACAATCTTTGGGGGGCACTCTGGGCTTTGTTAGCTGACTTACACACAAAGAAACTGCTTAACCTCTTTGGAGGGGACAGAGAACATCTGGCTAGATGGCCTTTTCCCATGAAAGGCTTTTATTGAATTGGAGTTTCCTGTTTGCTGCTTGAAACTCCCAGTTGTGTTGGATCTCCCCAACAAGAGGTCAAATCTGTCTCTTAGGAGTGGAACTGGATGCTAGCTCCTTGAGTCAGGTCCATGGAGAACCAAATGTCTCAGGGTCCAGAGGCCAGGATCTGAGAGTGGGGAGGAGTCTGAGTTCCACCCCTACCCCCACCCCCCACTTCTATAGAAACCACATCTGGACTAGCTTTGGGGAATGCTCACAAAAACCACACATGGCTGCAGTGGTCCCAAGCAAGCCCTCCTGGAGGGCACTCTGAGAAGAACACAGGACTATTCTAACTACAGTCTCCTGCCCATTTCGCAATTGGGAAGAGAAGATTGTCCTCTCCCCACTTCTGCTAATCAAAGAAGGGTTAAGAGGCTGTGATGTGGATGACTGCACAGTCCGGTGGGTGGCGAATTGGCTAGAGGGTTGCACCCAAAGAGTCGTGGTGGATGGGTCGGTCTCGACCTGGAAGGGTGTGGGCAGTGGGGTCCCGCAGGGTTCGGTCCTTGGACCGATACTCTTTAATGTCTTCATCAGCGACTTGGACGAGGGAGTCAAATGTACTCTGTCCAAGTTTGCAGATGACACAAAGCTATGGGGAGAAGTGGACACGCTGGAGGGCAGGGAACAGCTGCAAGCAGACCTGGATAGGTTGCACAAGTGGGCAGAAAACAACAGGATGCAGTTCAACAAGGAGAAATGCAAAGTGCTGCACCTAGGGAGGAAAAATGTCCAGCACACCTACAGCCTAGGGAATGACCTGCTGGGTGGCACAGAGGTGGAAAGGGATCTTGGAGTCCTAGTGGACTCCAAGATGAACATGAGCCGGCAGTGTGACGAAGCCATCAGAAAAGCCAATGGCACTTTATCGTGCATCAGCAGATGCATGACAAATAGGTCCAGGAAGGTGATACTTCCCCTCTATAGGGCATTGGTCAGACCGCAGTTGGAGTACTGCGTGCAATTCTGGGTGCCACACTTCAAGAAGGATGCAGATAACCTGGAGAGGGTACAGAGAAGGGCAACTCGTATGGTCAAGGGCCTGCAGACCAAGCCCTACGAGGAGAGACTAGAGAAACTGGACCTTTTCAGCCTCCGCAAGAGAAGGTTGAGAGGCGACCTTGTGGCTGCCTATAAGTTCATCACGGGGGCACAGAAGGGAATAGGTGAGGATTTATTCACCAAGGCGCCCCCGGGGGTTACAAGAAACAATGGCCACAAGCTAGCAGAGAGCAGATTTAGATTGGACATTAGGAAGAACTTCTTCACAGTTCGAGTGGCCAAGGTCTGGAACGGGCTCCCAAGGGAGGTGGTGCTCTCCCCTACCCTGGGGGTCTTCAAGAGGAGGTTAGACGAGTATCTAGCTGGGGTCATCTAGACCCAGCACTCTTTCCTGCTTATGCAGGGGGTCGGACTTGATGATCTATTGAGGTCCCTTCCGACCCTAACATCTATGAATCTATGAAAAGGAGGGCTTGATCCCTTTAACTAGTACCATTTCTGAAATTAACCTAGGCTTTAGGACACGGTGCTCAACTCCTAGTCATAGATCCAGTTCATGGATCCCATGGAGCTATGGCATCTGGCCCACAGGGCTCCCTATGGGTCAGGAAGTTTGGTGGCAGGAGAGCAATGGCAACTAATACTGTCATCCCTCCACCCTGTCCCTCCCCCTCTTCCCCCACCTATACTGCCAAATTACTAAACCCTGCAAGGCTGGATCACAGTTGGGCCAAGCCCTTGCCGTGCAGCTGGATCGAGATACTCCCCTACATGGCTGGATATGGGCCAGCTGCTGCCCAACACCCCAACCACAATGGGACCTGTCTGCCTTGTGCACCAGATTGGGTTTTTGTCATACCAGATCAGGCCCACTAACCAGATCCAACCTGCAGATGAACTGGAAACTGCTCATCTGCCCCACAAGGCATAAAAGTTGGGCACTACTGCCTTGGGATGTGTGGCAGCATCATGTTTTCCCCTGACTGATCAGCAGGCCACCTCTACTGCTACTACAACTCTTCAGAGAGGTCTGCAGACAATCATTGCCTTCCTCAGATGGCTCCAGAGTAGTAGCTGTGAATTAAGGCTTTTGTATTTTAGTGATGTGTCAGGCAGCCTTAATATTTAGGTACTTTTAGCCATTTATAATTGACAGTTCTCATCCTCCACCCTTCTTACAATCTCTGAAACCCTACAGCCCTTGAACCTGGGATTCTGGACTGAAAGAAAATTGTCATGGAACCATATGTTTCCCTACTCCTACACCCAAGATATGGGCAGGTCCTGGCACCTGTAGGGCCCATTTACTCACATAAGGAAAGGAGCAGATATCACACTATGTCATGAAGTCTATGGACATTTTTCAACATTTCACTATTTTATATAGAGTCCCATGATGATACAATGCTGGTATATAGCAATGTAATTGCCTTTCCTATGTTATTCATAGCAGGCAACAAGTAAGCTCACAGAACAGCACAGTCATGATCATTTTCTAGCTGCAACAAACAAAACAAGTTGTTTTTTTCCCCCCTCAGATTTCTCTATTGTCTCCAAACAAAGAAACCTAAAATGAATTGTTTTACAAGTGGGTTTATTTTAAGATGGAAGATTGACCTGCACATCTATGAGCGCTCTGTGCCCAAAAGAGTTACAGTGAAGGGAGGGCATGACAAACAGACATCTTAAAAGGGAATCTGACTGAAAAAAGAAATACTGTTGGTGGTTTCCTTTTTGAGAGAGAATAGAAATCATTTTCTGTGCCCTCAGGCTGCTTCTCTGGAATAGCATCAAATGAACTGCATTAAAATGAAAAGTGGTACTGTGAACCTGTTAAGCACCACTCAGCACCTTCCACTGCTAATTATAGTATTTGCATATGGCTACTTGCTAAGTAAAAAAAATCCAGTCTTCCACCATTCATTGCTACATTGCCAGTCACTATGTCCCCCTACTGGCTTGTACGTTCTTTGAGGAAGAAACTGTCTTTTGGTTTTGTGTTTGTTCAGTGCCTTACCCATATCTCTGACAAGGACTCCTAGGGCATATATGCACATGCTCCAGGATTGGGGAGGGGGGGGAGAGGATGCTTCAATTAGAGCTATACCAAGAGCTGCTTTAAGTTAAAGCACCCAAAGCATCTCGTGTATCAGTGTCCCCACACTGAAAAATGGCAGCAGAGGGGCTTCAACTAAAGCTCGTCGAATGAGCTTTAGTTAAAGTGCACCTGCTGCCATTTTTCAGCGTGGGGATGCTGATATACAAGGCGCTGGAGTCTACTGGAGTGCAGTAATTACCACACTCCAGCAAACCCCAGGGTCTATAGACTACAGCACGTTGGAGCAGCCTTGCTACACATGCATAGGCATCCCTATATTCTGCTGAAACACAAGTCATTACAGTCAGCCAGAAAAACAGATTTCCAATTTCATTAAAAAAATCACATTTTTCTTCACACTTGGAAATAAATGCTCAGAACATTGGCTTTTATTTATTTATTTATTTGTTTTTGCAGAACTGAGTTCCTGCATTTTTTTTTCAAAAACAGGAAAACATTCCCATAAGCCAATGAATGTCTCAGTAATTCTGAAACAAAACATGTACTTCTGCTCCACAGCAGTCTACCTTCTGAGCTACATCAGAGCAGAGAGCCTAAAAGCCCTGAGTGACCCAGCTGAAAGGCAGGCCGAAAGGCAGGCATCCATGGACCATTGGGAAATGTGGGAGCCCAGGCTTCTCAGTTGGCTGCCAGCTAAGTTGGTACAGTGCCTGGGAGGCCCAGGAGTGAATGAATAATCCCATTACCTGTCTCTGCTGTTGCTTCTATTTTTCCCACACAGCTGCTGACTGAAACTGGTATGATTCTTGTCAATCTCCCTGCAGCCTGCCACTGAATAGCAGCCTGGAAACTAACCAAACAATTAACTTCATTCAGTATGTTTACATTGAGTGCAAGCTCAGAGCAATAGCACAGGTAGATAGCAGGGTTGTTCAGAGAGAAGTATCCCACATCACAAAAATGGAACTGGGGGTTATTGGCATTGCTCTTAAAGACTTGGAAGGCACAACACTGCACAAAAAACTGTGCCAGGATTATCCCCATCACCTTCGTAGCTATGCAGGGGAGCTGATTAGAACTGAGTTTAGTGGGTAAAGAACATGTAACTAGCAATGGAATGGAAACTGACACCGGTAACTAGACTGAACTAGATGGACCATGTTCTGGATCCACTGTGTTATCCTCTATATTCCTAAATTCACAGAGCTTTCTATACATTGTGCCTACCTTGTGATATACCAGTGACAACCCTAAAACGTGATTCACTGCCAACTTGAAGATTTTCTCAGTTAAGGGAAGCCATCTAATGAAACAAGTGCAAAGTAACCGTTCTCAAGCTACTTTCCAGTCCTAGTCCCTACTATAGGGGTTTTAACCAGAAAAAAGGATGCATTCCCCAAACAGCTCTACCTCCCCAAAATTCCCACTCCTGGAACAACCTCCCCCAAAGCTATGGACAGCCTATATATAATCAAGCTCTAATAGAGGTATCAGTCAACAGACAAAACTGAAGGTCTACAAAGCCATTGTGTTGCCAATCCTGATGTATGCAAGAGAAACTTGGACAGTGTACAGATGCCATGCTATGAAACTGAACCACTTTCACATGGGCTGTCTGAGGAAACTGATGAGGATAAGATGGCAAGACAAGGTCCCAGACACTGAGGGCACTTTTACTTATGCTCCGGGGGCGAGAGGGGGAGCACTTTAACTAGAGCAGCTCCAAGACCTGCTCTAATTAAAAGGCCACAGAGTCTTGTGTATCAGCAACTCCACACTTAAAGATGGTGGCAGGGACACTTGAACTAAAGCTCGTTATACAAGCTTTAGTTCAAGTGCCCCCCACCGCCATTTTTAAGCACAGGGACATTGATACACGAGATGCAGGAGGCTGCGGGAGCACAGTAATTACCATGCTCCAGCAGACTTGATTAATCGAGTCTGCTCTGACACACTGTAATTACAGGGTGTCAAAGCAGCCTCCACACTCATGTACCGGCCCCCTGAGGCTCTCACACAGGCAGGCTTTCCAAGCATCCACACTGTTGATCAAATCACAGATGAGATGGGCAGGCCCTGTCACCAGGATGTCAGATGAGTGACTGCCAAAGAAGATCTATGGTGAGCCAAAGGTGGGAAAGCGCTCTCAGGAGGCCAGAAGAAATGTTTCAAGGATTATCTCAAGTCATCCTTGAAATGTTTCAACATTGACCTGAAGTCTTGGGAAATTCTCGCTCATGAGCTTTCCACCTGGCAAAGCCTCATCCATACTGGAGCTATAGTCTACGAGGGGAGGAGAACTGCTAAGGCAGAGCAGAAAGGCAAGTAGCATAGATCTCGCAACAGCAGTACATCTTCTGTTGAGCAAGGAACCCAAAGTGGCTTCTCTTGCTCAGTGATCCACAGATAGTTCAAAGCACAAATGGGCCTGATCAGCCACTCACAGGCTCATAGAAATCAAACCAACCAGTGATGTCATGGTCATCTTCAAATTTGAAGGACAAACAACAACACTTCCATAACTGACATCAGGTAATAGATAATCACTGATTCCCTCGTTTATATCATGTTTCTCAGCCACGGGTGAGGATCAAGCTTACAACATATATAAAAAGAATGCCCTGTACAGGACAAGGTGCAACAATCCATCAGTGACTGTTTTCTGAGGGCACTGTTACACATGCTCTGGGGGGGTGGCACTTTAATTATAGTGGCTCCGACAGCCACTGCAATTAAAGCACCACCACGTCTTGTGTATCAGTGTCCCCACACTTCAGAATAGTGGTGGGAGCACTTGAACTAAGGCTTGGTTGACAAGCTTTAGTTTAAGTGCCCCCATCACCATTTTGAAGTGTGGAAACACGGATGCACAAGACATGGGATGCTGCTGGAGCATGGTAATTGCCACACTCCAGCAGACTCAATTAATCGAGTCTGCTCTGACACACTGGAATTCCAGCATGTTGGAGCAGTCTCCGTGCTTGTGTATAAGTACCCTGAGATCTGTTGCTATTGTTGTGGTTGTTTTTATAGCCCAGTCAGCCTAATTTCAATACCTGGAAAGTTGCTATAGCTAATCATCTTGTAAACACCTGGAAGAGGAAGGATGATCCCTAGCAACCAACATGGATTTATTAAGAATAAATCATTCTAAAGAAAGCTCATATCCTTCTTAGATATGGTAGCTAGTTGGGTGGATGAGGGAATGCAATAGATGTAATATCTTTGGGCATTAGTAAGCCTTTGATACAGTCTCACATGTCATTCTCATGAGTAAACTGGAGAAATATGGCCAAGATAGAATTACGATTAGGTGGATACATAATTAGCTAAATAACCTCAAGCAAAGAGTAACTATAAACAGATCAATGTCAGAATGTCAAGTTAGGCTTCACAGGAGTCTGTTCTGGGTCCAGTGTTGCTTAACATTTTTATTAATGATTTGGATGCAGGAATAGAGAACTCCCTGAGCAAGTCCACAGATAAAACAGAACTGGAGGAGTTGCAAACACATGGTATGATAGGATTTCTCTCCCTTCTTGAGAGCACGGAGGCAGAAAGGGATCTTGGAGTCATCATTGACTCCAAGATGAACATGGGCCGACAATGCGAGGTCACGGTTGGCAGGCCTAACCGGACCTTATCGTGCATCCACAGGTGCATCTCAAGTAGGGCCAAGGAGGTGATCCCCCCCTCTACGCAACACTGGTCAGGCCACAGCTGGAGTACTGTGTCCAGTTCTGGGCACCCCACTTCAAGAGGGATGTGGACAACATTGAGAGGGTCCAGAGGAGGGCCACCCACATGATGCGCGGACAGCAGGGCAGACCCTACAATGAGAGTCTACGGGACCTGAACCTGTTCAGCCTTCACAAGAGAAGGCTGAGGGGGGGACCTGGTGACCATCTATAAACTCACTAGGGGGGACCAGAAGGGTTTGGGGGAGACCTTGTTTCCCCTAGTGCCCCCAGGGATAACAAGGAATAATGGCCACAAGTTGTTGGAGAGTAGGTTTAGATTAGACACCTGTAAGAACTACGTCACAGTTAGGGCGGCTAGGATCTGGAACCAACTTCCAAGGGAAGTGGTGCTGGCTCCTACCCTGGGGGTCTTTAAGAAGTGGCTCAATGCCTACCTGGCTGGGGTCATTTGAGCCCAGTTTTCCTCCTGCTTAGGCAGGGGGTCGGACTTGAAGATCTACAAGGTCCCTTCCGACCCTACTTCTATGATTAGAGCTCAAAAGAATCATAATAAACTGGGGAACTGTACTACAGACATTAAAATGAAACTCAACAAAGACAAATGCTAAAATAATCTTGTGCCCTCCTCTGACAGGGTAACCAGTTTGGTGGATGTGGGAATGCAATGGATATAATATACTTAAGCAATTTTCCCTACACCTAGGGGAGAATAAAACATATGTATGCATACAAGGAGGGAGATAATTGGCTAAGCAGTAGTGCTACTGAGAGAGATCTGGGAGTCATTGTGGATCACAAACTGAAATGAATCAACAATGGGCTGCAAAGAAATAAAATGAATGTAATTTTGCCCTGCACTAACAGGAGTATTATATGTAAAACACGGAAAGTGATACTAATACTCTGCTCAGTTGGTCAGGCCTCAGCTGGAATACTGTGTACAGTTCTGGGCTACTCATTTTAAGAAGAATTTGGAGAAATTGGAGGGCAAGCAACAAAGATAAAAGGGTTGGAATTCAACCCATATAAAGAAAGGTTGAGAATTGCAGTCACATTTAAGACAAAAGAAGAGTAAGAGACATGATAGCATTTTTCAAACGTTTGAAAGGCTGCCATAATGATGCAGAAGAAAAACTGTTTGCCTTCACTGCACAGGCTGAAGGCAATGGGTTTAAATGCAGCAAAACAGATCTAAATTAAATTTCACGAAGAAAGTTCTTGTCAGAACAATACAACAAAGGAAAAAAATCTATTTCATGGGAGGTTGTCAAAAGGAGGCTGGATAAGCATATGCTGCATTCATGCAGGGGGTTGGACCAGATAATACTTAAGGTCCCTTTTAATCCTATGATTCAATGTTTCTAATAATAATAATAATCATTATTATTATTACTTTGATGCACTAGCATCTCAAAGCCCAAACTTAGGATGAGGGGATACTCAGCACTATCCATACACTAAAAAAATTACAGTCCATGCCCCAAAAGGGCTTGTAATCAAAATATCAGTCAATGACAACAGGAAAGCACAAGGTAACAGCAAGACAGTTATGGTTGAACTCATATATAAAGGTTGTAGTATGCCACCTGCCCAATCATTGCCAAATATTTACTAGACAGCCTGACAAATGGGTTTTAACAATTATTATGTTATAATTATGTTATAATTGATCTGTTTCCTATTAAGATTACTGTAGTTATTTTAAGACATTATTTGCAATAACTAGTGGTTAGTTAGCATTCCCATGAGTTAAGGGTTGGGTTTTGTAGGCTTCACAGAAGGCTGTCTGTTTAGAATTGACAGGAGACAGTGGATGTACAGCATTTGTTATAAAATGCATATGGTGGGAGCAATTATAGTCTTCATTTTTAGCAGTAAATTGTAAGCAGCATAAATTTGTTGTTAATAACGTTGACTATGTTTCCCTGACATTTTTACAGTTACTCTGTATTTACTTGTATCCTCAAAACAGGAGAGAGAATCAAGTTGCCTACTGTTTTGATGTTAATTTTGTTGTTTTCTCGCTATTGATCAATTACCCTCTGAATGATGTTTGACAGTATTTTGTGTGATGGATAGTACCTCATTATAAGATATGAAAGGAAGCAAATGTGTGAGATTCAGGGTCAGGGTATAACTCAAGGTGTGCTAGGCTTTTCTATGACTGCAATATAAATTTAACATATTTTCAAGGCAAGAACGTCATTATGTGTCTCCAGCAATTCAGTCATGGCACAATCTGATTTGCACATCACATTAGTAGGGGCACTGGAAGGCCAAGTGTTATGGAACCTGTTTATTTATTCTTACAGTCACAGATCACTGCTGGAGCTCAACTCCTTGAGAGAGTTTCTTCTTCAGAAAGTTTACTGCATAAACTTGAGAAGCTTCCATAGACCATTCAAGAACTGTGCCATCTTTGGAAAGTCACAGAGAATTAATATGTATATCACCAGTCAAAGAATAGGAAGACCCTCTGGAGATTAAGAAAAAGAAAAAGCTCACCGGTGACATATACTAAGGCTGAAAACAAAGCGTATGGCCATTTCAGTCACTCTAAAATCTGAAAAACAGAGAAGGAATTGCAGTAGATCAAACCCTTTGCCCAAACATGAGACATTAGATTTAAACTCATTTGTAAATACAGAGCATACTCAAGAGCCGCATGGTAAAAAGGGAAGCTGTTTAAAGAGCAAGCAGGTACATTTACTAAGAGGACTCAGACTTCCAGTCTGAATTGCCACTCAACCTAATGGAAGTAGACAAAGATGTCAAGAACTTGACACTGCCTCATGATATGAACTTAAGACACTTCAACAGTTTCCACAACAAAACTAATGCAGAGAGATAAAAACCACAGCAGAAAGATATGTAACATATGTAAGATATGTAGAAGTACTATTTAACCCTTTTTGAATGAAAATTATTTATTTACTTAATATTGTTGTGGGCATTGTTGCATTATATGGACATGTGTATCATGAGTAATGCTTTTTTATTTCACCCCTGAAAGTCCACTATACTTTTACAGTATTTATCCTAGTACACATTTCCCCAATGCCAAAGACTTTTCCAGGCCCAGAAAAAAAATGTTTCTTTTTTATAATAAACTCTTAGGTCATGCGTATGGCATATCTGGCAGTATGGCATTTCAGCAAAGCCACAGAAGTATCCAATCATTAGTCATAAACTGTGAGACTTTCAAGGATGAAAAAATGAATCAAAACAAGTTGTAGGGAAATGTTCAAAAATAGACAAGAATATTAACTGTGGAGTCTAATGAATTTGCTTTAGCTGACACACTCGAGCCCCATTTGGGGCTTGCTTTCTACAAACATTTGTCCAATCAAGTTGTGCTGGCAGGAATGTTAAAAAAAATCCCACTGGTGTATAATAGCAGCAACTGAAATTTTCATTTGTGCATATAAGTATCTTTACCAAAAAGGCTTTCTCACTCATTCAATCATGTAAACAAACAGAATGCATATGATTGTTTAACTAATCACAACAGCCCAACAAGCTCAAATAGGATGCAAGTCATCATACTCAGGAAACACACAGTGGACGCATCTACACAAGATCCTACGTTGCTGTAGCAATGAGCTAGGGTGACATAGCTCGTCACTATGGTGACATAGCATCAACAGGCACATAACAATTGCTACTGCACAGTAGCAAACCACCTATTTGCCCCCCAGGCCTGTGCAGTAATGGTGGTACTTTAGCAAGTACTAAATGACTGTGCAGTAACAACTGCACAGGGACACGTGTAGATGCACCCAGTGAGAAGGAAAGGTGATAGGGCAAACAAAACAATCAGTAGTAGTACATTTACTTAGTGGATTCAGAATTCCTATTTGGATTGCCACTTAATCTACTAGGCAAAAACATGGTCTTATGCAGCCTTAAGTCCTCCAGGAGTGAGGCCATTGTAATTTGGTTCTGTAAGTCTTTTTAGATGGAGGACCCCACTTGAAGATAGACTAGAAATAAATATACTTTTGAAAGATATAGGATTCTGTATCTTAGGAACAAGCAATAAATATATATAATAGGGCCGTGCGAAGCTTCGGGTGCTGATTTGATTCGGAGGAGATTTGGCCTGATTCAGTGGCTGAATCTCCAAATCTGAATCGAATCAAGAGACCAATTAAAAGGTCCAAATTGATTCAAAGCTCTCTGAATTGATTCAGAAAAGATTCAGAGAGCTTCAGCAATTCAGGCAGCCCCTGCTTGCTACAGCAGGGAGCTGGACCCAGACTCCATGCTGGTTGGTAGGGGGCAGGGGAGGGGACCATGGGGGGACCCCTGCCAGGTCCTGTCCCCTGCCTGCTCCCCCACCCACCCTGAGTGCCCCCCTCCCCACTGTCCCACTGTCCCAGCCCCTCCATGGTTACCCTGCCTGGCCCCAGCTCCTGGGTCTTTAAAAAAAAGCCCCCAGTCACCAGCTGCTGCCAGGTGGGGGGGTGATTCCAACTTCCCCACACTGCCCCATGCTGCATGGGGGGCTGTCACAAGCCCCCCAACCTCCACCCACGCTCCCAGCCCCTCCATGACTGCCCCAGCTCCCAGCTCTTTAAAAAAAAAAAGCCCTGACTCACCAGCTGCTTCAGCAGCCTCAGGGCTTCTGGGGGCTCATAGCAGACCCCCCCATGCCGCGTGGGTCAGTGGGGGACAGCAAGGATCACCTGCCTGTTTGGCAGCAGGGGGGCAAGTGGGTTGCTTATTTTTAAAGAGCTTGGAGCTGGGGTGGGCGGGGCAGCCATGGTGCAGGGCTGCTACAGTGGGTGGGGATGAGGGGGCTCATGGCAGAGCCCCCCATGCAGCGTGAGGCAGCAGAGCACAGCAAGGATTCCCCCCCCCCCAGCAGCAGTCAGTGAGTGGGGGCTTTTTTTTTTAAAGAGCCAGGAGCTGAGAGAGCGGGCGGGGCAGCCACTAAGAGCTGGCGGTAGATAGGGCTGATTCAGAGATTCGGCCGATTTGGCTGCAGCCAAATCTGCGAATCAGATTTGGCCAAATCGATTCAGGACAGTGATCCAAATCACCAAATCAAATCAGTGTCCCCCTGAATTGGCTGAATCCAAAGCAAATACTAGCCACTTCACACAGGCCTAATATATAAGAGAGTACCTTCTAAAACATAAACCAGTCCTGATCTTTGAAATACGCTACAGTTTTTAATGATTAATTTTCAAGTTAGCTCTGCCCTACCTTCTTTTATTCCACCCATACAATCGCATGCCTTTCAGTACCAGAAACCATCAAAAATCCTTTTAAAGATCAATTTCCTTTCATGTTTTTAAGCACCTGATTAAATTCAGTGTTTTACTTTTCTCATTAGTCTCTCTCTGAAATCCTGCCATAAGCAAAACATTTTATATTCATTTGACTTATTTACAGATGGTTCTTGAATGAGATATCTGCAGGTAACAAGACATTTTTGGATCTATGCCTACAGAAATTACAAAATGCACGATATGCTCTTCTGGGCCACTAACTGTGATCTTTAAAACTACATATTTAAAATGTGTTTTCAGGGAAGTGCACATTTTCCTCACTTTGAGGCCTTACATATAATAATGTCTTTGCATGTCCAGATTATTCAGCATTCATCAATATATTCTGAATGTTCATTCAGCATTTGTGTAATATGATTAAACAATAGTAAAATAAATCAATTTATAGGACACATTATTAATCACAGACATTGATCATTAGTAAGAATATGCCTAAAATTCCTATCTCATAATGTTTACCTATTCTCAGAGATCAGGATTCAGAACTTAGGAACCTTGAAATCAAGACTTCTTTCTAGAGGTTTGATTTATTGCCCATTGAAGTCCATGGTAGCCTTTCCATTGATATCAGTGGATGCTGTTATCAGGCCTGTACACTCTGTGATGAAACCTGAAAATATTTCAACATCCAGAAAGGATCTCCCTCAGTTATGTTTGAGACTGTAAACATATTGCGATGTTTGGAAGCAATACTGATCCATATACTCCAGCAGTTAATTTTCGTACTCAATCTTCCTTTAGAAGCTAGCCTTAGAAATAAGGAACATTGCTTTAAAATACATAAAGTATAAGCACATTTCCCCCTCAAAACCAGCTGGGGAAAATTTGACTGTGTACCACATGTGAGAAATATGGAGCCACGGCAAACTATGCTATCCAAAATACCACCTAATTTCCACATCTCTGGAGAGTCCCCTGGCCAGATGACATGGCCCCATGCACCAGATGAGACCAGAGGATGGAGGCAGTCCATGGCTGGACCCAGTGCACAGGACCTAGCACAGGGCCCCAGACCCAGTGGGCTAAATTGGACCACAGCCCCAGACCAGGCACACAGGGCTGGACCTGGCATATAGGCCCAGACCCATCATGTCATATTGGGCTGCAGCCTCCATCTAGCATAAGGGATTGGCAGCAGGCTCAGCAGCAGCCTCCACTCTAGCTGCTGCTACTCCACTACTTACCCAAGGTTAGCTCTCTTTTTTTCTTCATGCTGCCTTTTCAGAAATAGGATGTGTGTTCTATTCCAGGGCAAGATATATGTGAGAAAAAATGGTACATACATTTTTTGCTGTAATGCACTTTCAAGAGGTATCTACTCAAAAGCTACATGAAAGTAGTTACAAGTTACGAAGGTTGATAGTGTCCATATTTTAAAGAACACTGCTAAAGAACCAAACTAAAAGTGCCATCATTTTAGAAGTAATGAGACTGCTAGCAAAGCCTGTAACCTGATTTTAACTCTAATAAGGTCAATACTCCTTCCAAATTTAACAGTCCATTGGACTACTCTGATTAGGGCACACCAGCTTCTGTAGCCAATGGCTCACAAGGGAGTGATGGGCTAACTTCACATGTGCCCATTTGCAGCTGGGTCAGCAGGGGGGCCAGCCTTTGACATAAATCCAAGTAGGGCTCACAGCTCCAGACCTGTAGGGAGATGTTTAAATTGCTTTGCCGCTCCACCTTAATTGAGATAAACTCACGCATATCCCATTCATTCACATTCTGCCCCAGCAGATGAAGGCAAGTCCTAATTTGGTTTTGCTTTCTACTATTACCTCAAAATAATTCAGTATGCTGAACAATACTTTGATTTCTTGTATTCATTTGAGATGGGATTCCAGAATGAGATAATGCCTCCTAATTAGATGGGGAGGTTTCAAAGTATAATAGTGTATTTTTACTGAGTTTAGTACTGAGTAATTGAGAAAAGTATGCCTGTGATTATAGTCTTATGCATATATGACTGTGTGTACGTGTTTGTACTTTATATATAGTAAATTTGACTTCAGATTCTATTTAATTGCTAATACATCTAAGTGCACTTATGCTGTTTTTAGATTTATAAATTGCTAAATATAATCCCATGCTACTCCACACAACCAAAATTCCACTAAGATTCCTAGATTCCTTATGCATGTCCATGTTAGCCTTAATAATTTCTCATGTGAGTAGATTTGGCCTATAAGACCATGCTCAGAAGTAATCCAGTACAGCTACCTATTGCATCTGAAATGTGCATAAATATTCAAAAGTCAACATGGGTAACCCAATGGCCTACGGTTAAGGCACCATAAAACCACATTTCCTATTTCCCAGGACAATTATGTAATCAAAAGGCTAATGGGCTGCTATGAGTTAGGCAAAACTGAGAAGACACTCCTGTTGAAGCTGGGCTACTGGGTGGAAAGGAATGCAAGAATCATGCTGTTAGAAGAAGTGTGTATGGCTGTGTAACCAAGTGAAGCAGTCATTGCCCTGAGTGGAGGGCCAAGGTTCTGGCCCCTACTCTTGAGGAAGGCATTTAAATTTGAGGTAACCTGAAGTTAAGTTTTAGTTGCCTTGAAAGTGAAATAGGATCTGGGTATTAGAATTCATTGCAGGCAATGCTAGGGCAAAACTGATGTCTGCTCTCTTACAATCTGTCTCAGTCCTAGCCTGAAGAAGTCACACTCCTATTCAGTCCTTGGCCTCCCTTCTGTAATTATGAGGCAAGTTTGCCAAAAGCGCTGGGGGTGGTGTTGACTTGGAATTAGACTGTGTCGCAGGGCACCCCAGTGCCTGCTCCTAGAGAGGAGAAACTGCCAGGGAGAGAACCCTGGCAGAGCCAATTGAGCACAGCTGCGGGTTGCCGGAGCAACTAAGGGGAGCCAGCTGCCTGTAGGGGGCAGGGCCTGGCACTTATAAAGCCCAGGGCTGAGGCCAGGCTGGCAGTTCCCTGCCAGCAGCCTGGGAGGCTGGAGTGAGGACGCAGAGAGAAGCCTAAGAGCAAGTACCGCGGTTACATTGAGCAATGTTGTTGGAGCCATAGGGCTTTGAGTTTGTCCCAGGGATAACGGGACTAGGGGGGAGTCCCCGGCCCAGGGCCAGGGGAAACACTTACGTATGCTCTGCAGGAGAGGGGAGCAGCGGTGGCGTGCAGGCCGGGGAACCACCCGTGCGGCTCATTAGCCGCGCTTTAATACGGCTGAGGCGGAGCAACGTCAGCGAGAGGCGCCGCTCAGCAGAAATAAAAGGCGGCCCCGAGGAGAGAGGGGGCGCGCGGCGGGAGGACGCGGAGCCCGGGAGGAAGCCCGGGAGTGGAACCGGGCCCCCGCAAGGGGCTTTGACCGTGGGCCGAACAGGCTGCAGCCGCGCCGGGAGCAACAGAGGCGGGGAGAGCCGCGCCGCCGGAGAAGAGCGGCGAAACTGACAAGGGAGCCGGCAGAAGCCCCGAGGAGGAGCCCAGAGAGGGGGCCAGCTGGATCCACCGGTGAGGTAACGGGGGACGAGCTGGCAGAGGCTCCGGGGAGCCGGCGGGAGACTCTGGTGAAGGAACCAGATTGGAGCCGGCGGGAGACTCCGGTGAAGGAACCGGATTGGAGCCGGCGGGAGTTCCAGTGAAGGAACTGGATTGGAGCTGGCGGGAGTTCCGGTGAGGGAACCGGGATAGAGCCGGAGGGAACCCTGGTGAGGGAACCAGGGAAGACCGGGCAGAGGCCCTGGCGGGGGTCGGGGAAGAGAGCCGCCAAGGACGGAGAGGGCCCTCGACGCCCAGTCCTCGTCCGGGGACGAGGGACGGAAGGTCCACGACCCAAGGTGGCGTTGGCCAGGGTGTAGGGGAGGTCGGAGCCCCGTGTGAGCCCGCCCAGGGGCGCTTCGGCGCTGGAGGCCGCAGTGAGGGGGACACCCCTGCGGCAGGCCCAGCCGCGACCACAGTCGGCAAGTTCCAGGGACGCCCCAGCAAGAGCAGGGCAGGCCCGGTCAGCAGCCCGCGCAAGAGTTGCCCGGGAGCACCTCCTGGAACAGAGGCGGGCACAACGTGGTGGCAGGGGTGGGATCATGGAGAACCCTGACCTGGCAACTTACGCCGACATGCAGGCCCCGGCTATAGGCCCTGTTGATATGCTCGGGCAGAACTTGCAACTGCTGACCCAGATTCTGGGCTCCCAGCAACAGAAGTTGGACCAGCAACAAGAATGGCGCCAGCACAGTCTGGCATCCTTTAAGATGCCCAAGATGACCAAAGAGGATGACCCGGAGGCGTATATTGAGGCCTTTGAACGACATGCCCTCGTGATAGGGTTGGATAAGAGATACTGGGCCAGCCAGCTGGGGGCCTTAGTAGCGGGCAAGGCCCAAGCTGCGTATCGGGCCCTGTCGAGGGAGGATGCCCTGGACTACGAGTCTGTGAAGGAAGCCATCTTATATCGCTTAGAGATCAACCCCGAGCACTACCGGTGACGATTCCGAGCTAAGAAGGGCCCCGAAATAAGACAGCCGAGAGTGTTCTTACAACAGTTGCGCGACTTGCTGGATAAGTGGGTGAGCCCAGCGGGACAGGACCGGGAGGCACTCGCTGACCAGATCATCCTGGAGCAGTTCCAGAACGACTTAGAGGAGCGGACGCAACGATGGGTCTGGCAGCACACCCCCCGGAATTGTGAGGAAGCTCTGAGGTTGGCCGAAGCTTTCTCTGCCTCGGAGGCATATTACCCCAGGGAGAGAAGGAGCCAGGGACCCTCGGTGGCGGCCCCACGAGAACCGGAACGCAGACGTTCACCCGACCGAGGGACTCCCAGGGATATGGTGAGCTTCCGGTGCGGGCAGAAGGGCCATTTTTCCAGAGAATGCTCGCGGCAGGCCACAGAACGGTGGGCCCCGGATAACCAAACAAGAGCCCCAGCGGAGCGGTGGCGAGGCCAAAACCTCGGCGAGCCTATGGACTGCAGTTATGTGGTCGGCGGAGGGAACGCGGCTTGGAAGCGCCTGGTTGTCACAGCATGGGTGGAAGGCCGCCCCGTGCAAGCTACCTTGGATTCAGGATGTGCTCAATCCCTCATCAGGGAGGATTTGATGCCACCGCACGGTCAGAGGACAGTGGCCCCCGTGAGAATTGCCTGCCTCCATGGGGATGCGAAGCAGACTGAGTGCCAGTGGGTCCGCCTGTGGGTAATGGAACATCAGGGAGAACTCCTGGTGGGCACGGTGCCCCGGTTAGCCTGTGAAATGCTCCTGGGGCATGACTGGGCACCAATATATGACGTCCTGGACAGGGTAAGGGACGCAGAAGTAGCCCGGAAAAGGATCCAGAACCGAGAGGGCTGGTTGGGCGAGCTGGAAGAAGACAAGGAGCCAACCGATGAGGCAAATATGTTGGACCTTGACAATCTCACAAGTAGTCTCCTGTTCCGTGACGCCCAGGAAAAGGATCCAGAGATTGGGGCACTCCGAGAGCAGGCCCAGGGTACCCAGAGGGCCCCTACGTCGGCACTAGAAGGACGAGCCCACTTCGAGGTAAGGGATCGACTCCTGTACTGCCGACAGGGGGGAGGAGGTCGAGGGCCCGCAGCTAGTGGTGCCCGCCCAATTCCGCCAGGCTATTTGGCAGTTGGCGCATGCAAGCCCCGTAGGGGGGCATCTAGGCTGAGACAAAACCCTCGCGAAGGTGAGCAGATGGTTTTTTTGGCCCGGGATGAGGGAGGAAGTAGCCCGCCGGTGTGCGGCCTGCCCCATTTGTCAAAAGAGAAGAACCGAACGCCCTCCTCGGGCCCCCCTCCAGTCCATGCCTATTATTACCATCCCGTTCGCGAGAATCGCATTAGACGTCGTGGGCCCTGTGCCCCGCAGTAGCTCGGGTCACCGATATATTCTAGTTATCGTGGATTATGCCACCCAATACCCGGAGGCAATCCCCCTGCGAACAGTGATGGCACCGCGTATCGCGGAGGAGCTAATAAATTGGATAACCCGAGTGGGGATCCCACAAGAAATCCTGACAGACCAGGGGAAGAATTTCATGTCGGGGGTTTTAAGATCGGTATGCCGGACCCTTCAGATAAAGCAGCTCCGCACCTCGGTCTACCATCCCCAGACCAACGGGCTGGTAGAACGCCTTAACGGAACCATAAAGCGGGCATTGCGCCGGTGCATACAGGGGGATCCCCGGAAATGGAACCTCCTCCTTCCCCTAATACTATTCACTCTCAGGGACACCCCCCAAGAATCCACAAAGTTCTCACCATTCGAGCTGGTATTGGGGCATCGCCCGCGGAGCCTATTACAGGTCCTAAGAGAAGGATGGGAGCGAGGAGAAGGACCCTCCCAGGAGCCGAGGACTTACCAGCAGACGTTCCAACAGAGGATCAGATTGGCCCAGGACCTGGCCCACGAGAACCTCAGGGAAGCCCAAGCCCGCCAAAAAGGCCAGTATGATCGCCGGGCCAAGGAGCGAGAATTCGAACCGGGGCAGAGGGTCCTGGTATTGCTCCCTACATCCACCAGTAAGCTCCTAATGCAATGGCAAGGGCCGTTCGAGATCCTCCGCCGGGTGGGGCCTGTAGATTATGAGGTTCACAGACCCGGACACCTCTGGGAGAAGCAGATCTACCACGTGAACCTCCTGCAGGAATGGCGGGATCCCGAGGGATGGGCAGCCTTTTCCGAGGCTGAGGACGAAGAACTAGGCCCCCAAGGACCACAGAGAGGGATGGAGCCTGCTCCAGAAAGTACCCCAGTCAGGCTGGGGGAGGAATTAACTCTGGCACAACAGCAAGAGGCCCGAACCCTGATAGATGAATTCAGAGGGGTCTTTTGTGAAGAGCCCGGCTGGGTTCAGAATGTGTGCCACACCATAAAAACACCCCCTGGGGCAATAGTGAGGGAGAGATGGCGACCCATTCCCCACCATCTCCTGGAAACAATCCGCAAAGAGGTTGAGTCCATGTTGCAGCTAGGAGTTATCCGGCCTTCCAGAAGTCCCTGGAGAAGCCCCTTGGTACCTGTGCATAAGCCGGACGGATCATTAAGACTGTGCGTGGACTACCGGCGCTTGAACGCCATGGCGGTCCTTGATGCATTCCCCATGCCCCACGTGGCAGAGCTGGTGGAAAGGATAGGAGACACACAGTATATATCGACCCTTGACATGGCCAAGGGATATTGGCAGATTCCAGTAGCCAAGAAAGACCGGCAGAAAATGGCGTTCGGCACCCCGTGGGTGCTGTACGAATTTGTTAGGATGCCTTTTGGATTGCACGGCGCCGCCGCAACATTCCAACGGTTGATGGATCAAATCCTGGCGCCCCACACCAAATATGCGGCCGCGTATATAGATGACATCATCATATACACCCGGACGTGGGAACAACACATGGGAGCCCTTCGGGCCGTCCTCACAGAGTTGAGACGCGTCGGCCTAACCGCAAATCCTCGGAAGTGCGCTTCTGCGCAGAAAGAAACAAAATATTTAGGGTTCTTGGTCGGCAGGGGCACAATTAAACCTTTGGCCGACAAAGTAGAAATTATCCGAAACTTCATGGCCCCACAAGATTGTCGCCAGTTACGGTCCTTCCTGGGACTAACCAACTATTATAGGCGGTTCGTACCCCATTTCGCAGAGTTAGCAGCACCCCTGTCGGGGGCCCTCAAAGGGTGAAAAACAGTAGTCAGGTGGTCGGAGGAGATGATGCACAGTTTTGAAAAGTTGAAGAGGGCATTATGCGAAGACGTCATAATTCATACCCCTGACTTTCAAAAACCCTTTATCTTGCAGACGGATGCCTCGGAGATGGCGGTGGGCGCAGTCCTCACACAAGAAGGGGGGGGGGGGGGGGCAAAAGACCTGTGGCATATGCGAGCCGCAAGCTACTGCCGGCAGAAAAAAGGTACGCCACTATTAAGCGCGAGTGCCTGGCAATTCGGTGGGTGGTGGATTACTTCAGGTACTACCTGATGGGCCGAGAATTCACCCTAGTGATGGACCACGCCCCACTGAAGTGGCTAAGTACGGCCAAGTCCGATAATGCGCGGATCACCCGGTGGGCGTTAGCACTCCAACCGTATAAGTTCCGCGTCACATACCGACCCGGGAAAACCAGCACCGTGGCGGACTTCTTGTCTAGGTGTGGAAATGAAGACCAGGCCGGGGACCAAAAGGATCAAGGAAAAGGGTGGACCGACCCTACAGGTACGACCCGCAGGGAAAACAAAGCAGCGCCCCAAGGCATCTTAAGGGGGGCGTTATGTCCCAGGGACAACGGGACTAGGGGGAGTCCCCGGCCCAGGGCCAGGGGAAACACTTACGTATGCTCTGCAGGAGAGGGGAGCAGCGGCGGCGTGCAGGCCGGGGAACCACCCGCGCGGCTCGTTAGCTGCGCTTTCATACGGCTGAGGCGGAGCAACGTCAGCGAGAGGCGCCGCTCAGCGGAAATAAAAGGTGGCCCCGAGGAGAGAGGGGGCGCGCGGTGGGAGGACGCAGAGCCTGGGAGGAAGCCCGGGAGTGGAACCGGGCCCCCGCAAGGGGCTTTGACCGTGGGCTGAACAGGCTGCAGCCGCACCGGGAGCAACGGAGGCGGGGAGAGCCGCGCCGCCGGAGAAGAGCGGCGAAACTGACGAGGGAGCCGGCAGAAGCCCCGAGGAGGAGCCCAGAGAGGGGGCCAGCTGGATCCACCGGTGAGGTAACGGGGGACGAGCTGGCAGAGGCTCCGGGGAGCCGGCGGGAGACTCCGGTGAAGGAACCAGATTGGAGCCGGCGGGAGACTCCGGTGAAGGAACCGGATTGGAGCCGGCGGGAGTTCCAGTGAAGGAACCGGATTGGAGCCGGCGGGAGTTCCGGTGAGGGAACCAGGATAGAGCCGGAGGGAACCCTGGTGAGGGAACCAGGGAAGACCGGGCAGAGGCCCCGGCAGGGGTCGGGGAAGAGAGCCGCCAAGGGCGGAGAGGGCCCTCAACGCCCAGTCCTCGTCCGGGGACGAGGGACAGAAGGTCCACGACCCAAGGTGGCGTTGGCCAGGGTGTAGGGGAGGTCGGAGCCCCGTGTGAGCCCGCCCAGGGGCGCTTCGGCGCTGGAGGCCGCAGCGAGGGGGACACCCCTGCGGCAGGCCCAGCCGCGACCGCGGTCGGCGAGTTCCAGGGACGCCCCAGCAAAAGCAGGGCAGGCCCGGTCAGCAGCCCGCACAAGAGTTGCCCGGAAACACCTCCTGGAACAGAGGCGGGCACAGAGTTTAGTTATGGCCATGCGGCTCGTAGTTATGTTATAGCCCAGAGGCTTGTACTTTGAGTTTATGTTTGGCTCTGTTGGTTACACCCGGAGGCTTGGGTGAGGCTGTAGGGGTTGGAGGGAGCCTCATAGGTACCTCATAGGTGCCTCAATGGGACCCCGGGGGGGTGGGGTGCTCTAGCGCCAGGAGGGCGCATTGACCTCATAAAGGGCCCCACGGGAGTGTGGGGGCCCCAGCACCCAAGGAGGGCGCAGTATCCTCATCAGGGACTCACAAAGGAGTGTGAGGTCCCGGCACCAGTGAGGGCGCGTTAGACCCTGAGAGTTACAGGGCAGAGTCGTGAGGTCAGTTAGCTCCGAGAGGAGTGGCTGAGCCTCATAGGGACCCCAGAGAGTGTGGGGTGCCCTAGCGCCAAGAGGTGCAGTGTCCTCATAGTGACCCCATAGGGGTGGGGTGCCCCAGCGCCAGTGAGGGCACAGGCTAGCGCCAGGAGGGCGCATCGTTCTCATAGCGCCAGTGAAGGCGCAGCTTGCACGCCAGTGCAGGAGTAACTGGCGGCGAGGAGCGCAGCCAGTGGGTTGCGGGTGCAACCAGTAGTTTGCAGACGGGGGACATAGACCCCGGATCGTGTGCAGGGTACATAGACCCCAGCCCCAGAGAGAGGGGCAATTTCATTGAGAAGCTCAGGGTGGGCACAGCGAGCCCCAAAGATGGGGAGCGCCATATTAGGGAGCCAGGACGGGCACAGCAGATGCCAGCAAGGGCATCACTTGCGGGGTACATAGACCCCAGCCCTAGAGAGGGGCGATACTGAGCAGCCCTAGAGAGGGGCGATATTGAGAGCCCTAGAGGGAGGCCATATTGAGGAGCCCGAGGCGGGCATAGCGAGCCCGGCTGCAGGCTAGTGCGGCAACACCCCTCAGACCGGGGCAGGGTGCTGCGGTTGCCCCCAAGAAGACGGGGAGTAGCAGCGCGGTGAGCCCATATCAGAGAGGGTAGTAGTGCGCTTGGCCTGAAGGACCGGAGGCCCGCTAGAGAGAGCCCGAGGCGGGCATAGCGAGCCCGGCCACAGGCTAGCGCGGCAACACTCCTCAGACCGGGGCAGGGCGCTGCGGTTGCCCCCAAGAAGACAGGGAGTAGCAGCGAGGTGAGCCGGGGTCACAGAGGGTACCCGTGCGGTTGGCCTGAAGGGCCGGAGGCCCGCTAGAGAGTCCCTGAGCAGGACCACACCATCAGGGAAGGCCCAGAGTGGGCTGCTCGAGAGTCCCAGTGAGAGGCTGGGTATTAGAGGGAGCCCAGAGCGGGCTAGACTACAGGGGAGGCCCAGGAGTGGGCGAGATTACAGAGGAGGCCCGGGAGAACGGGCGTGGTATTCTGACGGACCAACATCCGGAACATCTGCGAGGCTTGGGGCGTGGTATCAGGGGAGGTAGGAGCCACACATAGCCCATAAGGCTGGGGTGCCTAGGAAGCACCCATTGTATCGGGAGACCCCCAGGGGGTCCGGGAGAACCGCGGGGACAGAGGCCCCGAGTAGCCGTGCCCAGGGAGTCATAGGCAGCCTCCCAACCTTATATTTACCAACAAGACGTGGTGGGCGAGAATAAGAGGGTGCCTTGGGCCAGCCTTGGCACGGAGCAAGGGACCTCGAGGAGATCACGGCCCCCCGTGAGGACCCCGCCGTGACAGAATGAGACCACAAACTCATGCAGTGATGACATCTGCTATGAGATGGAATCAATTATTTGTCATGATTGACCAAAACCAGATTAGAACCAGTGACTTCCTGCCTTGAATCCTACTGCCTAATCCCTTTATTAATCAAGTCCTGCTGAATACTGCTAAAGGGAACAGGAGAGAGATTTCACCAATAACCGTTGCTTTTTATGATACGAGGAAAATTAAAATCATCAGTAAGAAGAGGGGAAAAAAAATTTCACATTAAAAGTTTGATTATAATACTGCATTAGTATTGTACCAACAGAGCTGTAAGAGCTGTGAGTGTTCCTCTTGCATGCAACAGCAGGTTGGTTTCATTAAACTAATACTTCATAAAAATTACTTAATGCATTCAGAAGATCATGCTTATACAATAGTTCTTGCTAAGTGATTCATCAGCTCATGGAGTAGTTATTATTTTTAGTTAGCATCACAAGAGCCCTTAGAGGACTCAGAAGGTGGCCCCATTGTGCATCCAAATACTAAAAGAAAGTAATTGACCTAAGCTACTTACTTACCATCTGAATACACAAGTCAAATAAAAAAGCACAAAAAAATCAAGTATTAATATTTGATTTTACTGTTTTACTAACTTGGAATAAAGGTATACTAGCATTGCAGACACGGGCTCCAGCATATTTCTTCATAGCAGTAAATAATTTTTTTTACATTTATGTGAGGTTTTTTAATTGAATCATTTGCTTTATGCTTGTTTTGAAAAATCATTTATTTATTGTCAGAAATGAGATAAGACTGAATGTGAAGGTGAAATTGATGTGTACTCTTTTGCAGTCACTCTTCCAGTCAGAATGGGAAATGAAAGCACAGCTGAAAAGGGAAGAATGAAATGTGGTCAGTTCAGATTTCACAGTTCTACAAGTGAAATGTTTTATTTAATGTCTTACCTCAGAAAATAGATTATGTCCCTATAATGCATCTGAATTTTCTGCCCAGAAAATGAAAATTCCATTAAACTGCACCCAGGCACACATCTGAACGTATGCCCATTGGGCACGTCTACATGTGCACTTTAATGTGCATTATTTTAATGCACATTAAAGCATCCCTGAAAAACTGTGGGCACTTACATACATGCCGGGAGCCTACTCCAAGGCACTGGAATTCCAGTGCATCAGAGCAGACTTGATTAACCAAGTCTGCTGGACCACATAAATCAATGCACTCTGGCAGCCTCACACATCACATGTATCAGCAGCACAGCATGCTTCCTTGCTGAGAAAATGGCAGCGGTGCCCTTTGAACTAAAACACATTCAATGTGCTTTAGTTCAAAGCACACTGCCACCATTTTCTCAGTGTGGAGGTATGCTGCACTGCTAATACCTGTGTTCCTGATGTGGCACCAGGTGCTTTTAATTAGCACAGCTCCCTAATTAAAAGTACCTGGCACTGCTTCAGGAGCACATGTCAAAATGCCCTGTGCTATTTAGTTAATGCACATTAAAATAAGCTAATGCACATTAAGAGTCACTTGAAAACTGTGGGCATTTTTACACATGCTTCAGGAGGCATGAGGGGGCAGCATTTTAATTAGTGAGCCACACTAATTAAAAGTGCCCAGTGTCATGTGTATTAGTGTCCCTGTGCTGAAAAATGGTGGTGGGGTGCTTTGAACTAAAGTTCATTGAATAAGCTTTAGTTCAAAGCACCCCACCTCCATTTTTCAGCATGGGGATGCTGATACCTGTGACGCTAGTCTGCTGGACTGCGCTCCATTTCTGTGCTCCAACAGACACAATTGAGTCTGCTCTGACATGTATGAATTTCCAGCATGTCAGAGCAGGCTCCCTGCATGTGTATAGGAGCCCTGTGCTCTGTAGTTGATGTGCATTAAGACAGGATAATGAGCATGTTCCTAATACCTCACAATGGAGGTACTAGATTTAATGCATATTAACTAAAGCACATTAATGCACTTGTAGATACACCCATTGGGATCAAATTTGTTCCCAATGGAAGCAGTTCAGTCCAGGGTTCCTCCTGCCCTGCTCTTCCCCCAATGTAGCAGCCAGGGGGCACTTCAGACACCACTGGGTGCCAGCCCTGAGCTGGCAGGGGGCACAGGGGCTGTTCCTAATCTCCATGGGGCATGGGAAGCTGTCCTGGCTCTGGGGGCAGCTGCCTCTCAGCCATACAGAGATTGGGACTAGTCCTGATATCTGCAGGGTGGAGGGAGCTGTACCAACTCTAGGGGCAGCTGCCTCCCAGCTGCACCAGGATCAGGACCAGTCCCAATCTCTGGGAGACAACTGCCCATAGAGCCAGGATAGCTTCCTCCTCCCCACTGAGTTCAGGACCAGTTCCAATCTCCATGTGGCTGGGAGACAGCTGCTCCCAGAGCCGGGACAGCTCCCCCCAGCCCCTGGAGATTACAGCTTAGCCAGGCAGCAGCTGTAGCCCTCTGCTGCCTGGGCTGACCAGGAGTAATTTGCTCCCAGTCAGGGTCTACACATGCACTTCAGTGCATTAGTTAATGAACCATTTTTCTAGTACTGGTATGTGCTGGTACTAGCAAATGGTTCATTAAACTAATTTAATGCACAGTAGTTACCACACTCATGTAGACTGTGACATTTTACTGCATATTTGATTAGTCTAATGTGCAGTAAAGCATCCAATGTAAAAGCACCCATGGATGCTCTGTGGGAGATGGCTAGTGTTTTAGGTGTTCCGATACTATGATGCTGAGAGCAGTGTAAGAATCAGAATGAAACAGAATAGTTTACAGAACTTAATTTCAAGGCTGTATTCCTAGCCATTCATTCATTTGTTTTCAACAAGTAGAGTATTCTTTATTTATGTGAGCCATCCTACTGCATCCATTTGTGTTTCCTGAAAAAAATTATTTTTGTTAGAAACTGCTGATAAGAATCAAACATAATATTTTAATTTAGAAATATACTTACTTACTTGTTGCAGCTGTGAAAATTTAAACTGATAAAATCTTATTCTGTATTTTTCCCCTCCCAACTAGCTGCAAAAAGTCAAACTTATTAAAGATTGTCAAGACATTCAGCATTGTAGTACATGAAGTGGAATAAAGACAGAACTGTGTGCACCATAATCAATCTCTCCTGTAGGCCTACAACCTGCCATCTTCTTTGTAGTAGACATGGATTTTTAATCTTACAAAATATTTCAGTAAATACCTTCAGGACTAGATTGTGCTTTTTAAACTCATCCTTGAGTGAAGGCTGCTGCATAAGATGTAAATGTACTGCCCCAGGTGTAGCTTTAAGAGGTTTATGTGACTCAGACACAGATCTCTCCCAGCTTTCCACTTGCTCCTAGGGCTATTCATGTGATGCTGGCCTAAACCTGTCACAAATTCTGCCTACTTCCTGGCCCTGCACTGTACTTGCCTACTGCTGCACATCAGCATGAAGGTCCAAGTGGATCACACAGAAACCTTCTTAGTTCTTTGCAGATGCAAGCCAAATCACAATCTAGCCCTTTGATAAGAAGGTTCCTTTTTTAAGAAAATGATGACATGCTTTTAAATAACCTATGTAAAATAACACCACAGTGGACACGTCTACACAGGCCCCATACTGTGTAGCTGGTACTGCTTTAGCAAGTACTAAATGACTGCGCAGTACCCACTGGCCCTGTGCAGTCCCGAGGGTCCATGGATCATTTTTGACAGCTTGTTGCTACTGCGCAGGAGCGGCTGCATCACAGTTAGTGCCCAGCAATGCTATGGCCCCATAGCATCGCATGTAGATGCACCCAGTGAAATATAAGCATGATGTCACACACAGCATCAAAGTGCATTTCCATTTTTGTTAAAAGACTCATTTTTTAGAATGTGAATATGTCACTGCGTTTTCAGGGCAGAGCAGTTTTCTTCGAGTGGACCAGTTTGTTAACGTGGATGTTATTCGTATAAGTACAGAAGTTCATTACTTCATTGCTTTTCTTTTCTAGACCACTGGGTTTAATGGTTATTATTAGAACTTGTTGGAAAATTTTTGACAAAATGGTTTTCACCACAAAAAAAAGCACTGGGTTGGTGAAACTGACACATTTTGTGGAAATCTGACGTTATTAATGAAACTTTCATGAAGAAAGGGATCACAGTTAGATCATGAACTTGAACCAATAAATTCCATTTTCCACATGAATGTCCTATCATGCTAATTTGTGATGTCTATCTCTGGATATTGTGTGCTGGAACTGTTCCACTTTGTATAAATAATTAAGCATTCATTGAGCCATAGAGTGAGTGACTTTATAGCTCAGTGGTTACAGTTCTCCCCAGGGATGTAGCGAGGGAAATAGCAACTAAGGTTCTGAATAAAGAAGAGTAGAGTCTTGAACCTGGGTGTAGTGTTTCAAGTGCACCTCATTTCAAGTGCACCTCTGCCTACCTGGCTATTCTGATGTAAGTGTCAAGGGCTCTCTAGTCAGTTGTGAAAAATTTTGATAAGCCTTCATTTTGTTCCTGTGTGGTGCAGAAAAATATGAAAGCTTGAAAAGGAATTGGAAAGATCATTTCTTGTTCTTATTCCACTCTAATGCAGGAACTCTATTCTAGGCAATGGTCTCTGAAGGGCGAAAATTAAATCTGTTTCTGGTAAAATCATATGTTCTCCATCGTCAAATATGTGGGCATCTGTGGTCCTATGTTAGCTGGTGTGGATGTCTGAGCTATAACCCAATAATCCTGAGCTTGAAAAAACTGAAAGTGCTATACCAAATAGTCCAATATGCTATCTTTGACACTGGCCATTACCAGATGTTCACATGGATGATACTTTTGAAGTCCAGAAGTTTAAAAACTTCATGATTTTGACAATACTTCTTCATTTCTCATATGTGAAAAAAAAACAAAAGGAGTTACTTGCTACTACTATTTTATACAAAAGTTAAAGATTTCTTACTCCCATGTACATCTCAGATAATATTCTACTACTGCCAAACTAGTACCCAGCCTGGAAAAACAATGAAAATCAAGCTGATGTGAGGCTAATCCATAAATGGAGTTACGTTAACTCAGTTTTCTCCTCCAAAAAATAAGCATCAGAAATTCCAAGAATACAAGGGTTTTTTTCTTTGTCTCTAAGATTTTCCTCATGATGATCAGCCCTAAGCACTGGGGAATCATGTGGGTCCACTCTAATCATTGCATCCTGTTATGAATACAGAAAATCATTGCATCCTATTATGAAAAAAGAAAATTTCACAATGTAAAAACTTTGGTTCAAAACTTGCCATTGGTTAGTATGGTGCTCAGCCAGTGAGCTGTTAAGCAAGGCACTATGTGAAAACAGATAAGCATTGTTAATGGATGCCATGTTCAGTAATTGTTTGCTAGACATACTTCAGGGTCCTGGGGAGACTTCCTCTGAAATATGCAGGAACATATATGCTTTTCACACATAATGTACTCCTGAATAAGATACATAGCAACTCATCACATCCACAGAGGTTTGTTATTTGCTGCTATTCCTGGATCTCTGAAAATTCTGCAATGCAATTGGATGTGACAGAAAATCCTGATCTTATCATCCATACTTTATTTAAAATAGCATATGGATTTTCTTTTGTATGAGATAAACCTGTCTAATTTTGCTTAGTATGATTTAGGAATTACTAGGTCTGGAATCCGTTTCAAACTTGTGTAGAGTGCAACCAAATTAACAGAGTATTGGTTAGCCAAAACTCACTAAGTTAAATTAGTTTTGCTCTGTGGCATTCAATTGATCGAAGCCCTGTCCTAACAGGTCCTAAACTTCTAAACAGTTCTTAAACTCTTCAAGACTGAAGTTGTTCTTCTGAAAAGTTTAGATTCTCCATAAGACCTCCTTGGGTAAGCTAGTTAGCGTTGGAAACAGAGGCATACCAGGGCAGCTTCTGTGCCAGGGCAGCGCTAACTTGTGCTGTGCTGATTGCAGTGGCAGTCAGCTGTTGCTGCAGTGGTAGCAGTTTTTGTGCCTCCCCAACAAAATGGTGGCATCTGGTGCTGCTGCCCCAGTCACCTCCCTGTCTGTAATGCTACCGGTTGGAGAAGCCAACCAATTTTCTATGCTCCAGAAGGATTCATTCATAAGATAACAGACTGTTAGAAAGATAAGTGCCGGCTAGGCAGGAGAGAGATTGAGCCCTTGAGTCTCACAGATCCCTTAACACAGGAGTTATGTTGTTTTCTTGGGAATGGGAAAAGATCAATTAACAACAGTTATTTCCAAAAGTCAAAGAGAAAATGGAAAGCAAGAATAAGGCAGGAATCTGGTGAGAGAGAAATCTTGTGATTTACAGTACTCACTAAAGGCAGCATCTAGTCCTTGTTTTGGGTTTGGTTGACTTTACAAAAGTCTGATTGAAAATACTTCCCTTTTCTCATGTATTCCTTTAGGAGATGTATTGATTTGTCTCAGAGGTCTTGGCCTCTGTTGCATGATGCAATAGAAATTGTTCAACTGAAAGAGTCTAAGGTGATGCATCACAAGACAGTGCGTGTCATCCAGTCAGTTAAAAATAAACGTTCTTGGACCCACCTCTGAAGAAAACACATCTTGAAAAATAAAAGAAATGTTACCATGTAATGCTTACTTGTCATAACAAAAATCTTGGGGGGAGGGTTCAATTTATATTTCTCTGGAAAATTTATTGAAAAGTAAGTCACAGAAAGCTGGCTGTTATTCTTCTTTGCCTTGCCAACAGAAGTAAATAGTAACCACTTCAAAACTAGAAAATGTCAAATGCCCCTTGTACATTTTTTACTAAAGGAGTCAGATTCTGCTCTCCCTCACACCATTAGTGTTACAGCCATATTAATCCACTGACTTCCCTGGATATACTCTGATTTTACACAGTGGGTGAGTCTACACATGTTCATTTACTGCACAGTAACCAAAATTACTGCGGAATACGGGCACGCATCTACACGTGCATGCTTGTGCTGCACAGTAAATATGGTGACTTATGCCAATTTGAGCATAAATTTGATACCTGCATCATGCAGGTATCAACTTTATGCCTGATTAGTTACTACACAGTAATGCACGCGTAGATACTTTACTGCACAGTAACACTGTGTGTGTGGATTGACCTGGGACTAACTTTAGTCCCAAATCAGTCCACACACACAATGTTAATGTGCTTTGATGTCTGCACAAGTAGACGCTGGCCTATTCCCACTTACTGCACAGTAAAATTTAAGATGGCATAAATGCACATGTAGGCATGTTCAGTGTAGCCAAGAAGAGAATCAAACAGGCAGATTAAACCGTAAACTCTCTTAGTATGTATTCCTGTAGTGCCTTATCTTGCATATTTCATGTACTATATCTGAGGAAACTTGCCAACGCTTTCAATAGGTTTGGTCAGTCAGTTTGATTTCTCAGCTTTTAATATAATAGTTCTTGCAAGACCAACTAGGAGGATAGGTTATTAAGAGGTAAAATATGTATTTTTTCTTTTTAACAGAAGCTCTAACAGTGCCTATAATGATGCAGAATTTATATAGGCTCTGCATCATTAACAGAACGTCTAACGGGGTCTAAAAAAGGGAGAAACCATACAACGTGCTTTACTTTGCATTCTCACCCACTGAGACTTGGGTTATTTTTCTTTGGGGATTCCATAAGAGTGCAGTAGCTTCTGTTAGGAATTTAGTACACTATTGTTCCAAAAATCCATTACCCTGAAGTCCTTTTTCACTGCATGCCTAATCTGTGCATGTACTTCCTGCAAGGTGTGCGCAAAGCAGAGAATTCTATGTCCAAATGACCTTTTAGCTTAATGACTGTCATTTCACATTTGCTGCTTAATATAAACAAGTAATCAGGATAACTGAATAAACAAATTAGTTATATGACCAACCACACATTTCTGTGCATTTTTTTTTAATGTAAAGGTACTGCAAAAAAAACAGTGGGACCACTCCTAGAATACAACATTACTCAGCTTAAGGAAGGCTGACACAATTTGGATTAGTGTACAAAACTAAATATTTAAACTTGATTCACCTGTTCTCACTGCATGTTCTCTCACTTGGTCACCATCCTTTACAATATCACTGTCAGTGGGTGTGTCTACATGAAACACTTTACTGCAGAGCTCACTAATTTGCTCTGCAGTAAAGCATCCCTGCCTACATGTGCAGTGCTATTAGGCTGCAGGAAACGGATTAACTCTGCTGTAAGATAGTACTGCCTAACACAAATACTGTCCTACTCAGGTGTAGTTACATGTGGCGAAATGCAAGTGTAGACAGTGACACATCTCTGCAGCACATTGAGCTGTCAAAGCAGCCCTGGGCTGGCATGCTGACCTCCAGAGCTCCCTGCCAGTTGGGGATGCTCTGTCCCGGCTTAACATGCTGTGGTCCAGGGCACACATGCACATGCCGTGCCTAGAAGCAATAAACTCTGGTGTTAACTGCACTGGAGTTTATTCTGTCACCTTAACTGCATGTGTAGATACACCCAGTGACTGCGGAAATGGTTGTAATGTTACAAAGAGAAGATGATGCCTTTCTTCAGATGGGGAGCAAATAACAAACAATTTTTTCTTCCTTTTAAGAGAAAGAAAGATCCTAGCTTTCAGCAATGTCCCTGATGTTTAAAAACAAAAGCAAATAAAACCGGAAAATGGCTTACATACTCTGTAGGCTGAGATGCTCCTGACTAGAATATTCTGAAACATTTTCCATAAGGAATGATCTGCAAGCTTGCTTCAAAGTGTCCAGTCTGGGCCAAGTCTTACTCCTAGTAAATTAAAAGGGAAAAGTAAATATCATTGATAGTTTCGAACCAAGAGCAATCCCAATCAACAAGGAACTGAGCCTTTTTTAGTACAGTTGGTTGCTGAACAGCACAACTGTCTTTGTTATTTATATATGTATGTGTTAAGACAGTGATTCTCAATTAGGACACCCTGGGGTGCTGTGAGATCCTTTGAAGGGTGCCACAAGATGTGAGGAAATAAGTGCAGGCTCAGGTTCATCCCTGTCTAGCTTCTGCCTTTCCCTCACTGCCTGCCCCCTCTGCACAGGATTAAGCACTGAAATAATTTAGTTTTTGAAATAGGGTCCCATGCATAAAAGTTAGGGATGGGTGCCTCGAGTTAAAGGAGGGGTTCCCTGACTCTGAAAAGGTTAAGAACCACTGTTGAAATCTTGCTTGCTAATCTTCAGCCATTTAGCATTTGAGGTTGTTATTTTTCTTTTTCTGCTAATATTTTTCTGTTGTCTTTTTTGGGTGAAGCATTTTCTTACAAGCTTGAGCCTGCAGGTAAAATTGAACTGGATTTGAAAGTGTCAAGCTGTGGAAGAAGTTGTTGGTCTCACTATTTAGTAAACATTAAAAAATTAAGAGACAGCAGCACCAGTTTGTAAAGGCCCTTGTTAATGTTTGGGAATTTATTTCCATGTCACAAACATTAATCATAAGCGGCCAGCCTTCTGATCGTCACTTGAGGACTGAATACAAATTGTAAAGTTCTAATGTTGCCTTGAAGAAAACATGAAGGAAGTATGCAGAATTAATAAAAACATGCTCTTGCTTAAAACCAGGTTACAGAATTAAATAATTTCATTTACTTTTCAGGTACCTGCCTTCATATTTTTCATTATAATGGAAATTAATTCACTGAGTTTTGCTTCAAAATGTTGACAGGCTGGTACTAAAAATAAGATGTGCAAGTCCCCCTCCTCCTCTCAGTCTTGGGGCCCTGTATTCTGAAATTACCCTGCCCAACTTTCCATGAGTTCCAGTTTGCAGTAGATTTTGTGTAGTGGGCCAAAGGAGAATTAAGCACAGAGAGCACAAATCCATAACTACACAGAGCCAAATCTAATACTCCATAAAGACCCCTCAGGAGCTATGGGGGCCACTGCGACTGCAGTGCTGCTGTGGTGAGGGTATCCTTTCCCAGGCTCTCCCTTATCAGAGGTCCAGTCTGAAGGCCCTTGGTCAGGCTGTTCCCAGACTGAGGGCATATCTTCAGCTGACCAAAATTCTTTTAATCCTTTTGGCTTTGATTCCAAATTGGTCACATAATTCTTTATGCATCCTTTATACCTTTTTAAAGGTATCGATTCTGGGGGGGAAAAAAGCCTCCACTCATTTCAATCAAGCTATGACAATGTACACCAACTGAAAATCTGTTCCATGGTTCCTTTGTGTAAATTAGTAGATACAAAGTCTTTCTTTTCAGCTGTTGGTTGCAAAGAAAACAACACACTGAGATAACTCATGGCGGTCTAGATGCAGTCTTAAAGCAGTAGAGGGAGAAGTAATTAAAAGGAAAGCAAAATAGAGTGCTCTGCCTATATTACCTGAAGAAGTGCATCAAGTATTGGTAGAGATCTGTCAAAGCTCAGCATATTCATTTCATTGAAAGCTACATGTAACCTCTTTTCAGTTTTGCTTAATGTGAGTTTTTTGTGAAAACATAAATCAGCACAATTGCATTCAGAACTGGGCCCAAGTATCCAGAGAATTTTCCTACAATGTTCAGCTAATCTGAATTGCTTTGCAATTCATGGTAAAGCCAGGTATGCTTCATACGGTTTGGAACTTAAAAATGGAATCATGTGCAGGTGTGGACCAAGGAATCATTACAACCTCTTGAAACAGAAAGGCACACATGCAAATACATTTTGAAACCATATGAACACTGTGCCCCCACAATGGGAAAGAGAAATCTGGCATGTGGACCGACATTAAGTTTTATGTAACTGTGAAATAAATGGGCAAAATTAATTAGAGGTAACCTGATACACCTGTAACTAATAATACAGAAACTGACAGGTAAGATACAAAACCCAAACACTGGGAATAAAACTAAGCACTGGGGCAAAGTTAATTCTTTCAGATCATAATCCAACATCAGAAATTATTTTAGAGTTATTATGGGGTCAGAAGTAGACTCTATTACCCAGAGAGCAAAAGTCACAAGGCCTTAACACAAAGAGTTCCATGAACATTACACCCAAGAGGAAAAGAAAGGAGAAAGAGGAAGACCCCCTCTTCTGTCCAGATCTGGAACCCCAAGAGCGGAGAAAGATAATTAGCCATGTTAGTCTGATGTAAGGCAGAAGGCAAGGTGGAGGTACCCCTTATACACTAACAGAATCAGAGAAGCCACAGCTAACTTCCTCAGATACTTGGAATCCTAAGAGGTATACTGCAGGCACAGACTCCAAATTCAGAGCTAAGCAGAGAGATTGCCAATACCCATCAACAGATTGGACCACTACCACTTCCTACTCATGCCCTTTAGGTGGCTAACAATAGTTTTGTAAGTGCTACTTACCCTCCTAAAGGGGAGATGGGTTTGGGCCCGAGATTTTACAAACCATCAAGGCTGAGAAATACTCAACTAAAACACCAGAGAATTTGAAAAGCTAACACCTACTGTCACAAATTTAGCTCATTTGCACACTGTAAGTTCATAGTATTTTATACTCAAACTTTACTCATTAAATGTAAACCCAAATGTATGGTTGTCCATTATTGTGTGTATGTGATGCACTCTTTGCAAAATTAGATTATTTTTGTATTTAAAAAAATTTCTGCTTCAATGAAACTAAAATCATCTGAAATTCTCCCTGAAGTTCAGATAAATTGGGAACTATTTTTTTTCCTATAAGTAAAGGCTAGTTTAATTGTTTATCAAAATGACGTGCAGGATTAAAAGAATAACTCTTGAAAACAACAGGTGCAATACTTAATCCTTTGATAAATACCATAGAGGTTTTATCATTACACATTTGTGTGTATCTAAGCAATAGCAATGACAAAGGGATAATGGAAAAGAGAAAATAAGGAGGCTTTTGATGCCACGACAAAGTACAGAAATTACAAACTGATAATAATAGGAACAGGAACTAACTGCCACAGCTAACTTCACACCACCAGCTTTCATCTTAAGCATACAACTAGATCCATTGTCAAGCTCTGCATTACAACTGTACCTGCTCTTATCCCACCAATTGGGATGCAAACCTTGGGGACCTGAAGCAGGGATTCCTATAATTACAATACAGTCCCAAAACTGTAGCCATTCAAATAAACAAAATCCAAACTCAGACCTTGCTCAAACCTGCTACAATATCAACCCCAGGACAAGAACAAGTTGTCACCTACAGCCACCAGCTTGAACACCTTAGGCACATCAGTAATGACCTCCAACCCCTTCTAGAAAAGGATGACCATTCTCAAGGTAGCCACAGAGGACAAACCTGTCCTGGCTTCCAGGCAGCTCCGCAGCTTCAAACCGCTTCTCTCAAGCAATAGGCTACCTAACAGAACTGTTCAAAGCTTTGGTCCTATTTGCTTTGGCAGAGATTCGGCCCGATTTGGTGGCTGAATCTCTGAATCCAAATTGAATTAGAGGACCCTTTAATTTCTCTAAATCGAATCAGAACCCTCCAAATTGATTCAGAGAGATTTGAAAAGATTTGGCGATTTGGATGTAAACATGGCTTTAAATGTTTTTTCTACATAACCTCTAAGTAGCAGGGGGCTCGTGAGTGCTGTGATGCTGGGGTGGACGGAGTGTCCCACAGAAGTGTGGGGGGCTACTCAGTGCCCTTAGCAGCAGACCTGGAAGTGGACCAGAATCACTTCTGGTCCACTTCTTGGTCCACTAGGGAGCATACTGGGGGCCCCCCCCAGCCCGGTCACTGGTGCTTCCTGGGTCTGGGAGTATCTGGGGTCCCACTGCAGCTGATCACTGAACCAGGGAGGTGCAGGGGGGCCCCCCAGCATGCTCCCCAGCAGTGAACCAGAAGTACTTCCGATCCACTTCTGGGTTTGCTGTTGAGCATGTGCCCCCCCCCGCCCCCCCCCCCGCTCTCCTGTGAGACACTCTATCTGCCCCAGCATCACAGCATTCACAAGCCACACCTGCTACCTCAAGTTATGTAGAAAAAACATTTAAAGCTGTGTCTATGTCTGAATTGCTGATTCTCCGAATCAGCATCAAATATTCAGATTCAGCCAAATTGAATCAGGGACAAATCAACGAATTGAATCACTGTCCCTGATTCAGGCTGAATCTGAATCCAAATCAAATAGGGCCTGCTTTGCACACCCCTACTACCTAACTCCTGTTCTCACTGAGGCACCAGGCCTTGGAATGGACCCAGATGCCAGCTGTGCATCAGTACAGACTACATCATCACTGGACAAAAGAACATTCAAGGTTCATTCACCTGCAAATCTACTGACATCACATATGTCATCGTAACAAGGTGCCAGAGGCTGCTGTTACTTTAAGAGAGAAACTGCAGCGGGTGGGTCTACAGGCAGTTGCAGGCAGCTGAGCATGGTTTAGCTGCAGGGGAATAGGCAGCCAGGGATCCATAGGATTGCAAATGCCTAGTGTGGCTAGCTGTGTAGCAACAGAACAACAGGCAAAGCCCTGGTGTAGGCAGGAGGGGAATAATAGCCACTTAGCCAGAAAAACAGTAATAGACTTCTCATTAAGGCACAAGAACACATCTGCAGTTGGTCAGAAGAAAATCTGACCAGAAGAGAAGGAGCTCAGGGGGTACAAACCTGGGTTCCTGTGGCAGAGGGGCCAGTGTGGCCCTAAATTCTGGAAAGAGGAGAGCTCCAGCCAGCTCATGGTGGCACCTGAAGGTGAGGCTGAGTACTGCCTCATAACACCTGGAACTTCACTGACATCTGGGGATATGTGTATAGAGAACCTGGACTCTACCTCTCATATTTCAGTCATTACAGGTAATTTAGAACTTTTCAAATGTATTACTGTCTATTATGTGAAAAATAACCATATAGCCCTTTTCATACTCTGGTTCAGGCTAGGTTGTATGGATTATATTGCCATACTTTTGTGAGTAGACCACACCATCTAAGAATAAAAACTGGTTAGTTTTTCCCTCTTGTCCTGATGTACAAGTAGAAAAGTTTTACAGTGAATCCCTTGGCTAAGTTAAATTACCTTTCCATGTTTTATGACTAATTTGAGAACTAAACTAGTTAATGCGAAAAGAGAACAGAGAAGTGTTTACAGCCACAAGGAAAGTAAGACATCATCAGGCTGGCCAGTATTTATAAGAGTTTGAACTACTTACGTGGCCTGAAAAGCAAGTAATTAAAGACATAGTATTGCTCTACATTTTTGTATACAGTCAAACCTCAACACCCATTACATGGTGTGTAAATTATATTCTTGTCAACTCGGTCAAATATCATAGTTTTATCAGTCCCGTTCACGTTACATTTTCAGGGTTTTACTTTATATGTTTTGCCTTTATGTATTTGACATATCAAAGGGTTACCCTAAAGCAGGGGGGCTCAACCTTTTTCCCCATTGGGCTGAATGGACAGTGCTCCATTTAACTATGGGCTGAATCCCAATGGAGCTATAGGCTCCATTGTAATGTTTGCTTAAAGATGATAAGGGTGAGTCTCATGTCAATAATCACCATCAGAGATTTTAATGTTAAGGTAATCTGAAACAGAACAGAGTTGATGTAGCAATTTTGCAAACCTTTTGGGCATGTAAGAATGAACAAAACTATAAATTCACGGCAATTATCTTGGAATCCAATATAGCTACCATGACAGAAATGTTACAATTGATCTCTTCAGCTCACACAATGTTTGTTTCATCACTGGAATTAATTTTCTAACCCTAGTGGGGGCTGATATATCGACCAAAATGCGTTCAAAGCAGCCATCTTGGATTCCAATACGGCAAGTACACATACTACTTGCCAGACTGGCAACATAACTTTTCGAACATAGGTAAACCATCTGTAGCTGGAAAGCTCTGTTGCCACTTCTGGCGATGAGTTGCCCATGGGGTGACACCTTTACCCTTCTTTTTTGCCCTACTAATTGAGCAAATGTTGTGAGGAAACATTCATACTATGTTCCAGGCTGTTTTGCAGTCTTTTGTTAATGAAAAATTGATCTAGGTTAGAACCTCAGTCTTGAGCCTCAAACATATTCAGTTTTGCCCTCAGAAGCGCAGTAGTTATCCTTCTCCTGGACATTGAGAGAGAAAGTGGCCCGAGAAGACTTCCCTGGTGTATTACCCACACCTTTCAACTCATGTGAGAAAAAAGCAAATAGCAATCCATTTACAATTCATTAGGCTGGTTGAATGGAAGCTGCCTTGCCTCTTGGATGATGAACAAATCATGACAAAAGGGATTACTTTAATGATACATTAGACATTGCCTCTAATCAGTGGAATACTGGCAAAAAGTTCTCCCTGAGGATCATCTTGAAGAATTGTGATGTGTCCTATCAGATTTAATGGGAAGGTCCATGGTATTAATAAAAGAGTGGGGTTTGTTAGATTCAGAGATGCCAGTATCTCAGGTGATATAAAAAGGTATCACCTTATTTTCATTTTCTTGATTTGATTTATTTGCTACCCTTCCAAAAAAAAGGCTCATGACTTCTTATAATGGGAGGACAGAATAACTTATTCTGGATAGAATAACAAGAGTGAAACAAGAGAATAAAATAACTTAAAGGAATCTAGAATATCTACCTTACACATTGATTTAGAATTTGGTCCCATTTGCTTTAAATTTCTCCTGGTTTCCTTCTGCAGAATTTCTTATTGGAATCATTAAAAGAAAAATCTGACATGAAAACAAAAGTGAGTAAAAGGCACAAAGCAATGCATCTATTTGAGCTATGGTCAATAGAGGTGTCAAAGGTTAAGAGCTTACTGGTGGTGGCAATCCCACACTGTCAAGGATGATCACTACCACAGGTCAAGTAAAGGGTTTTAGATGAGTCCATTGATAGCTAAGAAGGCCGATCCTAGAGCTGCAGGCTCTCTGGCAGATGCCACAGGTGGGGGTTAAGGGAAGGGTCAAACCATGGATTTCTCAGTCTTGTTGCCTTTCCTTACATTTCTGTTGTTTTTCTGACTCCAGAGCGAGACAGTTTTCCTCAAAGTAAGATATACCTTCTCTCAAAAGGCATTGCCATGTAGTCCTGTTCTGGGCTAGTTTTTCCCAATTTGTAATGCAAATGCCACACTTCTTAATGTTCACCTTGAGGGTGTCCTTGAAGTGTTTTATCTGGCCCTTGTGCATCTTTTGTCCTTGGCTGAGTTGGGAGTATATCAGTTGTTTTGGTAAACATACATCAGGCATGCACACACAATGCTCTATCCACCACAGCTGATGTTGAATAATCAATGCTTCTATGCTGGTGGTATTAGCATCAGTAAGGACACTGGCATTTGTGTGACAATCCTCCCATTTTATGCCAAGGATCTTCCAGAGGTAGCACTGGTAAAGGTGTTCCAGGCTTTTCAGATGGTTCTTGTAGGTCACCCAAGCTTCATAGCCATAGAGAAGGGTTGAGATTACCACAGCCTTATATAATAGGAGCTTTGTTCAAGTCCTGATGTTGCTGTCATTGAACATCTTCCAAAGGCAGAACTGGCACATTGGATCCTATACTGGATCTCCTCATCGATGTTGGCCTTCTTTAAGAGATGGCTGCCAAGGTGTGCAAAGTATTAAATATTCTACTATCCATCAGTGAGGAACTTTGCTGTGGGAGTTCATTGTCCTGGAGCAGACTGGTGAAGCACCTTTGTTTTTCCAATGTTAAGAGTCAGTCCCAGGCACTGGTATGATTGAGAGGAGCAGCTAAGGACCATTTTAGGTCCTTCTCAGTACAAGCCATGACAGCACAATCATTGGCATACTGAGGTTCCACAATCAAGGCCAATGTAATTTTTGGTTTTGGCCCAGAGGCAGGAGATTGAAAAGGTTCACAACCATCTTGTACTTAATGCTGATGCCATGTGGCAGACGGTCATGGATGAACATCCTAATGACTGCAAGAAAGATGGAAAACAGAATTAGTGCAATCACATAGACCTGCTTGATGCCAGTTTGACTGGCAAAGGGCTCTGTAGCAGAGCCACTGCACAGGATGGAGGCAGTCATCTGGTCATGAAGGAGTCTTAGGATGGTGATAAATTTCCCTGGGCAACCATAATTTGATAAAATCTTCCATAGAGTGTCATGGTTAACAGAGTCAAAGGCTTTGGTCAAATCAACAAAGGCCATATACAGTTCCTGATGTTGTTTTTGGCTTTTTTCCTGGATCTGCTGGGCCACAAAAAACATGTCTATGGTGCCTCTCAATGGTCTGAAGCCACATTGAGACTTGGGAAGGATTTCCTCAGCAAGAGGGAGCTAGCAGAATTTGAGCAAGGATCTTCTCAGCAATGGAGAGGAAAGTGATACCTCAGTAGTTTCCACTGTTAGACTTATCTCCCTTTTTAAAAATGGTAACATACTGGCATTCCTCAGGTCAGTGGGAATTTCCTCAGTGTTCCAGATTTTAAGAAATATTATATGGAGCTTGTTGGTCAGTTTCCCAACCAACTTTGAAGGACCTCAGCTGGTATGCTATCAGGGCCAGATACTCTTCACCTGTCTTATTGCCAGATAGACTGGAAAGTGCTTCCCTTACTAGATGCTGCAGAATGGTTTTGATAGTCTCATTAGTCACTGTAGATTCTCAGCTCAGGAGTTTTTGGTAATGCTCATCAGTTTTTGATGGACATATCTTTGAAGATTGTACTAACATCTTCAGATCCAAGTGGGGTCAGTCCACAAGAATTTGATCTGTACACAGCCTTGATTGCACTGAAGAAGCTCTGCATGTCATGATTGTCAACAAATTGTTGGATTTCTTCTGCCTTCTCTTCCCACCATTTGTTATTGATTTCTCAAATCTTCCTCTGGGCTTCAGCTTTAAGTCGTCAAAAATGTTTCTGCGTCTAACTCAACATAGGATGGTTTTACCAGTCACAGAAAGCTTTTCTATTCCAATTGAGAAGGGCTTTGACTTCAGTGTTGTTATCATCAAACTAGTCCTAATGATGTCAGGTAACAAAGCCAATTAATTCCATGCAGGCCTTATGGATGGTCTCTTTTAGAACTTGCCAATCTTGTCAACACAACTGTTATGATTTTCAATCCTAAGATTGTCAAGTTCCTCACTGAGATGTGTTTGGAGGGCTTTGTGGTGACTATGGGTCTGAAGGCATTTGATATTATACTATCTTTGGACTGATTTGGGTTGCTTTTGAATGCAACCCTGATGGACGTAATTGAACTCACTAAACAATGATCAGTCCAGCAGTCATCGTCTCATGACACAAATGATATAGACATCTTTTAGATCATACGCTTTTATGATGATGCAGTTGAGGAGGTGCCACTGGTTCAAGCAGGGGTGTTGCTATGTTGTTTTGTACTTGTCATGGTGCCTGAAAATAGTGTTAGTCATGACCAAGTCATGCTCTGCACATTTACTGAGTAAAAGGATACCACTGGACTTAACCTTGCCCACTCCTTCCTTCCCAGTGGTGCCCCTCCACATGTTAAAGTCCCAGCCAACTCTTACACTGAAATTTCCAAAGAGGATGATCTTGTTCCAAAGAGGATGATCTTTCATGACAGTAGTCAGGATTTCATCAAGGTCAGCATAAAACTTTCTTTCTGTTCTTCTTTGGCATTGAGTGTTGAGGCTCATACACTGATGATGGTATCAAATGAATTGTTGGTTAGTTGGAGGCAGAAAGTCATGAGACACTTGTTAATGCCAACAGGGAATTCAGTCATTCAGTTGACAATCTGGTTCTTAATGGCAAAACCAATATTGTACATTTACCTGCCGTTTGCAGGTTTCCCTTTCCAAAAGAAGATGTAGCCACTCTCTTCCTCCCTCAGCTGGCCTTTGTCTGCACATCTGGTCTTGCTGAGACCAGCAATATCTATGTCATATCAAAAGAGTTCTTGGAAGACAATACCTTTTCTGCATTCAAGTCTGCCACTGTTCAGGTCATCTAGTAGGGTTCGTACATTCCAGGATGCAAAAGACATTTTTGTGTTTTGGCCTCAGTTAGCATGAGTCTCCTGGAAGTGGCTATCCAGTCAGGTAAAACTGCACCACAGGCAGGATAAATTGGCTCTGCAGACTGAATGTAGCCCATGGGTTGTAGGATGCTGACCCCTGCTAGTGACCAAGCTAGTAATGGAATACAATTCTCTTGAACTCTCTGTTTCTTTATTTTAACTACAGCTCAACTTCACTGCTTTGCATTTTACCCATACAAAGGTAACATAAACCAAGATTTTGGGTGCTTCAGTTTTGGAGTGAAATTGATTTTGAGAGAACACGGGACATAACTGTGTCTTAAAAGTAGGTTCCTAAGTCTGAGATGTCTCAGACATCACTTTTGAAAACTGTAGCTTCAATCTTTTCTGTAGTCCTATAGGCAGGGGCACAACTACTACTGTCTATATAACCATAAAACACACCATTTCAAAATATTTTTTTACATATTATTTTGGAAAGAATGTGACCCTCACTAGAGACTCAGCCTGAGAGAGCGAGCATCTCTGATTTGAATTCTATTTCTGTATTCTTAATATAGCCTAGCAAATTAATAAACCCTAGCAGGTTTGGGGGGGGGGGGGGTTTGGCCTGACATTGGGCTGATACTTTCAAAGATTTTTCCACAGCAAAACTCAGGGTTCATTTCCTCATTAGATTTCCTCATTAGAGCTCTGGAAGATTGCTCCATTCAGCATAGATGCACTAGATTTGTTTGCAGACTTATCAGTTTGCGTTTGTCTACTTTGGTCTCATTTCTACAGAGAGCTTGCTGAAAATTCTTGTTAGGCAATTAAATAAGCATTCCTATGGCTCACAGAGCAATGCTTTCATCTCATTGGATGTTTTACATTAAAGACCATTTCCTACCCAAGAAAAAAAAAATACCAGGGATTCCTGGGAACACATCCTTAAAAAATCTCAGTTGGTTGGAATCGTAGGATTCCAAACTCAGGATTCCACAACCTTCATTGTACAGACGAGATGGAAGAGCTGATAGAATGTAGAAATAACTTGTTATCTGAAAGGGACTGGAATTTACTTTTCCCATGTAATTTGACCAGAAAATTACTGCACTTGAAAATACATGGGTCAGGCATCTCCTATCTGGGCATGTCTACACGAGGCATTTACTACAGTTGCCTAATTAGCTTCTCAGAAAAGTCTCAGAATCTACAGGTGTGGCCCTTTTAGGACACAGTAAACTAATAAACACCAACATAGGTTAGTACTTGTCAACACAAGTACTGTCCTATGGCAGCATTATTCCGTGTGCCGCAATGCACATGTAGATGCTGATGGAGCTGGCTGGGGCACATGGGTGTTTCAATGCGGGAGCTGCTTGCCAGCTAGCCCTGTACTGGAGCACCCTTGTGCCCCAGCCAGCCCCTCCACAATATTGAGCCAGGTCAGAGCAGCCCCGGGTTGGCAGGCTGACCCCCTGGAACTCCTACCAGTCAGGGCTGCTCCAACCCGGTTCAACATGCCACGGTCCCAGGTTCAACATGCCATGTAAACACTATGCCCAGGAGCAGTAAACTAGTCTGCAAGCCATATCCCACATATGGGGTTAATCCGTGGGCTGCTTCCTACACAGAGTTGCATGGGAGTTGGATCTAGTATGCTGGCATAGTGCCGCATGCTGGTTCCAGCTGCAACATGACCCTGTGTGCTGGCACAATCTGGCACGTAGGACTATGTCATCTGGACTGCAGGGCTCCCCACAGGTCCATAAATTTGGCAGCAGGGGACTGGTGGCACCATTAACTGCCATGGCTCTGAGAGCAATTAACGCTGCAACTGCTTCCCTGCTGCCAAATTTCCAGACCCCTGCAGAGTCGCACAAACTGGATAACATGGTTCCACATCTGTAGGTTAAGCACCGCTGCTCTCACCCTGTAGTGAAGCATCTAGGATGATCTTGCCAGTCACCCTGATGACTGGAGAGATACATACTTCTCCAGTAACATCTCTTCAATTCTCATGTGGAGATAGTCTTCCCACACACCCTCCAGGGATGCAAGAAAAACATGTTGTTGCAAAGAACAAGATTTCAAATTATTAAGGCCTTTTACTTTTAAGATTAAAACTGCAAAGCTGACAGACCTACAGGGAACTTGTATTCAATTTGTATTCTAGCCCCTGCATTTGCAATCTGGGAAAGTCCTTAATCCACAAGATTTAGCCAAGTAGTTGTCATCTTTGTCTGCAGGTGTGTTTTACTTCATCAATGAATTTTTTCATGTTGTTGGGCCTGAGACACTGGTTGGTGTTTTTGTTGGGTTTAAGGAAGTCTGGGATTATATTTAGATCTGAAGCTTACATTTTAGCAACCATTTGCACTTTTTAGCATATCAATAGTAAGCAAATATTATAGATAGAACTACGGCATCAGTCAAAATTTAGCTGAAGTCAATAGTGACCTTTCCTTTGATTTTAAAAGGAATTGGATCAGTCCTTACACAATAACTTTAAAAAAAGATCATGCATTGTTGTTTATAAGACATAAGGTTGATGTTGCATCCAGATACTAAAGCAACAACCACAGATATTAGAACCCAGATAAAGACATGGTTTAAATGAGCTGAGAAAGACAAAGAGAACAAGGAATCCCCCTCCTGAAAGAATAGAAAGATAGCCCATAAGTAAGTCCTAAGGCTGAGTCAATTAAAAATATATTAATTTAATTTTATCCCTTTATCCATAGGCAAGCTGACCCAAAGAAGATAAAGAAACTATCACATTTGTTCTTTACTTGAACTATTAATTAATTTCTTCAGTGAATAATTATTGACCTGTAGCTCTTACATGAATAGTCACAGTTTAAGCTTTATGCTGTGCTGTTGGTTTTATTGGTTAGTTGTATGCATCATCCAGTATTGTTTCTCCTCCCTGACAGGACAACTTGTGTAACACTGTGCAAACTGTGGATTGCAAATACATGTGAACAGACAATTTAGGATGTGCTTCCTGAAAATATTCATGCATTCATTTTTCAGAAGTATTTATGTAATTAAAGCACTTAAACGCAGTCAAATCAAAAATTCGCTTTTCAAATGAACACTTACAGATCTGTTTTTCCAAAATTCATTCAGCTGTAGTTACTCTTGATTAATTGCAGAAATGTGGGTTAAGAGGGAAGAAAGTATGTACATACCTCTTTAGTATAATTAGACTTAGGCTTATGTCTCTTCAGACTCCTCTAGTTGGAAAATTTCTGACAAAACTGTTTTTTCATTGGCATTTACAAACTTATTGCAATTGACACATTTCACAGGAATGGTTTGAGTTCAGTGAAGTTACTTGAGAACCTGTGTTTCCTGCCAGCTTTCCTGACAGCTTGCTTACTTAGGTTCTAAGCAGCTCGCTAGCAGATTTCTGGGGAGTCCAGATTTCTAGGATCCACAACTCCAAGGCAGTCAGGTGGTCTTCCACAGAATTTCCTTGTACCTTCATCAGAAGGGAAATCCACATGTGCTGTCCCTAAAGCAGGTATTCCTGAGCTTCCAGGGCTAATAGCTGGATTGCAGCCACCCAGGCTGACTTTCCCAACTCAGGGACCCCAGGCCTCACCATTTCAGAGAGAATTTAAACAACTGGGGGGAAGGGGTGTTCCGAATCAGAATAAAATCAAATTCTGAAATCATAGGCATAGAGAGAAAAAATTATTGGGGGGGGGGCTAAGTGAGTGTGCGTATGTGTGCATGCCCTCCCCACCAGCAGATAAGTCTGTGGGGGAAAAGGCGGGGGAGGGGAAAAGTCCATGAGGGGCATATTGAGGCTGCCACAGTATGGGAGGAAGTGGAGCACAGGCAGGAGCAGGGGCTGGGGTGAGTGGGGCCCCAGGCAAGCTGGGTGGTGGGACAAGTGGAGGCCCATGAGGCACGTGCCCTCTGATCTGTGTGAATGCTCCACAATCCACTGAAGTATCCTGCCAATGGCTCAGAAACCTGACAACCTAGACTCCTTACCCCTTTCCATGTCCACCGCTTGTAAGATTACAAAGGTAAAGGACAGAATTATGTACCTGAAAGCCCTGATAACTCTCTTCTGCCTGTAATTCTCTCTCTGCTCCCTCAACCCCGAAGTTTTGCCATAATTTTCAGTCACTGACAACAAATGACATTTTCTTCTACATCTTCTCTTCTGACTTCTTTTTCTCCTCTATTTTCCAAGCCTTCAGCTCTCCTCTAAGCCACCACTCCTCCAACCCACCTCTCCTGTCCCATTCATCTCAATTTTTTTTTCTCTCTCTCATTTGATTTATTCACTCTGTGCTTAATCGTTTCATTCTGCCATCTTCTATTCACCCTTCCACATTAAATTCCTCCAAAGTTTCTGTCTGCAATCTCTTCAGGCATGCCCTTGAATTCCACTACCTCAATTCATCTCCTCACACTTTCTCTTTGGCGTCCAGTAGTGTCTCCCACCACCTCCATGACTCCATGCCAGCCAACCAATATGCAAGAGGGAAAATCATGTACCTTACCAAACATCAGCTAAGTCATGTTCAACCCCCATCCCTTGTATTGTCCACCAGTTTTTTATCGCTCATAACCTACATTCCTCTTACCCTAGCAACTTGTCCCTCATTGACCTCCTTCTTCTAAAACTAACCTAATTGGTTTTGTTTTACTTCTTTCTTTGCCTTGAAATTTTACCCAATTCATGTCTGTCATGAAGCCTCCCTCTTCTCTTTTAAATTCCACCAGAAGACCTCCATGCGTGTCTTTTTGACAGTGTTTACACCTTCCAACTGTTAAGAGTAGATAAAGGAATGAATAGAAAACTACTACATATCTAAAAATGTATCCATAACTTAACAAAAAAGGAACACAACATTTGGATATAGTGTCATATATATATATATATATATATATATATATATATATATATATATATATATATAATCCTTCTACTCCTACTCTTGCTTGGTCATCCCTTTCTGGTATAACTAATCTGTTTTGTAAACTCTTCAGGAAAGGGGCCTGGGGTTTTTTTTTATCTGTCTGCAAAGCACTCTAGACATCTGAATTGATCTTGCAGTATGTAGCATTTCTAATGAATAAATTGTTTTTAGACTTCACTGAGTGTTGAGAAGAATCTTGATGTAAATCAGGGGTGTCAAACTCAGCCCAGCCCCTAAGCCAGATCAAGTCCTCGAGGGTTCCTCCTGGGGCAGATCTGGATGCAGGGGCTCCTCCCAGGCTGGATCAGTAGAGCCATCAGCAACTGCTGTGGGTCCAGGTATGAGGCCAGAGACAGAGGTCCACATTCAAGTGGTGGTGTGGGTCAGGGATTGGGCAGAAGTGTGGGTCTGGGGCAGGCAATGATGTGGTCTGGGAGCAGGCAGCAACACAGGTCCAAGAGCAAGCAGTAGCAGAGCAGGTGGCAGTGGGGAAAGTGAGGGCTGTATCTGCACAGCCCTCACTCACCCTTCTGCTGTCACTGGTCATGTCCATCCAGGTCCAAGGACCCTGAATTATACAGTGGTTCATGCCTCACTGGCCAAAAGCCCAACTTCCTGCTAGACTACCAGAAGGCCAGCTGGAATGGTTCCACAGGCTGGGTCTGGCCCATATGTTTGACACAGATTATATAACTATATGTTTCTTGATCACCAAAGGATCTTATCTAAAACAGCCATGAAACAGCTGATGATGATAACTCAGCAGGTTGCTTTGCTGCAGCACAGAGCTGAGGGGTATAAAGGGTGCCATGCAATTCTAAAGATGGTGAAAAAATGTAGCTGTACTAATAGATAAAGGGTGACCTGGAGTAAAAACCATCAGTAAATGAAAATATGGGGTAAAAAAATTGGTTACCACTTGTGTTAAAAATTGCCAGAGTTACTCATACCTTTTTACTGAAGACTTTAAGTATCTGCCAAGTGTCAGCTCCTGTTTCCTCTGAATCCAGTGGAAGCACAATGAAACCCCAAAGTTGCAACTGGAAGATCTTGAAAGCACTTCAAAAAACAGTACTAGTATCTAATTGTTGCCTTGTGGCCTTTTCTTTATTTCTCATTTGGGGTGAAGCATTCTGTCTTTGGATATATTAGTTTCTCACTGGAGCTTTACTCTTGGCTTGTGCTAATTAGTATCAGCAACCCAGCTATGTGCTTGGCAGGCACAAGCCATTTAGCAATTTTGATATTGTCGATGCCAAGGAATTAAAGCAATGCTGGCAATAACTGTATTGATTGATGGAAACCAAGAGCCTGATTCCATTTCTGCCAAAGACAATGAGAGTCTTCTTGTTGACTTTAAGAGTAGTTAGAGTGAGTGTCAAAGGAATACGCAAGGGCAATGTTGTCAAAACTCTCACACTGCCCACTTTAAGAAGCAGAAAGAACCAAGATCTGACAACCCTGCTTAGCACTAAAGCAGACAGACCTATAGCATTCTCTCCTCCAGCAGAGGATTTCTGAAGCCCTGACTTCCAAACCTTTATGTTTAGAGGTGGTACCCAGAAATCTGTGGCCTACATCTTTGTACTCCATGACTACTGACTTAATCAGCCACTGGGCGGCAGTAGTGGTGCATTTTGCTAGCTGTACCTAGAACACTGAAATTCACTCCTATGCAGAGGTAGACCTAACTAGGACAAAGTAGGCCTTAAGTTAGAATAAAATAGTTCATAGGCCTTGAACAAGTTCTTTTCCAGCAGTGAATTTCACCCTAAGGGAAGCATAAGTGAAGTACGCGCTTCCAAACTTATGAGGGAGACTGACTTCTCATTCTGTTCCAATCCATGGAAATTTAATTGAGCCATATATTAAAAAGTCCCAAAAGTGCCTTGAGACATATTTTCTGTGAGAAACAGCTTTCAAATGCAGACACTATTAAATTTGTTAGTAACATATCTATTTAACAAGACCTAAAACACGCAGAGAAGCAACAGCCACAAATCTCTCAAGCTTAAAAGTGAGTCCCAGGATATTTTTTTTAAATATACTAAGAGCTATAAGTAATCTGCAACTGGAATAATTGTATGGCTAGGGTTTTTTTATTATTATTATATTTTGTGGCTATCTCACCTGAATGTTTAACAAATATATCTCCTCAGGACAGCATCATTCATAGTGGATATGTTACCCACATATTATCAGTTGCCCAACAGCATCAGATAAGTCCATAGATCCCTTCAAAAACCTCCAGATTCCATCTTCTTTCTTGAGCAAGGCAATGTTATGAGTTAGATCAAAACTGCAGTGCAAAAAAGCCCCTAATCTTGTCACCAGGAAGGAATTACGTTAATTGAGAATGTGTGAAATAGCAAAATAATTTTTGGCCTTGCATCAAACATTTTCGAGAAACTAAAAGCTCTGTGTGCATTTGCTGTTCTTTTGGAAACAGCTAATGGAACATGTCACAGCACTTCTGGTAGGAATCAGTGATTAGGAAGAGCAAAACAGGAGTTCCATGCCAGGTGTTTGGGTTGCAGTAGTTTGTTGGGTTTGTAACAATAAGAGGCAAGGGAAAAATGCACTGGTGTCAAACAATGATACAGAGGCTTCATAGCTATTGCTAGAAGAGTTTAAATAACCCAGTTAGCATTCTATAGGGGAATCATATGATAGGAGTCCACAGGATACTACCTATAGAATATTCTATAAACTATCATCTGAAGTACAATGGCTTCACACCTCTTACTCTTTCTCTCTGGAGATATATGACCAGGTCCTCAGCAAAAAAGTTAAAATCAACAGTTTCATTGACTTCAGTGAATATAAACCAATTTACACTAACCAGGGATGTCAGCCATCAAACCTGCTTTTGGGTAAAGCCTCTTGACTGTTCAAATATAGTTGTTCCAGAGACTGTTCCCTGCACTCGTATTCCAGGTCCTGGAACAGTCATGGGGATTGTGCAAAGACTTGAACCCTTTCATTTAATTTGCTGGAACTTGTAGTCTGAATAAGTGAGCTGGCCTGATCATGTTCAGTACCGTTAGCTATCTCATCACTACAAATACAGTAGCAGTCATGGAACTCCTTGTGCAGTGGACAAAAGGCCAAACCTTTTGGCAGATGTGCCACAAGTTAGCCCTGCCCCTCGCTGAGTACCACTACTTCACCTGCCCAATCTGCCACTCTACTTTCTTCTTCCTGCCCTGTGTTTTCTGCCTGATCTGCTGCTCTGCTTTCTGCTCCCTGGTCTATCTCTCAGAGTGCTGAATATCTCCTCCCTGTTCTGCCATGCACCACACACACACACATACACGCTATAGGTTGACTGTTTCTTCATTCCACCTTAACAATTCTCAATAAAACGCTAAATGTACAGTTTAGTGAAACTAAAATAACAGATGAAAAACATCCACAGTACCTTGGAGTCACTCTAGATTGAACTATCAGTTACCATCAGCACCTCAAAAAGGTGGCAAAAAGATAGCAATAAGGGTAAACATTATAGAGAGGCTCACTGAAATATCCCAGGGAAGGGATGCTCCTACCCTCCATAGATTGACTCAGGCCCTGGTACTCTCTACAGCTGAATACTACACTCTTATCTGATGCCAAAGCCCTTACACCATCACATTGACACACAAGTGAACACCACCATGTGAGTAGTAAGTGGTACTCTAAAATCCACGCTGCTTCCATGGCTGCCAGTGTTATTAAATAGTGCCCCCTTCACAGTGAGAAAGGATTTGGCTGTTTCTTGAGAGTACAAAAAGATCATGGCTGATCCTGAACTCCTGTTGTTTGAAGATATTGCTCACCCACCAAAATGTAAGCTTAAGTCAAGGAAACCTTTCCGGTTACATGCACACATGTGCTTCAACTTTCATCAAGCAGTCTGGATGCTGAGAGCCACTGGTGTGAAATCTGGTCAGTAGCAACAGTGTCCAACAAAAATTTGGTTGTAGATCCAATCATAGAGCTTCCGGGTTTCTGCCTACAATGTAAATATTGGACCACACTAAACCACATTTGTATGCCCACTTATTGAACAAATAGGGCATCAAGGACTCACCAAACTGCAAATGTGGTTAGGTGCAGTCAGTGAGCCACATTGCAAACTCCTACTCTGAACTTGCATATCATGGAGGGATTGAACCAATCCACTTAGCCAGCCTGGATGTCATCAGCTGGCTATCAAACCTCAACATACAACTTTAATTAACCTGTACCTTCTCTGCCATTGCTTGCCCTAGTCACAGGAAAGAAGAAGCCACCCCTGCCCTGGTGTTTCATGTCAATGATTTATTGCCAGTGTCTGAACAATGAACAAATATCCAGCCTGAATACACTGAAAACACTATGCAACAGGGAAGGGGGGGAGGGGTTTGAAGAATGCTAAATTGATCATATGGATTGAGTTTTCAAATACTGATCTTTATGGTAGATGGAGGGAGGATTCAAAAAGGTTGGTCAAAGCTGCCTTGATCCTTTTCAGGAACATAATGGAAAGGTACAGACATTACATTTTTATTAGCATAAGTGATCAGAAACCAGTCTATACCTGTAACAAAACAGAAGTTTGACACATAAAACCTGTCTATACCCATAACAGAACAGAAGTTCAGCACACAAGGACTGATTTAAAAATGGCAGAATCTGATCTAAGATTTGCACCCCCCCCACCAAAGAGTGAATGTGTGTTCTGTTCAAATGTAACAATACCGTGTTCGGTTATGTCATTTCTTCATTAACTGTTCCTTGTTATCTCTTCTCTTGATTAATTCCCATTAGATCAGGGGCTCTCAAAGTAGGGGGTCACAAGCAACTTAAAAGGGGGCGCGACTTTCCCAGGGGGTACACGTGGAGGCGCGGGGAAGCGGCACGTGGTGGCGGCATGGAGTGATGGTGGTTGCCACGTGTGAGTTCCCCATTCCCCACCGCCACCATCCAGAACTCAGGGTTGCAGTATCACAAAGTTTGAGAACCCCTGCATTAGATGAAATCGCAGTTGTAATAACAGTTTGACAAACTTAAGCTAAGGGTACTCAGCGACTCACTGAACAGATATACTAGCAAAACACTTACTGTAACTAAAGCTACTGAGCCGAATTTATGCTGTACCTTCTTTTTAAAAAATAAATTAAATATTTGCCTGCTTGAAAACAGACACTGTATTATGTCATAAAACAAAATGTACATTTATAGACGAATCATATTCGGAAATGATTAATTTGTCCCATACACTGGAAGTGGATTTCAGTGTTCAATTTTGACTGAAATGCTGAATCATCCTGATTCCAGCTGCATTTTAAGGGATGGCTAGCCAGTTTTACTTGGAATGCTTTTTTTTTTTCTTTTGAGATGTTGAACATCTTTTGAAGGAAAAAATAATCAGGAAAATGGAACAAGTTCATAAAGCTATTATTATACATGGAAGCCCTTTCCTTCCATCTATTCATTTAATGAGATGCGCTTCCAGTCTGTCACTACGTAGAGTTAGATTTTGATATCTCTATGCTGAATAGTCTATAGCTCCTAGAATGGACCCATTAACTTGAGTAAGGCCATTTCTCAGCACGGTGCCATATAGAAAGAATAAAAAGTATCAGAATCTGGTTTATATTAATGCAGCTTCCCCTGCTCTGTTGGAACGTGAACAGAAGGAAGTTTAACTTGAACTCCCTGACATTTTAATAGTAGATAAAAATGAAAGAAGGCAATACATTCTTCATCCAATATTTCTTTCTCTCTTTCTCTTGTGTTCCATTTTGGGGAACAGAATGATCATATTCTTTGAGTTTCTTATATTTTATTGCATGTGTTTGCAATATCATACTTTCTTTAAGATGAAAAACTAGTGACTAGCGAGGTTTAAAATACAATTTTTACTGTAATAATTGTAACAGATACTGTGATATTTTCAAATGACCCATACAGCATAACGGACTATTTTGAATAATGGCAAAAAAATGATACCAAGGACAATCAAAGTGTAAAATATGCCATCTTTGTTGTAGTGACTAGCAGCATGGTCAAAAATACATTTTTCATTTCCCAGCTACCTGTGTAATGCTGCATCAGACTAATGCAGCGCTAACTGTCACCCTCAGAACAACCTCTGCTTTCCCTGTCCTGGCTGGAAAGCACACAAATGCAGACTGGGGGTGATGTTGTGGCTGAAAGACAGGACTAAGATTCAGGAGAGCTGAGTTCAGTTCTCAGCACTGCTTCCAGTCTCCCACTTGTACAATGGAAACAAAACACATTCTGTGTTTGTCGTCATTATAGATATAAGCTCTTTGGGCATGGGTTTTTTCTTATTATGTCAGAGTTTAACACAGTGGGGCTTTGATCTCAGTTGGATCCTCTAGAAGCTATTGCACTATAAATAATAAATAAGCAAGCTCAAGATGTGATGAGCATGATGCTCTGCCTAATATATTTTTCTTCTTTATATTTCTAAGAACTTTACCTGGCTACAGACAGCACAGCCATGTAGTTCTTAGAGCTGTTGCAGCCTACAGAATGAGAAGATACCGTACTCTCTCAAAAAGACACTGCCTTTTGTTCTTCCTTGCAGTGTTCCTTCACAGAAAATGAAAGTAACTTAAAACTGACAGTACTTCTGTTGCTCTTTTATATGGATAAACATAACAGTCAGAACTGGCCCTTTGATGGAAATGTCATTGTTTAAACTGAGCTTCAAATACATTGACTTCTGGGCATAATTAGGCACTAGAATTAGAAATAGAATTAGAAGTGGAAATTGAGTTATATAATACCAGGAAAAACAGAGATTAACTGCATCTTTTTTCTTTGTTATGAAGATGAGCATGGGCTGATATGGGAACAGTCCATCAAGGTAGCATCATCGTCCAGACTGCCCACATACAGAATATGGGAACAAAAAATGCTGGGCTCTTCTACAGAAGCTGCAGTGGGGTCTTCATTAACTATTACTAGCATCTTCTAAAAGTCATCCTCAGGAGAGAATTGGTACACATTAGACAGCAACAATAATTAGAGCCTGGAGAAGACTACAAGGTCTCAATGCACTTATCTGTGTATAATGCTCATGTAAATAAGGAAAGGCTGACATCTGGGGGAGAAGAGAGGTCCTTTTATTTTTCTAAATTAGATTGGAGGGCCAAAAGCATCCCTTGAAAATAATGGCACGGTGCAATCTCTTATAAAAGAAGCTTGTGTTCTCCTTAGTGCATATTCAGGCACTGAAGTAAGCTACTGCAGCACAGAAAAAGAGATGTTCCCCTCATTGTCTCATTTCTATGTATGCAACAACCTTTATTTTCTTTTTCTTTTTGTATTTTTCATCAAGCTCGGGAAACTTTTTATTTAATCTGCACATTATTGTTTACAGAAAAAGCAGGACCTCTGGGTATAAATCAATATTCTGATTGGCTTCCATGGAGCTACCCTGATTCATATTAGCTGAGGATCCAGCCTGAAATTCTACTAATCAGTGCTAAACTAGGCAAAAGACCACAATGAAGTAATTGCAGAATTTTACATTGTTTATTAAGAGACAGCTCTCTGTCCTCTTGGTTCCTCTGTATTTTTTAATCTATGTTTTCACATAAACAAAATGAAAGTACAGTAGCTGCCCAGAAAAAAAATCCACTAATTGCCTACTAACTTCAGACTAGTCATGATGCGTTTACTAAAAAAACAAGATAGGAGAAGAAGTTTCTAGGAACTGGAGCACATGGTTGACCCTTCTAGTAACAGGGGTGTTTCCACAACCACACAAGGTCAGTCCCTAAAAGCCACTTCGGAGAAGAATCATGTGCACCTGGATCACTAAGCCAGTGAGAAATCCTTCTGATGATGCAATGTCCCTATCTTAAAATACTTTCTAGATTTTCTTGGTTGGAGTTCTATAAAGATCAGGCCAAACTGGATTCTGCAGCTCTGAACACTTTTTATCTCCATTGCTCATGCAGGTTGACATAAGATTCATAATAAAGCTCCTGCGGGGGTGGGAATAAAAAAAAACTAGCAAGATTTGCAGACCTTTTTCTTGAGAGAATGCAAGGGCTGCTACTGAGTCACCACCCTTGGGAGTCTTGGTGTACATGGAGCTCTTCCACAATCTTGTTTCTCTGGCATGTATTTGGTGAGGAGAAACACTTAATTCACCTCCTCAAGCAAGAAACTTGCTGGGCAGGGAAAGGAGAAGGGTAGTGAGAACCAGTCAGAGGCTCTTTATTACACTGACCAAGATGACCAAACCAGAAATGCACTCAGACCCCACGCTGAGTTTGCAAGGCTGCGATTAGGGGAAAAAAACAACTTTCATTTGTAAATGAAAACACTGGATATAAAAATAACTGTCTTAAGCACCTTAAGGCCATGCCCTAAGGGACTGAAGTACACTATACTTACTCCATCTGCCTGTGTGCTAAGTCCCGGAAGGGAGGCAGTGTAGCTACTGAATGGCACTCAGCCCACACCAAGCACACAAGACACAGAGCTTAAGGGTGACATTGGGGTACACATACAGCATTATTCCAAGACGACTACATGGTCTTATGTCTGGAATTTTCTGTATGTGGGACAGTAGGCAATGAATGGGTCACGCTCTTGGGTGTGGAACAGACAGACACAGCAGACATGGCATCTCATCTTCCGTTATACAACACAAGTTACTTTGTGGAATGAATTGCTATGGGAGTTGGTAGGGGCAGATATCATAGCCAGGTTCAAAACTGGACAGGATAAATTCATGAATGGTAGATGTATTAATGGCTATTGAACAGAATAGTTGGAGATGTTTCCTTTGCCATCTCTAAACCAATAATGGGGGAAGCTATTGAATAGGGAATAGATCATTCTAATCTAGAGATATCTGATATTAATGCTCTTATATAGCATCCATTTCTGCCAGTGTTGAAGACAGAACACTAGGCTAGACAGACCATCAGTCTGAGCCAGTATAGCACTTCTTATATTCTTATGGTCTTATCTAACCATTCTTACAGTCCATCCCAAGAGTACAGCTGGAACTATAATTGCCAACTAGGTAGGAATCATGCAGGACAGAAACTTGAACTGCCAAAACCCACAATTGCACCTCAGCCAATAGAAGAAAGAGTAATAGGCTGCCCTTTGTTTCCTAAATCTCTTCCAACTACTTAAATTCAACTATAAGTCAATTAACATTTAAATATGCAACCGAGCAGTAAAATAACCTGGACCCAGTTGAGAGAAAGGCTATTAAGAGTTTTATTCTGAGAAACCCATAAACATAGTTTAGCCTTTTCACTCTTGTTCTTCACTGCAGACTCCAATTGAAAAGCAGTGTTGTTGCTTGAAAGGGTACCAACACCACCACCCATAGTACATTTTTCACTTGTGTCTGGTGAGTTACTCAGCAAACAAATGGTTAGAGCAATGAAAATTGCCTGTATTCCAAAGCAAAGCCACAAAACACAGAGCTGATAGGTATCATTTTTCAGCTTGTCTCCTTAGCCCTGTTCCTGTGGAACAAAAAAATCCCTCAATATTACGATGCTTTCTTCTTGGGCACAGGAAAAATGGTCCAGTAGTGGAGGTGCTAGTCCATAACTCAGGAAAGCTCTGTTTAAAGCCTCCTTTGCCTCTCTTATAAGAGATTGCACTATATCATTATTTTCAAGAGATGCTTGTGGCCCTCCATTCTAATTTAGAAAAATGTAAGAAATTCCTTCCCCCAGCCAAGTCAACCTTTACACATTTACAAGAACATTACACACATTATATACATGACTCTGCAGCCCAGTTGCCTATCTGTAAAGCAGAGACAATAGCACATGCCTACCTTGCAGGGATGTTATAAGGTAAATGTGTCAACACATCTGAAGTAGATAGATGCTACAGTGGTGAAGGAATCGGAATTTGTGGTACAGGTGATATCTTTTATTAAACCAACTAGATTTTTGCAAAAAAAATCTTTATTCACAAGCTTTCAGACACCCTTCTTCAGGCATAGAAGGGTGCTTGTGCCCAAAAGTTTGAAGATAATGATTTTTTTTGGCAAAAATCTAGTTAGTCTAATAAAAGATATCACCTCTACCACAAGTTCTGATTCCTTTTCCCTCTAGACCAATAGGGCTACAACCTGGATATCTGACAGTAGTGAAGGCTGTTAACAAGCTAATGTACATATTATGGATTTAAGAATGTTTGGAGAGTTTTTCATCCAAATATGTGTTTAGATTTTTTCATATGCATTGTGAGGGAAATGGACACTATGGAACTTTAACTGATGCATATAATTCAGGCTGGAAGGGACCCCAAAGGATCATCGAGTCCAGCCCCCTGCCCCAGGGGCAGGAAGTCAGCAGGGATCATAGGATCCCAGCAAGATAAACATCCAAATGTCTCTTGAAGGTGTTCAAAGTAGGTTCTTGAACCATCTCTGGCAGTAGTCTATTGCAAACTTTGGGGGCTCGGACAGTAAAGAAGTTCTTCCTTATGTCCAGCCTGAAATGGTCATGGAGGAGTTTGTGACCATTTGATCTTGTCATCCCTTGGGATGCTCTGCTGAACACACGTTCTCCCAGATCCTGGTCATCACCCCTGATAAACTTACAGGTGGCCACCAGATCACCCCTAAGTCTGTGCTTTTCCAGGCTGAAGAGTCCCGTGGCTCTCAGCCTCCCTTCATAAGGTCTGTTTTCCTGACCTCTGATCATGTGCGTGGCTCTCCTCTGCACCCTCTCAAGCTTCTCCACATCATTTTTGAATTGTGGAGCCCAAAACTGGATGCAGTACTCCAGCTGCGGACTCACCAAGGCCGAGTACAGCGGGAGAATGACGTCCTGGGATTTGCTTGAGAAGCATCTATGGATGCAAGTCAGTGTTTTGCTTGCCACAGCATCACATTGAAGGCTCATGTTCATCTTGCGGTCGATCATGTCCCCCAAGTCCTTTTCGTCTGTAGTGCTAGCCAGCGTAGCACTGCTGAGCCTATAAGCATGCTGCAGGTTTTTCTTCCCAAGGTGGAGAACCTTGCATTTTTCAGTGTTAAACACCATCAGGTTCTCATCCGCCCATTTCACGAGCCTGTCAAGGTCAGCCAGGATCACCCTCCTGTCCTCAGGTGTGGACGCTTTACCTCAGAGTTTGGTGTCATCAGCGAACTTGGCCAGTCCACTTCTGACACCAGTATCCACATCATTAATGAAGATGTTAAATAGTATAGGCCCAAGGACAGAGCCTTGAGGGACCCCACTGGCCACAGGGCACCATGATGATTGACTTCCATCAACCAGCACCCTCTGGGTCTGACCACGGAGCCAATTCTCCAGCCGGTGGATCATGGTGAGGCCAAGGCCACAGTTAGCCAGTTTTGCTAAGAGGTGATCACGGGATACCAGATCAGAGGCTTTTTTAAAGTCAAGATATATGACATCAATCTCTTCTCCCTTGTCCGGATGATAGGTCACCTGGTCATAAAAGGAAATAAGATTGGTCAAGCAAGACCTACCCACAGCACATATCCCTCAGGATGTTGCCATTGGCCAGTCTGTTAAGAACGGCCTCTTTGATAATCCTTTCTAAGACCTTCCCCAGGATAGAGGTCAGGCTGATGGGCCTATAGCTTGCTGGATCCACTTTTCTCCCTTTTCTTGAAAATAGGCACCACATTGGCCTTCTTCCAATCTTCGGGCACTTCACCACCGTGCCAGGAGCTCTCAAAGATCCATGCCAGGGGCTGGGCTATGATGCTCGCCAGCTCCTTGAGTACCCTGGGGTGTAAACTGTCAGGGCCAGCTGACACCTCTCAAGGTGTTCCTTCATGAGTTCAGCATTGATGGAGGGTAAGGAATCTCCCTCACCTGGGCCTCCCTGTCCCATAGTTGGCAGGGGTGTCCCATGGGACTGGTGAAAAACCAATGCAAAGTACCCATTTAGCAAGTTGGCTTTTTCCTAGGCGTTGGTTGTCAGTTGTCCCATCTGGTTTAGCAGAGGTCCAGTGTTGCCCTTGCTTTTCCTCCAGCTCCCCACATATCTAAAAAAGGACTTTTTATTGTCCTTGATACTTGTAGCTAGTTGGAGTTCTGTCACAGCCTTAGCTTTCCTGGTTCACTCCCTGCAGGTCCAGACCAGTACAGAGTATTACTCCTTGGAGGTGGATCCAGTCCTCCATCCTTTGTAGGTCTTTCTTCTTAGACGCAGGAGGTCCACTAGTTCCCTGGAGAGCCAAGGGGGCTACTGTGCCCTTTTGCTGCCTTTCCTCCAAGACGGAATAGACTTTGCTTGTGCATCCAGGATTGCTCCTTTGAGGATCAACCACTCATCCTGAACTCCCCTCCCCTTCGGGTCGTGGTCCCTTAGGGCCTCACCAACAAGCCTCCTTAGCTTGTCAAAGTCAGCTTTCCTGAAGTCGAGGATTTCTGTATTGCTGACTGACTTGCCAGCTTTACGGTGGGTGGTGAAAGTGATCAGCTCGTGGTCAATGTCACCCAACTTTCCTTTGATTGTTAGGTTGCTGATTAGGTCATCCCCCATTGCCAGAACCAGGTCGAGCAGCGCTTTACCACTTGTCGGCCCGTAGACTTCCTGTGTCAGATACAGCTCATCCATGCATGAGGGAAAAATTTTGCAACCACTCAGATTTGGCCAAGTGGTCTTTCCATGAGATGTCTGGGTAGTTGAAGTCTCCCATGACACCCATGCACTGGGAGCATGCGGCCTCAGCCAATTCCCTGGCAAACTCCTAGTCAAGCTCTTGATCCTGTGCAGGAGGTCTGTAGTAGACTCCCACCGTTGTGTCCCCTGTGCCATGTTCCCCATAGATTTTAACCGAGAGGGTCTCCAGTCATCCATCCTGGGCGCAAATGTTGGCTTGTAGGGATGCATAGCTTTCCTTGACAGAGAGAGCTACACCCCCGCTCTTTTTGTCCACTCGATCCCTCCTATACAGGGTATAGCTATCTATACCTGTGGCCCAGTCATGGGTAGAGTCCCACCAGGTCTCTGTTATCCCTATGACATTGTAATTATTTGTGTTAAGCAGGAAGATACGTTCCTCCTGTTTATTCCCCAAGCTCCTGGCATTTGTGTACAGGCAGGCAAGTGTCCCTTTAGGGGCCCTTGCCTTGCCTACAACTCGCTCCAGGGCTGGGGCAGGGGTTGGCTCCCTTAAATGCCTTGGCCTGCTGGTTTTGCAAGGGTTGCTCAGTGGGCCAGCAGTAGCGGTAGTCCCCCCCACCCCCCGTAACTGCTGGGGATTTTCACCCCCAGAATCTGCAAACTCTGGGTCCCAACAGAACTCCACAGCTTGCAGGACCCAAAGTCCCACAGCTATAGATGCTGTGTCCACCCAGCATGCCACCTGGTGCTGGGATGCAGCTGGGTCCCAGCAGCTGCAGGGGCCAGCTATAATCTCCCAATCCTGGGTCCATAGGAGCATGCTTCTTGCCAGGTTCCCTCTGCACCAGCAATGAAGTGCAATGGGATCTAATGTGCAATCCCACAGTTGCACCTCCTGCCATGCACATATGGCATAGTGGGAGCTACAATTGTATGAATCATGCATTTGATCACACTGCACCTTTACCTGCATGTGTAGAGGGAGCCTTACCCTCTACAAATTGCCCCTCAGTGTGGTATAGAAAATGGGGGACAGAGGTGTTTTTTAGCTATTCCCAAGCTTCCCTTTTAAGCTATTTTAAAAGCTTTCCACAGTTTAGTCCTTTCCTGCCCCCTGCCCATTCTAACTTAGAGTAGCCTTAAGGTGCTACTGGCAACACAGGCCCCAAAAGACTGTCCCTCAGCTGGGGTATACTGGAGAGTAGAACTAGCCAGACCTCTTTCTTAAGCATGATGCATAAATGGACAGCACAAAATCACTCCACCAGCTGTACACTTCCAAAAATTTGCTATATGCAAAAGAAATTCCCATATAACTAAGTATGTCATTTTTAAGGCTGTTTGCTACCATGGGAGCAGTTTTATCAGGTGTTATGATAAAAGTGAAATACAGCTTTATCAAGTTTTGTGATATAGACCTATTAAAGATTTCTTTAAAAATTCATATTCAGCCAATGGATCTAAAATGGATCTGAAATTGCCAGTATGTACATTAAGTTCCATATTTAGGGACTTTTAAGATGAAAACCAATAGACCTAGAATAGCTCCAGTGGACTTAGTTCAATAGTACTTCAGAAATTGCCCGCATGTATTATTCATTTTTACTTGTTAACTTTGTTTACCAAAATTCCTGTGACATTTTTTATTGAAAACAGCTAGTGCACATGTGCAATAACTGCTTTGAAATACAACTACTTGTGACTTCCATGACTTAATTTTTTAGTTCTATAACTAAAATCTGATTTAATCACACAAATGTGGGATTGTATGTATAGATATTTGCATATGCAATTATATCAGAAGCTGACATTTGGCCACTTGAAAATATGATCCACTATACCAATGTCCCCAACCCCCCACTCCCCATCAGACTAAATTAAACATTACACATTTTACAAAGGGTCATTCAAATACAGTGAGAGAATGCTGGGCAGTAATACTAGGTACTATGCCTAACAGTTTGCTGCAGGGACAGGTCTTGTCCTGAAGACCTGGTTAAGCTAACAAGGCTGAAGAGGGCACTCGGAAGCATCCTGAATTTAGTGAATGTTACAGCCTATGGTTCCTCTTCATACAAATGGGTTTGTTATACAGATATTAGAGCTGGTCTAAACATTTTCCATTAAAACTTGTTCTATTCAAAATATGCTGTTTCAACATAGTTGAAACATTTTGCAAAGTTCTATCAATTCAGGTTGGAAGACTGCTGAGGTCTATAGCTCTCTTGTCATTTCTGATCAGTGAGAGAGAGAACACAAGAGATTCAAATGAGAAATCTAACCTTTCCATTTCTAATATAGATATTTCTACATGATCCCATTTTGCAAAATTGTCTTAAGATTTTGGTTTTGTTCCAATGTGGGAGAGAAACCAATTTCAAAGCCACAAAAGTTGTCATGAAATGGAATTTCCTGCCTTGCTGCTGCCAGAGACATCCCATTCCTTACATGTGCAAATGCTAGTGTTAAAAAAATGTGATAGATGCAGAGTGAAAATGGCATATGTAACAATGGGACAAGTGGATTCCAAGATGAAGCCTCTCTAAATTGTGGCTTAATTGCATATGGTGAAGGGATGGTACAGTAATGATGCTCTAGTTGGCAGTATACTGGGTTTGAATATACAAATACACACATTCTAGTATATTTTTGGTTTGGAGGTATCTAAAGTTCAGCTAACCAGTTCATCACTTCTCAAAAAACAGCTCCATTAACAGAAAGATATCAACATCTATTGGGCCATTCCAGCCACTGGAGGACAGTAGAATTCAAGTTCACTGTTCTTTCTCCTGTTAATTGCTTACTAGGTAGACACTTTTTGGTGTGTATGATTATTATTTTATATTTAAATGTAGTAGCAAATTCAGGAGGAAGGATAGTTTATTGCTCTGAGGAATTTTTAATGTGTCTAGAGAGAAAAAAATAGATGTTATTACTCTCCCTCCACCTTTATTACTTTGTCTGTGTCCTGTGGACAAATGCTTCCCACAGTTCAACACCAAAAGAAAGCTGTCATCTGCTGACCACAGAAGGAAACATAGAAGTGAGTGCTGCCTCTTCTGTATGCACCTCTTCTAATGCAGCAACCTGTGCAGGTTGGGATAGTTAGAAAAGCAGCAGCATAAGAGCTGAGGAGCCAGCTGGTGTTGCTAGACCTTCTATAAAAAGGGGAAAAATAGTAGTGAAAACCAGTGCAACTGATTGGAGACAGACTTTAAAAAGTTTCGTCTAGGTTAGCCTTCCATGGTATGGAAAACCCTCTCTTAAAGCTGTTGTAGGAGAAGTGAGTGAAGTTGTACCCAGTGGGATGCAAATGGAAAAAGGCACTAAGTGCAAGTACAGAGAGAAGGGACTTCCATGTGTAAGTCTCACACATCTCCCAGATCTATTACTTTAGTGGTAGAGCCACCATGACTCCTCCTACTATTCAACCATGAGGAATTGCAAGGAAACACCACAACTCAAAATTCACATGATTTCTTCTCCCCCTAACTGGGAGCAAAACACATATAGAGAAATGGGGTTTTGTATCAACACTATGGTTAATTTGGTGAAGGGCCAAGATTAGTATTATATTGGTTCAGTTGTCTTCAGTTCCATTCCAGTTTTACCTTTTTATTTCTCACACCAATAAATCCTTTTGATGTTAGAGCTTTGCAAATGATTCTCTTTACACTTCATAGATTTCTCATTTGCAGTTCTTTTTGTTTGACTTAATTATATAAATCATGTAGTATTGCTTCTATTCCTTCACTGGACAACTTACATAACTAACCAACAAAGTGCAACTGCTGCATTTTGTCATTATATAGCAATTTTGAAATGTATTTAAGCATTTAAAATTTTGATTGGCATTTCCAAAGAATTTGTGCTAGTGAAACTTGCATACCCACCCATTATAGAAAGCAAATATTTAAAAAAAAGTTATCAACATTCATTTTTTAATTCAAACAAATAGTTGCTGAAAATGTTTCTGCTATCCAGCCAGATCCACATCATGCTATCATTTAAATAATAATGTTACAAGACAAAATGCTAGTGAATCAAAGCTGGCAAAACATTTTAATAGACGATGTCTGTGATGATTATGTTCTCCACTATCTCCTGAACTTAAAGTACTTTTTTTTTACAAGGTTTCATCTTACAGTCTGTCTAAACCTTAATCCCCTCTCACCGAGTACCAAATTAATCCTATATCAATACTGGGAAATCCTCAAGGTGTAAATTACACATGATTTAGTATAAAAGGCAAGCTGGAGGCTTTACCCTCACTACAGCTATTAACAGAAAAACAAGTAGAATACAGGTGAGTGTTCATCAGTTCTTGAATTATGGTTTAGAATTACAGAAATTACAAAATTATTTATTTTTTTGTTTTTTAAAAAAATATTCTTTATTGCTATCCTTTCTTACTTCTAATTTTTTTGTTTTTCCTTTTCATAAAAGTAGGCCAGGATCTTTGTAAGAGGAATTTAGGCATAATTTATACACTGAAAATGAGTTGGTACATTGCAATCATTTTCTCTCTCAGCTTGTTGGATACCCAGTTCCAGTTATTTAACAAAACCAATCTCCTGTAACAATAGCCCTCCAGCTCTCTTTTGCTGATGATAGTTTATGCTTTCCCTGCTTCTCAATGTTGCTGAAAGATTATTGTTGTATTTGCATTTGTGGGTAATATGAAGTCCTCGGTTTTCTCTGGTTCTACATAAATCTCAGGTTGCAAATATCTCTGTACATTCCTCCAATATGTCTGAATTGTCTGCTTTATACAATAGGATGAAGACAGTTAATTGCTATGTGCTGTTACTTTGTTGGAAAGCAACTTGCTGTAATATCTGTGAGCTGTCCAATATCACTATAGCAGTGGAGAAGGAGGAGTGTGAGTTCTGCATTACTGTGAATGCCACTTGGTGCTCTGGATACTGCTTCACAAGGGTGAGAGCCTAAGGTGTAAAACAATGGGGTGGAATCTGAATGACACTTGAACAAGCCAGACTTGCAAGCTGAAACAAATACCCAGGCAGGGTGAACCCTGTGAAAGAACAGCATTAATAATCACCATCTTTTATGACATGTTACCCTGAATATGAACAGCTGCTTAGAACCACAGAGACCTGGCTGAGAAGTGGCTAGTTACAGTCAGTGTTTTATTCAGCTGCATAGACAAGTTGTCTGTGTATTTTGCAAAGCAGCAATAGCATCTTTAATTAACCTGTTGTGACAGCCCCTTCTCCACTCTTTCTTTTGTTGTGTATGCACACACTGAACATGTCCTTGTTGACATGGATTCTTTCTGGCTCCCTTGACTGAAAAGAAATTTTGCATTTTGATGTTCCTATTCAGGGCACGCTCCTATACCATGCTGAGCATCCCTTCAGGATACCAAAACCAACTACCCCAAAGGCATTTTTATACCTAATTTAAGGGATTAGGGGTGCGTCTACACAAGGCTCTAATTGCGCAGTAGCCTAATAACACTGCGCAGTAGTGTGCTGAGCAATTAGAGCCTTGTGCTGAGCAAAAACCATGCTAATGCACTACTGCCCAGTGGTATTAGGCTACTGTGCAGTTACAGTCCAAAAAAGCCTGTGCGCTGGGGCTACTGCACAGTAGCAGAAGTTACTGAACATTGATTTAATACTTGGTTATTCAAATACTAAACTTAATGTGAAATAACTACGATGCATTAATGAATGTGTAGACACACTCTAGGTGTCTTAATCCCTTTGAGGATATAGCCCTAAGCGCTCCTAGTTCCTGGTGAAATTGGTGCGCCTAGCAATTTACACGATTGTTCAGCACCTTTCAGGATTTAATCTTAAAAGTTTTAGATGCAAATGTATTTATTTGTGTTTGGGGGATGGGCAGGAATCATGCTCTTTTACACTGGTCCAGCTCCCATCCAAGTATTTGTAGTTGCCCTGAAAATCTATATAGTATTTGGTTAAAAAATACATATTCCAAAATACAAACTTTGGCAAATAATATGAGATGACCAGACATAAAGTTTAATAGGTATTTTCAAGTAGGGGTGATTGTGAATTATTGATCATACATTTGTTTAGAACTTGTCTATAGGTTGAGTACAAAGGACTCCAATCAAGAACTCTGTCATAGGCCCATGTCTGTTTTATGTAGCTCAGAAAGGATATAATCACATGGTTTACATGTAAGGATATAATCATATGGTTTACCTATTAAGTCATTACTAGACAGATCTAGTACCTTTCATGTGTGGTAGTACAAAGTGTATAGTACCTTTCATGTAATAGGTACTTTCAGGTCTAAAAACAACAGTCATTGGGGTTACAAAGTAGTTGTATGAGGTATGGATTTACCATCTCAGCTCTTTTAAAAGGAGAAATGTAAAGGATTTTAAGAGCCTGATCCTAAGTCTATTAAGGCCAATGATATTCTTTCCACTGATTTACCTAGACTTAAAGTTACTTATGTGCACATGTACCTTTTTAAGAACTCTGAAAAACATCAAGGGTCTGAAACATATTCCAAACAAAATATTTCTTCCTTCTTATTTTTAGGATCCAATATATAAGTATCCTCCAGTGTCATCTGTTCAGCAAACTTGTACTTTCAAGGAGCTTGTGTATGAAACAGTGAAGATCCCTGGATGTGGTGACCATGCTGAATCATTTTATTCATACCCAGTGGCTACAGAATGCCACTGTGAGACATGTGATACGGACAGCACTGACTGTACTGTGAGAGGCTTAGGCCCAAGCTACTGCTCCTTCAGTCAAAATCAAAGCAAAGAATGAGAGGTCGAGATATTAATTTAGGGTTTTATTTCTGTTTCAATATTTAACTTTATTGTATAGAAGTGGCGTAAAGGGGGAGGAACAATGTACATAGCTATGTACATACAGCCAAGTTCAAAACATGTTAAGTACATCTGAAGTAGAGAATCACATGCTCTCCTTGGCTTCCTCTCACCTTCCACAGGAAGTTTGATTTCTGTTTATCAACGTGATGCAGCAGAGCTGCACCCCCTCATTTCTACCCTCACCTCATGCTTTCTGCCTCTCCATTCTTTAAATTCCAGTTCCTCTATTTGATTCCTGCTATCCTCAGCTTATTCCAGACCATCCTTTAATGTTTTGAGTAATGTCCCACTACCATGCATAGAGCAGATTTTATATCTTCTTTTTATTACCCCCTTCAAACACTTATATGAAAAGCCTTCCAGCATTCATCTCCTTAGCAGCCATATCTACACCTATTTTTTTCCTCTTTATCTTAATTACCTAAGTTAGACTACATTCATCTGGGCAGGCACCTTGATTTTTGTGCAATTGGGAAAGCATTATGTACACTTGCTATGCTTTATGAATTATAAATGCTGGTACAGTACTGGGATCTAGAAATAAAGACAGTGTCAACTTTTCAGAAAGGATCTATTAGGTTCCTAAGTCTCATTTTTAAATGTGAAAGTCAGTGGCACTTTGACTCCTCTAAAAGTCTAAGTCACTCCTGAAAATGAGACTTCGGCTCCTAAGTCACTTTAGAAAAATTCACATCAAATCTTTTCAGAATCATCATATGTCCCCTTACTGCAGAACTGCACATAAGAGGGTTCTTACCAGTTTAGGCCCCAATCCTACCAGAATGAATGAACTTGCTTAAATTTATACTCTGCAAATGTTACTGCAGACAATGTGTCATGCACACATTTTTGCAAATTTAGCAAGATCACTCATTCATATTTACAGCATGTAATGTAATGGTACTGTTCTCACACTTTATGACAGTATGAGGCATTGCTCTTTTTTACTTGTAATGGTGGTATTAGTTTAATTCATATTAATCCTACATGGTATTTTCCTCAAAATAGTATAAACATGTTTATTCCTATATACATACCAGTAGATAAGATTGTTTATAAGGTATATATTTATCTAGGGAGAATTTATGTCTGGTTACCTGGATCTCCCTGTTATCCAATGTATCTTAACTTATTTAATGAAAACTCTCATCAGTTTTGTTTAAGAGATGTGTTATTCTGGATGTTTTCATTGCTCTTGTGGATTTATAAAAGAAAGTATAATAATAAATTAACTAATCCTGATCCTTTTCGCCTCTTATTCACAACAGTCTTATATCAGAAAAACTCCATTGGTGACACCAGAGTTATTTCTAATTTGCAGTAGCATGAAATAAAAATCAAGCTTCTTGATCACAACAGGCTGCAAGCCAGCACCTCCTTTTTTAGGCAAGCAAATTTTGACAGAGCAAGGATTTGCAAATTGTGTCTATACCATTTTTTAAAATAATTATTTTCAAAATACATATAGGATAAATATGACTTCAAAAACACTTCTATAAATACTGTCTGTATCTCTGTGTATCTCTAAATTTGCTAAACAGGGATTTGTCACACTTAACCTTAAAATTTATCAATGCTTTTCTCTTTAAAATAAGTTGCCTCTGCCATACCCTTCCAATTCTGATGTCATAATATTTTTGTTATTAATTTGCCCATCTAAGTTGTGTTTGAAATATTGGGTCGTAGAATCAAGATACACTTAGGTCTGACATATAATCCAGTAGATAGTAACGATACATGATATTGCACTAAAGCGCTGCTTCAAGCTAAACTCTGAACAGACTATAACACCTCCGTGTCTGTGTTTTTTATCATAAGCAGCTCATGAACCAATATGCAGACTGTACAGACTTCAATGTATTCATCCGTGAAATGCAACCACACCTGTGTTTAACAGCACACATGAACTCTGGTCATCCTTTACTCAACCCTTCTCAAAGTTGAGTACAGAAAATGAAGATTACCTAATTGAAAGAACACTAGGGGTAACAACCCAAAAACGGCAGAGACAGACATAATCCTTATTAACTGCAGACTCTTAGGGCATCACTTTGGAACCCCCAGATATCTGAAGACAAAATGCAGCTCCTATAGTGTTAAGGCACAGTGAGGTAAAAACTGCAGGCGTGCTAGCCCCTGCTGAGGCCATGAAGCCTGCTAGCTTTCAAGGAGACAGGTGCAGGGGTTTCTGGGAAACAGCACCTCAAACTGTTCAGAGCAAAACGTGTGTCACTTGTAAGTGTGAAGGCACAGCGAAAGCTCAGTTCAAACAGTACTTGTTATGCTGTTTTTCCATCCTTCCCTCAGAGCACTGGGATTGGAAGGGATCTCAGGGAAGGATCAGTCACTGGCCAGCTACACATGTCAATATCAGAGCAGTCCTTCTCCCTCCATCTCCTTAGTTTCTCTTTAGCTGCAAGCAAGCCCAACTTTGAAACTCAAAACGTTTCAAAACTTTTGAAACATTTTGACTGCCCTCGTTTCGTTTCAAGGCTGTTTCGAAGCCTGTTGTTTTATTTCGATTGTTTCAAGCTCAAAATGAGTCAAAACAGCATCAAAATGAAACAGCCGGCGAAATTTTGCATGGCCCTACTGGGCACTGGCTTAGTAAAGACTCAAAAGTTATAAAGCTTCCAACTCAGTCACCATTATTGACTTGGGTGGCTCTTTGATCTTGACAAGTGTGCCACTTGTCCTTAACCTACTCCCCTTCAATTGAGAGATCTAATAGGATCCTTCACAGTACACGTTGCTATATATATATATTTTACATGTAAGCTATAGCAACGTGTACTGTGAAGGATCCTATTAAACGTAATAAAAATGTATACACGCACACATATACATGCACTGGTATATGTGTATGTATATGTATTTATCATTATATGTATTGATAAATGATTTAATTAAAACAATTTAGCTTTTCACTCCTACTTCTGGAGGGGCAGAAGCCACTATGAAAACAACTGGGAGGGAGAAAGTAGTCACTTCTGTCCAGAATGCCAAACCAAGACTTATGCAACACTTATAACATATTTGAAGATTTCTCATAGTTGGGCCTTTGGATCAAAGACTTATGTAAGACTTGATTGTGCATAGGAAATGCCTGGAATTTCATTCCAAATAATTTATCTGATTAGTCCTGTAGATTGTTCACAAACAGTTCCTTTCCCGTAATGGCTTTTTGGAATCCCAGGTGTCTTACTTTATTTTGACTGGACACTGTCAGGGGTTGGTATTATAAGGCTGGGTCACCTGCCTGCCTGATGCCTTACTTGAGTACACCATTGTGGGGAAACTGGATGGTATCATCACTGCCTAACTCAGTTGTTCTTCTCTTGCCCGCCACGTCATGATGTATATTTTAACTATTGCGAGTTGGATGTAGGATGGGTGAATTCCCTGCCGGGTCTCCCAGGAGGGGTTTCTTCATGGTGCTCCTCCTCTCCTTACACTCCACCCTTACCACATTCAAAATGACACATGTCTGGGCCTGGATATTGTGTTGATTGAATATGCTGTTGGCTGTTACTTGCTGACTTACCACATGAATGTTTATGAATTAAAATCCATCCATTTGGGTTCTCTGAGGTCATCCTTAAATCAATTCATTACAAGTTCAGAGGTCCATCAATTAAGATAAGTCTGTTTAGAGTCTGTAAGACAACTACCTCACATCAATTCACCTCGGGGTCAGTCAAATTAAATCAATCCACCAAGGATCCACCAGACTATCAAAAAATGAAATCAATTCATTCCCAGTTCCTGGGTCAGTCAAATTAAATCAGTCCATCAAGGATCCATCAGACAGTCAACTGAAATTAATTCCTCCCAAGTTCATGGGTCAATCAACTCAAAATCAATTTTACCAGGGTTCCTACTCTGCCTTAGCTCCTCAGGGTCAGGATCAAAGGGCTTCTGAAGGGTAGGGAGCTTTTGTTCTGGTTCCTTCCCAGTACATGGAGAGAGAAATACAATCCCAAAAACAAGGAAGAAAAGAAAGAGAGCAAAAATCAAAGGGGTAGTACCCCTGAAACTCACAGGCCCACTTACAGTGGGTGCTCTCTCGCTCTCCCTTGCTCTGCTGGCTTCCGGCCTCTGTCTCTGTTGCTGATGAGATGTATCCAGGGTTCTGTCAGTGGTCCTCTGACCACACTAGCCAATGGGCTGACTTTCTTCACCTGTGGTTCGCCACAGGATGCTGCCAAGCTGGGAAAGTCTCCAGCTGCTCCTGGGTCTGCCATCTGCAGTCTTTCCCTGGCTGCCTCTCTCTGGGGCCTGAAATACCTGTCCTTGTGCTCCCCTCACCAATCTGAAGGGAGAACATGCTGCAGAGATGTAGCGATACACTCCCTGCTCAAGCTAGGCTTCTCTCTGCACCTGCAGTACATGCTTCTTGTTCAAGTTTCCCAGGGCTTTTCTGTTGCCCTGCTCTCCTCCCTTCACAGACACATATCTTAAGTAGTATGTTATAGCTCCTATTCCCTCCATATTCATAGACTTGGACCGTAAGGAGTGTAAGTCATCTAGTTTGATTTCCTGTGTAACACTGGCTAGAGAATTTTATCCAATTAATTCTGTATTTGGCCCATTAATCTGCATTTGACTAAAGCATAATTCCAGAAAAGCATCAAATTCTCATTTGAAGATATCAAGGAAAGAAAAAATCTCTCTCTTTCCCTAGTATTTTGTTCTTATGGACATTTAATTTATATAGTAACATGTATAGTTATTCTAATATTATAAAGGCTTACGTCTGTCTGTCTATAACACTTTATTCGTACTTTGATTGGCTGGCAAACAGACAATCACAGTGCAAACAAGTGTTCCAACAGGAGCTGGCAGCGGTGGAGCACCGCCATGATGGCAGGAACACAGAGGATGGGGGGAGGTGGGGGCAAAGGACTGAATGGAGCGGACTTTCCCTGCTCTTTGCAGCTCATGACAATGGAGCAGAGGCAGGGGTGAGGCCACCAGAGCTGGCCTCTTGCTTCCCCCCAGACCCAGGGTAGGGGCACGGGGCTCCATCCCTGCCCACTCCCCCACATCATTCTTGATGGGCAACTCGCTAATCTGGCAATATTTGCTTAAAACTTGCCACTATGTGACTATGCTTACCTATAATCTCACTCACTATGGCTAAATACAGATTTCTGGGTTGTGTCTTGGGTGGGGGCCAGGCCAGGTCTGCATGGTGCAGAGACTCCCTCTCTCCAACCCTAGTTTCCAGCATGGCCAAAAGCCAGGCTGGACAGACTCATGCTGCCATTGTCCAGAGTTTGATGCACGGGGCAAGGGAGACCCCCTGCTAAGTGGACCCAGCCCATCCCCCCAATACCTGACCCAGTAATTTGAGGGGGCCCACATGGCATGGGATAACCCTTCCCCCACCCCTAGTTTCTGGCACAGCCAAAAGACAAACTAGATAGTCTCATGCGATAGCTGTTGGCTGCAGCTGTTAAGAGGCTGGGGGGGGGGGGTGGAGACCCCCTGCTACTTGGGCCCCTTCCCCAGATTTCTGGGTCAGGTCTTAGGGAGCAGCTGGGCCAGGTCTATGCCAAAGGGCGACTCCCTCCCAATCCACCACAACCTCCTGACAGCTGCAGCCAGCAGTTGTAGCATGAAAATTCCCAGCCCAGGTTTTGGCTGCACCAGAAAGTTTTGGTTGTGGAAGGCAGCCCCTACCACATGGACTCAGCCTGCCCCCCTCAAGACCTTTTGAGTCCCTAGTGCTCAAAACCCTCCCCTCCCCACTCACTTTCCAGTGCCCAGCACAAGACCCTTTTCTCCCAGCCTACCCTCTGCTATTTGATATTCCTATTTCTATCTAGAAAACCTAGACTAACACAAGCCAAGGTGGATAAGAAAACTATAATGGCAAATCTCAAGGCATTTTGAATTGTAATGAATGATTTATGAAACTCATATTGAGACTGGCAACTGACCTTTAACCACACTCAGTGGGGGCACTTTTGTACTGATGTTTTAGCCATTCCTGCGAGGAGAGAAACACAGGTTTCCCAACTGCTCTGTAAAACCAGGCAAGAAATACAGTATGTGCTTTCTACCTACAAAGAGGGCAGGATTAAAAGATCATTTTACTTAGTAAGGTTATGACTACTACTGGTGCACTCCATGTTCTCATCATGATGTCTGGAGACTTTCAAGTACAACTGGCACAGACACTCATAAGATCAAGGGCAAAGTACTTGAATAAATGAAGAGGAAAATATTATTTCGCCCACATATGTAGAGTCAGAGATGGATGATCTTTATGTGGTTTATCTGATGTCTGGATTTTTGAAAGACATAATTAATTGCAGCCCAATAAATATTTTTAACTGCTGTATCAGTCTTTCTGAATAAGACTTGAATAAAAATTGAAGAAGAACTTCTTAACCAGTTCTTATTATGGACCCAAATCCATCCAGGTTTGGACACTTGAAGCTGGTCCTTGACATTTATACCTTTCTTGGGCAAAACTCTTGGTTTCAATGAAAACTGAGAAAAGATTGAGATTGAGTTAGGATCTGTTAGTAGCATAGCGACGATAAATGCATTGATAGAAATATTCCCTTGTAGTGAAAACATAGTTGCTATTTATTGCTTTATCAGGTAATTACTTGCTTAACCTGATCTTAAGATTGTATTACTGTTTGTTTCCATCGTTTTGGGTTTGGTTATGGAACCAATACTTGCGCAGAAAGGGGACTTTCATAGCCACAACAGCTTCCAAATCAGGCTGCAAGGTTAATTACATTTTCACTGAAGCAATCCAAGGGAAGACAATAAAATTCACATAACATATTAATCATATGACAGATCAGTTCCAAGACTAGGAGGGAAAGAAGCAATAATAAGACAGATATGCCAAACAAATGGAAGCAAGCCACAATGTAAATAGACTATTAATGTTCAACAAATCTAGTGAATGGTTATTCTGGCCAAAAAAAACCCCAAAACCTGGTCAAATAATTCATTGGATTTGAATTATCTATCAAATTAACATTCAGTATTCACCGACTCCCCCCTACAACTTAATTGCTATTTGTAATTAGCCGTTATAAACTAATTGCTATTTACAAACAAGCTACATGTGTAATTTAGCTTATATGAACTCATTTCAGTCTACAGTTTTCACAAACTTCGTTTCAGAGCTTCACAAGTCATGGCTTTTGGTTGGTTTCCAGATTGTTCTGCTCCCTGCCTAGGTAACTGACATTTTTGAAAGAGGAGAATAGTGGTGGGTGAACAGCAAATGTACAAAAGATTTCTTGGCTCATGATACATATGTTTATGGATGAGGAGAGATATTCTTGCTACATGCAAACAGTTTGAATGTCTGGGAAATAAAAATGGCTATGTATGTGTCAATCAATATTTCCAAAGACTGTGAGATACTACTATTCACTATACTCTTAGGCTGGGTATTGTACAAAACTGAAGACATTCCTTGCCCCAGGTGTTACATATAAGGCCAGATGGTAAAGCTGACTGTCCAGTTACAGCACAGTAGTTGTATTTACTCTTAAGTATGCAACCAACCCCTGCAATGGTAAGATACTGGTTGCCAGTGGAGGCGGGGAGGGGAGCAGGGGGTATAGAAGCATTGTACTTTAGCTGAGATTCAATCTGGAGCTCTGCAGAGTGAAAAGGCAGCAGCTCTGTACAAAGTGAGTCTTTTTCTGTCTCAGTCAGAGTGAACCTGGCAGATTTTCTATTTGTCTCAGCTGGAAGTTGCTCTTTGCACATCTTACACTAAGCTCCCTGCTGAAAGGTCTCTGGGGCCTGATTCTGCAGAAATGCCACTTCTTCCATGCCTCATAAGTCTACAGAAGAGCCTCAGATGTTGATTCCCTAGATCTCCTGCTGTCTTGCTGACGCAGATGATAGCAGACTTTTTTGCTGAACTGGGCATTATATATTTCACTGGAGGAGGGGGCAGTTCTTTGGTGCTTCCTGTGTTCATGACTCATATAATTCATTATATCAGTTAGGCTATGAGCTGTAATTCCTTCATTCCAAGATCTGAAATCTGAAGATCATTTTCTGCCCAAAAGCTTGTCTAAGATCTCTCTCAACTACACAACTCATCAATAGAAAAGATTACCAAAAAATCTTACTTCTTGCATATTCCCTTGATCATCATGGTTCCAGCAACACTACCACCACCACCACCACCATCATTCTTCTGAGTTTTTAAAGCTACATAGCGTTCCATCTACAAGAGCCTTTTTTCCACTACAGGGTGGTCCAGGAACTGGGAAAACATTAGAGATTCGAGCTGTACAGAGTCCAATGCTGGATCATTTATATTTGTCACAAGAGAGCAGGGAGTTGAAAGCTTAAAGGTAACATATTATGCAGTCCTTCAGAGTCTACTTTAAAAATACCAGTATAAACTTGGAGTTATAAAAGCACTGAGTGCTAGCCCTATTCTACTGCCATTGCAGCCAGCAGGAGTTTTGGCTAGGAATTAGACCAGCACTGAGATCTTTTGAATGCTCCACCCATAGCTTATTAGTAACACTTAAAGCTTTTATATACATTTATACTGATAGTGATGATGAGTCTTATCAATGCTTCAGAGTGAGACTTGCACCTACCAGGAAATATTATGTCTATTTGCTATGAGTGCTTGCTCTGGGCAAATACTTCACAAAGTACTCCACAGATATTTGTCAAATAATAAACTGAAGGCCTTTTGGATCTTATACCTAATCAGTGCTCACTGACTGAAAATATCATAGGCTAGATACAGACATTACACTTATGTGTTAAGTGCACAGAAAGCACTTTACAGCTGTAACAGAACAGATGTTCATAGCACATAAAGCACTTTAAAAATAGAATGTCCCTCTCTAAGTTAACCCTGGATGGATGTGGTATCAGACAAGTATTTTAAGTTAGAGAGCTTTATTGAACAGTTCTACCACATCCCATCCCAAGTCAAGGTAGGTTGCATTCCCCTGGCATCCCAGGGGTCCCTCACAGGGTGGCTTGCTAGACTTGATCGGTGCTTCCCATGATATTATATATATATAAAATGAGAGAGAGAGAGAGAGAGTGGTGTTTTATTTTAATCACGGAAAAATGTGGATTTGGGGTTACTTTATATAACCAAAAACTGGGGATTTTTTTAAATCAGAGAAACTAGGATCCCTGGTTATAGCACCCCCTCTAAATCAGTGTCCCATGTGCTCTGCTCATCTGTCCCTAGTTATGCTACTGCCAAGTAGGGATACCACCAAATATGGTTATCAAAATTAATACTGTCTCTTTTTTTAAATAAAAAAAATCAAATGCATTCACAAGTATCTAAGACAAACTTAACATGAGGCTGATAAATATTTTACTGGACTGCTGGCATGTAAAGCTACAGATTTTAGCCACTAAAATTGAGACTACTCATGTCTTAAACTAGCACACAGAGAAGCATGACTGGTCCAGTTCAGAACCAGCTCCGTCCTTAACACAGCTTGCCATTTATCAGCAAACCCAGAAAGCAGCCTAGCAGCTCATTTCCCCACCACCATCAGAAGCAGTAAAATTCATAAGATGGAAGTATTTTGCAATCCAGTTTAGAAGGCCACCAGAGTCCTGGTATTTTGAGTTATGAACATTTGGGTGATTTTCTAAATGTAACCTCTTCACTAATGTCCATCTATCACTAATAACCTTTCTAAGTGGAAAGCAGGAGCAACTGTGAGAAAGCTGCCAAATGGGAGTACTTGAGGCTACTCCTCTAGGTATTCCCAGCAAAGAGTAGTGGCTGTTTCACAGCTGATTTTTTTTTAGAAAGCTAACTCAAAAATCTATTGCCCTTGATAATAGTTGCCTAAAGATTTCTCAGGAACCTCTAATCGGTGTACTCCTTCATAGACACAAAGACCTTGAGACTGCAAATCCTTACACAACTCACAGCAGAATGTACCAATATTGTCAGGATGTGTAAGAGCAGATAATTAGCTAGCTGCAATGCATCAGAAGGCCTGCATACCTTCTGATTGGCTGGGAGGGGAAGCAGGACCCCTAATTAAGCTCCCCTGGAGGCCTTGAAGTATAGTTTGCTTAACAGACTCGTTTCAGAGTGCCAGCTCTTTCTGCTAGCTGTTCCTCAGATCTTCTGATTAGGTTAGGTAATGTAACAAAAGTAAGTGGTATCTGCTAATGCATGTGTGGCTGTAATACAGCTCTGTACTGAGCTGTAGTAACAAATTTCAAACCCCTGACTGACAGCTATACTCAGTGCAAGGTGCAAAACAAATGGGATGAATATTGTCTGGGTCAGACTGGCCATGAGCTTTCTGTAAATCTCATCATGAAAATTAGGACCTTATTTCCATGTGTTCTTCCTAAACTTCACTTCAGACAGTAGTTGTGAATGACTGGGTGGGGATGGGAGGGCTATACAAGTATGATTGTTGTCATAAAACAGATTAAATTCCCTACACTCCTTGATTTTCTTATCACGTATTGCCTTGCATTTATACATTAAGCATGTAGCTGTGCTGTGCAACTTCAAATCCAAGATTGCAAAAGGCTTTCTAACATTAGGACTTACAAGATGAAACACCTTTATTTTTTTATTGGATGGTAGACTATCCATTTCTAACCCTGTGTGCCATCTCAACCATAAAGGCAATATATGACAACACTTTCCCTATGACCCAAGGAGAGGTATATAGAGAGCAGTTTTAATATCCAGGCTGGAATTTTCAAAGAAGCTTAAGTGATTGAGGCACCCCAAACCTGGTGATAATCACTGAAATATTGACACGATGTTGCTTTAAGCTACTTCATTGGCCATACAATATGCCACCAAAGTCATACCAGTGTGTTAACTACAGGGAATAATGCTGCTTTTAGGGCAGTCATTTTTGTGTATGTTGAAAGAAAGAAAAAAGATGCAACATACTGATGTTACAGATTATTAGTTTATTAAATTATCTTCCATATTTATCCATACTTACTATGCTAATCATATCACAGGTCATATTCTTATTTCATATCATTACATTATATGTAATCAAGAAACTATTGTGTGATTATCAGTATTCACAGATATTATGCTATTCTGGCCATGTTTTGTGAAGTTTTTCTGCTATTTATTTACAGTGGTGCTTTCTTCAGGCTGAACAGGAGTGTCTCTTAGGGCAGGAACTATACAAAGTGATTCCTCATTGAAATCCAGAAGGTACCAGCTGCTTGAATGGGGAATGGTAGAGAGAGATGAGTGTTTAACCATTGTTTTACACGCTCCTATTCTTGCACTCAGGAAGTGGAGTATGCTACAGAGCTGTCATGGCAGCATGTGCTACACAGGCATACATTTAACTTTCAATACAAAATATAAATGGCTGTACTGTTTGTTGGAACTGTGAAGAAAATCATGAAATAAGGACTGAACACTTAATCTGAGATGTTTATTTATAGATGACAGCCTTGAAATCAGTGTCTCCCCTTTGTTCTGGAAATGGGAACGGTAACATTTTCTAGGTATCTCATGTTACGTTTCCACTTATATTATTAACATTAACTGTCAAAACACTGAAGCCTTGGTCTTTTAATGTAACTTATGCAGCACCTCACAAGGCTGCAACCTCTAGGAAACAGTAGAAGCAGGACAGCTTAGGAGTTTAGAGAAAAGGATACTTTCAATAAATTAAATGTTATTGGTCCATTAAGGAAAGGTGGGAGAGAACATACTAGTCGCCAGTGCCTTATTTAAGGATATCAGTGGCCACAGAAGTCAAATCCTATAAACCTTATTCAAACTATATTCCTTATTTCATGGATAGTTCTACATTCCCGACTGGCACTGCCTGTGTAGTAAAGCATTACTCAGTGGGTGTGTCTACACAAGACACTTAATGCACAGTAGAATTAGTCTACTGCACATTAAGCATCATAAAAAGACCATGCGCCATTGCTACTGTGCATTAGCACCAGCTATTGCACATTTACGTAGTACCTCTTGGTCTGATTCCTTCAAGGCAATTACCTTCACATTTTTGCCATATTCCCTGCCTCAGGGCATCTCCATTAGTGTAGCCATGATCCCAGTGTAAATACACAGGTAAAACATGACAGTTAAACCACCGCCTCCCCTCTTCCTCCCCCTCCCAAAAAAACCCAAAATAAACATTTCTTTCAACACTGGCATGCAAGACAGAAAGGGAAAACCAGAAATCCAAACAAGGAAAATCCAAAGAAAACAAAAGTAAAGCCCTTGAAGAACTACAAAGTGAAATAGCAAAAGGGAGCAGTATATCATCCAGTCACCTAGGTGCCTTTATGGATAGCATAATGAAATCACTGAACAATGCACAGTGATGAGCAGAACAAAAAAAAAAACCAAAACAAGAGAGTATATTTAAAGAATAGCATCTTCAGGGGCTGTCAAGCTATCAGGATGGACCTGGCTAGGGTGAGAAAGAAGAGTCACAGAATTTGTGATTTTCTGAATGGGCCACTAGCAGCATGGGCATGGATCTCAAGTGAAGCAATCACAGGCTTCTCTAAATGATAATAGGAGCTGGACTTCAGGGACATTTTTACACACACTCTGGGAGTGCGGTAGGGCTTTAATTAGAGTGGCTCTGTAAGCTGCTCTAGTTAAAGCACCTGGAGTGGCTTGTGTATCTGTGTCCCCATGCTTCAAAATGGTGGCTGGAGTGCTTTAGCTAAAGCTCATCAAAGAAACTTTAGTAAAACCACCCCCGCTGCCATTTTGAAGCTTGGGGATGCTGATACGTGACGCGGAGGTTGGCTGGAACATGCTAATTAACACACACCACCAGATTTGTTTAACTCAACCAAGTCTGTTCTGATGTGCTGTAATTATAGCACATTGGAGCAGCCTCCCAGCTCATGTGCAGGTACCCCAGGTGCCTGAAGAATCAAAGGCATATAAAAGCGACTTAAAGTAGCCTTTGCCCTTTCCTCTTCTCCTGTACTAAGTGCAGCTCAGTGGGGTAATAGGTCTGGCCCAATAGACATAAGTAATCTTTATTCTCTCATAGTTCTTTTTGGAAGTAAAGAGTAGGTTAAATATGCCCAAAAGTTAAAAAAAAAAAAAAAGATATGCACATGCAACTCCATGAGTACGTGTGAATACTGGAATACTGGCCTAACTCTTTAAATGGGAGACTTAATTATATTGCCAGCCTGCACACCTCTTTATCATATCTGACTTATCTATTCAACATAACTTATAACAAGGATAAACCACTTTGCAGTGTCTACATACATTCGTACACTTGGATTATGATGTCTGGAACTCGACACCGCTTTGTACTGTGATGCTGAGTTCAGGGTCAGTGTGAAATGTAATCAAACCAATTCCTGTCTAACCTCAGTCTAGCCACCTTGATGTATTAAACACACAGCAGAACCTGGACATTTTATTAAGGTTGTTCAAATGGTTTATTACAATGAGACTGTGGGCCAGTTTTCAACTTCATGCATGACACTTTTAGCTGCTTTTATGATGCAAACCAGCTATAATGTCAACCTAAGTGTGCTCTAAGATCTCAAGGACTGGCTTAGTTCGTAACTCTTAACTTGAAAAGGAAGGAAATGTAAGGGTGATGTAAAGCTACAAGCTATAAATGGTTAATCCTATACATTATTTGCATTACAGAAATGGCCAATGTTATTACTATGAACTGCTACAATCCAGATTCTACAGTGCAATTCCAAGTTGGCAGCCCCTTATATGTAACTTTCATTATGATGCTGTGTACAGCGACTCAGCGTGGGGAGTAGATGGCAGAAGGGAATGCAATTTATTAATGCCTGGTCCTGCTTGCTTAAGTCTCTTACACAGCAATGGCATGAATACTTTTGACAGCAAAGTTCCTTACAGCACCAGATTCTCAGCTGGTGCCAACTGGCTGTATTCACATCCACGAAGTGACATTGATTTACATCATCTAAGAATCTGGCTAATGAATAAATACAAGAACTTACAAAAGCCTTTTTTATGCCTTTTAATCTGATTCTTTAAAAAAGAAAAGCCTGTGAATATGTCAGGCATTCTAGTAACATAGATGGGAGAAGACTGTGTGGTCCAGTGTAAGATGAGGTCTGAGACAGGTAAGTAGTACTCAGGTAACATGGGCTGGGGAAAGGTGGCTATTGAACTGTCTGTTGCTTCCTGATTGTTGCTGAGCTCCCTTAGTTCAAAATATTCTCCTGACCTCTAGCTGAACTATTCTCATTAACAAGGAATTTGTCATCCCAAAGTACTCTATGCAAAAAAGTGTGTACTGTATGCTGGTAACATAATAATTCAGTGTTCATGGAGTGTTATTTTTTCTGAATGTGTTTAATGAGTTGATGAAAAATATAGATATGGTATCTAACATGGTGCTGGCTCCCTAGACGTCAGTGGAATTGTGCTTTCTTACACTGCTGATGAATTTGGCTCCATTGTGTTCCTGTAGGCAAATTTGCTGGCATATTTCTGTATTGCCATGGTTTTATTTAACATTTTAGTACCGTGAATAATATTGCATTTCTTTATGCAGAGTGCATGCAGTATTTTGTCTTAGAGTAGAGAACTCAGATGAAAGTGTGCTGTGGAATTCATTTTGATCTCAGAAATTGTCTGTAGTGGCTTGATCTGACTGCAAATTATTTCTAGGGGCTTAACAGTATTTGATGCATCATGCAGACTCTTTCTTTTGGCATCAGCTTTTGCATTATTTAGGCCTGAATGTATCTTGCTGGTTTAACTTCACAATATGGGCTCACTCTTCCTTCCTGATTGGTTCCTTCAAACCCAAATATTCTCCTGGCTTTAGGCTGAATTATTTTTGTTAAAAAAAATAAGTCATTCTGATTTATTTTATGTAAAGCCAGGGTACACTGCATGCTGCTAGCACAGGAGCAGGCAATTATTTTGGGCAGAGGGCCGCTTACTGAGTTTTGGCAAGTCATTGAGGGCCACATGATAGGCAGCCAGGGGCAGATAAATATTAATTTCTAAATTTTTTAGGGGCCATGCTGGCCAGATAAAATGGCCTGGCGGGCTGCATCCAGCCCCCGGGCCGCATTTTGCCCACCCCTGTGTTAGCATAACATACAACTTTCATAGGATGTTTCTAAAAATATAAACATTCAGGCTAAACTAACATATAAACGTTATGTTAAGGGGCAATACAGACATATACCCTATAGCAGGAGGATAGCCAACCTGCAGCACATGTACCACAGAGGTATGGGCAGCTTCTGTGTGGCACATGGCAGATTGGGAGGTAGCAAGCCATGAAGTGGCAGATGGTACCAGGAGCAGAGAAAGCAAAGCAGTAAATTAGGCAGGGAGCAGCATAGGTGGTGGAAGGCTGGGGCTAATGGGGCTTTTCCCCCCCCAGATTAATTTTGTGGTGGCTGAGGATAGCAATAGCACCCAGCGCTGCTTGGCATACACCCAGGCCAACACCCCACACACGGTCAGCTCCACACAGCTCCACTGTTCCAGCACCACCACCACACCCACCGGCTGCAGCACTGTGGTCAGTGCCCCTGCTGTTTGCTCCTCCACTGCCACATACGGCACCATCGCACGCCGGCCCAGCAATGGCCCTGTAGGAGGGAGGGATGGGGGTCAGCCCCCCCCAATAATATTTTCTCCCCCACCTATGGGGAGCAGAAAACAGAGCATCCCAAAGCAGAGTAGCATATTGGACAGGGCAAAGAAGACCAGTGTGGCACTCAGAGAAGGCATGGGGTCTGATTTGGGGCATACCTGCCAAAAAACTTGGCTCCCACTTCCGTATAGCACAGGAAGCAACGGGCATTTTCAGCCTCTTATAGCTCTCCCATTAATTGGGATAGTGAAGGTGTAATTTGCTATACCCATGTAAGGGTTACCACATATTGGCCTCTATGACTGCTAGTAGATGTGAAAAAAACTGTTTTACTTTAAACTCAGCATGCCTCCATGCTGAACCCTCCACGTGCCCAGAAGAGGCAGCATCTTAGTTGGACCCAGCTTGCCCAACATCTGTCTAGGTTGGGCACATTACTGGGGGGGGGCTGGCCCTTTTACCTAATAGCTGATTGAATTAGCTATTAGATAAAAGGGCCCAAAAGCCCCACTGAAGTACCCATTCTATACAGATGCTGTGGAACCGGGTCCAGCTAATATGCTGCTGCTTCTGGTAAAGCACAGACTTTTGTGTTTTTTCACATCTGTCATCAATGTATGTAGCTAAACAGCTCTGTGAACTCTCATGTTGTAGGGAGTTATGGCTCTTTCCATAACAAGTTGGTTCCAATATACTCTGAAGTGGTGGTATAGAGGATATGTAACCCCTGCACTCCCCTGAGTCAAGAGACAAGATAAAAAAGAGTGAGCATGAAGGGAAAAGGGGGAGGAGAAGATTCCTGTGAATTCTTTCATGCACACAAAATCAAATGCCACAAACTAGCCCTCAGTGGTTATCAGAACTATTTACTATCATTAGAGAGGAGATAAATAGTGAATGAGGCTGTCATTGATTCACTTGGGGTTTGTTGCTTCTACCCGTACCCACACAGAGTTTTACCCTAGACAGTGGGGACATCTACATGAGATGCTTACCGTAGAGTTGTTTAATTAGCTCTTCAGCAAAGCATCACCTTCTACACGTACAGAGCTATAAGACCAGAATAAATTAATTAACTCCACTCTAGGTTAGTACTGCCTGACACAAGTATTATCCTACAGCAGTTATTTACTCCACTGCAACGCACATGTAGATGGTGACTGAGGCTGGCTGGGATACAAGGGTGCCACAGTGCGGGTGCTACCTGCTGACTAGCCCTGCATTGTAGCACCCTTGTGCCTCCCCCACTCCCCTGCAGCACAGTGAGCCAGGAGGGAGCAGCTCCAGGAGAGAGCAGTTTATTGTGTTGCACTAATTTCTCGTGTAGATGCACCCACTGTGTAGTTTCATTCACTCCACAGACCGCTCTGCAGTCCTCACAGATCTCTTACAGATCTGTAAGATCCCTTACGAAGGATTTAGATATTTTACTGATTTTGGACTTGGGCTACTCTGGGCACTAGTATTGCTTGAGAGATATTTTGTTCCTCATAATGTAAAATGATACCTAGATGAAATGAGTATATAGAAATGCCACCCCCCAAATCAGACAAGATCTTGAAATATTCCTTTGGGGCTGGATAAACCATTCAAGTTAATATGAAGACTCCCATTGATTTCAGTGGAAGAAATGAGAAAAACAGTAGAAAGTCTCCCTGGAATGATAAGGACCCGTAGATGAGAGGAACAGAAATAAGTATTTCCTTGGACTTTTGCTGTAAATGATATGCAGCGCCATGTCAACATGATAGAGTGAAACTTATCAAATTAAAGTTAATGATCCAGCACATTATCAAATTAAATGAATGTAGAGGGAGACACTCTCCGCTCCCCTCGCCTAGTTTAACTCATTGCACAGCTCTCACCCTTCCTTTCTAACCCCATTTAAATCCACTATCTAGTCAGGAAAAGAGAAGGAATTTTTTGTTTTGTTTTGTTCTTTGCCTAAAGGTTCATATACACAAATCTTTGTCAGCCACTTGACACTAATTAATTTTCTTTTTCATAGTTCACCAATTGTTGGTATGGAGTTTCATCAAAATTCCAGAACTCTATCAATCTTTCTTATCTCAATTTGTAAACATGAAAGCATAAGCTTTGCTGAAAATGTATTCTGCATCCATTATCAGCAACCAGTTAAGCGAACAGCCTTTTGTACAGTCCGTGCAATACGTGTTGGGAGAAAATCATTCATTTCATTATGTCCCTGTAATGTCTCAAGCAAAGTATAGAATTCACCCTTGTCATGTCCCAATCCCTAGCTAATAAACTGAGTAGAAATAATGAAGATAAAAATACTTTGACAAAGATTCAGTATACCCAAACACTGAATAAACAATGAACAGTCATTGGCATTACTTCTGGTAGGGTTATTATAGTACTGACAACCTTATTGTTTGTGGCTATTGCAAGTAGCGCTTTCTTTAGGCTACACATAGAAATACAGTAAATGATCACCTATTTTGGAAGACCTACAGGATTACATCTGGCAGCTGGGATTAAAAATACCAGAACAACTGTAGGATAAACTAAAGAATGAACAACATTAACAGAGTGAACAGGGAACAAAATTCAGCTATGGACTTTGGCATTTCAGTGATAGGATAAAAGGGGTTAAAAACTCAAGAGTTCGAACTGTCCTTAAATAATTCAGTCTATGTCCTTTCAGCAGATGTCTGATCCATTAAATATTCACTAGCACTTTGAAGGTTGGAATGGGTATCTTATCTCAAATTATAACAATTCCTTTTAATGTCACTATTATGTTAATTTCTATCATGTTATTTCAAGTTATTTGCTGCATACCAAGCTGGGGTGTATTAATAGTATAGATGATTCTCAGTTTGTTAGGATGTTGATGATGCAATGTGAGGAAAATTAGCAGTTCTGCACAAGATCGACACAACATCCTGATTTCAAAATGGGGAAATAAATGGAGAGGTTAAATGAATGCCCAAGAGCATACAAGAGTCCAGAACAGAGCCAAGTTGAGAGAGAGAGAGAGAGAGAGAGAGAGAGAGAGAGAGAGAGAGAGAGAGAGTGTGTGTGTGTGTGTGTGTGTGTGTGTGTGTATCCCCACTTTGATTCCTGCTCCATCCAAAGTATAAAACCAACTGCCTGGACATGGCAGCAGCACCTCTACTCAGACAGTGCTGAGGGAGTCCACTGACTTCACGGCTAATTGCAGTCTACCTGATCCCTTCTAAACTCTTCATTCCACAGGAGTTAATGACCTTCTCTTCTTTTTAATGGCCTTGATGTTACACCAATCGAGCTAGCCTTTGTTGTGCAGTTCTTCTGTCTGTTATTTGCTCCTAATAATGCAGATTTATTTTTAACTCATTCCAGTGAAGGTTTATTGTTTTTGCATCAATCTTAGATGGAATAATATAGCCCCAAGCTCCTAGCATAGTAGTAAAGCTTCTAATATATTTTTAACTGGAAAAAAATGTGTTGTTTTATATGTGATGATGCACTTCACCATCTGCACCTCCTTTACAACATTCTAGATCCGCCAGAGGTGATATACCCAAAAGGTCTGTTGTAATGACTGAGGACAACATGCATAGGTGCCAACTTTTATTTTTGCTGGGAGAGGGAGGGGGCTAAGATGATGGATGTGTGGAAAGTTTTACACATTTCAGATGTTTCAGGTGACAGCCCTCTTCCCAAGGGGAGCCGGGGCCTTCAGACCCCCATGTACTCAGCACCCATGACAACATGAACACAGAAATATTAACTGTGACAAAATGAAGAGCAGCAGAAAAGTAGAAATAACTCTATTTTACTGTCAGTACTAAAAAGAGGCAAATATAGGCCTCCCAATTTTAAATAGGAAAACTGAACTGTTTTGGCATGATCTCACTGCATAAAACACTGCTATGGTGTGATAGATCAGAAGTACTAAACAAGTAATTTTAAATCAAGGTCCAGGGGCAACCCAAGGTACCATGAGATAATTTTAAGGGTGCTATAGGGCACCATGCAGTATTATTACTGTTTAGTATCACCTATACATGATTCATAAAATTAATCCAGATTTCAAATAGGAGTCCATAACATCAAAAACATTCTGACCTGCTGCATTCTTCCTGAGTTCTTTGCAACAGAAGAATTCCTCTTATTATTTTTCCATCATCATGAAATGGGTGAAAGCTAACAGCATTTTCCAAGAGGTGCCTTGAGTCTAAAAATATTGAGAACCACTGGGCTAAACATAGAGCAAACAAAAGCAAATAGCTACTGGCTTAGAAAACATAGAACCAAATAGTAATATATGTTGGGGAGACACGTAATTGCATGAGTAAAACAGATGTTTTCCACTTGAAGAATGTTACATTATGCCTCTTTTTCATTAACATCTGGGCTGAGTGACCACTTTATAAATCACTGTGAACATTTTAGCTGGCCAATTTCTGCTGCTTTGTATCTGTGAATTATCTAGAAAGAGATGTTGATTTTCATGATTTTGTTTGGAAATAGGTATCTACTGATGAATGGGAGGAAAGTTTCCATAACTGATTGTGATTGATCTTTTGGACTAGGGACAGAAGTTACACATAAACCAGTTTAAGTGATCAGAAACTGGTTTAAACTTGTAACAGAACATACATTCAATGCACATAAATCAGTTTCAAAATGGCTAAAACTGGCTTAAGATAAACCTGGTTAAATGTAGTATCAGACTGAACTGATTTGGCTCAAACCAGTTTATGCAACTTCTGTCCCAGACCCCATCCTGGTTTAAGTTAAACCAGAGTCCCTCAGCATCCCAGCATGCTTTTCAGCCCTGGGCTAGGCTGTGCTCTCTGCTCCAGACAGCATAGCTGCCCCCACCCCTCCACTCTCTAGTGAGAGCAGGGGCAGGGCATGGCCAGACACCAGCTGACATGGCCCCTGAGGCAAAGGGAGCAAGGTGAGGGCTTATTTCCCCCTCCATCCCCTCTCCCACTGGGATACTGCAGCCGAGGTCTGCCTGGCCGGGGTGTAGCAGCTCCTGTCAGGCCCCCCATTCACAGCCTGAAGAAAACAGAGAGGGGGAAAGGGATATAAACTCCCCCTCATTCTCCTATCCCACCAGGAGCCCTGGTCCACCTGGCCAAGGCAGAGCAGCCCCTCTTAGTCATTCCCCTTCACCCCACTCCAGTGGCAGAGGAGAGAGCATAGCCAGAGCCAGCTGGCATTGCCCTGCCATCTGCCTGCCTCACCAGCGGCTGGGGCTGGGGCTGTGGGGCTGAGCCCAGCTGGCCTGCAGGTGCTGCTGAGTGGACATGGAGGGGCCAGGCCCTTCCCAGTGGGCTGCAGCTTGGGCTGGGGTCACAGGGGCTGCATGGCCAGATTGCTCCTGTGTCCCTGCACCCAGGCCAGGTGGGGCTGTCATGGAGCTGCAGCTGGCTGGGAAAAGCCCTTCCTAGTGGCTGTTGCCTTGTGACAGTCTGGCCCAACAGCAAGGGGGGAGGGGCTGGCTGGCAAGTGGGGTGCCCGGATGGCTCAGAGGCACCAGGGGGCCCCAATCCCAGCAGCTGCCCACTGCAGCCATCACCAGGCCCCTTGTCCTTGCACTTGGCAGCTGCAGCCACATCACAATCTTCGGGCTGGCCAGGGCTGTCTAGACTGTTCTCCCCTCTCTTGTCTCCAGCTGCCACTCTTTGAGCTAAGCAGAGGGGATGGAAGGCAGCTGGAGCTGGAGCCACAGCTCCATACCCTGGGCAGAACCTGTGGGGCTGAAGCTTCCCCCACCCCAAGCAGCACTGCCTGGGGTGGCAGGAGCAGGAGCTGCAGATGGAAGTGAGGGGAGCAAAAGAGCTCTGCTGGGCCAAGCCAGCTTCCCCTTGCCTCCAGTGGCTACTCCCCCTCCCACTCCTACCCCTGCTATACCACTCTGGGTGGCAGGAAGCAGGAGGTGAGCTTTAGCCCCATGCCTTCAGCCCAGCACATGGAGCTCCAACTGCATTCCATCTGCTCTGCCTGCTCACAGGGGCTGCTCATTGCACCAGGCAGGTGGAGCTGGTGGAAGGCAGCCAAGATCTGGAGCCACTGGAGGTGAGGGGAAGCTAGCTGGGCCTGGCAGGGCTGTTCCACTCCCCTCACCTCCAGCTGTGGCTCCTGCTCCTGCCACCCTAGGCAGCGCTGCTCAGGGCAGGGGGAAATTCAGCCCTGTGGCTTCCACCCAGTGCATGGAGCTCTGGCTCCAGCTCTGGCTGCCTTCCAACCCCTCTGTCCACCCAGAGTGATGAGTAACCCCTGCGGGCAGACACAATGGGTGGAAAGCAGACTCAAGCCAGAGCTCCATGCCCACTTGCTGCTGAGGCTCCATGACAGCCCCACCCGGCCTGGGTGCGGGGATCTGGGAGCAGTTGGCCATGCCCCATTGCCCAGGCCCAAGCCACAGGCTGCGGGGAAGGGCCCAGCCTCTGCGGCCCACCCTGGGCTGGTCCCTCCATCACCAGCCTCAGCAGCACCCACAGGCCAGCTCAGCTCAGTCCCACAGACCCAGCCCTGTGCAGATATCAGGGCCATGTCAGCCAGCTCTGGACAGGCCTCCTGCCACCCAAGCAGTAGCATGGGGAAAGTGGCTGCTGCCAAAGTGAAGGGAGGGCTGCTCTACTGCTGCCCCCTCCCCCCCTTTGCCCTCCCCCCCCCCCCAGCTTCTAGCCTGAACCACTGCAGGAATGTGCCTGCAATTCCAAAATCAAAAGTGAATGTCTACTGCAAATTGGTTCAATCTTTGCAGGTTAGAGTAACCTGCAAAAATTGAATCAATTCAGGCTCCAGCTTATTGGATATCTGTCCCTAGCTTTGGGATGCCCAGTTTAGAAAATAGAAGAAGGTTTAAGAATACAGTTAAGTGTTTCTTTGAATGCTTGTTTCCTTGTATGCTTTCTTGAACCAAGACCAGGAAGAAAGTATGGGAGTGTGGGGGAGGGGGAGGTAGTAGGAAATGTACCAAATAAAAAAGGCCTAGGGAAGTTAATGAGGACACTATAAAAGTCACTTTTCTCTCTTCTCTGTGTCACAGAGCATTATATTCTTTCTACCTTTGGAGTCTTATCAGGGTTGCAAACCCAAGAACATTTTTTTTTTTATTGAAATTCTGCAGACTTTTTACTGGCAACCAAACATATCTACTGATATATGCTCTTACTGAGAGATGTTTTAAACCCTGTAAATGTAACCCTTCTTCCAGGCTCTGGACAGCAGTAACAAGGGCTGGAGGTTAACACCAACTGAAGTCTCTTACTTGACTGCAGCAATAGTTTTACACCATGCTGTCCCATTTACTCCCAAACCCTGATAGCCCAGATTATACTGCATATTATGCTGACTTCCAATCTCACCTCTGCTAGCCCTACTTCCTCCTTCCCAGCAACAAAAACTATCACAAAAAATATGATTTGTGATTACTACTGAGCAGTAAAATGTTATTTGTGTTATTTGTGGTGGTGTTTTCTACGTCAGGTCATGGTTGTACTTAATGCTTTAAAATAGATAAACAATGTTAAGCAAAAAGGAAGAGCAAGATCTTTACCCCCAAAAGTTTGCAATGTAACTGCAGAAGCAGTTCCTTTCAAGTAAGGGACAGAACTGAGAGGTTCCCTAAAAATATAGGCTTTCAGAACCACTAGGAGGAGATGAGGGTGCTCACTGTAAACTGATCAGGATAATATCCTAAGCATAATAATAGTGTAAGAGTGATGTTCTAGCCATGATGATCCAGAAATTATGTGAAAGGTAAGGATTTCTTAGGGTGATATCTTTTTATTGGACCAACTATGTAGTTGGAACAAAGTTTTCAAACTCAAGACATTCTTCGTCAGGTCTCCCAGACAATGAGTAACATAAGACAAGATACGACATCAAGAGTTGTTGGGGGTCAAAGAATGAAGAAAATTATGCTATACTAGCAAGTTGTCCATCATGCCCCATGTCCTCCTATTGCCCATCGTTGCCCCACATCCTCCTATCCCCCACCCTCCCATCTGACCCCAGCACTCTTTCCTGCCTAGGCAGGTGGTTGGACTCAATCTGTTGAGGTCCTTTCCAACCCTAGCATCTATGAATCTATGAATGATGGAGGGGAGGGGGAGACAAACAGGGATGGAGCACTGCCACCCAGTGCCCCACAGTGCCACCGCTCAGCCTCTAGCACCATGTGCCCTCCCACCACTGGTGTCCGGTCCTGTGCGCCCCCCACCTCCCATGTCCAGCCCCAAGGGCCCCAGCACACAACCCCTGCTGCTCTCAGTGTGGCCTTGTACACCTCCCCCACCCCCTGCCACTCCACCCCACACCGCTGCCAGCTCCCAGGAACAGGGGGGGAGGGGATCTTGCACGCAGCGGTGGCTGCTGACACCCAGTGCCCTGCACTGCCACTGGTCTGCGTCCAGCTACACGCAACATCCTCCCCATCCCTGCATCCCTTCCCGCTCTCCTCCCTCCCTCCCTCCCTCCCTGCCACCTCCCCCTCTCTCCCGCCTGTTGTCATTGGTGGTGGCAGCAGTGGGGGGGGGCATGGCACTGGAAACCCCCCCATTCTCCATCCCACTCCCCTCTCACCCTCCCTTCCTCCCCTCTTTCCTGCTTCCTCTACCTCCCTGTCAGAGCACCACTACCCACCATTCCACACCGCTGCCACCTGCCAAGAGCAGTGGGGGGAAAGCTTGCTCCGCCTTCCCCACCACCAGCATCCCACACTGCCGCCACATCCAAGGGGTGGCCTAGCCACCCCTCCCCGACCCCTCAGTCCCCACTGTGATGATGACACTCCACTGTGTGTGTCTGTCTGTGCTCTTATTGGTTGTTTCAGTCAGCATTGTGATTGGCTGCTGAGACAACCAATCAGAGTGCTCGTAAACTGTTACAGACAGACAGACTAAGGTTTTTATCATATTAGAATGCTTCGACAGAAGCCAGGGTACAGCTGAATATATTATGACATAAGGACAAGAAAGTAAGTAAGAATCAAGTTGTGAAGAGTTTTGAATGTAGTTAAGAGTAATTTAAATTGTATGCTAAAAAAAAGACAAGAAGCCAACACAGAGATTTAAGAAGGTGATAGTCGAGAAGCTGTATTACTGTAATTTATCATGTCTGGAATTCTCAAAAGCATTCAGCATTGGTTCTGATTCCTTTGAAGTCAGTGACAAAACTCCCATTGATTTTTGTGGGAACAAAGTTAGATCTATACAGTACCCTTTTGAAAGTCCCAACCCATTTGCATCCAGAGGCCATAATCAAGCTAAGGCCATGTTGTGCTAAGTATTAAATGAAATGTAAAGTCACAGTCCATGTCCCTGGAAGTGTACAGTCTAATTTAAAAGGAAGATAGGGGAAGCTTATGAAGAAGAGGGAGATGGGAAGAGGAAAGTCAAGACAACTGGTTGCAGAGCTTGGAAAAGACATTTTATATACATATGTAAATTATATCTCCCAGGCAGCAAGCCTTGATTTGATGTTCTGTCTTCAAGGTCAAAAAAACTATTTCTGTGATTGAAAAAATGCCAACTTTCAGTTATAGTGACAGTAACTGTGCTAAAAAAGTAGGTTCCCCTTTTGGTTTTGGCTTTGCTTCTAATAGTGTTGATGTGGAAGTGAGCATTCTTTTATGGAGAAAGACAACATCTGGAGGGTAGGTCTGTTTCCTTTTAAGCTGTCAAGTCATGTTGTCTGAAGAAAATGAGGAAAAGTATGAGCTTTGGGTTAATTGGCTTGATTTCTTGCTTTCAAAGTATAGAATCATATAATCATAGAAAACTAGGGTTGGAAGGGACCTCAGGAGGTGATCTAGTCCAACCCCCTGCTCAGAGTAGGACCATCCCCAGCTACATCATCCCAGCCAAGCCTTTGTCTAACTAGGCCTTAACAACCTCCAAGGACAGATATCCCACACTGTCTCTGTTCTAGTGCTTTACTAAACTCCTTGTGAGAGAGTTTTTCATAATATCTAACCTAAACTTCCCTTGCTGCAACTTGAAACCATTGCTCCTTGTTCTGTCATCTGCCACCACTGAGAACAGTTTAGCTCCATCCTCTTTGGAACCATCTTTCAGGTACTTAAAGGCTCCTATTAAATCCCCTCTCAGTCTTCTCTTCTCTAAACTAAATAAGCCCAGTTCCTTCAGCCACTCTTCATAAGTCATGTTCTCCAGCCCCTTGAACATTTTTGTTGCCCTCCACTGCACTCTGTCCAACTTGTCCACATTCTTTCTGTAGTGTGGGGCCAAAACTGGACACAGTACTCCAGATGTGGCTTCACCAGCACTAAATAGAATGGAATAATCACGTTGAACTGCTGGCAACACTCCTACCAATGCAGCCCAGTATGCCATTAACCTTCTTGGCAACAAAAGCACACTTTTGGCTCATAGGCTAGGTACAGACATTCAAAAAGACTGAGCCTAAATTTATTCAGTCTTTTCAAGTTAATTTAACTTGCAGAGAGTGAACTGGTTTGCAAGTGGATAGACGTTTGGCACATGCCTGCAGTGGATCAAGCCAGAAGCCTGGGGGTGCTAGAGCAGCTCTCCCTTCCACAGGGAAGCTGAGCTGAGCTGAGGGGGGGTGGGGCATGGCCAGGCCCCAGAAAGGCCGCTCCTTGGCAGCCAGGAGCAATCTGGGCACGCAGGGCTGCCTGGCCCCAGAGGGGAACTCTTCCCTCTCCTCCCTCTCCTGCACCACTGAGAGGCTAGGAGTGGGGCCCTGTTCAGTGTTTCAGGGGCTCTTCTCCCTTCTCCTCCCCTCCTGCTGTAGGGTGGGGGAGGGGGGCTCTGTGAGGCTGCCTGGCCCCACAGGAGGACTCATCCCCTTGCTTTTCCTTCATCACTGTAGGGTGGGAAGGGGGGGCTCTATGGGATGCTGCTCAGCCCCAGAGTGGGACTCTTCCCCCCGCTCCTCCCCCCCAGAGCAGGGGGGGGGCTCTGTTTCATGCTGGTGGGGACTCTTCCCCCTCCTCCTCCTTCCCCCAGAGGGGCAGCAGGAGCAGGCAGGCAGGCAGCATGCTTCAGGACCGGGGTGAAGGCCAACCATAGAGATGCTCTGTCTGTCTACCAGAGCATCTCTGTGTAGGACCCAAGCCTCTGGTTTTTTCAGGGCACAGTCCTGGACCGTACCCTCCCCTGCTTTTTTCCCCCAGGGTATTTTTTGACCCCTGGATACCCAGGGATCTGATTTTGCCCTCACTGCAGCGCGGGGAACTTTTTTTTGTTCCCGCACGTGTCTCTTGCAGCATCTTAAAGGAATTTGAGATGCTGCAAAAGGCATGTGCGTGCTTGTCTGAACACGTCCCTTGGGTGCATCCCATCCAGCCCCATGGACTTGTATATGTCCAGCTTTTCTAAATAACCCCTAATCTGTTCTTTCACCACAGTTGGCTGCTCACCTTCTACCCAAACTGTGTTGCCAATTAAGTAGTCTAGGAGCTGACCTTCCCTGTGAAGACTGAGGTGAAAAAAGGCATTGAGCACTTCAGCCTTTTCTGCATCCTCTGTCACTAGGTTGCCGCCCCCATTCAGTACGGAACCTACACTTTCCCTGATCTTCCTCTTGTTACTGACATACTGTAGACACCCTTCTTGTTACCCTTCATGTGCCTTGCTAACTGCAGTTCCAATTGTGCTTTGGCCTTCCTGACTTAATTCCTGCATGTCTAAGCAATACTGTTATACTCCTCCCTAATTCTTCATCCAAGTTTCCACGTTGTATTAGCTTCCTCTTTGTGATTTAACTTACTGAAGGATTCCCTGCTAAGCCAAGCTGATATTCTGCCATACTTGCTAGTCTTCCTGCACATCGGGATGATTTGTTCCTGTACTCTCTGTAAGGTTTCTTTAAAGTACAATCAGCTCTCCTGGACTCCTCTTACTCTCAGACTGGTTTCCCAAGGGATCCTGCCCTTGAGTTCCCTGAGCAAGTCAAAGTGTGCTTTTCTGAAGTCCAGGGTCCTTACTCTGCTGCTCCCCATCCTCCCTTTCCTTGGGATCCTGAACTCAATCATTTCGTGGATGCTGCTGTCAAAGTTGCCATTTACTATTACATCCCCCACCAATTCTTCCCTGTTTCTGAGCAGCAGGTCAAGAAGAGATCAACCACTAGTTGCCTGCTCTGGCACTACTTGCACTTGCACCAACACTCTGCAAAAACTTCCTGGATTGTCTGCATACTGCTATATTGTCTTTTCAGCAGATGTTAGGGTGATTGAAGTCCCGCATGAGAACCAGGGCCTATGGTTGGGAAACTCCTCCTAGCTGTTTCAAGAAAACAGGAATTTAACACTACTAATGCCACAGTGGTTAGTCCTTCTTTCCTTTACCTCTGCCACTTTTCATACTCCTTCACAGATAATACTCCAGTCTTTCCCAATTGAATATGTAATTCCCCTCCATTGCATCTATACAGTGGAACTCTGTTACATTTTCCTGTCTGTGTGTCCAGTGTGGGTGAAGGAAAGAAGAGAAAGTAGATAAATTAGAGAAAGTGGTGCATGTGTACACACAGAAAGAGTTAGCATTTCCCTGTAATACAGAATGCAGTCCAACTGAGCTATCAGGCAAGATCCTGCTGGAGTTTGTTATACTCCGTGTTTGTACTAATGAGGAGAAATATAGCAAGAGAATAAGGATTTGGCTTTTTTAATTCCCTAGGCTGCTGCCAATACATTCCATCTATTGTGTGAGTACTGACAGAGAGAGCTACAGCAATAAATATTGATAGTCTGCTTGTCAAAGGAAATTATCTCTATGCACCTGGATGTGCTCCTGAAGAACATTTGTGAACTTAAATTTATGTCAGTGAAGGTTTGGAAACAATCAATACTAAAGGCCCCATAGTTAACAGAGAAGGAGCAGAATTATTATGGCTCCAACCAGAAGACCACCAATCATTAGTGACGACTGTAACAAGAAAAAAAAAAACAAGGAAGGGTTAGTGGGAGGAATGAATTGATCTGCCAAAACAGTGAGAAATGGCAGTGACCTGTAGGACCGTCAGTGTTGGCAGGATTGAGACTCTTTTTAAATTAAAATTATTATTCCCCTGCCCACATTAAAATATAGAGAAAAAGAGTGTCGTTCCCCCCCCCCACCCCAACCCCTCAAAGCACATGGCTTGAGAAAAGCTACAACTCTATTGTATCTTCAATGCAATGCTTATGACTTATCATCTCACTGTGTCTTGCAGCCAGGGTAAGAAAAAGGGGGATTTGTTCCTAGCCTTCAAATCTGTAGTGATAATTGAGCTAGACACAACAGGTCTCAAGACATGCAAAGATCCACCTGTACTTCCAGGCTTCCTGCCCATGCTGGCAATGAGAGTTTTACCTTGTGCAGGTAAGCAGGTATAACTTGGGCCCAAATTCTTTTCCAAGGAGACATAGTGCAACCGGACTGCTGAAGACAGTACTAACCTATAATGTATTTTGCAATATAACACATACTGCTCTGAGAATGAAATATGATGAGAAAAGCAAAGATTTTCCAGTGTTTTCCTCCAGCTCTCCCTTCAGGCAGGGCAGAGCTCCTATGTGGCAGTACAGAGGGGATTTTCTACTTAGGGCAGAGGCATGCCACAAGTGGCATAGTTTCTCTTTGTGGCACAGAGCAGTTGGAGAAGGGGTGGAGAACAGAAGCAAAACAGCAGATTGGGCAAGGGAAGGAGATGAGAGTGGCATGGGGCTTAACTTCTGGTATACCTGGCAAAAGGTTGGCCCCACTGACTAAGGGAACGAGAAGGGGGAGCATACAATACTATAGCAAAGGCAGTGCCAGGGTGCCAACTAGTAGGGGAAGGGGGCACCAATAAAAAGTAGCTGCACAATCACAATTACAGTCATGGTAACAACCAGAAGTTGCCACTGCCCCTGTGCACTGAAAGCCCAGCTGCATCCCTATGCTACTGTATACATAACAGCTCACATGTGCCTGTCATACAACAGACTCCCCTTTGTCCTGTGAAAGCCTGGAAATGCACAAAAAGAACTTCAAAATGACTCATCTTCTAGTTAATTTTAAGGTACACAGGTGGCTATTCCCCAAGGATACAGGTGGCTATAATGACTAAACACTATGATCCCCATACTCCTTCCAAGGAGAAAATAAGTGAAGGAGGAACAATAAAGATATTGCATTACAGCAGAAATAGACCATGTCATCAAAAAAACCTTTCATTATTTATCAAATGTTATGAATTTTAATAACAAGTCCTAGTAACAATTAGTAGACCTCTGACCAAACCAGTTTGGAGATAAGCTAAAAATGCAATTGCATATTCATGATGTGTCAGCTTTGGCTGTTCACTAATATTCCAAGGAAAGATAAATAGCAACTGGCAATAGCTTTATTTATCAAAATTCAGGGAGTGGAACAATGCCTTTCATGAAGCTGACCACTGATCCCATTGCATGTCATGGTGCTTAGGTGCCAAGATACTGTTTTCATTTTATCCTGAGTTATAATAAGGGTTAGCATTTTATCTACTGTAAGCATTGTGCTGGTACTGCAGGTGTTACGGGTGTTACATTCATTCCCTGGCATTTAATCTCAGTGTTCTTCCTTACTCGTCTGCCACGCCTTGATGGACATATAGCTATATTAAGAAAGAACAGAGAGCTTGGGAGGTGGTCTTCCTAATACGCCTTGGGATATTGACGGGAGTTTCTTCACAGGGCTTCTACCTCCCCTTCACCCTGTCCTGTCCTGACTGATTGGCAATCATCCAGATGGTTGCTCACCCACTCCTCTTGAATATCGCTTCCGCTCCTCGTTCTTTGGTAAGTACTTGTCTCCTGAGTTGCTTGGCTCACTGTTCCAGTTGCACTCTTCATCACAGCTCTGTCTTCTCCGGTTGACCTCTGCCTCAGGGGGCAATCTGTCTCTTCTCCCTTTTATCTTCCAGCTTCTCCCCCAGGAGCCAATCTGGCCTGGCCTTGCTCCCACGTTCAGCCCTGCCAGAGTCCGGACGGAACTTCATTAGGCACATCCGGGTTCCCAGTAATAAGCATTATCCCATTTTTCTCACCATGGCCTGGCTGCAGGTAAGTTTTTCCCTTTGTTCCCACTGGTATATCCCCTTTTCCCCCATTAGTAGGCACTGTATTGGGTGCTCTGTTACATCTACACAGAAAAAATATGACATTTTAAGTCTAAGAATTGAACACTTTCTAGCTATAAAGCATTTCCTTTCAGACTTCCTACCTCATCAGTACCTTATGGGCAGAGGTAGGCAATCTTTTCCAGATGCAGGATGGAATGAGGGTCGGACATGGACAGGCAGGTGGGCAATAGGATCCTGCCACTGCTGCCACTTGTCTCCTCAGCAATGTGGGAAAAGTATTCAGTGTTCATCCCCATGGTGTGAGGAGAGTACCCACAGAAGGTGCCTCCCACTGCTGAATGCCACTGAAGCCCCACATATACAGGCAGGATCAACAGGTGCCATGGGCTAGATCTAGCCCATAGGTTGCCAACTTGTTATAAGGTGTAAACAGTCACATTTCTTCTGGGGAAGAAAGTCTTCCATCCTGGGATCCTACAGGCATACAAGTCCCTTGTCCTGCTTTAAATATCTGTGATGTATACATGATAAAATATGCTAATGCTCCTTCCCCTCCCCCCCACTATCTGTAAATTAACTCATTCAAGTTAATTGCCAGTCATTTCAGGAGCAAGCCTGTCAGAGAGGCAGCAATGAAGCTTGGAAGGACCATATGTGTAAATGACTGTGCAACTTGTGTTTTGATCACAAAATGAAACTAGTAGGTAGTAAGTTTAAAACTAATAAAACAAATTTTTTTCACACAACATGTAATTAAATGTGGAGCTCAGTGCCACTAAATGCTGTGGAAGCTGATAGTTTAGCCAGATTCAAAAGGGATCGGACAAATTCTTAGAAGAACGGGGCATCAGTAGCTATTAAGCATGGGAGTTAGGGATACAGCCTCTAAATCAGAACTTCCTAGACCTTAAATCAGGGGCAGGCAAAATGTGGTCCAGGGGCAGGATGCGGCCTGCCAGACCATTCTATCCAGCCTGCGGGGCCCCTAAAAAATTTAGAAAATTAATATTTATCTGCCCTGGGCTGCCTGCCATGTGGCCCTCGATGGCTTGCCAAAACTCAGAAAGCAGCACTCCGCCCAAAATAATTGCCCACCCCTGCCCTAAATGCTAGAGGCTGTAAGTCAGAAGATGCAGACAGAGTGCAGCTCCCCAGTCTGACTCACGGTGCTTCACAGACAGCACCATGAGTTAGACCAAACTTCCTGACCCAACAGACATTAGCTGTTGGGTTGGGAGGGTAGGGGATCAAGCTTTAATTTGGAGCCAATCCATCAAGAAAGGCTGCCTGTCGGCAGCCTCTTCCTCTAGCCCTGCCCCTCCTCTCTCGTCCTTGCTGCTGTCTCAGGTTGGGAGGGGGAGAAGTCAGGGAAGGAAGGTCTGTTCTGGGGTTTGCTCAGCCATGCTAGAGTTGGGGAGGAGTGGGGATGGAGCCCCTCACCTCGGGGTGCCTCAGATCAGTTTCTTCAATCATCTCTGGACTCACTGGTGACTTCTCTACTGGAAGATTGTATCGAGGAGCTGACAACAAATTTCAGCATTCGAGATTCCATCTTGGAGAAGGCAGCAAAGGTTGTTTGATAAAACATCTTTGTTCCTTCTAGATCAGAAACCAATGTAATAAAGTCTTGATATATTTGATAGGCAGCATTTTCAAATCTTTCTTTAGCCAGCTTTCCCTAACTGATTTCCACTGAGTACCTTTTAGTCCTACTCCAGAACAGGACCATAAAAAGAGAAGCAAATCAAATAAGCAAATGATATTGTGTGTTATGTGAAAGTAACTGATATGACTGGCTTTCTGCAAAGAACTGTTCTCTCAGAAGCTAATTCCTTGATTCTCCCTTTCACCTCCTCTTCCCTTTGACAGCCTTTGTCATTTGTTGAATGTAATATCTTTTTCTGCTTGGGTAAGTATGACCTTTATGAGGCATCAATTTTAAAGCAGTATTCAGAAAGAAAGACCAAAGCAGGACAGATTTTCCTAGCAAATTGTTCAACTTGTAAAATGAATAACAATGTAACACATGCGTTTCAAGTTGCATAGTTTAAATTATATGTTTCTTGGATCACGTTGCTGGAATCTAATAATTCTCTCTGGTGTGCTAGTGTGTAAGTCTGGAGAATTTCAGTGAATTTTGACCTTGGGTGAGAATTTCAAAAGTGCCTAAGTGACTTGTTTCTGAATTCCCATATTAAAAAATGATAATAGCACTTAAAAGAGCCTACGTTTCATTGACTTTAAAATTGACTTCTCTTTCAAAAATTGGATTTTATGATCCTAAATTATATAGATGCTTTACAAATTTGACCCATTGACTTCTTATTTTTCTCTATAGTACCAAATATACCAATTAACCTGTCCCTGAGCCTTGGATCCTGAAAACTTCAGTTAATTCAAGACCCCAAAAGGCACCAAAAAAAAAAATAAATAAAAGGTAGGTTTTCAGCATCTTTGTCCTTCAGATCCTGGGCCTTTTTAGTCCCAGAAAAACTTGGAACTGTTTCTTGAAGTATACTCTTTTTACTCTCTCTTTAGGCCTAGAGAGAGAGACTGTTGAGCCACACCACCTAGAAGTTCCTCCAGTAAGGCTTCCCCTGATGTCTGACCATGAATGACGCATGCCCCAAGCAGCTGGGGGGCACGGCAGTGGTGGGAGTGTGGTGGTGGTGGCAGGAGTGGGCAGTGGTAGGTGGGGGCTCCTGCAGACACCACTGGCACGGTCGGGAGCAGGGGAGGGGTAGCAAGCACTAACCAGGGGTCGGCGACCACCTGCAGATGCTGCCAGCAGTGTGTCCTCCCCCCCATTAAGTCTCCTCTCAGTCTCCTCTTCTCTAGACTAAATAAGTCCTGTTCCCCCAATCTTTCCTCATAAGTCATGTCCCCCAGCCCCCTCACCATTTTTCTTGTCCTTCGCTGGACTCTCTCCAACTTGTCCATATCCTTTTTGTAGTGGGGGGCCAAAACTGGACACAGTACTCCAGATGTGGCCTCACCAGTGCTGAACAGAGAGGAATAATTACTTCCCTTGACCTATTTGCAACACATCTACCAATGCAGCCCAGTATGCCGTTAGTCTTCTTGGCAGCAAAGGCACACAGCTGGCTTATATTCCACTTATTATCCACTGGGACCCCCATGTCCTTTTCTGCAGAGCTGCTGCCCAGCCAGTCAGCCCCCAGCCTGTATTGCTGGTGCATGGGATTGTTCTGTCCTAAATGGAGGACTTTGCACTTGTCCTTATTGAACCTCATGAGATTCCTTTTGACCCAGTCCTCCAATTTGTCTAAGTCGCTGTGAATCCTAGCCCTACCCTACAGCATATCTACTACTTCCCCCAGCTTAGTGTCATCTGCAAACTTGCTGAGGGTGCACTTTATGCCAGCTTCCAGGTCACTGATGAAGACATTGAACAAAATCAGACCCAGAACCAACCTCTGGGGGACTCCACTGGATACCAGTTGCCAACTAGACATCAAGCCATTGATTACTACTCTCTGAGCCTGATGCTCCAGTCAATTTTCTATCCACCTTACAGTCCATTCATCTAGCCTATATTTCCTTAGCTTTCTTATGAAAATGTTGTTGGGAGACCATATCAAAAGCCTTGCTAAAATCAAGGTACATCACATCCACCAGTCTCCCCACAACCACAGAGCTAGTCACCTCATCATAGAAGGCAATGAGGTTGGTCAGGCATGACTTGCCCTTGGAGAATCCATGCCAACTGTTCCTTATCACCCTTTTCTCCTACAAGTGCTTACAAGTGGATTCCTTTAGGATCTGCTTCATGATTTTTCTAGGGACAGATGAGGTTGACTGGTCTGTAGTTCCCTGGATCCTCCTTTTTCCCTTTCTTAAATACAGGCACTATGTTTTCCCTTTTCCGATCATCTAGGACATGTCCCCATCACCATGAGTTTTCAAAGATGATGGCCAATGACTCTGCAATCACATTAGCCAACTCCCTCAGCACCATTGGGTGCATCCCATCTGGCCCCATGGACTTGTACACATCAAGCTTTTCTAAGTAGTCCCTAACCTGTTCCTTCACCACAGAGGGCTGCTCACCTTCTCTCCAAACTGTGCTGCCAGGGGTAGTACTTTGAGAGCTGCCCTTGCCTGTGAAGATAGAGGCAAAAAGGCATTGAGCAGTTCAGCCTTTTCTGCATCCTCTGTCACAGGGCTGCCTCCCCCATTCAGTAAAGGACCTACACTTTCACTGATCCTCCTCTTGCTACCAACACACCTGTAAAAACCCTTCTTGTTACCCTTAACATTCCTTGCTAGCTGCAACTCCAACTGCACTATGGCTATCCTGAATTCATCCCTGCATACCCGAGCAATGCTCTTATATTTTTCCCTAGTTATTTCTGCAAGTTTCCTCTTATAAGCTGTCTTTTTGTGATTTAGTTTACTGAAGAGTTCCCAACTAAGCCAAGCTGGTCTTCTGCCATACTTGCTAGTCTTCCTGTGCATCAAGATGGTTTGTTCCTGCATTCTCAGTAAGGCTTCCTTTGGTCCAGTGAATAGCAATAAGTTTCTTGAATCCCTTACTCTAGGTGACTAACTAATTAGACTCAGGTATGAAGTCTATGTATAAGGCTTTCCAGTCAACCATTCCTAGTTATACAGGGATCTATTTAGAGATGAAATTCCAGCTATTTCAGTGCCTGATAGACTCAGCCTTATAGAAAGCTCTCCAAACTTTCCAAAAAAACCTGTGACTCAGCTCTTATTACCTGAAGGCACCTCAGTCTCCTATTTTTTGTATAGTATTGTATACATGTAGTCACTAGATATTACAAATCATCATGATGTTTATGTTTGCAGAGTTGGGGGAACAGAATCAGTGATTGACATTCTCATGCTATGGTAAATATTAAAAAATTAGCATATAAATTCAGATGTATTTGGTTTGGGGATTTTGTAGTACTATAGACAGTAACAAGAATGAATTAATATGAAGCTGACTAAATTATTCAATATGCAACACATGCTCCCTAAATTACTGTCATGAACTATATACCCAATTTTCAAGTTAAAAGAAGCTTTTGCTCCTCTCATCCCTTGTAGGTCAATCCCACTTATGAAAATTAAGCCTCTTGTCTATGCCCCTATTTTCCTGTTAGATAGCGCTATAAAGATAGGTCTCTTCGTCTGTTAACAACAATTCATTACTATAGAAAATAAAGCCACATATGTGTTATATGGGCCATGGGTGAAATTTTCCTAACCATTTAGCTTTGTCCTTAATCTGCCTTCATTGAAGTCAAAACCATGAGCCTGCCACTTTGGGAAATACCAGCATAAATGCATATGCTCCACTGTACTTCTGTTAGGTGTGTCAGTTGAGCTAAATGTATTTTGCTTATGTTATCTAGGAGGTCAAACAACATGGTGACATGGGACCACCCTTCTAGATATTAAAATTTATGAATCAACAGGGGAAAAAAAAGCATCTGTAGAAACTTCTTTAAAATACTTAAGTCAACTGGGTGTTTAGTGGTATTTGTGACTAGGAGAAGCAAATGTCTTGATGTCCCAGAGGTAGTTAAAAACTTTCCATTGCAACAGTTTTTTCAATTGAAATATGTAATGTAATACACACACACACACACACACACACATATTATATATAGTATATAATTTTAAACGTCCCCAAATTTCTAAAAAATAATGTATTTTTATTGAAAATTTTCACACAAAACAAAATTCCGTCACCAGCTCATTAGAAGAAGCACATTACAATCCAGTGTGCTTCTTGGATTGTAAAGTTTGATTAGATCTTCAGCGTAACAGGGAGTCAGCGGCCCTGTTATAGAGCTGCCCAAGAAACGTGCTAATTGCCAATTAAGGATGTGCAGACTGGTGCTGGAGCCAATCTGGAAACTTGTTAATTGCTAATTAAGGTTTCCCCAACCGGCGGTGGGGCCAGCCAGGAGTGTGCTGCTTGCCACTTCAGAACTTTGTATAAGAGGACCAGAAGCTGAATGAAGAGACTTCCCCTGGAAGGGGAACCAGAGCAGTGGCTGAGAGCAAGTCAGAGCAACGGGGCAGTTTCCTGCACGGAGGCGCAGGCACAAAATGGAAGGGAAGTTTTCTCTCCTAGATGACAGACGGTGGTGCCTTTTTGGAGCACCATGAGTGAAGCCAGCATGGCTATCTCCGGGACAGGTACTTAATGAATGAGATGAGGACCGGATGCCTTTGCAACATCCCGAGTAACTGTATCTTATTTAAGGACTCTGCTTATCCCATTGAGGGGTGAGGAAAGAGACGATTACAAGCCACCATATGCGGCGTTGGCACGGTGAGTGGCCATTTTTCCATGGGTGGGAAAAGCTGCAGTTTATGCTTCCTAAACCTAACGAAGTATGACCAAGCTTACATGTGCATTGTACCAGCGGGAGCCTAAACCCATGACAGCTGCAGGAGATAGTGGCAGTATGGGGAGCAGCTTGTTATAGACTTTATTAAAATTAGAAGCTTTCCACCTGTGAGTTTTTACATTTGTTTACTCCCATCAAGTCGTGGCAGGAAAGAACGAGCACAGGTATGGGAAGCAGGACGAAACATGTCTTTTTGATTGATCCAGGAATCCTTCTCACACTCAGGTAATGTAAATGTGTATAACTAGGAGTGGATCCAGGAAGGGCTGGGAATGGGAGGGGGACATGCAGTGGTGTGGTCTGACTCCCTCTTCCACAGTGAAGGTCATGTGCTAGTGGCTCCATTTCCCTGTGCCCCAGATGCCTAGGTCCCCTGCTGTGTCTGAGGTATATCTGGAACCCTGGGCTGAGGTGGCACATGCAGGGAGACCAAATGGGGAGCACGTAAGTAGGCTGGGACGTGCCCACTGCTGCTGCTATCCCTAGCTGAGCTGGGGGTAGTGGAAGCCCCTGGACTGCTCCTGCCCTGCTCCACCCCAGAGGCTATGAGTGTGCCAAGTCTCTATTCCCTTTCTCTCAATCATGTTTTCCCCTCTAACCCAGCTGTGGAGAACAGCTGTGCAGAGTGCTGGACAGAGCTGGGGATGGCGGTGTCAGTGGGTGATCCTTGCCCCTTTTCCATTACTTGCTTTTGGATTGCAAGGGACACCCAGGAGGTAGGCAAGGAGCAGGAGCACGTGGAAGGCGGGAATTGTCCACTGATTTGTTTTCTATTACCATAAACCATGCTTGCTGGCCAGGCCCAAATGACAAAAAGAGAGGAGTGGGAGGAAGTCTTCCTAATTTCATTGATAAATGTCAATATCTGTTGTAAATTGATTAGTTGTACCATATGGATTTGCACCAACAGCCTATGAATAGTTACTATGATGTTAAATACAGCAATGACAGTGCTCTATAATGACAGTAGGTTGATATTATTATGTTAAGTGTGAATATTATAAAGTGCTTAGCATTTGTAAAAAAAATACAAAACAAAGATCATCCCATGCCAAAATACTCCATTTGAGTTTCAAAAGCAATCACCATTCAGGGTAAACACCAAGGGGCAGATGTATTTCATTAAATAGTAATATTGTGCTCTGTAGGCAATGTAAGGCTTTGTGTAGAAGTTGCATGAGATTTCGCAGTGATTAATGACAGCACACTAATAACTCAGAGCTAATCACTAATTTCCAATACAAATGGAAGTTTGTGTAGGGAAAAAGTTATTTGCTAGACTCCCTGAGATTCTTGACAGTCTGCCTGCTTGACTGCTGCTTTAAGTGAAAGGATAACACAAAGTCTTTTGTTTTCCTCAGCTTGGGAGACCATTTGGTAAGAAAGAACACAAGCTGTTTGGTGGTTTATTTTTGCTCGTTGCTTGCTTAGGCAGAGAAAGAGCTCTTTTACCAGTAAATGTGTCACCACACACCCCATTTTTGTATTCACTCTGTCTGTGACAAGAAAAGACTGCCTCCACTCTCCTTTCCATTCAACTTTTTGAAAATCAGTGGCATACCATCTGTACCCTGTGGAAGTTCAAGATGAACTTGCTTGCACTTTGGTAAAAAAAGTATTAGCTGTAATACTAATAAATATATTTTTCTCATGTCTTCAAACCTCCCTTTAGACCACTGATTCTTGAGCAGGGTGCCTTGGTATCCTTTCAAGGGTGCTGTGGGGTACCTAACAATGTTAGTACTGTTAGATTTGCAAACAAGATTCACAAGATAAACCTTGACAGGAGATTTCAAATAGAAATCTATAGCTGTGGTCTTTCTGAGTTCTTTGCAACAGAAAAACTGAACTATTATTTTTCTGCAGTCAAAAAAGTGAAAAATAAGCTGGCATTTTCCTAGGGGTGCCTTGAGTCTAAAAATGTTGAGAACCACTGCATTAGACAGTGATAACTTTGGCCCTATAAAAACACTCGGTTTCATAGATTCATAGATTCATAGATGTTAGGGTCGGAAGGGACCTCAATAGATCATCGAGTCCAACCCCCTGCATAAGCAGGAAAGAGTGCTGGGTCTAGATGACCCCAGCTAGATGCTCATCTAACCTCCTCTTGAAGACCCCCAGGGTAGGGGAGAGCACCACCTCCCTTGGGAGCCCGTTCCAGACCCTGGCCACTTGAACTGTGAAGAAGTTCTTCCTAATGTCCAATCTAAATCTGCTCTCTGCTAGCTTGTGGCCATTATTCCTTGTAACCCCCAGGGGCGCCTTGGTGAATAAATACTCACCAATTCCCTCTGTGCCCCCGTGATGAACTTATACATGTTAGATTCCACAGTGAAGGACATTTTCTGTGGGTGTTAATATCAGGCAAAAGATTTTCTACTAGTGGAGAGTTTGAAACAACCTACTTGCAAGGCTTGTAATCCATCTTGCAATGTAGGGAAAGTGACAGGTGCAGCCATGAGTATTAACTCTAGAAGTAAAAAAGGAAAAAAGGGAGGGAAAAATCCCACACAACTACTACCACCATCAGCACCCACCTCAAAAGTTATCTTTGTTACACATTTTGATAAGGAGACCCATGTATACAGAATATTTGTAACATTTCCACTGGACAACTTTAACAGCCCCCTCCCAACATCTGTGTCAGTCTGCCATCCTTACAAGAACTCCATAAAAAGATGGGTGTTGGTTATGTTCCCCAATCTTCCATCTAGTCCCCTATTTTCATTGCATCTTTCAGACATCTTCTTGCTGTACTATTGTCGACTGCATATGTAGTCATATCTGCTCTTGTGTTTGTGATTATGATGCCCACTAGTGGCTTTCTCACAAAGATGACATGTCTTAATTTACTAGTAAAAAGTCACCAAATAGACAAGTAGTGGAGCTTTTCCTTCAGCTCATATGACAGCATCCTATACTGGAACAGAAGTTTGCAGTGGCTGCTCTGGAATTCTTTGTGATCAGTTTCATCATATACTCGGTAGTCAAAAAAAGTTCAAATTTAAGACCCATTTCCCAAAAGGCTTAAGCCCCTACCTTGAAGTATCAAAAAATCATTGCTATGCAGTCTGGAGGCTGTAGGATCAAACACGTAACCAGGCCTGTCATTGCATTCAAAAGGGTGCGACATTTCACACATTTAATGGGCACATCTACATGTGCATTACTGCACTGTAATTATGGCACATTTACTTTAGTACCTGTAATAGGTACTAACTAAATGCGCCATAATCTGTGCTACTGTGCATTAGCACCAGAGCACACTCTTTAAGTGATGCAAATGTGCAGTAGACTAATTCTACTGTACATTAGCACTGTATTTTTGTGCTCCTGTAATGCACAGTAGAATCAATCTACTGTGTCACTAGCGTATTGCGTAGATGCTCCCACTGTCAACTAAACTGCAAGTTTCTAAATCCTTTTCCTTTATTCAGTTACTGATAACCAAGAGTACATGGCCAGAAGTCTGCTGCAACAGATACTTTCCTTCCATTCACACAAAAGTAGAATAGAACAAAAATGAAGTAAAAGGCACTGTTTGCCTTGTACATGTAAAAACTTACGCATAGGAAGTGAAGGTTTAGTTGGCATAATGATGTTTTCTGTATTTCTGTAAGTTTATCTGGTTCATTGCTTTAGGTGCTACGAATTTAACCTTTGAACATAACTACAGATGAAATCAGCCACTGACCATACCAGTTAAGGATCCAAACCTATGCTTGTGTTCAGATACTAAATTCTCTATTTTTAGATGCACCTGAGATGATTCATTTTTATAAATTACAAATATATCAATTATAAATTACAGGTGTAACAGTTATGGTAGTGTCAGAGTTATGTTGTAGCTGTGATGGTCCAGGAATTATGCAAGAGGCAAATATTTCTTCTTGTTTCTGAGAAACACAAATTTCTTAGTGTGATAACTTCTATTGGACGAGCTGCTGTTGGGATAGAGTTAGACAAGCTTTTGAATGTAGGAGCTTATTTTTTGTGTTTGCATTTTTCTGCTGCAGACCTGAAGAATGCCTTGCATTTGAAAGTTTTCCTAACTCTATCCTGACTATGCAGGTGGTCCAATAAAAGATACCAGCCTAAGAAATGTGTACTTCTCAGAAAAAAACAGTTGTAGTTGTTGTGTTGTTCTATTGACTATGCCTTTCCCACATGTTCTTCTTTAAACATATTTTGGCTATGTATATTTGTTAGAATCAACATGAAAATATCCTTCCCCAAGGCCTGATCCAATGCTTCTGGATGTGAACTGCAGAGTTTATGTTAATTCCACCATGCCCTAGACCATTATTTTAGGCACTAGACCATTATTTTATAAGGTTCAATCCAAGGTTTTGGTAAAGATGGACCAGAAACAAAACCATCTAAGGAGCCTAAAAATCCTGATCTTGTTTGTTTGTTTGGGCGTTGTATATTTGTTTCTTAATATATTTATTTTTTCTCTCTCTCAGTCTCTCTCAGGGAATTAACTGATATGGGGCCTATTTTTTATGAAATCAGCAATATCTGCTCAGCCAAGAAATTTCAATATGCAAACCCTCCCAAAAAAACTGCTGAAGGAAACAAACAACAGGGAAGACAACCATCAAGGGCAATGAAGCCTAATCTTAAGCAGGAAAAGTTAAGAAGAGGTTGAAAAAGCCAACTGTTTAAGTTGAAGTTTCCTACAAGGAGTTTTAACTCTGCTCAGTAGAAGACACAGCGATCCACTGATTTTGGCAATATTTTAGAAGTAATTTTACCAGTGATTAAGTGTCTAACTTGCCAATTCAACTTTAGCAAAATCTGACTCACTTTCATTGCCAGCTATTGTGACAGCTTTCCACAGCAATACTAATTAATGGTATCTAGCCTTTGATTTTCTGGTAACAGAAATAGTTGGAATACAGGGGAACTAGCTGCTAAGTAGTGCTTTTCTGCTCAAGCCCCTGTGTTTTAGATTCTTGACTTAAACTAATCTTAAGTAGTGTGAAAATTAACTTAGCAGGAACATTGACCATGGATGTTTTCTCCTTTAGCAGATATTTTCCACTGAATCTGTGGGCCAGAGATGGGCCCTAAGCCAAACCAGCAGATGTTAGGCTTGAAAAAGGATGCTGGACCTAATTCAGTATTTGCAAATGCTCAGATTTGAAATGATCCCTCTGAAATTCAGTGTAAGCTGGGCCCTGATTCTTTAGGGGCTTTGAAACATCCCAGGTTTCACTTTTAAACTGCATGTGCAACGTCTCTCACCACAGCGAACAAGAATCATCAGGAATCTTCTTTAAACTGGCACTAGCATCAGTATTTCAGGAGATCCCTCAAGCCTCAGCTTGGTGGTCCTCCATTTGCAAGTGGGCTAAGGATAGGCATTCAAAAAGCCGGCAGCGGGATGGGGAGGGGCTGCTTCTCCCACGCCGCCACTGCTCAGCCCGGAGAGGCAAGCCTGGAGCTGGCGCGGGGTCAGGGCTTTGGTGCTGGTCCCTGCCTGTACCATGGGGCTGGGGCCTGCTGCTGCTGGGCTGCCGAGAAAGGGACAGCCCTGCCTAGCGGGACTGAGAGACCCACTGGGGGCCAGGCAAAGCCTCTCCACAGGCCAGATCCGCCTAGCACATGAAGTCTGGCTGTGCCCTGCCTGGCTGCTGCAGCTGCAAGGGGGGAGTTTCCCCGAGCCTCTTCCAAGCGGGATTGGGCTCCGGGGCAAGGAAAGCTGCTGCCCACTGTGGGGTTGGTGCTGCGGGAAGGGGGGGCTCTGGACCCTGATGCAACAGCTCCTGACATTATGACGGCAAGGGCCCTGCACCCTCCCGCTGCAGCGGCTGGGCGGGGGCATGGCGCCCCTTGAGGGAGGCAGGGACAAGGGTTATTCCTCCTCCCTCCAGTATCTCACAGAGCAGACAGCAGGGGCCTATTCCTCTGCAGGGAGTAAGTGCGGCCATGAGGCGGGCAAACTCAGCTGCCAGTGGGAGTAGAAGGGAGATTAACCCTCCTCTCTGCCCCCCTCTGCTTCATGGGCCATGGTGCCCCACTGCTGCAGCAGGAGGGCAGGGGGAGCTCCTGGCAGACCTGACTTGGGTCCCTGCCAGTGGGATAGAGAGAGGGAGTTAAATCTCTTCCTGCCCAGACCCATTAGTGATGCGTAGGGGGTGCACGCAGGTACACATGCACCCCTTGAGTGTGGTAGTGCACCCCCTATAAAAAGGCGCCGCTGACACTGTCTCACTGCAAGGAGCTCCCTGCTTACCCCTGCCGTCCTCCCACTGCCAGCACTGCCATGCCCGCCCCCAGCCACCGGGGCATGCGTCGTTCATGCCCAGACCCCTGCCCCTACCTGTCCCTGCTTGGGCTGGGGAGCAGAGGGGCAGGGCCAGCTTGGCTGGGAGGGAGCAAAGAGCCCTGCCCAGCCCAGAGAGCATGCCAGGATGCTGGGGGTCTCTGGTTTATCTTAAACCAACAAGGAGTCTGGGACAGACATTGCATAAACCAGTCTGAGCCAAATCAGTTAAGTCTGATACTACATTCAGCCAGGTTTATCTCAAAATGGTTTCAGTCATTTTGAAACTGGTTTATGTGCACTGAATGTCTGTTCTTTTACAGGTTTAAACCAGTTTCTGATCACTTAAACCAGTTTATGTGTAATGTCTGTCCCTAGCCTAAGGGTTGATGGTTTACCAGTGATGTAGTTATGTGCAGACCAACAGACTTCAGAGTATGAAATGTTGCTTTGCCAGATGCTCATGCACTAACTCAGATATGCTTTACATCTGACATAACCTTATAGTTCAGTACAATATAGGTACAGAGCCACACTGATAACACCTGAGCAGTAGTCTTGTCTATGGGAGAGGGCTCTCAATTCAGGGGCAGCAAGGAGACCTGGATTCTATCTCCAGTTCTGTCACTAACTTGCCTAAAATCAGACAGCAAGTTACTTTCTGCACTGCTCTTTTGCCTCTCAATCTTTTATCTGTCTTGCCTTTATAAGTTCTTTGGTGGCTGGGACCCTTTTATTATATGCTTGTACAGTGGTTCTACAATCTCAGTAGTGGCTTCTAGGTGCTATAATAATAACAATCGCAACAACTAACACACATAAGTGCTTTGTTCTTTATCTGCTCTCCCACCACCTACTGTTGTAGCATGCAGTATTTATTATTAATTTTTCAAGCAGCACAAAATCCAGCAGGGAGGGGGAAAGGTATGTCCCAGTCTTACCAATTAAATTGCTGCATCCAAATCCTTCTGCAGAGAAATGAAAATGTTATTCTGCACTAGGGTACCAGCTGCTTCTTGGGGAATGCTTGTATTTTTTCTATTATATTTTGATATTCATAAACACCCACTGGATTCAGTCACTAGGGGCCAGATTTTTAAAGTATGTAGGTGTTGCCAGCTTGATGTAAGTCCTAGGACTTACTGGCAAGCTGGCAACACCTACATACCTTAAAAATTCCACTTCTCAGATTTCTAGGTCTTTGTGGCTACTAGCCCAAAAAGAACGTGTCTCATTTCATGCATATGATCCTATTCCACCCAGGCAGATACACATACTTCATTCACCTATTCCCTCAACAGGCAGCCTTGTGTGTCTGTATCATGTTGAGATGTAGCTCATATAAAAGGAGAGCTCTACCTAAAAGACAGCATTGAATTTAGTGTGTCAAGTAAAGGGAGGTGACAATTGTTGTAATGGTAGTTATAGCTACCTTTGCTCTAAAGTTTGGGAGTTAAGGCACTTGCTAATGAAATGGGAAACTTGGATTCTAGGTCTACCTCACCTTGAGGGAGTTTAAATCTAAGTCTCCCCCTTCTTAGGAAAGTGACTTAACCCCTAGGCTTCCTCTTATATCTAGCTCAGGTGGAAGGAGAAGACTGATAGTGGCACCAGTACATGAGAATGAGATATGAATTAATACTAGTATTAATAACATTTCATTCCTATTGCTGTATACCACCATGAAGCTTTATTTTTTTCTGGGAACTCATGGTGATTTTCCTCATCTGAGAAAGTAAAGTGGGAACAGCATCTCATGTGATATCAAAGTGGAGCCAAACTTTGACAGACCTTTCAGAGACACTATTAAAACCAGGGCAATTACACGCATACATTTTTTCCCATGGCTTGCCAGAGATCTGCTGCTTTGGAGCAGACTCGATTAATCGAGTCTGCTCTGCACGTGAGCTGAGGCAAACTGTGCTGCACTGCATGCAGTTGTATAAGTGCCGAAATGCGTATCAGTGCACAGAAAATGGCAGTGCTGCGCTTTTGAACTAAAATACCTCCAAGGTGGTTTGCTTCAAAAGCACACTGCCATCATTTTCTCAATGCTGATGCACTTTGCCGCTTATATCACTGCAAGCATCACAGCGCCAGGCACTTTTCAAAGCACCCAGCACTGCAGTGCTTACATGTGTAAAAGTGCCCTATCTATCCTGCCACTTACACTGTTTTCACTACCATTTGGGGGATCTGAACTAGAAGTGCATTTTTGACTACTAAAAGCCCAGATTTCTAGCATAAATGAGCTTTCAGGGCTTGGTATTCTTTTCCAACTCTTAGAATGAGACAAATCTACAGACTGGTCTCCCTTTGAGGACAAAGAACAGCACTTACAAAGTACCCAGAACTGAAGACATTCCTTGTTTAAAACATTGGTAATATATTAAGAAGTCCACTAGATGGTACTATACCACATCCAGAAAGCAAAATCCTAGAAATTATTAGAATATGAACAGCTCTGGTTGTTTATATTCAGAAAGTATTTGACATTCACCATAAACAATTGCAAAATAATCAGGGTACAGAAAACACTAATGCTAATCCTCACTAATGAAGTTAACATTAGAATGTGGGAAATAGAAAGCACAATTACAATAATAAACTGCACTTTCTTTCAGATCATTGAGGAAGATCGTAAGGGAAATGTAGAGTGTGTCTACTACAGCAGCTCTTACATAAAAATAATTGGCAATAGGGGACTGTCTTCAGTACTGAGTTAGATTGAAACTTAATACAAGTGTTGCTCCTAGCCTAACTGCTGGCCATGCACAAGTCTCTAGTCCAAGTGGTATAATCAACTGTAGCTAGCTGGCCTACCAAGAGGTATGGTTTAAGTGCTACATGAGCTAGTCATACAGAGGGGATTCAGATAAAAATGCTTTAGGCATGTCTACACTGTCAAAAGACAGCATCAGATGAAATTGGTCATCTTAGTGCAGGACAAGGTATATGCCAATAACCACCCCTAGGCAGAAAGCTTTTGTCACTTACCCAGTACCACATTACACTGGCCACAATACATCCTTTTGGTATGTGGCAGGGTGGACAGGTCATGCCCCTAATTTAGTCCCTTGATCCTGTAGCCTTCCAAGTAGCTCTGAGGCTGTTTTTCAGTGTGGCTGTTCTCATTCAAACTAGGTAACTTGCATGTAGATAATATGTTAACCCTGCAATGGTGACATAGCCCTAGGAGTTATCAGGGGATGGTAGCCCATGAGCAACCTATGGGGCAGAGACAAAGACAGTAACTTCTCAAAGGCTTTGCTGGCAGATCAAGCTGCAGGCTGTGGTCTCTCTGGATCCTGTAGCAGGCAATAACTCAAAGGCTCTGGCAGATAAATTAGGCAATTTAAAGCAGCCATCGTACTGGGTACAGACAGAAGTGACAATTTTTGCCCAATCTGTCCACAGAAAGCAGTCTATAGTCATGACCAAACACAAGTGCACAGCTGCAGACAGCCTCAAAAATGGGTAATCAGGTGAAAATCTGACCCCTCATTTTGCAAGGTATCGAATTGATATGTTTCAAAACGTAGTGTCCTCTATAATTTGTGTCTCCAGAGCTCCCAGCCTGTCTCTGTTTTCAGAATGGGAGTGGGGAACCCGAGAAAAGAAAAAAAGAATTGTTTCAAACTGGTAATTTATTTTGTGGTTTTTCTGGTTTAAAACTGTGTGGGGTAATGGACTCAGCAATGCAGCCTGGTTTAAACTGCTAGTCTGGGACCCAGTCCAATGCATCCCAACCAAAAAAGCTTGCCTCACCCAGTCTACTTTCTTCTTAAAGAGCATGGAGGGAAATGAAAATTCATAGCCAGAAGAGCTTCTAATTCACTGAGAAGTTTCTTCATTAAAGCACTGAGGACCGGATCCAAAGCCCTTTGAGGTCAATGGAAAGATCCCTGCTGATTTCAGTGTACTGTGGACGTAGTAGCTAGTAGCTAAAGAAGGAGCAGTAAAATTCATACCCCAGTTTTATAGAGTTTGCCCACACTAACAGAGACTTAACTACCAGGGTCTGCACTCTGGGCAGCAGCAGTGACAATAGGGGCTACTCCAGCTGCTGCCCCCCACCCCCAAAGTGGGTGCCCACTCCTCATTACACTATTTCTTAGTAATAACACACTAAGTTATCTGCAGTGGCCAGCTCCAGGCTTGCCCTTCTTCTATGAAATTTCCATTTCAGTATGTTTCACCTTGTTCATTTCTAACAGCATAGAAATACGTTGACATAAAATGTATGCTAAGACTGAATTCATTTCTTCGTAATGGGTTTTGCTGTCTATACAACCAACATGAGAACCAAGCTCAGAAGTGCACAGACTAATTCAGAGCCACAGTGCTCCATACAAGTTAGAAAAATAACATGCTTTAAGTGTTGATGAAATCCATGGGAATTCTCTACAATTTGGGAATCTTAGAGTTCTTTACAGTATGGGTCTGATACAGACTCACATTGCTTCCAGAAGGTTTGGATCAAGACTAAATTCTTAGGGCCAGATTTTCATCTTAGTTTCATAAATGAAAACCTGGAGTAAGTCAAGAGAAGTTGCTCCAATTTTAGCCCTGTGTACATGGGTCCCAACTCTGGGACCTTAAATGTTCAATTTTTAATGAACTGCAAAGGTTTATATTGCCATTGAAAGACAAGTAAATAAGTAGCAGGATACTTAAAAGACTGAAGATACCCTATTTGTAACGGTGCCAGCACAGCCAGCCATAAGCATTTGCTATTTGGATTTTTGGGGGATCATAAGGATCCAAATGGAAGTTGGGGGGAAACATCTTCTAATCTTAGGTTTTAGGACTAAAACCTTCCAAGATAAAATCATCAGTTTCAAGATCATATTAAAATTCAGTTACTTTCAGAAAAGGTAAACAAAAAAAAATCAGCTCTTCCCACTAAATGATCTGCTCTCATCCACTTACCTGATTGAAAAACCAGTTTCACTGTTTCAGCACTGCAAAGCCTATATAGCTCTGCAAGGATCAACTGGAGTCTTTAATGCCTTCTGCATGGTTAAGAAAATTGTTTCTTTCCAGATTACAAGAGGCAAAGATTTTTTGTGATATCTTTTACTGGACCAGCTGTATATTTGGGGGGAGCTGTTGGGCAAGCTTTCAGGCATCAAGTGTCCCTTCCACACATCTTAAAAAAGAGACTGCCTCTAAAGAGTCAATTACTCTAGAAGTGTTTGGAATGTAATAAAACACACCTTTCTAAATAACTTGTATGATCAGATAAAAAGAGAAACTTTCCATTTGAAAACTAAAATAGTGTGAATAATCTACATTGCTATGCTATATATAAGGATCTACCAAAATCATGATTTCACAGATTTCATGGAAAATGTCAAAACTGGCATTACCTGCAAAAGTGGGCAGTATCCACAAAATCCACAAAAAAAAAGTGAAAACTTACTGAAAAAAAATGCTGGCTCCCCAGAAGGAGGCAACAGTCCTTACAACACTGCACTCCAGCCGCACAGCCCACCGGTAGGGAAAGGGGGAAAAGCAGGCTGCTGGCACATGGGGGACCACAAGATGACTGCTGGCCCTATCCTTTACCATTGATTGGCTAAGAGGGCTTCTTTTCATGTGGCCCTGTCCCACTTCACCAATTGGCAGTGAGGAGTGGGGCCTCATGACAGACAGCCCTTGCAACCAGTCAGCGGTGGTGGTAGAACAGTATGACAGACAGCCCTTGTAACCAAACTATGGCAAGGGGCAGAGCCACCGGGGCCCCTCAGCCAATTAGAGGCATGAGACCCTGCCCACAATAAGCCCTTGAAAATGGCATCCAGCCCCACAATCTGCCTGCAAAATCAGCTGGCTGCCTCCTCAAGTTGGGTAGACTACTAGCTACACAGCATGGCTTCCCAGGCCTTCATTGTGACAGCTGGAAGAGTACAGATCCTCCTTTAGAAATGCAGGCCTCTCTGAACTTGAAGGATCATTTCTCTTAACTGGCAGGGCTTAAGGAGTATGGCATGCATCTGATTGCTACTGATCCTATGTTGTAGAAGGGAGTGATGCTCACACATGCTAACTAGTTCATTGCAATCGCTTATTAATCAGCAAACATCTTTAAGAGATCCTCAAATCCATTTATCTTCCAGAGGCTTTAGCAGTTTTAACCCAATCTACTGGAAAGCTTCCCCTGTTGTGAAAGCTGGAAAGTCATGATATAGTTAAACTAATGGTTAAATATAATTTCTTCTAATGAAATTGAAGAACATGTGACATTGCTGCTACTAACAAAGTAATGCAAAAGTTAAAACAGAAAGGTTGCTGAGCTAACGCTGTGATCATACCTGATAGATATATGGCCTGGTTCTCTGTGGCCTCACAAATGAGTTGCCATTCATAGTGTAAAAAGCTTTGAAGTGCATGTACCTTGGAGCAGAGTGCTCCACACTGGACACAGTAGCCACATCCAGATGAGTGTGGATGTTTGATTCCCCAGGGAAAAGTAGCAGTGGTGCAAGGTGTGGCACAACTACTTGTCCCCAAGGAATGCCTGTGCCATGCACGCTTTGGCACATGGCAAGTTACCCTGGATGGGGTAGGGGAGGCTGGGGTCAGCATTGTGCAGGCCCCAGTAGCCTTACCTGGGATCCTGGAGGCTCCTGGGGCTGCAGCAATCCTGCTGGGTGGAGCCTGGGTTGCAACCACAGTACGGCTCCAGGCAGCCCGACTCTACTTTACAGCTGTGTATGCTGCCTGAGTGTGTGCTGTTCTAGGGGGGGTTTCCACAGTATTTTTTTTACCCCTGGATAGCCAGGGGTCAAAAAAAAAACCTGTGGAAAGAAATCCCAATTGTCTATTCACTAAGGACCTGCTGACATCTGTGGGAGACTTTCTGCTAACTCTAATGGGCACCGGGTTGGGCTCTTACAAAGCAGGTAATGCTTTGTACCCATGAAGCATTCATTTTGCATAGGGGTAAATGACTGGAAAAAACTGCAAGACAGGGGAGAATCAGGCCCACATTATTACATTCTAGCAAAACTGCATGATGTGCTTACATTTCTCTCCATTTAACAACATAAATTAGAGGATATTGTCTCTCTCCTGTACTTGACATTCAGATGAGTGATTGGGAACATAATGGGAAGTGTAATTATATAGGTATGACAACATATAATTATTGGGGTAAGACTCATAAATCTTCCCACAGTATTCTATCTCTAACATTCAGATTGTCTGGTCCAGGGTGCCTGAAAACCCAACCCACCTGGCTTAGTAATTAGAGTCAAAACATTTGATTGCAGCTTCAATCTGTCCAATATCCCTCTTTCATTTTCCCTAGTTTCTCTGGGATTTATATGAAATAAACTAATTTGCCTATTGAATAAATATCCACTCTTGGCTGCCCTAAAGTTGGCACAAAAGTAATTGGCTTTTAAATTACATTGTTAACGTGACTCCTTTTTTTCTTTTTTTGATTCTGCAATTTCTATTTTGCTTTTTTTTTTTATGAAGACAAGTGAAATAGTCTCACTGTATAAAGGCTGTATTAGTCCTAAGTGTTCCAACAACTGTCCAGACTTTCATATCCAAAGTCTATGAAGTGGATATTTAGTGAAATTTGATTAAAATCACTGAAATAGTATAGTTCCGTCAACCCCAATGTGCTTTGTTTGGAATATAAATGATATCTAGTGTAAAACTAAATAAACATTAAACTGACAGGCACCTTTGCTGCTTTTGCCCATAAATATCAGAACTAGAGCTGGCAGAGGAGAGCAATAAAAGAATCTCTAATAATGATTAATTATTCCCAATAATATTCTAGATTCTAATACTACTACTAATAATAATTATACTAACATCTAATAATAAGACATTTTTATCAATTGATTAATATGTCAATCAATGTAAACATGCATAAATATCTGCAATTTTGGACTTCAATTCTCACAACACCTCTTACAGCCGTTTGTATGTTTAGAGCTTTTTTATATTTATATGTTGCATCTGCGACAGGATCAGGCCACAGGGATGGCCGTGATGCCCCCTAGTGGCCATGCGGCCTCTGCCTGACTCAGGCTGTAATGTAGCCTGCCCTTAATCACTTTCCTGCCATGCCTTGTTCTTAATAGAAATAGTGTAAGGGAGGCTGCCCATGGACTTTAGAGTGAGTCTGAGTCTGCACAAATCACTGCCATGTCCCTCCTGGACCCCTTTTTTCTCAGTTCAGGCCTCATATGAAATCATCCCTCTCAGCCTATCTGTGCCCCTGCAGGATACCTATAGCTTTAAGGGCGTATATGCAATAAGCCCTTAAAGCTACAGGTATCCTGCAGGAGCACAGGAAGTTCTGTCCTCCCCTACTCCATGTTCCATGCTTTGTTGGTGTTTTCATTCACTGATATCACTTGAGGTTCATTCTGCTTAGCCCTGTTCTGAGCTACCTCTATACTCACAACCCATCTCTCTGGGCTTCTAGACCCTCAGGTCCCCTCTCAGCCCCTCTGTCTGGGCTTTCACAGCCTGGTCACACAAGAAGCCACTACCTGGGCTCTCAGACTCTCTGGTCTTATGCTCAGCCCCTCTCTGGGCTCTTGGACCCCCTGGTCCCACATGCAGCCCCTCTCTGGGTTCTTGGACCCCCTGGCCTCATGTGCAGCCCACATCCAGGCTCACGGGCCCTCTAGCCTACCTCTCAATCTTTCTCTGGCCCCCTGGACCCTCCAACCCAGCTCTCAGCCCCTCTCAGACCCATGGACCCTCTAGTTTGGCTCTCAGCCACTCTATAGCTCCTAGACCATCCGGTCCCACCCCCAAACACCCTCTTAGCTTCTGGACCTCCTTTGGTCCCACTCTCTTTCATCCCTGCCCTGGGCTCCTTCATCCTCTGATCCTGCTCCCAGCCCCTTTCTGGTTCTTTGCTTATAGATCTTCTGATCCCCACTCTCTGGGCTTCTTCACTCACTGCTAGGCCCTACTCTCCACCTCTCTTGTGCTACTGATTCTCTAAGCAGCCATTGAGCCTGCCCTCATCAGAGTAAAGGCTAAACACTGGTGTAACTCAATTAAAAGTACCTGCACCTCCTGGCAAGCACCCTGGTCCCCACTCTCAGTATCTACTGTGCTACCAGTTCTCTAAGTTTGCCTTGAGCTTACACTCAGCAGGCTCTTGTCTGTAGAAGCAAGTCCCTCTCTGCCCCAGGTACTTTCCCTTATTCCCAGGCCTGCAGAGTTGTTTCCTCTGTCTATTCAGGAGCTCTGCTGCTCTGCAGTCAGGAGCTCCTCACTTCGTGGTTCTCAGGGATGGACTGCCTGACCGGCTCAGGCTCAGGGCTTATAAGGCTCAAGACCAGCCCCCTTCTGGTCAGGTAAGTTCCCAATTAGCCCCCTTCACCACCTGCAAGCTGCCCCTCATGCTACTTGCCTTCTTAAGGGGACAGACACATCCTAGTGCCCTGTCACAGTATTTTTATTAATTGGAAAATTAAGTGCATCCACATTGCTGATAAATCAGCTAGCTCAGATACTGGAAGCTGTTTAGCTGTGGGAGCATGGAGTGCAATGAGAGTTAATTTTCCCTGTATTTTAGGAAAATCTTCAGTGTGTACTATCCCCAAAACAGAGATGTTACATGAGTTGCCCAACACCACAAGCAGCGGTGTCCAGTTTAGAATGCAGAAAATCTTGGCTCCCAGTTCTTAAAATTAATGTGAGAAATAAACCCTGCTCAGAGACCCTCAAATCCAACATCTTTTAGTGAATCTTTAATGATGCGAGAGAAGGACTGAGGCATATGCCAATAGGATGTACACTGCATACCAGGGAATTGTATACTGTATACTAGCCCTGACCTCAGCTCCGTATGTCTACACTGACTCTCCAGTGCTTGCACAGTTGCCATCTAAAACTAAGCCCCACACCCTCGTTCCAGTTCTGCAAGTTCCAAACCCAAAAATTTGACAGTGTGGACACTCCTGAGGCACTCCCTACTGATGCTGTCAAGATCTTGAGAGCAGTAGCAAGACTGCCCCAGGAGTATTGTCTCACTTCTGGGTCTAGAAGGTGCAGAAATGGAGCAAGTTGAAGAGGCTTTGTTTTCAGCAGCAGCGTCAAGAACAGCCTGGAGCCAGCATAGATATCCCTAACAGTTTTATCAGTGTACCCATAATATAAAAAGCACCCTAGCAGTAAAAAGTGGATGGGGCCTGATCACAGATAATTTTTAGGGGAGCTCAGGAGGTTTAGTATCTATTTGTGTATTATGAATTTTCATTTACTTGACCATGGATATTTTATTACATTTTATAATGGTTACCTAAAACCTATGGTGATTATTTTTAAATAGAAACTACCACAATTGTTATACCTAAAAGCTAATTCTGCATAGTGATGCAAAGCACAAAAAAAGAAGATAAGTTGACAAACTACAAATATGCAGACCTCTTGTGTGCTTTCTGCTCAGATATATGACTTGCCTCTTCTCAATGTTCTTGAACTCCTTTTTGATCATTCCTTCTACCAGGATTGCACTGAACTCCATTGTCAGATCTTTATGTTGAATGAGAAATAAATAAAAGTGAAGCCTTCACAACTTGTGATCATTAGTGTACCCATGGTATTTTTACAAGATTAGAAGAGTAAACCCTGGCATTCTGGCCACATTCCAGTGTGAATAATTACAGTCTGCTTACCAAAAAATTTCCCAGTTAGAGAAATTATTCTTCTGTTCCTGCTTGATACAAAGTGTTGCTGTTTCACTAAACAGCTGCTGCATTCCATCCCAGAGCAGGCATATCTTGGATGGGTAAACTATTTGGTTTGGGGAACATTTTAGAATCCTGCTAGGAGAAAGATTTTATTACAATGAATGGTCACTAGTAGCTACTACCATTATGGGTACATTTGAATGTTCATTTGAACATCCCTCCTCTGTCTTACCCCTTTCAGCAGTTCATTTCTTTCACCTAGAAATTGATATTTTCTTTGGTCTCAGGTTATTATTTTTGGAAAATTCATAACTTTTGAGTGCATGATATATCAATATTAAAATTCTATTAAATAGTTCACTTGTATGTATCATAGTGGGTGCATCTACATGAGACACTACTACACAGTCATTACTGCACATTTATTTACTTCTTGTATTAGCAAGTACTAAAGATATGCGCAATAACCAGAGGTAGTGTGCAGTAGCATTGGAGAACATATTTTAGGTGACGCTACTGCACAGTAGCCTAATAATAATACTGCACAGTAGTGCATTAGCACTGTCCATGCTGTGACGAGCTGCAGTTTAACTGTTCGTGTTTCACTGCATGAGCCAAACTATAACTAAAGGAGGTTGGGAAGAAACTTTCCCTATTGGAAAATGACTCCAAGAAAATCTATTGCTTGCTTTCTTACAACTCCCTATGTATTGTTCACTGTCAGAGAGAATACACAGGATTTGACGGAACACGGCTTTCACCAGGCATTTGAATTCCTGAATTCCTATATTTTAGTATGGCTCATGCTCATTGTTTTGTATGAAATGTAGAGAAGAACATGGTCTCTGCCCAAAAGTCTGTTCAGTGCCAGTTGTTGGATGAAAGTCAATGCAGCTTTGTGAACTGAATGAAGAGATAGCAGCATATATGATTTTCTGGGACTTGCTTCTCACAATTCAAATACATCACTTTTTGCACTTCAAGTCTTCCAGTGGAATCATTCAACTACTTCTGAAACCATGAGTTCCCTTCAGCTGCCTACTGGGTTTATGCCAAACTAAATGGCTGGATTAAAAAATTATTTACCAGCACTCTTACTAGCTGCTTCTTTTCCTTCTCCAACTCTACTTCCTTATTTTCCTTATTTATCTGTCCTGTCTGCCCTTCAAACCTCTTTCTCCAGTTCTTTTCGTAGCTTTTCCCTGCCTCTCACCAACTCTTACTCCATCCAGAATCCTTTGTTCTCATTTTGTCCTTAATCCCTCTTTCCTGTTTCTCTCCCATCCCTTCTCTTTCTCTCCTTTTTATTTTCTCCCCAATTCTTTTGTTTTTTTTTCTTTTTCATCTTATTGCTTTGACTTTCTTTGTGACAAACTTTCCTCCCTAACACTGCACCTGCTTTAACATTCCAGAGATGCTTAGGCACTTTGCATTTTAAGCTTAGGCATCCCAAAGGCATATTTTTATATTTTGTACAGGCATGAACCTGCTGTGTGCTTCTGCTAAAACAAAATCCTTCAGAGGTAAATAATCACTTGAGGAGACAGCTGTAACTAGTAGCATAACTAAGGTAGGGTGACCGGGACAGCTGCCCTAGGTGCCTACTTGCAGGTGGGGACAGAAAAAAACAGCTGTAACCCCAGCCATACAATCATGCTGGCAGTGAGACAGCATCCAGAAGTCACCACTGGCCCTGTGTGTGGCACTTGCCCCAAGCACCTAGCTACATTGTTATGCCTCTGGCTGTAGCTATTAAGGGTTACACTGAATGCCATGCACAAAGCTAGGCTTAAACTTTTCTATGAAAGCTACTGTAACATAGGCCACTTTTTCTGTTTTCTTAGAGGCTGAGTGCTGATAAAATGGACAAAAGGTCTAATACCTACCCTATACAGAGAAAGAAATCAGTAAGCAAATCACAACCACAAATGGAGAAAATTGTTTATTTGTTGCTTCTAAAACAAAGGGACCTGCTAGAAAATATTAGTTTTCAAAAAGAAGATTTTCAAAGATAAGTTTCAATATTCCCATATGATACACATAAGAGAAGAGGAAAATGGAGAAGACAACATCAGAAACTATTTGTCTTCCTCTGTGACCACCATACAAGTTACCAGGAGACTACATGGAGTCCCATTGGATACAACTTGCTGGTTTCAGTCCAGTTCCTAACAGTTAAGTGTTCAAATTCTAATACTCAATGTCATAGATATCATTAATTGGAACTCCTGTTTGTATTCTCATACATATGAGACACATAGGCGGTCCATGGGGGTCCACACGCCCCCCCTGTGAGTGAGCGCTCTCAGCTTAGGCGATGGGGCAGGGTCAGGCGAAGCACTGGTAACCCCCAAGAAGTGCCATTGGCACTTCTGGGCATGCTGCTGGCACTTCCGGGCTTAGCATCCGGCTGGGGGGCACCCCCCCCACAGTTGGCAATTGGCTGCGGGGAGACCGCCCCTGCCGCCAACACTGTCATGGCCGCCTGCAGATGGTCCCCACTTGGCCCACCCTTGTTGCCGACACCCACGTTGCCACCTGCAGGCAGTGACCATGCCCCCCCCAGCCTCAGGATGCACACGTCGCCTATAGTCTCACATGTTAGGAAGCTTTACTATTAGAAGTTGCCATTTGGAGATAGACCTAAGGGCTTAAATCCCTGTCCAATTAAAGTGAAAGGGAGTTTTGTCATTGACTTTGATGGGACTAGGATATCATCTGTGGTGTATTAATGACATCTGTCTTCCCCTGTGCATGCTAAAAAGAATATGACCACTCTCTAGATGCCATATAGCAGCAGTGAGCAAAATGGTGGATCTGGCTGGTAGTTGGATTCCATTTTCCAGCAGCCCCTGCCCACGTTGCTGCAGCCAGTTTCCATGGAGACCCCAGAAGCAGCTGCATTATGACAGCTTGGGTGTGGGGTTTCCATGGAGACCAGCCCCAGCAGCGCTGGCAGGGAGCGCAGCTGGGCAGGGAGCTACTCTGGAGCCTGGATCTTGCAGTGGTGACAGCATCCTCCAGAGCTGGGGCAGAGCCACAATCCACTGCCTGCATGGCCGTGCTTGAGGCATGTGGGCAGTGGATCACAGTTCTGCCCCAGCTTCAGATCATGCTGTCACCACAAGGTCCCAGCCTCGGAGCATCTCCCCGCCCAGCTGTGCGCCCTGCCAGCACTGCTGGGGCCAGTCTCCATGGAAAGCCTGGCCCTGTGCCATTATAGCACCACTTCTCCTGGGGTTTCCATGAAAACCAGCTGCAGAGACATGGGCGGGGGCTGCTGGGAAATGGAGTCTGCCGTGGGCCTGATCTGACCCACAGGCTGGACTTTGTCTGCCTCTGCCATATAAGCTGGTACTTTTCCTGAGAGTGTTTTTTCTTTTAGGTGTAATGTTTAGCTTTATTATCACTCTGCTCGAGACAAGCCTATGACCAGGGAACAGGTATGCTGAATGCCCACACCATATTATGAGGGGAAGTTTGTACTGTAGCTGCCAGCATTACAGTTGGCTCCAGCCATCTTTCACAGACCTGAACTCTAAATTCTCTCCATAAATTTTAATCTATAAAATATTCTAAAACTTCATATGAAACTATTAGAACCTTGCATGCCACAGATGTGACTTTCTGGCTTTGCTAATCATATATTATTATACTATAAAAGAATACATTTTCTATGCCAGTTTAAAATTTGTGGTTCTTTTTGACCATATTGAATATCTTTCAAAGAAGTACGTTTTACAATCAGCCCAGGAAATTACTTCACTGGTAAGATGGATTCATGGAATGTTTGAAATTAAACTTATTTATATTTGTGCCTAGCTGAACAAAGCTTGGGGGGGTAAAAAGACAGTCCCATTCATTTCACTGAATAATGAGCTAGTATAGAAGCAACAAAAATTTTTAAACAGAAGGCAAGGAAGAGTGGCACCTCAGGGCATTTATACACATACATTTTCATGCCTGGATGCACCAGAGATCCGGCACATTGGAGCAGATTCGATTAGTCAAGTCTGCTCCACACACAAGCTGACGCACCCAGTGCTGCATTGCTTGCAGTTGTATAGGTGGCAAAATGCCACCTATACAGCATGGAGAAAATGGTGGTGGTGCACTTTTGAACTAAAACACCTTCTATGTGTCTTAGTTCAAAAGTGGACTGCTGCCATTTTCTGTATGGTGATGTGCATTTTGTCACTTATACAACTGCAAGCAACACAGCACCAGGTGCTTTTCAAAGTGCTCAGCGCTGCAGCACTTACAGGTGTAAAAATGCCCTTAAAGAATAATTCATTCAGAACTCATAGCCTAAGAAAGTTTATGCTTTTCTGAACAACCTAGTCTTCAACATGCTACTTTACCCTGCTTTCTTCCTGACTTTAGAGTAAGGGTGAGATTACATGTTACAAGCAGCATGCAATATATAAGGACACTTAAAAATTAAATGATTTTAAGGACACTTAAAAATTAAATGATCTTATACTCAAACTTGTTAACAAGTGCTAAGTGCCCTCTAGCAATCTTAACGTTACACCACTTGGAGCAAGGATTATCTTTGAGCTGTGCTGGGCAGCTCAATTTAGCTTAACTTCCCGCTGTTTAACAGAGATAAAACAATCAATTTCTGGTCATTCAACATCCCAGGAGATACCACTCCCAGGTGGACTAGCTGGACTCTGATGCCCCTTCAGTGACAGGCCAGACAGTGGAGCAGCAGCTGGTAAATAAGGAAAGGGGAGAAGTGGGGGAGAGGGGAGGAGAGCTGCCAGGCCCAAAGGGAGCCCAGCAGGAGGGATCAGGGGGGGCAAAGGAGGTAAGGGGGTGGGGGAGAGTTCAGGGAGCTGCTGAACTGCAGGGGAGCTCAGTGGGACACAGACACACATATATACCCCCCCACACACACATACACACAAACCTGCCAGCATCCCCTCTCCCTATCCCCAGACTTAGTTCTTAATTTCTGTCACAATCTAAGGAAGTCAGGAAGGTATATTTTCCTGAAGAGAGCTAGGTGTGGGGGTGGCAGCTGGACATCCTGGAACAAATACCAGTTATGTAGGAGCAGCCTTCCTTGGAACAACCAGAAATCTAAGAAGTGCTTAGTGTATGGATTGCTTCCATAAGAAAATGGTAGTTGAGAGATCTATGTAAAGCAGAATAGGAGCCAGCAAGAGCAAAATACATTTGCTGTGGAGGAAAGCCTGGTAGAAAGGGTTAGAAATGAGACCCAGGGGCAGAAAGGTGAAAACAAATTCAAGGAAGAGTAAGATTTAGTTTGGTGAGACTGCTTGTGATCATGAACTTAAGAAGGCAGAACCCTGAATGGGGGAGTGAAGACTAATGCAGGTCAAGGAAAGGAATGAAGCAAATGTGTCATTAGGAGCTCAAGACCGAAGATGGACCTAAGTTTTAGTATGTGGTTTTGTCAACTCTTGAGATTTTTATCATGATTTTAGCATGAGTCTCATGTTATTCAATGTTTCTTAAAGATGGAGGAGTGATTATGTGAGAACCTTTGCTTTCATTTAAAAAAAAAAGCCTTGCCCTTATAGCTAGCAAAGAAAACCCTGTGACTTAAGTTCTCCCTAACAATTGAGAAACCAGAAGACAAACAGAAAGACATACACACACCTTTGTAAAATGTCATGTTTTTAAGAGAGAGGAAAGGATTTCTTGGGGTGATATCTTTTATTGAACCAACTGTGTAATTGGGATACAGTTAGACAAGCTTTTGAATGCAAGACATTTTTTTTCAGGTCTCTGATCACAGGAAACCAGACACAGCATAGGCATTTTTTCATGATTCTTTGAGGTCTGACTCCTTATTTTGAAAGCTTAACATTGATAATAGTGTATGTGGAGTAGTGTTTTTTCAGTGAAAATACAAGAGAAAGGGAAAGCCATAGCCAGAGGTGAACAGGACTCTCAGGAAGTGATTTCATCTTTTTTTTTTTAATCTTACATGTGTAACACTTCACTCCAATTGTTCATTCCTTACATTATCAACAGTTATGATCCACTGCTTGGAATTTTCAACACATATGAGTTCACAAACCACTTGTGAATGCTGCAGAAGTATTTAGATGGCATTATAATGAGATAATTAATCATATATAATATGGTCATCTATAAGAACAGCTAATTCAGAGTTCTCTGATTTCCTGCTGTGAATCACAGGTGATAGATTTTCCTCCCTTGTTACTATTTTTATGCTGATGGTCCAGGTAATTGAATGTAGAGTCTTTCTTCAAAAATAAAATCAGTCAGTTATGAAGGGGACTGGGAAGGAACAAGCTTTCTCCCTGGTATTAAAGGGACAATGTTGAATATATTTTTAACACTTTGGATTTTGTTCAACAGAAAAACTTTAAATGCAACGTGGTGATGGAAAAACTGTGCAAATAGGTTAGAGTATTAGAAAAAAGACAAAAGAGGAATAGATGTTTAGAAACAGGGATTCCATTCCTGACTTATGCAGAGGACAAAAATTCACTGGGCAGTAAGCCAGAGTCTCCAGCCAGAATCTTTGAACATTAATGAAAATTATTGAATAGATCTTTTATATATATACATCATTATGTTGATAGTAGAGATAATAATTTATAAGAATTGTCATATTAGTTCCTTTGTAAAGAGGTAATAATTTCAATTTCATGTAATTCCTGTTTACTCCTCCTATCCCAACAATAGTGCTTCCTGCCATGTCATGTATGTATCAGGGATAAGATCCCATTTGCGTCATTACTATTTGCCAATGCAAGGGGAGTCCAGGAACATGAGCTTGGGTTCCCCCTGCACCAGCAAGTTGAAAGCCAGATGCCCACAGTTTAGTAAAAACCAGTGCAGTCCCAGCCTGGAACTGACCATTCACTGCACTGGGGCCAGTTGAAGGCTATGTTGCAGTCCCAGAGCTGCGATCAACAATCAGCTGATTGTGGGTCCCAGCCTCAGGACTTCACCAGGGCCAATTCAAGACTCCAATGGGGTCCCAGGGCTGGGGCTAACCATCACCTGAGTTACCATCATTGTTAGTCCTAGCCCTGGGACTGCAACAGAGACAGAGCCTCTGGTGGGGCCCCAGGAATGGGACTGACAATCAGCAGACTGTGGGTCCCAGCCCCAGGACCCCAAGCACAGGGATGTCAGAAAATCTTGTGTTAGGTCCCAGTGCACTGGGTGGACTAGGCAGGGAGGAAGAAACTGTCTGCTGCTGTGCTGTCCCTTGTTGAGCCCAGCTCTGCACAAAGCCTGGCAAGAGTAGACAGAGGAGGCTCTGAAGCTCCCCGCTGCTCACTCTCACCTCTGTCCCTGGGGCAGCTGGAGCAGTGGCAATGGTGGGTAAGGGTGGAGAAAAGAAAATGGGAGGAGAAAGGAGGGAGGAATTCTTACTTGCTGTGTGAACTTAAGAAAAAATCTGTCTGTTTCTCCCACAGCTTGGTTGACTGAAAGGGAAGGGTGCTTCTGCACTGCTGCACCATCTCTTCCCTTTATGGCAATGCCATAAGGATCTCAGGAAACTACAAATTAAACCCTCTTACAGCATTTATAGACATGCGCGGGGGGGGGGGGCAGCTCTTTAGAGTGACTTCAAGAACTGCTCTAATTAAAGCACCTGGACTGTCATGTATATCAGTGTCCCCACACTGAAAAATAGCAGCAGGGGCACTTTAACTAAAGCTTGTGAATGAACTTTAGTTAAAGTGCCCCCACTGCCATTTTCCAGTGCAGAGACGCTGATACACATGATGCTGGAGCACAATTAATTACAGCACGTCAGAGCAGCCTCCCTGCATGCGTATAGGCACCCTTAAGATTCAACTCTCCCTCAGCCTCCAGGTCTCTCTGTCTGGTGGTCTCTTAACTATTCTGAGCCTCTCTGGCTTAACCAGTTACAAAACTTTAAAATCAGCCTTTGTTCTAAATTTCAGTCTCCTCTATGTTCAGGGCCTTTCTTAGAGTCCTCTGGTGACTGACTCGAGTGATTAGGTAATAGAATTTTCCATTATGTTCTCTAGATTCTCTGTTCATACATGTTCAGGGATGGATCCAGGGAGGTTGCAGTGGTGCAGTTGTACTTTCAGTATGTTCTCTCATTCGTGCTCCACCCAAACTTTAAAAACAACTACCTGAGAGGAGCAGTGGCATTTCTATTCAGATAGTGCTGAGAGAGTCAATTGACTTCATGGTCATTATCATTTCCCTAAATCCTGTTAATCTCTCTCCCCTCCACACAGGTGTTAATGGTCTTGATGTTTCATTCTTCAAACTACCTTTCTTCTGCAATGTTGCTGTCTATTGGCCATTCCTGCTAATGTCTCTCTACTATTTTACTATTTTTAGCTCTAGCTAAAAACCTTAACTCAGGTGTAGTAATAACAACTCAGGTATAAAAATAACTGATGGTGAAGTATTGCAGACACAGTCAAGATGTTCAAGAAGGCTAGATTTTGTTTTATGAATCTGAATAAGAGTTACATTTAACTACAATGACAGAAGGACTAATAATACAATATCCTTTGGTTATTTTCTGGCCTAGTCTGTTTTGTATTTTAAAATTTTATACAAACTCTAGCAAATTTGTTCACATTCCAATAGTTATATTTTTTTTACTTTGATCTTAAACTGAATAATGTAGCACTAGCCCCCTACCATATTACTAAAGAATCTAGTGTCTCTTTAACTGGAGAAAAATATGTGTTGTGTTATATGTGCCACAACATCTGCACCCCGCTTTTCAAAATCCTAGATGCAACCTTGTGTATGTCAATTCCATTCCTGTTAATGTCTTCAAATACATTTTCCTAAGAGCATATTTAAATACTAAGCTAATGAAGAAAAAACAATCTGACTTCTCTCTGTGGAGCCTGCCCTTTTCTCATTAGGTGTATTTGCATTACATACACAAAGAATATGGGCCAGCATCAAACAGAATTCTCCTGCTTTTTTTTTATTGTCCACTGCTTCATTTTAGCCTTATTTTAATATGATCATATATTATGGGCTGTTTTAATTAAGTATAAATTTGTACAATGTATTATCTTAGTGTATGTTTTAGCAAAAATGATCAATCATATAAATGTTGTTTTATTATATAGAATGTTTATTGTTCGTTTTCTTGCATTGTGTCAACACTTTATAGCAAAAGCTATAAGTAAACTACGACTACTGACTGGAGAAGAGCTTTTTTTTTTTGACAGCAACTTATGGATATGAAATTAAGAAAGAAGAAATGAGGAAAGGGGAAGTCCTTGAGAAGTGATGCTGACCAGGAGTCCTGAAGAAAAGAAGCTGACAAAGAAAAATAATCTAAGAATTTATATTATAAGTATTATTGAAGAAAAATGAACTGTTGTCAGAAATCAACTGGCATGAACATAGAGATGAAAATAGCATCAGGAAAGGTTGTATGAAAGGAGTAACAATGACTCATCATAGTAGGGGACAACCAGCAAATGGACAGATATTGTACAGCAAGTCAGTGGGAGGTCAGCTGCTGAATAATCAAACTAGTAATGTATCAAGAAAGCTTCCAAAACTTCTGCTGTGATGTCACCAATAACCTTTACTTTACCAGTGATGTGATGACCCTATGAAGTTGTCTTAACTGGTCAGGTAAGGATTTTCCCAGTGGAGGATATTCAGGAAGTGGTGGCACAGGACTCACTGCCACCAGGGTATTAGAATATTATTACAGCCCTATTATTAGGGCTGTGTGAAGCTTTGGCAACCAATTTGCAACAGAAAAGATTCATCCCGATTCAGCAACCGAATCTCCGAATTTGAATCAAATCAGGAGACCAATTAAAAAGGCCGAATCGAACCAGAAGCGGCAGCAGGGCATAGCCCCCACTCCCAGTGCTGCCACGCCTGCATCCCGCACCTCCCTCCGCCCCCCTCCTCAAGTCCCGCACCCACCCCCACACTGGCAGCTTGTCCCAGCCCCAAACGTAGACCCAATCATTCTCCCCCACACCCTTTCTCTCCCCCCTGCACCCACCACAACAAACTTACCAGCTGGAGGCAGCTGTGTCCAGCGTGGTGCAGACTGCTACCTGTTTAGTCTATGGCTGAATCTCTGAAGTGGCACCAAATCTTTGAATCTGATTCAACCAAATCGAATCGGGGCTGTGATTCGAATCTCTGAATTGAATCACTGTCCCTCTGAATCAGCCAAATTCGAATCCAAAGCAAATACTTGCCGCTTCACACAGGCTGTTATGCTGCAGCATTTCCCAGCTGTTGAGGCTGCTCTAACTGATATCATAGCCCTGACTGTACATTAGCCACCTTAGAAACAAGGAATTCTCAATATGCATAAAGCCTTCCTTCCCCAGCTCCTAGGCAGACAGATGTTCAATTAGACATAAAGACTGGGAATTTTTCTCCCCAGATGCATTGTGGGCATTCAAGTGAAATTAGGATTAACAAAGAGAGAGCCTCAATGAAACACTGTCCCCTCCCCATTGCTTAAGCTTCACTGTATGTTATCTATGATATCATCCCATTCTTCTGTTCTCAACAGTATATTCAGGAAAAATAGACATGGTCTAAATTTGAATCCAGTCTGTAAACAGATGGAAAACTTTTCAACACATCATTAAGCCCAAAAGGCCAGAAGCTGGGTTTTTTTCTTGTAACTTATCTTCAATGACACTGTTTTCATGTGATCTAGGTGTCTGTGTTGTCAATAATAATAATAATAGCTCACAAAGGTATCCTTTTCTCAGACAATCCATTCTTGGATTCAGTTATAACCATAAAGAAAGCTACTGCTATCAGTTATAAAGTATTGTGTGACATTTATGAGTTAGACTGATTTACTGTAAATTGGCTTTTTCAAGCATAATAAGTAGTAGTTTGGTTTGACACACTAAAGTAAATCAATCAAGCAATCTCAAGTTGAAATTTCATACCACACTTTGTAGTGCTTTTGCAGAACTTAAATTAGCATTTTCAACTATAATTTATCATAGGTATTGTTATTTTAGCTTTCAAGAGGACAAAGAATGGCATGGTATAAAAATTCAATCTGAGATTGCTTGATTGAAGGGTTTTTAAATAATGTTGCCTTGTATAATATGTAAGTGTTACATTAGCTTTTGAAAGTTAAAAGCATAAATTTAAAATAAGACTATTTACAGTGGTACCTGCTAACATCCCTATCATCTGAAGTCAAATAAATGTGCTGTCGTCTCTCCAGATACATAATGATGCATAAAATCCCAGGGCAAATGGAGTAGTATCAGGTCTCACTGATTTCTCAGGAAGCTGTAAAATGGTAGACAATGCAACTGTCTGCTGCATTTAAGATGGAAAGTCACTCTTAGGTATAGAAGAGAAGGCAGATAAATACACTTGATTTTAGAAAAGATTTCATGGGACAAGTCTCTCATGTTTCTAAAAGGTCCTGAAGCAACCATGGTGATTCTCACAACAACAGTCTAGTGATAAGTAGGAGCATTATTCGAGAGTCACAGTTAAAGGACATAGACTGAGCACTGTGTACTCGGCAATTCCACAGCTTTGGGAGTTTGTATGGAGCCCATTCTTTGCTGTTGGACAGAACTGCAGAAGTTAAAGTTTAAGATATTTAAGAAAAGGAAGACCAAATTCTCCATTTGTGTAGATTCATGCTGCTGGCCCTCCTGGGGCTTAATTTTAATAAGGCTCTGCTAATTTACCTCAGTGGAGAATCTAGATTTAAATGTTATACTTGAGAATGTTATCCCTATATATGAGAAGGAAGCCTAAATGTGAATAAATTGCAAACCACCATTCATATTAAACTGCAGGCAATTATGAAACAGTTCTGTGAGGGCTGAGAACTACTCCATTTATATGAAACCTAATGCTGGCAACTTCAGTGTTTGTAGTGCTGTTTTACCACTGATCACATTAGCAGGAAGAACTAAGTCATCTTCAACCTGCCTCCAGCACCTTCTCCAGTGCCAAAAGTATGTCACTCAAAGCCTACTGCTTGCTCATTGACCATTTCTACAAGGCAGTTGTATGCTTTCATTTCAAGGGTACAGACAATTAAATGTAAAGGACCAGATGCTGCCACCATTTGTTAATAGTGGCACTTTTTTCCACTGATGTATAAGAATGGCATAACAGAGCCGTTAGGAGCAGTGAACCTGAAAAGCCATATTAACTATAGAGTTCATCCACTAAAGTCAGGTCTATAAAAGAAACAGTTTCCCAGAACAGCTATGCCTATATAATTGTACACGTAAATCTTTGTAGGCAGGATGTTCTAGTGGACTGAACACTCCAGTCAGTAAACCTTAGTCCTATTCCCACCCAGCCACTGGTCTGCAGGCTTCCCTGGGGCAAGTCCCTGCTTTCTATGTCTCTAGTTCCCCACTTGTAAAATGGAGATAATGATAACACCCTCCTTAAAGAGTGCTTTGAGATCTACTGATCGTAAGACTTAGTGATTAAAGTAGATAGTGGGCATGTCTACACATGGAAATGCCGATAGATGGGTTCACTCTGCAGGAATAGTTCTGGAGCTCCCCCTGGCTCCCAGGGCAGCCAGAGATGGTGGGGACAATAGGAGTTGCAGGTAGGGAAGGGTGAATAGGAGGGGAGGGAAATTGTTGCTGAGCACACTGGGGGAAGACAACGGGAATTCTTACCTGATTCAGGGACCTTAAAAAGACCCCAGCTACTGTTCCTGTGGTGGTGTCTGAGAGGGAGGGTGTGGGAACATGCCACTGGATCCCCTCTGGATCCACCCCTGGCTGGGTCTAATACTTCCCAGTCTTTCTTAATCCAGTCTGGAATGGGAGAGTCTGATAATAAAAGCCCAATTCTCCATTAAATACACATCCTAAAGTCCCACGAATTGAAATTAGACTACCATGACTTTTGGCTGCAAAATAAATAATTTAGGTGCTTTCTAGGGAGACTGAAAGGAGGCCAAATAAGAAAAAAAAGGGGTGGGGGATGGGACATGAAAAAATATAATCACCAAAAAAAGAATTGGGCTGTATACAAGATCTGGCAGCTATATGCAAGATATGTTTAATTGAAGAGGTTGGAAGGCATCTGTTGAAAATTGGTTAAATTTGAGGTGCAGATGTTAAAGAAAAAATTCATTTGGGGTTTTATTATGCTAGAATAAGACACAGAGCAGGCAGGAAGACACTGCATAGATTCCAAAGAATAGCAGACATCCATGTTTCAAATCACGTTCTCTTCATCCCTGAAGCAAAGGACACAGTATAGCAACAGGGTGATGTGTTTGTTGCCACATCATCTGTGAAGTTACTCAAACAAGAATAGCAAATCTGAAGCAGCAGCCAAAATCCTTCTCAGTGTAAAAAGAAGAAAGAACCTCAGTGAGCAGAAAAACAGCATGTTCCAGACAATAAATTGATAAGAGATATTAAGAAATCAGGCCAGAAAGGGCAGAGGAGTTACATGGAGACTTCTTAAACTTGGATGCCAGGAAGGCAAATGATTCCCAATGAAGTTGTTGAAACAGTAACCAAAAGAATCAAAGTGGTTAAAAAACATAGTTATTGTAGGTGTGACAGAATAAAAAAAAATGCAAGCGTCCATCCTTGTCCATGGGGTCGAGTCCAAACCAGGATTCAGACATTTCCATTTTACGGGTCAAAACGTTCCCTGATTTTTGAACAGGTTTGCCAATAACTGAAGATGTGCTTTGGTGTATTAAAAGTAGTGGTTTCAGTTCATGTCTAATGTATCTGTGTCCTTTAGTGGAATATGAATTTAAAATAATAATGATAGTCATGTTACAAAATGTCTCTGGGCATCTTTGCCTGTTTTTATGCTCATTAGTCTTAGGATAATCCCCAAACATTTGGCAGCTTTGAGATCTGAGGTGAAATAAACAGCTCTGCTGGTGACTAGTAGTAAAAGTGAAGATCAGTTCATGGCTCACAGTTAAAAGGAGCTCTTGGCATCACATTTTTCAAAGAACAATAAGGACCAACTAATTATATGGGCTCTCTGTTTACAGCTGTGTTTGGGGTTTAGTGGTTGTCTTTGTATTTGTGTCTGTGTGTGTCTAGGCAAAAGGGTAAAATTAACATTTGATCATATTTGTGATAAAGTACACTTATTTAGGCATCCTTTAAATGAAACTATTTGTCGCTCTGTACAAAGGATGAAAACAAACAAGGCAACTGAGCAAAGAGCAACAGATGTACAAAAAAAAAAAGTACATGAGGAAATCAATTAATATAAAAGTACCAGCTATGTGCCTACTTAAGGATCCGTTTCTTCTGTCTTTCCTCACATTCAGTAACATTGTAGAGTCCAGTCTTATTGGAGCACAAGACTTATTTACACAGGTCACTACTTAACTCATGTGAGCAATTTCATCAAAATGTCTCCTACAACAACAGTTCCACTGTGGTGGGATTCTGTGCAGTGCAAGGTACTGCATCCACATGAGCATAACCAAGTAATAAATAACCAAGTACTAAATGATAGTACAGTAACCAGTGTTACTGTGCAGCAGCATCCCCACAGTTTTTTTCAGATGCTACTGTGCAGTAGCATCACATCACAGTGCCTGCCAATGCTACTTTGCAGTAGCATCTCGTGTAGACGTGGTCTTTGTGAGGAAGGATTACAGTAATGTATTCTCAGTAAAACCCTGACTCAGCAGAGCATTGCAACAGAGCTAAACTGCTTTAATTAATCAGGATGAGATTCAACATGTGCTTAAGTACTTTGCTGAATCAGAGTCTCCTGAAAATCGTTTTTTCACCTAGAGGCTTGAAAAAGGCTGTCCTAGAAAGCTGATGCCACACAGCCATCCCTCATGACTTTCATTCCTTCAGAAAGATATTTTTCGTCTGTAACCTAAGTCTTGTTCTATCCTCTTGCCCCTTCATGGGATGTCATTTGTTCTGCTGGAATGGAATAGTATCACAGATGCAGGATGCTGACACTGATATGGCAGAAAATGTAGATTATGCTAAAAGAACTAAGCATAACGTTTTGCACTTTATCTGTGGTTCTCCATCAACATTAAAGACAAATATCAGATCATTCCTAATGCAAACAGACTTGGAATTCCCTCTCTGCAACCACTATACTTCTTCCCCAGGAGCTCAGTAACACTTCTACCCTCGATTTGAATTTCTCTGTCAATTTAGAATTGAAAGAAACTAAACAACTTTTTTCTTTCTTGTTTGTTTACTTCATGCATCAGACAACACGTTGTGCATAGTCAATTAAGGACTGATCCAAAACCTATTAACAGCAATGAGTCTTTCAGCTGAGTTCAGTGGTCTTGAGGTCAGGCCCTTAGTACCTAACCTGCATCAGGATCTTCTAACTAATGTAATGCAGACTGGTCAGCTTAAGGCAGACTAGTAGGATGTAAAACTTATGGGCCCCACTGTAGGAGTTGGGGCCTTTAATAGTAGGGCTCTATCTTGTTGAAAAGCCTTTATCAACATCAAAGAAGGATCAATAATACCTCAAAATAAAATTTCGAAAGATTTGTTTTTTTAAAGAATCACATGAGTTCATATAGTTCAAATACTGCTATATCAGGTACTGTGGGAAGGAAGTTTTTTGACAGCATCCCCTAATTGGGTTAGAACAATGATTCCCAACTAGCACGCTGCAAGCTCCTTAGAAAGGTGCCATGGTGACCAGTAAGACTGTGAGAAACAGCACCATTTCATTTTGACTTTCATTTTGCCATTTTGCTGGGACAATGTTTCGTTTCGAGTTTCATTTAGTTTTGAAGCACAGTTCCGTTTCGTTTCATTGAAACTGTTTCACTGTTTCAACACCGTTTCAACGTTTCACCCATAGGCTATAATAGGGAAGCACAAAACTGCCTATACCTTTGTCATTTTGGCACGGATTTGGATGAAAACAGGAGGGATGGTAGCCACTTCTGGGGGCATGACACTTGCCAGGATTCAAGGAGATCGGTATAGGGGTTTCTGGGAAATTGCACCTCAAAGTCTTGAAAGCAAACCTTATGTCACTTTTAAGTGTGAAGGCACAGGTTGGTGAAAACAGCAGGCATAGTAGCCCCTGCAGTGGCCATAAAGCCTGCCAAGTTTCAAGGAGATAGGTGTGGGGGTTTCTGAGAAACTGTACTTCAAGCTGCTGACAAACAAAACTTGTGTCACATGTGTGTGCTAAGGCACAGCAGGGTCAAAACTGCAGGCATGGTAGCAAAGGCTTTGTGGCCTCAGCAGGCATCAAAACTGAGGCCACAAAGCCTGCCAGGTTTCAAGGAGATAGGTGTAGGGGTTTCTGGGAAACTGCATCTCAAGCTGATAACAAGCAAAACTCATGACATGGGTGACACTGTGCGTGTTAAAGTGTGCCCTCACTGGTGCTGGGGCCTCTGCACAACACAGTTGTGTGCCCCAATGAGGTCTCCTCCTCCCCTACAGACTCAGTTCAGTCCACCACTTTCATTGATTCATAGATTCATAGATTCACAGATGCTAGGGTCGGAAGGGACCTCAACAGATCATCAAGTCCGACCCCCTACATAGGCAGGAAAGAGTGCTGGGTCTAGATGACCCCAGCTAGATGCACATCCAATCTCCTCTTGAAGACCCCCAGGGTAGGGGAGAGCACCACCTCCCTTGGGAGCCCGTTCCAGACCTTGGCCACTCGAACTGTGAAGAAGTTCTTCCTAATGTCCAGTCTAAATCTGCTCTCTGCTAGCTTGTGGCCATTGTTTCTTGTAACCCCCGGGGGCACCTCACCAATTCCCTTCTGTGCCCCCATGATGAATTTATAGGCAGCCACTAGGTCGCCTCTCAACCTTCTCTTGTGGAGGCTGAAGAGGTCCAGGTGCCCTAGTCTCTCCTCATAGGGCTTGGTCTGCAAGCCCTTGACCATACGAGTTGCCCTTCTCTGGACCCTCTCCAGGTTATCCGCATCCCTCTTGAAGTGTGGCACCCAGAATTGCACGCAGTACTCCAACTGCGCTCTGACCAACGCCTGATAGAGGGGAAGTATCACCTCTTTGGATCTATTCGTCATGCATCTGCTGATGCACGATAAAGTGCCATTGGCTTTTCTGATGGCTTCGTCACACTGCCGGCTCATGTTCATCTTGGAGTCCACTACAACTCCAAGATCCCTTTCCACTTCCGTGCCACCCAGCAGGTCATTCCCTAGGCTGTAAGTGTGCTGGACATTTTTCCTCCCTAGGTGCAGCACTTTGCATTTCTCCTTGTTGAACTGCATTCTGTTGTTTTCTGCCCACTTGTCCAACCTGTCCAGGTCTGCTTGCAGCTGTTCCCTGCCCTCCGGCATGTCCACTTCTCCCCATAGCTTTGTGTCATCCGAAAACTTGGACAGAGTACACTTCATTCCCTTGTCCAAGTCGCTGATGAAGACATTAAAGAGTATCGGTCCAAGGACCGAGCCCTGTGGGACCCCACTGCCCACACCCTTCCAGGTCGAAACTGACCCATCCACCACGACTCTCTGGGTGCGGCCCTCTAGCCAATTCGCCACCCACCGGACTGTGTAGTCATCCAAGTCACAGCCTCTTAACTTGTTCACCAGTATGGGGTGGGATACTGTATCGAAGGCCTTCCTGAAGTCTAAGTATACGACATCCACCCCTCCTCCTGTGTCCAGGTGTTTCGTAACCTGGTCATAAAAAGAGACTAGATTAGTCAGGCACGATCTGCCTGCTATGAACCCGTGCTGGTTTCCCCTCAGCATAATTTGTCCTGCCGGGCTCTCGCATATGTGAGCCTTGATAATTTTTTCAAAGACTTTGCCCAGGATGGAGGTGAGACTGACTGGCCTATAGTTGCCCGGGTCCTCCTTCCTCCCCTTCTTGAAAATGGGGACCACATTGGCCCTTTTCCAGTTCTCTGGGACTTGGCCCGTGCGCCACAAGTGTTCAAATATTCCTGCCAGTGGCTGTGCAATGATGTCGGCCAGTGCCTTCAGCACCCTCGGATGGAGCTCATCCAGGCCTGCCAACTTAAAGGCATCCAGTTCTTCCAAGAGACTCTGCACCATCTCAGGGTCTACGCATGGTAGTCTGGTGCCTTGCTGCTGCCTCTCTACAACTCCAATGAGAGACTTGTCGTGCCCCTCGCTTAGGATCACTGAGGCAAAGAACTCGTTGAGGAGTTCAGCTTTGTCCCCCCTGTCTGTCACCAATTGCTTCTGCCCATTTAGCAGGGGTCCTATTCCTCCCTGGGCCTTCCTTTTACTCCCTATATATCTAAAGAACAATTTTTTGTTGTCTTTTACTTGGGATGCCATCCTCAGCTCCATGGTAGTTTTGGCCTGTCTAACTGCCTCCCTACAAGCGCGAGCAGAGGAGGTATATTGGTCTTTGGTGATCTCTCCCTGTTTCCACTTTTTACGTGCTCCCCTTTTGGCCCTTAGGCTGCCCTGGATTTCTCTGGCCAGCCAAGGAAGCCTCCTGGCCCCTTTCCCTCTTTTTCCTCGCATCGGGATCGTTTCCCTTTGTGCCCGAAGGATCATTTCCTTAAGGTACAGCCACCCTTCTTGGGCTCCCATCACTTCAAAACTCCTACTCTGCAGTGCGTCCTTGACTAATCGCCTGAGTTCACTGAGATCAGCTTTCCTAAAGTCTAGCACTTTCACCCTACTAGTTACCTTACCCACTCGACGTCTTATGAAGAATTCTATTATTAGGTGATCACTGTCCCCCAGATGGCTACCGATCTGTAGGTCCCCTACCATGTCATCCCCCGTTGCCAATACCAGATCCAGTTAGGCATTCCCTCTAGTGGGACCGTGTACCTCCTTTAAACGACAACAGGTAATAACTTAGTAAGCAGCACAGTAGCACTAGTAGCATCTCAGGCAGCCAAACAGTCACAGTCAATATCAGAGCAGTCCTTCCCCCCTCTTCCCCCTCCCTCTCCTTACTTTCTGTTTCCCTGCAGGCAAACCCAGCTTCAGCTTTGAAATTGGAAACATTTTGAAACTTTCAAAATGTTTCAACTGCCCTAGCTTCATTCTGAAGCTGTTTCGAAGACCTTCTTTTCATTTTGATTTTGCTGTTTAGAGCTCAAAATGAGTTGAAACAGCATTGAAACAAAACAGCCAGCAAGATTTCGCACAGCCCTAGTGACCAGCCCCTATGAAATGAGGTAGGTTCAGGCTTCTCCACATGCTGGCCACCCTGCACCTGCCCCAGCCCTTCCCACCAGCTCCTGGAGAAAGCAGGGGAATAAGCTGAGCTGAAAAGTACAGCCTTTACTCCCTGGGAGCCCCTGCACCAACCACCCTTGCGCTCCAAGTGCCATGATCTGCCATGGGCAGGCAGGTGGGAGGACACACAGCCAAGATTTTTCAGCCCAGCACAATCTTAGAATCATAGAAAATCAGGGCTGGAAGGGACCTCAGGAGGTCATCTAGTCCAATCCCCTGCTCAAAGCAGGACCATCCCCAAATAGATCATTCCAGCAAAGATTTTGTCAAGCCAGGCCCTAAAAACCTCCAAGGATGGAAATTCCACCATCTCTCTAGGTAACCCATTCCAGTGCTTCACCATGCTCCTAGTGAGAAAGTTTTTCATAATATCCAACCTAAACCTCTCTTGCTGCAACTTGAAACCACTGCTCCTTGTTTTGTCATCCACCACCACTGAGACCAGTCTAGCTCCATCCTCTTTGGAACCACCTTTCAGGTACTTGAAGGCTGGTATGTATTAAATCCCCTCTGTCTCTCTTCTCTAAACTAAATAAACCCAGTTCCCATAGCCTCTCCTTGTAAGTCATGTGCCTAAGCTCCCTAACCATTTTCATTGCTCTCCACTGTACTCTCTGTAACTTGTCCATATCCTTCCTATAGCATGGGGCCCAATACTGGACACACTACTCCAGATGTGGCCTCACCAGGGCAAAATAGATTAGAATAATTACTTCCCTCAATCTGCTGGCAACACTCCTACTAATGTAGCCAAGTATGCTGTTACCCTTCCTGGCAACAAAGACACACTGCTGACTCATATCCATCTTATTGTCCACTGTAACACCCAGGTCCTTTTCTGTAGAGCTGCTGCTTAGCCAGTCAGTCCCCAAGATGCAGTGGTTCATGGGATTCTTCTGTCCTAAGTGCAGGACTTTGCACTTTTCCTTATTGAACCTCATGAGAATTTGTTTGGCCCAGTCTTCCAACTTGTCTAGATCACTCTGAATCCTGACCTTACCCTCCAGCATATCTACTACATCCCCCAGCTTGGTGTCATCCATGAACTTGCAGAGGGTGCAATCCATCCCATCTTCCAGACTGTAAATTATGATATTGAACAAAACCAGCCCCAAGACCAACCCTTGGGACACTGTACTTGATACTGGCTGCCAGCTACACATTTAGTCATTGACTACTATCTGTGGAGCCTGGCAATTCAGGCAGCTTTCTATCCACCTTACAGTCCATTCATCCAGCCCATACTTCCTCATACCTGTTGCTAACATACTTGTAAAAACCCTTCTTGTTACTCTTCATGTCTCTTGTTAGCTGCAACTCCAATTGAGCTTTGGCTTTCCTGATTTCATCCCTGCATTCCCAGTGTCAGATTATGACATGTTGAGGCCCTAAACTATGTCCAGTTTAAGAGGCCCCACACAATAAAAATAATCCTATGTATGTATATTTTTGTCATATTAGAATGAAAATGTCCATGTTTAGAGCGTTGTTTTCCCATATCTCCTTTATTTACCAACTGATTATTATAAAACTTGATATTAGGTCAGGGTTTTTTTCTTATTTAGAGGCCTTCATATTGTGAAGCCCTAAGCTGTAACTTAAGTATCTTAAGCCTAAATCCAGCACAGTGCATGCCTGAGCAATATTCTTATACTCCTCCCTAGCCATCTGCCCAAGCTTCCACTTCTTATAAGCTTCCTTTTTGTGTTTAAGCTCACCTAAGCCAAGTTGGTCACCTGCCGTATTTGCCATTCTTTCTGTGCATCACGATGGTTTGTTCCTGCACCCTCAGTAAGGTTTCTTTAAAATATAACCAGCTCTCCTGTGGACTCCGTTCTCCCTCAGACTGGCCTCCCAAGGGATCCTGCCCATCAGTTTCCTTAGGGAGTTAAAGCCTGCTTTTCTGAAGTCCAGGGTCCATTTTTCATCAGGATTCTAAACTCGATCATCTCATGGTCACTGCAGTCCAAATCTTTTACATCCCCCACCAATTATTCTACATTTGTGAGCAGCAGGTCAAGAAGAGCGCAGCCCATAGCTGGTCTCTCCAACACTTACACAAAGAATTTTTCTACAACACTGTCCAAAAACTTCCTGGCTTGCCTGTGCACTGCTGTATTGTCCTCCCAGCAGATGTCAGGGTGATTGGAGCCCCCATGAAAACCAGGGCCTGTGATCTAGAAACTTTCAAAGCCTGTCTGAAGAAAGCCTCATCTACCTCATCTTCCTGGTAGGGCCTATATTAGACACCCTTCATTACATCACCCTTGTTGTTCTCCCCTCTAACTTTAACCCAGAGACTTTCACCAGGCTTATCTCCAGTTTCATACTGGAACTCTGAGCAATCATATGGCTCTTTTACATAAAATACAACTTGTCCTCCTCTTCTCCCCTGTCCTTCCTGAAGAGTTTGTACCCAACAGGACAGTGCTCCAGTCAATGCAAGCTATCCCACCAAATCTCTGTTATTCCAGACATTTCATAGTCCCTTGACTGTGCAAGGGTTTCCAGTTCTTCCTGCTTGTTTCCTAGGCTCCATGCCTTCATGTACTGACTCCTGAGGTAACTACCCAATTGCCCTACTTTCTCAGGAAGAATGAGAAGAATGAGGAGGCTACCCTTGTTGCCCCGTTCTCCTTGTTCTTCCTCCAGATCTCCTTTTTCCCCACTTAACTCAGGGCTTTGGTCTCCATCCCCCAGCAAACCTAGTTCAAAGCTTGTTAGCAAGCCTGTCTCCAAAAATGCTTTTCCCAGAGTGTGGTTATTTCCCCATCTCTCCTATACTCCTGTGGCTGGAAGGGGCTGCAAGGAATGGTGGCTCCAGTCATTGACATTCAAGTTCCCAGAGGACTTACTGTAGCAGTAGGGACTGCAGTTACATCTTCAGGTAGAGAAAAAAGCAGGGAGCGGTCAAACAGTGGAAAGAGCAACGCATGGCAGGGTTCTATCTCTGCTGCCTTCACCTGGCATGAGACTGAGCCAGTGACCACTACACACTCTTCTATATCTCCTTCAGGGATAGCTGCCTCCTTCAGGGGTCTAAATGACCCATCCCTAAACTCCCCAATCTGCCTCATGAAGCAGCTCCTGCCAGCTTTAAGCACCATGCACCCCCCCCCCAATCAGGTTTTCAGGGTTGCCATGTCCACTGTGCCACCTCATGATATTTTTTTTAAGTATCCTGTGAGGAGGTAAGCACTGCAAGAAATAAATAAGTCTTTATATGGGCTGCCATTAAATTCCCAAAAATTATGGAACAATGCCTTGAGGGTGAAAAAGACAAGAACCACTGGGTTAGAGGAACCAAAATGAAACACCTGATCCAATATCCATTTGAAGATTTTAAATTCTGAATCAGTGTTATCTGTATTAATAGTATTTATGTAGATTTAATTCCTAAATACTAAAGCTTTGAATTGCTGTAAGGCCAATCCATAATCTCTAAAAGTATTCAAAAAAATTAGAATGACAGAATAAGATAATTTGAAGTACAGGAGAAAGTCACCTAGAAAAAAACATCTATTCTGCTTTCTTATGAATCCTTTTCTTGGTTAAAATACTAAGGTGGGCATCCTTGAAATAGTATTTTGTTTTAGTAGAATTGAATTTTGAAATAATACTAATGATATTATTCCTCTTTACAAGCATTCATTGAGGGCTTGATCCTAATCTCAATGGCAACTCTCATTGCCTTAAGTGCTGCAGGATCAGAGCCAAGATAAGCTTAATCAATTTTGCCACATACAGGGCACGTCTACACATGGTATTAATGTGCTATAAGCTTACTGTGCAGTAAAATACTGCGCAGTAAACATTCCCAGGCAAGGCAGCTACACGTGTGCCTGTCAGGAGCAAATTTGCTCTAGATGGGAGAAAATTTACTCCCAAGGGGAGTAGTTCAGTGCAGAGCTACTCCAGCCCTGCTGTGTTCCCCTACAGCAGCCAGAGTGACCTCCAGGCTACCCTGGGTGCCAGCCATAGGCTGGCATGGGAGCACCAGAGTCAGGCCATGGTCTCCAGGGAGATGGGGGAACCTGTCCTGCCACCAGGGCAGCTGCCTCCCAGCCCCATGCCCCAATAGGCAGACTGGGGCATGAGGCTAGGAAAATGTCCCCTCCCCCAGGCTGCTGCTGCCCAGCTCCATGCCCCAATCAGCAGATAGGGGCATGGGACATTTTCCCATGCCCCGTTCTGATGATCAGGACATTGGGTTGGGCAGTTTCCCTGCCCCCTGGTGTCCGGGCTGACTGGGAGCAATTTGCCGCCAGTCAGCAGTTTACACATGTGCTACTACCTGTATTTACAGGTAGTAGGCAACTGTGCAGCAGACTAATCTACTGTGCAGTAAATGCTGTGCATGTGTGTACAGTGACACTTTACTGTGCAGTAGATTAGTCTGGAAAATGAAAACTGGACCAGTTAGATGATTTGCTCAATGTGACCTAGCTCTTTTAAGCTGGTCTTGAATAATTTGACTTCCCTCTGATCATATCATTAAACCATTTTGAGAATACTTTGGGAGAGAGGAGTTCAATTCTTACTTGGCAGCATTTCCTTTAATACAACAATTTCAAAACCTGGACACATAAGAGAAGTATGGCTGGGAATAATTCTGTGTTGGCTGAGAAACAAACTTAAGTCCCAGCCTCATACTGGTAAAATCAATGGGAGTCTTTGCATTAACTGTAATGACAGCAGGATTGAGATTTTACAGATGAAAAATGTATAACTTTTATATTTGTTTCAGGCTAGACCTGACAATTTTTTTTTCTCTTTATAAGGTAGACTGTGATTTCATTTACACAGGTGTAAAGGTAGAGCAATCAACCAAAGCCAATCTCGATGTACTAATGCTGGATTTACTTTGGGCTAACACCAATATAAATGAAATCAGAATCTAGGCCTATACCATCCACCTTACTGATTGACACAAGCATTAAAAAGTGAATATGCAAACCTGAATGCTCTCTCCCGTTATTTAATATAAATTGATGTCACAACCCATATCTCAAAAAATCTCACCTTATGAATTATTCTCCTTCATTAATTTCACACATTTCATTACAGGCAAGGCAAATCAATGGAGGAAGTCTTATCACCTTCCTTGACTGATAGCACTTTACAGTTTCTCTGTCAGTCTTGAGCCAATGTATGACTTACGCAATATAAATTGACTTTGGAATGGTTTTCTATTAATAGTTAGATAGGGAAATAGAAAATGTAGTATTCTAACTCTAGTAACTGACACATTAAGAACTATGCCATATATTATTCCTGTGCTTTGGAATCCTGGGTATCATGTTCCTTAAATGCAAAATTCCTTCTCTTACTGCTATATACATTTATTTTTAGATAACCATCTAACCCATTTTAATGATGTGGCAAACAGTTTTAAAAAAGGCATCATGACTCAGATTCTTACATATGAAAGGGAAACACTCAATGTAAGAATCATATTTCTGTCCGAGTATTTTTAGCAAGTAACAACAAAGCCTACTGTAAATGACAGATTGCTGGGATAAAGCCTCTGCTTACTTCACTTTGGTTATTTTCATAGATTTCATAGACATTAGGGCTGGAAGGGACCTCGGAAGATCATCGAGTCCAGCCCCCTGCCCAAAGGGCAGGAAGTCAGCTGGGGTCATAGGATCCCAGCAAGATAAGCATCCAGTTTCATCTTGAAGGTGTTCAATGAAGGCGCTTGAACCACCTCTGGTGGCAGGCTGTTCCAGACCTTGGGGGCCCGAACAGTAAAGAATTTCTTACTTATGTCCAGCCTGAAACGATCTTGAAGTAGTTTGTGACCATTTGACCTCGTCATCCCTTGGGGCGCTCTGGTGAACAAACGTTCCCCCAGATACTGGTGGTCACTCCTGATAAACTTGTAGGTGGCCATCACATCACCCCTGAGCCTGCGCTTTTCCAGGCTAAAGAGCCCCAGGGCTCTCAGCCTGTCATCATAGGGTCTGTTTCCCTGACCTCTGATCATGCGCGTGGCTCTTCTCTGGACTCTCTCAAGCTTCTTCACATCCTTTTTGAATTGTGGAGCCCAAAACTGGACGCAGTACTCCAGCTGCGGCCTCCCTAAGGCCGAGTACAAGGGGAAAATGACGTCCTGGGATTTGCTTGAGAAGCATCTATGGATGCAAGCCAGCATTTTGGTCACTTTACTAGCCACAGCATCGCACTGCAGGCTCATGTTCATCTTGTGGTCAATGATGACCCCCAAGTCTCTTTCTTCCTTAGTGCTAGCCAACATAGCACTGCCGAGCCTATAAGGATGCTGCGGGTTTTTCTTCCCAAGGTGGAGAACCTTGCATTTATCAGTACTCCAGCTGCGGCCTCACTAAGGCCGAGTACAGGGGGAGAATGACGTCCCGGGATTTGCTTGAGAAGCAACTATGGATGCAAGCCAGCGTTTTGGTCACTTTACTAGCCACCGCATCGCATTGCAGGCTCATGTTCATCTTGTGGTCAATGATGACCCCCAAGTCTCTTTCTTCCATAGTGCTAGCCAACATAGCACTGCCGAGCCTATAAGGATGCTGCGGGTTTTTCTTCCCAAGGTGGAGAACCTTGCATTTATCAGCATTGAACACCATCAGATTCTCGTCTGCCCACTTGCTGAGCCTGTCCAGGTCAGCCTGGATCACCTGCCTGTCTTCTGGTGTGGATGCTTTGCCCCAAAGTTTGGTGTCATCGGCGAACTTGGCCAGTCCGCTTCTGACTCCAGTGTCCACATCATTAATGAAGATGTTGAACAGTATGGGTCCAAGGACAGAGCCTTGGGGGACCCCACTGGTCACAGGACACCATGATGAGTAACTTCCATCAATTACTACCCTCTGGGTCCAACCCCAGAGCCAATTTTCCAGCCAGTGGATCGTGGAGGACCCAAGGCGACAATTGGCCAGTTTCTCCAAGAGGTGATCATGGGACACCAGGTCAAAGGCTTTTTTGAAGTCAAGATATATGACATCAATCTCTTCTCCCTTGTCCAGGTGATAGGTCACCTGGTCGTAGAAGGAAATGAGATTGGTCAAGCAAGACCTACCCGCAACAAACCTGTGCTGGCTATCCCTTAAGATGTTGGCGTCGGCCAGTCCATTAAGGATGGCCTCTTTAATAAACTTTTCTAAGATCTTCCCCGGGATAGAAGTCAGGCTGATGGGCCTATAGTTAGCCGGATCCACTTTCCTCCCTTTCTTGAAGATAGGCACCACATTGGCCTTCTTCCAGTCTTTGGGCACTACACCAGAGCACCAAGAGTTTTCAAAGATCCGTGCTAGAGGCTAGGCTATGATGCTCGCCAGCTCCTTGAGTACACTGGGGTGAAGATTGTCAGGGCCGGCTGACTTGAAGGTATCCAGCTTCTCAAGATGTTCCTTCAGAAAGTCAGCATTAATGGAGGGCAGGGGATCACCCTCACCCAGACTTCCCGGCCCTGTAGCGGGCATGGGTGTCCTGTGGGGCTGATGAAAGACTGACGCAAAGTACCCATTTAATAGGTTGGCTTTTTCCTGGGTGTCAGTTGTCAGTTGTCCCATCTGGTTCAGCAGGGGTCCAATGTTGCCCCTGCTTTTCCTCCGGCTCCCCACATATCTGAAAAAGGACTTTTTATTGTCGTTGATGCTCAAAGCTAGCTGGAGTTCAGTTGCAGCCTTGGCTTTCCTGGTCTGCTCCCTACAGGACCGGACCAGTGCAGAATAATCCTACTTGGAGGTGACTCCCATCCTCCATCCTTTGTAGGCCTTTCTTTTTAGCCTCAGGAGGTCTGCCAGGTCCCTGGAGAGCCAGGGGGGCTGCTGTGCCCTCTTGCTGCCTTTCCTCTGAGATGGAATAGACTTAGTTTGTGCATTGAGGATCGCTCCCTTGAGGAGCAACCACTCTTCTTGAACTCCCCTCTCCCTGTGGTCACGGTCCCTTAGGGCCTCACTGACAAGCCTCCTGAGCTTGTCAAAGTCGGCTTTCCTGAAGTCAAGGACTTGCGTGTTGCTGACTGACTTGCCAGCTTTTCGGCGGATGGTGAAGGTGATCAGCTTCTGGTCACTGTCACCCAGCTTCCCATCAATCACTAGGTCGCTGACTAGGTCATCCCCAGTAGCCAGCACCAAGTCGAGCAGCGCTTTGCCTCTCGTTGGCCCATAGACTTCTTGAGTCAGGTAGAGGTCATCCACGCACGAGAGGAAGCTCTGCAACCACTCAGATTTTGCTGAGCGATCCTCCCACGAGATGTCCGGGTAATTGAAGTCACCCATGACAACCATGGTCCTGGAGCATGCGGCCTCAGCCAGTTCCTGGGCAAACTCCTGGTCAAGCTCAGGACTTTGAGTGGGAGGTCTGTAATAGACTCCCACCATTGTGTCCCCTGTGCTGTGTTCCCCACGGATTTTAACCCAGAGGGTCTCCAGCCGTCCATCCTGGTCGCCAATATCGGCTTGCAGGGACGTGTAGCTTTCCTTAATATAGAGAACTACACCCCCGCCCCTTTTCTCTACACGATCCCTCCTGTACAGGGTATAGCCATCTATCCCTGTGGTCCAGTCATGGGTGGAGTCCCACCAGGTCTCCGTGATCCCTATGACATCATAATTGTTTGCACTGAGCAGGAGGATGAGTTCCTCCTGCTTATTCCCCAAGCTCCTGGCATTAGTGTACAGGCAGGCAAGTGCCCCCTTGGGGGCTCCTACCTTGCCCACAGATTTTACCAGGGCTGGGGCAGGGGTGGGCTCCCTGAAGCGCCGTGATCCGCTGGCTTTGCAAGGATTGCTCAGGGGGCCAGCAGTGGCAGTAGTCCCCCCGTCCCCCAACGGGCTTAGTTTAAAGCCCGGTGGAGCAGTTTTGTAAATTTGTGTATAGGAAGCTGCAGTTTTTCCTTCTGTGATGTGTTTAAGAAACATAAAAGAAAAAGGAAAATAATCCTAAAACCACAAAAAGTAGCTTCAGGGCATTTCTACCTTTTTAACTTGGTTTTAAAAGTGGTTACACATTTCTGTGGCCCTTTATGGTCAGTTTAGTCCCTTTTGACTTGTATAATGGCTGGTTTTCAAATATGCTTTGAGATAGAACCATGTTTGTCTGCTCTTCAGAGCACAATTTTAGCAAGCCTGGTTCTGCTCCACTGTGGCAATGACCTAATAATATGAGAAGCCAGAGTGGACATCCATCACAGTCTCTCCTACTCTAACTCAATCTTGCATTGAGTGTTTGTATCATGACTACTGATTGAAGTAATTTTTAAATGATTGAGAATGAAAACAAGGTGTCATTATCCATCATCTGTGTTTGACCTGAGGTATTGGGTATGCCGCTACCCATGATTCTAGTTACTAACTGTTGGGGTATGTATTGTAGGGCCTTGGCCCCCATCTGGGTGACATTTATTTACCTTGAGTCACATCTTACTTTGAGGATGCTAGCATTCCCTTCTGACTGTCTTCCACCTCAGTGGTTCTTTTCTGCCATGACTTGATGTTCTGATACTGGGGGAATTGAGTAAAGTGTTATGCCAGTCCCATGTGGGGGGTGAAGGGTCAGTTTACGGGGTTCCTCCTCCCCTGCACCTCACCCTTACCACCACTAGTGGTTGTTTCACATAAGTGTTTCTCTACCCTCAACAAAAGAAAAACAATGAGATTGGCCTCTCTCCACAGCAGGGGTATGCCCCTCTTGAGGCCATTTAATACACAATTAAATGTCAAACAAAAAAACACACAAAGGAAAAGGTATGTCGAGAACAGTTCATATGGTCTCTCACTCCAGCTCTAGATTTTCCAGGCTGTGATGAACATTTAGGCCTCTTCGGGCCCACCCATCTTAAAGCCTTCAGACCTTGGTGCCCTAGGCAGTCCTTGCCCCAGCCGGGAAATTCACTGGAACAGTCCTTGTCCTCAACAGGGCAACCAGCCAATGCAGTCCTGGCCCCAACAGGGTGAAATCAGCCTATGGCATCCTGAGCCTTCACCAGGCAAACAGCCTCATTGGTGTAGCAGGCGATAGGCACAAAGGATAAAGAAAAATTCAACCACGAAAGAAAAAAAAAAGAAAAAAGAAAGTAAAACACAGTCCATGCAGGGCTACAAGCCCTCAGATCCTCAGAATGCCCCCAGGCAGTCCCTCTAGGGAAAGAAAGACCTTCGCAGTACCTTCTCATCACTGCTTCTCCAGTGGCTCCTTCCAGCTTCCCAGACACAGCTCCACATTCCCATCAGCCAAACCTCCTTTTGTGGTGATCCCCCAACCACCCGCCTTTCTCCCAAGCACCTCTGCTCTGTCAATGCCGGCAGGCAGGCACTAGCTAAAGAGCTGCCCTGGCGTTCTGACCACAGGGACACAGGAGGCTCTCCCCAGCCAGTGCCATAGCAATGGGTGGGGGGGCAGGGTGGGGAGGGGGTGAGCAGGGCAACCACCCCAGGCGTGCAGGGTGAGCCGGGTGCTTCCATTGCGGGCTTTGGTCCAGGCACCAAACTTCATTGCTATGGCACTGTCCCCGGCTGCCTCTTTCCAGGGCCAGAAGTACTTGTCCAGTCTCAGCGCCAGGCAATTATGGTGGAGCACTCACTTTGGAAACACTACATACCGCTCTGTGTGTTCCCAAGCATCTCCCTCCTCCTGGGATTTACTCTCTATTCTGGGACCCACCCTAGCTCCTAATTTTCCTCCACCACACTAATACTAGTGTGTTGGTTCATTAAAATGATTCTTAGATTTCCCCTGTGACATGCTGTATTTGGTCTGAGTACAGTTTATCTTTTTATTATTATTATCCATTTAGAATGCTGCTGAAAAGATTAAATTGAATAGTAAACATTCAGTTACTAAAGTATGGAGGAACAGCACTTGGAGGTAGTACAGTCATAAAACAGAGGCTCTTCTTGTGCTGATCATGTAGCTATTGCCAACTTTAGGTACTGAAAAAATAGTAATAGAATGGTTCTTATGGGTCTTTTCCATTTTTTAAAGCTATTATTCTATAAAGTTCATAACACTGTGCAACATGAGAGCAAAGGTTAAGTAGGGACTAGCTTACTGTAGAACAAAGCCATATGTCACATATTGTTAGAGAGCTAAAACTGCAGTGCCTCTGACTGAATAGAAATATCACCTATGCAAAAATATTTATTTCTGCTTCAGCATATGATACTAAGGCATGTTCTATTTGTTATAATTACCATTCACATAGCAACACTAATGTGCATGGTACTTTGCATATATAGAGCTATAATGTCTACAGGTACAGACTCTACCTATGCCTGAAGAAGGGTGTTTGTGCCTGAAAGCTTGCAAAGAACAATTGTTCCAACTATTTAGTTGGTTTAATAAAAGATATCACATCTACCCACAGACCCTGGTCTGCCTACAGGTAACTTAAGCACATTTAAAAGACAAATAATAGCAGCCAGTAAGATTCACATATCCTTGGGTGATATATAGGGTATTTTATCCCAAACAATGATGCAGAAAGTTTTCAATAATATTTTTAAAAGAAATAATAGACTAATAACAGAAATGACTCCTGGCCTGATCTACTAGCGGTAGATTATGGCAACCCTTTGGGGGAAAGCACTTTTTGAGGAGAAAATTAAAAAGAATATGGTAATTACTTCTCTAAAATCCATCTAAATGATGTCCATGAACATGCTTCTCGCTCTAATTATTTTTAATCTAAAACTCCATTGTCAAGTAGTTTTTTAAGAAACAGCAACCAGATTTTTTATACAACCCACTAAACAGAGTTTGCTATGCTCTCTGCTGGCTCTGCAGCCTCATTGCATGCAGGACCACCGAAGAACTGAACAAACTGAAAAACAGATAGAAGCCTTTGCTAGACCTGCAAAGTGAAGTTCTGTGGTTTCAGCCCTCAAGTTTCTGAAAACTTTATTTTTCAGTTTGAGTTACCATGAGTTTGCACAGACTGAGCTTTGCTCTAAAACTTTGTCCAATTTCTATGCATTACCAGCCAAAATTCTGTCCTCAGATATGTAATAAGGTTGGAAGTTCAAAGCCAAGATGACCCAGGAAATGTATGAAAGGTGTCTTGATGTAGCATCCTTTATTAAATCAACTATATATTTAGAAGAGATGTAAGCAAGCTTGGCACATGGGCTTTCTGAGCATCCTGTCATATTGAATGAAATAGTTTGAATGTTTGTAATGGTTGCCCATTAGCCAGTTTCAGGAAGAAGATAAGATTTATCTCCTTATCTAGATCATTGTTTTGGACTACGTGTGGAAAATCCAGACTTTGCTTAAAGTCTTAACTTTTGAATTTTATCTTTAGAAGTCTTTTACAAAGGGAACCTGAAAATTGACCCTTCAGCAAATATCCTGAGTTCCGAGAGATCAAACCCTAGAGCCTTTTGACCAGATTGGTAAGAAAAAGGTCACTTGCAGTGATATGGAAGTTCCCCAAAAGTAATTAAAATGATCAACAAAAGAAACTAATTACTAAGCAAAAGAATCTGTTGAGTAAGATCCGAGCCCAAATTTGGGGGTAATGACAGGTTTGAGTAGGAGGAGCCCATTGACAGTAACTCACTCAATAAAAACTGTAACTTACTCTCCCAATTTGGAGGTGACTATACTTGCAGAACAACGAAGGAAGAATCGCAAGTGTAGGCCGGATCAGATTGATCACCTGAACCACCCTCTCCGTGAACACGAATCTCTTAGTTCACGCTGAAGCTGCAGAGTGCCCGAAAGGGACTGAAAGAAGTGGACTTAGTCCTATCAGTATTGAGGCCAGCCCATTGAATCGTATTGCTGAGGCGAACCCATTGAACTGTACTACTGAGGCCAACCCATTAAATTGTACTACTGAGGAATGAAACCGTATTTAGGTGTTTGGCTTCTCGGAATTCTAGGATTGTAAGTATATTATGAAAAATAATAGTATTGATTCAAATTTAACTTTTAGTTGTAATTGCAGTTGTTTTTGTAATACTCATTCTTACAGCATTGTTTGGGAAGGAAGTGCATTTGGAGCATTGTTTCTGATATATGTAGTTATTGTGTTCTTAATGTTTGTGGTATTTCTAAGCTAAGCAGTGTTATATACATAGCAAAGAGTTTTAAAATAAAATTGTGTTGTACGAATTAAGTGTGCAATCATTGTGAAATCGTGCAATCAACTAACTACTCCCCCAGCCAGTGCATCAAAACAAATCAGTAAATTGTGTGGGATTTTCTCTATTCCATAACCCACTAGAGACACATCCCTTGAGAGATTCTACACATGTAATTGAAAATAGAATTTATACCATGTTGAGTCCCTTAAATTTCATAAATATATATTTTTGGACTTGATTACAGAAAGCATTGAAAAGCCAAGTGTCTATCAAATATGTTCAGTCATTAATCCGTATCTATGTGTGTGATATCTCAAAATATCTACGTATTTTAAGGTCAGATACTGTAGGCCTCACTTAAGATTTACATCGGCAAAACATTAATCAAACTCAGTATATCAGATCCTAAAGTCTCTTCACCATTTGTGTTTGGTAATTAGTTAGATAAACCAGTCCTGGAAATAATGGAAATGTTGCCTAAAATGTAGAAGCTATGTAAGGAAAGGACTGCCCATAATTAAATACATTTTTATTGCTGTTCTGTGTTAGCATCAATTTATTAATTTCTTTTCTTCAGCTATGTGATTTATTCTTACTGATATTCTACAGCAGGATATATAGTCCTATTTTCTCCTGATATGACGCAATTAAGCATACAGTGGTAAACAATAAGACTAGAAACTTCAAATTAGCCTTATTTGTTGGTTCCAATTCTTGAAAGTTCAGTTTAGGAGAGGGGTGGGCAAAATGTGCCCTCTGTGGGGCAGATGCGGCCCACCAAGCCATTCTATCTGGCCCACGGGGCCCCTAAAAAAATTAGAAAATTAATATTTATCTGCCCCTGGCTGCCTGTCATGTGGCCCTTGATGGCTTGCCAAAACTCAGTATATGGACCTCCACCTGAAATAATTGCCCACCCCTGAATTAGGATGAAGAATAGTTACCAGAAAATGCAGCTTTGAATTTTTTTTCTTTGCCAAACTACATTCTTTTGGATAGAATCTGCCACCACCAGAAGTGGATCCAGGATTTTGGTAAAGGGGTGCAGAAGCAGCAACCAGTGCTGGAGGTGTGGCTTCATCCTCCAACCAAGGCAGGTGGACTACCCCATGAGATTTAAATCCCCCAATCTGGTAAAAATCTTCCCTCCCCTCTCTCAGTCCCTTCCCTTCCATTCCATGCTCAGCAGCACTTCTCTTCCCCTCTCACTCTCCCCTCTCCACATCCCCTGACTAAATTGGGAGAGGTTCCAGAGTTGCTCCTGTCTCAGTCCAATCAGGCTGCATGGACAGCATGGCTCAGACAGGGACAACAGCAGTAATGGGTGGGTTCTCCTTCTCTGAGCCTACTCCCAGACTGGCAAGGAGCACCCAGAGGATTGGGCAGGAAGGAGAAATCTGCCCATTGCTACTGTATCAAGCTGAGCCTGGTTACCCACGAAGCTTGACTAGAGCAGGGCAGGAGTGGTTCTGGAGCCACCCCAGCCCCAAAGCAGCCATGGACAACAGCTCCGGTGGATTGTGGGGCACAGGGGGCCCTGAGCACAGAAGGGATGAGGAGAATTCTTACTTGCTTCAGAAATGTAAAGAAGTCCCAGACTGCTACTCCCACAATGCCAACTGAAAGAGGAGTGCATCTGTGCTACTGCATCCCCTCTGGATCTGCCACTGGCCACCACAAACATGAAAAGGGAGTTTAACATTTCACAATAAGATCCATGCCTCAGGTAGCCATTGTGGGTATCATTGCATACTGTGACAGAGCCCTTATTTAATATTTCCACCAACACATTTCTTTATATACTTCTCAGCTTGAGTGTTGGATTTCATCAGTATAATAAGATCCTCCACCCATTTGTCCAGCAAATTAAAGAAAACAAACGTCTCCCCATCCACCAGGACCTCAACAATGCACCTCACCATTGCCTAAAGTTGTACAAGCCTTTCTGGATCCATGCGCCTAAACTTCAACAATAAGACTTCAATGCTGATGAAGCTTGGAAAACCAAATGGAATTCACAGGAAGATCCAAATAAACATCTTGTGATAGATTCAACGCTAAATGTCCAGGCTTGATCTCCCACGACGCTTATGGGCAACTCTAATCCATATCTGTACAAAACACAGGAGATGTGGATACTTGATACACAAATGGAAAATTAGAAACTATCCCTTGCGTGACTGTGGTCACTCAGAACAGACCATGGAACATATAACGACTCAATGTCTGATCCACAGATATAAAGGAGGCATCACAGCAATATACTCTGCTGCTCCTGACACAACTTTCTGGCTCAGCCACCTAAATGTAAAATTATAGTAGCTGTTCTATATCTCCATCAGCCATACAAAAGAAGACGAAGAAGACGTATAATCAATATTATGAGTGAAATCTTCAGCCTTACTCCAGCCCTTCACAGTATAAAAATGTTGGTGCAGCAAGACATGGATTCCCTCAGTGCAGGCACAACAGAAGGCTACCTCTGAAGGACCTCTTCACAAGCCTGGGTGTTAAAAGCGCACTGGTCAGACAGCACTACAGTCATGCCTAACAGCTAATTTGCGTACACCTCTAATTTGGGATACTGTAATTTGGGCAGGCCTTCAGAGCCTACATTACAGCAGCAGCCTCTCTAACCCTGCAACAGGCTATGAGTACCGGGCACAACAGTGGTTTCATGCAGCGTTTCCCAACCAGTGTGGTGCAGCACAAAAGTGTGCCATCAAAAATGAACAGATGTGGCATGAAATTTTGCCATGGCAATGGGCTACAACAGGTATGAGGATGGGGAATGCCTTAACTGGTGTGCCATGGAAAATTTTTATTAATGTAAGTGTGCCTTGGGCTGGAAAAGGTTGGGAAACACTGGCTTAAGGGACAACAGCACACTGCAGCCCTCCACAGTAGTCCCACTGTAGTTTTTCCATTCTAATCATTGCTGATTTGAGGCACAAGGTGGTTTTCTACACGACAGGGCCACATTTGCATGGACTAAACTTGGAAGCTTCCATCGGCAATTAGGACTGCTGCTCAAGCACCTCCCAATCAGGAATAACAGAGAAAACAAATAGTCATAAATGGCTGTAGCTGTGCGCATAGTTGATGATTTTAGAAAATAGGGAGAGGTAGTTAGACTTGTTAGCCTGCAGTCTGGCAGATGGCAGGGTACACAGGCACCTTTAAAGACTAGCTATATAACATACAGAGAGAGCACACACTCCCCTGAACCCATGTTCCTTTCTCATAAATGTGCTTGAAACCAGGCACATCTACATGGTCATTTAGATACTGCACGTTTAGTTTAGCACTTGCTTAATAAAGTACTAGTAGCCCATGGTTATTTTGTGATGTTTCCTGCACGTGAGCCTAATAACCCTGCACAGTATGCTATTTGCATGGTTTTTAACCACCACACTACTGCACAGCGTTATTAAGCTAAGCGGCTCCTCTAGACACACCCACTAAAGAGGCACCACTAGAGACTTAACTAGTTACGGTGTTACTCAAAACTAAGACAACCCTCCATTTAATACGACTTCCCCCAATACTACAGTTTTACACATGGAAAAATATATAAACTTGTTTTGTTTTTCCATGCATCGAATGTAACTGTAGGACAGTCTCTACCCTTCACCCCTCCCACCGCTGCCCACGGCGAGGCGCAGCGGACTAGCTTTCCCTCCGCCCCGGTAGGCTCCACCCTCATTGCAGAGGGGGGCTGCGCGCGCAGCTTCCCCCAGGAGGGAGCCCACGGGCAACTGGTGACGTCAGCGCGGCTCTGGCTCCACCCCCTGGAACGGAAACGATGCTCTAGCCCTGCTGGCGGTTCCGCTCTCTCTATGCTTCGCCAGTGGGCCGCAGCCGGAAGGGGGACGAAGTTTTAATGGCGGCTTCAAGCACCGCGGCTGTCGTGGGGGGGACGCGCGAGTCCGGCTCCGGGGCCGCGGGGCAGGGGCGGAAGAAAGCCTACGGCAAGGTACGGCGCAGGGTGGGAGTGGGGGAGGGGTGGCGGTTGGGAGCTCCCTTCCCCCTCCCCCCTCTGCGTCCCCTGTGACGTCAAGGCGGAGGGAGGGGGGGGAGCGGGCGGGGTCACGTCTCGCCTGCTCGCCCGCTGTCGCTTGTGCCTGCCCCGCTGAGCTGTTGCTCCATGCCCTGCCGCCTCCTGTCCCTCTTCAGCAGCTGCGTGCTCGCCCCCCAGTAACGCTGCCTCCAGCCTTGCCTCTCACCAGCGCTTCGCCGAGCACCCGCGTGGGCCCGCGCCTCGCTCTGTCTGTTCACGCTTCTCAGGGCCGACTAGGAGCTGCCGCACCTGCGAATGCAAATCTTAAAAAGAAAAAAAATTATAATAAAAAAGAGGAGCCCACATCTACTCCGCTCTGGGAAATCCTGCGATTCGCTCCGTTTGAGCTGAAAGCTGCTCTAAGAGGAAAAAAAGAGAACCGTGTCTATTTCTTCCCTCTCCAGCTTGAAAAGCCATCTGCTTCTGCGTTTGTGCCAAGGATGCGCCTATAAATCAGTTGAGCGAGGACTGTAACGTGCTTCCTGTAAACGTGTGATTGTGGAAGGGCGCAGTGAAGGCGCTTCCTCAAAGTATGAGTGCAGCTGGCGCTGCAAGTGATGCCCTCGGCCGCCAGTATGGATGCCTGCCAAGGACAGCAGTTGACAAGCTGACAGTTTCTCAAAGTAAACTTGGCTTAGGGGAATAGCGAGTGGTTTTAATCGTTTATTTCGAGTGCACCTTCCGAGCATTCAAGCCTTTGACAAACCTGCACGCTTGAAAAGTTGTTTAAATTATCTCAGTTCTCTGTTTTGCCCAGCTCACGTGCTGTATGGGGAGTAAGAGTTATTCAGAAATATTTCACTTATTTGGAAAGGAGACAAGAAACAAAAGCACCCCTAGTACGAAGCCTGTGCTGTTATCTTAGCCACATACTGCTTGTTATATCTAGCCTGAAGTTATATTTTTGTGAATGTCAAAGTTACTGCATAAGTATTGGACATTTGCATAATGATTTGATTCAGTGTGTGGTATTTATCCGTCTCTTCTTTAAATGTAATTTGTAATATGAAATCTCCAAAGGAATTTGGAAAAGAGGTTCCCCTAGGGGTAAAAAAAAAAAAAAAAAAAAAAAAATAATAATAAAGCAGCTCAAACGGTTATTAGGAAGTTTAAAATACTCAAGGAAATAATTAGTGTAGCATACACTCTCTATCAAGGAATGAAGACCAAAATGGTGGACAAATGTTAGTAAAAATATTAGTGGTAAAAATATTAGACAGAAAAAAGAACAGTTTTTGTATCCTTTGTATATCTGTTCTAGAAACAACCAAGAGTTTATGGTCACTTTAAAGCGGCACCACCGTAAGCATGAATGTCATTTGCTTTCGCTCAAAAGCTAAAATTCTTAACATATAAGGGAGGCAACATATAGTTTACTCCAGACATTTAACAGTTATTTCTCTGCATGTAGACTGTTTCCTCCAGTGTAGTCAATAAATCCTGCCTGAGAGCCAGATGGGAAGGAGGTTGGGGAAGGAGCAGACTCTCCTGCTTGCCTTATGTTTATCAGATAATCCTAATTCAAAGGTCTTTAATGATGAGAATTTTAAACCTAATGCAGGCGGGAACATCCATTTCTTCTGCTTCCCTTTCTACTCTGCATGAGGCAGTTGCACCTGGTGATGGCAACTTGGAGAGAAACGTAGAAAACACATGGATAAATCTCCAGGCTGCCAGACGCCAGGTGGGGCTTACCCATGTGCTTCTGTTTCTGGGAGGAGCATGGGTGGTCATGTCAGAAAGGACTGCAGCAGAAGTGGGCATTCCTGTCTGTATGAAGTCCACCAGATAACCCTAACGCAGGCAGGAGCTCATGCACCTACCACAGCCACTTTCTGATCTGGGCAGTTCCACTTGGCCATGGCTGCAGCTGCTGTTGCAAAGCCCCCGTTGAGAACCACTGAAATAAACTTAGGCTGTGGAACAGTGGTTCTCAACCAGGGTGGTACCAAATTCAGAAATGTTATAGAGGGGTGCCCTGAATGCAAAAAGGCTGAGAACCAGTACTGTATGGTGTAATATTCGTCACTGTTTCCATGCTATCCAAAACTATTGCTGGGGATCCTGCACATCTCATGGAATTTAAATAAATAAGGAGTTAGGAATAATAGAATATAATAATAAACAATAGTAAAAGCTGTTGCTCTATAGGATAAATCTGTCTTGAAACTAGTAGGGAATTATGTACAGAACTGGCTAGAAGTTTTGCACTGGAAATGGCTTTCATGCTCGCTAAAAATGGTGCCCCCACAAATAATTTGATTTTGGAAACATCTGTCATGCAAAAGACCACTAAGCTATTGTGTATATAAAAAGACATAATTATAACAGCCATGCATAGTCATAATTACATTCTAATTATGAAACTAAATTTCAAATGCACTTATTTTTTTAGGAAAACTCTAAAGCATTACAATCAAGGGGATTTCTGCTGCAAAAGCTCCAAACAATGGCTTTACACAGCCTTTTGTAAAAAAAAAAGAAAAAAAAGAGAACCTATTAACTTATCTGTTTCATATCAGGAAATCATTGAGTCTTAGACAGTTGGTGTCATTTTCTTTTATATTGGTCTAGATGTTTCATGAAATATTCAGTTTTCCTCTTCCTGAAAGATTATAATTTTGGGGTGGTTATCTTTTTGTCTGATGTGACAGCCCCAATAGTTCTAGAGTTCTTTCTTCTAGGGTACAAGTGGCCAATACTTCAATAAATTGATAGTACAGTGTTTTAGGACAAATATGTACAATTATTAATTTTTCTAATCCTTTTATATATGCAAAATTGTGTGTAGTTGACTTGTATAATTAAGTTAGGTTTATATTCATCTTAGTTTAAGGTTGCTCATGAGTGTTTGTTTAAAAAAGCAAATTAACGCTTATATGAAAGCTTCTTAACCCTTTGGCTTCAAGCAAATGCAATTGTGTTGTGCTAGAAGTACCCCAAGTCTTGTAGCAGATGTTTTGATGCTTTCACGCTCATGTTGGGTTTGCAGCTAGTTTCAAGTGGATATTGTATCAGACAACCATGTATATAAGTGTACTTTCTGAGATCTGTACTCTTGTGTGTAGGTCTTACATTAAGAATCAGTCTTTAACTTGGGTTGAATATAAAACTGCCTCTGAAGAGAGTATAAAATAATTAATTCTTGAATAAAATAAAATGTAATTTCAGCCTTATACTGCTTAATAAAAGGAAGTAGTACACTAGGGCTCCTTATGAAATTAATTTTAGGGTTTTTAATATTTGAGCCTAGTCTGTAAAGCTTTCAGATAAAGGTTTGCAGCATAAATCTGATTGACTTTAATGCTTTCTCCAGGGTGATCCTCATAGAAACTACTAAAGACTACAAAGAATTGATTCTAGGCAAAATAACAGTGAAATAGATTGTACTGATCAAGTAAGATGGATCCATGTTCAGTTGGAATTCAACTTCAAGTTGCCAATGAGTGTCATAAGACCTACTATACCCGTTACATTGGCTTCAAGACTAAACAAGAAATACCATCATCAGATCTGATGTTACTTCAGCTTAGGACTGGAATGTCTCTTTCTGAGAACAATACAATCTGCTTCCATCACGCCACAATTTACATTGACAGATTTGAAGACATGCAAAGATCATGTTGTGACCCATTTAATGAGCACAGAAAATTATCAAAGAAAAATTTACGTGCAATTGACTTACATGATGCAACTTTTCTAAGTGCCAAGTTTGGAAGACAGTTTGTACCTGGCTGGAAGCTTTGTCCAAAGTGTATGCAGATAATCTATGGACGTGTGGAAGTTGATTCTGAAGATCGCCAAAGAAGGAAACTTGATTCAGACGTATGTATATGGATAATTTTTCACCCCTCTAATTCCCCACACTAATGGGGTGGGGCTGGCTTCATTTGAGTCCTACGTAAAGAACATTCTTAAGTCTTTTCCTGAAAATCTGAAAGCATTTAGTCGTTTAAGTCTCTGGTAACTCATATTGTTTATATGCCTTTTGTTGGAAGCTCTGTGTCCTTTTAAAAGAGACTGGCAAATTTTTTTACTTACTTATCTTTAAAATTCTACAAGAGCCCTTGTGAGAGAAGATGTTGTGAATTTTTTTGCTTTTTATGCACGTATGTAGGATTTTTCTCGGGTTGCTAATTAGCATTATGCAGTCTGTGAAAAAGGTTGTGTATACATTAACGTGTGAAACTAATAAAAGCCATAAACTCTCTCTCAGAAAAAATAGCTTTGTACTTTAGAAACACTTGCCCATCTAGCCCAGGAAGCTAAAACTGTATTTTTGCTAACACATTAAAGCCTGATGAGGAAAGTATAAGAGTTTAGAGTGAGAATCAGAAAATGAGAATCCATTCCAGTTATTCAAGTAAGAGTTGTATTTTTGTTTATTCATTTAACTTGCACCATTAAGTGGCACAATTACTTGTTGTAACACTCTTCTTTTAAGATTCATCTTGTTCCCTGCTGGGAAATGCAGCGCTCGTGCACAAATTGACTTCAACAATTTACCTAAGGCTTGACGGTTAATTTTCCTATGGAATTGGTTTAGTATTAATATTTAAAATGAGAATTTCTATCTTTGTTCAGGGACGAACAGCTAAAGCTTTGAAGTCCTTGCAGTTTGCTAATCCAGGACGACAGACTGAGTTTACTCCAGAAACCAGTAAAAGAGAAAAGAGAAGGCTACAAACAAAAAGTATATCAACTATTTCTGACAGGTGAGCTGTTTCCTGTATTAACTCGAGTATAATTTCCTTTCATGTGTCTCATGAGGAGAGGGAAACGTCTCTGTTTTATGAACTCTATTTCAGATTTCTCCATAATTTGGGGTGCTTGTTTCCATCTTTTTAAAGGTTGGAGTTAGGACTAGGATAAATTGTCCTTATATATCCAAGTCTCGTAATAATATTTTAATGCAATATTTTGTTTAATCAGTTGCCTTTGTGTTAGAATAACCAAAGGTAATGTAAGCTTTATGAGAGAGAGATGTTCAGGGAGTCACCATGCTAAATATAATAGTTCTTGTTGCACTTTTGAAGTGCAAAAGCCCCCTAAATCAGAGTATTCTTGTTTTAAAGGCAAGCTAAACAAATTTTAGGAGTGTATGTAAATAAACTTTGTTAGGAAAGAATAATGCCACATCAAATTTGGCAGGACTCCACAATTGAACTACAGCTTCTTTATCTGATATGATTTTTTCCCCCTGTTTGTTAGTAATCCATTCCTTAGATTGAATAGAATTAGGAGGTGGGGAGTAAGCAACGAGTAAAATGTAAACTGAGTTACAGTTAACTGAATATGGGATTGTGGTAAGGATATGACAAGTGAGAACATTCCTGTGAACTATCTGTGTTAAAGGGCTAAAAAAATGTAAGGCACTAGTTTTTATGAAGGGAGAAAACAAGGTGTATCCTAGGTACAGATTTTTAAAATGGCTTGGTGCTAAACAAGAAAACTGATGAAATGCTTGAAACCAAAATTCACAAAAGAAATTAGTTGCATCTCTCCTGTTATTTCCAGCAATTCATAATAACTCTTTTTTATTATACAGGCAAATTATACCAGCAAAGAGTAAAGTCTATGATAGCCAGGGACTTCTGATTGTCAGTGGGATGGACCTCTGTGACTGTCTTGATGAAGATTGCCTGGGATGTTTCTATGCTTGTCCCAAGTGTAGTTCCAATAAATGTGGAGCTGAATGCCGCTGTGACCGCAAGTGGTTATATGAACAAATTGAAATAGAAGGAGGAGAAATTATTCGCAATAAACACGCTGGTTAATGTACAAATATATATTGATTGATGTATTGCATCTAAATACGGAACTTAGCCTGTTGAAAATGAGTGGAATCCATCATCACACATACATTAAGTGTTTACAGTTCCATATCCATGTTGATCTGATTTTTAGAAAGGCTTTTTATCATGTTGGTGTATTGTCACACTTCATACCACCTTATATTCAACTTACGCAAATCAGCAACATGACTGAAATGTTGCAGTGCACTAGTTGTTAATGAAATATTGTATCGAAGTGCAGGGGGAAAATGCTAAAAGAAATCTGGAATTAGCTACTTCATAGTCCCTCTCTATAGAGAATACTATTTTCATGCATCTCTTCTTGATCAATCTCTACCTTTAAAGACTCAGTGTTTCTGCTTATATTTAATGTGTCTTTAATTTAAACTACTACACATTTTAAACTTAATTCATTGGCAGTCATGTCCAGTATTATGTGTTGCATAATCGTAAACACACTGTCTTCTAAAGTGAGATGTGGACCTGCCTTCCATCAAACTTAAAAAGGATCAACAGCATGTCCAGTGCACTGGAAATATTGAGCTGGATATTTTGGGGGGGATGTCAGTCCAGTAAAGAATGTGGTGTCCTGTTTTATTATTCAGGCAACTGCTTTTAGCTGAATTTTGTATAGCCTTATTGAAATTACTTGGGATTAGAGATAGTGTTTTGTACGCAAAAGTTGGATGTAGTTATTAGTCCATGTTAGACTGATGACTATTTCAATTTGTTTACTTAGTAGCTGAAAATCACCCAAAAGTCTTCCTTCCATTAATATTCAGACTAAATATAGACAAACAAATCAGTTGGATTTGAATGTTATTCCTTTGATTGAAATTGTATCCCTGACTTCACACCAAATGAATGTTTTATACCCATGTCATAGAAAAATTCATGGAAAGTAGATTTCTTTTTATGGTAGAAGTTCTAACAAACTTTTAAAGAGTAGCATTTGTACTGTTAAGCAGTCTCAACCTTTTGGATGATATAAAAAAAATCTTACTGGGAGTTTTGGTGTGTCAAATTTGTATTTATGGAATTATTCACATCAGTGGTGCTCAAGGAGATAGTTGCCTTCTTGATAAAATTTACTAATGGCAGATTTCATCATTCTGCTATTTTATTATTTAGTACATAACTTTCATTTCAATAGATTTGCAGCTATAGAACTAATTTTTAAATTGTGCATAGCTGGATATGAAATTATTTTTACTAACCTTATCTCTTTAACTTACACTGACATCTGCTGGTACTGATGAAATACTAAGCAGCAATTCAAACTCGGTGCATTTTTTAATCTGTTCACTTACTGGGATAGTCTTTTTATTAGATTTTGTGTTCACTGACTAGTAACTATAATTTTCTTATATAGTATGTAAAAAGTGTATATGTTAGTAGTTTAAGTGTTTTGTAACTTCTGTGTAGCATCACAACATTAAAGCACAGTCTCATCAACTTGGTAAAATATACTTAATCTTTCAGTTTCCTACTTCAGTAGGAAAGTTGTCAAGTTACTAAGTAAATTGAGGGTAAAACTGTCTTAAGCCCTGTCCAATCAAAATAGAACTGTTTTTAGATTAACAGTTTTCCAAAAACGCTGGATATTTTAGTGGCTTTTGCCAAGTTGCTTTAGCTAGAAGGGTTTTGTTTTTTGGGGGGTTTTTTTAAAGCTTGGTTTTATTGTAGTGTAATATAATATTCCTCAGAACTCTGTTCATATATCCAATTCACTCTTCCTTCTACCAGGTGGTCCCAAAGGATTTTATTTCTCTGTTCAGTTTCATCCCTCTCCTAATTAAAGTGTAAAGGTTATAATATCTGCTCTTTAAAGGGGCTCTGCTCCTGTAGCTTTCTCCTGTTTCATAAATCAAAAAAAAAGTCTAGCTGTGGCTTATGGCATAGTTTTTAGAACAAAGATGATATTAAGTGCTTAAAATATAATCATAACTTAAAATACAAGCTTTAGTTACTGATTTGGTTGTTCTCAGAAGATTTGCTATGGATAGTGAGTTTTAACTTCTCGGAGCCTGACTATTCACCCCAACATGAGCACGTAAAGATTGATTTGCAGAGATTAAGGGCCTTTTGATGCATAGGTTTGGTGCACAGTGGCAAGAAAGTGAAGGTGTTTCATTTTGCTCAAGTGAATTTCAGCCTAGCTGCCTGTTACTGGCTAGCTTTAAATATGAATCTGCTTATTTGCCTGGAGAGTTAACAGCTGGATACAATGTTAGCAACATGACTTCCTCATGTTATCTTAGTTCTAAAAATTGGTATTCACATCCCATTTGAATTTGCATACCTTGTAAAATGCAGTTGCTTTATCCTGAATACATGACCTCCAGGGGAGGGAGGAGTGCAGCGGCAGGGTAGTTAATACCTTAAATTCAAGCTCTGTTTCGGACTTCCACTTCAGATGTAATGCTAGCCACATCTTTCTTGTGTGTTGTTGGCTATAGGAAGTGTTATGCATTAGGCATACTAATCCAATAGGTTCTTAGGTTCAGGAGGATCTTTGACTTGACTTAGGCTTTGGCATCATTGCTACTTCCAAGGCATCTTTTATAAAACTAGTGGTTAGGATATTTGCAAAGTGGTAGAGCTGGATATCCTCTTTCACAACTGGAGGAAACAAACCTACCTCCCAGAAGAGCCTATATGCTAAATTCTAGTATTTGGATTCCACTGATACAAGGCATCTAAAATGTAGGTATTGAAGTGATCAAGATCCTGCTTCAGGTTGCTCTGGTGCTGAAAGGACACTGAAAATCTTTCAGCAAGAGTGGCACAATTATTGTATGTGCAATCTGTATTTTTAATGCTTTTTGTAGCACCAGTTCATATAGACTGGAAAGGGTATTAAATACTTCTAAGTAAATTCAATATGTTGTTTTGTCTCATCAGATCTATTGTGAAGACAGAGAAATACTGTTAAATATCTAAATATCATGCCAAGCAATCACTGGACATGAAACAAAACTAAAGGTATACGCAATAAAAATGGATCTCCTCCCTGCTTCCCTTCGTTTTTCATGAGTGTATCCATGTTCCTTCCCTTTCCATCGAGCATTCAGATAATATTCTAGTAAAGAACTGACAGATGAACTTGTTACCTCTCATATGTTCCCTTTTCATTCCCAAGGTTCCCTAACATCTATGTTTTATTGTTGAAAAATACATCAGAAATTAATGAAAGCAAGATTTGTAGAAATGGTCCTTTTTATTAAAAAATGCTCATTATATGTTTCTTAAATCCATAATGGCTTTGCATTCCTTATTGCAATCTTGGTCAAACAATGCACCCCACATTGGGCCCTGAGCAAGTTTAAAGCTTTGCCTTCTATAAACTTAAAAGATATATAATGTTTTTTCCCAACAGCAGAAATGTATGGTAATTGAAAGATTATTTCTTCCCATTCTCAGTTGAAATGAACTACGTGTTGTTAAGTAGTAGTCCATAAGGGAACTTTGCACTGCTTGAAAAGGGGTGAGGGAATTCCAGTTTAGGAGGTTGCGGCAGTTTTTATGAAGTATCTTATGTTTGCGTGCTTCTGTAGCAAGCCAAGTGTAGCAAAACTGCTGTAACTTAAATCTTGAATGGAAACAGTTAAAGTTACCTTAATTTAGCTCACTTATTCCACTGCAAGTTCCTCTACCCTTATAACATGTTTGAAAATTACTTTAGTTATAAGTGAGCTAAGTCACTGTAAATTTAACCCAAATGAAACAAGATTAAAGATTTTTTTGCTACATCATACCCTAAATTAAGGCTGTTCAACTTCTAAGTGGCCACGACCTGCATTACCTGTGGGCTGTACTAGTAGGACTCACTGGTCCCTAGACTACATGCTCCATGGACCCCCACCATCCCTTTGCAGGATATGCCTGCATGGATGCTATCATCCTCTCCTTCCCAATGCAACAACCCCATATGGATACTGCGGCTCTAGTCTCACCCTGAACTTCCTACACTGGACCATGCTATACCACCACTCCCCAAGACAGGCACATAACAGAATCCAGAGGAGGGAGTGAGGTCTGGAGCAATAGGGGAAATAGCAGCCAGGCAGGGGCCGGGCACCAAAACTTAACCTCTTGTGGCCCCTGTGGGCTGCCAGCTGAAGAGACCTGCCCTAAATCTTCAAAATTAGGTTCTTGCAGCATGTTATGATGTGGCCAAATATCTACCAACTCCTTTTATAAGCAATTCAATTAAAGGTTTCTAAATCAAGTAACAACCTTAAATTCCATATGCGTTAAAAAATAAAATGGTACGTACACAAATCCTTGTTTTAAAGCTTGGGGCATAAAATTGTCCACAAACTTGAATTCAGCAAAAAATACACACAGTTGATACACAAGTTTTAAGTATTTGGGAGATCAGCACTTGCAATGAAAGAGCAAACTTTCATTTATGAATAAAACAAGCCATGCATATCAATGAAGTTGTTATTAAACAACTGGACGTCCTGATTCATGTCAGTGTGTAACATAGTATTTAGAGAAACTTCTGGATTTCTCTCACCTGTATAGCAACATGAATTTCACTTTGGGACTCATCTAACTTACAAAGTTAGTGGAAGGTTTTCTTTACTGATGTAAGAATTGCATCATGGTCCTTATAGCTGAGGTATTCTGTGCCCTATTTTTCCTAGTGGAGTTGAAGGTTGTGCATGGTGATAAAACATTTCCTGGGATGCTGTGTCTGTTAATTGATTCAGGAGCTAATGCTTCTATCTTGGGTATAGCAGCTTCAGGTAATTAATTTCTGAGAAGGGATTCCATTAACATCTTGACAACACCTATGATACTAAAAGGCCTAATAAATAACATATGCATATGTTTTTGGAAATCTAGTTGGGGCACAAATGAATTATGCTGACACCAACTAAAGGAAAATATTCCTTTTTACCTTTTGTGCCAAAGATTTACTTTAATAACTGATGTTAAATAACTGCCCATTGGATTTTTATAATTTTTTTTCCCTCTACTTGCCCCCTGCCCCTCCCAAGATACTGTTTTTAATTATTTGCCATTTCAGTCTCAAGGGGTGTGTCTACACGTGCTGATTTAATGTGCTTTACCCATTTTTCAGGCGCATTAAGGGCGTGGCCCTCCACATGCCCACCCTTAAAGAGCCTTAAAAATGGCAAGTTTAGGCTATTCGCACCTAAATTTGATACCTGCAAAAGCTTTTATCCCAAGTTGGTCCGCATACTGTATTAATGCACCTTAGCACATGAACATGTAGACGTATGCCTAAATTGCCTTAATGTGCATTAGGCAAATGGTCATTAAGTTTAGTCATGTGTAAAAGCAAGTCTAGACATGCCCAAGAAGTAGAAGATATTGTCTAGACCTAGACATGCAAGATAGGTTGAACTGGTTACTACCTACAGATACCTCAAGCTCTACTTAGATTTCTGGAAAAGAGAAGTCTAGGAATGGAAAAAGCAAGGATTTTAGGTTAGCTCGAGTTTGCAGTTTTTATAATGTAAATAAGTCTGCACGGGTGAGCACAAAAAAATCATACTAACATATCACTGCTGGAGCATACATGCGTTCAAGCACCTGGCTAGAGAGCTTCACAAGAGAGCTCTCCAGCCAGGGGGCGCTCTGTGGGCCATTTGCCATCCTCTCTTCACCCCTTTTCCCCCACCCAGGGGAACCCATTAATTGGCAGCTTGCTTGGGAAGGGGGCCAGCTATCAGTTGGCAACTGATTGGCAAGAGAAGGTGCCATTCTCCCACTGGGGCAACCTAATCTGGGAAGTCTCCTTGCAACAGAATTCCACCCTCATACCAGTGGTGGGAATGGGGGAATTTTTCAGGGCAGGGTCCCCACAGAGCTTCTTGACGGCTCAGCCCTAGATAGGCTATCACGGAGCCAGTGCTTTCCCTCCCTGTCCCTGGCAGAGCAGAGGAGGGGAATGGAGTTCCTCCACATCCAAAAGAAGTCTATACAGCCTTTCAAGTTGGATAAGAAGGAAGATCTTCCTTGCAGGTATCCTCTCAAACTTCTTGCAGACAAGGTTGTTCTTTGCTGGGAGAAAGACTGTAATGTAATGTCTGTTCATGGCCAGAGTCTGAGAAGAGCTGGAGTATGTCCTTGAAGTCATTCCAAGGTGATTAATTTCTGGGATTTGGCATGTGTAAAGGCAGGAGGGAGTGGGATGTTTCATGACTACTCCCAGAATCAGCAAGGAGGTGGTGTATGCAGATCTTAAGTGACTTGAAACCAGCTATACACATGGATGCCAGTGAGCACGTGTGCACATACACACACATTTCACTGTTCTCATCTGGTTTCAGAGCTCCTTTAAATTTTTCTGTTTATATATGTCCTAGGTTCTTTTCCAGGTTATTACGTCTGCCACTTTTAAAGCATTTTCCAGCTGCTTTTTCAAGGACATTTATGAAGCATAAACCTGACAAAACTCCTGTTGCACTCACAGCAGGGAGTTTAAGTCAAGTTTTGCCCCAATCCAGGTACATAACTTCCCCTACTTAATCAGATAGAAGTTTTGACCACCTTCCAAACTGATCATGTTGGGAAATTAAATTAATTAGCATGATATGAATGATAACTATCTCAACACAAGCCTGTATTTGGAACAAGGGTTTAGGAATAATGTATGATATCTATAAATGTATGATAGAAAAACTATATTAACATTAAAGTGTCACTGTTAGTAAACACATTTCTGCTTGAGCATCTTTTACCTACTGTGTTATTAAGTGACACTAATGGAAAAAACTGGGAAACTGAAACAACAAATGTTTATTTTGGTTTATTTTCTCCTTATATGTGACAGCATTGTGTACAGTCAACATCATTCCTTCTCATTATGGTGATTCTGCCAGTCAGTCAGTTTCAGGTGCAATTTATGAAGGTCTTGCACACAGCAACAGGGAAGAGAAGAGGAAAACAACTTACAGATAGAAACACATTATGGTAACACCACAGAATTTGACCGTGGAGACATGAACACCTGAACTGCTACTTACTCGTTTTCTAAATTGACTAAGTTGGCAGCCCTCCTTTAAACATACATGTGATGCTTACACTGTGAAAAGAAGTGTAGACTGTAACAATATGCTTAACTAAATTACACACAGTTGACTATTTTTAATTGTTTATACCTAACCAATATCCTTTTAAACGGATCAGCTCATAAATTTTACTGTAGAGTGGAAGGCCTTATCTTGAATCCAGCAGAGGGCATTGTTTTACTACAAACATGAATGGTTACGGTCCTAGTCTCAAATCATATGAGTACATGCAACAGGGACAGTGTACAATAGGATCGCAGATCATAGAAAAGTAGGGCTGAAAGGGACCTCATGAGATCATCTAGTCCAGCCCATCTAGTCCTGCTCAAGGCAGGATCAACCCAAGTAAACCATCCCAGCCACATATCTATCCAACCTTGCCTCCATGAACAGAATTCCATCCCACACAGGATTCAAGCACGTGGGGAGAATGACACTTGTCAATGAAGCTGCAGGATCAGGTTCATTATATTGAAACAATGTTAAATGTAAAGTTAATAGGTTTTTTAAGTGAAAATCTTTTTACCCTTGCTTTGCATACATTGCCTTATTACCTATTTTCCAATCCACTTACTGATGAAACTGTAGCCCTTTAAGTCAAACTCAAAGTAGCTTCTTTTTTTTTTGAAGAAGTGATTTACAAGGTCTTTGAAGTTTGCTATTAAATTATGGTCAAAAACTTTCAGGGTAACTAGAAAGTTCCCTCTAAAAATGATGGCAGAGAGGTTTATATTTCTTCTAGGTCATTTTACATTTCCCAGCTCAATCCTGAAGTTGTTATTGCAGCAAAACACCCTGACATATACATTGGATGTGGTTCCATGCTGTTATGGCTAAGAATCTGCCTGTTTCTCCAAGACAAATACCTCTCTTTTGAGATGTTTTTAATCATCCTTAATGCCTTCCTGGGGAATTGAGGAGGTTTTATTTTCAAATTTCAAAATAATGTGCAGATTCACTGGCCATTGTCCCCATTGACAATATTTGCAGGGAGTACGCCAAAATGACCAAGCTTAGGTTGAAGAGGGCTACGCACTAGGGCCCCACTGCTAGCACGTCTCCCTGCCACTCAACTGTGGCTTAGGCAAAGCCCCCTGCAACCAAGGCCTGATGGATCAAGCCCAAAGGCTGTAGATCGCCACCTCCTGCTCTACAATAAACAGGCCACCTCTCAAAGTTGCAGCAGTGATACTGTCCAAACAGGAAGCCCCAAACACACAGCCCACTGTTCATGTTGTACTTGGATTTCATTGTCATCTCTACTTGTTTTTGTCTTTCAATTTTCCATAGTGTTCTTTGGTGTTCCCTATAGGCACTGAAGAGGTGAATGAAGTCTGTATAATGAGGACTCTGTCTCCTATTGCTTGCATTCCAAACTTTTAAGAAATACTGGGCACATCTATATGTGCTATTAATGCACAGCAATAAACTCTGGCACATATCATGCTGGAGTTTATTGCTCCCAGGCACCATTGATCATGTTGGAAAATGTTTGAACGTGTGCCCAGGATCACTGCATGTTGAGCTTGGTTGGAGCAGCCCCTGCTGGCAGGAGGTCCAAGGGGTCAGCCTACCAGCACGGGGCTGCTCCCACCTGGCTCAACATGCTGCAGAGGAGCTGGCTGGGACACAAGGGTGCTTCAGTGCAGCAGGCAGCCCCAACACTGAAGCACCCTTGTGATCCAGCCAGCCCAGTCAGTGTCTACATGTGTGCTGCTGTGGTGTTAATTAGCTTACTCCATCCTAATAGCACTGCACATGTAGACACGGAGACATTTGCTCCAGAGCTAATTAGGCAACTCCTCAGTAAACATCTCATGTAGGCATGCCCCCTGTTTAGCACAGCACTTGCTTAACTGGTGGATAATCTGTAATGCACTCAGATGATTTTCAGTTTAACTCAAATAGCTATGTGAAACTTTTCAAACTAAGTTGAGAACCTCAACTTAATAGATGTAGAGACAGAAAAGCTTTGTACACTTTGTGATTATACTACTAACCTTATTTAAAGATAAGGCACCTAAGTTTGTAGCCTTATAGGCAAAGAAAAAAACACAGCAAACTTTCTAAATGCAATAGCCCTTAATGTAAATCACCCTTCCCTTGGGAGCCCTTCGGGGCCAGAGGTATTCAGGAAGGCAGGATTTCCCCTCAGTCTGAGCAGTTAAATAGTCAAAAAGAGCAAGTCAATACCTGCTCCGTTCTAATTTTTTGTTCTCTCTTTCAAGTGATGTCCTGATCAGCCTCCTATGAAGTGATCAGAATCCTGCCAGATGACTTTCATTACCAAGGTGAATTCCTCGTGATAGACCAGGTCTCTCACTGGGAGCTAGCTAATTTAGCTTGATTACATTACATTTCAGTGGTATGACTTTAATGCAATTGCCTGTTGTTTGGTCTGTATTCCCACCATTCAATATTTCAGTCCAAAATAGAGGTGAAAAGAAAAGTGAGGAGGCAAAATTTGCCTGTCAGAATTGGAGTTGGCAGCTCATTAAAGGTACTTACGTACACTCCTCAGACAGGAATCTTAAATAGTACCAATTCCTCAAATGATCAGAGAGAAACCCCAAGTCTCATGCTGCTTGTCTCTTTTTCATTGAGTAAAGCAAGCTGAGTGAGCTCATATGAACAGTCCCCTTGACTTAAGTGGAACTACTCATTGTGGTAAGCATTTGCTAGAGTGCTTACAAACTTGGGGGCACACAGCTCCATGCGTATAGTTCAGATCTATACAAAAAAGATAGGAAGTTTGAACTGCTGACATTCTAATGCTGACAATGCTATCCCCACACAAAGCTCACTTTCAGCTGGTATGTATGCTTCAGCACTGACAAATCAGCAGAGATTGTGCCTGTAATCTTACGATAATAACCCACTTAGCTTCTATGGTAGGCACCTACTCAGCAGACATTTGCGTGCTACTAAAAGAAAATCTCTTGGCATACTGAAAATTCAAAGTAAAGCTTTTGGCAAACCTTTGAGTGTTAGCCTGCAGGCCCAATCTCAAAAGTATTTAATCTCCTAATTCTCATTAAAACCAAAAGGAGTTAGGTGCCTAAATATCTTTGAGAATCTGAACCAAAACATCTTGACTAACAAAATTAGTTTCCAGCTCCCTAATATTGAATACAGTCAGTCTGGCAGTGCACAATAGAAGAGGGCAATTGACTGGCAAGAATGAGAGCTGAGGAGTACAGGTAAGGATACCTGAAACATTTTTCTTTGTGTGAGGGCTTCCTTTGTTTTTCCTGTCCTCTTTCCTGCCTCAGACTATTAAATGGATCTGGAAAGTCACAACTTATCCTGCTTGTTCTGCTCTATTTATCTCTACTTTGTTTCCCTTTTCAATGCTTGTATACTGGGCTGCTGATTCCGTAAAGTAAAACATAGGGCTAGATCTATTTTGGAATAAACTTGTGTGCAGAGTCCCTAAAAATGGAAAAAATAACATGGACAAGATTGTAGCAGTGGAAGATGTTTGAGAGTTGAAAACACCCAATTCAACTGCACCCACCTCTACTTACAATGAGTAGTATCTACCCTGAAGATCTTCAAAAGGAGACTAGATGCATACCCTGCTGGGGTTATTTGACCCCAGTAGTCTTTCCTTCCCAGAGCAGAAGAGCTGGACCCAGCAACATCCCTTCTAGCCCTAAACTTCTGTGAATCTGTAAACTTCTGTGAATCCAAAGAGGCTGGAATACACAGATTCAGCATGTGGTGCAACCTCATGGCAACACTTAGTCATGGGTTCCTGTAAACACTCCATTGTTGGTGAATCCCCTTGTGCCAGTGAGCTTGACTCTAACTCACTCACTTTGCATTTTGAGTAATTTAATTTTAATCTCCATGGTTTCCAACATCCGGAAAAAGATTCAGGCATTGGACTCCATGCTGTAATTTATGTGTATTATGAATGTAATATATAAGTACTTATAGAGCTGAGCCTCAGATGGGTTTTATCTAACCCACCTTTTGAAGTGCACCCCTCACAAGTGCAAAACACATTACATGGGATAAGCTGGCAATAATTAGATTCGGTTTGTTTCAGTACTGCTGAGAGGCAGGTTTCCTGATGCATGGAGTTGACACAAAAAATGCACTGCATCTTTTCTACATATGTGCACGTTCTGTTATGTATGGTGTGAGAAAAGGGAATCCCATGTTTCGTTGACTTTCAATAACCCTAACAATTATTCAATAGTTAGCTATAAGGTCAGGATGCTTTACTGTTGGAAAATTATCTTTCTCTGTCTTTTCCTTCAATGTAATCTGAAAGGCTCATTCATCATGCAATTACAGCTGGTAGCTTGTTTGATATTTTGATACTACAGCGTGAAACGAACACTCATCCCTAAGGAATGAGGCTGCGATTCTTTCACCTTGCATCTCTCCCTCCCTTTCCTCTGACCATGCTAATTTCACTTTGATTTTTTTTTTAACTAAACTCAAAGCCTTGCTATCATCCAGTACTAGTTGATGATTCTCCCTGGATGTCAGAAATTGCTACTGACATTTCAATTTTGTTATATTTTTCCTCTTTCTTTTATAGTATTATAGAGAAAATTTACATTTGAATAAAAAGCAAATAGTGCATGTCAGAGTAAGCATCGGGGAATGTCAAATTGTTTTTTTTCCAATTACAACTCTATTTCAAATAGGGTAATGCAATTAAAGGATAATTACTAGAAGTGCAAAGCCAAGGTTATGATCAGAAATGGTTACCCTTTCACTTTAAGTCCTGTCTTGCTAAATAAAATATTCCTGTGGGGCAAGTTACCGTGCTAGCAAATGCAATACACATATCCAGAAGCAAGCAAATGATTGGCACAGGCAGTGGAACTACAGATTTGTGTATAAACCACTGTATTTAGAGTAGATGAATGATTATAGGTGAGGTTGGTTTTCCTTGGCTTTATTACTCTGATTAATAATGTGATAAATTAGCTTTAAGACACAATATTAATTAACAGTATATTAGTCGCATTTTATTACCAGTAACATAACAAGCTTTGAAATAGTAGTTATACTAAAATGCTGACACATTATTTTCTATATACTGAGCTGTAGTTTGATTTCTCATTTGTCCAGATAAAGTATCAGCAACAAAACACTGAGGAAAACCAATTAGTAGGGAATTTACAAAGCTCCCTATAATAGTTTATTCTACATTCTTAACTAAATGTTTTTATTATTATACTAGTCTAGTGAAACACAGCAATAAAAGGATGTTGCGTAACTAATGAAAGTGAATCAATATGGTAATCTGACTGCAAAGGAGAATATTGCATCGCTACCTGGAAAATGCAGGTCATTTTATTCTTGGATACAGTGGCCCAGTTCTGATTTCAGCTACTGTACCACTAGAAATCCAAATGATTTGCTGAAGTTAATAAAGTGGCCCAAGATTTACAGTAACATCAACGAGACTTAAGTTGGGCTTATCAGGTCTCGTCTAGGATGAGATGGTTTTCCGGAAGTGAAGCATTCTGCTCCCCAGTCTCTAGCTCTCTTATGTAAGAAGCCTTGTTAGGAATCAGATCTTTCCAGTGCTTCAGCTGTCCTTTCCCAGGGTGACTTTAGGTTTTGTGGGTGGCAAAATAACATACATATCTTGCATGTGAGAGTCAAGTGAGGGAAAGTTGGCAGCAAAGGAGCTGGAAGTCAGAAGTCTGAACAACTGAAGCAGGGGGTTCAGAGGACAGTCTTCGTCCACATAGATACAAGTTGGGGGCTGGTCTTTGCACTCCCTAATGTGGAAGAAGGTGTTCAGAACACAGTCTTTCTTTTAAGGTATGTTCTTATACTGCAAGTTTGTAAAAACTCTAGTGCTTCTGCTTGGGAAATAGAACATGAAACTGATAAATGTAAAAGTAATATTGACTAGTTTCATCACTAAACTGCAGAAATGCAGAAAGTAAACAGGCAGCTTGCATTACAGAATAAAATATAGTATGTTTAGTAACCTGGCTAGAGATTTTCTTTTTATTATATGACTTTTAACCCAACTGTGCCTCTTTAAATCAGCACATAAAACTAAGATACAAGTAAACAACCATTACTCAGACACATCATCAACAAGTATAATCAGATGATAATGATTAATGTTGGCATTGCCCCAAGACAGCCCCCACTAATTCAGGGGGGAAGAAATCTCATTGCATCAAGGAGCATACAGTATTTCCACGTACAAAAATGGAAGGGCAGGAAAGAACATTAGGGAATAATGATCCCTCTGGAACCAAGACTAAGAAGGAGAGTTACCCTGTATCCTTTCTTGTTCCTTTGGGGAAAAATCCTTATCCTGCTAATTGGATGAATTTTTTAAAAAGGCAAGAATTTCTCATTTAGTCACACTGTTGTTGGAGTCTGTTGGCCATAGTGAGGTACAGAAAAATTTCAGAATTGATCTGGTGAACACAGGGCCCATTTTCTGTTAAGGTGTATTAATGCCAGGTCTGTGGAATTAGTGAAAAGTCAATTCCCATTACTAGTTAACACTATTGAATATCTGCTTTCTTTAATAAAAAGCTATGTCCAGTATAAAGAGTATAAATCAATAAGCAGCTACATTTTAAATCTATTCTGTCTTCTCCTAAAATGCAGAGAGAAACAGTACCCTTTTAAAGCCTACATGTCTGCCAAAAAAGCTGTGTTCTCACATGCTTCTGAATAACTTCCTGGCTCCTTCAAAATTTCAGTTATTCATCAAAAAAGTTTACTTGGGTCTAAAAGCTCTGAATTTGCACATTTTTGTTAACCAATTTGTGTTAGTTTCATGTCAATCATAAGGGCCACATCAGCTGAAATCAGAATTAAGCCTTCTAATTATGCAGGAATAGGTGCAAACACAGGTGCTAGAAATACCAGTTTAACTGCAATCTACCACCAACGTGCTTCAAGCCTGACTATAGGGTCCATGCCCATGCAGTCCTTGTGACATCTCTGATTAGTCTTCTTGTTTAGTTAATGCAACTTATATATTTCCTGTTTGGAAACAGAATAAAAAGCTTTAGCCCAAATCCATTAAAATCTATGGGCACCTTTGCATAGATTTTGATCACCTCTCAGATGAAGCTTTCATTCCATAAACCATACTGTGGATGCTGTCATACAGCCATCAGATAATTTTTGGTCACAATTGAACTGGATTGGATTCAAAACTAGCTGATGTAAAAGTGACCTTTGAATTTTACCCAGGAAATGATGTTTTCCCTGCAAAAAAATTCAACTAAAAAAAAAAAAATGTAGTTTTGTTTTTACTGATTTCTTTTTTTACATAGTTGAGGGAACTTCACTGAAAATATTCATTGAATGAAAGCTACACAATTTGAGGGCTTTGCCTGTATAATAAAAAATCCCAACAGTTAGCAAAACCAGATTTTTTTTTTAAAAGCATCCATTACATCCAAAAGACATCCTCTGCCAAAAAAACATTGCTATGGAAAAATCTTGCCTGGCTCTAGTTCCTCTCCACTTTTTCCTTCACAAGGTTGCATGTTGCCTTTCCCCTCTCTCATTTCTTCAACTTTTTCTTCATTTTACCTGCTCCTTTACTCCTGTGTACTCACCCTCTCCTGCTATTTCCTTTCACTTACCCAATATATCTATTAAAGAAAAATGTGAAACCACCTTGCCCAGCTAGTTTCTGTTTGCACAATGTATACTTTTTCTCCATGTCTTTGTCAGTCTTATCTCTTCAGACTCTAAGCAAGGACTATATAAAGCACTTGGCAAACTGGAGCCCTGATCCTAATTGGTGCTATAATAACACATGACAAAACCAAATTGAAAGTAAAAGCAGAATTTGTATTCAGGTTGTTAGATGTACCTAATTTCCTGTGGGTTTATCATCTGAATGAATGCATCATGTCTCTAGGCTATGTTTTTTTGTGCCCCTGAAATGACTGGTCCACATGAACAGTCCTTGTGGATTTGAAGAGTTAAACCTAGATTTTTCAAGGTATTTCGGTGTCTAACACCTGTTGAAATCAATGAGATAAGGCGACCAAATCAATTCAGCATTCCTGGCCTTCATCCTTCAAGTCAAGAGATAGAAGCTAATGCTTCAGGCACTGAGGGTTCCCAGGTTTGAACAATGCCTTTGGCCCCAGATGGGTCCCAACTAGTGACAGGGATCTGTTATGTTAACTCCACAAGTGATGTTGTTTACTATTCAGTAAAGCTGCTTCCCATTGCACATCTTACTGTGTATCTGCTGGAGTGACAGCTGCCAGAATGACATGCGCATGTAATTCCTATAGTATTTAACAGAAGAGTCTGCAAATTTCATACCCAATTTGATCATGCTCAGTGGTGATTGCTGTATTAGACAGCTGAAATTTGGACTTGCTATCATAATGCAGGAATGGTAAAGAGATGCTTCTGTTTTTAAGTAGGCTTTTGTATTACTGGACTGTAGAGAAGCTTTTATCCTTGTACATATGTTTTTCTTCTCATTTAAAGGTATAGGTTGTCAGTTAAAATATCAGTAGACTACTATGAAATCCCCATTAGTTTTATTCCTATAAATCTGGTGCAACTGTGCGAGGGACTTTCTTGGGGCCCTGATGGACTTAACTGGCAGATCAGAAACTTTGTCTAGGATCCCAGAAAAAAGGAAAGTTGCTACATGCTAAATAATTCAGCCAGAGTTGTTGGCCAGTGCTGTTATTCTAAAAGGAGGCAGGATTGCTCTCCTGGGATTTACTAGATTATTTATAGTGAGAGAGCCTGATGAAGTCTTGCTTTTTCCAGGTGCAGTCCTCTAGTCTGAAAATAATACATGAAGGTGCTCTCTGCCACCTCCTGATGAACTGGAGACAGAATTAACTTAATTTGTATGGGCAAATTATTCTATGCCAAACCAAAAATTTCAGTTAAAATTCAAAATGATATGTGGGTTTAAAATTCAAAATTGAGTGTAGATGTAATAACATATTGCTATCTTTGTGTTTAACTTTATTAACAAATCCGATTTATCAAATAACAACTGTAACATTTAGAGATATTTAATCAGTTGTGCTCCCTTAACTCAAGTCAGCATCCAGAAACCTGGATCCTTGCTTGCCTGTACACAAATGCCTGTACACATCCTTGCTTGCCTGTACACAAATGCCAGGAGCTTGGGGAATAAGCAGGAGGAACTCATCCTCCTGCTCAATGCAAATAATTATGATGTCATAGGGATAACGGAGACCTGGTAGGACTCCACCCATGACTGGACCACGGGTATAGATGGCTATACCCTGTACAGGAGGGATCGTGTAGAGAAAAGCGGCGGGGGTATAGCTCTCTATGTTAAGGAAAGCTACACGTCCCTGCAAGCCAATATTGGTGACCAGGGTGGATGGCTGGAGACCCTCTGGGTTAAAATCCGTGGGGAACACGGCACAGGGGACACAATGGTGGGAGTCTACTACAGACCTCCCACCCAAAGTCCTGAGCTTGACCAGGAGTTTGCCCGGGAACTGGCTGAGGCCGCATGCTCCAGGACCCTGGTTGTCATGGGTGACTTCAATTACCCGGACATCTCGTGGGAGGATCGCTCAGCAAAATCTGAGCTGTCGCAAAGCTTCCTCTCGTGCGTGGATGACCTCTACCTGACTCAAGAAGTCTATGGGCCAACGAGAGGCAAAGCGCTGCTCGACCTAGTACTGGCTACTGGGGATGACCTAGTCGGCGACCTAGTGATTGATGGGAAGCTAGGTGACAGCGACCACGAGCTGATCACCTTCACCATCCGCCGAAAAGCTGGCAAGTCAGTCAGCAACACGCAAGTCCTTGACTTCAGGAAAGCCGACTTTGACAAGCTCAGGAGGCTTGTCAGTGAGGCCCTAAGGGACCGTGACCACAGAGAAAGGGGAGTTCAAGAAGAGTGGTTGCTCCTCAAGGGAGCGATCCTCAATGCACAAACTAAGTCTATTCCATCTCGGAGGAAAGGCAGCAAGAGGGCACAGCAGCCCCCTGGCTCTCCAGGGACCTAGCAGATCTCCTGAGGCTAAAAAGAAAGGCCTACAAAGGATGGAGGATGGGAGTCTCATCCAAGGAGGATTATTCTGCACTGGTCCGGTCCTGTAGGGAGCAGACCAGAAAAGCCAAGGCTGCAACTGAACTCCAACTAGCTTTGAGCATCAAGGACAATAAAAAGTCCTTTTTCAGATATGTGCGGAGCCGGGGGAAAAGCAGGGGCAACGTTGGACCCCTGCTGAACCAGATGGGACAACTGACAACTGATGCCCAGGAAAAAGCCAACCTATTAAATAGGTACTTTGCGTCGGTCTTTCATCAGTCCCATGGGACACCCATGCCTGCTACAGGACAGGGAAGTCCGGGTGAGGGTGATACCCTGCCCTCCATTGATGCTGACTTCGTGAAGGAACATCTTGAGAAGCTGGATACCTTCAAGTCAGCCGGCCCTGACAATCTTCACCCCAGTGTACTCAAGGAGCTGGCGAGCATCATAGCCCAGCCTCTAGCACGGATCTTTGAAAACTCTTGGTGCTCTGGTGTAGTGCCCGAAGACTGGAAGAAGGCCAATGTGGTGCCTATCTTCAAGAAAGGGAGGAAAGTGGATCCGGCTAACTATAGGCCCATCAGCCTGACTTCTATCCCAGGGAAGATCTTAGAAAAGTTTATTAAAGAGGCCATCCTTAATGGACTGGCTGATGCCAACATCTTAAGGGATAGCCAGCACGGGTTTGTTGCGGGTAGGTCTTGCTTGACCAATCTCATTTCCTTCTACGACCAGGTGACCTATCACCTGGACAAGGGAGAAGAGATTGATGTCATATATCTTGACTTCAAAAAAGCCTTTCACCTGGTTTCCCATAATCACCTCTTAGAGAAACTGGCCAGTTGTCGCCTTGGGTCCTCCACAATCCACTGGCTGGAAAACTGGCTCCGGGGTCGGACCCAGAGGGTAGTAATTGATGGAAGTCACTCATCGTGGTGTCCTGTGACCAGTGGGGTCCCCCAAGGCTCTGTCCTTGGACCCATACTGTTCAACATCTTCATTAATGATGTGGACACTGGAGTCAGAAGCGGACTGGCCAAGTTCGCTGATGACACCAAACTTTGGGGAAAAGCATCCACACCAGAAGACAGGCAGGTGATCCAGGCTGACCTGGACAGGCTCAGCAAGTGGGCGGACGAGAATCTGATGGTGTTCAATGCTGATAAATGCAAGGTTCTCCACCTTGGGAAGAAAAACCCGCAGCATCCTTATAGGCTCGGCAGTGCTATGTTGGCTAGCACTAAGGAAGAAAGAGACTTGGGGGTCATCATTGACCACAAGATGAACATGAGCCTGCAGTGCGATGCTGTGGCTAGTAAAGCGACCAAAACGCTGGCTTGCATCCATAGATGCTTCTCAAGCAAATCCCGGGACATCATTCTCCCCTTGTACTCAGCCTTAGCGAGGCTGCAGCTGGAGTACTTCATCCAGTTTTGGGCTCCACAATTAAAAAAGGATGTGGAGAAGCTTGAGAGAGTCCAGAGAAGAGCCACGTGCATGATCAGAGGTCAGGGAAGCAGACCCTATGATGACAGGCTGAGAGCCCTGGGGCTCTTTAGCCTGGAAAAGCGCAGGCTCAGGGGTGATCTGATGGCCACCTATAAGTTTATCAGGGGTGACCACCAGTATCTGGGGGAACGTTTGTTTACCAGAGTACCCCAAGGGATGACGACTAGGTCGAATGGTCATAAACTACTACAAGACCATTTCAGGCTGGACATAAGGAAGAATTTCTTTTCTGTCCGAGCCCCCAAGGTCTGGAACAGCCTGCCACCGGAGGTGGTTCAAGCGCCTACATTGAACACCTTCAAGAGCAAATTGGATGCTCATCTTGCTGGGATCCTATGAACCCAGCTGACTTCCTGCCCTTTGGACGGGGGGCTGGACTCGATGATCTTCCGAGGTCCCTTCCAGCCCTAATGTCTATGAAATCTATGAAACAATGTCCACAAGAATAATGTTCTTACTTCTCTTCCTTTCAGTCTCTGATGGTTCCTTTGTTTCAGTCAATGTTAAGCTTTTGTTTCTTCATCTGTATATATTGATTCACCATACTCCTCGTCCTCAGAACTCGGCATAATACAAATCTCGCTATTTTATTTATCTGTGCTTTATATTTTAAATATATTCTAAATTTTTTCTTAAGTGTAAACTAAAAAAATTTGCACTTCCCTTAATATTCAAAAAAGTTTCTCAAACTTTCAGGTCTGGGGGCAGGAGAAGGGGGAAAAATTATTTATATATATATATAACTTTTAGCAAATTTCAAGAATTTCCATCAAATTTCTAAATAGGCATTTTTTTTCTTCTTTTGACTAGAACACTGACTCAATAGGACAATTTTTCCATTACTAAAACTTTCCAATTTTTTGTAAACCAGTCAGTGATTTTAGGAGGTGTCACTTCTCTTGCAGGTTTTTACAATTATAATTTTCGCAGTGACTAGACTTCTGACCCTCACATGTTCCAGAGTTCTTGGGAAGGTTCAGTAAGAACACAGAGTGGTTATCTGAAAACTGATGTCCTGTTATTTCCCTCCCCATATCTCCAACCTTCTTCCAGAACAGTTTTGATTGTGGACAAAGGCACCAAGATGTCCATTTGCTGAAGGACAGCCAAGGCTCTATATGGACCTTCCCAAATGCATCTCTGGACTGTAGGACTTCAGTAGTCCCTGGCAGCCAACTGTAAGTGGGTTGTTTTCAGGGGGAAAGAGAGAAAAGTGAAGTGTCGCAGAGGCATACATTCACTGGGGGCTTGTATTGGCTGGTGGGGAAACCGAGGCAAAAGACTACAACCAGGATAGCTGGCAGAGGACCGCTGGGCGTGTAGGAATAATGTTTTACTCTTGACTGACTGTTTTTCTGGTTTCCCAAATTAAAACTGTTTCCTCTCCTCTTGATACACAATGTTCTATCATCAGATAAGTGCTTGAAAGTGAAAAACGTACTGCCTTTCATGGGTGCTTGTGGCAGGTATTTGGTTTTCCAGGTTTCTGGGTGGGTACTTGAGCTCACTTTTTTTGTAATTTTACAAACAAATCCTAGACATTGAACCTGCTTCTTGCTGACAGACCCCTGGCAAAAAAAGTTACACAAGCATTTTAGAAGTTTTCTGCCTGTTTTATATTTGTCAAGTCTTTGGCTCTGATTCTTGAATCCACTTCAGCTCTGTTCACTGCAGGCTTTTTCGCCAACTTTTGCTTTGTGCTGATTCTTGAGCTGGTTTTGCCCACGAACTGATTTAGAAGAGTCTGAGGAACAGTCTAGATTACTTTCAGCTGTGCTGGGCCCCAACCAGGAGCTCCCTTGCATCTGACTGTATTTTCCTGTACTGGTGGCTATAGGTGAGAGGTATCTATAAGGGGGCCAGGAATCTGGATCCATGTTCAGAGATGATAAGAAGATATCGCCTGATCCTTTTTTCTTTTCCCAAATGAAAAATGCTGGAATGAGGAGATAAGAGACAAAAAAAAAAATTCTCTATTTTATTCTGGCCAATTCTGTCTAATCAAATCATATTTAATTTTCGTAATAATAGGCATTTACAAATCCTACAAATGACAGAAATATTTCTGTGCCTTGTCCTATTATACTAGAATAATTTCCAGCCCAAACATTATGATGGAGATATTTGAAGGTGCAGAGAACAGCTAAATACCCAATTCCATTGAAAGTCAATGAAAACAAATACCCAAGTGCTCTTGGAGTCTTTGAAAAATTTTCCTTTATAATGCTGTGTAACAACCTAAAAGTGATACTGATTAGAAAGTAATGCTAAAATAAAAAAAATAAAATGAAAACAAGTGCTGGGTAAAAGAAATTAGAATGGAAACAAACTGTATAAATATAATTTTTAAAGTTTATTTAAAATATTCTTCAATTTTTAATCACCTAAGTTGCTTATTTTAGATGAAGGTGAGTTCATAGGTTTTCTTCTGTAAAATAGTACTCAATGTTTGGAAAGAATTTGCTTTGGCCATGTCTGTGGCCTTTCTCCAAACATTTGAGCAATGTTAGCATTAGCATGAATGGGTACCTATAGATATGCTCCAGTGCATTCTAATTAGAATGTGTTAGAGTCAACTTAATTAATTAAGTCTTCTGGAGCATTCTAATTAGAATGCTCCAGCATGCCTCAACGTCACATGTATTAAGTGTCCTGCATTTCAAAATGGCTGTGGAGCACTTTAACTATAACTCATCAGATGAGTTTTGTTATAAGCATGAAACAAACTCATCAAATGAGCTTTAATTAAACCATTTCTGCGGGCAATTTGTAACAAATGATGCTTAATACACATGGCAGTGAGGCGTTTTAATTAGAGAAGCTCTCCAGGAACCGCTCTAATTAAACTTTCCCTACCCCCAAGCATGCCTACAGGCACCCATTGTTCCTCGACACTAAACTTCAAAGCCTTATGGAGAAATATTTGCAAAATCTTGATTTAAAATCCATGTAGGGACATTTGCCCCGACCTTATATGCATGGATCCAAATGAAGGACAGAAACTTTGCCATGTGATTTTGTTAACCAATTGCAACTAATTAAGCAGTGTTACTTTCAAATACTGAATCAAGCAATTGACTTTCAAATACTGACTACTTGAAGCACGCCATTTATTAGGTAAACATTTTATTTTAATTTTTTGACTGCTTTTGAGTGTGTGTGTGTGTGTGTGTGTGTGTGTGTGTGTGTGTGTGTGTGTGTATTGGGGTGGGAGGGGTTCTTGTACATTTAAATTATGTTAAATCTGAAACAAGCTCAGATCTAAAATAACATGAACAGCTTCTAAGTTTCTCTCTTATTTCCAAAGAACCAACTTTACAGTGGCTAAAGCAGCGTAGCAAAGCATCAAATATTCTGTCAGAAGGAAAGCAAAGGACAATAGATTTCAGTCCCTCAGTTTTCTTACTCTGATATGTGTGTGTGCTACTATGAAGTTGCTCAATAAGAGGATAAAGGAAGGTGCTTTCACCTTTGAGTTCAAGTGCATGCTGTGATCTGATCTGAAATGAGTTTGATTAGTATCAGCTTTAACAGTGTAAACAAAAATAAAAATACATCATACACTCTGACACAGCTTGGGTACAGCTGACAGTATCTGAGCCAGAATGAAGAGACACTGAACAACAGCACAATAGTGGAGCAGTATAGGGAAGTCTGCTTTTCAGCACACACATTATGCAAGCTCTCTTTTCCATTTACAGAAGTTACTTATTACTCATAAGCACAAACCAACTCCATTTCCAAATCTATAAATACATTTATATGTAACAACTACAGGAACAAGCGCCTATTAAAGGGACTTATAAATGACACTTGCATTTTTGAGTTGAGATTTTTATTAATTTAGTCTCCGCATTTCCTTTAAATTATTTTATTTTAATGCTCCTGATTGATACAAGTTTGACATCCCTGGATTGTGATGCCTTCTGCTTAGCCACAAAAACAGTCACAGAACACCAACAGTTTTGCAGGCTTCCCTCACTCAACCCAGACCTACAAGGACTACCACTAGGAGCGAAACAGTTGTTCAGTATTTCATGTGCTTATAAGGCTTAATCCAAAGCCAGGTGAAAACAAAGGCAGTCTTTTGTGGTATTCAGGAATCATTTAGAGCCAAGAAGTCAGACATTCAGTATCTAAGCTCTAAAGAATCCACATAGTAGAACATGAGCTTCTGCCTAACAAAATGGATGGCTTGAATTGTCTCACGTCACAGCCTTTTAAAGCTACTTCTCCCCAAATCTTTGCTATTTCAAGGGTCTTTGCATGAGACCCTCTTTTCTGGCCTCTGCTGAGATTGTGACAAAGATGCCGGTCAGTATGACTGAGGCAGCTGTGCGGGCTGGGAGCTGTCTGAGGCCCTCGGGGGTTTTTTCACGCGGCGGGCTGTGGCCAGCAGCCCGGACACGCCGGGTCGGGGAAGACAGGCAGCACGCTAGAATTAGGCACGGACGCTTAGTGGTTGTTTAAGATTGTTTACTTACACCGTAGATGGTCGCGGTGTAGGCTGGAAAGACTTCCAGGAAAAGCTTCGCTTAAGTCCCAGTTTCAAGGACTCGGACCCGGGTAGAGCTCTGGATTCACTCACATGAAGTTTGCTAGGCTCCGTGGAACTTGCGCGCAGGGAAGGGGTTCGTTGAGGGATTGTTTGGCGACGGGAAGAGGCCAGAGGTTGATCAGACCTCTATAGCCAGCTCTAAGGCACACGCGTTGGGTCCGATAGGCTCCGCAGAGAGCCTAGAGTTCTCCTCAAGGTGTTTACGGAGTCCCCCCTTGCAGGGTTATCCTCCAGAGATCTCCAACTTGGGCGGAAACCACTCAAGCCTCTTATATGGCTAGCAAGCCAATTGCTAGCTGCCACATAGGAATAATTTAGTACTGACCAATAGTGGGGCACGAATCTGAATACAAATGGCGGGAACTCCTTGCAACGTGCATTTCTATGTTGCAACGAAGAAATGCACCCTGCAAAGAAAGCTACAAGTGGTGGGAAATAATTTAGCAGTGCCAAAGCACACACAAACAAAAATCACACCCTCGGGTTGTGACAGCAGCTACTGACTCACAAGCTGATTTTGCACAGGCCACTGAAGTGACATTAGGATATTATTATTATATAATGATAATTTTCATGCAAAAACCCCCAATTAAGATTGAATCTTTGTGCTACACTAAAGCATAAAACAGTCCCAGATTCAAAGATATTGGTGCTAACTTTGCATCCTGAGTTTGATTTCCACTTCCAAATCACCAACAGACTGCAAAGAACTTGCAGGTCCTCTGAAGTTCTTGTCTCCATTGGCTAAATTTCATTAATATAGCTCATAGGCATTTTATACTCTTTCCTTATAGTAATTTTTCATGTAAACAAATTGCTGAAGTTGTCACAAGCAAGACTTGATTGATAGCTTCTTTTATTGGACCAACTCTATAGTTGTGACGGGTCATAGACAAGTTTGGGGGCACAAAATGAATGTTATTAGAGCTGGCCGGCCACAGGGAGAGAGGAGTGTCTGCTCCACATCATCAAAGGGTAGCAGCTTCTCCTGTGGTTTATATTCCTTGGAAACCCTAGAAGGACATGCTTGGAAATCTGGTGGTCTCACCAGACGACAAAGCTAACCTATTTAACAATTTCTTTGCCTCCATTTTTCTGAGCAGGGACCAGGTCATCCCCCCCATGAGGATCCTCAGTGGTCCCAGGGGAGGCACAGCCAGGCCCAGGGTCAGCGAGGACCTAGTCAGGGAACTTCTGGTGGGAATGGACGTGTTCAAATCAGCAGGTCCTGACAATCTCCACCCCAGAGTGCTGAGGGAATTAGCAGAGGTCATTGCAGGACCCCTGGCACAGCTTTACAAGCACTCGTTGTGCTCTGGCAAGGTGCCAGAGGACTGGGAAAGGGCCAATGTGGTGCCCATTTTAAAAAAGGGAGGAAGGAGGACCCAGGAAATTATAGGCCTGTTAGTCTTACCTCGATCCTGGGGAAGCTCTTTGAGAAAATTATCCAGGTGCATATCTGCGAGGGCCAAGCAGGGGAGTATATGCTTAGGGGCAACCAACATGGGTTCATTCGAGGCAGGTCCTGTCAGACCAACCTGGTGGCCTTCTATGACCAGGTCACAAAATCCTTGGATGCAGATGTTGCGGTGGACGTAGTCTTTCTGGAATTTAGAAGGGCCTTCGACACTGTCTCTCATCCCATTCTCATTAAAAAATTAGGAGATTGTTGTGTCGATGCCTACACAGTCAGTTGGTTTGCCAACTGGCTGGAGGGCCATACCCAGAGAGTGGTGGTGGATGGGTCATTTTCAACGTGAAGGGATGTGGGCAGTGGGGTACCCCACGGCTCTGCCCTCGGGCACATGCCGTTCAACATCTTCATCAGTGACTTGGACGAGGGGGTGAAAAGCACCTTGTTCAAATTCACAGATGACACTAAGATGTGGGGAGAAGTGGGCATGCTAGAAGGGAGGGACAGGCTGCAATTGGATCTGGACAGGTTACAGGGGTGGGCTGATGAGAATAAGATGGAATTGAATACTGACAAGTGCAGGGTACTGCACCTAGGGAAGAAGAGCCAGCAGCATACCTACAGGCTGGGGAACTCCCTTCTCATCAGCCCAGAGGCAGAAAAGGATCTTGGAGTCATTATAGACTCCAAGATGAACATGGGCCACCAATGTGGGGACACAGTCAGGAAGACTACCTGCACCTTGCCATGCATCCACAAATGCATCACAAGCAGATCCAAGGAGGTGATCCTCCCGATCTGTATGACATTGGTCAGGCTGCAGTTGGAGTACTGCATCCAGTTCTGGGCGCCACACTTCAGGAGGGATGTGGACAACATGGAGAGGGTCCAGAGGAGGGCCACTCGCATGATCTGGGGTCAGCAGGGCAGGCCCTACGAGGAGAGGCTAAGGGACCTGAACCTGTTCAGCCTCCACAAGAAAAGGCTGGTAGGGGATCTGGTGGCCATCTATAAACTGGCCAAGGGAGACCAGCAGGCAATGGGAAAGTCCCTGGTCCCCCGAGCACTACTAGGAGTAACAAGGAATAACGTCCATAAGTTGATGGAAAGTAGATTCAGGCTAGATCTCAGGAGGCACTACTTCACAGTCAGGGCAGCTAGGATCTGGAACCAACTTCCAAGGGAAGTGGTGCTCGCTCCGACCCTGGGGGTCTTCAAAAGGAGGCTAGATAGACACCTTGTCAGGGTTGTTTGACCACAGCATTCTTTCCTGCCCATGGCAGGGGGTCAAACTTCATGATCTGCTCAGGTCCCTTCCGACCCTACCTACTATGAAACTATGAAACTGGGGATGGCTTGGACTTCCTTTGAACTTAGCTGTGTAGTGCTGGCCATTCTATACCTCAGTCCCACTCTACCCCAGCACTACAGACTACACCTCAATCTCAGATGTTACCCCGCCACTACAGACTTTTGCAGGAATACCTATACCAGGTATAGAAAAAAATCACAACCCCAGCCAACAAGGCTGTGCTAGTCAAACCTCCACTCTGGACACGGCTACATTGACTGAAGAGTTTGGAGAGGTAGTGTAACTCTATGCGTCAATAAAGTCTCTTCTCCTAGCCTTTTCTGTGTCTCTATTAGGGGGACGTCTCTGGTATAGCTATGCCAGTACAGGTATTGTGGAAATAGCTCTGTAGTGCAAGCAAGCCCATAAGGCTTTGACATCATCATGGCTCTCTGGGAATTTGAAAGATATAGCAAGTATGCATAGGTGTGCTGCTTGCCATGTACTATGTTTAAACCCTCCTTCCTCAAATCTTACCTACTGGTTTTCTAGTTTTTTATATAGTACCTTCTATGCTGTAAGGCAGGACTGTCAAACTTAAATGAGTTGGTGGGCCAGATCCAGACTGTGAGGTGTCTCATGGGTCAGAGTTTCTCTTCCAGGACTTCTGGCTGTGGCTGCCAGAACTGGTGTCAACAGCAGCAGCAGCACCATGTTGTTGGTATGGACAGCAGCCAGGGAGTTAACAACACTCTGCCACCACTCAACACCACCACAGGGGTTGTCACCAAGTGCTGCTAACTTTTGTCACCTGTGGCAATCCAAAGCACTAATTTTGGCAGCAGCATTCACCCCCTGGATGCTGGCTGTACTGATACAGCAGCAGTAGTGCAGTGGGTGGTGTCAGTGTTAATTCTCCTGCTGTCAGATGACCCACCCGTGTGAGCTAGATTCAGCCTGCAGGCTGTATATTTGATACCCCTGCTGCAAGTCCTATGAGCCAGTAAGATTTAACACTACATGCTACTCCTTAAAAGTGTATGTAACAGACTACCAATGTGGGCTCACCATATTGGCTTGAGATATTTACCCTGGGCTAGAAACAGTGCCGGTGAACTCTGAGAGACCCCATGGGTGGAGCAGGGGAGCCCTGCCCTGTGGAAAAGGAGAAGCCAATCGAAAGAAGGGGTTTTCAATTCCCTCATTCACATGGAAGGGGGATGGCTGGGATTGTGGGCCAGCCACCCTGAGCCTTGGTTGGCCAGTTTGCAAGCCAGGGAGGGACTTCCTGAGGGGATAAAAGCAGCAGCGTGTGGGAGGGCTGCTGACAGTGACTCTGGGGAACGCTACAGGAGGCCTAAGAGGAGCTGGAGTGAGCTGACCCAGCAGAGGGAGCAGAGAGACCCCTCTGAAGAGCCTCAAAGGCTCTGGGAGAAGAAGGCAGCAGAAAGGGACCTGTGGCCAGGGCTTGGAGCAGAGAGCTGGTGCCCCAAGGCCCCATCACAGTGTGCTGGAGATGTTGGGTGTCCCGGAGGCTAGGGGTGGCAGTCAGCCCTCCACTCCACTGCAGAGAAGAAGCAGCAGCCAGGAGCGTAGGCGGCATCCTTATCTGGAGCAGGGAGCTGGGCCGGTGAGTTAAGGAAACCCCTTCCCTTTCCCAGGGAAGTGGGACAGCAGCAGGCAAGGCACTGGGATCCTGAGGAGCGGCAGAGCGCCAGGACGAGAGTCCCCGGGAGCTCGGGGTACAGGCCAGTGCTCAGAGCAGGATTGGCGAGCCATGAGGCATGTGGGGTGCCTGGCCAGTCATCTGGAGCAGGGGTTTAGAGCAGTGACCCCTGGGAGTTGCCTGTGCTGCTGACCCTCTGCCACTGACTGCCCCAGGGGGGGACTCAGCCCTGTCCCTTATTCTGCAGCTGATTGTCATCGGATGGAGTCCCTGAGCTTTGTGCTTGGGTCATGCCGATTGCTGCAGGAGCCTACTTTGTTGCTTGCCTTTTTGGTTGCCACAGAGGGTCACCCTTCAGCCTCTTTGCCAGGTTGGGGTTTGATACAATTTGATTGCTGCAGACCAGAAGAGCTTACACTGTTGCAGTCTGTCGCTTATTGGGAAGCCTGTTGGAGCTGCTGGAAACGAGCACTCGGCTTCCTTGCTGTAGCATCTCAGCAGTGGCTGAAAGCTGCCAGTTAACCGACCTATGGTTCTTGAGTCAAGGGTTGACTAATGCATTCTGGTTTGTTTTGTCATTTAAGTTCACTTGTAAATAACCTTTCCTGTTATTCTTGTTTTGTAAATAAAGTGTAAATAGTTAAATCAGTTACGTGTTAGACCTTCTTGGGACCACGGCTGTTCTATGGGGAGCAGGGGCCAGCTAGAAAGTAAATTGGTGCTGGCTGGAAGCCCTGCCCCACTCTCATCACACCATCCCTGTATTTGGGCAGGGGTGGCAACTATTGGGCCACCACTTGGGTTACATGTATATAGGAAACTTTTATAAGAATGTAATCTGCAAAAATGACAGAAGATGCTAGAGTATACAGCATATTAATGTGGTGAAGACCCTACTAACATTTCTTACCAAGTGTAAAGCTTTGTACTGTAATTCCGTCACCTAAAATGCAAAGGCTCCCAATTGTAAGTTCTAAGCCTGGTACTTGGCATTTGCCACTTTGACTCCTCCAGTAGTAACAATAAAAGCCAGAATGTTCTAGTAACTTCTTACAGCAGTCTCATTATGGGAATTAATAGGTATCCAGTCCCAAATCTGCCTTCACTTAGTGTGCTGACACATGACATGTTTAGCAAGGGGTCAGTTGAGTTCGCTCCATAGTAAAAGTAGGGAGGACATATGTTACGAGTCACCATGGGCGACTGGTGCCTCCCGAGTCTGTGGTGGGGGCACCAGATTGCCAGCAGGGGGGCAGGGTCCCCCAGCGCCTGATCGCCGAGCCAGTGGCAAAACTGGAAGTGCATTTCCAATTTCGTGGCTGGCGCTTCTAGGGGGTGCATGGCCGATCTCGGGGGGTGCACGCGCATCCCTGTGTACTCCCTACACATTGCCAATGCAAGTCACTTTGCCTCAGGGTAACTCAAAAAATGAGGAGTAATTATGGACTGATGCTCTGTTTGCATATCTTCAGGAGTATGTATGGTTACAAATGCCTTTCTGCTGAGGTCAAGGAAGTTATGGACTAGGCCTTGAGTCACTGCAGAATTTTGTTAAATATCTTTTTCTATGGACACCACTGATGGATTTGAATCCATCTTCTAATGGTCTTGCCAAAATCTTGAGCTAGGTTTAAGATGCTGGGCCTGTTTGTGCAGAGGCCAAGATTATCCCGGTTTCTTAAAGGGTTAAAACTTCCCCTAAACTATTTTCCATTGTCTGACTGTATTCCCCAGTCAGTCTTTGACCACACTACTGACCATAGTCCAGTGCTAAAAAAAGAAAATACCAAGTAGGCAAAGATACCTATAGCAGTTCTCACTGTATATTCCCACTGTGTCCCACTGACAGTGTCATGTGGAAGGGAAATTGTTCTATCAGTGACTATGTTAGATTCATGACCCCACCACAACCTTGAATTGGCCTTTAGTTGTCGCTGATGGGAACTGAAGAACAGCTCCTGTCGACATGATTGCTGCTCTCCAATGAATCAGAACACACAGGGCACAGAGCAGCACATTAAACTAGCAACAGAAATATATCACTGTACTTTTATATAGATGTATTGCTTTTGCCCAGGCATATAAATGATTGGGCTATCCACTTTTTTTTTTTTTTCAAGGACTATAAATTAAAAATAAGCTAAGTGTTTTGAAATTACGTTCTCTCTCTTTCTTTTAAAGAAAAAAGCTGTGAAGCTATTTTAAGTCTACAGTAAAATGTTAAAAGGTAATTTTGCAGTATATGTATATTTTACCATCTTTGGTATAAAGGAAATCTACTTCTGTAGTTCTGACTCTGCTAATTTACCACTTCAAGAATATGTATATTGATTTTGATTATATTATGCTATTTTTATTACTAACCAACATTGCTATGGCTAGTTTTTAAAAGGATGTATTTAATTATACATAGTTGGGATTTTCTTTTCCGTTTCTGCTTGTATGTAGATTGGCTAAGAATCATGATATATCCCCACTGTGGACAAAAGTTAATCTTCCTTTTTAGTTTGGGCTTTTTTAAAATGACAAAATCTTTGCCTTACATATGATGTTACAATTTTCTTGACAGTATAACAAATATTTCATAAAACCAGATTATGCAGTTCCAATCTACCTTAACCAAAGGTCACTTTGACTTAAAAGTTGGTTTGATGTACGGCTGCATAATTTAATGTGGTGCCTCAAAATTGAAATGTTCCACTATTAAATTGTATTTAGTTTTTAAAACCTTCTCTGCTCCCTGATTAAATCATCTGTTTAATTCTATAGCAGCTTCACAAAACTTGCAGTTTAAATACTTGCAGTCAACTGCTCTGTGTGTTATCAACTGCAATCCACCTATATCTTAAAACAATGTGATCATATTTTGTATAACCTGCACATTTGGTAAAGGAGGAATGGAGCTTCCTCTCTATTTTCCTTACCTATTATCTTGTCTTATTCTTTGTTTTATTCAAGGGCTTAGAATAGTCAGGGAGTCCATTTCTCTTCTGTGGTACAGGATTCACCAGAAGGCTTCTCTGACTTTGGTGGTATAAAAAAGATTCAGTACACATACTGGTAATTTCTCTTCCAAATTTTTTTTTAAATAGCATCAATTTAGAAACCTGCAAAACCTGTACTCATGAAAATACTGAGCAGAACAGTTAACTTTTCATATAGCATCTATACTAGTAAAAATTTAGAGGGCCAAGTCCACCAAGTCAACTTCATGATGTCAATAATACATTGAATAGCTCACCCCCCCCCGCCCCCCAAAAGTTTACTCTCTGACCTTGGTGTGCTGCTGCAAAAGAAAAGAATTATTTTAGCAATGTATCTATTTGCTGCATTCAATGAATTCCCAGTCCACCACTGAGTTGAGTATGTAAATAGTTAGGGGTGGAGGGGCAGGGAGAGAATGTGTTATGCAAATTCCACTTAACAGGTCATATGCACTGCAATAAAGGCAAATGAATTATCTTATTTTTGCCAGGCCCCTTGATGTCTGTTTTTTTTCTTACTTAATATGTCAGTATAAAAATAATGATGCATGTAAAAAGAGAGACCATGATAGTCTTGTTTTCATACAGTAATGAAGCCCATAAAAAGAACCAAAGAATTATGGGACTTGTAATATTTATTTAGTATTTTGATGATTAAGCCAACTCAAGGCATGACGTGATGCAGAAAAACTTTTCATCACAGTCTTGAAGGATAAAGCCCTCTCATGCTCCCTTGGATATTGAATACAGTCTTCATTAAAAAATTAAGACTGACTTTATATGTCTCACTTCCCAAATTATCACTGAGGGCTAGATCTCCAAGGGGCTTAGACATTTAGCTGCCACTGTATGTGACTGGGTCCAAAACTCAGACCTCAGTACTCCTTGGTCTTTTGCTCTTTAACTCTGAAAGATCCCTAGGTGCCTAAGCTTCCACAAATAAAATTCTTGACAGCACTGAGTAGCTTGGTGTCCGTCTCATATCTGAGTTCTGCAGGGATTCACAAACTAGGCATTCCTCTGCCTAGTCCACATTCAGGGCGAGAGTTTTAACTGCTGCATAATTGAGTAAAAGGAAGGGGAGTACATGTTCTTCTAGTGTGTGCTTTGTGAGAAGGGGAACATCAAACTACCTAACTTTAAGAGAGGGTTTATAGCTATAAATTCCAAGTAAAATTAAGCACCTGGTATTTTGTGAATTTGTTCTGGATCCCCCTCCTTGGAACTATTGGTTAACATAGGCATTTCTCCACTAACTACGGCATTTTTGAGCTACCTTACACAGCTACTCAGAGGAATAAGGGTGTCAGTCTTTGTAGACAGCATCAAGTGCACAGTTGCTGCAGGGACATTTCTGCCCTTCCATAACAGATGGGCAGGTAGGGCAGAGGAGTAGGCAAAGCCTTGGCTTTACTTCTACAGCACACTAGACAGCACAAAAGGGGATGTCCTCTTTATTGGGATAAAGCTGGTACTGGTTATTACCTCCCCTTGGAGCAAGTGGAGAGTGGGGACCAAACTGTGAATGCATTTCAATCTCTGGGCTTCCTAGCATAGCCCAGCAATATCTACCCCTTAGGACTCATAGTAACTGCACAATCTAGTTCTAAGTGATGAAGAAAAAAAATCATATGAGCAGCTACATGAAAAAAATAGGCTAGTTGTTCATTTTCCTGTAATATTTGTTTGGAAAAATTTAATGTCTTAATAATCGAGCTTCTGGGGGGGTGGATATGCAAATGCTGATTAGAAAGCTATATAGTTTTGCAGCAAGTTATTCTGTTTTGTGTCTAGAGCAATTTATAGTGAATCAGCACCCAATCATATCTTACTATTTACCTTAATATGATCGAGTTAAAATTATTATTTGCCTCATAACCACAAAGATAAGTCCACTAAACTTCAGATGAACTTAAAATACTTGCACAAAATAGTATAACTGGCACTTGAAGGACACATAGAAAGTCATTACTGAAAGGTGCTAACTTTTCTTGTAATAAATTAGTTTTCTGACTCCTTGAGCACTTTGTCAGCCCAGACAGTAGATTGTTTTATAGTCCGAGTCTGGCATGCTGTTGGCTTACTGATGTTATGAATGTCTATGATTTTTTTTAGGGTTTAGGTTATCACCAGATGTTGAGATTGTAGAGGGAAAAAAAATCTTGAAATATCCTAGCCTGATCCACTCAACCATTCATCCAGCAGCTCATGTGAAGGGGAAGGTTGACAAATTTCTGATATCAAACCCAGCTGTCAGAACAACACAGGGTAATAGCTGTCCTTGTCAAATGCACCAATTAATTCACCAGACTGTCAATGTCGGTATAATTGATAGACTCCACAATCTGGCTGAGTAATGAAAGTCAAAAGCATTACTAAGACCATTTCACCTCCTAACAGATTTCATAATGTAACCTGAGCTGTCATTGCAGCAGAATAATCAGAATTTTTTGCAATGTTAAATAAAGGTTTTGTATAGATATTTGGAGGCAGAGGGCAGTTTGGAAGGCTGGAAAAAGAAATAAAATGGAGCAAGTGGTTAATCACCTAGTAGTTTAGTAAGAACTAAATACACAATTTTTAAAAGTGAAATAGAAAGTTATTTAAGAATTAAACATTTCACTGCAAGGATTAAAGTCTGCATTTTGATGAGGGGTAACATGGTTATTGGCTAATAGCTGCTGGAAGATGATCTCAAGCAACCCTTCCTTCCATCTCTTACCCTTCTCCCCCTTAGCTGTTTTCTTTACTTGATTCAAACATATATTTTAAAGACACCTGCCTATTTTTTTTGTAAGCATTTCTTCAAGCATAGGGTATTAGCTTTGTAGGAAAAAAAATTCGCTTTGACTTCTGTGCCATCCAGTCTATTCTCAGGATGGCCTTCTATATGAACCAACACACAGGTTTTTTGGACTTAAAGGGCGTGTCCGCACATGCAGGGATATGCACTTGCAGCAGCTCAAATAGGAGCAGCACACATTTCAGCTGGGGATTTTTGCCTCGGTGCATGTGCTCGGACATATACTTTGGTGTGGGGCATGTTGTGCCACTTGGGGCAAAATAACTCTGCCCATTTCCTCCCAGATCTGCAGCCAGGGAGAGCTAGAGCCTGGGGCCGGCACCTGTGTACCTAATTCATCTATTAGCCTCATACAGTAGGAGCTACTAGTTAGCCAGGTGGGCCTTAGGGCCCACAATACTTGGATGACACAAATAGACAGGAGCTTCTGGGGCCCGGCCAATTGATATCTGGGGATGCCACCCCTTGTGCCAGCTGGACTGCTGAAGCGGCCCTGACCAAGAGTTTCCTGCACCTTCTACCCACTGCAGCAGCCTGGCAGTGGGGGCTGCACCTGGACAGGCTCCTCTGCCTGGGTCTTGCCATTTGTCTCACCAGCAGATATCCTGGTGTTCCCTGTTTATGAATTGCAAATACTCTGATAAGGAACCCAAATTCTCACATTAAAATACCCAAAATAGTGTTCCTCCACTATTAAAATGAAACACCACTATCTAGAGAGAGAGCAGTTGGGCAATGTTTTATTGATATATTTACAATTGTAAAGCAATTTGGAGGGGAGGTTGGGGGAGTTTGGGCGTAGGGTTTGAGGGGGTGAGGTTGGGGGGGCATGGGGCTTGTGTGGGGGTTTGGGGTATGTGGGTGAGGGGTTTGTGGGGGGTGGTGGGTATTGTGGGTGGATTGCAGGGGGACTGTGTGGGGGGGCAGTGTCAGAGGGGGCTGCTCAGGAGGGGTGGGTCCCTTGCCCCCCACAGGGTGCTGCTCCCCTGCACAGCACACATGTGCCCCCCCCCCGCAGGGCCCCAACCCCCCCCCCCACAGGTCCTACAGCTCAACCCTGCAGCAGCAGTGGTCATGGGGAGCTCAGGGCCCATGGCATGGTACAGCCTCCTGTAGCATGGCGCAATCCCAATCACTTCTGAGCCAGTGCTGCCTGTGCTGCTTATCATGGGGCCATATGGCTTCAGGCAGCATTGGGGCCGCTTGGGCTGTCACCCAGGGCCCAGCCTCGCTCGCAGGAACCGCATGTTGCACTGGACCGGGTCCTGCCTCCACAGGCTCTGCACGCCATCAGGCTAGGCCGGTTCCATGGAGGCAGGACCTGGCCTGGCATGACACGCGGTCCCTGTGAGTGGTCTCTGCACATGCTAGGGCAGCAGGGGGCACCATAGAGATTCTCTGGTTGGATGCCAAAGTGTCTCTGGAGGTCCAAGAGAACCGTGCCCTGTGCCACTTTTTTCAGGGGTATTTTTATTTGATACCTGGAAATCCAGGTATCAAATTTTGAGTCCGTATTGCAAATATACAGTGCAGGGAACATTTTTTAATTCTCAGAGTGCCTCTTGCGGCATCTCAAACTGGACGCGCCCAAAGAGTTTTGGTTTGTGCTTCTTACCTGGTGATTTCATATTACTCCCTTATAAAAGGCAAATCGTGTCTCCTTTTTAGAAGTATGTAGGCAAGTATCTTAGACCTCAAATTACACCCACCTTTGTTGCAGTTCACATTGATTTACACATTATTTTAGCAACGTATCTATTTGCTGCATTCAATGAATTCCCAGTCCACCACTGAGTTGAGTATGGACGTGCTCATTCTCTCTGCTCTGCATTTTGGTACAGTAATATTGTATTACAGTGCTGTAAGAATTACATACAGCACATGAACACCTCCTCAGGGAGGCAAAGACAACATGTAGCTGAAGCAATCACATGAAGAATGAAGGCTAAATATCACTCCCCCAAGCTTGTGGAGCAGATCAGATGCTATGTTATATGGGAATTGTATCTATCACACATCTAAAATAGACTGTTGCATCCATAATGTGACCCCACTGGATGAGGAAGGAGAGATAATAGGAGAATTTAACCCCTACCTCAGCCCCTTGAATATATTAAAGAGCAGCTGGAGATACTGTGACACTGAACTCTGTGCTGTGCTGAGGTTGCCCATCCCTGCCTGGGTCCTGGAATTCAGGCCCTTTCCTTCCTCAATAAACTTCACTGGTTCTCTTTCTTGTGGACATACACAACTTCAAGGATGCATATAGATTTGATGCTATATGCACCTTGCATCATCAGTGTCATTTCAACAAAAAGATTCAGAAACACCTGTTCACATAAAGAACAGAAGGGCAAATTCAGGCCTGTTGCAGCTATTTGGACTTAAGCATAGTAGACATAAAGCCCAATGAATCAAATGTGAAGCCATCAAGTGCCCCAGCCAGAAAACATGTTCCAGGAGGTTCCAAAGTAGGACTGAGGTTATAAAGAGACTTAAGCTAATATTTCATGGAGGGGGGCAATAATATTAGTGACTCATTGAGTTCAAGAAATAATTGGGGAATATTACAACCACTGGCAATGACAAGAAAGGCTAGTGAAAAAGAGGCTGTATGTGATGGTAGCTCTGCTTTTCAGCTTGCTAGGATTTATGTACTTATGGATTAATTTAATACTCAGTGATCAAAAGGGTTCAAATAGTGGTTGTATTAATGATTTCAACATAACCTCTAACTCTCTAGAGAGCAGTAGAACTTTTCAACTTGGTCTTAATCTTCTGACATTTTTTATTAAGAGCTAAATTAAGTGCAGTTGCCTTATGATAAAGAAGTCTAAAGGAGAGTGAATTGTAGCATTGTGAATGTACACTTTAGTCCCCATTCTGTATTTCTGTTGAGAGTCACAGAGTCACAGAATATTAGGGTTGGAAGGAGCCTCAGGAGATCATCTAGTCCAAACCCCTGCTCAAAACAGAACCATTTGCAACTAGATCACCCCAACCAAGGGTTTGTCTACCCAGCTCTTAAAAATCTCCAAGGATGGAAATTCTATAGCCTCTCTAGTAACTTATTCCAGTATTTTACTACCGTCCTAATGAGAAAGTTCTTCCTAATATCTAACTTAAACCTCCCTTGCTGCAACTTGAGACCATTACTCTTCGTTCTGTCATCTGCCACCACTGAGAATAGTCTAGCTCTATCCTCTTTGGAACCTCCCTTCAGGTACTTGAAAGCTGCTATTTAAATCCCCCCTCAGTCTTCTCTTCTCCAAACTAAATAAGCCCAGTTCCCTCAGCCTCTCTTTAGAAGTCATGTGCCCCAGCCTCCTAACCATTTTCATTGCCCTTCACTGGACTCCAATTTGTCCATATCCTTACTGTAGTGGGGGGCCCAAAACTGGACACAGTACTCCAGATGTGGCCTCACCAAATAGAGGGGAAGAATCATTTCCCTTGACCTACTGATGCAACCCAGTATGCCATTAGCCTTCTTGGCAACAAGGGCACCCTGCTGGCTTGTGTTCAGCTTATTGTCCACTGTAACCTCCAGGTCCTTTTCTGCAGAGTTGCTGCTTAGCCAGATGGTCCCCAGCCTGTACCAGTGTATGGGATTGTTCCATCCTGAGTGCAGGACTTTTGACTTGTCCTTATTGAACCACATGAGATTTCTTTTGGTCCAATCCCCAAATAGCCCTACCCTCCAGTGTATCTACTACTCCCCACAGCTTATAGCCATCTTCAAACTTTCTGAGAGTGCACTTTATCCTTTCTTCCAGACATTGGGGCATTCCACTTGATACTGGCTGCCAACTAGACATTGAGCCACTGATTACTGCCCTTTGAGCCTGATGGTCCAGCCAGTTTTCTATCTACTTTACAGTCATTTCATCTGGCCCATACTTCCTTAGCTTGCTTGCAAGAATGTTGTGGGAAGCAATATCAAAACCCTTGCTAAAGTCAAGGTACATCACATCCACTGCTCTTCCCACATCCACAGACAAGTCATCTCATCATAGAAGGCAATCAGGTTGGTTAGGCATGGCTTGCCCTTGGTGAATCTATGCTGACTGTTTCTAATCCCCCAAGTGCTTAGAAATGGATTGTTTGAGGACCTGCTCCAAGATTTTTCCATGGACTGAGGTGAGGGTGACCAGCCTAGTTCCCTGGATCCTCTTTCTTCCCCTTCTTAAAGAAAGGCACTATATTTGCCATTTTTCAATCATCTGGGTCCTCTCCCAGTCACCACAAGTTTTCAAAAATGATGGCCACATTGTAATCACATTGGCCAATTCCCTGAGCACCTTCAGATGCATCATAGACCTCATGTACACATCCAGCTTGAGAATGATAGATCCCTTTCCAATAGTGAATTTCTAAATGGAGCAGATCTCATTTTTGATACTCTTGTTTTTTACTTATTTGCATATTAATCATTCTTAATATTTTAGGTATTGTTGCACTTACCATTTTACCTGGAGCTGCTTATCTGTGGATTTCAAAGAGTTCCAAGTGAGAACTGGGTATGACTTATCCTTATTTGGGTACAAATGGGGAAACTGAGGCACAGAGAGTATCAACAATTTGTAAATTGTTCTCCAGTGAGTCAGTGCCAGGGCAAGAGTTAGAAGCCAAGTCTCTCAACCCAGTACACAATACTTTGGATAGGGCTGCCTTCTCCTATGTTTTATTACTAAACAATAGCTGTTTTTAGGGCTGTCGTCTGGGAATGGTATTATGAATTTTGCCAGCTGAAGTGGTTTTGATTTGGAGTTCAGTTGTTCTGCGTGGACATTGATTCCATCAATTGACATTTCTGTGTTCTGTGCAAAAGGAAGAACCATTTCCAAATCCATCTTGATGTATTTCTCATTAGGCTATTACCCATGCTGAAAACAGAAGAGCCTTTACAGGTTAAATGGCCAGTCAAAACCAGTTACTAACATATATATCTCAGTGTTGTGGCATGCTCTCAGAGACCATCTATCAAGATGCATGATTATGTCACTCTAATAGCATATCACACAGTGATGGATCTCATCCTGAAAGACACTGAGAATCCAGTCTCCACTGGCTTCACTAACTCTCACAGTAGGACCTATGGGAAAAATGAAGGCTTTGTGGTTAAAGATCAGTTCTACTCTAAAAGGTGGCTTAATAAAATGTCTTTTCTCTATTCAGCATATGCATTCCTAGTACATAATTATAGCCAAATGTTAGGGGAATGTCCTGGAATGGAAAATAGCGATCTTTGAGGCATTTTTTAGATCCCATGACAATTTCCCTTCTAGGACAACCCTTGTCAACCTCTAAAACAGCTCTATTCCACCACCAAAGAATCTTATCCTGCTGCTAGACAATGGCATTGTGTCTGAGGAGCCAAACTGCAAGAAGTATAGTAGTCTTCATCCTAAAGCTACCAGCTATCTTGGACGCAGAACAGTTAGCATCTTTAAGTTAAAGACAGAGACCTTGAATTTGCTATATTCTAGCCCTTCACATGAATCTTCACAATCTGGTGGTAATGCATATGTTAGAATCCATTGTAACTTTCAGATTCCAGGATCTGAGATGTCAGACCTAGCATGTAAGTAACAGGATGGCTTTATTTATTTAGTCATCACTGACTCAATGTCTAGTTAGGAAGAGGTATAAAGTGAGGTTCCCTATGGCTCTGTCTTGGGCCTGGTATTGTTGAACATTTTCAATAATGATTTGGATAATGGGATTGGGTGCATGCTTAGTAAATCTGTAGATGACAGCAAGTTGGGTAGAGTTGTGGACACTCTGGAGGGCAGCTCTAGGATCCAGAATGACCTGGATAGACTGGAGAAATGGTCCTCAATCAATCAGTGAGATTCAACAAGGACAAGTGCAAAGTCCTGCACTTGGGATGGAATAATTGCTTGAATGCACAATTACAAACCGGGGAATGAATGGCTAGGCTGCTAGGCTGCAGTACTTCAGAGAAGGACCTGGGGGTTACAGTGGACCATAAACTGAATATGAACCAACAGTGTGCTCTTGTTACAAAAAAGCCAACAGCACACTGAGTTTTATTAACAGGAGTGTCACTTGCAAATCAAGGGAAGGGGTTCTTCCACTCTGTTCAGCACTATTGAGGCCTCACCTGGAGGGCTTCACACTCAGGGCTGGATTAACCTTTTAGTGAGCCCTAGGCAAACAAACATATGGGCCCTGGGCCAGTCAAGACCCCCTTCCTCACCCCAGTGCTGATGTCTGCAGGGCTTGGAGCCATTGCTAGGAAGCAGCTGCAGTGGTGGTGAGGCTTGTGGAGGGGAGGGAAAGGTAAGGGAGGCAGATAGGGCCATTCAGGGTCCTAGGCATGTGCCTAGTTTGCCTATGCATTAATTTGGCCCTGCCCGCACTTCAAGAAGCATGTGGGTAGGGTGGAGAGAGTCCAGCACAGAGCAATGAAAATGATTATGGGCCTGAGAAACAAGACTTATGAAGAAAGGCTGAAAGAACTTGGTTTATGCCGTCTGGAGAAGAGAACACTGAGAGGGACTTTAGTAACAGTCTTCAGATACCCAAAGGATGATTATAGAGAGGATGGAGATGGGCTTTTCTCTGTGGCCATAAGGGATGGGACTGAGAGCGATGATCTCAAGCTGCACCAGAGGAAATTGAGATTGTAGATTAGAAGGGACTTTCTGACTATGAAGGTGACCAAGCATTGGAGCAGGCTACCCAGAGAAATTGTGGAATTTCCATCCTTAGAAGTTTAGAAGAGAAAGTTAGACACTCGGCTCAGATGGTTTAGGGCACCTATGCATGTGCATCGAAGCTGCTGTGACATACTGTAATTACAGCACGTCAGAGCAGACTTGATTAAACATGGCTATAGCAATTTGCATGTAGTATCCATGCATTTAGTGTATCCAGATTAATTGAGTCTGCTGGAGCATGGTAATTACTGTGCTTCAGCAGACTCCAGTGTCACATGTATCAGCGTCCCCGTGCTGAACAATGGCAGCAGGGCCACTTTAACAAAAGCTTGTTTGATGAGCTTTAGTTAAAGCACCTCCACCATCATTTTTCAGTGCGGGGATGCTAATACATGTGACCCTCTGGGCACTTTAATTAGAGCGGCTCCAAGAGCTCCACTTTAACTAAAGCACCCCCCCACACACACACACCCCTCGCCTAGTACATGTATAAATGCCCTTAGGGATAATTTTGTCTTGAACAGGAGCCTGGACTAGATCAGTGGTTCTCAACCTTCTTTGTACTAGGACCCATTTGTAAACAGCAATGGCCAGTACTGACCCAGTTCCCCTCGCTCCTGACCTGCTGCCCCCTGCCCCCAGGCCTGAGCCCCCCAGTGTGTGAGGGGTGGGGTGGGCCACTCTGCTCTTTACAGGCTGGAACTCTGCCAGCCAGCAAGGGAAAAGTCAGAGTTTCCCACATTTTTCTCCTTTAAAGGAGAATCCATTTTTAATGCTGGTTCATGACCCTTTCACATACTCTTGTGACCCATTTATGGGTCACAATCCATGGGTTGAGGAACACTGGACTAGATGACCTTGTGAGGTCCCTTTCAGATCTTCTTCACTACGATCCTATTTTCTATCCCCCCACCCCAAAACTAAGTGGATTCCTTAGCAGGACATAGAAAGGCCCTAAGTGTGGAATCTTGAGATATCATTTATGCATGATGACTGTTAATTTAAAACAAGAACTTCAAGGTTCAGGCCTGGAAATCGTGAAATCTTTGTCCTTTCTCCTACTGTCTCCAATCTCTTGCACATGGATATTCTCTGAGCACTGCGCCATGCAAGGAGTGAATGCCTCTTTCAGAATGACTAAAAACAGTCACCCCCCTTCCTCAGTAAATTAATTGCTTCTACTGACTAAGTGGCAAGATTATAGTAGTCTAGCCTTCCCCTAAATGGACTTAGCTGATTTTTTCCCCACAGCTGTTGAACACCCAGCTTCAATGAGAGCAATGACTTCTCTGCACTTATAGAAAACAAGGCCTGAAGTGTCATAAACTTAGCAACCTGAATTGAAGGGCGTTTTAGAAAATTTGAGGTTTAATTTTATTCTTCAGTGAGAAGCTAAACAAATCTATTTTAGTTGAGGTTAGACTGAAGGTGACAGGGAAATGCAATATACCATACATACTTGAATAGAAGATGGCTCTGATTAGAAGATGATCCCCCAATAATTAGATTTTATATATGGGAAATTTATACATTTATAATTTTTCAGGTATAGAATCTAATTATTGGATGTTTGCCTTGACTTTGTCCCCATTCCATAGCTACAGCAGGGAAAATAAATCTGAGGGGTCAGGTAGCCCTTTTGCTCTCTGCTTCTCTTCATCTTATCCCTTGGCAGCCTCTTCCACTTCTCCTTACTGTCAGACACTGCTCTCCCTGAGCATATGGAAGTGAGGAGCAAATTTAAAAACAATAACCTTGAAACTAAACATGGCTATAGCAATTTGTATGTAGTATCCATGTACTTAGTTTATCCAGAATTGATGCATATTACCTTTTTTTTTTAAACTGCTGCAAGTTCTAGCAAAGGTAGTCCATAAACACACTTTTGAGTAGCATCTTGACACCTACTTATATGTAGTACAAACATTTTTTTCTTCTTTTCTTTTTGGTAAAAATATATGACTATATAAGGTTATATATATCTACACTTTGAGTATCACTCCACAAAGAAAACCTTAACCTGTTACAAAAATTGTGCCCATGCACCCGTACAAAGGCCAGCTGGCCCTCGGACCCATTACAATATCCACCTTGCATGCTACACACACAAACAACCTCTGGTCTCTCAGACCAAGCAACCCCTTCCATTCATCCCCACCCTGCTTGTGGGGTCACATACTCAGTTCATCTGTCCATGTCACTGTCACTCCAGCTTCCGCTGGAGGACTCGCTGCTGCTGCTGCTGTCACTGTCCTCGGTTCCATTTGTCTCTTCCTCTTGCTCACTGAGGAAGGGTTGGAAGTTGGAAGATCCTGTGCCAAGTGTCTTTGTGACAGGTGGCTTGGGCCGCATCTTCTCCATCCTCCACTACCGATTTCTGGTAGTAGGTCTGGAGTCCACTCAGCATCATTTTCACACAGCCTACTACCTCTACGTCTGTGCGTCTGTACAACAGGAGGTTCCTGGCCTTCCACAGGGCTATCCTGACGGAGGATACAAACTGGTTGAAACAGGCCAACAGGTTCCCCTGTGTTTGGCAAGATGCCCGTACAGCACCACTTCTCTGGTTAGCTGGTTGATGCTGCTCTGTGCTTCGCAGAGCTGTTCCACCCTTTTCCATACCTCCTTGGCATAGGTGCAGAGCCAGAGGAGGTGGTCGATCATCTCGGTGGCTCTGTGGCAGTTGGGCCACGGGCAGCTGGGTTTCCCCAGCTGACCTGCTTTATGCATCTGGGCCCTCACTGGCAGGACCTGGTGGGCTATTAGCCAGTTCAGGTCCTTGTGATCTTTCCACAAGTCCTTGTGATCAATGCGCTCCCACGAAGCATGATATTAGTCCAAAGTCAAAGGTTTGCAATTTATCACATAGTTAATTGGGCTGGGCCCCAGTAGCCACAGCATTTCAAGCCATAGTGACCACACAGCTCAGCACTGCTCAGTATATGTGTGTACTACAGATATCTTTCACAAAGTATCCATGTGCTAATTAGCTCCAACTCATGACTGGAACTGGGTGTTCTTGTCACAAGTCCTGTGATGCTCCAGAAATTTATGTGCAGATGAGGTGCGGGGCAACCTAGTCTGGCTTCACTGTATGGATGGCAAGACCACACTAATCATATGTACCAGGATGAGAGAGCATGTGAGAGAGGGATTCTGGGTGAATTGTTTAGGGCCCTGTTTTGGGATGTTGGCCAGGCATTTAAGGCTGGTGAAGAAACAGGCATAAGTGGAAATGGGAAAGAAAAGTGCAGCCCAGCTGTAGGAATGCAGAGGAAGTCAAAATGGATGCAGTGACTCACCATGACTTTAAAAAGGATTGGTGGTGAGGGGGGCTGCACTTACTAGGCTCTACCATATGTCTTATTCAGATAGGCTGCATTAACTTATCCTTGTGGTAGATTCCAATCACTTACCTGGCAGGGGAAACACCATGACCACTAGGGTGGTTTTCCTAGTAGCTGGGGATAACTGCTTTTCTGGCATGAAGTAGTACCCATGGAAGTACTGTATAGTTAACCTCCCACATACATTTCCCGTGGGAAGATATTGGCTTTATGCCCACTTCATGGAAGTGGGAGACTCCTTTGTAGCTTGCAACTGTGGCTGTACAGCTGAGGGTGAGCAAAACTCAGGGGCATCTGAACCCCAGTGGGCTTGGGCCTGAATGTAGGATGCCTGCCAAATGATTTGGAAACTTCTGAAGCCCCAGATGGGGGTGAAGGATGTTTGCTGGTAGTAGGGCCACATATGGTTCTTGAATGACTCACAGATTTGGAATTGATTTGACTGATTTGGCTTGGAACACAAAAAATTTTACTTAAAAAAAAATGATGGTAGGTTCCCATCAGTATGTTTGCCCAATGTGGGCCATGTGTTTTATAGCTATGCTCAGTGCTGGCTGCATTTAATCAACTTAATAGTTGGTTTCCATTATTGAGCACATGCTGCTTTTGGCAGCAGTTTAATAATGGAGAATGTATTTAGTGAGATGTCCTTGTATATGATTATAAGAGGAGGGGCTTTTTCCCCATGCAATTGAGAGGAAAAAACCTCGTCTTGTATTCAAGTAAATACGGTAAATACTGCTCTACCTGATAGGCTAACTGGTACACTTTCAGGTCTTGATTTTTTATAACATAACTAGGATATTTTCTAGGCCATGTCTATTTCTCATCTGTTTTTGTATCATTTCATTCCATGGAGGTTAATTAGTTCCCCACTTGGACTATGATTCGTGGCAAAATGTGGTGGCCTCCCAAAAGAATTTTAAGACTGTCCTGAGGAAAATAGATCCATAAATTTTCATGATGATGAATGGCCAGCAGTTTCATTTGAGTACTACCTACTGCAGAAATTAAATACTTTTTTCAAGGACATACATCAGAGAAGAGAGTGAGAGAGAACTTTTTCATATTAGCAGTTATATGTCTAATATAAAACAAGACATTCATTGTGCGACATTTTAGCCAAAGCCTTAGAGTATGGTGCTCCCAACCCACAGAAAGGAGGAGTAAAGGGAGACTGGGTTATGTTCCTGACAGAAGTCTGAGAATAATAAGATGTGCTTTGTTGGGCAAGGTGGAAGATGTGATATTCCCAGCTGGAGACTGATGGTAATTTAATACTCCCAGATGGAAACTGAGGATGATATGATACTCCCAGCTGGCAGTCAAGGCCTGCCTCAGTACATTCCCATTTCTATATGAGACTTCTCTATACAATGAGACAGAGCGGGTAAAGTATAATAAAGCAGCTGGTCTATTAAAAGATAAGCTTTGTGGAGAAAAACACAAACATCCAGAATCCCCTTAATCTTAAACTTTATTGCTCTAGATAATAGGCTTTGGGAGCAACAACAGTCAGTTCAAATACAGAATTGTCTCAGCTCCTGAGGCACCTGCCATGTCAGTCATTCAGAGGCATATCTCCTCCTACACAAAAGGGGGCCATTTTAAATGCTCACGCTAATAGTCTGTAAGGCAAAGGAAGTCTGGATGTCCTCACTTCAGAGTTTTAAGAGCTCACTTTAGGAGAGAGGCTGAAATGGCCTAAAAGCTTTCTTTCTTTATCTTATAAAAAGATGACTAGGGCAACTTTTATACTGCAAAACTGGCTTGAAAGGTTCAGGGCCTCTTATTCCATTTTCTAAATGAGGTCCTTTCAATAGTGCTGCAAAGAAGGGAAAGGAAAATTATTTGTTCTTTCTGTCTGTCTTCCATTTATACCACTGATTGCCTTTCCACCTTAAAATTAGCCTGTAGTCATCTCAGGCACAATTCAACTAAAGGCATCCATGGACATCTGATATATCAACTACTAGGGAATAACAGGCCTGATGCTGTATGCCATATTTGTGTGAGTGACCCTAACACATGCAAGTGGTTACTACTAGTTGAGATCTGTTTTAATAAAAAGTTGTGTTTTGTTTGCTTTATTTTGCTTTCTTAATGGGAAAATGATCCTTTCCCCGCTCAAAACCAATGTTTTTATTCTAAAAAACTGTGAACATTATCTATTTTTGTTTTTAGTGAAATGTATTCCAATATTTTTATATAATATTTATCAAACTGTTTCTTTTACCAAAAGTTGGGCCTTTGGTTAAAATGTTTCAGTAACCACTTGATAAAAATTTTGGGGGAAAAATAATAAAAAGCAGAAAATTGGTGCTACTTAAACCAGTTGAAATCAAAACAACATTGGCATTTTTACTGTTTTTGTTTTGTTTTTTCTTTGTTTTCATTTTTGGTTTTGCTTTTTTCATTTTTTAACCAGCTCTCTTCACAATTTCAGTGTAAGATTTTGAAGACAGGTCCACAAGTCCATCAGTAGGGCTACCTGCATATCTTATGCAGAACAGTAAAATAGGCTTAATTATGATTCTGTTAAACATATACACCCATTGGGTAAAATCTTGGTCCCATTGAAGTCAATGGAAGCTTAGCCTTTGACTTTATTGGAGTCAAGATTTCACCCTTTAAATGTTTAATGTTACTGAAGTATCTCTTCCAAAGAATGAGTGATGACTCAAAGAGTAAAAAAATAGCCTGACAGCGTATTTGGACTTGCAAGGTTATAGGACTTTAAATGATTTCACTGGGAAAGCGAAGCAGAGGGTGTATTTAGACTTCCTTTGTTATGTCTTGCTCCAAAGATGTAAGAAGTTAAACCTGAAGCTGGAAAGCTGCGATAGCCAAGCTTTTGTGCAGCTGCATGCCAGCTGCACACAGTGAGAAGTGTAAAAGTATCAGGCTGGCAGACTGGACGACGTCATGCAAAACTAGCCAGATTAGAACAATTAAGAACCAGGAGGAAACCTAAAACAGGAGCTTAATACTATCACTGTGGAACTTTAAAAGAAACTCTGTTTCAAGTATGATTAATCTTGTCTGACTTGCCTCTAGAAATTTGTCATCTGTTCCTGGTAGTTCCACGGCGTCTGATTAGAAGGTTTCATTTTCACCTAGCTTTATCAGCATTTTGTTTCACACTGAGTGATATAAAGTCTCCTTCTTCAGGCGGTTCCACTTCCTCTGGTAGACATGACCAAAATTCCTCAGCTTCCTTTGCTATGGAATATTGATTTTTTTCAGCCTCTGTTTCCCTAAGGAGTCGACTGCACTAGATCAAATTAAGAACAATTTAAGCTTTTAATAGGACTCCTTCAATACTATGAAGTTTGACTGTTTTTAGTTGAAGTTCATGATAATTATTTACACTGACAGCACTTTCAGGCAATAAAGGCTGACTCTCTTCTGGAAGCACCAGCTACTTTGAAAGAGAACAGGTTTAATTCTGATGCATCTATATTACTGCATATATCTCTGCTAATTAAATCTGCAGAACATGAGCATGTGACAAAGTATATTTGTATTGTTCTGAAAACCTAAATATTAAAGTTTTGATAATTTGATTCCATTCCCTTTCCATCCTGGAGCAAATAAAATGACTAAATAGCAGTTTGGTGTTATCTCCTTATCTTACATGGCTAAAGGCCTCAGTGGGCACATCTACACATTCATTAATGTGCTGTAATTACGGTGCATTAAATTTAGTACCTGTAATGACAGGTACAAAACTTAATGTGTCGTAATCAGCACTACTGTGCATTATCACAGATGAATGGTATTTTAGTTACGCTACTGCACATTAGCCTAAATCTACTGCATGTTAGCGCATTAGCATGGGCTTTGCCCACCACGCTAATGCGAAGTAAACATCCCATGTAAATGAGTCCAGCTGTACCTTAACTGTTGTGTTTTAGACCCATAGTAATCATCCATCTGTAATCTAACTTGCAGCCTTCTGGTTTGTTCTGAGAATATACATGGAAGTTTCCTTATTAATATAATCCTCTTATCACAACTCTTGTGTTATTTCACTAATTTAATATGTAAGCAGGTACCATCTGATTAGTGGAAGACAAGTAAGTAAATATAAACCTGTGTAACTTTAGGAGTTGGGGGCTGGGAAAAAAATCCCTTAAAACCATGGAGATTTCATTCCTGTAAATGGTTGTACATATACAATATCAGCATATTTTCATATTCTAAAAAATCCGTATAGTTCTTTTCATTTCAGTAAGGCAATGCCAGTTTATACCAGTCAATAATCTGAATTTAAAGGTGGATTAAGTAATCGAGCATGGCAAAGATAGATATGCAGATATGGCCTAAGGCATCAGGGTTGTGAGACGTTTTCAGCTAATGTTTGTAAATGCTATGAGACCCCTGGCTGAAATATGGTTATGAGGGGAATGCAGGTCCTGGACCACCTGGGCAATAGCGATCATCACCTGCTGGAATTCACTATCCAACACAGGGCGTCAAGGGCTTACACCAAGACTAAAGCCTTTGGCTTCAGAAGGGCCAACTTCAATGAGCTTTGGAGATTAGTGGGGGAGGCACTGAGGGCCCAGAAGGTAGAGGAGATGGGAGCCCACGAGGGATGGTCGTACCTTAAGGAGACGATCCTCCAGGCCCAAAGGGTAACAGTCGCTGAGAGACACAAGGAGGGTAAGAGTGCTCAGAAACCCCTTGGTTCAGCAAGGGCATTCAGGAATGCCTGAGGACTAAAAAGGTGGCATACAACCAGTGGAACGGAGGAGCTATCACCAAGGAGGAGTACTCCTCCTCTGCCCGGGAGTGTAGGAGGGCTATTAGGAAGGCCAAGTCAGAGATGGAACTCAGGCTAGCGTCTAGGATTAAAGACAACAAAAAGTCCTTTTTCAAGTACATTGGGAGCAAGAAAAAGGCACCAGGGAATGTAGGACCCCTGCAAGACTCAAATGGCAATCTTGTGGCTACGCCAGATGAGAAAGTTGATATTTTTAACAGTTTCTTTGCCTCTGTTTTCTTGAACAGGGACTGGGACATCCCTCCTACCAGATGTAGGGACAATCTCAGGGATAGCTCTGTCAGGCCTTTGGTCAGCGCAGATGTAGTTAGGGATCTTCTGGAAGGGCTGGACGTTTTTAGATCTGCAGGTCCAGAAGCCTTCCACCCAAGGGTGTTGAGGGAGCTGGCAGGGGTCATTGCAGAGCCCTTGGCCCGGCTATATGAGCATTCGTGGTCATCAGGCCAGGTGCCGAAGGATTGGAAACTAGCTAATGTGGTCCCAAATTTTTAAGACAGGGAGGAAGGAGGACCCAAGTAACTATAGGCCCATAAGCCTCACCTCGGTGCTCGGGAAGATCTTGGAGAGAATCATCAAAGAGCACATCTGTGGGGGGCCTGCAGGGGAGATCATGCTCAGGGGCAATCAGCATGGGTTCATCAAAGGCAGGTCCTGCCTGACCAACCTGATTGTCTTTTATGACCAAGTAACTAAATCTTTGGATGATGGTGTCACTGTGGACGTAGTCTTTCTAGACTTTAACAAGGCCTTTGACACTGTCTCTCACCCCATTCTCATCAATAAATAAGGAACTGTGGCATTGATGCCTACACAGTTGGATGGGTAAAAAATTGGCTGATGGGGTGCACCCAGAGAGTAGTGGTGGATGGGTCGTACTCAACCTGGTGAGATGTGAGCAGTGGGGTACCCCAGGGCTCAGTCCTCAGGCCCGCACTGTTTAACATCTTCATCAGTGACTTTGACGAGGGGGTGGAAAGCACGCTGTCCAAGTTTGCTGATGACACTAAGATGTGGGGTAAGGTGGACACACTTGAAGGGAGAGAGAGGCTGCAACTAGATTTAGACAGACTACAAACGTGGGCAGATGAGAATAGGATGGGGTTCAACATAGACAAATGCAGGGTGCTGCACCTTGGAGAAGGAATCCACAGCATACATACAGGCTGGGGAGTTCCCCTCTTGAAAGCACAGAGGCAGAAAGGGATCTTGGAGTCATTATTGACTCCAAGATGAACCTGAGCCGCCAATGCCAGACCTCAGCCAGCAAAGTCAGCCATACCTTGTCAAGCATCCAAAAATGCATCTCATGCTGGTCCAGAGAGGTGATACTCCCCCTCTATGCGACACTGGTCAGGCTGCAACTGGAGTACTGCGTCCAGTACTGGGTGCCGCACTTTAAAAAGCATGTGGCCAGTCTGGAGAGAGTTCAGAGGAGGGCCACCTGCTTGGTGAGAGGGCAGCAGGGCAGGCCCTATGAGGAGAGACTGAGGGACCTGAAGCTGCTCAGCCTCAGCAAGAGGAGGCTGAGGGGGGACCTGGTGGCTGCCTACAAACTCATCAGGGGAGATCATTAGCAAATAGGAAGAGCCCTTTTCTCCCCAGCACCACCTGGGGTGACAAGGAACAATGGTAATCAGCTGATGGAGAATAGGTTTAGGTTAGAGATCCAGAGGCAATATTTTACAGTTAGGGTGGCCAGAATCTGGAACCAGCTTCCCAGGGAAGTGGTCCTCGCCCCTACCTTGGGCAAATTCAAAAAGAGGTTAGATGAACACCTGCCTGGGATCTTGTGAACCCAGCATTCATTCCTGCCTGTGGCAGGGGGTCAGGCTAGATGATCTGATCAGGTCCCTCCTGACCCTAGCTACTATGAAACTATGAAGTGCAAAGTATAAAGAAAATGGGTATGAATAGTCACTTTGACCACCATTTATTTAAAAAACAAATAAAAACCTGTTTGCCAGCCATTACCAAATTGTAGTAATGGAGGTTTTTTTCCTATAGTTAGGACATTGCTATGGCAACTGTTTGCTATCATTTGCTGCAAAGTGTTGAGGCAGGGCTATTACACTGTAGGATGCATTTTTTTTCTAGACAACTCAAATTTTCCCTCGAAGTAGCAATTCCATCAATCCTGCTTCTTGGAAATGTTTTTGTCAGAGCAGAAAGCATTCTGGGAAAGCTGGTGCATCTATATGTGCAATTAGTGCAAAGCATATCATGACAGAGTTTACTGCTCCCAGGTGCTGCATTTACATGTGTGCCCAGGACTACAGCACATTGAGCCAGGTCGGAGAACCCCTGGCTGGCAAAAGTTCTGGGGGGTCAGCCTGCCAGCCTGGGGCTGCTCCAACCCAGCTCATCATGCTGTAGAGGGGCTGGCTGGGGCATGAGGGTGATCCAGCGTGGGGCTAGCCAGTAGGTAGCTCTGGCACTGAAGCACCCTTGTGCCTCACCCAGCTCCATCAATGTCTACACATGCATTGCTGCACAGCAAATAATGCTGCCACAGGATAGTACTTGTATTTACTATCCTACAGCATCGTGTATTAGTTTACTGCAACCTAATAGGGCAAGGGCAGGCAAAAGACAGCCCACGGGATGGATTTGGCCTGCCAGGCAATTTCATCTGGCCCATGGGTGCCCAACAACTAATTGTACCCCACCCAGCCCATATGCCTCACTCCCTCCTTTGTGCGCAGAAGAGCCTAGCCTAGCCTGCGCTGGGCAGAGCTGCTGCTGCCACTGCTGCAGCTGCTGGGAGACCTGCTTGGCTTCTCTGGCATCCAGTAGTTCCTCCTCATCTCTTTGCTTCAGTGCTTACTCCGGGCAGCAGGTACAGAAGTGGCAGGGTCAGGGAAAGGGGGAGCTGCATCTGGGTGGGAGCACGGAGTATGGAGCTAGGGCTGGTGGGAGTGCAGAGCCTGCGCCCAAGGGAGCAGGGGGAGTGTGGAGCTCAGGTGGGCAGGGCATGCGTGTGAGGGAGGGTGGGAGATGTACCCACCATACACTCCCCCCATGGCACACAGCCCCTGTCACCAGCAGCAGCAGCTGGTGGCACACACTAGGGGTGCTCATGGCCCTCCCAGGTGCTACTGCCCAGTGGCAAGTGGCTCTGGCCAGTGCTGCATGTAGTGGCAAACAGCGCAGCCAGGCTGGCCTGCCTCTATCATGTGAGGCTGCCCATGGCACACATGCAGCTCCTGGCACTTGTGCTCCACTGGGGGAAGCCCCACATAATGGAGCTAGCTGCCTCCTACTGTGCAGGTCCTGGGACTTTGTCAGTTAGCAGAGGATGGGGAAGGCAGCTGGCTCCATCACGTAGGGCTTCCCCTGGTGGCGCGCGAGTGCCGGGAGCTATATGTGCACTGCGGAGAAACCTGCATGATAGAGGTGGGCCAGTTTGTCTGCGTTCCTTGCCGCCATGTGCAGTGCATGCTGGAGCCATACGCTGCCAGGTAGCAGTGCCTGTGTGGCCCACAAGTGCTTCAAGTGCCTGCCGCCTGCTGCTGCAGCCAGAGGTGGGAGCTGTGTGCCATGAGGGGAATGTCTGGGGGTCCCCACACTCCCCCACCCTCCCTCACACCCCACAAACCCCACACCCTGACCTCACACCCCCACACTTATACACCCCCAACATACCTTATGCCCCTACACATACAGCCACATCCCCTCACAAACCCCACACCCCACCATACACACACACACCCAACCCAACCACACCCCACAAACAATATACACAACTTTATTTTTGAGTTATTATGCAATCATCTCTATATATACTACACAAACACAAATCATGACAAAAATATTTTTTGTAATAAAATTAATATGTGTTATAGTAGGTGTTTGACTTTTAGTATATGATTTGGTTTTGTTTTGGTTCCAAGACAGCAACCCTTCCCTCCCAAAAGCGGGGGCCAAAGCGGGGGACTTTTGGTGGCAAAAGTCAGGGGTTAAGGGTGGGACTTCTGGCCCCAAGATGGCAACCAGGGGGTAGGGCACCTGTCAAGGGGGCAGGGCTACCTTTACAGGCCTCGATAGCTCACCAAAACTTATTAAGCAGCCCTCCAGCAGAAATAATTGCCCACCCCTGTAATACGGCCACATACGTAGACACAAAGACTTTTCTGCAGAGCTAATTAGGCAGCTCTGCAGTAAATGTTTCACGTAGACTTGCCTGCTGTAACCTAGAATGCTCTGCCATACTTCAGAGAAGAAGCATGGATGTGGCTTTGAGACAGGAAATAGGTATTAACGGGGAAGTTGGGAAAGAAGGTGTGTGTTGTGAAGGCATGACTGGTCTGTCACAACCCAAAGTTGTGGTTTTTGTTTGTGTGTGTGCTTCGGCACCGCTAAATTATTTTCCCGCTATTTGTCGCTTTCTTTGCACGGTAGAGTTCTCTGCTGCGAGACAGAACTCTGGTGCAACGGGGGATTTCCCACCAAATTACAGCTTCTTTGCAGGGTGCATTTCTTTTGCATATGAGTGATACACGCTGCAAAGGAGTTCCCGCCATTTGTATTCGGATTCGCGCCATATTATTGGCCAATTCCTAATATAGGCACACGTGGCGGCTAGCAATTGGCTTGCTAGCCATACAAAAGGCTTGGGTAGTTTCCGCCCAAGCTGGAGGAGGGAGGAAAAGAGAGATTCTGTGTGAAGATCTCCAAGCGCTGCAGACCCTCGCGGACCCAACGCACCTCTCCTAAGCAGGCAATAGAGGCAATAGAACCGAACCTATGGACCTTTCGCCTCTAGCCTCTCCCCGTCGCCGATCACAATCCCAGACGTATCCCTTTCCTGTAACTTTGGACCCGCGGAGCCTAAGCAACTCCGGGGAACCTTTCGAACCTTGAACTGGACCCGCGGAGTCTGAACAACTCCGTGGGAGCAATCGAATTTGTCGTGTTCCTCTAGCAAGGATCTGAGCGGGAGCTGTGCCTGGAAACCTGTCCAGCCTACACCAATACCATCTTTGGGTGTAAGTAAATAATCTTTTCAATCAACCATTACGCCTCCGTAACTAATTCTAGCTCGCGCGTAGCAAACCGCGCCGCCGGTTCTCTCCAACCCCGCGTGCCTGGGCTGCTGGCCACAGCCCGCGTGTGCGAAGACGGGCCCGGCTCGCCCCCGGCCCGCACATGGCGGCGGGATCGGGGCCTGGCCCGCACATGGTCCATCACTGATACTCTTCTTTCCATTAGGAGGGAGTAAGGCTATTCTGCTTTGCTACATATGAAATGATTTCATTCCTTGTGTTTTCTTCCACTGAGCAGTTTGTATGGAATTATACTGTGGCTGACAGTTTTTCCATCTCCTGCTGCAGGCAACTCTTTTTGCTGAAGTTTACAGACTTTCTTGTGCTGCTTTAAAATGCAGGAATAGCTGCCTCTCATTACACTTGCCTGGTAATCCCTAGTCATAATTTGCATGGGGAAACTAATTTCCTAGTGTGCCTAAAAGTAAAGCAAAAATAAAGTTATTTAAAATAAAGACTTTGTAGCTCAGTTAGGGAAATCAAATATTAAAACTAGAGCTGCATGCAAACAGTGTGATCTTTTATTTATGATGGTATTTAACTTCATATTTATGTGCACTCTAGCAACATTACTTTATGCCTTGATTCACTTACTGTTTTAGCCAAAAAAGAATGGAGCTACTTGAAACTGGCAGCTTGTCAAGTGTTCAAAGGGGTATCTAATGTGAAACTGGGGCTTATGATTTCCTGTTTCCATTCCTGGATCTGTCCCTGGTTTGCTGTGTACACTAGGACAAATATTTCTACATTTCTGTGCCTGGTTTCCCCATATCTGAGATGGATATACAGCACTCCCTTACTTATTTGAACCCTGCAGGATTGGGTCCCTTATCCTAAATGCAAACTATTCAGATAAATGTCTTATATATACACACACACATACTTTTTTTTTGGGGGGGGGGGTGTATGTGTGTGTGTGTGTATATATATATATATATAAAATGTATATATGTATAATGGCACCAAAAAAAGAAAGAGGACTATAAAAAGTAAAACCATGGCTAACAGTCTAGACACATTATAATACTATTACTACAAAACCTAGTACAAAGGAATTGTACATATACAGGTATTTGTCTTTTGGCAATTCCTGTGACCAGGTTGGGAGTTCATAAAATCCTAGTGTTTCCTATAAAAAGGGTCAGATAAGCAAGGGTCTACTGTAATAATAAAACTTGCCTGCCTATCTGGGTCTGAGAGACTTATAATTTGATTGTTCATAAAACCTGCTGAGATCCATAGGGGAAAAGGCAGCAGAGAAATGCACAATAGTGCTATTATATTAGTAATGTTTCTTTGAAGTATGACCACGAGAAAACAAACCTGCTTCTCAAAAACGAATATATATTGAGAAAAATGCTGTTCGGTCTCTTTAAGTGAAAGACTGTCCAGACTGCTCAGCAGTTCATGCCATTAATACCATGTACTGGAAGTTTTTTCAGTAATACTGAACTCCTGGTGACCCTCCTAGACAATAATTGCTTTAGCATAGGTTTGACAACAACAGCAAGACATTCTCTAAAAATAAGCACAAGCTTAAAATACATTTTAACTCTTGAGACTTATCCACGTAAAGAATAGACTCCATCTTCAGCATTGTTTCTTGCTTAATAACATAGTCCTGGGCAGTTGGAAAAATTGCAGTTTTCTAAAGGTTTTGAAATGTCTCATGATCCAGTTTCTCAACTGGCAGGGAGCCAGCCAGCCACTAAAACTGTATGGCTCTTAAAATGACTTAACTTCAATGTTTCTTATCCAGAATATGCCCTTCTTTCCATATTCCCCTTGAAGGAAATGGATTAAGTCCAGTTTCACACTAGTGACAGGACCAGACCCAAAGGTCTCTTTTTCTTTAAAATAACTGTCCAACCCTCTGCCCTGCCACCTTCCCCACACTGGCTCTGGTTCTGGTTCTTGGGCTGGGGTGGGCATAAAAGCAGCAGTGTTACATGGTCAGAGGTTTGCTGCTGCTGCTAGGGAAAATGTCACCTTTTCACCACTAAAAAATGGTGGATTTTTGGGTAGTGTGACATGCCGGGTGGTGGCAAAAAAGGAGGTGATATCTTCCCCAGCAGCAGCAAACCTCCAACCACGGCAGTATATGCTTCAGCCACCCAGGGCACAGTACTGGCCAGTAACACTTGTACTTTGGTCTCTACAGCTTCCAAGTCTTTCTTAATTTTGATGGGAGGAAACTGTTCTAGATGAAGACTGAAGTAAATAGAGCAGACTCAAGTGTTTTACTTTTTACTTTACTCACAAAAGATGGAGTCCAATTTCCCCACTTCTTTCCTTGCTGGTATGCAAGGTCATTGTCTAAAAAGGAATCCAAGTAGTCTTTGGGCCATGGTATACATTTTGAGATGATTAATAATATAGAGAAACCCAAAATAGTTTTATTTTGGTTATATCTGACCATCCTATCTGGATGATTTTCAATAATCCAGCTTTGCTCAGCTTTGCCTTGTCTCCAAGGCAACTTCCTCAGTCTGAAATTTCTGATCTATAATGTACTTGAGCCTTGCTCACTCTCCTTTTGACATGGTAAGTCCACTTTAAAGAATGTAACTTTTCTAGAACTGTTAAAAGAGAGGCATCAAGACATTGACTAGGTATCTTGAGAAATCAACATAGGTTTCTGCAATCAGTGGGCATGCAGTTACCAGAGTTACGGTGCAGTAGTGCTAGCAAATGTCTTTTAGGAGATGCTACCGTGCAGTAGCCTAATAATATTGCACAGTAGCATCTTAGCAGTGTCTGTGCTGTGATGCGCTACTGCGCAATATTTTCTGACTACTGTGCAGTCAATGTTTTGTGTAGATCTGCCCAGTGAGCACAATTTAGTTTCCAACACATTTTATTGTAGCCTGGCCATTTATACCTCTCTTTCAAAGGGGCACTTTGACACTAAATATTTGCATTTAAAGTTATTACTTTAAAACTGAATTTGCAGAAAATAAAAATGTTTCTAGTTTTAAATGACTTTGGCCTCCATCTTGGAGCAGAGTAGGTAGGACTAACTTTGTAGGTGTGGGAGTGGAGGTGCTCACTCCTCACATTCTTCTGAGAAAGCTTTTTCCAATCAGATATAAGCTATTTTGCAAACTCAGTTGGCAGCTTTCTTAGGTATTACATGCAGTTGCAATGCAGCACTTCCTTAAGCTCCAGATCTGAGATAGTTTAAGGCCAAGAAACATAAATACAATAAAGGCTACACTCTTCTATTGCTTTTTGATTAAAAACACCTACCATCTCTACAGAATTCAAGTCAATTTTTCCCTGTGACTATTGACCATCTTATGAATTGGAACCACTAGTAATCCTACATAAAAGTCCTTCTTTTCAAAGGAAGGGAGAGGCACCCTTTGTTTAGGTCAGGTTGTTGAATAACAATAGCAGTTGTAATATGATTGTAGTTTGTAGCCACATGTACTGGGATTGCTTAGTACCAGAATGGGGTTTTAATGGTGATTAATGAAATTAGTAAACTGTCAGCACTGTAAGTCACACTTACGGTTCTCTTGAGAATTTCGCCTAAAATAGCTCTTTATGTGCATCTACATAGTACAGTTTTTCCATAGGACCAGATGTGAAACATATGGTGACCTATTATTGTAAGCATGAGCTGTAAGTCTTGGCTGAATCATGTTGGACAAACTGCCCAAATGGAAAGGATAACATCTAGTGATTATTATAAGAGCAGGAAAGGGACAAAGATAGTATTGGGAAAATGCCTAAGTCAATTCATCATTCCAGCCTGACAAAACGATGCTGGTATTTAACTGCTTTTTGTTTAGAGCTGTTATTGGAGGAATGCACCTCTGCAATGCCTGTGTATGTGAATAAAAAGGTGCATTGCTATAACATAGTACTGGCCCACATCACCTCCGATGCAGGGAAAAATCTACATAGAGGACGGGAAACTTTGCCAAGGGCCTCTCAGGGTATATCTACATGAGACATTTACTGTGGAGCTGCCTAATTAGCTCCACAGAAAAGCCTCAACATCTACGTGTGGCCCTTTTAGGCCACAGTAAACTAACAAATTCTGCCATAGGTTAGTTCTTTAGTGCACAGCAATGCACGTGTAAATGCTAATGGGCTTGGCTGTGATAAAAGGGTGCTTCAGTGTGGGGGCAGCCTGCTGGCTAGCTGGGGAGGGCAGTCCAAGCTGGCAGGCTGACCCCCTGAACTCCCTGTCAGCTGGGGCTGCTCCAACCCTGCTCAATGTGCTGCAGTCCTGGGCACATGTGTAAATGTGGCACCCAGGAGCAATAAAGTCCAGCTCAGTATGCGCCAGTTTATTTAATCACATTAATTTCACGCGTAGATGTACCCTCACACACTTCCCTCTGGAAGTTGGGGGCTCAGGGCAGGAACTCCTGGGTGAAGGAGTTTTCAGGAGCAGGTTAAACAGACACCTGGCTGGGATCGCTTACACAGGGATGCTGCTGCCTTAAGCATAGGGCTGGACTAGATGACCTGGTAAGGTGCTTTCTAGCCTTACTTTCCTGTGATCCCAAGTTCTGTGGCCTGATTAGCCTAATTATTTCTTCTGACTTAAAATGTATGAATATATGGATCGATCTGTCTTTGAAGTATAGCTGCAAAACTCCACAGATCCCCCCTCTCTCCCTCCCCTTGAGATCTATTTAAATCTTTAAGGATGTACCAGGAACCAGGATTATCCAGACTACACCTCTAAACTGTGCTTGTGATTTCCTTGGGTCAAAGCAGTGCAACCTGAAGGCAGTTACTTTGTAGTGCTTGTTTTTTCTATTGGCTTCTTCAACCTGAACCCTCCTCTCAGTGCTATCGGGGTGCATGCTAGTCCTGAAAGAGAATGACATACGTGCCAGGGCGGTTCTGTGCAGAGCATTCATATCTCAACTTTTATCCTCCTGTGTATTTTCCACACAATTTTGCGGGGATTGGAAGGAGGCTAAAGAGGGCGACATGATCTGATGAACTGAAAACTAAAAAAACCGAAAACTGAGCTGATTTAAAGAAAAAATATCACGAGCCTTTCTTTCCCTCGGTCATATTTGTTTAGTTTTGTTGTATCCATTCTTGTTGCTTCCTCAGAATTGTTAAAGTAATTCTCTGGTGAAGATTGGTCATTTCTACAAGTTGGGGCTCTTTTCTGAGGTCTCTTTTTCCTTCCAATCCCTTAAGTCAATCTTTTGTCAAGCACTGCTTGGCTTTAGCTCCATATTGGCAGACATTATGTGGACCAGAATATAATACACTGTTTCTCAGATTTGCTAATGTCATTTTGTATTAGTCTTCAGTATCATTTTATGAGTTTAACCTATTTGTTCATGTGTAAATGGACAATGGATAAAGATTAGAAAGGCTTCATTTGCTGTGAAGAGCTACCATTCTGTCTCAGGAAAAAAATAAATAGTTGACCTAGATGAAAGATTATATACTATTTATTATCAATGTATTTATTTATTAGATATATATGCTGTCCTCCCCAAAAGAAGGCTCAGGCAGTTTACAATAAAAGATAAAGTAACTAATAAAAACAGATAAAATATCAAAATAAGACAGGATATAACAAAACAAGGTGCCCAAACAATACTCCAAAACCTACAAATTCTACGCCCACCCCACTCCCATTCCCCTGCCTCTGACCTAGGAGAGCCAATGCAGGCCTCTGACCTACCCAAGCTAACCTCACTTATGACGGACATACCAAAATGCCCCTACAGTGTTGACTAACAGATATAATAACTAGTAAAAGTAATGCAGCCATATGATATTGATTCTTTGGGCCCTAAGTATGCTAAAGACCGTTCAAATGATCAGTTATGCCGACTTGACATGTGATGTTTTATACACATTTCCAAACCCATAGCAGTGCTGCATCTAACCAGTTTCCTTCTCTGGCTGCAATATTAAACCAAGAAATTATTTACCAGTTTCTAGTGTCAGCAGAAACAGTAAATTGCTATTTATATATTTCTTTTAGCTCAATTTGAATCACTTCACACATTTTCAGTATCTTTTCTTCTGGTTTATTTGTTGTGTGTTGTGGTATTTATGCCATAAGTACTCCTTGGGCACGTCAACATGTTCAAATGCTCCAGGGTGGGTTTACTATATAGTAATTTACTCTAGAGTAAACCCATCTTGGGCAGGTGACGGTACATGCGGGGAAGCAGGAGCAGATTTGCTGCTCATGGCAGAAGTCTGCTCCTCTCCCGTCGGCCCTGCACCGGCCCCTGCAGCAGCCAAGAGGAGCTCTAGGCTGGCAGGGAGCATGGGGACAGAAAATAGCTGTCTGCTGCTCCCAGGCGCTACCTGCTGCTAGGGTTGGCTCCACCACCAGAGCCTGCATGGGGACAATGCCCCCATAGCAGGAAGCCCCCACTCAGAGCTCTGGCTCCTTATAGTGGTGACAGCCTGGGTCCAGAGCAGGGGCAGAGCTGCAATCCACTGCTTGCATATCTCTGCCCGGGGTGTGCAGGCCGCATATCGCAGCTCTGCCCTGGCTCCTTGCAGTGGTGACAGTGTGGTCCTGAGGCAGGGCAGAACCACAATCCGCTGCCTGTGTGCCCCTGCCCCAAGCGTGCAGGCTGCAGATTGCAGCTCTGCCCTGGCCCCAGACCAAGCTCCCTCCCGCCTCAAGACCCTAGGGCTCTGGAGCAGCCCCCTGCCCTGCCCTGCCCTGCCCTGCCGCACACCCTGGCAGCATGGCTGGGGCCAGTCTCCATGGCAACTCCAGCCATGTGCTATCACATCACAGCTGTGGCTGGGGTCTCCATGCGGGCAGGGTCTGGTGGGAAATAGGAGTCTGGCTGCCGGCCGGATCTGCCATTTTGCCCACCCCTGGGGTACAGGGTGCAGAGGCCACTCTAGGTTAGGGCTACTTCAGCAGTTCAGCTGGCAGAAGGGGCTAGTGTTCTCAAATACCAACTGGCTGGGCCTCAGAAGCTCCTGAGGGCAAGTAGCCCTGAGTTGCTGGCCAGGGCAGCTTCTTATATTGCCTCTAGCTGCCCCAGACTGAAGATCTGGGCAGGGTCAGCTTACCCCAAGTGGCACAATTTGTCCCACACCAATTATATGTTTAGGCACATGTGTTGAGGCACAAATCTCGAGCACAAATTTGTGCCACAGCTGCTTAAGCTACTGCAAGTGCATGTGCCTCCACATGTGGCTATTTGGTTCCCTGGGGACAACTGGTGGTGGTGCACCTTGTGCCACTACTAGTTGCCCTTGGGGAACACTCGTGTCACATGCGCTCTGCTGCACAGCAAGTTACCCCAGGTGGGGTAGGGGAGACTGAGGCTAGCACTGGGCTGGCCCCTGCAGCCTTATCTGGGGTCCTGGGGGCCGCTGCAGGCTGCAGCAGTAGCAATTCTGCTGCGTGGAGCCTGGCCGGCAGCCACAGTGCACCTCTGGGTGGCCCAGCTCCACTTTTGAGAGGCGTGTGCTGCCCCTACATGAGCCGCTGTGCTTTTTTTTCCCCTGCAGGATATCCAGGGGTCAAAAAAACCCCCTACACTGCTCCCTTGCAACACAGAGAACAACTGAACATGTGGTATGTGGCACTGCAGACATGTCTGTGCCGCTACATACCACGCAGCTGTGCTGGTCTGGATGCGGCCATATAGGATCTAGACCTAAGAACTGAACTCAAAAGCAATCTTACTTACTCCGTAATTTACTACAGTGACAGAAATTCTGGATCCAGTGTTACCCCTCTATATTAGGAATGGGATCATTTGCAAGGCTATGCAATAAACTAGGTTTGCAGAGATGTGATGAAGTCAGTAGGACAGGATTTTCAGTGAATAGTCTTTTTGTTTTTTAAGTTTTCCTTCATGTTTTGAAGTCACTTTAAGAGGAAGACAAAAAGCTGTTCAGAGACAGGGAGAGATATTTCCAATTTATAACCAAGCTTTCCATTGCAAATAATGCTACCACAGCTTAACTGGCACTGATATAAATATTCATATCTGTAAACATGATATTGCTGAATCCACAGCTACAGCTGAGGTTGCCTGCGTATGTTTTCTGAACTTGAGATACATAATTCATTCCTCTGGAAAAGTCTGTTTTAATAGTAACATAGTTACAAAGCAATCTCTCAAGTGCCACTGTGTTGAGAAAGCACATCACAGACAGATTGTAATGACTGCTGACACTAGTCCAGCTTTCTCCTTGTTCCATATAAAAGCCAGCAAGCTCTAAATCATCAGTGCAACCATGCTGCTTACCTGCCCTCCTCATTCGAGCGTGTCTTTAGTGGGGGAACTAAATCTATCAAAACACTTAAGAATGGAATTTATTACACTTTGTACAAAAGCCCTTCCAACTGGCCTGAAAAAAAAATTAAAAGTAGGATTATGCTCTCAACCCAAAACATTTCCATCACAAGGAAATATTACTTGATGAACCACTCAGCAAAAATCTTTTAGAGATGCGAAGCACTTTTTACCCTTCCTCCACTTGGCATTTCAGCATGCCCCTCCAGAGTCCTCCATGCTCCAGCAGAAAGAGAAAGGCTTTCAAAGAGCAAATACATCCAAACAAAAAATATTAGTTGTAGAATCAAGCTAATATACACCACATTCACTATCTCAAACAAGTGGATACTGCTCATCCTAGGTAAAAAATGGTAATACAAAAAAATTATCTACCAGCTTTATTATTGCACCTGGCATGGATTGTTTCCATAAAATTTCAACTGGCAGTTTGGTGTAATTGAAACAGCATCGTAGTAGAGTTACTGTACACATATTTAGGTATGGAAATCAAGTGTGTCTTTAGAATGTCCTTTCTGATAGTTAGAAAATTGATTTTAATATATTTTTAGTGTGAAACAAATTTAGAAAAAAAGTTGTCAATGCTTGGAGCTAAAAACTAGAAAGACCAACTAAGGAAAATTTCAGATTCTTGGAAATAACTCATTGTCACTTTGGGTATCAAGAGAGTACCAAAAGGCAGGAACTGTAGCATGTGGGGTAAAAGGACGGTTATGTGATTGTATAGTAGATGGAGAGTAGGAGTCAGTTCCCAGCTCTGCCACAGACTCCCTCTGGCAAGTTACTTAATTTTTCTATGCCTCAGTTCAGACATACCTCAGGCTCTTGTCTTCCCAGGACAATGCCTGTCTCATTAAGTGACACTCCTTTTGGCTTACTGGTTTTGCTGCCCCCACATATCTCCCCCTCTTGGCTGTTTAATGCATCAGTTTCAACAGAAAGAATGAAGGGTGTTATTGGTAGCACCCAGCCTGTGGTCTGATTGTTACAAAGCATTGTTGGGAAGTGAGGGACAGAAGTTCAGACTTCCTCTGGGTGAGGGAGCCTAATACCTTGGCTAAGTGTTCTAACTATTAAGCTATTGGGCTAAAGGGTAAGACAGTCTTCTCTTCCCTTCCCCATCCCTGAGTTTCTAGTTTCAGTTTTCCTGCCACTAATATTTTGGAGACTGACTTGGATTTTACACACCTTCCCGTGGGAGTAGGATCATGTTATAGAGCAGAGTTTCTCAACCTGTGGGTCGTGACCCAAAACTGTATTGAAAGAATGTATGAAAGGGTCATGAACAAACTTTAAAAATACATCAAACTTGAAAAATGGATTCTCCTTTAAAGGAGAAAGATGTGGGAAACTGGTTTTTCCCTTGCAGGCTTGCAGAATTCCAGCCTGCAAGGGGATGCTTGAAGCCCCCCATGCCCACCCCCATCCCACACCCTGGGGACTGGCGGCAGTGGGTCAGGACTGAGGGACAGTGGGTCAGGACTGGCCATTGATGTTTACAGATGGGCCCCGTTACAAAAAAGGTTGAGAACCACTGTTATAGAGTGTAAGTATTGAGATTGATGTCATATATCTTGACTTCAAAAAAGCCTTTGACCTGGTTTCCCATAATCACCTCTTAGAGAAACTGGCCAATTGTCACCTTGGGTCCTCCACGATCCACTAGCTGGAAAACTCCACTAGCTGGAAAACTGGCTCCGGAGTCGGACCCAGAGGGTAATAATTGATGGAAGTCACTCATCGTGGTGTCCTGTGACCAGTGGTGTCCCCCAAGGCTCTGTCCTTGGACCCATACTGTTCAACATCTTCATTAATGATGTGGACACTGGAGTCAGAAGTGGACTGGCCAAGTTCGCTGATGACACCAAACTTTGGGGAAAAACATCCACACCAGAAGACAGGCGGGTGATCCAGGCTGACCTGGATAGGCTCAGCAAGTGGGCGGACGAGAATCTGATGGTGTTCAACGCCGATAAATGCAAGGTTCTCCACCTTGGGAAGAAAAATCCGCAGTATCCTTATAGGCTCGGCAGTGCTGTGTTGGCTAGCACTATGGAAGAAAGAGACTTGGGTGTCATCATTGACCACAAGATGAACATGAGCCTGCAGTGCGATGCTGTGGCTAGTAAAGCGACCAAAACACTGGCTTGCATCCATAGATGCTTCTCAAGCAAATCCCGGGACGTCATTCTCCCCTTGTACTCGGCCTTAGTGAGGCCGCAGCTGGAGTACTGCGTCCAGTTTTGGGCTCCACAATTAAAAAAGGATGTGGAGAAGCTTGAGAGACTCCAGAGAAGAGCCATGCGCATGATCAGAGGTCAGGGAAGCAGACCCTACGATGACAGGCTGAGAGCCCTGGGGCTCTTTAGCCTGGAAAAGCGCAGGCTCAGGGGTGATGTGATGGCCACCTACAAGTTTATCAGGGGTGACCACCAGTATCTGGGGGAACGTTTGTTCACCAGAGCACCCCAAGGGATGGCGACTAGGTCGAATGGTCATAAACTACTACAAGACCGTTTCAGGCTGGACATAAGGAATAATTTCTTTACTGCCCGAGCCCCCAAGGTCTGGAACAGCCTGCCACCGGAGGTGGTTCAAGCGCCCACATTGAACACCTTCAAGAGCAAACTGGATGCTCATCTTGCTGGGATCCTATGAACCCGGCTGACTTCCTGCCCTTTGGGCAGGGGGCTAGACTCGATGATCTTCCGAGGTCCCTTCCAGCCCTAATGTCTATGAAATCTATGAATTAACCTGAGCAGATCTCTTATGAACATGCCCACATAGGCAGGCTAGTTGCACAGGAAGAGTAGGAGCTAAAATCTTTATAAGTGGCCCAAAATAACACTTCTAGAGCTAACTTCAGCCATATGAGTGTTACTCACCTACTAACAGGAAGCTGGATTTGGGCCAAAGTCAGTAACATAATATTGCTCTACTGCCAAAGGATGATAGAGCATGAGTTTCTAACTGAATCCTACTCAGTAATCATACGTAAAGACTTGGTGTCCAGATGAGATCCCTTAAATAAAGAAACTGTACAAGTAGTAGTCTACAATGAGACTGAAATCAAGCTAAATCAGCCCTCCTATCTGCCTACATGATTGACTGAAAATGTTGAGGTAACTAATGATGTGCAGTTAGCAGATAATGTTAGTGCCAATAACAGAGCTCCAAAGATCACTTGGTTAAGGCCATATTGAAGAAACACTCCCAATAACTATACTTAAACCTGAATAGGAACTTCAGGATTTGGCCCTAAGTTATTGTGCGTGGAATTCACTTCTCTACAAAGGCCTGGCTTAAGGCCTAAGCACTACTTATAGTCCAGCTAAGCCTCATAAAGAGACTGCTTCTTCACTTTGTATTTCCAAGACACAATGATAGTTACAATAGGAAGGTGGGTTTGTGGTTTAAGTACTTGAATGGTGCTCAGAAGGCAAAGGTTCAATTCCCACCTGTACCATAGACTTCCTGCGTGATTTTGGACAAATCATTAAACCTCTGGATGACACTTTTTCTCTCATCTTTGTCTATTTAAATTGGCATCTCTGAAAGATACAAATTGGCTCAATGCATGTATGTACAGCACTGAAATGAATAGGGCTGTAGGTACCTCTAGGTACTATTGTGATACAAAAAATAAATGGATAAAGCAATGACTTTGCACTTCACAGCAGGGGGGAGCAGGCAAATAAGTGATTAAGCAATTATGTTTTTACCTGTGTAGGTCATAATGGTAACTCACTGGAACAGCATATACATTAACGTTTCTAACTGTAAAGAATGAAAATTAAACTAAAATAAATTTAAAATGCTTTCAGATAGAATGCTAGAAAGTTAAATATTTATTGTAAACCATCTGTATCTCATCAGTAAGAGCTCCTGCCAACAGACTGACATAAGGTGTCACATTAGTAGTAATAACGGCATTTTATGTTGACATTAGGCATCTGGTAACTTTGAAATGCTGTAGATTGTAACAGCTTATGAATTATAAGACTGCAATTTTGGTAATTTAGATTCTCATCATAAATAAAAGACTCTCAGTAACTTAGATCCTACAGTACAGCTAACTAACCTGTGTTAGTTTTGATCAGCTGTGTTAAAAAAAAAGATGAACTAAAATTGGAACAAGTTCAAAGAAAAGCCACTCAAACGGTTGTGAATGGATCCCCCTTCCTATGAAAGTAGATGAAAAGAGTCTGGCTTGTTTACTTTAACAAAATGGAGATTGAAAGGGGATATGATTACGCTTTAAAAGTACATACATGTGGAGAAAACTCAGAAAGGTAAAGAGCTTTTCTAGCTTGAAGAAGCATACCGGAACGAGGTCAAATGGCTACAAATCGCCTATGGTTAAACTCAGAAGATTTCTAACCACCAAAGAACTGAAATTTTGGAATGGTCTTCCAAGCAAAGTAGTAGGGGAAAGGAGTCTGCATTGTTTTATGAGTCAACTGAGTAAGTTTATCAAAGGAGTGGTAAAATAGGACAAGGATTTCTGGCAGTGTGGAGTCGTATGTTTACAGTCCCCACTTTGAAATATAAAGGTAGCTCTTGTAGTGTGGAGGGCATCCAGTAATTGCTTGCCTCAGGGCTTTTACTGGTCACCATCTGGGGCCAAAAAGGAATCCCCCCCCCACCCAAAAGCTACTGGCTTCTTGTTGGGGGGAGGGGGTAGAGAAGGGTGGCTAGGGGATCAGCTTCATCTGAAGCATTAAACCATTGTCCATAGTTCTGGCTTTTATTTAATTTTGACATCAGGGTGTGCTTACGCTTCTGCCGGTACTAGAAGACCAGGAGCTTCTTGGCTAGAGGGTCCTATTCTTCCACTCGTGGCCATGTTGATGACCAAGTGGGGTTTTAGGAAGATATTTTTTTCTAAATCAGACTGGTATGGATTGTAGAGTTTATTGATTGCCTTTGTTGGGTGGGGCATAGTCCTTTTCTCAGGTTACCCAGAGCATATGTTAAGCAACTAGTTCCCCACTGTGTTGGTAGCAAGTATAGGCAGTGCACTTTTCACCCCTGCGTTTTATCTACAACATTTGATAGGGCAGTTTTGGTGTTTCAAGCTTTTTTTCCTTACAGTTTTATAGGTAATAGTTTGAAGCTGCAATTTGAGGGATCACTTTGATAGTGAATACTTGTGAATTATGAGGACTAGACTCAGTGGGTCAGAAGGTCCCTTCTATTCCTAGGTTCCTAACCTAGTATTTAAAACAAAAGCAATTTGTTAATTCCACCACGTCACTTAGCTGATACTTCTTGCAGCTTGAGAAAAGAGAAAACACATGCAAAGTTCTTTCAACCATCACAGAGACCAAAACAAAAGACGCGAAGGGATACCTAGATTTTGGTCTGATAGGAATTCAGATATGGATCCACTGAAAATCTTTGCCTCCTGAATTTTTCCTGGACCATCATGGGTACAATGTCACACCACCCGTAGGAATGAAAGTCACTATGCTGATAATTGCATATTCCTATACTGTTGAGGATGCAAGGAAACACCACGTGTAAAAGGTTAAGGAAGTAAAATCTGAGTTATGTTCTAATCAACAGGAAATACTTGGAACTTAAAGAAAACTACAAAATCAAGAAGATGTTTTGCGGGGGAAGGGGAGGGAAGTAAGTTGATTAAGTCCCAATACCTATTTTGTCAATGGGTTTACAACATAATTCAGACTTCTGTTGGGACATAGCAGCTTGACTCCAAAAGGATGCTTGCTTGGAAAATGAGACCTAGCTTGGGAAAAATAATTATGTAGGGATGACTAAAAGCAAGAAGCAGCTTTAGTGTATTAAACCTCACTGAAAGTCTTAGCTATCAAGGCACTAATTCAACCTGAAGAGGCCCAAAAATAAGGACTCAGTAGGACTCGGCAAGGCAGCAGTGCTTAGACCAGGTGAAATGAGGATTCTTCAAGGTAAGGTCTAACATTGTTAGTTGCTGATTTCCATTAGTTTATATAAGAGAAAATGCAAACCTGTACACATGGGGCTTAATACTAAGGCTAGCGGCTACAGCCGTTGTTTTCAGACTGAATTGTAATGGGATTTTAATTGAGTAGCAGGCGATCATAAATAAGGAGCAGCAATGATGCACGAGAGAGGGATTTCAACAGATGCAGGGTCTGTGCCACTGCTGAGATCAGGATCAAATAAAGGCAAGATAAAATCCACTTACAAAATGGAAGAAATCTTTTTAAAGTCAGCAAGCTTTCTTAATGGTTCTGTGCTGTGACTGAAAGTACACTTTAGTTCAGAAAGACCTGAAGGGTCAAAGAAAAAAATGCTAAAAGCCTAGTTCAGCCAAGTGCAATCAGAAGCACGGTCTCAGGTAATGTTCAAGGTGTCTTTAGCACCAATATGGAAGGCTGCACTACTTGGAAGTCTCCCTGGGTTTGTCTGCACATGCACTTTAATGAGCATTAGCCTATTTTAATGTGCATTAAAGCCTCAGAAAAAAATGCTTTCACTAATGTGCATTAAAATAGGCTAATGAGCATTTTTCTAGTGCCTCCTCACAGTGGAGGGCACTTTTACCCATGCTCCGGAAATCTGGGGGGAGGGTGACGCTTTCATTATAGCAGTCTAATTAAAGTGCTGCCATGTCTCGTGTATCAGTGTCCTTGCACTTAAAAATGGGGTGGGGGTGGGGGAAGCACTTGATCAGCTCATTTGATGAACTTTAGTTAAGTGCCCCCACCACCTTTTTCAAGCGTGCGGAAGCTGACAGATGAGATGCAACAGGCTGCTGGAGCGCAGAAACTGCCACGCTCCAGAAGACTCAATTAATCATGTTTCCTCCAACACACTGGAATTCAAGTGCATCGGAGCAGCCCCCACCCTCGTGGAGGTACTAGATTTAATGTGCATTACCTAAAGTGTGTTAATGAACATGTAGATGCGTCCCCCTGTAACTTAAATTACACTGTGGAGACTATAGCTTTCCTTATTAAAACTCCTAAGGGGAAAATGTGTGTCAATGAGAGGGAAAAAAAACCCTCTGATGGACAGAAAATGAAAAACAAGCAGCTGCAACCAGGAATTAGTCCATCAATCTACTTCCTAGAGATGGTCCTGGCAAAATCCATTCTCCTGGTAGATTTTGCCTGGAGTAGGCCAGATTGATTTGACAGTCTCTTAGCCTAATAAATGCTTGACCTTGAGGTTAGCTGAATTCACTATGCACAGAGAATTGGGAACCAATCACCTCTGGGGAACTTCCTGTTCTGCAGCCCTCCCTTGACAAAGGCCTTGACTGCTTTCAGCCTTATCGAGATGACTAGATGAAAGCTGCTCTCAAAAGAGGAAAGGTTAATCGACTACAGTACTGTTAATCAATCACTTGGAAAGATTCAGCACTTACAATAGGTAGGGCCCTCTTCCTGCCAAAAGGTTCTTTCATGTTAACCAGGGACCTTCCTTTCCAGCTTGAAGAGTAATAGAAACACATTCCAGATAGATGCCAGGTGTCTGATGCAAAGCCAGTTGAAGTCAGTGGAAAGACTCCCAATGAGTTCTTGGAGCTTGGATCAGAGCCCAGAGAAAGAATTATTACCAGAGGTTCATTCTGTGTGCTGATATTGAGCTGTTTGCAAGTAAGGGACCCTTGAAAAGAAGCTGACTCTTCATAGGTGTAACACCCTGTGAAACCTAAGTTCTCCAAAAAGAAACATGCCCCAGATATGCTTTGTTCGATAGGGCTGACATCTAGCAAAGAAAAATTACTTGCCTGTGACAGAAAACAAGAGGCAGCTACATATGCAAAAGTCTGTAAGAGTGCAGGTAAGAGAAAAAGATGCCAAACTCTATCTGTAGATCTTTTCCATGTCCTCTTGCAATTGCCACTGGCCAACCTGTTGGTTGTTCATAGGGAAAAAGAAAAAAACAGCAATTTCTGGCACAAGTCAATCCAAACTCAAGAATTAAGCTGTCTGTTCTGGTGTAGTATTTGGAGCAGCCCAGTCTTTTCTGCAGATACATAACTGAATTGGAGAATGACAGGCTGGAGCAAGGAACTGTGCCTAATTTTTTTACACACGTGGGCATGGAAAACAACACAAAGAACCTTCCATCCTGGTTCTCTCCACCTCCTTTGCAGGGCTGAGAAAAGTCCCAGATACAACTGGATCTGCTTTCCCATATGCACATCTCACCTCAGAGCAATGTTTCCCTGGATGCACCAGACCCTGTCAGGATTTGACCGCTACTGTCACAGCCAGGTAAAACTGTCTGCTTAGTCTGTAACTTGAAATGTGTGCAGTTCCCTAAAAGGCTTCTATTTCAAAAAGATTTTAAAAAATCAATCTAAAAAAAGATTATGAACACATACCAGAAATTAAGGTCTTTACACTAAAGGAACCAAATGCAGCCTGATATACCAAAGCAAGCACAAAGCCTTTACTCTAGGATCCACCAAGTCATGCTACTTAATAAAGTGCCCGTTCCACGAAGATATCGAGAATGAAACTTTGAGATATAAAACAAGCAATAAGCTTATCTACTGTGGTTTCTATTTCAAACACTGTCAAGAGATACAGAAGCATCATCTTTGTCTTAAAGCTGAGATTTTTAAACCCCTCTCTCATTACCTTTAATACTTACACATGTAGCAAAAGCTAACCTTGCAAAAGCCAACCCCTCTCAGTTTCTGTAGTACTCTGCTGTAGTATCTTGCAAACTTTGAGTTTACTAAGCAGAGTTTGGACATGGACAATATTCATACATTTTCAGAAGCTATCAGCACAGCATCCCCATTGTTTTTTGCATTGATTATACAATCAATTTACTTTAAGAAGCCCCTAAGTTTTTCAGGAGTCGATGTGTCGTAGATTTCTGTATTGGAGTTGTATATCTTCTCAGAGGGAGTTTGGGGTTCTGGAAGCTGGACTTGGAGTTTGACTTGGAGGACATTCTGTGGTATAGGTTAGTAATGATGACTAAGCACAATGAAAAACGGACGGTTGGGTGCTGAACTGCATTTGTACCCTTTAAAATTTTCTTCAACATCAGGATGTTTCAATGGTGAACTAGCTGGGGAGGATGATATTTCAAATATCATCAGTAAGTTTAAAAGGTACCAGCACATGGAGGTAAACGGGTTTAGTTCATGGTTCTCTGAAGCTACTGTTTTAGGCTGCAGCTAATTCATGAAAACAGCACTGGAATTTTACAAATCTTCACATCTGGAACTTTACTTTTGCAACCAAGAGGGCTGGAAATATAATTTTAAAAAAATCTAAGATGCTGTATTATTTAATGATTAACTTGCAGTAGTGTTGACAGGCCAACCAGGTTTGGACCCTGTTGGGTTGTGTTGTACCTCAAAAGTCTTGAGCAGTTTCTCTTGCAAGGGGTGGATGTCCTGCAAATTTTGTTGCCACAATACTGGAGAACAGTTATGCTGTTAGTACCAAAAATGGAAGCAAAACAGGAAAAAAAATCTGCAGAGCATTTCACCTCTATTCATTTTTTTAACTTGTGAGGAATGAACAATGTAAAACACCCAGAGCAGTTACAGTACTTAGGAACAAATGAGGAAGTACAAAGGTTACTACATAATCAATTTTTCCCCATGCTGTCTGGCATAGTATCCTATGAGTCTTAACAGCACATAAACTCAGATCACATTGAATTACAGCATCTGAAGATGAAACCACCTCTGCCTAAAAGCTATGGAAAGATAGATGGTAGGTGGACGGAAGGAAAAGTCCAGTGAGTGCTTTATCGACCTAGCTGCCATTCCATGAATGGGGTGCAATAAAAATTTATTGAAAAATTAGAAAAAGTTGTTACTTGTTCTAATCAACCCCCATGGGAATGTTAACACCACAGACAAGGCCAAAGACTCCTTAACACTGCGCATTTTAAAAATCTTGCAATTTTATTTGCATATAAAGGCTGCTAGATATTATATCACAATAAATTTAAAGAAACAACTGCTTTTCTAAATTCCATTAACAAGGTAACATAAAACAGAACAAAGCTCAATAGCATTTACAGTGGTAGAACAGAAATAACTATCTGCAACAATATTTTGTGCTAGCAAGATTGCATTTACACACAGTGCAAAATAAGAAAAAAAAAAGAAAATTTGAAAGACAATTCAAGAATATTTAAATATAAAGGACAACTAAGCCTTATTTTAGTGAGGCTTGATTGTATCCATTTGATTCTATACATGCCTGAAACTGCACAAAGATTTAACTCAAGCTCTTGAAGGCCTTGAGCACTTGGAAAATGTGTCACATCCTTCATAATTTAGATGTTCTGTACAGTATAATTTTGCAGATGCTATACTGGCAATATTAAATTCCTAGCTTAGTTATAATGCACAAAAAATACATATATATATAAATTCATATTTAAAAGGAGTCCGCATTTACATTTTTTTACTGCATGAAACACCTGCTCTTTGCAGCTTTCATTCCCATATTTTTAAAGCTAAAATAATTTAAAAAAACAAACAAAACAATAAAAAGGTAGATACTTACATACGGGCTGCAGCTATCTATTATCAGTCTTTAGGATATAAAGTAGGCAGACAAACAAGTATGAAGTCTATTCTCCCCTTGTTGCACATTACTGTTAATAGGAGGGAGTTACAGTACATGCACACACACCAAGGGGCAAAATAGATCCCCTCATCATGTTTACATTACTAAAAAAGGTGTGCTATAAATGTGGGGGAGAGAGAGAAGAAGCATATGTTTAGGACTAGAAAAAAATTACATTATAAAACAAATTCAAACAATAACATAAGTTGTGCAAATTTGGGTGTTTTTAAAATGCTTCCTTTTTAGCTTATAATATAATATTAAAATAAGGTCTCTTACTTATTAAAAGAAAGCTTGGCTGTCCTTTTGAGAACACTATTACAATTTACAATGGCAAGTTTACTAAAAAAACCCCAAAACAACAAAAAAGGTCATTTTACAAATTCACAATGCTTGATCAATTTAAAATGGATGCTGCATTTCCAAAAAGCACAACCTCTATCTTTTTCTTTTTTTGTACCAGCAATTTACAAAAACCCCCACGTAATTTGGAAATAAACATGTAAGAGAATGTAAGTTTTATAATTAGAAAATGGCAGTTTATAGACCTTCCCCAGTTCCAGGTGTGCAGTAGTGCTTCATGATCCTTGAGGGGTCGGAAGGTCAAATATAATTGGAGGATTGGTTGGTTGAAAGCTGACTGTACACGTTGAGGCATTGATATACGTTGTGTAACCGTCCGTCATAATGCCATAACCTGTAGGGAGAATGTGTCACACTTACTGTAACGTAAATATTGACCTAATGCAGTGCCCACAGGCAGAAGAAATAAAAGCTTCTTGTGAGGGCACTGCTTTGAAATCAAACTAAAATGTTTTGTTTTTCAAAATGTTAGAAACTTCTGAAAGCTACTAATTAAAGTTTCAATTGGAAAAAAAATGCATCTTGTTGTATCTGATATAAGAACAACTCTGTGGGTGGATGGGTGGGGATGAACACAGCTTTCTGATCAGCTGTAGATATGTTTCCAAAACTGTACAGGACACAACACATTTTCCTTCTTTCCTATAGTTTTGCATACCTCTAGCCAGCTAGAAAAAGGACCAGTCAGGAACAAGAAATCTGATACATGCTCCAGTTTTTTTCAGGCACTTTGATGAACCCATTGTGTGCTCTCCAAGTTCAGACAAGCCATGAAAGCACCCACTGTGCTTTCATGACAGCTAGCCAACCTTGCACTAGCTATCATGAAAGATCTTGGTTTGGAGGCTGCCTGCACTGGTGTTCCCACTGGCTTGCTAAGCCTCAGAAAACCAAACAGGAGGTAAGAAAATGTGTTTTCTATAGGTTGGCTCACTAATGTAGGCAATGGATGTGACTAGTGGTTCTAACCCAAAGACATAGGAAATGAAAGCCTAGCTAGATGGGCTAAAGTGACTTAAGAAAGGGACCTAGGGACTTGCGGCAATGGATAATTTCATATTGTTGATAGGACATTGGCTTCAAATCCTCCCATGGAAAAAAATAAAACAATTCCTAAAGCTGCTGTTGAGCACTTGCTTGGAAAATTGTGAACATTACCACTATCAATAGAAAGGGATCTAAATGACAGTGTAATATGTAGGTTTACCTGGTGCTCCAGGTGGCTGCTCTTCAGAGCTTGTCCCCAGGGACTGGCCTCTTCCCTCTTCACCCAAGAGGAGGTTTCACAGTTTCACAGTAGCTAGGGTCAGGAGGGACCTGAACAGATCATCTAGCCTGACCCCCTGCCACAGGCAGGAATGAATGCTGGGTTCACAAGACCCTAGACAGGTGATCATCCAACCTCCTCTTGAATTTGCCCAAGGTAAGGGCGAGGACCACTTCCCTGGGAAGTTGGTTCCAGATTTTGGCCACCCTAACTATAAAATATTGCCTCCTGATCTCCAACCTAAACCTATTCTCCATCAGCTTATGACCATTGTTCCTTGTCACCCCAGGTGGTGCTGGGGAGAAAAGAGCTCTGCCAATTTGCTGTTGATCCCCCCTGATGAGCTTGTAGGCAGCCACCAGGTCCCCCCTCAGCCTCCTCTTGCTGAGGCTGAACAGGTTCAGGTCCTTCAGTCTCTCCTCGTAGGGCCTGTCCTGCTGCCCTCTCACCAAGCAGGTGGCCCTCTTCTGAACTCTCTCCAGGCTGGCCACATCCCAAGTTCAAGTTATCACAGAATGGACTTAAATTAGATCGGGCACAGATGGGACAGATCTAGGAATGGATTCAGGCAGGGGAGGGCTGTCAACGAGCCTTTACACAGAGGGTCCTTGAAAAGGCACTCTGGCATGCAGCAGGTTACCCTGGGTGGGGTAGGGGAGGCTGCAGCCAGAAGTGTGCTCACCATAGCAGCCTAACCTGTGGTCCTGGGGTCTGGCCAGGCTCCGGTTTTGGGTCTCATGTGCTGCCCTGCTTTTTTTCCAGATCTCCCGGGGTCAAAAAAACACCCCAGTGCTTCAAGGTAGCAGCACAGGGAGCACCAGCATGTGTGGTATATGGCACCACAGACAGGTCTGCAGTGCCACATAACACACACCCACACTCATCTGGACACAGCCTAGGAGTTTATCTCCAAGTTTTCTATTTTGCTCCATGCAAAGGATCCAGGTGTCCGGCATAAGGAGCTGGCTGGTAATTCCCTTATATAGGGATGTTGTAAAGTCAGTGTAAGTCAGCTCTATTCCACCCATTCTTGGCTGGCCTGGTGTGAGCCATGATGAGATGTGGTTAGAATGCCTTGTGCTCCTGTAATTTTGGACAGATGGAATAAATTCCAAGAGCCCATTCGAGAAAGGAGAGGATGCATTTTAAAGGGCCTCCTCCAACCTCCTTTTCTCAGGTGTCCTGGGATAATTCCTCAGATCTACCTCAAGTAGGGGATTAAATAACATGAACGTCTCCTATTGGTAGATTTGCTTGGTCCTTGCTTGGCTGGACTTTCCAATAGTTTGCTGCTGTGATAAAGGATTGCATGGTGCACTCGGGGCTCCTTCATCACTTACTTCTGTGTGGTACAGTTTGCCTTTCCTGTCTGTTGTGGTACTGTGCCTGGGGTCCAAAGACAATGCCCCAGGAACAGACATTTGATACTTTTCTCACTGAGAGGCAAGGAAAAATGAAGGAGAGGGACACCACCAGTTTCTTGCTCCTGATTAGACCTTCATATATGAGAGGGAACTTTCATTGTTTGTTCTGGTAAGGTATGCTACTGATAAATAATTTAGTTTTTACAGTATTGAGCATTGTTGCATAACATGTAAGGCAAGATGTGCACTATCAAAGTGTCTATCAGAATAATTACTACACCACTACTGTGTGGTCTGTCTATATCATTTTATTTATTTAAATTATTTACATGTATTTAAGTTTTGATTTAGATCAGTGGGAAGAAATAGAGGTTAAAAAATAATCAACTGACTTGGAGCAAATTTGTGATCCAAATAATCTGTGCTAAATCTCTTCTGTTTTGAATGGATAATGGGTGTATGTATTTGAGAGCAGAATTTGGTTGAATTAATTGAACCTTACATCAACTTTTAACCTCAGTACAATGTAGATCTTCACTTTAGTCAGATAAGCAGGGTTTGGAACTTTGGAATGAAACTCCCCCCTTTTTCTGGAGTGTGGGTCACCATCCCTACTTGTGAGGTTTAAATGCAAGATGTTGTACATGAAGCCACAATGTTTTCTCATACTGATCTTGCACCCCAAGAGACCTTTCCTCTCCATGAGCTGAAAGCTATTACTGCTGGAAGTTTGATTACTTTAAGCTTACAATGCACCTACATAGTATGAAGGTAATTTGCATGTTCTGGTTGGAAGTCTTCTTGTATTCACTCATCATTAATATCTGAGCATTAATATTTATACAAAATGTCCAATCTTTTACTGAATGCATTAGAGTGCTGCTATTCATGCCAATATAGTTAAGGTTGCATCAGTATTTCCATTATAAACTCCTTATTTACAGTTCTTTATAACCAGAAATAAAAATTCACCACATAAAGTCATAAGGGCTTTGGAAAAATCAACAATGCCAAGCAAGTAAGCTCTCTCTTTTCTTCTACAAAGTTCTCCAACTCTGTATGCGTGCAAAGCTTAATTAGAGTCAACAGACAAAACTCCAGGGGGGGAAATAAAAGCATTTAATGTGTAATTTTTAGTTCTAGGGTCACAGAGTCTCATGATCTCTGCTTAGGCAGGATTCCTAGTCTTTCCCTCACTGGAACATGAAAGCCGCAAAAACAAATTTATTAAATACTGAAACCTTCCAAAATGTATTTAACAATCTTTCATTCCCTTCCACTTCCACTAAGGGTTCTTCTTGTTTCTGAAGTTTCCCACTTGACCTGCTTGATATGAAAATCAAAATGGAGAAAGAGATCTTCCAAAACAGGGGTGGCCAACCTGCAGCATGCATGGTACAAGTGGCACAGGCAGCCTCCGTGTGTGGCACATGGCAGATCAGGGAAGGAACAGATAGCACAGCAGTATATAAGACAGAAAGCAGAGCAGCAGATTAGGCAGAGGAATGGGATCAGAGTGGCACTCAGGGATGGCACAGGGCTTAATTTGTGGCATGCCTGCCAAAACGGCTGGCCCCCACTGTTCCAAAGTAAGTTTTGTTGAGGCTAAAGGAAACCGCACAACATGAAGGGCATTCTAGAATGGCTTCTGAAATGTACTTGAACAAATCACAGTGCTTTCTGCTCTCCCTGTCCCACTCCCTTCACCATGAAGGGCTCCTTTTTCTCTTCTTGCAGATACTGTAGCTGCCTCACTGAAGCAAGCATTTTCCAGACTGCCCTCTCTTTTCTAGCCTCCTTTGATGGCTCCTCTACTTGGATTAATTGAGACTTTCCAGTGTTACGACAGGATAGTTCTCACTTGGCTCTGAATCCCTTGCATGTGGAGGGAACCTCAGATGCTTTCAAATCTGTTGCAATTGGAACTGCTAGCAAATAACTTCATGCAGGGCAGATTTTGTAGAGCAACAGCTGTGGGTATGTTGGAATCATGTGAGCGCCTAAGATTTTAAAATATAAGTATCTAAATGGCTCCTAAACCTTTGTTTTAGCATCCAAGGCCTGAGTTTTCAGTGTTGAGCATTCAGCATTTTCAATTTTATTATAGCAACTTATAATGAATCAAAAATCCACAGCTGGCCTGAAGTGCCACAGAGATCTGTCACGCTCCTCATACTGCATGTTGGGGAGCCTTACTTTTGCTTACCTTCATGAATTCCACCAAAGACATGGAGCTTGGGCCGTACTCGCCGCTGCACTGTGTTTAACAGTTCCACACAGCCAACTCTCTGCAGTTCCTTTGGAACCCAGTCTCGAAAACCTGAGGGCAAAATGCAATCAATACACTTAATTTTCTCTATTCAGGTAAGGTTTCATTTAGTCTTTCAGGAAGCCATAATTTACTGAACGTTTATTACATTACCTGTAATCCTAACCTCTCCATTAAAGCATACAATGGCTTTTAAGAAACTTTTCACAGTCACTTTGTCTTCCTTAGGTTCCTGAGATTCCACCCCCCCACCCTTTCCTCTTCCCTGCTCGCTCCCTGAAATAATGTTTCTCTTTATGTGAGCTCATCTATTAAACTACAAGTTGACCCTCTTCTTCATGAGTTGAGGCCCTGTGACATTTGTTCCTAGCAGTGTCACAATTTTCCCCTTCCATTTCTCTTATTTCCACTCTTCTGCTGTTGGCTGCTGTTGCAGCAGTCAACCTAAGGTTCCAGTTCACTCTAGAGAGAGCACACTGCAAGGATCATGTGTCTTCTTCCTAGCATCACTGCCACCTTAGGGCTCCTATACACATGTGTGGAGCCTGGAAATCCAGCGCATTGGACCAGACTTGACTGAGTCTGCTGGAGCACAGAAATTAACAGACTCTGGCATTTTTCCGCAGCACATGTATTAGCATCCCTGCACATCTCCACACTGAAAAAATGGTGGCGGGGCACCTTGAAATAAAACACGTTCCATGAGCTTTAGTTCAAAGTACCTGCTACCATTTTTTCAGCGCAGGGATGATGATACACATGATGCAAGGGCACTTTTAATTAGCGTGGCTTGCTAATTAAAGTCTGGCGCCGCATCCCACAACGTGTGTAAAAAAGCCTCTAGAGCTCTAAATGACATCTTCTGCCACAACTTTTACAGGAGCAGGGTCTGTTAGTATTGGGTTACTACTGAGCCCCAGTCACTGACAATAGGCTGCACAGAGCAATAGTGAAACGGCTCCCAGTAAGCTGGTGCTAATTGACTACTTCTAAAGTAAAAGCCACTTAGTTCAATAGATAATAAGAAAAATCCATAAAACTTAACATCAATTATTACAAAAGTCTGCTGTCTGGACTATTACAGCATAGACATGCATTCATAAGGGGTGAGAAGAACTGTGGGGAATAAAAGATAAATTATGTCTGAAAGAAGGAAGCATATTTGCCCTTGGAATTACTCTTCTGACTTCAAAGTAGTTACAACAGGGAAGAATTTGGCACAGGCTAATTAAATGTGGTGGAACATAAATGTAACTATCTTTGAAGACTATTTGTAGACCAACAGCTGATGCACATGATATCACAACTCTACAAACATGACTTTTGGGTATGTCTGTACTTCGGGTACCAGCACTACTTCGGGTATATGGAGATTTCAGACTCAATGGGCATGCCTACACGTGTATATTAATGTGACGTAAACTCTGGTGCTTATCATGAAGAGTACATTTGCATGTACACATGGGATCACAGGACGCTGAGCCAAGTCAGAGCAGCCCCAGCTGGCAGGGGGCCAAGGGGTCACCTTGCCAACCTGGGGCTACTCCAACCCAGCTCAATGTGCTGCGGAGGTGCTGGCTGGGACACAGAAGGGTGCTCCGGTTGGGGCTAGCCAGCAAGCAGCCCCCACACTGAAGCACCCTTGTGCCCCAGCCAGTCAAGGCAGTATCTACACGTACACTGCTTCAGAATAAAAAACTGCGCAGCAGGGTAGTACTTGTATTTGTGAAGTGTATTAGTTTACTCCAGCCTAATAGCCCTGCACATGTAGACATGGAGACATTTACTGCAGAGCTAATTAGCCTACTCCTCAGAAAACATCTTGTGTAGACATGCCCAGTATCTCCATTTGCAGGCACTATAGTAAGAACTTGAATCTCTGACTCCCTGATCTGTGCTGGCACTTTAAACATGGGAGCACACTGCATTTACAAGATGACAGCAATGCATCTGAACCTTAGTTCATTACCTCTTAAAAAATGAAAACGTAAGTATTGTTGAAAGAATTTAATTTAAAAAATATTGTGATGTTTCTGACCCAATATACAGCAGACAGATTGGCAACCCACTGAAATCTAGTAGCCACGAAAAGTTATAAACATGCTCATACTTTTATGCTTCTTGTGGCAAATAAAAAACAGATTACATGTAAAAAAATATTCATTCTGATCAAGTTGCTGCTTTTCAATGCACAGTTCATTCCACTAGAGTAGGTATTACATCACTGATCTGCTGAAGACAGAAGCTGGCTCTGGTGGACGTAAAGGTAACCTGCACATCTTTTTATAGTATTCCCCTGATAGTGGTATGTGCTGAATGCCACTTTTAACTAAGCTCAGGTAAGCACTGAGCATATTATTGTCTCTGTTGCTGCAATTCAGTCCAACCAGGCTGGATGCCGTGGCACCTATGGGTCTCTTCAGCTAGCTCTGATGCCTTAGCACAGTGGGAACCAACCTTTTTCGCAGGTGTGCCACTATCTCCAAATGGCACTATGATCCCCTTCCTCCATCCAATCTGCTGCTCTGCCTTCTGGTGCCTACTCTCTGGTCCCGGCCAGATCTCCTCTGCTTTTTGCTTCCTGCCTTGTATCCCCTGTCTGATCTTCTGCTCTACTTTCTGCTTCCTGCTCTAGCTACTGCTTAATTGCCTGTCCCTTCTGTGATCTACCACGTGGCTTATACACAGGCTGTCTGCGCCACTTGTGACATTCATGCTACAGGCTGGCAGCATCTACCCTAACACATATTGAAGTCCTGAGATCACAGCTATCTTGAAACTCTGCTGGAATGCTGAGTTGCCTTGATGCATTTAAATGCCTTTTCTCAGCACTTCATGCAGTTTGAAAATAGTTCTTTATATGTATTGGCTCAGATTCTCATCTGGTGTAAAACTTCCTAGTTCTACTCAAGTCAATATAACATTCAAATTAGTGTAAGTATTTTGATTTACATAAGCATAGGGTCTGGCCCTTGGAATTCAAAAAGAATACTAGAAACTTGGCAGAACTACACAGTCTGTTAAAACTAAAAAGTACTTACATGAACTTTCTCACCTCAGTAAGCCAACATTATAGGAAGCAGATCCTTCATTTATATTATAAATTGTTACTTAAGTAAATTGAATCCCCTGGAGTCAACAGAGCTGTTACAATTTATGTCAATAGAGCTCTAGACTTTATGGGCACGTCCACACAAGCAAGCATATGGCTTGCAGCAGCTCATATAGAAGTGGTGCAAATTTGAGCTGGGGCTTTTTGCCTTTGTTGTGTGACAAATTGTGCCACTTAACGAAATAACCCTGCCTGGCTCCTCCTGGATCTGCAGCCAGGGGGAGCTAGAGCCTAGGGCCAGCACATATGCTGCCCCAGCAGTATAAAAAGCTGCCCTGTCCTGCCCCATCAGTACAAAAAGCTGCCCTGTCAAGTAACTCAGGGCTACTCACTCTCAGGAGCTTCTGGGGCCCAGCCAATTGGTGCATGGGGACACTACCCCCTGTGCCAGCTGGACTGCTGAAGCAGGCCTGAGACTTCCCCACACCCTGTACCCACTGCAGCAGTCTGGAAGTGGGGTGGGGGCTGCTGCCTGGCTGTGACCTGCTGTGTACCTGCCAGACCCGGATGAGGCATCTGCCCCTCTGGACAGCTGCCAGTGGGCTGTGGTTGCACAGAGTGTGTGGCACTACTGCCATGTGTGCCCCCTGCTCGGCCATCTCGGCAGCTATCGCCCAGAAGATGTTCTGGGTGTGGTGGCCTGATTTGAACTGTCAAAGCGTGTCCTCCTGGCCCCAATTGGCCAGGAGGTCAGCCACAGCCAGCTGGGCCCAAGGTGCCAGCTCTGAGCAGACAGGGTCCTGCCACTGGCCTCCCTAGCAGGAATTCTGGTGTTCCCTATTGGAAAACTGAAAAATCCCTGATAAAAAAATTCCAAAGTCACTCTGTAAAAAACCCCAAAATCCATGTTTCTCCACAATTAAAACAAAAGACGACTATAGAGAGAGAGAGACAGTGATCAGTTGGGCAATGTTTTACTGATATATCTACAGTGTTAAAGCAATGTGGAAGCAATGTGGAGACAGGGTCTCTATCATAATAAAGTTAATTCTAAATACGTTTCATGAATTCATGAATGTATGAATATATGTTTTGCTGCCCCCCCAGGGACTACAGCCCCCAACAGGCACTACGCCCCCCCCAGGGGTTACAGCCCCCCACATGGGCTACAGCCTTCCCACAGGGGCCACGGCCCCCCCCCCCCACAAGGCTATAGATCCCCAACAGGGGCCTTGGCCCCCTCACAGGGGTTACGGCCCCCATGTGGGCTACCCCCGCTACAGGGCCCACATGCCCCTCCCCACCCAAGCTTGCTCCTCCAGCCCCTGGATTACTGCCCCGCCTGGCCCCATCCCCCACCAGCTCTTGCAGTCCCTCCCAATGGCTGCCCCCCAGCCTACCCCCACTCCCTCAGACCTCCCCAATGGCTGCTCGCCTGGCCCCATCCCCCACTTGCACCCCCAGACCCCCATGGCAGCAGGGGGCAGCAGGGCCCAGGGTGGGGCTGCTAGGGCTGTCACCTGGCTCTGCATTGTGTGTGGGGACCTGAGTAACCCCAACAGCAGCTGGAACTGCTGGTAAGTGCCAGGGGGGTTGGTGTTTTCCCCCCCAGATGCTGGGTTGGGGGGGCCAGAAATGGGGGGGGGGCCCCGGGGGCTGGGTGAAGGGATGGGGGGGCTCAGGGGGCAAGTAAGGCTGGGCAGGAAAGGGCTCCGGGGGCTCAGGTGGGGGATAGGGCCAGGCAGGGCAGGGATCGGGGGGGCTCAGGGGGCAGGTGGGGGGTGGGGCCAGTCAAGGAAGGGATATGGGGGGCTCAGGGGGCTGGAGGGGATGGGGTCAGGTGGGGCAGGGATCAGGGGGGCTGGGGGAGCGGGCAGGGCTGGCAGGGGTTCCCCCCATGGTCCCCTCCCCCCAACCTCTTACTTAACAGCAGTGGAGCCTGAATCCAGCTCCCTGCTGCTGGCACACTGCCTGCCCTGCATGAGCAGGCAGTGTGCTTCAGCACCAGGGTGAGGGCTAACCATAGAGACACTCTGGCAGCCAGAGCGTCTCTGTGGAGGACCTAGCCTCCAGTTGTCTCAGGGCAAATGTGCAGCACGGGGAACATTTTCTCATTCCTGTACGTGCCTCTTGCAGTGCCTCAAACGGGTTTGAGACTCTGCAAGAGGCATGTGCAGGTTCGTCTGGATGCGCCCTCTGTGTGTGTTTTACAAAGCAGGACCCAACATGTGATTTTATGGGACAGAGAATAAAAAAAAGTTACAGGTAAGATTTTCAGAAGTGCTCAGAGTGAACATAACTTTCCTTCAGTTGAGATAACTGATTTCAGTGGGATCAGTTTTGGACCAAACTGAGTTGGAAAATCCTACTCTCTTTTTAAAATTGCGTATGTGTGGAGTGCTCAATTTAGCCAGTTTTTTTGACAAATAGAGCATAACCCAAAAGAAAACTCTTATCATAATGTAATGCAACTGATCAATAAAGCTATTCATATGAGTAGTGCAGGCATGATTTGACTAAAGGTGCCATTCGTGAAAGACCTAATTGTCCTTCACATATATTTTGCCTTCAGATACATGCATTTATCTGTCATTTGGAATCAATGGGAGCAGAGAACAAATATCTGAGAGAAGAACATTGTTCTTTTTTAATACACCAACAGCTAATTTCATTTTTTAAAAAGCAACTTTAAATGATTTTGGTATTTTTAATATGAAATTTAAGAGGAAATATTTTTAAGGAAAGAGAGTAGTTAAAAAGAGAGTAGTTAAATAATCATACTGTTGATCAAATTAACTGGATGAACACTGCATACTCTTAATCATGTTAAAAACTTATATTCCTACTTTTGTGTTAGGATAAAATTATTCTGTCCCGTAAAGCATTATAATTCTATGTATATTAGAAGTACATTCTACATAGAAAACCACACATGACTTTAGCTTCACTTACCAAGGGGAGGTCCATGAGTCATTAGTATATCAATGCCCTCAGGTATAAGGTTCCACTTGTCTAGCAAAGACTGACCTCTGGGTAGGTTAAATCCCCATCCATTAAACCATGGTGTCCTTTGGAGGAAAATAAGACAAACTAAATCAGTCTGATACAAGAATCATTCCTTTTTTTCAGAATATTGAATTTAATTTTTTTCTGTACTCTGTCAGGCATGTGTCATGTCTTTTTAAGATTACCTGTAGGTAGCACAGCATTTATTTTTGGAAGGGTCTGTCCTAAAAGTGTTTACATGGGCCCTACACTATAGGTTGGACCCTATGGCTTGGGTCTATCCATTACATAGAAAGGAGACAGTCAACACAATCACTTCTGGAACCAAACTTCTTCAAAATGAGAGGATGTTCACTTCAAATATTTGTGTTTGAGCCCATCTCTACAAACAAAATTATTTGTGAGAAGGGGAGGTTTAAGAGGACCCCAGTAGTGGAGGTGATAAGCCCATAGAAAAGTTGTGCTTTCCCTATGTACAAATATCAGAGACATTGATCTAAGTATCATAGACACTATTTCTACCCTGACTGTGCCATGGTAAATTCCACATCACTCTGTCCTACTTATGTTTATTTTCTGCAACACCAGAGCACGATGAAATTATTTTACTGTGCACCCCTGAATATTTCAAAGCCGGCATTGCTCTCACACCTGTAAGAACCTTTAAAAGATATCACAAAAATTGTAAAAAATCAATACAGGTATAATTTGGGGGAAAAACTTAGGCCTTGAGTTTCCCCTGCCATAGAAGTGATCATGGTTCACTGTTATAGAAGCCATCTGACACTCTGTATAGGCACAAGCTCTGGTATTGAAAAAGTGAAAGCAAATTACAGCAAAACTGCTCAAAAAATAAAATGCTTGTAATATGAGAAGTCCAGAAAGAAACAGTTCTGCAGTGACACCATCAAGATAAAAGTAATTATATTCTCACATCCATTACTAACAATGTTTTAGGTTATCATTAGAAGTCAAAGAATTTAAAAAGTTTCACTTGTATTTCCCTGTTTCTGCATTTCACAAAGAACAAACAATGAAATTAGACATGTGAGTTTTACTTTATATTACGAAGACTCCCAGAGTAAAACCTCAAGTCTAAACAGCCTAGCAAATCATGGCTTATTGTCTAGACTTTGGGCTTTTCTCTACATTTTAGCTCCTCTTCTCCCATCCTCCAGTCTTTTAGTATCATTATTCTGAAACGGGCCATCTACATGGGAAAAAACTTCAAGGAAATGTTTACTTTGTCAGTTCATAATGAAATCATTATATGTAATATATGCCTGTCCTGTAAGAACTGTTTACTACTATGTCTCATCTCAATCTGGACCAAAATTAAGCTGCTACTTTTCCTCTGAAATTATTATTCAAAGGTGGTTGGTGGAGGGGCTCTGTTTGTTGGGGACAGAAGAGGGAGGGGTGGCCTGTTTGATGTGAGGGGAATAAAAACTATTGTTCTGAGACCTGTCTGCAGTAAGCGTGGTGCTGGGTGGGGTCCAGGGGCAGCTGTCCAGCTGGGCTACTGTGGGGAGTGCAGAAGGAGGTGGTCAGCCAGCACCTCTTGCACCTGGTGCCCTGGTACCTGCTGGCAGATGTGCAGCTCACCCAGGGCCTTGGCAAGGGGGCCCTGCTGCTCTCGCTGCCACTACAGCTGGTGCTCCCACTGGGAGGCATCCTCCACTCACCATGAACTGGGTAGGTGGAGTCCCCGATGAGGAGGGGAAGGACCACCACAGCACCCAGGTGCAGGTCCAACACCCATGGCACAAAGCACCCACTCTGCAGCAGGGCTGGCAGGGTGGAGTTCTGAAATGTGGGCACTGTGGGAACTGCCCACTCGGCCAGTGCTCACTGCTGAAGGCACTGCAGTGGCTGATGACAGCCTAGAGCACAAGAGTGAAAGCTCCTCTAGCTGTGATTGGGGTGGTTGTCATGGGGTGGGCAGGTGATGGGGATGTTGGTCCTGTCCAGAGCCCCGATGCACTGGGGGAATCCCAGGGCAGGGGAAGCCCGCCACCACTACCAGGGGATCATGCACCCAGAGCAAAGTGTGCCCCAGCATGTCCTGGAGCGTGCTGCACACCTCCAGGACAGCCTCCCTAGCAGTAGCCTTGCCCACACCAAAGTGTTGGTCCACATAACAGAGGCTGACAAGCATGGCTAGCTTCAGCAGGGCAAGAACTAAGTGGGTCACAGTAGGGAAAGCCACATGGCGGTGTCCTGCCACTCCACATACAGGCAGAGCTGCTCCAGGAGGTCCAGGAAGGTGGCCCAGGTCATTCTAACACCTCCAACCATTGCTCATCATCTCAGGTCTGCTGGATGATGTGTAGCCACCAGTCCTGGTTGGCCAAGTGGGACCAGAGGTGGTGAAGCTGGAGGCCCAAGAGGCCATAGAACTTATAACAACTTTTTTTTTTTCTGTTTGCAGACTGTTATCAAATCTTCCCTTCTCTTCTTTAAAATAAATAACTCAAATTCTTCCAATCTTTATTCATACACACACACATGCTTTCCCCACAGCAGCCCCTGTGATTTAAATAGTCATTTCTATTGTAACTATTTCAGCTTGAATCTACTAAATTCTGTATATTCAGCCAATGGCGATGCATAGGGGGTGCATGGGGTGCATGTGCACCTCCGGAGAGCGCTGATGCACCCCTTGACAGCCAGCATTCCCTGCTTAGGCGATGGGCAGTGGGGGCAGGCGAGACTGCTGGTACCCCCCCGAGAGTGCTGGCCAGGAGAAGTGATCTCTGAGGTCCCCCCATAGCCAATCGTGCCAAGCACTTCCAGGTCAGCATGACACTTCTGGGTCAGCACTATCAGCTACAGAGGGACCACCCCCATTGGCGTGATCAGCCATGGGGGAAGCCCCCTGCTTTGGTCACTGACTGGCCACTGGGGGGCGAGGGGGGGCAAGTGCCCCCACCTCCAACTCAGGAGGCACCAGTCACCCATGTATTCAGTAAAGTATTGTGCCCTGACCAAGGAGAGTCACTTATGCAGCCTCAAGTTTTGAGGGATGACAGAAACTTGTTAAAAAGGCAACACGAGAGAGCACTTGTTCAGAACAATGCCAGTAAAACCACAGGCTTATGATACAGATTCAAGTTTAAATGAGATCACAAAAAGGTCACCCCACATTTGTACTATTTTGTGTTGTGGTGCAGGCAGAATGGAGCTGATGTACTGTGAATCCCTCGAGTGGACAAATGAATGACTGTTTATTGCCAACAGACTTTAAGGCTAGGGAAAGAAGTTATACATAAACCAATAAAAGGGATAGGAAACCAGTTCAAATCTGTAACACAACAGAAGTTCAGTGCACTTAAACCACTTTCAAAATTGCTAAAAACCAGTTTAAGATAAACCTGGATGGAGTAGGATCAGACTTCACTGATTTAGGTTAAATTGGTTTATTGAACCGCTGTCCCAGATGCAGGGTTACCATATTTCCAGTTTAAAAAAAGAGGACACTTGTGGGGGGGGGGGGAGAGGGGGGGAAGGGAGTGGGGGTATATGCTTGTGGCCAGGGCAGTGATATTCCCGTGCCCTGCCCCTGTCCCTCACTCCCAAGCCACAGCCCCTGCTACCCTGCTGCTGTCCCTCACTCCTGACCTACAGTACCCCATTCCCCAGACCATGCTGATACCCCTCACTCCTAACCCGCATCCTGCTGCCCCCCATGCCCTTCACATGCCCCTGACTCCCAACCCACCCCCCCCCCGGTCCTGCTGGTGTGCCTCACTGCCAAGTCATAGCCCCTTGCCCCCACTCCCACACTTACCTGCCTGCAGCTGTTGGGGCCCATGTACAGACCATGTGATGCCCTGGCTTCCAATCATCTTCCCTGCTGCCCCCAGTCCCAAGTAACTCCTTGCTGGGGCAAGCCAGTAAGTCACGGGAAAGCAGAGCCAAAGCAAAATCCCAGACATCTGCTGATATTTTAAAAACAGCCCGGACAGAGATGGGAGGACCCAAAAAGAGGACACATCAGGGAAAACCAAGACGTATGGTAACCCTATCCCAGATCCCCTCCAGATTCAAGTTAGCTCACAGGGTGGGCGGGCAAGGCTTGGCCCAAGCTGTCTGCTTCAGCCAAGAAGGAAGGTGTGCTCTAGCACCCCCCCAGCTTCTAGCCTGAGCCACTGCAGGCATTTCCAAAATCAGAAGTGAATGTCTGTTCACTTGCTTATCAGTTCAATCTACACAGCATTGACTAACCTGTGAAGATTGAATTGATTCAGCCTCAGGCTTTTTGACTATCTGTACTTAGCCTAAATGTATATGGCAAATAAGTGGCAAAGGCTAGAGCAGGAGCAGCATAACATTTGGTTCCCCATTCTATGGATGTTTACTGTGGAGCTGCCTAATTAGCTCTGCAGTAGTCTCCATATCTACATGTGTGGCCCAATTACGCTGCAGTAAACTAATAAATGTCACCATAGGTTAGTACTTGAAAATACAAATGCTATCCTGTGGCAGCATTATTTACTGCGCAGCAACACGTGTGTATATGCTGATGGGGCTGGCTGAGGCACAATGGTGCTTCAGTGCAGAGGCTACCTGCTGGCTAGCCCTGCACTGAAACACCCTTGTGCCTGGGCCAGCCCCTCCAAGGCACACTGAGCTAGGTCAGAGCAGCCCTAGGCTGGCAGCTGACCCCCCAAGCCCTTTGCCAGCTGGGGCTGTTCTGACCTGGCGCAACATTCTACAGTTCTGGGTGTACATGTAAATGTGGCACCTGGGTGCAATAAACACCAGCGCAATATGCACCAGAATTTATTGCTTTGCATTAACTGCATGTGTAGATGAATGCTGTTCCAAACAGATAGAGTTTATTTCTAACAACTGTTACTTTACTTTACAATTACTTAAGAAAATTAATTTGTAGCGGTAGCTACAAACATCTGCAGTGGTTTTCCTGGGTGGATTACTAAAAACAAAGTCCTCAGCTGTGGTTGGGAAGGATTTTTTGTTTTAAAGGAGTTTTTAATTGATTTTACTTAAATAAGTCTGTGCTATCCTGTAGACCAGCAGTCAGCAACCTATTCAGGCTGTGAACTGATATGAGTCAGCTTGGGTGCAAAGTAGGCAGGTGCTAGGACCTGGCCACCATCGCCAGTTCTTTCTGCTGTGGCATAGGGAAAGCACCTGCCACCACTGTTTCACCCTGCTGTAGCATGGGTAAAATCCCCATCTCTGAACACTGCCAAAGTCCCACATTCATATTCTGTGGCTCTGCAGGCCAGATCCAGCCAATGGGCCATAAGATGTGAACCCTAGCTGTAGACCAATGCAGAGCTGTTTGTTAAGGCTGCTGCAATACACATGGCTAGAATCTGCCAAATGCTGAGTTGGTAACAAAGTGAAAGAGATTAGCTGTCACCTAGAAATATTAATGGTATCACTCGGTGCATCTACATGAAACTTGTATAATCAAGTACTAAATAAATGCACAGCAGCACTGGTGAACACTTTTTTAGTGATACTACTGCACAGTACCCTAATAATACTGTGCAGTAGTGTATTAGCACTGTATGTGCTGTGATGTGCTACTGCACAGTATTATTCAACTACTGCACAGTTAGTATCTTGTGTAGGCATGCCCACTGATTTTTAAAAGGTTCCACAATAAACTAATACCATCGCTGAGGTCCAGACCAAAATAGAGCGAATGATAATAAGGATTTCATCTCTGTTTACATCTTAGGCCTCACCAAACATAACTTCTTTATATATGGTGCATGGAGTGACATAGGTCCATCCAGTCCTACACATCAGACTAAGTCTGAAAGAACCTAATTTAACCACTGCTGGTTAGAATCACACTGCACTTCACAACATCTTTCAAACGCCATGGAATTGTCATGATAATTCTTGATCTCTGGCTCACATGACAGTTCAACCCTCCCCTGATTGCAAAGCATCCTTATCATTTAGGAATAGCAGTTATACTGGCACCAGATGTGTTGCACAGAATATCCAGATTAAAGGCAGACACCTGACCAATTTTTTTTCTCCCTCCTCAATTGTTGATTTCTAATGCAAGAAGGTCAGCAGTCTCCCCAAAGATTCCTCCCCACCTGGCAATCTGGAAGTTACTCTTTCTGCAATTAGAAAGATGATTTGCAATAAGCCACAAAACATCTTCACACCTTGTGGTGCTGGAGATGCGCACCCCACTTGACATAATAGCAACAGGGAGGAGAAATTAAGGCTTCACAACAAGACTTACATCTTCTTGCAGGTGCATATTTGCAAGAGCTGCCTAATGAGAAAAAACAATTCCATCTACCTCAAAAAGCAGGAAGGGACTCATTTCTCACCCATTGACTAGATCTCCATTTTCTTAAGTCACTATTTTGGTGTATGTTTATTGTTGCCAAGTATATACGAAATAATGCAGTAATGCAAAATGTTTGGGTGCCTCAAAATTCAAAGGACAGAATCACAAGCCAACAGTAAGGATCATTACAAATGGATATAAGAATTTCACAGCATATTACAGCCTTGAAATTTTTAAAGATGACATCTATGGCCAATTTGCCTTCAGCTCCTTTCTGACTAGAAACTCACTGATGTCTATTATACAATTCTCCAGCTTCAGGCAAATCAAAAAATAAACATAAAATGTGTTGATCTGGGTTCTAGTCTTTCACACACACAAGTTTTACACAGTAGTGGCTTGATTTCAATCCAGTCCTTTATTTTTTTGTGTCCTTGTGTGGCAAGAGATTTAGCAGAATTCAAAGATCTGTTAAATTTCTGACAGGGCTGTGCAGTTAGTGCTTTTGTTATGGCCTTGCACTTGCAACCTCTAGGCCATGGGTTCCCAACCCCAAGGCCGCGAAGGGTTGGCTGCTGGTCTGCAGGAGGGTTGGCTGCTGGACCAGAAGTCCAGAAGTGATCGGCATACTGCTGTTTTATACTACAGAGTACAAAAAAGGGTTGGCTCCCTGCCCATAGTATGTCGGTCACTGCCGGTCCACAGTTTGCCGGTCCACAACCACGTCTGGTCCGCGGTTTGCCAGTCCACTCACTTCCGGTCCATGATCACTTCTGGTCCGTGGTTTGCTGGTCGGCAGCATAAAAAGGTTGGGAAACCCTGCTCTAGGCTACCAACTGTGTGCCTTAGCACCTGCACCACCCCAGCCCCCATTTCAATCTAGTGATTCCAACAGAGTTACTTTAAATTTATAATACAGATGCAAACCAGAGCAGAACCAGTAGTCTCCTTTGGTTTTTAATGTACATTAGAAACATTTTTAGTCCCCCAGCAAACAGCAACTTTAATTCAATAAGTAAATAGCTCAAGGAGCAAAAATTTCATTCTGTTTTCTTTTCACAGGCCAGTTGTGGGGGAGTGTCTCAAAATCCATCTCAAAAGGAAACACTTACACACAAGCAATAACAATAATGAAGGGCTCCTTATTTCAGGCAGCACTTAAAGCAAACACACAAACCTCCAAGATTGCTAAGGAAAGAGACAGTTCCATTAACAGAACAAAAATGATAGGACAGGGCACTAAATATGCATTCCCAGAATTGTCAATTATGGGACTGCCCTATAAACATATCCTGAAAGTATCTATTTCAGTTTTACATTTAAAATGTAATAGTGAAGAGATCCTGAACTGAAAACACTGCAAAGGCAAGACATGACCTTTGTGCACAATAAAAGAAGAGCCTTTCAATAAAAACAACTTGAAAAATGTACTGTGCACAAATGTTTGCTATGGAGGAAAGGTGTGCGTGCTTTCTCTATTTAATAAAATGAACAGAAAGTGCATAGTAGGAAGACACCAAAAATTGTTGTAGCAAAGAATGAGGGGGGAATTATGATAAAGTGTGTGTGTTTGGGGCATATGTTGAATAAGGATATGTCATAAGGTAAGCACTGCTATAAAGATTTTTAAAAACTAGGAATGTCAGCTCCATAGAACCCCATTTTGATTACACCCTTTCTTATTGCAAATATCAAAATATTATTCCAGAATGCATACTGAAAACAGGCAGCAAGGAAGGGTCAGAGTGGAAGTCTTGAAAGCTAAATATAGTGTACTTCTCAAATCTTCGTGTGTACAAGGACAGCCTTGCGGTACAACCACAGGATGGAGAATGAGGCAAACCTGAGTCTATTGGCTTTAGAGTTGCTGCACAAGTTTAAATGAGTAGCTTAAGCATTCCAATCTGTAAAATGAAAATATCTAATTAAAAAGCATGAATGAGACTTCATTCCCTGGATCTCTTCCTCTGGGTAGAGCGGAAGTGCCTTGTGCCACACAAGCCAAATACTTTTTTCTTATCAAAGCAAGTCAGCTAGGCCTTGTGTTTTGATTTAGGGAGAACTAAGTAGAAGAATGTGGGTGTATTTGGTCATTTTTTTCTCCAGAGATGCTGCTATGTCCTGGCAAACTTTGCCCTACTTCCTCCCATCCAGCTAAGCTGCACAAATCTAGAAAAGGGATGAGGAACAATGACAGTGCTTCCTGTTCTTGATCTTGTGGCAGACAGGAACAGATCCTAGTCCCTGAAGCAAAATAAAGCAGCCTACCCTGGCTCTACACTAACTGGGGATTTCTTCATGCTGGAAAACCCTCAAACAGCCAATTAAGCCAGGTGCATTTCCCCTCTCTTCTACCTGAGCGGTGCCTGGCAGAATTAAGAGGACCAAGGATCTGGCTAAAGGTTTGTTGTTGATTTCTCATTGCCTTTCCTTTTTTTTATGTAACTGATTCAAACATATCTAGCTCAGAATGACAAGCACCGTGAACATGTGCTGGTTAGTTTCTTCAGTGCCAGACATTTGTATTGTGTATTTTTCATTATACCAAGTTTTTAAAAAATGGATGCTCATGTGGGCATAATTGACATGTACAATTACATGAAGAATCATAATTATGTAAATGACAAACTAGATGCTTCCCTAAAGAAGGCCACGCAGATTGCTGTATGTCAGTGGTTCAGGCTGTGGTTAGTGGACCACTTGCTGGTAGTCCAAAGATTGGAACATTTAGAGAAACAAACCATACATAATTGTTGGACTTGGACACAAGAACATCTTTTTCTTGTCAAGTGATTTGCCTAATGAAAAGCTGGAGAATCACAGGCCTATATTGTTGCACCTACCACTATTAAGTCTGTTTGAAATATGGTGTTTCTCATTTCAAATTTACTGACTAAATTACTGAGATGGTGATTCAGCATAATGGGTAATGGAAAATTCAACATAAGGTTATTTCAGCTTGAGTCCTCTGCTTAAATTTGCAAACCCTGAGTTAAGAAAGAGCACTTCATCTTCAAGTCCACTGAAGCTATTTGACAATTTCCAAGATGTTGGTTTGAAGATCTGGCTCAGGAAACAGATTATAGACACAGAAGGAACCTTTCAACCCCTACTATAAGTAGATAATATTTGTCTGAAGTGAATTCATCTATGCATCCTCAAACAAGCTATTTTCCCTCTCTCTCACCTCTCAAAAGACCCTCTGTTTCCTCCCGTCTTGCAGCCCCCACTTTCTTAAGCCTGTTGCCAAGGTTCAACAACCAAAACCTGTTAATTTCAGTTTCTGTCTTCTGAAGATCTATTTCAGGATGAAGCCCTTTTCTCTAATAGACTGGATAACTCTGAACATCAGTTCTCTCACAGGGTGTACTGATAGAGATTTTGGGGGATGATACCGATAGCCGATATTTAAGGAGGCATATCGGCCGATACTGATCCAATATCCAATACAGCTGCCTCTAGGTGGTAAGTCTGGTGTGGTGGAACGGGATGGAGGAGGGAGGAGGGAAGGGACATGGGGGGCGGGCAGCTCAACGCCCCCGTGGTGAGGGAGGGGGCAGGGGCAGGCTCTGCCCAGCTGGGGCAGGAGGTGAGCACGGGACAGAGCCACAGCTTGTGGGGTGGGGGCAGCTTCCACCGCTGCTTGTGCCCCTGGATCTGCACGGTGAGGGGGAGGGTAGCAGCGGTGGGATGGAGCCAGAGCTGGGCTGTGTGGGGCTTTTCTTGTTGGGGGCCAGGCTTGGAGCGAGCTCCAGCAGTGATGGGAAGAGGCTGCAGCCACCCCAAATTTTGCCGCAGCTCCACTCCACATGCTGCACAGATCCAGGCGCCCCTGCCCCCACCCCATCCTCCTGGGGTGCAAGCAGCGGTGGGAGCTGCCCCCACCCCACATGCCGCAGCTCTGTCCCGTGCCCTGGCTGGGCAGTGCCTGCCCCTGCCCCCTCCCTCACCACTCCCCTTCTTACTTACCAGCTAGAAGCAGCTCTCCACGCTGCTGGCTCTGCTCTGCGCTGCTCTGCAGCATTTATCAGCTAAATTATTGGTCCCATCAGGCTGATATCCAATATAGACAATTTTCTTCACATCAGTATCGATCTGATATCGGACCAATGTATCAGTGCACCTCTAGTTCTCTCATTCTCTGTTCTTCAGCAGTATCTCACTGGATAAACTGTACCAGAGCCTTATAGGAAATAACTAAACCAGAGATGTCAGAGATACAGCTCGTAGGCTGGATCTGGCCTAAGAATCCTATCATCTGGCCCCCCAGTGCAGCATCATAGATCTCAAATGGACATAGAAGCAGCATGACAACTCTTCTGGATGGCTCCATGAGCTGCATGTTGCACCTCCTTCAGTTACTCTGGGACAATGCCACATGCAGTGCCTGCTCCAGTGCTTTGCCCACACCATGCCAGATCCAGAGCATGTCCTAGAGAGGCCAGAGCAGGTGGCACATACAGCATGGCCTTGGAGTGGCCAGAGTGGGCACTCTGTGCACCACGGTCTCAGCTTGACCTCTCCAGGGCATGCAAGACATGCAACACCCACTCCAGGATATGCATTAGATCCAGCAGACATGTGCTAGAGTCAGCATTACATGTGGCATCATCCCGGAGTGGCCAGAACAGGTGCTGTATGCAGCACAGTCCTACAACAGCACTCCAGGACTGGGCTGCATGCAGCAAGCACCCACTCCAGCCTTTTTAGTGCCACAATGCTCGCAGTGCCTGCTCCAGCCACTCTGAGATGTGCAGTGGATTCATCATGCAGGCCTGGTCTGTGGGCCCAATCCTGCTTGCAGACTGACACATATGTCAGGCATGAAGAAAACATAGTTCCATACTAGTTCGTTTATTTATGGCATCTGGTCTGTATAAATCAAGAAATTGCAAGGAGGACTTAGACACCCCTGAACTAAACCTTACAATGATTTTTAGTGATATTAAAGAAAGATCCATAGGAAGACAATGACAGGAAGTTACACAGAGGATCACACATATTAGGAAGATTTGGGGGCAAGGAGTAAAAAGGCAGACACAGGTATTTACAATAGCCTGGATGGAAGATACTAGAGGAGAAATAAAGATGGTAGGTAGGAGGGCTGTAGAGACAGGTAGAGAGCATATAGTCTATTGGGAATAGGAATCACAGAGTGAAAAATCAGATGGGGAGAGAAAAGGGAAGTAAGAAGTAGAAGAGAGGAACAGTTTCTGAAGTTTGAGAGTCATATAAACTTTGCTTAAGCAATCGAACATTTCCTTGCTCATCTGAAAAGAAAATATCTATCAAACCCTTTGAGGTTTCCCAATCCCTAATTATATTGCAATTATTTTATTTAGGGCTTTACTTAATGAGATCTGGGAAGTATTTTAATATTCCCAAATTATGAAAATAATTTCTAACTTGACTCTAGGGCTAATTTTACTCTACTTAAAAAATAGACCTACAAAGGCCTGTAAAAGCAAGCATGACCAAATCCTTAATTCTCTATGTTGTATACCATTGCAACGCTCATGCTCACAATAGTTAGGATGGCCTACATTTTAAAGGTAATCTAAAAAAAAACTTTGAAAAAAAGTGGGGCTGAATCCATGTCCTGGATGCGGACTGCAAAATAATATTAATAGGGAACTTGGGTTTGGGTCACTTTGTTCAAGAGTGCAATAATTGTGCACATGTAATATAAAAATGTGAAAGATAGTCTTTAACTAGTCCCGATCATTAAATTTCAAATAAATGAGTCCTACCTACCTTCTATTATTCATACCCATATAGATGCAACTCATAAAAATATTGGTGCTCCCCTTTTTCCCCCCTGCCATGTTAGATCTACAACTGAAGTTTAACCAACATAACTTTATCTCAGGAGTGATAACATCATTGACGATGGAAGGGTGAAGCAGGGTTGTACACAAGAAAACATGTTTGCTTTGGCTTCAGTTTGCTCTGATACCAGTAAGAAGCAAAATATAAAAATGTAGATTAAATTAACCTAGATCAATGGTTCTCAACCTTTTTAGACTCAAGGCACCCCTCATGAGACTCATAACACCCCTCATGAATCATGAGACTCAAGGCAACACTCAGACAATGCCAGCTCTTAGTTTTTACTCATTTTTTGATTACAGAAAAATAACACCGATTTTTCCGTTACAAAGAACTCAGAAAGACCACAACAGATCAGTATGCTTTTAATACCATGAATTCCTCTTTGAAATAAAGGGGTTTATCTTGTGAATCATGTTTACACAGCTAACAGTGCTAACACACCCTACAACACCCTTGGAAGGATCTCAAGGCAGCCCAGGATGCTGCAGCACTCTGGTTGAGAATTACTGACCAACATAGTTATGTAGATTAGAAGGAATCAAGGAACAGGAACAGGAAGAGAGAGAAGGATGTGAAGAAGATTCAATATTGGCAATTGTAAAAGGGAAAATCTGCATGGAAATAAACTATAAGAGCTTCTAAAAGAATATTACAAGCAAAAACATTGTTTATAAAATAAGTTTGCGAGGCAGCTGATTATTATAAAATAAATATGGCCCAAATCGGAACTGGTATAACATTCAACTCCACTGAAATTATAATAGGTTTGCCTATTTGAGTCAGCAGTGAATTTGACCCTTTTGTTTCTAAGGCTCTAGAAACTTCTGCTTTTGAATCCTGCTTAAAACAGGTTTATCACAGCCTCTGTAGTCTTCCTGTTACTGAAAGAACAAGCAGCCATGAAACATCAAGACTGCTAATTCAGTATTCAATACTGGATATAATAAATAAATGGAATGTTGGACACTTATTTTTACACAACTGCTTCAACTCCTTTACTCAGAAGCGTTCATATGCATGTCCTTTTCTGCTAACAGAAAAGCCTTTAGGGGTGACATTCATTCTGAGTAACAAGATAAACTGCCCTCTAAACCTGCATCTAGACATGCAGGTACGTGCAGTATGTGGCACCACAAACCTCTTTGCAGTCCCACTAACTATTTGCATGGAAGATTAAAATGTGCCCCGTGCTGCAAATATGCATTGATATAATGAGTTTCACTAGTTTGCATTATATTGTGTGAAAAAGCGTTTTCATTTACCTAGTTTGACTATGCCATCTTTGAATTTCATTGTAGCAAGAGACAGTGTAAACAGACATACCTAATCAGATTCCTTCACTGTCTTCTAAAACTTTGATATACACCCCAACACTGCTCAAGCTAAGTAAGGGCTATCATCTCCAATTCTTTTTTTCAAGAGGTGCCAACATAAACCGCAATATCTCTGCAGTTACCAAAATAAGCACTTATGGTCCCTGTCATATATTTAAGTAATCACAGCTTCAAACAGACAAACTGCCAAGCACAATCAACTCTATGAAGGTAAAAAAATTATCTTTTTTGGATCTAAGAAATGAGGACTAGCATTGCTAACAGGAAACACAAGAGGTGGCACTGCCGAATTAGGATGCAAAGTCAAGCCCAGAATGCTGGAAGGGGAAGGCATGCAGTAGCTTGGCTACTAACAAGGAAAAATATCACTTCTCCCCATCTGCTGTAACTCTGAAAATAATCCTCTGAGAAAGGAGCACACTTGCCACATTCTGCTTACTATGCTTTTAACTATGACTATTACCTACTTACTGCATATGCAGTATCATAAGCTTAAAACTCAGTATGAGGGGTACAGGTCTCATATTTAAACTAATTTATTTTTTAAACTTAAATTGAAATTGCCAATTTTTTTAAAGACCTAAGTAATATTCCTCCCTATATACTACTACATTACTCTGCAAAGGATGCCAGGCAAAATTCAGTCTACATATAAATACTTTTGGCTTTATGCTTTGTCATGTGGTTTTTGGATATACTGGGCACGTGTACACAAGACGTTAGGGCAACATAGCGTTGATGGGCACAAACTGTGACATCGATGCTATGTTGCCATAGTGACAAGCTACCTCACTATAGCGTGTCACTATGGCAATGTAGCTGCTAAAAATAACCATGTGCTGTCTTAGTACTTCCTAAAGCAGGTACTAAATGATGGCACAGTAATAACTATGCTGTGGGGGGCACGTGTAGACATGCCCACTTATAGGTATCTTTTCAAAACAGCCCATATCTCTTTTGTACCACTTAGACTTAAGGGTATACTTAAATATGTAGGTCAAGATTTTCAAAACTGACTAGTGATTTTGAATAGCCTGTCTTAAATTTACCTAACTTTCAGAAAGTAAATTTGGAAAGAATTAGCAGCCTACTCTGGTTAGTTATTAGCATTACAGAGATGTTCAGAGTTTAAAACCCAACTATACAAAGAGTCTCACTGAGTTGACCATGAATGAGTAAGTATGGCAGCATTTGGTCTTAAGTGATTTGCTGACATTGATTCCTAGAAAGAGAAATTCCTTTTGGCAACCTAAACGTAAAAGAAACTGAGATCTTCCAATATGCCGTATAATGAATGGTATTCATGCACAATTGGACCATAATATTCCAGTTCAATGAATTAATTTCAAAGGTGTCTAACACTCTAATTTGCAGCCAAGAATGAAAATCACCATCTCATGCCAGTGATTTAAACTTTCACAACTGAGAGACATGAGTTTCACAATATTTGGTGATTTGCTTAATACCCCAGGTCCCTGGTGACTAAATACCTTAGTGGTGTCTTAAAAGTTTGTTACAGGATTTAAAAATATAATTCATTTTAATGGGAATGTTGAAGCTGAACATTAGGCCTGTTAAGAATATCACTTTTGCTAAAAAAAAATATGGTCCTGTAACAGGGCCAGAGGAAGAGAAATAAATAGTTATCAGTCCTTCATCCTTCAAAACACTGCCACTTAATTGCTCAAATTCAATCTGGTCAGCTAAATGGTTTGCAATATAAAAAGTAAAATGAATTGTTGTGTACACCCCCCACTCCCTGCCCCCCGCACACACAGACACCTTGTTTTTGTACATATCTTCATGTACATATCACACTCTCTCTTCACTCAGGGTCCTGTTTGGCTCTGTCCTTGTAAGCAGGCAGGGGTTGACATGAATCTTGTGCTGCATACATATATTTTTTCTCGCTCTCCCTGTAAACCGGAGTGATGTAAACAACTCAAAGCAGTGACATGTACTCCCTAACCAAATCAAACCAAAGTACATTACAGTGTATACAGCACTTGTGTATGAGCACAGTAATGTATGCTAACATTTTCAGGTTATTAATTGGAAAAGGTGGCTTATATATGAGCCAGTTTAGCAGATCAATTAAAGTAATGCAGTTACTTCATCAATAGATAAGCAGGAAAGAAACAGATGACAGAAGGAACTGGGAAAAAATGTGTGAGGTTCATAAAGCCTTTTGGGGCTAAAGAAAAGTCTGGAGAGGCCTGCTGCATCACTGAGTTGAGAGGAGAGATTTTTTTTTTTTAACTGAAAAAGATCGGTTTAAATATGGGTCACTCCTTTTTGCTGCCTTCAAAATTGTTAAATGAAGGGGGTTGGATTATATGTGGGTCAACTTAAACAGCATTTAATTTTAAATGCACACCTGCCTTAGTAGTGTTCTTTCAAAGAGGTTCCTGTCAGACAGAGGTTTCCACAGGATTGACAAAACCTATTTGACCCAGCTGGCGAAGGGAACATACAGAAAAACTTTAACAATAGTTATTAGGAAACACTGTAGTAGGATTTCTACCACAGAACCAATGTCTTCCTGATTGACAAAATGCCACTCACACACCTGCCAATTTTCACTGTGACTGTCAGGTGAGTATGACCCCCAAGGCAGCATGTCACATGTGTCTTCCTTTAACAAGAACAGTAATGTCACCTGTTGAATGCAAGCCCATGAGAGATCCTGTCTTAATAAAACAGCAAATTCAGAAGCAGGAGTACACCAAAGAACAAGAATGGGGGAGACATCTCTTGTGGCAATAATCAAACCAAAGCTCCAAATCTCATGAAGTGTCTAAGAGCTTTTCCTAGATGGAGTATATTGCAGATCATCATGTTTGGGTAATATTCAAAGTCTGTACTTGCTTGACCAAACAAGCCATCTTTTTCAGTCGTATTAAGCTGCTTTGTTCTTTGGAGACATTAAGCGTCAGCCTAGTTGTGGCAGATTGCCACAGACTTCAATGAACGCAGGATCTGGCCCTATACCATGTTAATGTTATGCAGTCATTTGAGGAATGCAAGTTTGGACTGCAATTTCTCCTGTAATTTCTCCTACTTCCACGACTTAAATGAACAAACCCTCTAAGACTGCAAAAAAGTAGATGACATCAGAATATCCATACTCTGGGATTTTGCACTTGTATTTCAAAATAGACACCTTTCCTAACAAAAAATGTTTGCAGCCTCATATTCCAAGCTTCATCCTCAAGAAAATTTTTACAGACAAGTTATAAGCCCCAGAACGAGTGGTTTATAACAGAAAGACAGACTGACATTTAACTAGAGTGGCACTCTCATAACGGCTTTGCATTACTATTTTATGGGAGTCTGAATAACCACAAGTTAACATACTGTATTTTCTTGCAATAAAAAATCTGTTGAAAACAAAAGGTCATTTTATTTGATAATGTAAAAAGGAATTAGATTTGTATTGCATGGTCAGGACAGTATAAGCAAAAAATAATTCTTGGAGGAATAGTTGATCTGTCAAGTGTCTGGGTTTGTTTCATTTTTAATTCTTTAACCATGTTATAAAGCTTTGCAGTTCATAACCCATAGTCATATACTGCTGTACACTACAGATTTTAAAACAGGTCCCCAAATTCTGACAGTATAATCTGATAAAAATCTGAAACTTACAGTAGGCCATTATATGGGCAAACTATTCATTTTATATTCACCTCCTTGTCGTGTCAGTGCAGAGGTCATCTAAAGAGGGGGCCTAATTAATCAAGCTGTCAGAGCCAATGAGGAGGAGCATGTTAATAGGACTTTTATTTCACCCAGGAAAGCAGCGGTCTGACAGGAACCAGAAAATATGGCCTTGGTGTTGCTGTTTATTAGCAATGCTGAGATCAGTGGTAATAGGAGCCAAGCAGCTTATGTTTGATAAAGTGCTGGATGTCAAGAACCAGCAGCAACTAGAAATTAGACTGACAAGAGGCAAGACTCTCAGAATACTGATAGTTGATAAAAAGAAGAAAAGGTATGGCTATAGACACGAACTGGAGCATACTGCAAGCTTCTAGGTGCCATGTGCATATTATGTACAAGAAAGGTGAAAAAAAATATTGCCCCCTATGCATCCCCTTTCTCTCATATAATGGCTTGCACAGAAGGCTATTTCATCAATACCAAAATATGAGTTATTTGTACTATAAATTAAGTACCCCAGATGTGGTGTTGCATTAAGATCGTCCTGACAAGCTGCTGCTATATAATGGCCCTGAAGTGTGACAGCACTGGAAGCATTGCCTAATGTCAGGTCCTCTGGTGGTATGGAGCAGTATAGCAGAACTTAGGGTATAAACAGATGTTGCCAAATGAAGCAGATCAGCTGTGATGGGATGTGTTCTGCCACAGCTAATTCACTTCACTGGGCAAAACATATGTCTCCCATTGTCCTGTAGCAGGCCTGATCCTGCAAGACAATGGGTGATGGGTTCCCTGTGTGCAGAGATGTGCCTCAGAAATTCCCTGAGATACTTCTCTGTTTAAGAAGAGAGAGCTTTTTATGGATGTCTGTTTGCTTGGCCGTTGTGCCTCTGTAGAAATGGCACAAAGGCAACATTTGTTTCCACCCTTAGGTAACACCATCCCACCTATCACAAAAATGACAAGGGGATAAAAGGGAGTGGCTGCATGTTCCTTATACTTTGGAGATCCCCGGTATCGTATCAGGCCACTGGTAACTGGCATGAGTCAGAGCAGCCCTTAGGCAGTTCTAACATAATGGTGTAAATTGTGGACCCAGGTCAGTGCACAGGCAGCCATGGATCAGAAAAACATGATGACATACAACATAAGCTGATTTGTTTCCCTTGAGTGAAATCCTGGCCACTGCGTAGTCAATATAAGAATGTCATTGACTTCAATAGGCCTGTTTTCAACCCCTATGTAACACTGCCTATTTTTTTATTAGCCATGCGCTCACAATCAAAAAAGAATAAAGACACATCTGAAAGGGACTGGATGTGAGACAAGAGATGTGCACTGTCTTTTGAAGGGCACTGGACTCATGTTGGCAGCAGCAGTGGCATTTGCTGTGTCGGTGATATATGTAAAATTTGAAATTAATTATTTTAGTAATGCACTCCTACATGATTCCTCAATCCACAGTGTATTTTATACTTCAGGCCATGGTAGTTTTTATAATTAACTACTTTCTGAAGCCTTTTTAATTTTTTTTACAAGACCATTATTTCCAAATGAAGAGAGAGAGCATTAAATAGCTTTCTAAACAGAAAGCCATGTGGCTCTACTTTTATGTTGGATAATGCAGTCAGAATCTTGCCTTTGGTAACATCCCTTGACAAGGTTTAAGCAGAAGTGCCTAGCACCAGCAAAGGAATGTGCTCCAAAGAGCAAACCTTAAACACTTTTGGAATATGAAAAAAACAGATTGGAAAAGGGAGGTGAAGTGAAATCATTTTGTGCCAGGGGAGGAAAGCCCTAATGTTTATGACTGATACCATGGATCCAGATATCCTCATCCTGAACTATCTCATCACTTTTTTTCCTTCTAAGAGATAGGGTTACCATAGTTCCAGGTTCAAAAAAGAGGACACCTGTCACCAGGACGGGGACAGGGGGAATATGATGGGGGGGGAGGGGGGGGAAGCAGTGACATGCCGGTGCCCTGCCCCTGCCCATTCTGTTGTCCCTCACTGACAAGCCACAGCCCCCCCGCCCCCCACCAGCCCTACTGCTGCCCTTCGCTCTGGACCCACTGACCCCAGTCTTGCCAGTGCTCCTCACTCTCAAACCGCAGTACCCTGCCCTCCACCCCTTGCTTGTGGCCCCTCACTCCTGATCCACATCCCCCTGGTGCTGCCAGAGCCCTGCACACCCAACCCATGGTCAGCTATCCTGTCCCCCATGCACCTCGCTCCCAACCTGCAGGCCCCTGCGCCCCTCCCAGCCCTGGCAGTGCCCCTCAGTCTCAACCTGCAGCCTTCTGTCCTGCCCCCCAGGTCTGCTGGTGCCCCTCACTCCTGACCTGCAGACCCCTGCCCCACCAGCCCTGCTGCCCAAGCAGCTCCCACCCTGCGTGTGTGCCAGCTCTCAATCTATCTCACACACACACACACACACACACACACTCTCTCTCTCTCTCTCTCGCTCGTTCTCTACCTAGTTGGCAGAGCCCACGCAAGGAGTATGTGACCCCCAGCAGCCAATCACCTTGCCCGCTGCTCCCAGCTCCAAGCAGCCAGACCAGGAGAACAGAAAACCTAGACATATGCTTTTATTTTAGAAATCCACCCGGATGCAGCACAGGGGTCCAAAAAAGAGGACACATCCGGAAAAACCCGGACATATGGTAAACCCTAGTGAACACTCTATTGTCTGATTATCCTTACCTAAACCAGCAATTAAAATTTGAATTCAGAATCAAGTTCTATGGCAGCGGTTCTCAAACTTTTTAGACTCAAAGAACCTCCGTCATTGGACTCAAGGCACCCCTCCATAACTTTCTTGAATTGAGTGGCACCAGTCTAAAAAACTTATTTATAGATTACAGTGTTTATCTCCTTGCACAGGACCCTCACATAGGGGATCAGCTAGAAAGAGACAACCCTGAGCCTATCATCTGCTTAGTTTAGCTGCTTATCTCCTAACAGCTTACAGCACCCTTCAAAAGATCTGGCAGTACCCCAGGGAGACCGGGCACCCTGGCTGAGAATCGCTGTTCTGTGGACTTCAACTGTCATAACTAAGCCTTGAAAGAATGTGACTTCAGTCCTTTAGACTATTAAGACTGTGACGTAAGTCAGTGTGCCATGGGGTATGAGAAGGTGAAGTGCAGGTTCCTCCCTTCCCAGCCACTCCTCCTCCCATTTCCCCCTCCCCTTCCCCACCACCCCATACTTACCAGCTCCTGCACTAGAAGGCAAGCACACTCTCACTCCTGCCCAGCTGCTTTTCCTCTCCCAGCCTCTCTACCCCTACTGCCCAGCCTCTGTGTGAAGCCCTATTAAAAAAGTTTTTTAAATGGGGTCCTGCTCAATTCACAAAGTTATGCAAGGATGCCTGGAGTCTGAAGGGTTGAGAACCACTTATCTTGTGTAACAGTGGCTTTTATGATGTGGGTACGTGTCCCTTGTTAAGTGGACTGAACAACAAAACAGTTTACTGAAGCCAAAAAGCCATCAGATGGTGGCAGCTTTTGTGCACTAATGATCTGGGTTGGACTTAAGTTGGTGAAGAATCAACCCATACTTTAAAGGAAGCATATTAGTAATAAATTGAAAGGATGTGGTCACCTCTTAACCTTCTACTGCTATTAATGTCCTTTTGTAATTGTTAAAACATTTCCCCCCTTTTATTCCTAATAGTTTCATGTTTCTTAATCTAACAAACATGAAACTCCCAACCCCCTTTTTTATTTTATGACATCCAGAGCAATTTGGCTATGATACCAGAAGAGTTCTGGGAATAGGTTAAAAAAATTACCTTGTGCCCCTCTTGATAGCTGCCTCCGCAGGGCTAAGAAAAGTAAATATTGCTGTGGAAGGCATTAAGAGTAGCTGTGGGTTTCATTTTCACATTTCTTTGTGGCAGAGCAGTGTGATTAAAAATAAATGTATTTTAACTCCAAAAGATGTTCTCCACTGGCTTATTAGAGCTGTAAGGTAGGTCAAAAATGTGAAACTACATTAACTGACAGTGTCCTTTTAAAGTGCACTGAAGAGGTTCTTTTCCTCTTCTTGAAAGCTTAGTGTTATTACTCTGTAATCTCATTAAATTAATATGAACTAACCAGTCTATTATTAAACTAAGACTCTGGTGACAATATGGGCCAAATTTTGCCCTGAGAAGATGCTGGGAAATCTACTGGGCCACGTTCTCAGCTAACGTAAATCTGCATAACTCCATGCAAATTCCACGAGCCTAAATTGAATTGGGGTTGTCTAACCAAAATTAAGGGCATAAATTAGGTCTACAAATTTAAGAATTTGGCATTTTGTGAAAAGAACGGAGGGTTTGGTGATTTGGCCAAAAATACCGCCCCCCAAAATGTCTCCAAGACTGTGTAAATTATTGCTGAGAATATAATAGGTAGCCATTTTACTGCCTAAAGTTACCAAGAGTTTCATCTCTTGGGGGGAAAAAAGCATTTTCTGCCTGCTTACAACATCACACTTTAATATATTTGTCTAGCCTAAGTGCAACCAAACACCAAAGTTTCTTCAAAGGCTTTGTACAAGTGCCTTCTTCTAATTGCTTTCTTACCTTTACAGGGATAGCATTGTTGTTTTGAAACAAAGGGAATCTGCACCTTAATCCCAATGACATTGCTATAGGAACCTTATTTACAGTATGATAAAAAACCATTCCTTTCTTACAGCCTCATTAAATCTAAGCCTCATTTAACTAGTAGGACATTTTTACAATGGGTTTACTGACATACTGTGATAAATGGCTGTATAACATCCTTCAACAATAGCCATGGCCATAGCCATAACCACAATGTGTATAAACACTGCATCAGTTTTAACAATGCTGAGTCCTGAATAGTAGGAAGTGAAGTAACACAGAACACAAACATTTTTACTAACCCCCTCCCCTCTTTTTGGGTTGGGAAAAGAAACATTCACCAGAAAATTATGAGAATTAAAAAGTTAAAGTTTCTAAACAGTACAGGAGGCCTTTGAAATCTTGACCCAAACAGAAAGGTTTCCTGAAATTTGATTCTTTAAAGATAAAAGGGTTGGTAGCAGGATGAAAGCAGCCCTACCCTTTATTTTCCATGCCAGAGAAATGAATGGAATGGCTTATGAATACATGCAACTCACCCATTCAGGAGCCACACTGGTGCCTATTTGTCCTGAAATATCAGTGTTAGGTTACTGTGCAAATCAAAATAACGGTTAGCCAGCCTGAACTTGATCCACTGGGACAATGCGGGCCAGAACGAAAGGTTTTTAGGGAGGCTTAATAAACTTTCCAAACTTCAGTGTAATGTGAAGGACATTTCTTTGGGGATTGTGCTTTCAAAATGCTGAGCACCTTTCCAATTTGTTATGCATTATAACATACTGTCAGAGGGGAGGGAGGTCAGGAGTTCCACAATTATACTACAAACTAAAGTTTATTTAACAAGCTCAACTGCTTTCCTGCTCATGGCTGGCCTCTGATTTAATTTCACATAAAATGATATTGTAAAGCTGGACATGGTAACGCTAAAGTATGTACACTGGAGACTAAGGTCTGACATTCTGTCTAAATGAAATTTCCCAGTTGTCCCAAACACTTTTTATCTTGTTTCCATGCTAGAAGTTTGAAATGTCACTACATATTGCCACAATGACAGATGAGCAAAAGCAAAAGAAAGCAACCTCACTGGTTTCTTCAGTAAGCCAAGCCTAGTAAATGTGACAATTTTGCATACTGGCTTGTGAAGCACACCCAAATATTAAATGTAATTGAGGCAAGTAGTTGGATTTGGTTCCATGTAGACAGGTTTTATAAATCTATAGTTAGGAATCATCAGAAAATATAAATGCACTTAAGGACAGATCCTGCCACTACTTTATACTTAACAACTAGGATGAATCTGATTATAGTCAATGAGTACATTCAGTACTGCAAAACATCACATCATTAGTTAGAGTTTATAGGATTGAACCATAACAGCTACACTACCTATTTTAAACTGATTAACAGATTAACAGATTGGGTAATCAGATATGGACCAAAAAAAAAGGAAAATAAAAGAAGTTCCCTTTAAAAACTTCTGTTTAGAAGACAAATGCATTAGGACTTGATCCTGGTGCACCAAAGTACATGCAAAATTTGACCTTCTCTGGCAACAGGATAAACCCGCGATTTTGATAATACAATATTTAGCATTCATCACCGAAAAAGGCTCAATTCTTCAGTTCTCACTTAAGTGACTGTTTGCATAGACTACAATGGCTTATCTTGAGCCAGGTCTGCAGGATCAGGCTTTGAATCTTTATTTTTCTCTCATAAGCTCTCTCTCCCCATCCTAACTTACCATTTATAGATATTTCCAAAAGCACTATCTTTTGCCTATAATTATCACCCTTACTTTACAGGCTTGCCCACATGTTCAGAGTTACCAGACTCTGTGAGATAAACTTTATCAGGTGTAATCGCATGAAGACTGCCTGCCTACTCATTCAGAAGAAACACCTCCTAACATCAATCCAACTTCCTGTTATGAGGTCTGTGGACTCCCTCACAATAGTAACATTTCTTGATCTCAACAACATCAGAATGAGCCAGCGAGACATTTTAATGTGAAAGCCTCTACCTAGTACAAGTATCAACATAGAGTGAAATGCTGGCCTCCTTATAGCTGAGTTCAGGAGTTCACTCGTGATCTGTTTTTCAGTAAGTCATCACTTTCTGCTCTACTCTTTTATATTGCTTTGCTTCTGAGCATACAGAAGATCTGAAGAGCTGCATTTCTATTAGCATCATCCTCTTTAAATGCTTATATTTTACCCTCCTTATAAGGCTCTGCTGCCATTCATTCTCTGATGGAAGCTGCTCTTTGCCTGTCACTTGCTTTTAGCCCTACTCTAAATCATCTTGACTGTCATGGCACCCTCTTCATAAAACACATCCTGGGCCAGATCCTCAGCTGATACAAATCTGCTCAGTTCTATTGTCTTGAATGGTACTACAATTATTTGCACTAAGGGATTTAAATCTGCCCCAGTAAGAAAAAATGGATGCTCTCAGTTTGTAAGAGCTATCATCCTTAATGTGTTTGCATTTGGAGCTTGGCACTGGAATCAGAGATTCTATTTCTGTTAAAAGGAAAATGGTTAGCATCCTTGTCCTCTTTCCTCATGATGTGGACATAGGGGAAACAATTATACAGAAAGGATTCCATACCATAGCATATCATCTGCAAGCGATCACAGTTTCTTATTTTCTGTGCCTGGGCCTCCTGAAACCATACCAACAGAACCCAGGGACGCCAGCAATGTCCTCACAGAAGGGGAAGCTGATATTTGTTTGATCTCTCTCTCTGGCAGAATAGAAGCAAAAGCATTCTGGAAGTCAAATTTTCTCCTGATGCTGAAATATGGAATACCTGCTCTGAAGGGCAGACATGATCCTTCTGCAACTGGAAGCTACCGGTTTGTACTTTCATTCATACGACGTTAGGGAAGCCACTTAGTATCTTTTTTCATGTTTTACTCATCTATGAAATGGGAATATTATTAACAATAATAGCAACAACAAAATAAGTATTAGTTCGTTACCACAGAGAAGTGTTTAATGGCCTAATTAATTTGCAGAACACTTTCAGATCCCCTGATGGAAGGTGCTATATAAGAACAAAGATTTTTTTTTCTGGATCCCTGAAGAGATGCAAGTATATTCTTAACATCAGACACAAATATTAAATAACCTACATTAACTCTTGCAGGGCATACACTACAAGGATGGTAATATAAATACTGCAGTAGAAACAAATACACCAGGGATGAATATGACTTTGTATGTTAAAAATAAATTAACATATATAGCTTTTTACACGTCCTGAGTGAAGATGGATGGATTAAATTAAACCTCTGTTTAGTGAGCAGATTAAAATAAAAGCTATTAATGACTGTCACCATGAATGAGATCCCACATTGCACAGCTCCATTCAACTCTTAAGCACAAACTCAGCCCATTTTATCCCTGCTGTAACTTCACTGACTTCAGTGGAGTTAGGGATGAATATCACAGCATTCTTACTATTTGGTACTATAAATATCTTGATAGTTAAGTGACAGTATATGTACTCAAACTGAAACCTTTGAAGAACAATTGTGAGAAAGGCGTTTATATATATTTGAGACCTACAGCAACATTTTGTACCAACTTCAAGAACTGCTACAAAATGTTCAGCTTGTTTTCCATTGAAAGTATGCAGTGCTTATACAAAAGCAACTATGATACTGCTTTTAGGTCACATTTTAGTAAAGACCCTAGACAACCTTCTCATAAAATATTCAACACTGTTGCTTTCAAGTCCACAAAGTTTAACTTAGAAACCTCTCAGTCTTCAATATAGCCCTGCGCTTTAGACAGGGATAACATAAAGGTTGCATATGGGTCACATGCAATCCCCAGGCCTCCTTCCTTGCCATTCTGCAATGAGGTAAAATTGCATCATGCAGATCTAAATGTAAGTTCTGTTATGTTTAGAATTAGAATTCCTTAGTAAAAGCTGTGCCCCTTTGTAAGAAAAACTGTCAGAAGAGTGGCTTATTTAGTTAACTGTGGGTTACACAAGACGCTAACTGCACAGTAGCCAAATAACAATGCACAGTAGTGTAGGCTACTGCACAGTTAGCATCTGTAAAAACCCACTGAGTGGCGCTACTGCGCACCAGTGCCAGTTATTGTGCATTAATTTAGTATTTGGTTATCCAAGTATTAAACTTAATGTGCAGTAACTACAGTGCATTAATGAACCCTGTTTTAAACAGCTATGTCTCTTTCTTTACAATTGAACAGCATAAAATCAAAAAAGGGTAAAGCTGATTAAGCTGTCCTCTTGAGATTGTGCTGCACTGGTCTTCACTCAGAAGGCTGGAACCTTAACAAAGACAACACGATGTGGTATTGTGGCTCCGGCAGTTGGTAGGAGCTTTGTCGTTCACTTTAGTGGTGCCCAGATTTCACCCGTAGAGGGTTTTTCTCTTGCCACTGTCAAAATGAGCTAATGAACTGATATTTACTCAATGCAAAAGGAATAACCAGTTTTTAAAATAAAACTGTCTCAGACTTCATTCCTGCAAATACTTTAGCATATGCATAAGTTTACTCATATATGTGGCTGCAATGACACCAATGTCACTTGAAGGTAATGATGTGTATAAGTCTTTGCAGGTTTAGAGCCTTAATAGAGAAATTTATCTAAACCATTCATATATTACAGCCAAACTGAAGTCACGAAAAAAGTGGCTAAGCTTGACTGCAGTATCTCAGGACTAAACCCCCAGTTCCCAATCAGGCAGAGTTCCAACTGACTTAATAAAATATTCCTATTATTCTCGAGAGTTTTGCCTATGGTTACGATATTCAGGATTGAGGGTAATTTTAAAACTCACCGGTCACTGACAAATGGGGCAGCAGGGGGAGGGGGAAGGAGCACTTTACCAGAAAGGAAGCCCTCATCAGTTTGACCTGGCTTGCCCAACGTCTGTATAGACCGCATGCATCAGTGGGGCTTGTTGACTGAATCAGCTATTAGATAAAAGCACCAAAAAGCCTTACTGAAGTGCGTGATCTATACAGACATTGGGAGAGCTGGGTCAAACTGACATGGCTCCTCTTCTGGGCATGTGCTGTGCTTGGCATGGGCGCACACCAAGCTGAAAGTAAAGTGCCACTTTCCTCCCCCTCCATGTCTGTCAGCCAACACCATGATCAGTGGAAAGACTCCTGTTGACCAATGGGTTTTGAATTAGGCCAAATGTATTTGGATTTACAAAGGCACCTACCTAAGCAGGCAAACAGCGGGATTTGTGAAAGTGCCTAAGCAGTTTATCTGCATAAGTAGGTGCCAAAGTAACTTCATAAATCTAGGGCTGGGTCCTTAATAAGGACTTGGGGCCAGATTTTCAGTTAAGCGCTTCCAATTTAACACGAGTATACAACCAGCCCCATCATGGTTATTTTTCAGTCATCTTAGTTTCCTTTTTAACTTGCTTCTATTTCTGATTGACTTCAGTCTTTCCCCTCCAGATCTCTATTTCCTTGGATATCCTGTACTTCTGCTCTGGTCCCCTTTCTCTTTTCTTTTCTTTCTAATACTTTTAAGAGTCCTCTTATTAGCAATAGACCTTCATAGTAAAATATAAGTAAAATAACTTTAACAGAATAACTTTGACTTATATTACATGGATCTCTAATTTACGTGGGCTCAAACTCAAGCTGTAGGAAATGATGATTCCAAACTAGAGTCATTTCACAATCCAATTTCAGCAGCATTTCCTTTACAAATCAGTATTCCAAAATTCTATTCCTCTTGAAGAGGGGATGGACTGAATTATCAGAGAGTGAATTATTTTTAATCTCACCACTCATCAAATGAGATTCTTTTAGACCATAAGTGAGACTCCCAATGGTATTCCCTTATTAAGGAATTGTTCTATAGGATAACTAGAATAAATTATTATATGGTGTTGTCCTAGTACATAAGCCTTATTGTAGACTGTGATAGCAATAGAAGGCTTTTTCATCTTTTTTTTCTTTTCTTTTGGGTTTTTTTTTGTTGTTTTTTTTTTACATACAGGGTTTTTCAAGATCTGGTAATAAACTTGCACACAGATTTTTCTCCATTGACAGTAAGAGCTCCTTTGATGCTGGCAGGTTAAAAATCACTTTAACAACTTCTGGAAGTCTGGTCTTACAGATGTATAACTAAAAATAGACATAATTTTCTTTGATACAATAATACTTCACAGCCATTACTCTTAATGGTCCTTATTCAAATTTCACTGAAGTCTGTCTGCTGACTTAAAAGAATGCTGGATTAGGCCCATTATGTACAACTGTTTATAATGTAAATCTCATTTGCCTTTTTGTATTCTTTATAGTCTGCCTTTCATTGACCCCTCAAAAATAAAAAACCCAATATTCGTTTAAGCACGATCGCCTGTGTTAATTGAGAAGTACTAAGCATACAGTGCAAAACAGATATTTGTAATAACTTTGATACACCACATAAATCAGAATGGTAGAGATGATGTCATGTGGGTTGCAGTCTGATTCACTGGGAGTGAAATCTTGGCCCCCTTAAAGTCCATGGGACAACTGTACTACTGGCAAGGCTTTCCATCTCTTGTTCTTTCACTTATACATCTGTAAACCAGACACAATAGAACCTCTCTGTCTCAGGAATATTGCAAAGATTAATTTATAATGATAGTAAAATATGTTGAACTCCAGAGAAAGGCACTTACAAGAGCTCAACCTGATGCCCAAGGAAATCAGTGGGAAGATTTCTATTGACTTCAGTGAGATCTAGGTTATGACTTGAGTCTAAAGATTCAGCTTCTGTAAAACCAGCATTTTTTTACATTAAAAGAACAAAAAATCCAACCCAAGTTAGGTAAGCTAACTAATTATCTACATAAAATTATTGAAGAAAAAAATAAAATGAGAAGTGGAAACATATCAGCACTGAACACAGAGTACAGAAGCAGGAACAGAAAAAAGAAATTGATCTGGAAACATTTTTACACACTAGTAACACGAACTGAATATGCTGTTCTACAAAGAGTCAATCACATACACAGAAATTTGCAAGAACAGACCCTATGTTAGTATGCAATAATAGTAAAAAGGAAATGGACAATTTTGATTCAGACTGTAACAATCCCCCCCCTCTTCTACAGATACATACATGTCTTTTAGTATCTATTTCTCATATGATATTGATCTCATTTATTCAAGTCTGTATTAAACAGTACCCTTTACTAGAGCAATACTTTTGAAAGCAGCAGGAATTGGTGAAACTTCCTCAGCTCTGTTACAGCAATAAAAAGAACACAACAGGAAAGCACAAAATCCTGGGATTTGTGTGTCCTCACCAGAAATGTCTTGACTCCAGCACTGCAGGCAATGGTGGCTCCACTCCTTTTGCAACTGAACTCTTTTACTGCATGTCAGGATGTCAAGTTGGGGAATTGTGGTCCTCAAAATGTAAAGTCCAGGAAGTCATGCAACTTTAAGCAGCAGTTCTTCAATCTTGAACAGTTAACAGCTGAGTATATCCAATGGGAGCCATGGAATAGTAAGATTAGATTTGCTGCTGAAAGCTAAATGACAAGACTAAGTTACGTAGCTACCTTAAGGGCTGTTGTTTTGAAGAATCACTGTGCTAAATCAAAAACTCAGTCCCTGGAAAATAATATTGAGAATCAACACTTTCTATAAATTACTGGGACTACCCTTCCTTGTCAGAATTTGCAGTAATGTATTAAAAACTATTCACCTGAAATGTTACCACCTGGAAAAGAACTGCTGCGATATAATTACATACCAAAGTTATACTGCATTACTTGAAGGTTGTGATGTGGAAGTGACAAAAGCCAGGAAATAAACCAAAAACTACAAAAATAATGTCAAATATGCTGGCTTGTAACTACTTGGTGGCACTTAGATAGTGACAATAGCTTTTTGTCATCATGAGTCGCACCAAGTAGAAGAATTTGGGTATCAGGCCTCCAGTCATTAGCATAACTTCAAAGGATTCTTCAAAGCTAGGACTCATAGTAAGTGTGAAAAAAATCTTCCTCACTTTTTTGGCTATCATCTGAAGGATGAAATTTAATTATTTTTATTTTGATATGAATTATTTAAATCATTTTTCATCCAAAAAATTGTATAACCTTTTAACCTTCAGCAAAATCTCAGAAAAAAATGCCTGCCATGCTTTGAACAGGTGCACTGAAGAAGTATGTGAAGTGTCTCTTCCAGAATCACAGGTAAGATACCTGTCAATTTCTCAAGAGAGCAAAGGATAATGGTCTGCCAGCTGGAAGTATAGACAGACCATAACCAACATACTACAAATATTGCAGTGATCAGAACAGTTCTTTAAAGTTGCAGAAGCACATGCCCTTACATGCCTCTACCTGTCCCGTGCTAGGGTTGGTTCTGAAAACCTCCAACACAACAGTGCTGTGCTGTCACACTTGCACCAAAAGTAAGGAAGGACTCTGAGGGCACATCCTCACATGCTGGCACGTGCACTTGCAGCAGCTCAAATAGGAGCGGCACAAATTTGAGCCAGGGATTTTTGCCTCGGCGCACATACCCAGACATGCAGGGCAAACTGTGCCACTTGGGGCAAAATAACCCTGCCCAGCTCCTCCTGGATCTACAGCCAAGAAGACCTAGAGCCTGGGGCCAGCACCTGTGCAGCCCAGCCCCCCTTTGCAAGCTCACCACAGGGCCCACATGCCCCCCTGCAGAGCCCCAGTCCCTCCACATGGCCCAGACCGACACGATAGGTGGTCTCCACGAGCAGCGTGGGGCCCCAGGTGACAGCTCGAGCGGCCCAGAGCTACCCGAAGGCACATGGCACTCAGCCAAGCTGAGCTGGGCCTGCACAATTTGCCACAAGCAGCGCCGGGTGCTAGGAGGCTGGGACTGAGCTGTGCTGCCCTACACCGCAGGGGGCTTTGCCAGGAGAGCTCCGAGCGCCCCGATGGGCTGCTGCTGCGGGGGCTGTGGGGGGGGCAGGCGGAAGACCCACCCCTCCCCTGGACACACAGTGCCCCGCACCCCCACAGCCCCCCTTTCCCCCCTCAGTCCTCCCCATCCCCAGTCCCTTACGTATCTCTGACGAAGCCAGGGTCCATGCAGCCTGCACTGGTCCAGGCTGCCCCACACATGGAGGCAGCATACTTCAGCACTGGGGCAAGAGGCAGCCATAGAGATGCTCTGGGCAGCTACCAGAGCATCTCTTTGGAGGACCCGAGCCTCCAATTGCTTTTTTTCTGCTGGTTTTTTTCCTGCCCCATTTTTTTTTCTGCAGGTTTTTTTTCTTTTTGATGCTTAAATATCCAGGTATCAAATTTTGAGTCCCCACTGCAAATATGCAGCATGGGAAAGGTTTTTTTGTTTCTACTGTGTCTCTTGCTGTGTCTCAAACCACTTTGAGATGCAGCAAGAGGCATGTGCGGGCTCATCTGGATGCACCCTGTGTGTCGTTTACATATAGAAAGAACCTTTTTTCCAAGAGTTCTGTTTTTTGCTATCATTTCACTATTCATCATGCCAAAATGCTGATACTTTCATTACTTTATCATACACAAAAGCCTGTGAGCCTTCAAAGAAATCATGGCTTTTTTGTCTGGTCATTGTTTTGTGCGTTCGGGTTATTTTTAATTCATTTTAGTGTGGAAGAATATCTTGAAATGCATGGCTTTAAATAATTAAAAAATTAAAGAGCAGTATGGTGCAGCAAGAGCCATTTATTCTATAGGACGTTATTAGCATAAAGAAGCATTTTCATATTTCTAGTCTATAGCTCAGGGGTCAGCAACATTTTCCGGCAGGGCGCTGAAATGATCCAGCTTGGGTCTGAGGTGCATGGGCACTAGGACTCAGCCCCCTCCACTCCTTCTCATTCTTCTGATGGAGAACACCCCTCAGCACAGCCAATGCCACCCGACTGCAGCATGGTGTGGGGTACAGTTCCCGCTCTGTTGAAGCCCTGACTACCAGACTGTTATGAAAGCCCCCTATGTCAGAGCCCTGACAATCCAAGAGCAACGTAGTACAAGGAAAGCCCCCTCTCCACTAAAGCCTGGGGTATCCAACAGAGGCAAGGAGAGCACTTCTCACTGAATACTGCCAAAGCCACAGCTTTATGGGTCGAATCCAGAAGCTCTGCATGCCAGATCTAGCCCACAGGTCATAGGCTGCCAAACCCTGCTACAGCTAAAGTGAAATCTCTAACCTCTGAATTCTATCTAAAGCAGCCATGAGCCCAAGATTGCTGACAGCAGGGAGCTGACAGAAGAGACACAAAGATATAGACAAAAACAGCTGATAGGATTGGTAGGGTTTAGTCCAGGACTGATAGCCCCAGCCTCTGGTTCACATCAAAACAGGCAGCTTAATTCAGATATTTCACAATAGGGCTGACCCTATGTAGGATCCCAGGATAAAAGGCTTTGTCCCAGGAGAAATTCAACATCTGTTTTAGCCACAGACAGGTAGGCTGTCTATATGTGTGACAGCAAGTTTCTCTCACAGTTTCAACATGAAATGCTATAGTTACCAGAGACAAATCCCTTTTAATTTAAAAAGTTATTTTAATTTGGAATGTATTTAAATTGGGTAACTTTATAAAAATCCGTTATTCCTATTTAAAAGAAATGCATTTAAAATTAACTTTGAAGTTGACTACTTAAAGAAAGACCCAAACTTGCTAAAATCTAAGCTACTTAAATTATTTAATTAAATAAAAAATACAAGCAGTGCATGTTTGCTGCAGATGTTTAAAAGAAAGGCAAACCACTGACCTGGAAGAAGTCACTGGATAAGCACTTGGAACCAGTTTGCTAAAAAACTAAACCAGTGCTATCATCTCTTCTGCACAATAACAGTAAGTAGCTGTAGTGCAACAATTAGTCCATTCAAAGTAAGCAATAGTTGGGGACTTGACAGATAATAGAAAAACATTGTTTTTTTCCTTTCTAGTGTCTGAATAAAATTGAAAGGACAAGTTCTAAAATCTTGAAAGACAGTGACCACAATTAATCTGTTCCATTCATTAAATATATACAGTAATTAGTTACTAAATCAGTTATTTTAAAATGCAAAACATACTTTGATAAGCTTACTTTTTTCCTGTCTATCTCCAGGACATTTAAGCTACTTTATATAAATAATAAAAATGTTTAAATAGTTATTTTGTGTATTTAAACAGAATTCTAGTTTGTATTCAAATGCAGCTGGACACATATCACCAGTAAAAAATTTAACAGTCACCTAGTTACTAAGAAATGCATAATTCACAATTTTTAGCTGTTAAAAATAACAATTAGAATAAATGTGAGTTCATCCATATAGCTGACTGAATAAACATATATTGATATCAGATACCAGTTTGATTAGCAAAAAAGTATGAAGCAATGGCAACTGACAAGAACCAACCTTTCTTTAAAATCTTTTTTATTTATTTAACCGTGAAGTACATTAGTGTGAAGAAGCATTACTGAGAAGTACAAAAGCAAAACAAGATAAAATTGATTATTTAAAAGCAGGTTTCCTGCTCAGTGATTTAGATCACCTTGATTTAAATCAATCCACTCTGGAATAAATTTAACAGTTTTCCTTTCATAAAGTGTTAATTTGCAAATGGTCGAGTGCATTTTTCATATGCTCTCGGGGCTTTTTATATAACTGCTGCATTCCACTTAATTTCTGCTCTCTACAATGCATTTACAGTTGCCATCCAATGCTCTGGACTGCACTCCCTGCCCTCTTTCTACACCTTGCCACTGCTTATCTACCTTATCAGCTCAGGAAGAAATTTCGGCAAAACTCTTCCTCCGGTCACTGATATCTCTGGGAACCAAATCCATTAAGATATTTCTGACCCTTACTCATGCTATTTTAACTGTCTGCTGTACAGGAAGGAACTGATAAAAATAGGATTACAATGCCCTTACAGATGAACTAGCAAGAGGCCTGATTGTGATTGATGCCTGAGTAAATATACAATAGTAGACCCTACATTTCAACACAGCTTTTGACAAAAGGTGAAAAGAAGTGTCGGTTTTCACTGCCTGGACTGCAGTGTTCCTTCCTCAATGAAACATTTGGAAAGAACCCGTCTGCAATGGAAGCCTCTAAATTATTTGGTGCATTACTATATCTTGCTTATTCATTTTAAACAACAGAGGTTGATTATTATTTTGTAGAGAGCATTTTTTCCTTTAGATGCACCCAAGCCACTGGGTTTGAACAAAGATCAAAATTCCATTAAGGTTCAGGGAGTGTTTAGTTTTATGATTTGGCTTCCTAGATAAGAAACAGCTGAAGTATTCTATAAAGTGTGTGGGGTTTCCGATTTGGAGTTTAGGTCCAGATTTGTTTTATTTTTTGTTTTCAGAGAGGAGGACAAATAGAAAAGGGTGGCTGTTGATTTGATAATTGTTTGGATGAATTCCTTGGGAATTTTAGTCCCTGACTGCCCTTCAAGGCTGGGAACAAAAATTACACATAAGCTGGTATAAGTGATCAGAAACTGGTTCAAATCTGTAACACAACAGAAATTCAGTGCACATAAGCTGTTTTCAAAATGACTGAGTTTAAGATAAACCTGGACGGATGTAGTATCAGACTTAAGTGATTTGGCTAAATCAGTTTATTGAACTTCTGTCCCAGATCCCCTCCAGATTCAAACTGTCTGCGCCGACTGAGCAGGGAGGCAAAGAAAGAAAGTTACATGCACATTATCATACAACAGGTAGGTTAGGCCAGAGCTGGGCTTTGAACACTGAACATCCTACTCTTGTCTGCAGACTCAATCCTCCAGTCAGCTAAACAACACTAGAGTAAGGCACAGTCAACATAGAGCATCTGACTAGTAAAGCAGGAATTTATTTTATATTGTTTGCGGCAGTTAATAAAAAAAAAAAATTAAGGCTATTGATTGCAGGCACCTGGTATTGCTAGTTTAGGTCACATACAGATTTGGGTTCCCTTGACCTATTTAGTTTTCTATTTTTTATCTCACTGGTAGACAAATCTTATAAAGCATCACACTTACACCTTACTTTTCCTAACAAAAAAGGATTTGGAGGATCAAGCCTCCTTTTATGACATTTTGTGATATAATGTTTTTAGTATGATTAATAACCACATCATATTAACCCTCAAAGGGCAAGAGTGCTCAACTCCTGGCCTGCAGACCAGATCAGGCCCCCAGCATTGTGTAATCTGGCCTATGGGCTGTCGTCAAAAGCCAAAAATCTGGCAGTGTAGGAGTGCTGGCACTGCTCCCCTTCTGCCAAATTTCTGGACCCATTTGGAGCCTAATGCACCAGACAGAGACCTAATTCTGCACTAGATAAACTGTACAGGGTAGCATGGTGCACATGGCCAGGCATGGGCAACACAGCCCCAGCCCAGCCCAGCACACAGGGCCAGATAGGGACAGCGTGGGCATGATTCTGGTGCATGGGCCGGGCAGGGGTGACACAGGGCCCCAGTGCCTAAGTCCAGTACATGCAGGTAGTGTGGGGATGATCCCAACACACCGGGCCAGGCCAGAACAGAGCCCAATCTCAGTGTGCAGAGCCTCATCCCAGCACATGAAGCCCAATCCTGGTATGCAGGGTCCATGGCCTGATCCTAGAGCATGGGCTTCACTCCTGGCATGTGGGGGTGGGCGAGGGCAGCACAGGGCCCAATCCCAGCACAGCAGGTGACTAGGCAGAAACAGTACAGGGCCCCAGGGCCTAATCCCACTGCACAGAAAGGTGGGAGGGGGCAGTCAAGGCTGCACATGGCCGATTTGGGTATGTGGGGCTGGGCAACAGCAGCACAGGGTCTTAACCTGGCACATGGGGCCCAATCCAGCCTTCAGACTGGCCCCTGACACTCATTTGGCCCATGGGGGCCAAAAGACTGAGCACTACTCCCGCAGGTCACTTTTCCTTGTTTACGCAATCTCATTTTCATGCTATAGAGGGAATAAAACTGGTCCTTGGGTAAATAAGTACAGACTGCCTGGTTTGCACTGTGTGGTTGTGCACACCTAAGGGATCTGGTTCTAAGACCTGAAGCAGTTCAGAAGTCTATGTAATCCTCTGCTGAGCTAAATACCACTATGACATTAAAAATGTACCACAGGAAAATATTAATGATGTTGCATATACAAAGTGCTCGGTATTAAAATGGAACTACCTCAAGTATGCAGAACTAAATAAACCCACACCAATAATGCCTCTTAGTGCTAGTAACAATCATTGTGTATCCAATTCTGCTCCGCACCATGTTTTCCTGAGAGTTCCCAGTGATTTTGCTTGGAGCTGCAAGTTTACAAAGAGAGGGCAGAATTTCTTTGTTTAAGAAAGAGGCACCTGAGTCCTCACTGTCCCATGCATAGGTACAGGCTGGGGATTGACTGGCTAAGGACCTGGGGGTTACAGTGGACAATAAGCTAAATATGAGCCAACAGTGTGCCCTTATTGTGAAGAAGGCTAACGGCATACTAGGCTACATTACTAGGAGTGTTGTCAACAAGTCAAGGAAAGTCAAGGATTCTTTCCCTTTATTCTATACCGGCAAGGCCACTGTGTCAAATTTTGGGCCCCCCACTATCAAAATGATGTGGACTAATTGAAGAGTCCAGCAGAGGGCCACGAAAATGCTTAGGGGGCTGGGGCACATGACTTATGAGAAGAACTGGGCTTATTTAGCCTGGAAAAGAAGAGAAGACTGTGGGGGGATTTAACAGCAGCCTTTAACTACCTGAACACTGGTTCCAAAGAGGATGGAGCTAGACTGTTCTCAGTGGTGGCAGAACAAGGAGCAATGGTCTCAAGGTGCTGCAAGGGAAGTTTAGGTTAGATATTAGGAAAAAACTCTTTCACAAGGACGGTAGTAAAACACTGGAACAGGCTATCCATAAAGGTTGTGGAATCTCCATCCTTGGAGGTTTTAAGACCCAGCTAGACAAAGCTGTGGCTGGGATGATAGAGTTGAGGGATGGTCCTGCATTGAGCTGGGGGTTGGACTAGATGACCTCCTGAGGTCCTTTCCATCCCTAATTTTCTACAGTAGGACACTGATGACTTACAGATTATAGGACTCAACTGACCTAACCATCCCAGAATCAATTCCATATCAGTTTAGTTCTGGAGGAACAAAGCAATGAATCAGGCTCACAATCCATGTAGTAACATACTTTTCCCCCTAAGTTATTATCATTCAGTTGTGATCCATGCTGAATGATATTGCGACATCAAACAAACATTCCAGCTCTTTCAACGTAAAGTCATTTTTTGCATTGTGCATGTAATTATCAAACTGAAAATACATAAAGAGAAGCCAAAATTTCCCAAGGCAGCTTTTATTCAACTGCTGATGACACTGAATGCTGCACAATTCTATCTTCTGTCAATCAGTGATTCCTCAATTTTGCATTAGATAGGCTGCACAAGGCAGTGTGGCGCACACGGCTGTGAGATCCAATTGCCCCAATACTGTGAGATCCTTTTAAGGGTGTCACAGTGTGCAAACACTGACACAGTTCACAAGATAAACCCAAAGATTTCAAACAGGAATTTACAGGGTCAAAAACATTCTGACCTGGTGTATAGTCTTTCTGCATTATTTGCAACAAAAAACTGGTCTATTATTTTTCTGTAGTCAGGAAACAAGGAAAAGCTAAGAGCTAGTATTTTCCAAGAAGTGCCCTGAGTCTTAAAAAGTTGAGAATCACAAAAGTAGAGCCTCACAATATGATGGTCAAAGTCATCAAGCAAAATGCTTTTGCTACTGCAATTTAAAGTATCTTTAAATGTGAATATAGTATAAACTCAAAGGATTAACAGCCAAATTATGCCCTCGGCTCCAGTTTAGCAAAGACTCTTAAAACAAGTGCAATTTGTAGGTATGTTTTTAAATCAGACATATTTTCAATGAGACATAAATGTGTGCTTAAAATTAAGGCAAACGTATAGGGGGTTTTCCTGAATAGGAACATACTTATCTTTTATGATTCCATCTTCAAAATGTTATTTTGTCAGAAAATATTTAGAAAAATTGACCCAAATCCAGCTACAGATTGAGAAACCCAGAATTGTATCGTTGGCAAATTTAGTATTCACCAAAAAATCTGTCCTATTATTAGTTATGTAAAAAAAATCATAATAGATGCTAAACCATCTAAATTATACAGCTGGTTTTTCAAATTGGCAAATGAAAACAGGGGAAAGCGGATAGGTACAATTGTAAAATAACAAAGACTGGGTGACTATAGCCGTTGATTAGCAGCTATGGGAGTCCTTGGGGAAAGTCAATATACTGGGGCCGGATGATCTGCATCTCAAAGTTCTAATGAATTAGCTGGAAAAATCCTGATTCCAAGCAATTATTTTGAAGTCACAGAGGACTGAAGAAGCAAGAAAAAAATGTGATACCATTCTTCCAATAGAGACTTATGGAGTGATTCTGGCAATTACCATCCAAGTCACTCTAAATTCAATACTAAATAAAACAATAGCACTATTGAAAGAAAAAAAGGTGCTAAATCATCAAATAGCAGAATAATATGCATACAACATAGAATTAGGAAGGCTTCATGGATTGTAACCAAATTTAATCATGCTTTATTTTTGCAAACAAATTGCAAAATCATGGAACGAATGTAAAAGATTGAACCTATCTGTATTTCCGGAAAATATTTGATATATTCCATTCTTGAAAAATGAACTCAAATTGGCTTTGAGATGAGTGCTGTCATATGAACCGAACAGTGGCTGAAGGGCCATAAACAAAGGGATGGCTGTGAGGGGGGGGAGGGGCTCCCTGGATTTCTGTGGGGATTGGTATTAGGCTCAGTTTTACTTAACATCTTTATTAATGATCTGGAAGAAAGGGTAAACAGAACATTAATTACATTCAGAGATTGTAATACAATGAGAGGCGTTATGAACACAACGACAGAGAGAAGTCATGCAAAAGGCACAGAAAAATAGAGGGAAACAACAAAATGGAATTTATCCTGAAAACAATACAAGCTGATGCACGTGAGAAAAAAAAGGACATAAAAATGCATATGTAAGATATTTTGTAGGAAGAAACCTGGAAAGCAAAAAAAATACCTATGAGTGATAGCTGACAGCAAACTGTGCATGAACCTCCATTGTCATGACATTGGAAGAAGGAAGAAAAAGGCACAATGATTAGGACCTACAGAAGCTGTTGACATTAGCGAACAGTGAGATGCAAGTCTGTCCTTTTCTACAGTAGCAGACAGACATAGGAGTTGCCATGCCCCATCAAACCAGTGCTCCATCTAGCCAAGTATCTTCTCCCACCAAAAGAGTACGTGGGTGAGATCACACCTGCAATACTGTGCTTCAGTTATGAACTCCTCAGTAAAGATGACAAACATAAAGGGAATATGTAGAAGAGCAATAGAATCCAGTCAAGGTAGAAGATATTAATTTATAAGGATTACAAATGTTAAAAATGTATAACAGTTGAGCCAAAATGTGCTGAAAAATTAAGACTTAAAGGTATATAGCAACTGAGGTAGGGCAAGATATGCGAAAGGAGTTATTTAGGATAGCCAAGTAAGATATGGTTTCAGTTAAAAGAATGAAATAATGGAAGTGGGAAAAGCATAGTTTGATTATCAGTTCCAGTCAGTAACTTCTAATAAATAAAGGACAGTCTTCTATAGGAAATGGTTAAAGCCTCTTTGCTTGAGTTATATAAAATGGACAAAGTACTCCAGAATATAGTACAGAGAACAACCGTGAACTAGCAAGATGACTTAGTGGGTCTTTTCCATCTCTAATTTCTGTGATTCCATGATATAAGCTCTAAAGACAATAAGCAGAGAGACAACCCTCTACAAAATTAAATCACTGAGAATCAACTGGAGAAAGAAAATTAAATCACAGGAAAGTATTTTCTTCTTTGTAAGCATTAGCATTAATCACATGCAAAAGTAAAATATTAGTTAATTTGATTCTCTCTGCCTTCCAGACACAGGTCGAAATGAATCAATGCAAGAAGAGTGATTTCTCTGATAACTAGAAACAATAAAAAAAGAAAAAAATATCTGTAGATAAAGCTAGTGAAAATGAAATGATGAAAAAAAATGGAAAATGATGTTTAGGGTTTTATTTCTTCTGAATTCCTAATAAGTACAATAAATGAAAAGCTCCATACAGCAGCTTGCCTAAAAAAAATTGATCCAAACAAGCTATACTTGGAAAGGAAAAATATTCAATACATTACATACCATTGGCAAAGATTTTTTCTTTTTCTTTGTTGTTGGGTAATTACTATTATTGTCTTTCAAGCCTATGAAGAATGGTCTCCTATATGATATCCAGTCTTCCCAATTGTCTGTCTTCCCTACTAACCACATCAGATTCATAACAGTAAGATGCAAACACTGCTTGTGGTGAACTCTACTAACTTCTCCTTAACTGATAGAACAAAATAAATACTGTGAGTGACATGTTTAAAGAGTGATAGGTTTTGGAACCCAATTCTCCTAATTGCTAAGAAATAGGCTACTGGGTGCACAGAAGCTTCTCAACCATTCATGTCAGTAGCAGATCCTGATAAGATATGCACTGAAAGAATTATGTCTGGGCTGTGTCAAACAGGGAGGGTAGTTATAATGTTGGTGTTTAACTGTGCTCCGTAGGCCATGAAAGGTCAAGCTGGACAAAACAGCGCCTAATGAAGCAGCTTGTACTTAGGGGTAAGGAGGCACAAAGCCTTTCAAATTAGCAGTTGAATCATGACATGGAGTGATAACAGACTCATTCCTATCCCCGTTGCAGCCAATGAGAGTTCAGATGCTGACTTAACTGCAAATAAGAGCAGAACCCTTTTTCTCGGACATGCAAAATTTAAGCTTACCTACCAATTAAATTTGTATCTGCCGTGAAAATAAACGAAAGCCAAAGTATATAAATGGTGAGAGGTCAGTCACTTCAGTGAAACAAACCCTGTTGTATCATGGCTGATTCTCCTCCCAAACAGTAAATGCAGTTATATAACGCTCAGTTATTTTGTTCAGTGAGGGACTGTATTAAGACACAAATGAATATAGAATACAACAAGAAGAAAAGATAAAATACTATAAATCAACCACAAATAGCCAATTTATAAACAAGCTACATGCAGTTTGATTTGTTCCTTCTGACAGATATTTTAAAACACATGCTTCCTTCCTAATAGAGTAAGAGCAGTATTTAAGTAGGATAATTAAACTGATTAAAACTGAAAAAGAACTTTGCTGAATAAAAAATGTTTGTTTAAAAAATCCTCAAATGCCACTGTAACGATAAAATTTGTATCTTATTTAATTTGATTTGTATGATTTATCTACTAAAAGTAATAGTTTATTTACTTCTCACCACTTATGCTGCTTGTTTATTGTGTGCATGTCATTCAATTTTAAAACAAGGAGCAGCTTTGCTTTTTGTTCATAATCTATTTGACTTCCAAGTTCCTAGATACCAGTATTTTTGCTGCTATAAGCTATCCACTTACTACAATTACAAGAGCACATAGTATTTTCATTTTTAAAGAACAACTACCATTTAAAAAAAACATATGAGCACTTACAGATTTTCAAACCTAATCCTTTTTCACTCAAAACTTAAATTCTGATTCTTGCATTTAAAAATATCTGCTTTTTCAAGATACACCTAGCAAATCATTCTGCCATAATAGGGATGGTCTTTTGGTTGATATAAAGCTTGTGTAAATTTATAAGTACCATGTGGCCACTTACACATTCCTGAAGCAATGTAAACGATCTTCAACAATTTTTTAAAATTCTTTTTCTTCTTCTATTATCCTACAGAAATACAATTAACATGTACAAAAAAAGAAAATGCAGTGGATGCATCACTGCACGTGATGGTGTTAGTCCCATTTAACACAACCCTAGCCAGGCTGCACTATAGACTGATGAGGAGAGCACATTAAGCACTTATAACAAAGCATCCAACTAGACCTGTTTTGCAGACTGATTAATAGAAACAAGCTCTAAGGACTAATCACAAGTCGAGCCCTGTTTTGTAGATTAATAGAACAAAGGCACAAGAGAATATAGGTTACAGCACTGGAATATAAATAAGGAAAAGTGGACACTATGCTTAGCTTGACTGTTAATGTTCATCAACCAAAGGCAAATCTTTAGGGCCAAGTCTCACTGTTTCACTTGTACAGATGAATCATAATTCTGTGCTGAAGCAGCTGGTTCTAAAAGGCTGAGGAGTCTCATCTCAGGATGATCAATTTATACTTTAAGTCCAAGGTTAAAAACATAGAAACAAAATCTTTCAGTGGGATGATGCATCACTAGTTCTATTTTTAGGAATTTCTGTTTCCCTTGTCACTTACTGATTACAACAGAAGTTTCAAATGCAATATTTTCTTCAGTTATACATCCATGAGCTGAGGACTACATGTGATAAATGTTTGAAATGAATTAATATTACTCAATATGTTATCAAAACACAATAGCAGATCCTAAGACCCAACTCAGGACTCCTATCTTGATTCATTCCGACATCAGGGATTTAAACCCTGAATGAAGGATATTTACTACTGAGTCAAAGTGGTAGGCTGATTTTGCTGATTCCATCGAGGATATGTGAAAATATGAAGTGTTCTAATGCAGGGGTGGCCAATCTGCCGCACAAATGCCGCTCGTGGCATGGGCAGCTTCTATGTGTGGCACACGGCAAATCAGGGAGGGAACAGGCAGCACAGCAGCAGATGGGAAACAGGAGAGGAGATCAGGCAGGGAGCACAGGGCAGGAAGCAGAAAGCAGAGGAAATTGGGCTGGCAGCGCAGAGAGGGAGAAAAAAATAGATCAACAAATTGGGTAGAGAAAGGGGATCAGAGTGACACATGAGGAGCTAATCTGTGGCACACCTGCCAAAAAGGTTGGCTCCCATTATTCTAACAGGTAGAAGGAATTAAGGGCTTGTACAGAAATTGTTCTACAGGTAAAACCTTACATACTTTTAAAGCATGATGACAAAATTTAGGCTAAATTCTTCGTTTTGTTGTAGTTACTGATTTGCAAATGAAGCCAAACTATGTTCTTGCACAGGGGTGTCCAACCCTTTTGAATGTGGGGCCAGATCATGAACTTTTTATCACCCAGTGGGCTGGCAAGCCACATTCAAAGACCTCACAGGAAGCGGTGTCACATCAGGAAGTTATGTCATGTAACCTTTGACACAAATGAAGTTGCAGGAAGTGACAATGAAACGGGTCTAACCAGTTCAAAACTCTCCCTCTATAGCAGGCTTGTCCAACATACGGTCTGCGGGCCGCCATGCGGCCTGCCAAGCCATTTGCTGTGGCCCGTGGTGCTGCGACGGGAAATGAAAGTAAATACTGTTTACTTTCGTTCCCACCCCTTGTCCCTCCCCCAGCCCCTCAGCAGCTTCCTAATGGCTGCTGAAGGGCTGGGGAAGGGACAAGGTTCCCACACGCACCGCATCAGCTTGATGTTGACGACGCGGGAAGCGTGGGAAGAGGAGTAGCCATGTGCCGCTCAGGACAGGATGAGCGCAGCCGGAGCAGCAGGGGCTCAGCTCCACTTTACCCCTACCTGCGCTGGTCAGTCCCGAGTGGCACACAGCTCCGCCGCTGCCTCTGCTGGCTGGTGCCGAACCGGGTGGGTCTGTCCCATCCGAAGCAGCATGCAGCTGAAGCCGGATTCCCACACGCTGCTGGGAGGAGCCCAGCTGGGTCTGCACCGGCCAGCAGATTGGTATAACATGACAAGCCTATGGCTGGGGAGGGGTCAGGCTCCCTAGATGAGATCTGATGTAGGCTATGGCACAGAGACTCACTCTGGAACAACGTGCTAATAAACTTGTGTCTATACCTGCCAGGAACCCAAGAAGCAGGTGGTTGATACCTGGTAAGCTCATGTGAATAAAGACTGCTTATTGCTTTCTATGTGGCCTTCAAAATGTTGTTATCCTACTAAACTATGCCATACTTTGTAAGAGTCTCTGTATGAGAAAGCAGAATCATAGCCACTGAACTAAATTCATGCCCCGTGGGAATAATCACAATTCAGCAAAATGGGTGGGAAGGAAAAGCCGGAGTTCTAAGTGTGCACCCTAAAAGAGGCCATGAGAGAGTCAGGAGCACAACCTTAGAACCAGGACAGCTATCTGGTGACGGCATTCCAGGAGGCATGATGGGAATCCTCTACTCTCATGAGATTTAGGAAAGCAAGAGGACATGAGAGCAACATGGAGGCAGAGACAGTGCAGGGCCTGGAGCCATGTTAATAAGTGAGGACAACTATGTTCCCACTCTGGTCAGTGACTAATTGTGGGTACATCTTCACTAGCTTCAAGCCACTCAAATCTGCTGCCAAAAAATAAGCCCCTCCTACCCACTTACACTTTACCTGCTCTGAACTGGAAATGAGGCAGTAAGGGCCCTTCTAGGGTGGTCCAAGGACAGTAGAAGCGGATCAGGATACTGAGCTAGATGGACCATTGGGCTGACCAAGCATGGCACAGGTGGATGCGGATCTCACAGGAGCAGCACATGGCTCTGCTGCTGCTTCTGCTGGCCGGTGCCGTTCTGGCCGGGCTCCTCCTGTCCCCAGCAGCATGTGGGAATGCGGCTTCAGCTGCATGCTGCTCTGGATGGGACAGACCCGCCTGGGTTGACACCAGCCAGCAGAGGCGGCGGCGGAGCCATGTGCTGCTCGGGACTGACCGGCACAGGTAGGGGGAAAGTGCAGCTGAGCCCCTGCTGCTCCGGCTGCACTCATCCTGTCCCGAAAGGCACATGGCTACTACTCCTCTTCCCACACGCACCACGTCGGCAACATCAAGCCGACACGGTGCATGTGGGAACCTTGTCCCTTCCTCAGCCCTTCAACCGCCATTAGGAAGCTGCTGAGGGGCTGGGGGAGGGACAAGGGGTGGGAACGAAAGTAAATAGTGTTTATTTTCGTTTCCCATCGCAGCACTGTGGGCCGCAGAAAATGGCTTGGCAGGACGCATGGCGGCCCGTGGGCCGTATTTTGGACAAGCCTGTTCTTGCATATAACCTGCCCCTGAACCTAATAAGCACCCTGTTTTCGAAAAGGTAGCATGAAGAAACAATAGAGCTTACCCTGGTTAAGTATCTAAGCAACAGCAACTAGACAGCCAACCCCACAAGCCATCCCAATGTGGCACTCTGGGTCTGGGGCTGTAGACTGATTCAGCACACTAGATCTGGGCCATATACCAGGTCTGATCATACACAGGAGGGCTGGGGCCATGACCTGGGTTCAATTTGGTGGGCAGGATTGGTGCCATGTACCAGGCCAATCTGGAATGCTACATCTGTGCCAGGTCAGGGACATGCTAGATCTGACTGAGGACTGATGCCACACACCAGCTTGATCCAGCCCATGGGGTCGTGTCATCCGGGGGGAGCATCCTTGTTGCTCCCAACAAGTTCAGAAATTTGGTGGCAGGAGAGCAGTGGCAACGTTAATTTGCTGCTGCTCCTCTGCCACCCAGAGCTCATCCCTTTTCTAAATTATGCAAAGAAAGAACCAAAAACATCTTTCATGACCTTTACATACGTAGTAGAAAAGTTTACTGAAAATAGAGTAGTAGCTTATGAAAAGGAAAAATTGATCTCCCCGATAAGATGCATTTTTATTATTATTAAAATGAATTGTAAGGCTATATAAGAGATGACAAGATTGAGACACGCTTACTAGATAGAAACCTGAAATTTAAATGCAAATGTACATCATCCAGACATACCCAATAGTGGGACAGCCTGTGTTGGATAAGGAATGCCATTTAGAACTAGAGCTTTCAGAGTAGCACAAATGCTATTTTTTTCCTACACTCTGAATACCAAACCATCAAGACAGAATACCAAGAGAGAGGTTAAAAAAATACTTTTTCCTTGTTTTTTTATTATATGCTTCATTATCTCAGGTTTGAAAATAAGATGCATTAAAAAATGTAAGGAAAAGAGAATGAAATACTCATCCTTCCTTTTAATATAAAACCTACAGCTGATGAGGGACATAGCCCACTGGAACAAACTTAAAATCCCATTTCAATATGGTAGCAAAAGTGCTATCGTTTTGGGTCAAGAAGATGCACTGACTCACAATGGAGAGACGTGCACATCCTTCCCGAGGAACCAGACTATAAAAATTCTTTCTTTCTTCTAATCAGGAGTCCCAGGGTTCCAGTAAGCACCACTGGAGCAACTAATCATGGAAAGACAGCGCCCAGAATCAAACAAATAGGTAAGCTGTCAGGTATGCACAGGGTGTGTTAGCAGAACATACACAAAAGTGCCTAAAAAACACCTGACAACAGAGACAGCCGACCATCAGTCATAAGATATTGCAGGTGCTGACAGGACATCCAATTCCTCTAACTTAGCATACACACAACTTCATGAAGGTATGAGAACTGTTGTTTATATAGCCCCTCTAGTGAAAGGGTGGGAAGATAAATGCAACAGCATAACTAAGGGAGGTGCAATTAAGGCACTGACTTGAAGGGGGGTAGCGTGCAATGATAGCACCCACCATGCTGCTGGCTAGGCCACTGTTGCTGCCACCAGCTATGGCTGCATCCCAATGCTCCACTGCCACCCAGGGCGAAGAACTGCCAGTTACAGATCTGGATAAATATTCCTCTTTCCCAATCCTGTTGATGGCTGATTTGTTAGGAAACATTATCCCGTTCTTCTTAAGCAACTTGTGCATGGGTATTCCAATCTTGGCATTTACTTCACCAGTTACAGGAAAAAAAGAGAAGTGTATGTCAGTGGGATCTGGGGCTACTAACACTACTTCTATGCCTGCTATATGCACTATTCCTAGAACAAAATAACAGTGCCTTTATGCATAATCTGAACCTTTTTCTTGGTTGTACTGGTATATGAAAAGAGTGAGTTAGTTAGCCACATCAGCCTGAAGTTAGGCGGAAGACAGGGCAGAATGGTACCTCATAGGCTAACATGTTCAGAGAGGCATGAACTTTCATAGGCTGCTTTGTCAGATGCTATGAAAGCTATTCCATTCATAGCACCTGAAGAAATAGGCTGCAGCCTAAATAACTCATGCCTCTCTGAATGAGTGAGTCTATGAAGGTACTACTCTGCCCTGCCTTCTGTTTTGTGAAAGATACTTATTTACACCCCGTATTACCCAGGGGACAGTCAGACGAATGTGGGCAAAATTCTATCTTAGTATCTGAAATTCTCCCATTAAATGCAAATGATTCAAAGCACATATATCAAAAGACAAGTTTTATTAAGTGTATGCAAACAATTCACTATGTGGGCATGATTTTGAAGGACCTAAATACTCATAGATCTCATTAACTTAAATTGGAGTACTGGGTGCTGAGCACCTTGAAAATCCTACACAAATTGCACTGAAGGATCCCTTGTCAAAATATTAAGAACATTAATGTCATTTTATTTTCATACTCATATTTAGCATCAGAGTTGACTTATATCAAGCACAAATTCAATTTTTGCTTGACTTTATATGGATCGCATTACATATTATGTATAGATGTCAATTTAGAAAGTATCTGAATCAATAAGCTGTAGAAAAATATTACCCACATCCTTGGAGAGAGGATCTTGAGAAATCTTACCTTCAGAGTGGTGAAGGAACCAGCATTACATCCTTATTTTAATGACACTGAAACCTATATTTAGCCACTTGCTAGTATTAGCTTGCATGAACTTTTTAAAAAACTTCATTTCTTTTCATTTCAAAAAATGCCTTTTCTGATTATATCATCTCTTATATTCAAACTGTACATCACCTCCATTCACAACACTGCAGATCTGAGGTGTAACTAATGTAAACTTCAACCATCCTCTTTCAAAACTATTTTCTTTCTCTTAGTTTTGTCACAACCCAAGGGTGTGATTTTGTTTGTGTGTGCTTCAGCACTGCTAAATTATTTCCCGCCACTAGAAGCTTTCTTTGCAGGGTGCATTTCTTAGTTGCAAAAGGAGAAATGCAGGGTGCAAAGGCGTTCCCGCCATTCGCATGCAAATTTGTGTCCCACTATTGGCCAGTTCTAAATTATTCCCACGTGGCGGCTAGCGATTGGCTTGCTAGCTGTATAAGAGGCTTGAGCGGTTTCTGCCCAAGTTGGAGGACTCCACAACCATCTGGAGGAGGAGAACTTCACGTCTCGTGAAGATCTCTAAGCGCTGCAGAGCCTATTGGACCCAGCGTATACCTTGAGAAGGCTATAGGGGTCTGATCAACCTCTGGCCTCTCCCCGTCGCTGAGCACAATCCTTCGACGAACCCCTTTTCCCTGAGCGCAAGTTCCACGGAGCCTAGCAAACTTCATGTGAGTGTATCCAGAGTTCTCTGCTTCGAGTTATTTTCTTCGGTTGACGCGACGGGCTCGCGTGTTTAGAGCTTTCAACCGGACTGGGCTAGAGGTTCGCGTGGAAGGAACTCTTGTCCGCCTCTCTTCTTTTCTGTCTGTAACCGCAACTCAAGCAAGTTTTCCTGCCTGCACCGCGACCATCTTCGGTGTAAGTAAAATAATCTTTAATCAACCGCTAAGCGTCTGTGCCTAATTCTAGCCCGCCGGCCTGCATTCCCCGACCCGCGTGTCAGGGCTGCTGGCCACAGCCCACCACGCGCCCCCGAGAACCTGGGACCGCTCCCCACCCGCACAAGTTTAATTTACTTGTATAGTCATTCCACATTTATGGCTTTTACTCCCTTCAAACTGCACACATGATGAGTGCTACTCCTTTTATTATAAAAGAATTATCCTTAAATAATTAAGGATAATTAAATAATTAAACTCTCTTAAATTCACCTAAAATGTCCCTTATATCTTCACTCAAGACTCAATTCAGCAAAGCACTTAAACTATGTTTAACTTAGAGTTTGTGAGTAGTTCTAAAGACTTAGTGAAACTATTCATGTGTACAAATTTCAACACATGCTTAAATGCTGAAAATGAATTTCAGATTACATGGAAATATAATTCAAAACCTTCTGTTTTGGTGAAAAAATAATTTAGGTCTTTAAGATAAAATATTTGGTTTCAGACTTTGACTTAAAATCTAAGCCTTTTAACATAAAAAATTCAACATAAGTGAAAATGTTTTATTTTCCAGTGAAATTGCTTTTGTACCTATGTGTGTAGGAAATCTCTTCTTGACCAGCTATCTTAGAGGCCTGACCAATTACATTCATCTCAGTTTCCTACACTAATCTGTCTAAATAACTGCAATTTTAATAGCGATTTAAATAGGCATATTTTCATTACTCATGGAACTAAACCAGATAACTGCACCTCACAAAAGACATCAAACCCATACCATGACTGTCTTTATACTGTCCAAATCTAGAGTTTTATATGGTCACAGAAATAACTGAAAGACAGAAGCTGTAGACAGCTAACATTTCAAGTATCTTCTCAGCAGTGGAATTGTGTATGCTTAGTGGCAGATACTTGAGAACTCAGCCACTTTTTAGATCATTGTCTGTTCTGGGAGGTCTACAATCTCTGGTGCCCTAAATCTAACTCTGTAACTATAACGAAACATTTTTTTAAAAATGATCTATAATTGACCTAATTGGTTTGTGGAAATTTTTCTTCTTGTAGCTGTGCAGAAACAACAAGGGTGATAAACTGACAAGTTGCTTCCTTGTTGTTTTTGTACAGCTACAAGAAGAAAAATTTCCACAAACCAATTAGGTCAATTATAGATCATTTAAAAAAATGTTTTGTTATAGTTACAGAGTTAGATTTAAGGCTATAGTGTTTATCTGGTTCTCCCCTACATTGACTTTCTGGAACTTAGGTCTGAAAATCTCAAGTCCTCTAAGTCAGGAGAACCTCAGCTTTCCCATTGACTGGGTTTGTCTGTTTCTAGGCCACTAACTTTCCAGTACCCCCAATGGCTGGGTCCTTGTGTACACATTTGGCTCAATGGTCCTGGTATCCTGCTGCCTGGGTCTTACAGCAAGAGACAGATTCACCCTTATGAACAGTCTTGCTCCTTCCACCAACTGTTTTTTCCAGTCCCTTGAATCCCAGTTTCCCATGCCAGTCTATGCCTCACTTAGATCCTTTATTTTAGAAGTGCACTGCTGCATGCTCGTCAACTTGATCCTAGCTCTGTTGCACTAGTTCTCTCCTCTGCTTAGCACCCCATGCCTCTGCACTCAGAGGATTCCTACCTCTCTGTGAATCCTCTTTCCAGCTTACACAATCACACACAGAGCAGAGGGAAAAGATAAGCAGGGGAGCTTGAAGAGCACAACCTAATATAAGAAGTAGCACTTGAAAAACTGCACTCGAGGAAGTCTGAGCAGAGCACAAGCGGTTCCCCCCCCCCCCCCGATTTTAATAGTCCCTCTGAATGAGTTTGTAAGTTAATTTTTAAGACTACTGGTCCTAAGTGAAATATTTTCTCAACACATCAACAGCATGCCATCTCCAATCTCTTCTTTTGCCAACATCTCAGATCCCTATGAACGATGGGGTCAATCAATAAAAATTGTTCTTGTAATCACAACAATTACGAAAAAGGAAAAATAATGACCACAACTGCTGAAGCTACATAGAAATATTATTCAACCAAGCACACCTCCTTACAGGGTTCTAATCCTATGAGGAGACAAGCACCTCCTGACTGATGTAAGTAGCCTCAACAATTTGTGGCATCAAGTCCATAGAGGTTTGGGTAAAAATGTCAGGGTAAGGGTCATTATAACGTTGTTGGAAGTAATCCCTGCCCTTCTTGAACTTCTTGCTGGGTGTACATGATCCCAGCTGCACAATAAGATACAAACGCCACAGACTCATATACTACTTACACCTCAGGGAATTATGCACAGAAAAAATTAAAATTATGTGCAGAAAATTCAAAACCTTCCTTAGAAATAAATGCAGGTACTTGTGTGTGTGGAGGGGTGAGGAGGTGGTTGGGGGGGTGTCAGGTGTGTGTGGGGGGATTAGTGAAGGTATTGGGCAGTGTGGGGTTTATTGGGAGGTTGTGAAGGGGTATAGGGAGTATGGGGGTGTGGTTTGTGGGGGGGTGGGTATGGGAGTGTATGGGGTTTATGGGGGAGGGTGTGGGATTTGTGGGTGGGTGTGGGCTCCCCTGCCACACACCCCCTCACACGCCCCCCTCGTGCACAGCCCCCTAATACAGCACCCGCCCCCCAGCACAGTCCCTACCGCCGGCAGGCCCTAGTGGTACTCTTGGCCACAGCAGGCAGAGTCCCTAGCAGCGTGTGGCTCCAGCAAATCCTGGGGGCTACACGTAGCGGCATGGAGCTGGGCCAGTTCAGCCTGCTGGGGGGCACATTCAGACCAGACTGGGCTGGCTCTGTGCCAACATGTGGGGCTCACAGTACTGCAGGCAGGAACCACGTGCAGCCCCAAGCATTCAGCTACAGCTGCATACCACAGGGGGCTCTGCCTGCCTTGGCCAGGAGCACCCCAAGGGCCTGTCACCAGCTGCTGCTGCCAGCAGTGGGGGCTGTGCACCATGGGGGGCATGTGGCAGGGTGGCCCACACCCACCCACAAATCACACACACACACACACACACACACACCCATGGCCACCCCATCTCCTGCAGGCAGGAGGTCCCCTTCCCACTCACCAGCTACATCCCTGGGAATTATGAGCTATGATGTGATTATGCGCAGCCATATGTTCAACGCGCAAAATTACGCAGGCGCATAATTGAGTGATTCCCTGGAATGTAGCTACTGCAACCCTCTACAAGAGGAAAAGGAACTTTTCATTTTTGGACAGTTGCCAAATGAAAGAAAAGTCTGTACAAAAACCACAAATTGTGTGTGTGTGTGGTATGTGCAGGTGTGTGTAAGTGAAACTCATTACTTTTAGAATGACTTTGTTCTTGAATAGATCATACATAGACTTATAAACACAAGGCCACCTTGATCAGTTAACCCCTTGAGCATTTAAGGCACATTGTGGAGTTACAAAATTTTACATAGCACCTACACATGTCCTGCACGAAAATGCTATAGCAGTCTGAGACAGACAGCTTGCTACCTTCATCATTTGTTTGATCATGCTCTGAACACCCAAGGGGTAGTGAAAGGATTAAGAATTCCCACAACAACAACAAAGAAATATAAAATGATACTGATTTTTTTTAATTCAGCCACGCATATCATCTACAAGCAGACAGACAATATGTAAAATCGGATCTGGTAATGAATTCTCTGCAAGTTCTTACTTACTCCTTACTCAGACATACTTTCATTGAAGTCAAGTCCAAGTGAAAGCAAATTAAGGGCTTCCAGGCTTAGCTTTCTTAACTTTCTGATACTGTTAGCTTTGTGCTGGCTACATTCTCATTAAAACCCTTTTAAGAGGATAATGCATTTTAAAAATATCAGCATCACGGTTTCTCTCTCTCTCTTTTTAAGTAAACGGGAAACTTGTTAACTTAGAAGGGAGCCTGATCTCAAAAAGACTGAAAAGAAATCAGTAACATTCCCAAAGAGGCAAAAATGTAAACAAACCTCTGTAATTCTAGACCTGGGAGAATACATTCTTCTGTTTTACAATGAGAGAGCTGAAGGACAAATGCCAAGAAAATGAAATAGGAGCCTGTGCCTTTAAACACAACCACGTTACAGCGTGTGTATTTGTTTAACACACAGACAGAAGACCTTATTCTTTACCAATACTTTTCTCAGCTGTTGGCTTCTACTGAATAAATGCTGGATTTTCTGAAAACCTTGCACAGAATCAGTAGTATTTTCTACTCACCCTCTGCCTTCCTCAGTGCTCATAGCAATAAGGAACTTTATTGCTGAGCCTAGTGATTTCTGTTCTTTTTTCTCTTTTTTCTTAGGCACAAGTTAATTACCAAGTAAGACTATGAAAATAAAAGAAATGAGACCCATTCTACCCATTAGTATATCTGAATCCTATCATGTGAGTTGCCAATTGGTTTTCTAATCCTCACACTCAATATCTGCTGTTAATTTGCTCGCTATTTCAAGAACTTGAAGACTGTCAGCAAAATCCATGATGCATTACAAAACTTATAATTGGAAAAAAAAAATCTGATGCTTTTCTGACAGGGTAAACACATAGTATGAAAGCACTGATCAGAATAAGGAAGCTGTAATAACCTTATCGCTATTCGTATTAAAGCATAATTGTAAAGGCAGCAGTGAAAGCAACTTGTTCAGTTTAAATTCCTATTACAGAAATATGCACAAAATCATGCCAAGTGAGAGAGCGAACCAAGTAATTTTATACCACAAAAAGAAAGAAAAAAGAAAAAAATCTTTTTTTTAAAGATGACTGAAGTATGTGGCAGTGTTTTCCAACTCTCTTGGACTTTTTAAGGTCACATTATCTATGCCAATTAAAATTTTGCTTCTGAAAAGGAGGTAAGGCACTTCCTCCAGAGTTACTAAAAAAAGCAAATGAAAGCCTTGCCTCCTCAGAGGTGAGCTATACTAAGCTGTTTGTTCCTGACCTCTGGATCACCCTATAGATCAAATTCCCGGACCTAGGAAAAACCCACCAGCATTCATTAAAAGCAACTGGGAGGCCAGCTTTGTGTTTCTGTTCTTGAGACCTGAACAAGCTAAAACTTGACAAAGGTGCAGGATATTGCTGAACAATACCGCTGTTCCTGTTGGGGGGGGGGACGAGAGAGCAGAGGATTTTCCCAGCTCTGACAAGGGTGGGTTGATTTTAATCTCAATAATTTAAATCACCAATTTTAATCATGATTTAAAATCAGCAAACAAGAAATCTTGATTTAAATAATCCATTTTAATCTTGTGTTGCATTTGTATTTTTTAGTTATTTTTCCTAAAGAAAGATTGATTCTAATTGGTTAAAACATGATGGATTTTCAGCTAAAACTTTATGTTACATTTGGCACTTCCTGATATATCTAACCAGTTACCATATGTACCCACATAATAGGGTAGGCTCTCAACATTTTGAAAAATAAATTATCTGCTTTGGTGTAATGGTGGCACCAAAAATCCTAAAGAAATAGATTCAAAAGATGTTTCTCTGAAAAGATGTACTTTGTTGAAGAACAGAACTCATCAACATCAGAAACCCACACTACACCATACATTAGCTCTGCCTCACGTTCAGTCTTGACTGTAAGATTTTACAAGATGGGGAAGTACCGATCCATGCTTTAATACAAAATTCCAACTATTGTATAGTACTGATACTTCCTCATTGTGCTTTAGGGTGTACCTAATCCCTGCACCCTAGTTTTTCATGGCAAAATTTTGGAAATAAAAATGTGGCTATTATGTGAACAAATACGTATATTTATTCAGCTGTTTAATTTTTATTCATTTATTTTATGTTATTAAATGTTAAATGCTGCATTTCTTTTTTATTACTGAATGGTTATATTTTACTTATGATCTGTTTAAAGCTGCTTTAAATAGATATTGGAACTCAATTTAAAAAAATAAACCACAAAAAGCAAACTGTTTTAATGGTTCATTTAACAACCTTAAGTGGAAAAGAAGTAAGTTTATCAAAGCACTTTTTACATTCAAAACTTACCAATTTATTAAACAAATGAAGTACTCTCTGCAGTTAATGAAATGGACCAATTATCCGACAGACATTTTGGCTAAGTACAGACAGTCCAAAAGCCTGAAGCTGAATCGATTCAGCCTTTGCAGATTAGTCTAAACTGCAGAGATTAAACTGACTAACAAGTAAACAGACATTTACTTTTTGCAACCATATGCCAGGGGACACTACAGCACGGCTCTCTGCCACATAGCCAGCATGGGCTGTGTGTTCGCTTTCTCTGCCTGCTGCCCTTGAAAGTCTCTGGGATTTGCAGTCCACAATCACAACAGCAGGACTCTGCAAGGTTGCTCATCAATTCCTCTTCCTGCATCCAGGTGCCTCTGGGATTTGTAGCCCACAGTCACAGCCAGAAGTAAGATAGTATGGCAGGGCAGCTCTGTACTCAGGGCAAAGGGGGTTTAACCCCCATCCCTGGCCCCAGGCCTCGGCTGGAGTTTGCGTGGCAGGGGCAGTCCCTGCCTCCCCCCAACCCTTCTCTGTTGGAGCAGACAGCCCAGCCCAGCCCAGCCCAGCCCAGGGTTGGAAGGCATGCTGGGATGCTGGGGGACTGTGATTTAACTTAAATCAAGAAGGGGTCTGGGACAGAAGTTTCATAAACTAGTTTGACCCAAAGCAGTTACATCTGATACTACATTCAACCACGTTTATCTTAAACCAGTTTCAGCCATTTTGAAACTGGTTTATGTGCACTGAGCTTCTGTTCTGTTACAGCTGTAACCACTTTCTGATGATGATAAACTGGTTTATGTGCAACTTTTGTCCTTATCCTTTAGAACCAGAAGATCTCATCCTCTTGTGCCTCATTTTTATTCATTAATTAGAGGAAAGAAACAAGCTTTCCTTGATTCCCTATCTGTTTCTCAACTCTGAATATCCAACATTCACTATTTAAATGAACTAGGTGAATAAACTAATATGAAAAAAAATATTCTCTTTGCACAAACAAAGCAAGAGTACTACTGTGAAAAGCTGTTGTAGGACTTCAGGAAACTCTGGTTCCAGAGGCTTAGCCAGTAACTTCCACCAATTCAGTAGTGTAACTTTAAAATTTCTCTGAAGAAAATATGAACTGCGGAAATATGAATTTAATTTCATTTAAATGATTTCAAGAGATTACAGTAAATTATAGCATAATGAAGTCAGACATAATTTCAAATAAAATTTAAATTAATTTAAAGATAAGAACTTAATTTAAATAAAAATAACATTTAAAAATCTGAGGGTTGTTTGTTTTTTTAAATCCACTCTGACACAGATACTAGAGATCCATAAAAATCAAATTCTCACTTCCCATGCTTTACTAAACACATCAGTATCTGTAGGTTCTGATTATGAAAACTTAAAAAAAAAGTTTTAATAAAAAGAGTGTAGCCCAGGTATACATGGGTTTGTACTTCCCTCTCCACTTGAGGGAATTATTGGCAGGGCAGTGTGCTGTAGAGGGACACAACAGCCCAGCCGCCACCTCTGTCCCCTATAGAGTCAGGTCCAGTCAATCAATTACTTAACTATATACATATTTATTATACAAGAAAACCATTAAAGGGTAAGGACATAAATTTGTACATTTATATATATAATCTACAAAACAATAAACCCTATTTTATATATATATTTCTTTCCCCCCCCCCCAACTCCTTTTCTATAGTGGTACCTTGGGAGTGGGGCCCCTGCCCTGGAGGGCACCCAGGTAGTGCCTTACAGTTTATGTGAATTATTTGAAGTAATGGTTTGTATATGAATAGAGTTATAAGGATGCCCAATCAATATCCTTTGGTCTGGTTTGTTCTATTGTTCATCTGTATTTTAAATGATAACTGGGTGTGTGTATATCTGGTTGTGTGTATATCTGTAAGGCCCAGTCCACAAATATAATCAGCAGTCCTTAGACTACCTGGGTGCCCTCCAGGGCAGGGGCCCCCACTCCCAAGGTACCACTATAGGAAAGGAGGTGGGGGGAAGGATAAAGGAGCGGAAGACCCCAAAGACTCCTATGGTCCTCCACTATCACCCAGGAACAGCCCACGTGGTGCCCCTTTGCAACCCTCGGGGGGGTCCCTCCCCTGTGGGTACACTCTCTCCAGGGTAACTTACTACTCCACAGTCCCGGAGGGTTGCCTTTTGTTCTCCAAGTCAAGCTCTGTTCCCTGCCAGGTTTTCCTGCTGCCTGACTCTGCTGCTGCTATCCTGGCTTAGAGCCACAGGCACAGCTGTGTGTAGTGGGCACTTCGCCTTGTGCTAGGGGTTGGAGGCCTGGACAGCCTTGTGCAGCCCCGGGGCTTGGTCTGTTCCCAGACCCTCTGGCCAGCGTCGTCAGCACTGAACGTCATCTGCGCTGCTACCCCATGTCATCAGCTGTAGACCTGAGCCACCTCAAGCAGCTCCCAGGGTCTCTCACCCTCTGTACAGCGCCTCCTGCACCGAGCTCCCAGCCTCGTTCTGGGGGCTGAGGACCTGAGCCACCCCAGGGGCTCCAAAGATCCTGCTCCATGCACTGGCCTGCGCACCGTGTCTCTGGCCACACACCAGAGGTTGCAGACCCAAGCCACCTCATGCAGCTCCCAGGGTCTGGACACTGTGCACCGTGCTGTGCACCAAGAGCCTAACTGTTGGAGCCATGCCACGCTCCCTGCTGATAGAAGTCTTCAGGAGCTCTTCCTGGGCTACTGCTTTGCCCTGCTGAGCAGCTCTCCTCAGCTCTTCTAAGTCCCGCTCTTCTCTCTTCTCTGTCCCTGATGCATCTGCCCCTTGTGCTGGGCACGCAGTTCCTTTTATACGCTCCACGGCTCCACCCCTGAAGTCTTCCAGACCTGACAGTTTGCAGTCTTCAATCAGGTCCAGGGGAGCTCTTCTCCCCCTCTCCTCAGGAAAGGGGTGTGATATTATTTCTCTTGCTGCCTCCTGATTGGTGGATGAGCTCCACCAATCAAAACAGCAGGATCTCTAGCCTGGGACTCAACCCAAGCTCTGAAAAGTGAGCCTGCTACAAGAGTTTGACGAGCTATCTATTTAAAAGAATTCTTTGTACTGGGTAAGTATTAAGGGTCCCAAACTTCTACTCTTGAAACAGAAGTTTATACTGAAGTCAATAAGACTTTGGCCTGCACAAGTCTTATACCTACTGGTATATTCCTGTATATCAGCAGGTATTTCACTACCAAATGACTCAGCTCCATAAGACAGGAACAAGAGGATGTTTCTGGGGATGTATCTACAGCAGTGATTCTCAACCAGGGTAGTGCATCACCCTGGGCTACCTTGAGAGCCCTTCAAGGGTGCTGGAGAGTGCCAAATAATGCTAGGTGTACAAACATGATTCACAAAATAAATCCAGAGATTTAAAATCGGAGTCCACAGTATTAAAAACATTCTGATCTGCTGTGGTCTTTCTGAGTTCTTTGCAACAGATTGCTCTATTAGTTTTCTGCAGTCAAAGATGAGTAAAAAAGAAGAGTTGTTGTCTGAGTAGCGTCTTGAATCTAAAAAATTTTGAGAACAGCTAATTTACAGATTACATAGAACGTTTTCACCCATGTTCTTTCTTCAAGGAGCATCAGAGAATCTCCTCATTAGGGTGTGCACCTCTGAACATGAGATGTTCAATGAGCAAGTTATCTCCCACCCTTGTTTTTTGGGAATCTTCTACTTTTCATGGCTGTCATTCCACTTTCAACCTTGCTGCAGCTAATGCTATTTAATGCTCCCAGACCCATCAGACTAAAGTCAAATTTTCTGCACCTCAGAGACTGTTGATATGCACCACTGCACACTCCAATTGCAAATACACATGAATGCTCCTGTGTATTGCAAGTTATTTTCTACGTACAAATTCTACTAAATTGTAAGTTAGGAGGCACTACTTGAATTCTCTTAGGTCTTTAGAAAGCTTTCAGACATACCATGAGTAATAACATGTAATGAATGTGGACTGATACTCCTTTTCTGTAGCTACACAGACTTGGCAATTTACATTTTCTAAATAGATAGATGAGTTATAGCTAGTTTTCCCAGTCTGATGGCAATTACTTCTTAGAAACCTCTGACAGGCTGAAACTCTCAGAATCAGAGCTGTTATTCTTGGTTTGATCCCTCTTTTTAAATTAAAACCAGTAGCTGTATCAGCAAATGAGGAATTTTCCCTCTGGAATTACCTAACAAAATGCGTATAAATTGAACTTGCCAACTTATCTCATTTTAGGGTTGGAGTGTCTTTTGGGTTAATGACCTGCGTTCTACCTCTGATACAGAATTCTGAAAAGAAAAATCCTAATTGAGAAAAGCAGGCCATGAGTATACACAAAATCCCACAAGTTCTCTCCCTTTGGGGTGATTTGTATTTGAAGATTTATGATAGTAGATTAGGATAAGAGTAAAATGTGGGGAGAAAGAAATGTACAGGAAGAGTGAAAAGACTTTTCCCATCATGATAGCATGGCCTTCCCTTTCCAAAATTTTGAAGACTCTTCCTGCATCTGATGCACCTTTATCTCTTCTGAAGTAGCAACCCAAAATGCAGATAGTTAATTGGATTTCACGTTTTCCCATTAGTTGAGCCAAGTGCAGCAAATGAAAGCTGCCATTTTAGCATCAGGTCACCACTAAACCAAGATGACTAGACTGCTTGATTTAAAGCCAGTTGAATTTAAAATAATTGTCTCATCTCTACTTCCGCATCACCAGTTGCCCAAGTAACATTTACAAAAATCTGTCATAGTTTGACACAGATTACCGACTTCATTCAAGACAGTTTAGAGAACCCAACTAGGCTGGAGCAAAAGTTTCCTTGCTGGCAGTGTGTCCACTGTTAGCCAAGGGCTGTGCAATGGGTTAAAGAGCCAAATCATTATGAGGAAGAGTTAAGAGTTCAATGGTTGTGTTGCATGGGGAAGGTCATGGGGCCAGCTGTGCCGTTTGTAGCCTCTGGTTAGGACAATGTCTGTCCCTTGATCTGCTGTTGCTTAATACTTCATAACAAACATCTCAACTTCATGCATCTGATATGCAGAATATAAGGCCTTCTGGAAGCAGTTGGAGAGAGGGGGGATACAGGTCATCATTATGGATTTGAGAAACAAAAGTAAAAATTTATTCCGTTTCACAGTATTGGCGTTTAAATGCACACGCAGAGTATATAATTTGATTCTTTGTTTTAAAGCAACAAGTTGCAAGCCTCAAAGGAATACATTCCTCAAGACCCATATTACATATTACATCCGGTCTGGCCAGTAAAAATTATCTTTACTGAGTTTAAGTAAAACCTTCCCTACGTTAATTTGAAAGTTGCTTGCCAAACTGCAAACATGAGAGGTTGCCTGTAAATTGTAAGTTCTCTGCCTAGAGCTGATAAAGGAAGCTGCTGCTCATTGTCATAATCTGAGCAGCTAACATTACAGAAAGCTCAAAGATCTTTTAACCCTCAACCAGAAGCCTCAAAAGCATGTTACATTACCAAGGCCTTTATGTGCCCTTATCTTCTTTAATTAACTATAAGTCAATTTTTAAAAAAATGACTTTGAAATGTCTTTAAGAAATGTTCTTCACCTGAATTAAAACAATCTCTACCAATTAGTAGAGAGTGTGGGACTTAAGAGATTTTTTACCTCTACTAGGTAATATCAAGTTTATTTAACCTTCAGGCCTCTAACTTTTAAATGCATAAATAAAAAATCAGTGGCTCGTGCCAGGAAAGTTGGACATAGAGGGTGCAGACAGAAGTTACGTTTTTCATGAGACCGGCACCCTGAAAGCACTCTACAGCTATGCTGTGACACACGTGCATGGCAACAGAGCACTGTTAAAATGGCCGATTGCGCGACAAATTAACCCTCGTCAAATAAAGGATCCGATGAAGGTGCTCCACTTTAGAGCACCTTAGGGAAGTTATGTTCCCTAGGGCTAGGGGATGGGCTCATGCACAGACTGCCAGCTGGGGTTTGTGGAGTGGTTTGCAGGGTGGTTACGGGTGGTTTGTGAGGGCAGGTGGATCAGAGGCCCCCCCCACCTCATGGCCCTCCCCAGTCCCCATCCCCCACTCCAGCTCGGCTTGGGGCAAAACCCCAGCCAGCAGCTTGCTTTCCCCCCACCCCAACCCTTTCCTGCTGACAGCCCCAGAGCTGAGGCGGGGGGTAAGGGGAACAGGCCTGAGGGAGAGGGGTGGCTTTTCAGATTCAGACCGGCTCCTTGGGCTCCTGCAGGCAGGCTCAATCCCCCCACCTCATTGTCTGTTGGGTTGGGGGGGGGGAACACTTTAACTCATGGCACTTTATGTAAAGTACCATGAGTTAGAGCAGGAGGGCCTGTACATCTGTCAGTGTCCACCATTTGTCTGTACGGTTCTCCATTCCTGTTCAGGTTTTATGCACAGTGTGCAAGGGGACTTGCCAGAAGCATCACCACCGGTAGTAACTGAGCAAACATGCTACCTGTGAATAGCTAGGCAGTGTAAGCAGATAACCAGCTGGGGGTGGGAGTGAAGGGATCTTCTTAAAGCACATAAACAGCTATCATATTCTTTGATATAAGAGGAGCTTCAGCTCCTCATTTAAAATGAGTATGGCATTACCAAATTCAGTTATGTACTGACAGTAAGCTTGTTAACAGAGGGTGGAAAACATTTCACAATTATAATTGCAATGCACTTAACAACTGACATCGCCAATGTGGATCAGTTTTCTAATGCTGACACCATCAGTTTTTCTTATAGCACAAACTCAAGGCAAGTAATACCATTATCTTAAACCTAAATAACAGGAGTATATGTTGTGACAACATATGGAACAAATAAGAGTTAGATAAAAAAGGATGGATGTGTTGTATTTGAAAACCAACTTCAGAAATCTTCAATACAAAACTGAAGCAGCATTCAGTGGACAGCACAGCATCTTGCTAAGTGTGCTCAGCATATATTGGTCAATTGTAATCTCACTTATACTAGGGCAAATCACGAGCAACCTCACAGAAAACAATGTGGCTATATTTGCATAGGTCCATGCAATACAAAGCTTACTTTAAAAACACAGTAGTTTTGCTACATAGTACAACAGGGCAAGGCTCAATACATTTGCAGTGGCAGTATCTCTTTCTGTGGCTAAAGACATAAATAGAAACATAATGTTTAAAATGAGACTTACCAAGGAGCACCGTATATTCGGAATCCTTTAACTGTTACCTCTGAGTCTTGCAAGTAAATACTATTTGTTAGGAGTGACTGAACATTGTCAAAGTCCTCTGGTTTCAATTTGGACACAGAGGGAAAGCGGTAGTAATCCTGTTTAACGAGGTCTGCCATGAATTCCTTATCAAATGTCAGTTCATGATTCCCAGCAATCACTATTTTATATTCATATGGCAGGTTTCCTGAAATAACAAAAAGAACACTTAATTAGCACATTTGCTTCCCACACCAGCATAGCCAGCACAACATGTAGACAGATAACACTGACAGAGAAAAATGCCCAGGATCCATGCATATCTCCACATGGAGCAAAAATTATCAACGCTGCTCCTTTCTGAATGAAATTCTGCTAAAATGCAAAGTAATGTCAAACAAAGAAATGTCACAATTAAAGGCATGTACAGCAAAATTAAAGATAACAAACTGGCAGGCATTAAGCCAGATTCTCAGCTGCACAAACTGGAATGGCTCCACTCCCCTCAATAGCAGTATGCTGATTTACACCAGCTGACGACTTTGCATTGAGTCTAATTAGCTAATGCATAGGATTGGCACGTGAGTCTGCAGACCTGGACTCCAATCCCAACTGTGAAGTGATCTACAGCAAGACACTTCACATCACACACCTCCAGCTTGTGTAACATGGAGATAACATTAGTCTGCTTCTTAAGTATATTGTGAAATGTAATAAATGAATCTGTGTAACACGCTTACATGATACTGCATTATGCATCAGATGGTGATACACTTCTACATATATATTATTGTATAAAGCAAGAAACAGGCGTTGCATTTGTCCCTGGAAAAGTTGTGCCTGTGTTTTGACCCATGTCCTGGGACTAGCATGAATACACATCACCCTTCTAGTCAGGGTTTAGTAGCTCAGTGCACTGCTTCTTTTCAGGTTTCCAGGTTGTAGCCGTATTGGTCTAGAGACAAAAGGAATCAGAACTTGTGGTAGACGTGATATCTTTTATTAGACCACCTAGATTTTTGCAAAAAAAAATTCTTTAATTGCAGCTTTCAGGCACAAGCACACTTCTTCAGGCATAGGAGAAAATATTGTAACATTTCTCCCAGGTAGAAATGAAAGTTCATATTTCATAGAAGAGTTAAAGGTGTGGTAAAATCTCCTGTTTGGCACAGTTCAATTTTGAAATTAAATCTTCATACTCTTACATCTAAAAGCAAGTTTTACCACCTGAAACCCTGCTCCTGCCTTTGTTCGAGATAATTTGCATCATCACAGAGCCCAGAGACACCTCACCACACAAGAAATTCCTGCCCAGAAGAGCGCTCCATCCTTTTACTCTTTTGTGAAATATGAAACATCATAACCATAACAACTATGACTACATCCTGCTTGCCACCAATCAACTTTGAGGTAAACAGACTATTCCAACTTTTCTCTAAGCCAAACCTGCATAAAATGAACTGTGCCAAACAGGAGATTTTGCCATACCTTTAATTCTCCTATGAAATATGAACTTTCATGTCTACCTGGGAAAACTTTTACAATCTTTTCTCCTATGCCTGAAGAAGGGTGTTTGTGCTCAAAGATCTAGTTGGTTTAATAAAAGATATCATCTTTATCACAAGTTCTGATTCTGTTTCTTTTCAGCCATTGATTCAAAGATGCAATACCAGAATGACCATTCAGAGGCACTTTGTGATGTCCCAAAATAAACTGTTAGTGCTTCTTATCCTGTGAACTTCTTTACAATTTATACTGGAACAAATGTGTAACCTGAGTGTTTTAGGGATCTCAGAATCCTCATTAAGTAGCTTTTAGTCCTACAGCTACCCTTGCTTTATCCAGTTCAGGTACATTGCAAAGGAAATTGACTCATGATAATACTTACCCTAGACTAGGGTCTCGTCCTGTGCTAGGAGTGGCACATAGTTAGACTATATATAATCTTAACATTAAAGGATATAAGACCTAAATTGGTAAGGCAGATAAAGGGTGAGCTAAAATAAAGTCCATTATCTTTGTTTTAAAGATGGGAAACTAAGACACAGAGAGATTAAAGACCTCATCCAAAGCCTACTTAAAGTTAGTTTGGGTATTTCCATGGACTTGAATGCACTTTGGATCAGGCTAATGAAGCCATATTTGCAGAATTCAGAGGTTTTAAGTGGTTGGCATAAATATAAATCTGATGGGTGGTTACATCTTTTAAAAATATGGCCACATTTGGTGCTTTAACAAAAGCTGGTTATTTAAAGGAATCTAGCCCTGAGTTAGTGAAAAATCACACCAAACACCTATCAGAGTTGAGTTCAAATCCAATGCTTTTTCCACTAGATAATCTGTATGAATTTATACAAATGTACTGCATGCTCATTAAGGGCAAGAACACACAAAATTATTTGCTGCAGGGGAAAGGGAGTGGAGCTTCACATTATCTGCTCAGGTACAAACAGTTATTTTGCAGTGATAGCGAATTCAACTGTGCTAGTTTACCCTTTCAACAGAAGAAGGTTTAAGCTGCCGTGTTTTACCTTTTCTTTCCATGGGATAAGAACATGTGCATGGGCTGTTACTACCCCACCCAAAACAAATTGTTCCATAAACTTAGCAAGAGAATGATTTCACAAGGGTAAAGGGTGTTTGACAAATACCATGGATTCGCTAAATCTCAATAGATATTTGCCTTTTCTTATTATTCTTAGTTATTTATAACAAAAATGTGAAGAACTGAACTACTGTTGTTGGTGTTTCGGTGAAGTCACTAAGGCTCAACTTCCCTCAAAAGGTATTTAGCTAGGTGACTGTTAGGTACAGATCATGGAGATTAAAAAGGTGTCCGAGAAGCCAAAGTCTGCAGTTCCTGCATACCTTAGAACTCTCACTAAAGAAATGCACAGTTGGGCTTTATATATTCATGCCCATACAAAATTCCCCATCCTATTTTTAGTTTGATTTGTAAATATAATTAAATGTTTAAAAAGCACAAATGTAAAACAATTGGGAAATAAATGTTTGTGATAACAAGCCCAACTTTACTCCCTTGAGGCTAATGGGGAAATAGTCAGAATTCTCTCCCTTTCAATATTTATGTAATGGTAATGGAGTTTCGGCAGCATTTTAATGCAAACATTTCCTGATCAAAATTAGTTAATACTGCACAGAAAATAAAATGCTATACAACCCCCCCAAAATGCCAGACATCTTCAGAGGTTCTAATGTCTGAACAAAATGCAGATCATACATATTAATAACCCTCCATGGTATGGCATTAAACTAAAAGCTGAGGGAGATGCTAGTGGGCATTTGTCACTCCTCTGCAGCTTATGTCCCACACTTCATTCCCCCCTCCCACTTCTTCTTCCCCATCTCTGCCACATGCTGCTCTGCAATTCATTTTACTTAAAAACTAGAAATGACAGGTACCTACAATTCCTGCTCTCTGTGACTCTTGGGCACACAGCAAAATTGCTATTTTCTTCTCTCTCAGGAAACATAAAAGATCCCACTGGCTTGAAATGTGATATACTTGTCATAACTATCAATTCCAAAAAACAAGCTAGAGTTGATGAAAGTTGGAGGGACAAGTTAAAATCAGGATTCTGTCAAGTTATCAACATATGCCAGTTTCAGTGGAGAAAACTTGTAGCCACAATGGATAAATGATCAAGTCTTCAATTTCACACACTGATTTTAACAGGGTACTTCAAAATTAACATATATTACCAAGATCTTGCCAAATTAAACCTGGAAATTTTACTTGCAGGCAATTATTTTTAAGCCAAAACTGGATGGTTCACATTGGAATCACATAGAAATCAGCAGAGATAAACCTCAAACTGATCAAAGACTATGAACGGTAATGAACACTTACTATATGTGCCTGATATAGCCAAGAGAAATTAACAAGTAGTCAATGAACAGTTGCTTAAGCAACATGAAGGCAGAGCAAGTTAGTTTGCAGGTTGCAACTGTTCTGTGATGGGCTCATGGCCACTACAAAGGCATGCCAACAATAGCTCCTGCCATACATCCTTTATGCCATTGCTGCTGCCATACGTCCTTTATGAAGGATAAAAGTATCAAAAAGGAGACTACAAATTCAGAATCATGTGACAGCAAGGGCCCTGAAACCATCAACATCTGCCAACGAAGCAAGCATACTGTAAGTACTTTGTGTGGGGTGAGTGTGCCCACAGTGTGCTAACTTGAACAGTAATTAATTATGGGCATGCCTCTATTCGTTTTCAGTCCTTGAGTATTCATTTTTTCTTACAGATCACAATTATTGTGCTTTATTCAACTTTAATAATTCATAGGTCTGTACCTTCTGTAAATACTTAAGTACTTTCACTATTTTGCAGAGGACTGGCAGGATGATCTGACCTCATTTCACATTCTCCTGGGTTTAGATTCTGCCATTTTAATCCCTTTACTGTAGCTGAAAGTCACCGAAGGGGCCTTGGGGGATGGGGACAGGGAGACTGTTGCTCTTAACCCCCCACACTCGCTCTCCCCCTGCAAACACAAACACTAAAAAAACTAAGTATCTAAAGACAACACAGGCTCATTATAAGCAAAGTATAAAGGGTAGGTTTCTTCTATTGCTTTCCTCTTCCCCCACATAGTACTAATCACGGTAATAAATTGCATCCAATCAGATCAGGGTATTGGCACAGCATACAGTATTCAGGTTCTCTCAACCCATTCCTGCCCTCCCCACCCCCCAAAAAAAAAAATAAATAAAGAGCCCTGATAGTGCAGAACATTCAATCTCTGTGACACAATTTATGAAATATTCTGGCATGTTTTCTTTTGGCAGTGGTGCCCTTTGTCTATAATCTGCTGACCTTTTATGTTTTACATGGAAGCATAAGCACAGCCACACACAAATCTCCTACTCAATGCTATTTTAGCTTTCCTCTTGACTAGATTAATCCTCAAGTCACTTGGTAGCAAACAGGGTACAAAAAGATGTAGAACAGTACAAGCTTTGATGGGCATTTCCCCATTTTTATGCCATACTGCCTAAACCACTGCATTTATCCTAAAATAACAGCAATGTTATTTATTCCAAATTATTCCATGAAACTGCTGGATCCATCCCCAAGCCTGTGAAAATGCTTGATGAGTTGTTAGGGTGACCATTTCAAAGATGACAATCCTCTGACAGGAAGGTCTCATTTTCAATCATTTAACTGCTTTCCAGATGAGGCTACAGGCCCATACATCCAGTTGCTGGAATATACGGTATATATGAAAACCACTCTTGGAAATAAGGATCAAAAGAAAGTATGGCCCATTGGAGCAACAAATGATGAATATAGGAAGTTCAGCACTGATGCTTAAATATCTCCATCCTTCATAACTAAAAAGCCTATTTAGTATGTAAAAAATATAGCCCTTGAGCCATCAATGCTACCGAATGTAAGTATGCAACTGGAGTTTAGTGCAAAACGCAACCTCTGAATAGCAAAGGTTCCTCCCTGGCCAGAGCCTCCACCCTGGTCTGGTAGATGGCCAGCCTGGCCAGAGCCAGGAGGAGGTTGACCATGCGGTCATGGGACCTGGGGCCACGTACTGGGAATGCGTAAAAGAAGATATATGGGGAGCTGTGCAGTGAGCATCTCAGCAAATGGTTCTGGAGGAGCTGGAAAAGGGGCTGCAATCTGGTGCACTCAGAGACAGAGTACTTGGCTAGATGGACCATTAGTCTGATCCTGTATGACACTTCTGATGTTCTTATGAAACCAACAACTAGGCTGAATAAACAAGCCAGTGGTTTGATACATACTTTTCCAGCTATTCACACACGCACACAAGCACCCCTCTTGTAGAGCAAAAGAGCAAAAACAGGACAAAAGACATGTGTGGAAAAACAAACAAAATCTATGCATAATTCAAGAATAGCGATGGCAGCCAAAGTCCTAAAATTCAGAAGCCTTCATGATGATTTTTTTCAATTCACAGATGCTTTTTTCTAAACACCATTTGGTTTTGAAGGACAGTGAAGGGAGTGCTAAAAACACATGGAAAATACATCAAGATGGGTGGAACAGAAAAAAGTTGAACTGTTTTGCCTTTACGCAAAGAAAACAGTACCACAGCATAGGGAAAAGTAAAGGCTGAGACCCTTGCATTCCAGTGATAAATCTAAAGCTCATACATAAAAGCCCCCTTTTGTCAAAAAACGCTGTTAGACACAACAAAACAGAAATGTTACGTAAGTGCAAGCTCTGCCTCTGACCTTTCACTCTGTAACCGTCAGGCTTCATTAATTTTCACAAGGCCTGACAGCTCTAGCGTTAATACTCACACTTGCTGATCGAGCCACACAGCAGGTTCAGACTGCTACCTTCTCCTCTGAAACTCATGCATTAGGATTTCTTCCATGCTGGCAATGGAAAACCAAGTCTAAGAAACATTAAACACAAAAAACTACGTTACAATAATGCCAAGGTTGAGCTATAAACCCATGAAAGCAAGGAAAAGCTGAGGGACTCTTGTCTCAGCACCCAAAACTTAAGCCCTGCTGTGTGATGCAACATAGGACCCTCCACCAGAGTCCACAGAACTAGGAGATGTTACTTGAGCTGTATGGCCTATGACTAGCAGTCAGATGCCGCAAAACCAGCAGTGCCTAACAGCAAGTCTTACTATTGAAACATGCAGCCTTTATGCAAATATAATGAATTGTATAACAGTGACACATAACATCACTGGGTACAGTAAGACCCCTGACACATGGCCATGAACACATCAGGACCTAGTTACAACGGGGCTGATTTAAGGATGCAGTGACAAGGGTACCTTATTCCTTGCTTTTATGAATTTATGTCTCAACCATAACATTATTCTAATGTAACTGTTTGTGATTAATATTCTTTTTTCCCTTTCTTAAAAGACAAAATATGTAGCATCTATGTAGCACCACAGTACATGATAATCTTATTACAGCTGCTCCAACATTTTTTTTTTTTTTTTTGCTTCGGAATCCAAAATAGGCTTGTAGTGGGTCTACGTGCCAAAAAAAAAGAAAAAAAAAAGAAAAAAAAAGTTTACATGAACAATTTATAGGTTTCAGTCACTTACAGAACACACACCCAGGGGTTAAAATAAACACTGAGTTAAGTCTTGCCCTTAAGGTTCACATTTCCAAGCTTTCCCCTTGGAACAACTGGGAAGCTAGAAATTCTGGAAATTTACTTTCTAAAAAGTAAGCATTTTCATGTAAGCACATAATCCAGGAGACAGGGGTTTAAGAAAAATAACAAATAGCCTAAAAGATGGTAACACTGAGCCAAAGCTCACCTTTTATATATTGTGAAGACACCAGAGGTACAACGTCAAAGACTTTTTTCATTCATTATAATATTAATCTATACAGATTTTTTTAAAATATGCCAGTTATCCTATGCTTTATCATACAAACACAACAGCATACAAAGGGCAGGCCTAACACAATAAGTTTAGTGTTGTGTACATACTTTTGAAAGGAAGAATTTAAATAGAATAGCATTAGTGTAACATAAGGAGTTATGCATCAGGCTTGTCCCACATTTAGTCTGCCGAAATTGTAGGTTCCCTGATTTAAGAATTATCTCACAATTACATAAATGTAAGGTAGATCAGCATCTGTCCCATATCGTTTTCATGAATATAAACATGTAAAGGGATATTATTCTTTTGTCTTAAAAACTACTAAACATTGTCTCTTTGAACCAAGAACATAAAATAATTATCTATTAAGATACAATACATTAGTACTGACAACTTCTAGGCCAATTTCAGGTCTATGCGGTTTCAAATGGCTCAGATATTGAACTCTGACTGCTGAGGATGGCAATAGAAACATAAAGGCAGGCTTCTCAATACCAATGGAACTAAATGGAAATACTTTTTCCAGAACTTCATTAAGACTAAATTGAAAAACAACATTTTTGTTTAATATTACATTAGGCTAAAATATAGAAATGAACCCTAATACTATCTAAATCTAATATGAAAAAAACCATCTTAATTTCAAAACTTTCAAAGCATTCTCTATAAATGCATCACAGATCAATTTACATGGTACTTTTGCCAATAAGCAAAACCAAATCACAGGTTCCAATTGGCTTAACTCATATTGGAAAGTGCAAAAGCAAATGCTAGAAAATGCAATTACTGCAAACAAACTCCATTTTCTCCACTCAGAAGGGAATTTCAGGGAACATTTTATTGCCATCAAATAATATTTCTAAAGGCATCAATACACAATTCTATTTTCTTTTCAGAGTCCCTACTCACTGTATAACCTAATCCACCATAAAAAAATGTTCAGATTTTGAAATAATTCTTTGGAAGTGGCTATTACCTTGTGCACACATACACTGTATCAATTTTAATCATTTTCTCTTTGAATCTAAATACCAAAATCAACAATCACTGGCTGACACACAGCTCTGGACCTACTTTTAACAAATGTCCCCTTTCTGTTTCTGTAATTTACAATTGAAATTAAGCTTTTTGGTTTACTTTTTAAAGAAAATGGGAAAAGAAGCTATAAAAATGAGGTCATCTTGAAAAAGAATGATACTGAATATAATTAAACTAATCATCATTATCATGGACAAAGGCCTGGTATTTTCATGTGTATATATTTCTACACTTCGAAAGGCCAATGAATGCTATTATTGAGACCTCCATGTCAAAAGAAAGCCTTTGTTTAAAATAAAGAAACAAGACAGGAACCTGATTCTTCACCTCTTGCTCAGACAAAAATCTGTATTTAAATCAGGAGTTTCCTTGAAATAAAAAACATAAAATCCAGATTGACAAGCTGCACAAGAGTATTTTCACATTTTGCATTATAAAGACCTGATTCACTGATGTCTATGGACCCGTTATTCTAATATTTGCCAAAATATCTAAAAGAAAGAAATCAAGCATCTCATCCAAATAACAAAATCTCTCCCTTTTGTTTCTTTTGCCCATTTAATTTGTTCTATTTGTTTCACTGCTTGTTTCTAAAATCAGACACAAGCTGTAGTCTGTAAATCATATCCAATAGGGTACATGCATCAGACATTGCTATGTTCAGTAATTCTGAGAAAACAACATTTGTACTTAAAAATCCCAAAAACGTGCTTTGATTGTTCCGTAGCCTACAAAGATGATTAAGAAGAACTTTCACAGGAAAAAAAATCTAAAGCTAAAACAAGCTTTCTAATGGATTTTTTTGTTATACTTGGTGATTGAGGCAATTATTTAGATTTATGCACCAGAATGATGTTTTTTCAAGAAATAATAAGCTTATTTGGAGCAGGGAATATTGTTTGTTTCTCAGCCTAATATAGAGAGAGAATGGGGAGCAAACCTACTAGACACTACCACAATATCAAGATTATAAACAAATACAAATAATAACCAGTAAGTGATAAGATATAACAAAAAGTAATAATCAGCACAAGAAAAACACATACAAAGAGAAGGAAAAGGAACATGGTAAAACAGTCAGAACGTTGAAAAGAATTAAGAGCATAAGTCCCATTGACTTTCAATGGAACTTAAGCTTCTAAATCGCATCTGCAAACAGGATTTATGGATATTTTTTTAAATATTGCCCTGGGTATTTCTTTCCCAATTGTAATTTTTTTTTATTGTTAACATTTCTGCAATTAATTTGTTTGTTAAAAGAAGCAGTTTAAAATATGTTTGTTAAAAATAAAACTCTTACTTGAATTTACTCTGATTTTGTAGTTAAGTAAAGACCTGAACTAAGTCCACTTCCAGCACTTGATCAATACAGGCCTGACGGTACTGCCTGATAGCCCTGCTTAACGTATCTCACAATAAACTACCTCTCTCACAATAAACCTCATGGTTCATTCCAGGTTCTTCTATACGGGATGGAAACAAATGACTAGTTGCTGTGAGGATGCTATCAATGTTTACAGTAAAATTTTTTTAAATATTCAGGTGCAAGGTGTTTGTGAAATATTGGTATCTGTTAGCGACCGCCTATTTTTATAGCCCAGGCTCAACCTGTTATTTAATATCCCTAAATATTCCAGTTTCTCAAGATGAACCTGGATACCATTAATCTCCTGAGCCTTGTAAGGAAATTCCTTTTAATAATCCAGCCCACTGAGAGCCTTCTTAGCCGCTAACATGAGGCAACCAAATCACCCCAGCTGTATCCTATTATTTAAAAAAATCTAATTATTTTTATGCAGGATTTTTTTTATTTTTTATTTCTAGTTATCTACAAATTTCTAGGCAGAACACCACCTGTCCCTAGATGGTTTCCTGGAAAATTGAGGGGCATATAGTAACCCTCAACAAATCTTCCTGTTTGACACCCACAAGAAAATTTGTACAAAAGGAGGGATGCAGTAGGACAGTCTAAAGCAATAACTTTGGATTTCAGCTGGTTCTTGTGACCATCACTCTGTATGGCCTTGGCCAACCCACTTCGGTTATTACATATATTATAAAGATGCCTAGAAGCATCCACAGAGGTCAGAATGCCAGTGTCAATAAAACACATGATAAGAGACTGCCCCTGCCATAAGGTGGGTAGACTCTCATGCCTGGACCCTTGACTGCTAGGAGGATAACCATACAAATGTCTGCACAGTACTGTCCAATGCAGTCAGCTCCAGTCAGCATATATGCAGATGCAAGATAAGGGCCTAAATAACTACAGATCAGGATACCATAAATATTATAATCTCCACTGTATAGATGGGTAACCAAGGCAGTCATTTTTTCCCCAAGACTACAGAGAATTTCTGCAGCAGAGTTGGAATTAAAACTAGATCTCTTGTGTCCCTGTCTACTGTGTTCAGAAGACAAACTTTCTTGTGCTTTCCTTATTAAAGGCGGGCTCATGTTACCTCACTTACTGTGTTAATTAATGTCTTCACAGAGCTTTGAAAGTGAAAAGTGCTAAGCTCGGGTGGGGCAAGTTCAGCCTGCAGGCTGGCAGTGGACCCCATTCCCCAGCAGCCGCTGCTCACATATCTGGGGTCAGTTTCCATAGAGACCCCAGCTGCGCCTGTGCTATGATACAGCAAGGTTGGGGTTGCCGTAGAGGCTAGCCCCAGCCACACTGGCAGGGCAGGAGGCAGCTCCAGAGCCATTGGGATCTTGCGGTGGGGGCAGCTTGATCCAGGGCCAGGACAGAGCCACGATATGCAGCCTGCACGGTTGGGGCGGGGCTGCGCAGGCAGCGGATCATGGCTTTGCCCTGGCTTCTTTCAGTGGTGACAGCCTGGTCCTGAGCCAGGGCAGAGCCATGATCCACTGCCTGCGTGCCCCTGCCCCGAGTGTGCAGGCTGCAGATAGCGGCTCTGCCCTGTCCCTGGACCAAATTCACCCCGCCACAAGATTCCAGCAACTCCAGAGCAGCCCCCTGCCCTGCCGTGCGCCCTGCCAGCGCTGCTGGGGCTCATCTCCATGGCAACCCCAGCCTTGCGCTATCACAGCGCAGGTGCGGCTGGGGTCTCCATGAAGACTGGCCTGAGCCATGAGGGCAGGAGCTGCTAGGAAATGGACTCCAGCTGCTGGCCGGATCTGCCATTTTGCCCATCCCTGTGCTAAGTGCTGTGATTATATCGACACACCTCCACTTTCAATTATGTTTAATTTCTTGAGGTTATGAAGTAGACACATGATTCTGTACATGCCTACATGAAGATTCCTTGGATGTCCAAATTCTTGCTGCAAAACAGACTTTTGCACCTGAATGCCATTTGTGACAGTGTGTTGGATAAGCAACATTTTGAATTTCTTGCTTACTGTGTCTTCTTCAATTACTCTCCATTGACCCTATTCACTTATCCTTTTAGTCTTTGTTTCTAGTGTTTTGTTAGTTAAAAAAAAAAAAGCTCCTACAGAAAGAGATGATTTGCAAATCTTAAGCACCGCAGAATAAGGAAACAAGCACATTTAATCAGAGCTGGTAATTAAAAATGAAAGCTAATATAATCCAGTCATTTAAGAAATCGTAACATTTTGTTTCTTATTTATACCTCATTTTGCCAAGATTTTTGCCCCTTCACCTAGAAAGCAACTATCAGTGTTTTTACAGCTGGCCTCACAGAAGCACTTGTTCATGAATGGCTCTATTGCTTCCACTATAACTGTATGTGTGTTCTCTCTGGTCTTTCAGTCAGATGCCAGAATTCATTTTAACCTACCTAGGCAGAATTGTCAGTCACCAAAGCAATGGCTCTTCCTTCTCCTTGCTCCCAGTGCAACCCCGCTGGAACAGTCCAGAAGACTAGTTTTAGTATTTTATCTCCCTTACAACCGTTGCTCCCTACTGTTCCTTCTCTTCAGTATTCAGCAACCACATGGTACTGTCATTTACTGCCAAGAGAACAGGTGAATGGCTATTCCTAGAGCAGATACGAATGCTATTCTAAAAGTTACATAGCTAATAATTATAAAAAGTTGCAGAACTAGTAAAATTATTCTTAGGACTGAGACCATCACCAAAACAAGGGTACTTTACACTGAGCAGCACTAAACGGCCCACTAAAGAAGTGTGGGCCAACCTTTTTTGTAGGCATGCCAAAAATTAGCTCCCTAAGTGCTACTCTTATCTCTTTCCTTTGCCCAAGCTGCTGCCTTATTTTCTGCTCCCTGCCCTGTGCTCCCTGCCTGACCAACTGCCCTGCTTTCTTATTTAGGTGTATGCAGTTTCAGCATATTGTTTCAGCCATCTTAAGGTGATATCATCACCAGCGTGAAGAACCTGAAGGCCACCAGGTAGCATTGTAAATGGACACAAGTTAACAATGTGGGACATGGTTTGAACTTGTCCACAAAGGCATTTGTTGTCATTGTGAAAGCCCCATTGGTATAGGTTTGAGGCACAGTGACCCCATCTAGTTTGAAAAGGGTTGAGAAGTGCCCAATAACAGAATGGCCAGTGGAATCCTGGCTGACTGTAGGGTCAGAAACCATGTGGTGATTGATTGGTGCTTGTGCAGACCACTCTTTGTGCCACTGATTAAGTAAGGAAAAGCCAGAGGATTTGGAAAGGGTGGACCATATTGGGTGCCTTGAGCTACTGGTAGGTGGAATATGTCCCAGTACACTGGCAGCATAGGATTATTCCAGAGTCTAACTAGTAAGTTTACTTCAGCATTTGTGTGGTGGAGATGAGGGGGAGCAATGCTACTGAGTACTGGTAACCATAGGAGTGGAGTGGGGCACAATGTGCCTGTGCCTCTGCTTTCTGATTCCTTCCCTATGCTCCCTGTTCATTTTGCAGGTTTGCTTTCTGCTTTCTGCACTATCTACTACTACACTGCCTGTCCTCTCCCTGATCTGCCGTGTGCCACACACAGAGGCTGCCCGTGCCACTTACAGCACCCATGGTATGGGTTGGTCACCCCTGCACTAAGGGGAAAGTAAAGGAAGAGGAATGAGTCTCCTTCACCACATACCCAAATACAAAACTTATTGGTCCCTGGAAGCTTTTCTGTAGGCTCTCAGCTCTAAGCCTTGACGGGTCCATACACTGCTTTTCTGGGACTGTGAGATTTAGGTAAATGCCAGCAACCCAAAATAAACTGTAGGGACGAGTGGAGCAATTCAGATAAAAATACCTAAATTGACTCTTTTGTTAGGGATCTCACAAAATAGTAACTTATATGGTGGTTGTTTTTTAATTGTAAGTATTCCTTTTTTTCTGTCCCTGGCTACATACAACCCTAAGAGATTAAATGCCAAAGTGGCAAGAGAAAAGCAGTAGTCTAATCTAGTCTAGCCCTGTAGCCTAGCCCAGTTTAGAAAATTCAAGAGCCTTAGCTACATGAGAAAAGATGTAGATCAGCACTTGTAAGGTCTCATCCAAAACAGGTCTGGTGGATCTTCTGAGGCTCACTTGTCATAGATAATATGCAGTTCAGGGGGTACAGAAAGTTACTAGGCTCTAATGTTGTTTTTATTAAACAGAAATCACACTCCGCCCTGAGAAGACCAGGTGCATCTCTTTTTTATTTTTGTTCCCTTTTTATTTCATCAGTGCCTGTGTTCTTTGTAGTCTCTGTCTGTCCCTTCCCCTAGTTTGATATTATCTTGTCCTTATTTCACGTTGGCTTTCCATCTCCTAGCTGCTCTCCTTAGTTACTGTCTCCTGTTGTACTGCTTTGTTCCTCCTTTACTACCCATGCTGTCAGTAGTAAGTGAGGCTGTAGTAACATTCAATTCACAGCTAGTGTGCGGAGTGGCAACATAAAGACCAGCAGAGCTGACAGCAAGGTAAGTGGGTGGAGTGAAGGAGTGAGTGACTTGACGTGAAAAATTTGAAGTTCCTAAATCTTTGGACATGAGGTCCATGAGTTTCCAGATCCATATCACAAATCTAAGAACCCCCCGGGACAGTTCAACAGATAGATATTGTGAATCATTTCTGCTCAAATACACTAATTCTATTTAATTCCTTCACATCAATAAAATTATTCCAGAGATATATTGGAGGAAGTGAGTGAGAGCAGATGTGAACAGATGTCCAAAGTGGCCCATATATGAAGTTTCCAAAATGACTATAATTATTTACGCTGGAATTTGAACAGGGACATTAAAGAAAGCAAATTTACTTTTTGCAAAAAAAATACACTGTGCTGTTTCCTCTCTTACTACAATTAGCACCAGGTAGCAAGTAGGTAAATGGCCAAACTATGAAATTTATATATCTTCTCACAAACACCACTGGAAATTTCAAGCTCTCTTACTAAAAAATCCAAATAAATATCAACCATAAATCTTCTGTTGCCTCTTTTCACAGTACCTGAGAATAACTTCCATGGAATTTTTCATTTCTAATCCTTTCGTACCAAGAATCATGTGTTCCCAATATGAAAAGCCAAAGCAAATTTTGTCAAGGCTCAGATTCTGGCTTCCAGCCCATTAGAACCAGAGGGTTAATTAACAAGTTACCCAAGCTGGTTATAGCCAGTAGGAAGCATAGCTCGGAAAGCTGCCCATTTGTCTTGCAATAAAGAAAATAAAGACAGTGATTCTTAGAACATTTATTAACCCCCAGTATGGGTAATTACCATAAGATTAAGGTCTGCCAACCTTGCATTAACATAAGTTGCTGCATGTTGCTTTTCAGTGGCATAGTAATGCCCATGATACTGTGAATAAATGCTAACATTAGAGTTTTGAGACACAAGCTCTGTATCCAAACAAATCCTTTCAGCAAACCTTCACTATCAATAGCTTCTTGACCGCAAGAAATTCATTTTGTAGGAACAAACAACAGCAATAACAACAACAACAAAATAACCAAGGAGACATTCGGTTGAGTAAGCATTTTTGTAACTCATCTTAAGATATTATCTCACATTCACCAACAATTCTTTCAATGCACAGAACTGGAAAGGAGAAAAAAAAAACCTAAGAGCATTCATACTGTCTCTGCTGCATAAGCGGAGTTCTATAGTCGCATACAACATAAAATAACAGAGTGGTGATAAAAAAGGGCTCTGTAATAGACAGGACACTGCCGACCAGTTTTAAATTGAATTACACAGCCTGCTAATCTTTATGATGAGATAAAATTTCTTTGAACACTACACATTATACTAAAATCTGCAGTGCTTTCTTTCTCGCTCGCAGCCCCAACCCTTCTCTGTTCCAAACAACTCCTCCACCCCTGACACCATTGTTCTTACTAAGCAGAAATGTAATGCTCTACCAACTGAAAGACTTTTAAAATTAGGTATTGTTAATATGATGTGTGCAATGAAAGAGGCAGTAGAGAGATATGCAACTATATACTTTGTATTTTTTGATGCAATATTAATTTAGCTATATAAAAATAAGTATGAGAGTTCATGGTCTGGGGACTGCTTTGTCCTGAAATCGTTCACAGCATGTGTAATCACATGCAGCAGCAATGCTTGGAAAAAACGGACGTTTATAAAACTTATCTTTGTGTCTAAGTAACAGATTTTTCTCATGGCAGCACTGTTCTTTTTGTTAGAGAGGGAATTTTTTTAAGCACTATTACCATGATGATTTTGTACATTTCTATTGGTTGCAAATTGACCGAAATCTAACTACCCCAGCTTTAAACAAGAGTAGCTCCAGATCTATGAAATGACAGAGCAATTATTCTAGCGTTGGCTGTGATGGTCCAGGAATTACATGAAAGGCAAGGATTTTTGGGGGGTGATACCTTTTATTGAACAAACTGCATCAGAGCAACTACAGCGGTGGAAAGTCAGGTTCAAAAATTGTAAAATACTTGTCAAGTGCTCCCTGTCTCTTTTCTTTGAATCAAATTTGAAATTAACCTATTGGAATGGTTCCTATGTTTAAGTCTAAGTCTATCTGGAGAGTTAAACTTTGAAACAAAGATTGGGTTATTAGCCAAGTACTATAATGACTTCAGATAACATCCTAATATTTGCATTGATTTGTTTTATTATTCATTTCCATACCACTTTCCAGTAGTACAAAGGTTAGGCAGGCACCACTGCAATATATATCTCCAATAACTTACAATGACTGCAGTGTAGAGAGTTTTCTTTACATCCCATGGGTATAGAGCTTTGGAAAAATACACACAGCTTAATATGATGATATTTCTTTAGGAAAAATTGCCAGGAAAAGAAAGATAAACAATTGTACATATGTGTATAAAATTCGCTTGGCTCCACATGCAATATCTGCACTGACATTTTTATTATAAAAATCAGTATCAGGGAAAACAATCCCTTCTGCTATACCTTCAAAGTTGTATTCTTAGGGTGCTATTTTCTACATAGCAAATAGAAAGAATTTCAGCTGACACAATTGTAATAGACTAAAATATTGGGAAGCAATTGGAATGAGCATGGTATGAAAGAAGAAATGTATGGGGGGTTTTTATATTTCTTTATATATTGCTAGATCAGGTTAAGAAAAATATAATTCTTTATTTTTTCTATTGCAAGCGTGCCATCATATTTACCCAAACTTTAAAAATATGCTGAGATGCAAAGTTCGTACTTGTTCTCTGTATTCTTTGGAAAGAAAAGAAATAGAAAAAGAGCTTACTCCAGAACACTTGCATACAAATAAAACCTAAAGACCAATGACCTATTTGGGTGAGTTACAAAGGGATCAAAAAGGTAAATAAATGTAAGAATTTAATGGTGATGTTTGTGACAGACTAAAGGTTTAATTATAATATTTCTGTTTTAAATATGTTCATGTCATAATAATGTTGCATGCCTCAGTTTCCCTGACTAGCTTATGTCCAGGAAAAGATGGGTTAAAAAATCCCTGCTTAGGGTCCAGAGCTAAACCAAATATTATGCATACTAGCCAACAGCCCGTCAAGAATGACAGGTGGACGGGCGGGCAGGTGGGCAGGAATGGAGTGCAGCTACCCACCACCCCACACCACCGCCACCTCCCAGGAGTAGATGGGGGGGGGAAGCTTGCCCCACCATCTCCTCTGTCCCCTTCCGCCAGCACCCCATGCCACCAATGCCGCTGGCCTTGCCTCTCTGTTCCATCCCTTCTGCCATGGCGGCACTCTGCCTTCTCCAAGGAGCGGTGCTAGCTGCCCCACCTCTCCCCCACTCCATCCCCGCCATCATGGCAGTGCTCCACACTCTGATTGGTTATTTCACTAACCAATCAGCGTGCTCCAAGAACATTACAGACAGACAGACAGACAGAGTTAGCCCTTAATTATATAAGAATATAAGAATGGGGTGCTCAACCTCTGGCCCACAGGCCAAATCCGGCCCACAAAGCTATGGCATCCTGCCCACAGATGGACCATGCACTGCCTGCCTGGCCCACCAGACCAAATTGTTGAGCAACACTGCCTTAGACACAGCATTACCGACCTCCAACCCCTCCTGGAAAAGGATGACCATCTCTAGGCAGTCTTTGGGGACAAACCTATACTGGCTTACAGGCAGCCTTCCCACCGCAAATGGTGTCTCTTAAGCAAAACGCTAACTAACTCCCATTCTCACCGAAGCACCAGGCCTTGCAGTGGACCCAAATGCCTACTGTGCCCATACAACAATACAGACTACATCATCATTGGACCAAATAACATGGAGTACAACTTTCAAGGTTTATTCATCTGCAATTCTACCAATGTCATATATGCAGCCACCTGCTTACAATGATCGGCTGCTATCTACAATTAAGAATGAACAAACCCTATTCTGACATGAGCTACAAAACACTTCACCCTCCCTAGACATTAGGGGTATACGAAACAGGCCATATTCTATTCAGATTCAGCCCAAACTGGAGACAGTGATTCGATTTGTTGATTCGGATCAATGTTTTCAGTTCAATTCAGCCGAATCCAAATCTGATGATTTGATGCTGATTCAGAGAATCAGCAATTCGGCCATAGCCACAGCTTTAAATGTTTTTTCTACATAACTCAAGGTACCAGGTGCGGCTCATGAACACTGCAAAGCTGGGGCAGATGGAGCGTCCCACAGGAGCACTGGGGGGGCCCCCATGTGCTCAGCAGCAAACCCAGCAAACTTTCGGTCCACTTCTGGGTCCACAGCCGAGCGCAGTGGGGGGGGCCCTGCCCCTCCCTGGCTTGGCGATCGGCCATGGGGGGACCCCAGTTGCCCCCCCAGACCCAGAAGGCATCAGTTGCTGAGCCGGGGGTGTGTGGGGGGAACCCCCAGCACGCTTCCCAGTGGACCCGGAAGTGGACCAGAAGTGCTTCTGATCTACTTTGCCCCCCGCGCTCCCATGGGATGCTCCATCTACTCCACCATCGCAGCATTCACAAGCCACCTGGTACCTTGAGGTGTGTAGAAAAAACATTTAAAGCTGTGTCTATGTCTGAATTGTTGAATCTTTTCGAATCTCTCTGAATTGATTCAGAAGGTTCTGATTCAATTTGAAGAGATTCAAGTGTATCCTGATTTGATTTGGATTCAGTAATTCGGCCATTGAATTGGGCTGAATCTCCACCAAATCAAATCAGGGACTGGGGCTTCACATAGCCCTACTGGACACTCCATTGCTGGCCCCAGGATTGTTGTTCTCAGGCAGAAATTTTTTTAAAATTAATTTGAACAGGAAATTGGGGAACAAGACATCATCCGCCAACTGGATGTTGGTGTTAAGTGTGTTGTGTGGATCTCTGTATTTAAACAGAGACTGTGAATTCTTATCTCATTATGTGAATTAACTTTTGTGACCCTTTGTTCCTCTGGGTTCTTTGCTTGTATTCCTCACAGCACTCTCCCTCCCCATCCCCCTCCCTCCTGCTACCCACCTACTGTATTCTAATCACTCCACTATAAAAAGTTGGGGTAGTGCAGACTAGACACAGAGCACCTGAGCTAATTTTGTGCCAATAAATGCCTTTATTGAGGAAAAACTGTGTTTGCTGCTTGGAACTTCAGGGTTACCTTCTTCCTATCAAGAGGTAAAGTCTCTCCCTCAGGAGCTGGACTGAAAGGCAGGGCCACAGACAGCCAAGGGGAGTCACAGACTGAAATGCCAGGGTTTGTTGGAAGAACCCAGGGCTTCCCTCCACTGTAGAAGCCTTGCCTAGATTGTCTTAAGGGGTTACTCAGAGAGATCAGACAAGGCTGGAGGTCCTGATCAAGTGCTCTCCTTGGGGACTTTGTATCAATGTTAAACATACTACAGGTTAGGGCACAGACACAATCAAAGAAAGACTGAATTCTTAAACAACGCCCCAATGAAACATAACTGCATTTACAAGAAAGCTAAAAGTCAAACAAAACAAACACAGCAAGTACCAACAGAAAAGGTTTAGTAAGTACGCAAGAGAATTAAAAAATCATGAAATTTATATTGCACCTTAATTTTTTTTTTGTTAATTTGCACTGTTGAAGTCAATGTTCATAAAATGGAACAATTATTTTCAGGTGGATTGACATGCAGGCAGGCACTGCAAGTTTGCCTAGACAGTTCAGCCAATAAGCCTCAAGGCCCCTATAATCCTCTTTGACTCCTGAACTTCTGTAAAGCACAGAAAGGTAGCTAGCCATGTTAGTCCAAAATCAGGCAAAAGGTAAGGCAAGGTGGCACCTTATAGATGAACTCGTTCAAAGGCATGGACTTTTGTTGGCTTAAGTTTAATCCATCCAATACTTTCTGATAACCTCTGAGGAGGTAGGCTGTACAAAAGCTGGAGCTTCTCTAAAGGAGTCAAGTCTATAAACTTCTCCAAAGCAGTCAGCCATTTGGGCCCGATCCTGCAATTCTTCATCAACAGGAACTCTCATTATAATGGGTAGGACCCACTGGAAGCCTGCTCCCACCAAATGCTTCTACTGACCTTAATGGTACTGGCTCTACCCTTCCCTAATCTTAAAAAAAGGAAAAAAGCAATCACTGAATCCAAAGCATTTTCAAAAACTAGATTAACAAACTTTTCTAGGGAAAACCTTTTGGTTTTAAATTGGCTCTGAGCATTATTTATTAATATTCTTCTGAATTTTAGGCACTTCAGAGTGTATTAGGTTATTTTTATAAATCAGGAACGGTACTTGTATTAGTTACAAACCAGGGGCTGAAATAATTCAGATCACGAAAAATAATATTTTAAAAGAAGGACAATGAAATTAATAAAAATTCTGAAAGGTCAAATATTTGATCACAGTGAACTTACTTTCTTCAGTGTACTGCATGCCTCACTCACACAAAAGTCTCATTGAATATTCCTCCTTAAGTGAAGGGTTAGGTCCAGAGAAGATATGAGTATGCAACTTATCGAGAAAAAACAAGTGAGACAAGAATGAGGGGGGAAAAAAAGACAAATCTAAACCAAAAAAGGAACAAAAAGAAAAATAATATACAGATGGAAAGAAAAGTAATAGAATCAGACAAAAAAAGCAACTAAAACCCCCAAAACCCCAAAGCGAACACAAGGAACAACTTAGGAATGTGACCCTGCGTTTTTGCACAGTGATAAGGAAGGCCCCAAATCTCATTATATTGTTTTGCTCCAATTTATCTTTTTTAAAATAAACTCAGTTTTTATGAAGCAAACATTACTATGGCAAGTATCTAGCCCAGTGGTTCTCAAACTTTTTTTTCGCGGACCACTTGAAAATTGCTGAGGGTCTTGGCGGACAACTAATAACCTTTTTTTTTTGTTTTACAAATCAAAGCACACAACTCACATTTTAACATCAGTAGTCTTACCTTATAAGTACAGATATTCTCGATTGTTCTGCAACCTTTCTGCGGACCACCTGAATGGAGCACGTGGACCACAGTTTGAGAACTTCTGATCTAGTCTGAAAATTGGATATACTTTCAGGTTTCCACAAGGGCTAATAGAGACAAGCCACGTGCGGATTAAAACAGGTCATCTGTTCATACTTCCTACAGTAATACCACGTTATCATTGCTCTTCTAACTTTATCATCTACTTCACATTACAGTAATCAATTTCAGTGGAGACTTCTGATTTCATTAACCTAATCAAATGTCACACACCAACATGACCCACAGTAACTTCATTCTACTTAGCCTTAACAGATAAAAACAAGCCGTAACAGAGCTGCCAATGACATTAGAGTCCGCATCCAAATAAATCCAGCACAATTAGCCAGTGCCAAATTCCAGTAGACCCATTCAGTTTCTTGTTTCTTTTATTAGCAGACCGGACAAACTAAATACACTGCATATAGAAAGCCAATTTTTTCTTTCATGTACACAAGTACATCCTACTGAAATAAATAACCTTTTCACCAGAGTAGCTCAAGGTAATCAGACTTGCTCAATGACTGGCATGTCATGCTATTCTCAACCCTTCTCAGTTTGCCACTACTCAGAAATGCACCAGCAGCATAAAGAGAAAACCTAAAGAGAAACATATTAATGGAGAAAGAATTAAAGAGATGAGAGAACACAGAAGAATCACCTTGCCAGTCCCAAGCAGCTCAGAGACAATAAGCTGAATTCTATTTTCAGTTTCATTGACGTAAACTTTATTTACTCATTGGAGATACCCCTGGCTTAAACCATTAGAGTAACACAAAACAGAATTCAGCCCTATTTGGCCTGAGCTCCACCCATTGGATTTTTTGCCTGTGAAGGAATAAAACAAGGATTTCAGGCTATAATTAGCAGCAAATATTTTTAACAAATAATGGAAGCAAAACTAGGAACCAGTCTTGCACCTTGTATCTCAGACATGAGAAGTGCCACTGAAATTGATGCAGATTACTCATGTGAATAAGAGTTTGTCAGATCAGGCCCAAACTAATGCGACACAAAATATTTTTCTTCCCTTATTAAAGATACATATTGTGTTAATTTTTCTTTTTACCTCACTTTTGCTCTTATCAGTTATTCAGTCACTTCTCAGTACACAGGAAGGGAAATACTGTATTATTGTCCACAGTGCCATAATTACATATTCTTCTGTTTCTTTTTCCATATATGACTGAATCAGAAGGAAAGAGAGAAATGTGCATAGTAATGTGCTGAGTTTATTTGGAAGAAATATATTAGCCATAGCATAACATTTTAATTCTTCCCCAGCATATAATGCTGTGTTTACTGCAAGGTCAGTTAAGTTACTATAACAGATTTTTAATGAAAACAATTATAAATTTAAAATAACTGTGTTTAAAGCATTTAACAGTCACTAAGGTCAAGTGATTACAGCAGTTACAAGACCCATGGGACATGTTCACACCAAAACAAAGTGAATAAATTACCTCAGCCAGCGTGTGTAATCACTAAGTGACCACAGAGGTTATTCAGTGTACAAGCCCAGAAGACTTTCATGCAAAACCAATAATGAAAATTTATCAGTCAAGGGAAAAAGCATTAGAATTAGCAAAAGTTACATGATCAGATATAGAACTATTAGGAGTAAAAGATGCAATGTGTAAGAGGGTTTGGCAACTGAGATAGAGAGGCTGAGGGGGAAAAAGGTGACATTAATGAAACAACGAGACAGGATCCAATCCTGAATATTTTGCACAGCTACAATACCTATTGAATGTCGTGGGTTTTTCAGCCACACAAAAATGAAGTAATAAGGCAAAGGAAGCTCTCACTCTCAGGTGCTCAGGTCTTTTCATGAAAACATCTAGTGAAATAAACTTGGGATGTGAGGTTAGGATGTTCATATCTTAACTTTGGCTTTGTCTTTGCTGCCAAAAAGTGGGTGCTCTAACCAAGAGATAACTAATGTAGGTTAGCTATACTACTGTAAAATCCTAGTAGAAGCAAGGATGTGTTGATTTACCATGAAGTAGGCAAGGAGAACTATGGATGGGAGCCCATTGTTAACCTACCCTAACTACCTCATGGTATAAACTACATCAATTGCCATGATTCTGCAGCAGAATAGCTAGGCGCTAGGCACAGTAAATCCCCACTGCAAAAGAACCCGATGCCTTTGATTGGATTTCTGTGTACTGTGAGCAAGTAGGGCTTCAGGATAAGGCCTTATTAAACAGGGTGGAATGAATATAAAGATAAAACAGAAGAGTGTCATAAAGCCATTGGGCAAAAGGAGAAACATTTCTGCCTTTGGTACTTCTGTACCCTGTTACCACAGTCTTTTACCATCTCATCATGAATATATTTATCCTCACAACACTTCTGTGAAGTAGGGGATAACTCCTGTCCCTATTCTACAGATTAAGGACTGCAGTGCAGAGAGAGACCAAGGCCCAAAGTCACACTGCTACGCTTCCAAGAGAGGAGGATGCATTGAGATAAGCAGGGCCTGGAATAAGCAGGGCCAGCTTTATGGTATACCACGATGCCCCTGATTTTACAGAAGCCCTTCATAGAGCTGGAAATACATGACACGCAGTGCTGGGGGCTATGGTCTTTCTCAATGGACATAGTATTTTTCACAGAGGGAGAGGAGCCTACAAACGTGGAAAGAAGGATATATTGGAATCCCCCTCTCCTTCACAGAGCTATTCATTTCCCTTTTCTAGTACGTAAATATAAGGGAATGCATACAGACTTACCCCTATGCCTCAAAGAAGGAAAGAGGAATTTACCAATATGAGGTGAGAAAAAAATCAAGAGAACAAAGTAGATGAAAGAACGCCAAGAATAACTGCAGCCGATAAACGGAGGGATGAAAATCAATTTTCATCTCCATATTCTAATATGAAAACTGAAGAGTAAGTATTGTTTTGTGTATGAAGATGATGGTAGGCTCTATGGACTATGAAATGAAATGCAACAGAAATCTCCTTAATATATGAGAAGGAAATATAGAAGTGTTAGGGAAAATTCTGTGGTACTTTCACAGTAAAAGCTTCTGTCAGTTTCAGTAGGACATTGATTGCTTGAGGTCACAAAATTTGGCTTGCTAGATGCAAATTTGAGGTCAGGTATAAAAACTTTAACAAGAGAATGTTGCATCTTAGCCAAAAACGCAAGAAGGGATTAATACACCCTGACCTAGCCAGCACTCCATGTGTTGTATGTGCACACACAAAAGACAAATCATTCAATAAAATTATGAGCTGGAAACAAAATCCATTCAGTGAGTTATACTTCTTATGTAGTAAATGTTAACCAATGGCTTTTATGATAAAATATCATAACAGACACATTTTCATTCCGCAGAATGTTGCCTGTTTCTAATCCCATAAAATTCCATAGGAAACAAAACACCACAGAACCTAACTGTACATTTTCAGTCACACATGTCTAAATGTACACCCTCTCCTTATCAACACAATAATGAAACAGTGACCCAAAGCCCCAAACTATAATATTTAAACACTATCATGAGTTCCAGTCCCAGTGGACATCGGAAGTCTAGTGTCTTAAGAAAGTAAATCCTTCTTGGAACCTGGCATGCCTGGGGCCAGCAACCATCTTTAACAGTGCTGGCTAACTTTCCTAGCGCGGCTGATTTATGCAGGTACAGCCATACTCAACCCCTATAGGTGCCTGCCCAACAGTCCCACCAAATAGGATATCGCCATAAGGCATCTGGATGCCATCTGTTTTGAAGTGTGCGCCTAAGATGCAAACAAATCATACATGGCTTGCTGGTTGTGGAGTATCATATGTGATAGAGTTCCCATTAGTGAGAGGTCCCAGTATGGGATAAACAATGAGCACAGTATGTAAGGAGGCTCCCTGTGTGCTCCTTTCCATTCCACATACCCATATAAGCACCTCTCACTTTCTAGCTATTGCAGAAATGGTTGTTCTAAACCAATAAGAAAGGGTAGCACTTTCTCAAGACAAGGGCTTGAAAGGCATAATTACAGCACGTTGGTGTGATTATGATCATGAGGGATACTGAAAGCCCTGTTCCCGATACCCAGCCATAAAAACAGGGGCATATAATCTTAAAATTTGACAAATTCTGGGAAATCAAAGGAGAGTACAGGAAAAGAAAGAATGGAATGCACAAAACAGAGAGAAAAAGCAAGGAAAATGAGAAAAACCAAGGATTTGGGAGCCTTTTTGGTTTAAAAAAAATCATGTTATGAACCAAGAAACACCCCCTCTGATCTCCCAAAGGGCCGGCCAAGAGAATCCCATGGATTTAATGAAGCTATTAAAGGCCTTTAGAGACATGGTCATCACAGCAGCTAAAACAGTACAGTGACTGAGGCACAGTAAAATCACAGATCCGTGCTTTAAAAGGTTCTTATATAACATTGCAGATTCTTTTCAAGCAGGAAAAAATATCTGGAAGGCAAGCTTGCTGTCTTGGGCCACCTTAGCCTCTTTAGTAACCCTAATATAAATGGTGATATGCACCACATGGCTGGCTTCAGGTTCTCAGCCGAAGAATAATGAAGTGACAAACATGCATCACTTCGCTGCTCTCCTTCACTTTCCCTGTGGAGCTGCCCTCATCCTATCCAATGAACTATTAGGATACACCTGGCAATGTGTAATATTAGCTGCAGTTAACCTGGGAGACTGAACATCATAATAGTAGACGTCAGCATTCAAAGGGTTAAAAATGACAGCACTTCTTTAACTGGAAGTCAACTGAATAACACAAAGACATACTTTCTCTTCAACAATGCCTTTGATGCTGCTCTTTCTTGGTGCCGGGAGAAGGGACTTCCCCATGTCTGGTTACATTACTTCCACCCACATCTAACATCTAAAAATGTTAAACATCAGGAACTCCCAGAGATGACACATGAGCTCTTGCCCCTTTGCCTTTGAATGACAGAGGCCCCTGCCCCACGATACCTCAGACATGCAGCAAAATATCTCAATTCATCTTTAATTAACAGAATCATACCCAAACTAGAGAGAGCACATCGTATAAAAACAACTGAACCAAGGGTAGAGGGATTTCCAAGCTCGCGAATTCAATTAGGAGGCAGTGAGTGACACTTGGACAGGAAAGGTTAATTGGGGTCAGCAAAACGCAATAATTCCTTACCTAACCAGTCATTAAACTTCTTAACCTCTGAGGGCAGTCCCAGCTCGGTGAAATCGCCTGTGTGGAGAAGGATGTCCCCATAAGGCATCTGGATGCCATCTGTTCTGGAGTGTGTGTCTGAGATGCAGACAAATCGCGTGTGGCCCGCTGGTTTTGGAGTGTCATATGGGATAGGGTCGACCCTGAAGCAGACACATAACAAATCCCATAACAGTTACATGGGTTACCAACTTTTGCATGTATTATGTTAAATATGAACACAAATCTAAAGACACAAAAAGTCATAAGGGAATGAAATAATAAGACATGAGAAACGTCCTCCGATCAAAAAATCCATAACGCACCAGCATCGACAGCCCAAAAAGCACAGTCACATTTGTAAACGCTTACCTGGCAGTAAAAGTAGGAAGTGAAAAATTATATGCATTGTGGTCTGCTCCACACCCAGGCCTGATACAAACATTCATAAATAAACTATGTCTAATTTGGTCAGACCTTTTTCATCCAATCAAGAGGTACCTTATTACATGAACCAATACATGGGCTGTTAAATACCAGATTATTCAGATGGGCCAAAACTGTCTCCTGCTTGGTGCTGAGCAATAGGATCTCAGCCAAGTTAAAGCTAAGCACTATCACAGATGTCTATATTTAAGCATGGGAACATTTCCACTGACTTCAGCAGAAGCACACGCATGCATAAAAATCAGTTAAGTGGGGCCCAGCAACAATCCCTCAGTTCCTCTCACACCAACCCCAGACCTCATCTTCCAATGTCTATACCACCAGAAGGTGAGGTCAAACATTAGCAACTATGGATAAAAACATTTCTGTTGTCTTCAGTTAGTAATGCTAATAATTTTAGCTCAACCAGCTATTCCTTAGCAACAGAGACATTAAAGTGACCTTGTCAACTATGATAGCAATCCAAATATAAGTCCTGCCTTTAAAAAAGGTGTTGAAGAGCTCGAATCTTATTGACATTTAGAGAAATAAATAATTTCATGGAGTTCTTTAATTTAATTTATAATAACTTAGAATAAATTAACATTTCTTTATTGTGCTGCAAGACTTTGGTGTACTTATAGCTTCTGATTTTGGGTATTTACTATGGTGGCAGTTTGAGTTATCTATACTTGAGCAAATTCCTCGCCAGTTAGTCTGCCTCACATGAGAGCAGCCCCACTGCAAATCACCACTTGAGTTGCATAGAGCATGTATGCATGATGCATGATTACCTCTAGCATCAGTGGCATTTGGACTTCAAACCACAAGCCCACATGTAAGTTAACTAGACTTTAAGTACCACTTCATTCAAGATGGATTTTGATGTGTGGACGAGAGTTGGGTGAGGGGTAATTTTCAAATGATATGTAGAGCAAATCCAGCAGTGAAGACAAGCCCTGGATGTTTTTACAGGACCTTGTACAACGGGGTTCTCACAGGCACAAAAATAAATGTCTGAGAACCACTAACTGAAAGCAAAAAGAAAGCAAAACAGAGCAAATGAGTTGCACAACCCAAGCTGAGTTAAAAGAGACAGGCAAACAGTCGGCATAAATGGAAAACAATAAAATGATTTGCTTTAAAAAAAATATTATCGTTTTAACAGTGCAGTGTTTTCCCATAAGAGAGATAAACAAAAGTCAAAGGAAAACATAGAGGATGGAAGTGTTCCCTTCTATTTTTCCTATTTATCTCCTGAGCTGCATAGGGCCATATTTTCTGCTGGTGTAAATTAGAGTAGCATCAATCACAGGATATGAGGTCAAGCTGGTTTCTAAAGCAGAAAGTTTGGACCATACATTAGAAATTACATTACAAAAAAGAAGAGATAAACATGAGAGAACTGTGTGCTGTAAAAGCAGATATATGGAACCATACCAAATGAGATCATATCCAGAAACTGGGTAACAGAATATTGCCCTGATTAACATACTACAGGGAGGCAAATGGCGTACTATGTAGCTCTAACAATTGCTATTCTTAATGGCATTTCCCGGTCCAGCCTTAGATGAGTTGCTGGAAGTAAGTGTTGATCACCTGTTCTGCCTCAATTGAGACTAACAGAGCGCTCTGCACATGCAATTAACGCGCCCAAATAAACTCCGAGGCAGTTTGCGCCAGAGTCTATTGCTCCCAGGCACACCATATGCAGGGCACACCTAGAACTGGAGCACATTGAGCCAGGGTGGTGCAGCCCCAGCTGGCAGGGTGGACCCCAGGGGTTGCGCCTGCTAGCCCGGGGCTGCTCCAACTCAGCTCAACATGCTGCAGAGGGGCTGGCTGGGGCATGACGGTACTTCAGTGTAGAGCTAGCCAGCAGGCAATCCCTGCACTGCAGGCCCCAGCCAGCCCCATCAGCGTCTATACATGCACTGTGGCGAAGTAAATAACTGCTGTAGAATGGTACTTTTGTCTGACAGTACTATCCTACAATGGAGTTAATTAGTTTACTCCATTCTAATAGCACCACATGTGTAGATGCTAACGTTTTACCGTGGAGCTAATTAGTCAACTGCAGTAAATGTCTCCTGTAGATGTACCCACAGACTTGTAAACTAGAGAAAGTTACATACGTGAATCAACAGTGTGGTAAATTTCTATCTTCAGTATTATATAGCCCCTCACCATAGTGCCTGAGAATATTTAGCAACACCTCTGACACGTATTATTTGCATTTTACAGATAGGAAACTGAGGTATAAGATACCTGTGCCAGAGTAAGAAACTAATCCTGCGTCTTGCAAGGTCTGCAAGTTTTAACTACAGGACCATCCCTTTTTGCTCAATTGTCAACAAATTGTACCAACGCAAAATGTGACATGTACTAGTGAAACCTATGACTGCATCCACACAAGCATAGATGTTTGTTTCCCTGGGGACAAGGAGCAGTGGTATAACTTGTGCCACTGCAACTTGTCCAGAGGGAATGCCTGTTCCATGCGTCTTCTCGTGCACGGCACGTTATCCCGGGTATGGTAGGGGAGGCTAGGGCCAGCACTGGGTTGGCCCCAAGGGCCTTACCTGGGGTCCTGGGGGCCTCCTAGGGCTGCAGCAGCAGCAGTCCTGCCACTCGGACCCTAGTCGGTGGCCAGAACATGGCTCCGGCTGGTCAGGCTCTGGTTTCAGGCAAGACGTGCTGCCCCCATACTGCAACAGCTGAACATGCTGTAAGTTGCATGCTGCACCACATAAAATGTGGCCATACTTGTCTGGATGCAGCCAATGAGGGCAAACAGCACCTGTGCAAAGCTCCAAACACTAACACATAGCAGGGATTTACACTGAAATAAATATTTCAGTGCAAACCCTTGTATAAATAGAGTTCTAATGGAAGAGTAGTCTAATTAGTTTTCTGACTACCCAGACTTTATTTACTTCTAGCTCATATACTGAAAAAAAAATTAACAAGATATTGCTGAAGCATTACAATGCATGAGAAATTGATAGAATACATTGATTAAATATTAGTATCCTAGGAAACCTGATCATAATAACTAGACCTAAACCACAGTGCATGGGCCAGACAATTGAACCAAGTTTTTTGTGGTTTTTGTTCATTGACTTGCTGAGTTGCAAAATGTACTCAACCAAAGCATGGCCTGGACACTTATGCAAATTAGTGATATTCTGCATCATTTTTAGGGGGATTTTGTACAGCATATGCATTTTCTTCAGGGGGAGAAGGTTAGGAAGGACATTTTGATATGTAATTTGCACATATTCCACCATTTCTTTTAGTAATGGACAGAATTTTTTAAAACTAATCAGCAGACTGTACGATTAGATGGCCCATATAATTGGTTATTACTATGGGTTTAGCTGAAAACCCAAAAAGAAATCTGAACTCCAACATACAATTAATGGATTTTTCCCACAAGGTTTTGAAATTAATAAGGCTGTTACCACAGAGAAAACTCACTAATCCACTGAGATCACACTGGCAACCTGGGCAGAACTGTGATTATAGGCAGTCGTGCTTTCTTATTTGGTGTCTTTCTTCCCATTACTGAGGGTAAATTGAAATTTTTGAGAAATATATTACAAAGTAAACATGTGGGTCTCTGCGGCTACAATCTTATCAACATCTCCTCACTTCCAACAATGCTTCCTCCAGGCAATAAAAAAAAATGAACGTCTGCTTTCATTGCTGTACTGTACCTTGTTCAGATATGTCTGTCTGCATTAGGGATGAATAGCATCATTGGACCTTGTGGCACCTATTTTTGCTTGTAAACAAACATTCACCATGCTTTCCCGACTCCCTCCAGCTCATTCCCAAACACATTTTTTACTGTTCCAAGCTCTTGTTCTGCTATAGGCAATCCCGTCAGTGTGATACTGAAGTCTGGCTTAGAGTTATTTTCTATGCATTCAATAACTAACCTGAAGAACATAACAAAATTCAAATTCATTAAGATCCTGATGTCTCTTTTTCTTCCCTTTGTGAAAGCTATGATGTTGCACTGTATGTTTCTAGCTTAATTTCTTTCCTTGTTCAGCAGTGCTGGCTTAGAAAATATTAAAAACAAAACTCCTGTAGGTAATTATTCCCAGCCCATCAACTCCCCTTATTCTAAACATTCCTTCAAAACAGATAGAGAGGTAGTTGTCTTGCCATCCCAGGAGGCTCAAGTTCTCTCTTTATCCAGAGTAAAAGCACAGCTACTAGCAATGCAAGCTTTTCACATACTACTGCACGAATGGGACCCACCCCTAAGCTTGTACAACCACCTCTTTGAGCAGATGCTAGTCAGCTCCACATTCAGTCAGCTCCTAGTCTGTCCCTTAAGATGGCTGGCAAGTAAGCTATTTGTAAAGTGAATACCTGTCCATTAAAAACTGGACTTAGGCCACTTATTCATGAACTGTCAATGGCCAGAAGCTGCAAAGTTCAAATGCTCCCAGGTATCTGACCTCTCACTGAAGTCCAACAGAAAAGGGCACCCGACTCCTTCAGCCTCGTCACTACCAAAGTAGAACCACTGACACAGGGAAGAAACACTCCATTTTCTTTCACCAATTCCCTAATGCACTCAGTGTACCCAGCTCCCCGCCACATTGTGAGATGCAGCACTTTGAAAAACAAAAGGTTTCAAGGCTGGCAGAATGAACACAACTGACTCTGCCATCATGCTTGGAAAAATGTGTGTGAGGTGGCACTGTCTGATGGCAAACATATTTGTTTCCAACCAGTGAGAAGGGTGACCTGACAGAACGATTGTTCTGGGCAGCCAGCTGTAGATCCCTATCTTTTTTGCAATAAAAATACATAAATAAAACTTTACTATACATATATCAGATGGACATGCACGACAAAATTCCCGTTTGCCTCCATTGTTTGGTTGATACAGCAATGAAAAGCATTAGTACTGAAAAGCACTAACATGACTTAGGAGACTAAATCTCAGTTTCCAAAATGACTTAGGTACTTTAGGGACTGACACTTAAAAGTATTTGGATGCCTTGCATTGAAACTTATGTTAGGTGCTTAAAAATACCATACGAACTCTGACTTTTAAGAATCTCAGTCATATAGGGTACTTCTTAAAGTTTATCCTTAGACTTGTAAGAGCATCCTATGGAATAACCAAAAGCATCCTGCCAAAAATAAGACAGGGCTTGGCAACATCCAAGCTGCAGGCCAGATCTAGCCAGATGAGCCACTGGATCTGGGCTGCAGAGCTTGGGAGCTTTAGCAGTATTCTGCCAGTGGGGGGCTTTCCTCACCCCGGTGCCTGCACCCTGGCCAGGTGATAAAGAACTGCACTGGGACTGGGCATTTGGGAGCTGCACGTATAAGCTGCCACCTGCTTCTTCCCATCCCACAGCTACGACATGGGTTCAGGTTCCAGTTACTGAGCCCCAGCATGGGTGCAGGCAAAGCCCACTGCTCTGGAGCTGACACTGATAGCCCCTTGCCCACACTGGCCCGGAGCTGGGTTGTTCTTGCACACCACTTGGAAAGGTTGCTGGCCACTGTTATAAAACAGCTGACCACTGATGCTTTGTAAAGATTAAGATCATTACAATTATTATTAAAAGTTTATTACAATATAAAATAACGTGAACTGTATTTATAATTATAAAGCAATATAAATCATATTTGATATTTTGTATACTGTTGCTATAAAATATTAAAATATAAAATTCTGCCCTCTCTAGAGTAACCTGCATCTTGAATAAACTCTATAAAACAAATTAAAGAATCAGAAGCACTGGGTTATTTGTTTACTTACACACAAGCACTGCTCCTCACACAACTGCTTAGTTTAAAATAAGGTACCTTTATCATCAGCTTTTCAGATAATCCAAATTTAGAATAGGTCTTGTCTCCCCATTACACAAACAGGTACTTCAGGTTCACAATTCCTTACAAAATCCTACAGCTCAGTCACCTGACAGTATTAATCTGAAACAGCAACTAACGATAAATACTGACTCATCAGTCAAGATTAATTTCATCTTTTTTCAAATACGGTGGTTACCATGGCACTCTAGGACACTAAGGTTTTCTACTAAGTTAGAGAGAGTTAAATTATCACTAGCCATGAAGTGCAACACAGAAAAGTAAATTAGTATAATGGCCCCTTTCTCCCCTTATTTTGGCTATGTATATTGTATGTGACAACCTGTGGTCATGGGGCAATCTGGCTCATTAAGGGTATGTCTAAACTAGTAAGTCTCAACTGAGGTGCTGTAGCACCCTGGGGTTCCCCAAGATCCTTTTAAGGGTGATGCTGTTCTCGGGCTCTATGCAAGGAGGTAAGCACTCACTCCTCCAACCAAGTGCTCCACATCTGCCCCTACCCTCCTTGCAGCCTTTGGGCAAACTGCCCCTGGATTCCAAGTGATGTCTGTTTACAGCCAACTTTTCTTAAACATCTTTATTGGGTTTGCTACAGGAGATCAGTCTAGTAGAGACCACCACAAAGGACCTTATAAATGTACCCTTTTCCAGACCTGTCAGCTATATGGTGATGTCAGTATGGTAATAACATGAACATTGTTTTTTCATCTTTTCTTTCTGGGTGAGTTTCTCCTCTGCTGGGGTAAATGTTTAGCTGCATTTTTTACACCTTAACTAAGCCAACTGTAAATTCTTTACAGATGATACAAGACTGTTTGCCACCAGTCACATTTAATCACAAGCAGCAATAAAGAAACATCTCGCAAATACCTGAACATGTTTATGTCCTGGAACAAATACTGGTGTGGCGTCTGTCTTCATTACAACTTACAATCATTTTAGCAAATCTTCCCTAATTATCATTTGGTAAAGTCCAAATAGTTCAAAGTATGTTGGTATGCAAAAGTAAAAATCACATGTATTACTGCACTTTAATTGTTGTTTTTGTGGCTCATTTAGACAGGCAATATCAGGTTAAAAGAGTACATTACAATGTATCTGTGTTGTTAGAACTAAAATCTTTTGATTTATATTTTCATTCATACTTAATCACCATTGATACTGGTGTTTCTCATTTGTTTTTATATTTATCTTTCCTTCTGCAATTCCTCCATCTTCTCTCTACAATCCCCATTTCAAATTCTGTTACCTGAACATGGTTCTATAGAATAAATATGCTCACTATTTTTTGTTTTAGAATTAAAAACAAATATTTTCATCAGATGGTCTTAAAATAAGTTTGTTTCTAAGTACTTCTAACCTCCTTCTCAGCTATGGCTATAAAAGGTCATTATGTTTAAATCGGAAAACAAAAACAATTGATTCATCATGGTTTTTTCCCCAGGAGTATGCGTGCCTGCATGTGCATATTATACATAGATTCATACACACTTCAGTGCTGTTTATTAGAAGTGAAGGGTAGATATATCTGTGAAAGGTCCTTGTTAAAATGTTGATGGAACACCAGCAGCTCTTGTGACTGTCATAAATATCACAATATTTGTTATTTAAGTTCCAACTCTGAAGTCAAGTGATCAAGTGAGAATTGCAGATGCAATTAAAAAAAGGTCTACAGCTCTCTTGACTACAGAGTATATTTCAAGTGTATTCTAACATTCAGCAATCAGAAGTGAAGTGAAAAAAATACCCACTTTTCTTTTTAAAATCTCATGATTTAGGAAGTCATAGGTCCCACATATTTTTTTTTTTTTTATCCTTTGAGTTGCCAATACTGCATGTGGTTGAGAGACTTGTGTAAATACCTCCAGCAGAATACACATGTACATTTGGGGATGAAGTTTTCAGCAAGCAAACCCAAAGTGTCCAGACATGTTTTTCCATTTGTTTAAAACAGTATAATTAGCATCCTGTGTGTTTGTAAACTGGCAAGTTACTAAGACTAGGTACAGACCTTCCAAGAGGCCAAGGCAGAATTGATTTAAGTTGCAAGGTTTTCTGTAAGCAGTGTGGTCTAGATCAGTAGCAAACAAAATACATTTCACCTTTTGGTGCGGGGGGGGCAAATCTTAGACCGGGTTCTGCCATTTTCAAACCAGTCCATGTGTGCAAACTTCTGTTCTATTACGATGGGTGTATGGTTTCCAACTACTTATACTGGTAAAAGTGTAATATCTATACCTGGCCTAGGAGTTGTATAACGGGAATGTATCAGAAAACATATTGGTAATTTTAATTCTTGGAGACAAGGTAAGGTCATTTTGGGCAGCTATGAATGGTGAGGGAGAAAAAAAAAATTGCTGAATTAATAGATTCCAATCTCCTGGATACCAAATCTGCAGGAGAGCAAGAAGTTGATGCTACATTGTACTACATACAATCCTGACCCTGCTGCTTAAGAATCTGTGCCTCCGAATTGATTCCGAAAACCTCAACAATAATGTTATTTCACCACCTAAGTTAAAACCTACATTTCCTAACAAACTTCCTGTAGATTTTACAAAATATATCCTATTTAATTAAGTGACTTGACAATGGATTAAACTTTTCAATATTTAAAATTCTTGTTCCTGACCTTGCAGTGGGAACTAAAAGCACTTTGGTAAATGGACAGGCAAGCTGCCTCATTTCAACATAGCCTCTCTAATTGTATTCTTTCCCAAAAGGAAGGGCAGTTAGCAACTTCTTACTACATTAACTCAAAGCATCACAACATATATCCTGACATTTCCAGCCAGAAAATAATATTCTAAGGGTTCATCTGGCCTGGGAAATGACATGGTGTTATAACATGTGCTAACTGACATGATGTCTAATGCTTGTTTACACTCAGTTTATACAAGGACCATCACATTTTACAAATGCATTGCCAACCCAATAACTCCACACTAACAAATGATAAATATCAGATTGATTAACATGTATAACAACTTGATTTTATCTCCCAGTGTAAAGTGCCAGAGACACACTCATTCTCCTCCCTAGCTAGCAACCAGAGCATACCAGCAGAACAACTCTTTCCAGATTATTTTAACCTAAATTTATATGCATATCAAAAACTAGATTATCACAGAATGTTTAAAACACAATTTCACATCCTGAAATCTTTATGCATATTTTTAACTTCCACTAAAAATACTCTTGCTGATATAGATATACCACCACTAGCAAACCCTTTTGAATGCTGAAAAGTCCCTTATCCTTTACCATAATAACAAGAAACACTTCCTTCTTAAAAGTGTTTTGTTCTGGAATGCTACACTTACATCTTTACAGATGACTACAATTTAGACATCATTTTAGGGCACAGAGATTTGAAATCCCCTAAAAGAAGAGGTGCAAATTCAACCTTGTGGTAACTCCAATTATTTTAACTGAATACACAAATACTACCAAGTGTTTAGCTTACTTGGAGGCTTGTAATGCTGATATAATTTTAGTCACAACTGAAGGTAATTGAGGATTGAAAAAGACATTAAGATGCAAAGCAAATAAACAACAAAAAGTCAGATCTCATGGATGAAGTAAACTTAACATGTTTAGCGCTGCCATGACATTTTAAGTTACTTATTTTCCCAGAATTAAGACTATTTGGAAAAATGGTAGGTGAAGATCACAACTGAGAGAATTCAGAACCAAGAAAAGATACCAACAAAAATCAATACAAGAGAAATTACTGCAGCATCTCCTCAATTTATTGTGATACACTTTTATATTAAGAGCCAAGTATGTGATGTCTTTAAAATGTTCTGATGTCATGGGCATAACTCGGGATTTTCATTACTCAAGTGTTTGAGATCCTAAATACAGAACCAAGGAAACCAAGGCAAATGGAACTGAGGATGCTGATCCCCACGCAGGAAGATCTCACCAGCTCCTCGAATTGAACCCTATGCTGAAGTCTGTCTTTACATAGGCAGAACAAAGTGCCAAGGGCGTAGCAAACTGAAGGATCAAGCCCTGAGTGTTTACAGAACACACCTGAGGATCATTCAGATATTTTTATTTCAATGCATACTTGATCAGAAAGGCAATAGCTGTACTTGAAATTTCACTGACTTGCAGTAGAGAAAACATAAGTGTTCCCTCCGCAACCTTTCATCCACAAGTTAAATATACAATGTAAGTGAGAACCTCTGCGCACAGTCTTCTCAATGATTTCACTTTTTGACCCGAAGGCATCACCCTCTCTAGGGATGAGATGCAATTCAATCCCCCTGCTTCCCCTGCAAGCATAAGTGCTAGCCCTCTCCTAAGCAGACTGCTAATCATGTGAATGTGTGTGCTGCTATGCTTTATGATTTAGGCTTCTTCCACTGGGGACTGAGCTGAGGCCACAAAACCTGTTCAAAGCAAGGACAACCCATGCTGGGCAGACATTACTAGGTCCTGTTTTTACTTACAAAGGCCCATACATTGCCCATGACATGCATGCAAAATCCCCACAGATGTTAGTGGAAAATCTATGATCAGACAGAGTATATAACCTGAATAAACAGGTTCCTATTCATGCAGCATGAACTATTGCTTTGTGTAGCATTAAGTGAATATAAACTATCTCTTATCAACAGATTTAATTTTATGGATCTGAGCCAGTACCTAAAGCATTGCAAAGATAAACATTCAAAACGGAACATGTCTTCCTGATCAGATTTGGTGTGTGGGAAGTGATACCAGGTGGAAACCTGTCTTGACTGGGATACGAGGTTTCTTCTACATCTAAACTGTAACTTGGGCTTTTTAGAACCTTCAAATGTAACTCTATGGCACTGCAAATCTAGGCTGAGCTTCTGCCAAATGAAAGCTTTTAAAGTAGACAAGCAATGTTAAAAGACTTTCACTTTTAAGTTTTACCACTCCATTTCATATTTCAGATGTACTTCAGACTCATATGTTGCTACCTCGGACCCTCTCTTCTGAGTAAACAACATTATCAAGAGGCTTTCAGTGGGAAAGGAACATATTTAATGTAGAGCTCTATATAGAGCAACTCAACTCTCTTTTCACAGTTGTGTCCTTTCTCCTATTATCACCTCTGCTATATAATCCACAGTTACTGACTCCTACCAGATTTTAAGCTACATGAAAAAAAGGTTTCTATGTAGTGTCCCAATTGCCAAACAAGCTGCTGACTGACAGTCAAAAACTTTCACATGCCCTGTAGTCACACAGGTCATCTCAACTACTCCAAATTTCACTGGTGTGGCTTCCTATGTCCCTTCAGCAGCCTAAACCTGAATGAATTCCATCCAAGCCAATAGGATTAGATTTCTGGGAAATCAGAACCAGGCTCAAGACTTCAGTTAAAAAAAAAAAAAAAAAAAAAAAAAAAAAGGTATTTATTCCATATGCAATATTTTAAAGCAAAAAGAAAAGGTAAGAGAAATTCTGCTGTTATAGTCCTGTAACCTCACAAAAATATTTATTCCATATATGATATTTTAAAGTGAGAAGACAAAGTTAGAGACAAATTCTGCTCTCTGTTATATCACTCTAAGCTCACAACCACTTCAATAGGGTCACAAAATGCATTGAAGAATTTGGCTATTAAGCTTTATCAAGTCTATGTTGTCTACTCAACCCCTTACCTTTTTTGGAGATCTATTGCTCTGACACTTCATAGGGATAACATCTGCTTTTAGATAAGACATGGTAAACAACTGAAGCCTGTCCTATCTCCCAAGAAATAACTGTTCCAAATCCAAGAAAACGTCATGAATTGATGACTACATTTTTGGGGCCTCTAGTGCACTGTGAATATCTAAAACAGACTCATAAAACTAACATTTTATAAAACCTCTCCCTTATTTGTAAAGGGTCATGTAAAGGAACAAAGGAAGCTAAAAACACCACCCAAGAAAAAGAAAGTACAAGGTACTTTCACATGCCCTTTCCTTTCTTCCTCTCCGTGGTATTAAACAGTTTGTGACAAAAAAAAAATACAGGTCAATTAGTGTGCAGCCCATGACCTCTCAAGATGCAAACACTGGTTTGGGTTAACAATTGAGACAAAGCTACCTAAGAAAAAGAAATTCCAACACACATTTTACTAAAATACTGCATAGTGCTACCCCAGATGGAGTTACAGTCCCTCCCACCTTGTAATCACATACCCATTTTTAACCTGTTCTCTTTCTTTTCCCTTTTCTTTATTCATTTGATGAGGTCATGTAGCTTCTCCTAAGCAAGGATTATTTTTATGCCACAGGCTCCTGAATGCTTTTAGAACAAAAGCCTCCATAAAAAGCTATTTTCTCTATGAATAAAAAAATGCAATGAATATTTTTGTTGCATCATTACCATAACTTGTCTATGGCATTTATTTGACACACACATCACATTTAGGCAAACAGCATTATGAGAAGCATTGCTACATTCAGCATCAGGAGGTTTTATCAATAATGTAGTTAATAAGCAGAGGTTTTGTGGGCAACCACAGTATGTTACAGGTTATCTAAGACCATCTTGCTTTTGCTTATACTTCCATCTTAAAAATTAATGAATTAAGAAATCCTCAGTGGGAATATCTGGGACACTCACATTTATCACAAATGTTACTGACTTCTGCAATCAACAATTATTCTTACTGCGTTAAATCATTTATTTTCAAAGAGGTACCAAAAAAAAGCAAATAAACCCTAAAATGAATTATAGTCAAGATAAAAATCTGCCTTAGGGATACTTTCTAGAAAACTCAATTTAAAAATACATTTACCTTCACTTTTATGCTGGTAAAAAAAAAAAAAGACTGGGTGATTCTGTTTGCAATTATATTACACAAGTCAATTCTATAGTCAAACATGCTGAATATCATCAGTATGCTACTTTTATATATTCATGAATGGAAATAGTGTTAGGCCATTACAGTGCATTAAACAGAAGTTTTCACTAATTATATGAACCCAATTAGCAATCACTTGCTATACAGAACATGAGACCCTGAAAACTTTGAAAGCCAACTGCTTTCTAAATCACACTTTTTACAGAATCAAAATCTTGGTTTGCGTGGCAGATGTTGCTATGCATTGAAGAATAACTATTCCTATGCCAAACAAAGGAAGTGGATGCTTTCTAGCTTTGAAATTCAGGAAAAGAATATCACCATGAGAAGCTCTAGGAGGCATGGAAACAAACTGCATCACATAACATTTTATGATAGAAAATGAGATGCAGACAATGTAATTTTACTTACGTGATTCAGTTCAAGCAATGCAAATGCAATCTTGCTGATTACATTTTAAAACAAAAGACTGAATTTGCTTATTTAGACTAGTGCATTAGACATGTGAAAATCATTACACACCCTACTTGCAGTAGAACAAACAGAAACCACTAGTACAATGCTTTTTATCTTTAGATGTATTTGGAATTAATCTCAATAAGTAAAAATTCAGCCCATTACAGTGGGCAGACGCAACTCATGGAGTAACCGTAATTTAATATCCACTCTGGCTGTTAATGGTGTACAGGGCTTTGTGTAGGCTCTCTGCACGAAGGTGAATTTCAACAAGGCCAAATATTCAAAAATCATGCTTCAGAAATCCCAGAAATCATGAGACTGGAATAAAGATCATGTGGCTTACAAGGAATGAATTGTTGCTTCTTTTTTTTTTAATTTGCCTTCTAGTTTCTTTTCCCCTGCTGCCAATTTGTGTTGCCAGCAGCAACTAAAGACCTTTCTACCTCACAGACTGGATCTGGTGTGTGGGGAGAGGGTGCAGTGGAGGACCAATCCAGTGCATGGGGTGGGTGCAGCAGGGACTCTACCCAGTGCATGAAGCAGGTACAGCCAGGACCTGACTTGGCCCCCCCAGCAACAGCTGCATGTCAATGACCTAGCTGCCCAGAAACAGCCTTGGCCTGGCCCAGCCATGTGGCAACACCTTTGGCCTGGCTTTCCTGCATGGTAACTGCACAGCCCAGCCTGGCCGCCTGGCAACATCTGGGTAGCAGTGGCATGGTACAGCCCCCACTGCTTGGCAATGTGATACATGGGACTTGGAAATTTGGCAGTGGGGTGGCCACCACTCCTGACTACCAGATATCCTGAGCCATGGGGGAGCCCTGCAGGACAAATGTCATGGTTCCATGGGCTGGATATTGACTACCCTGGTTGTAGAACAATGCTTGCAGAATGGCTTATTTAGTCAATTTCCCCAGGGCTAGGGACAGAAGTTACACATAAACCAGTTTAAGCAATCAGAAACTGGTTTAAACCTGTAACAGAACAGAAGTTCATTGCACATAAACCAGTTGCAAAATGGCTGAGATAAACCCGGTTGAATGTAGTAACAGACTTAACTGATTTAGGCCAAACGGGTTTATGAAACTTCTGTCCCAAACCTCTTCCTGGTTCAAATTAAATCAGAGTCCTCCAGCATCCCAGCATGCTTTCCAGCCCTGAGCTGGGCTGAGCTGTGCTGTCTTCTCCAGAGAGCAGGGCTGGCCCTGGCCCTCTGCTCCCTAGCTGGAGCAGTGAGGGTTGGTTCACTGGCTCCCCCAGGCAAACCCCGGCTGGGGTCTGGGGGCCAGGAAGTGGGGTTAAAATCACCTTCCCCAGAGTACAGAGCTGCCCCGCCCTGCCCTGCCCTGTCGGCTTACTTAGTGCTGAATTACCAATCCCAACGGCACCTGGAAGCAGGAAGAGGGAGTGACAAGCAACCTTGTGGAGTCCTGCTGTTCAGATGCTGGACTGCAAATCCCACAGACCTCAGGGGCAGCAGGAAGAGTAAGCGAACACACCTCCCAGGTTGTGTTTGTAATTTTCAGTTATTAGTTTTTCAGAGAAAGAATTATTCTTGTTCAGACGTTTCTGAATTCAATATTACTACCTCCCCCCAGGCAAAGCATGGGCTGGGGCCTGGCCACCCCACACTGCTCCAGCAGGGATGGGGGAAAAGCCTTGGAGTGGTTGGCAGGCATGCTCCAGCACCCTACAGCTTCTGGCCTGAGCCACCGCAGGCACGTGACTTCATTTCCTGAATCAAAAGTGAATGTGTGTTCATTTGCTTATTCATTAAAACTCTACAGCCTAGGCTAACCTGCAAAGACTGAATCAATTCAGCTTCAGGCTTTTTGACCGTCTGTACTTAGCCCAAGTACATAAGCCCTTAGTCTTGGAACTAGTTTTTGGGACAAGATTTCCTCTGCAGTGACAAAGGCTAGAAACTGACTTTCTGATGGCTACAAGATTCTCATGTAATCAAATCTAACAGGGTGTTTGGGCTTTACTTTTATTTTATTTTTTGATGATGGCTGGGCTATTTTTTTATTATTCTGCCTAATGAAACCTGGTACTCATTTACACATCCAAAACATTTTTCTTCAATGTGTAAATAAGACGCTTTCAGCTTTTTTACATTATCTCCATCACAACAAGGGTAGAACACATTTTGTACATGGGCTGGTAAAGTTTCATGACAGCTGGGCCAGGCCGCAATAACGATTCATTACATTTCTCTCAGACTTTCTTGCAAAAGGGTTACTAAGCATTCTGAAAACATTAAATGACTAACACTCCTGGGACACTGGAGTTCTATTGCCATTTTACAGATGAGGCAGAAAATAAGTGAGTTGTTGGGAGAGACACAGGAAGTCCTCCAAAGAGCAAGAAACAGCTGTTCTTACATCATCATTTCCTCTAAATGCAGCATTACCTGTGTAAGAAATGATTTTCTTTGGTTGTCTTCTCTACATTTCTGCAACCAACTGTATGTAACCTGGCTATGTTACTAGTGTCATTAATAGAACGGCATTAAGGGCCTGATGCCTTGACTTTAACACTGCAGGATCATGCTGCAAAGTGACTTCATGTTGTTCATCTCAATAAACCAGCACTTGCTTACCTTAAATTAGTAGAAAATGAGACATTCAGTTCTGAAATTTAAGTGACCAAACAGACCCTATGAAAAACAAGCTCATAATCATCCATAACTGATATTTTTCCTCAAAGTATTCAGCCACTATGGACAATACTCATACCCAATGGCTGGTTGGTAATCACCCCATCAGAACAAAAGGCTAAACTGGCAAGATATTTTATTTGCAATGAATAATTCAGCCTGATCCAGAAATCCTCTCAGCAGTTGATTATTTATTACAATGTACCATAGTTCCTTGCTATGAGCTCTGTTGCTAAACACACCCAATTTCCCAAAGACAATAAGGTACCTACAAACCTAAAAGAGGTTTTCAGCAGTTAGCCCTTTCTTCTTAAACTTCCAGCGACAGTTAAATTGTTGAGTCTGCTTCACAATATGGCTGTTGCACCAAACTTTGATTCAACAGTGGTACTATCCCAATGTACCCATGGCAGGAGACAGGGCTACTTAAAATGACTCCCCAGCAGCTGCTGCTATCTCATAAAGAACTGTATCTAACTTCTACACCTTCTCTCGGAGCTAGAAGCCCTATCTCTTTGCTGACAAGGTTATTCACCTCTCACACAATGAACAGTTTTTCCTTGTGAAGAAAATAATGTACAATTCCTTTGATTTTCTCTGCAATATGAGCGCCTCTCTCAGGTGCAAAATCAATGACCACTGTGAATTTCTCACCAGTAGAGGTAACTTAGCCATTGCTCTAATGACTCTGTGACTACACTGCCTTCATTTTCTCACCAAGGATAGATCTACATGCAACTTAGCTAAACAAGAATCAGTGCATCCTTTATAGGCCAACTACCTAAAATGTGACAGTTTATAGTAGATCTGACAGCCACCATTAGAAAAGCTGGTGATGTGTATGTGTATACTTAATATTACTTTTTGATGCTAGCAACTGCAACTCTCTTTCTCTCTCTCTCTCACACACACACACACTTGCAGATGAGCGCGCGCGCACACACACACACACACACACATACACACACATAATATGATCCAGTAAGTTACTTTGCCCTTGACCTTTGCTAAATAACCATGACCATAGCATAACATGAATCACAGACTTGCCATTCAGTTATTCCTCAGTCCAAAGAGACCTGCCAGCTGTAGCAGCAGGCCTAAGACCTTAGCAAATATAGGTTTATTTAGCCACACTCAGATCATTCAAGCCAACTATTTAGTGGACATCTAACCTTACAGGAATTTAACAAGATATCTGACTTCTGGCATCTGCCACTCACTTTTCAGCTCTCAATCTGGCAGTAATAGCAACAGCAATTTATTTACAGCTTTCGCTAAAACGATACAGTAGAATTAAAAAAAACACCCTATAAATGATATAAAAATAACATTACTTGATATGTAATTATTGGTAAAATTACACATTCTACTCATTGAAACAGAAGGAAAATCAAATATAATATATAATACATAAAAATAAATAAAATGAAGCAACATATAATAATAGAACAAAAAATTAAAATGTTGTCTTTCCAAGTGAGCAATTGCAGGTAAGATGTGGAGGTGCCCAGACAAGTAAAGGTATGGACAAACAAAAAGTTACAATGAACTAAAAGGGAAGAGATATATTGTACAGCTGCTCCGCATACCATTTGTATGTATTCTTTTACTCTAGGTCAAAAGAAAGTTAACCTCCTTTCATTCAGAGCTAAATTATCACAGGTTAACTTTCATTTACCGTAAGGTCACAGTGGCTGTACATATACCAATGAGCAGCGGATGTATGGCAAGCCTCCAATCCCTTTTAACTTGCTGTGATTTGTTTGTTTTTCTATACCCTAACTCTCTATTAAGATACGGTATATACCACTGGTTTTCAACCTGTAGTCCACTGACACCTGGGGGTCCACAGGCTATGTCTAAGTAGTCCACAACAGATGATTTTGATCAATCAAAGTGAATTGATTGATACCCAATTGAATATATGAATACCCACACTTACAATTCAAAGGGGTCCACACCTACATTTGAAATTTCCAAAGGGATCTGCATCTCCATTCAAAAAAATTTAGGGGGCCACAAATGAAAAAAGGTTATCTATATCACCAAAAAGCTTTAAAATTCTCATTGTATCCTCTCTCAGTGTTTTTATTGTGCTATTATGTACAAAGGAGAGAGCATAAATATTTTTGGCTTGTCAAATTTATTAGACTAAATCCTCTATAAATTCCAAACAATTTGATCTTGCATCATAGATTTGAACCTTCCAAAAAACCATTATATTAGGGATGGAGAAAGGTTTGTGTCTAGAATCAAAAACAGACTTTCCAATCAGAGAGTCAAAAAAGTTTTTCTCCTGTAATTTGCTCTTTTCTTCCTAGCTCACGAAAAAATGAGTGAATTTAGCACTGATGAAATTGAGGCAACAGGAGCATTGATTTGGACCAGCTACTTACTATGCAACCTTCTTCACCCATTTCTCCCAATGCCTCTAGATCCTCACCTATGGCACTATTTTGCTATTCTAGGGCTGTCTTTCTTGAGCAAAGACTGCAACTGCCACATCACTCAATCCTTTTTTCACTTTAAAGCAGTATGCAACCATATTGTACATGAAAAGTGGAGCTCTGCAGTGTTACTTTTTCAGCCTTCGTTCATAAGATTTTTTTCACAATTGCTTGATTTTTTTCCCGAAGGACTCTTGTGACATGAATGCCACATGAACTGCCAAACCTAGGAAAGGAACATTTCAATCAACTAATACAACTAAGAATCAGACCTCCAATGTCCGATGGCCAGATGTTATTTCATGCCCTGCTAGTAACCCTACAGCATGACTATCGCTGCTACTTCTTATCTTATCGCCATCTGGAACATCTTCTGCCATGGTCAGACAAAAAAAAGTCAGGCTAGAATAAGATATTACGGAAATATTTCTTCCTCCGTCATTTTCACTAAACTCCTAATGCAATGATCACTCTAAGGTCAGATAATTTAGAGATTGCTGGTTTTCTGCTTAATTAAATAAAGGAAGTTACAAATAAAACTACCAGAAAGTGGCAAACTACCATATAATCACAAAGACATCCCTGGGTGTAACCATCTGTTGCATGCAACAGGTAAGAATTAATTGGAAGATACCCAGTGACTTTTTATTCCATTTTTTAGCATCAGAAATAAACATGAGCCTAATTCTATTCTCAATTACACCATTGTATATGGAGTGATAAGCAGGTATTCTGTTTTTCTCTGCATAAAAATAGCAACTTCTCTAAAAAATCATGCAAATTCTCTAATTTAAAACCCCCAAATCCGTTTGTTTGTGAATAAAATGAAATACCACTATATATACAGGTATCAGTTGAACACTGTATTTTACTGATATATTTACAATGTTAAAGCAATTTGGAAGCCTACCAGTGCCTCAATCGCTATAATAAAATAATTTTTAAATATCTATACATTTTGGCATTTGACTTTGGGTTTTTTATCATGGAAAGTCAGAGTCTCCCTGCCTCCTTCGCTCACCAGGATGTGTGTCCAGCTGCAGCTGCCCCCCACCACTGCTTGTGGCACTAAGCAGCCCTGATATGCTGGTGCCCTGCTCATGCCATTGTCCCTCACTCCCAAGCCACACAACCCCCCTGGCTCTGCCAGTGCCCCTCACTCCAAACCCACAAACCCCTTGTCCAGCCAGTGCCCCTAAGGACCCACAGCCCCCTACCACTGCTGGTGCTCTTCACTCCTGACCCACAGCTCCCTGGCCCTTCTGGTACCCCTCACTCCCAACTCAAGTCACTTGACACTGCTGGTGCCCCTCACTCCCCAACCACAGCCCACCATACTCCCCCAGCTGCCAGGGCTGTGGGGCCAAGGACCTGGGTCTGCAGACCCCTGCCCCACCCAACAGTGCCCTAGCATTGGCTGCCGCCCATGGAAGCAGGTGGCTATTGCACTGGAGTGGAGTGTGGAGCCCTGCTCCTCCTCCCTCATGGATCACACAGCTGGAGCAGAGCCCTTTGCTGGGGTGGACAGATGCAGGCTGCCCACTGCAGGGTGGGGCTCCCCACCCTGCTGCCCTGCCCTCAGGGCCTCTGAAGCCCAGGGGGCAGAACCCGGTGCAGCAGGGCAGAGCCAGGTGGAGGCTTGGTGCTACCACTGGGAGTCCCACACCACCATGACAAGGTGCCCCCCGCCCACCTGGCAGCAGCAGGGGTGGCAGCATGGAGTCATGCCCACTTCTGCTGCCAAGCAGGCAGGGGACACCTCACTATGGTGATGCAGGGCCCCTAGTGGAGGCACCAAGCCTCCCGACCCTGCTCTGCCTTGCCATGCCCAGTCCCACTTACTGGGCTGCAGAAGTCTGGCAGGAAGGAAGCAGGGTGGGGAGCCCAAGCCCACAGCGGCCAGCCTGCAGCTGCTCCCGCCCAATGCACAAGTTGCTGGGGGGGGGGGGGGGGAGGCACATGCCCCTCCTGGGAGTGAGCACAATGGTGGGGATTCAGCTCCCCCACCCTCCCCAGCTCTGTCCTGCTTCTCACTTGGGTCCATGACCATGCATTCCTGAACCAGGCCCAGGCCCCACACACACCGCCCTGGCTAGGCAGTGCCCCCAGTCCCAGCCCTGCCAACTCCCTCCCTCCCTCACTATGGGGGGTCTCAATCACCCACCCAACCCAGACTTACCTGCAGGGAGTTGGAAAGCTGCTCTCATGCTGCCTGGCTGCCACATGCATGTGTGCATGCACGCATGCACATGGCGCCCCCTGCCTGATCGCCCTTCTCCCGCTCCCCCCAGCCCCTTGCAGGCTGGAACTCCCTCAGCCTGCAAGGGGAGAGCTGCCCCCTGTGTTTTTCTCCTTAAAATGAGAAAATTCAGGTTTTACCATGTTTTTCTGTGATGAACAGAAAACCCAGGTCCCTGGTAACAAGTTATGAGATGAGCAAGCTTTCTGTAAATTAACATAATTGAAGTTATTGGGAGTTTTTGACTTTGATGATTTTGTTAAAATATGAACAAGCCCAGACCAGAAACTTGTTGCTGATGTAGGAATGTTGATTACAAGGTATACAATATTTTTTGTTTTGTGCAATACTTCTATAATGGCAAAAGCTCCAAGGTAGATATAGTGATATTAGTATATAAGTGAGCCACTAAGGCTCACTGTACTGGTATAAACATATCAGCAAAGCAATTTTTGGCCAGTATAAACTATGTCTTCAGGAGGAAGGTTTTTTTTATATGGTTATATCTTTACAGTTATACCAGCAAATCTGTTCTAATGCATACAAGATCTATGTTCAGCCTGAACATCCTCTCCCACAGGAAAACTGGAGGAGGGTGACAAAGAAGAAGAAATTATGATGAGTTTCTCAACAAGTTCAGTAGGTGGTGAGGGCATCTGTTTCCAGGCCACATGCCACTAGTGCCATTCCTCTTCCCCCAACACATCTACCCAGCTCAGCTTCAGTGGACCATGCTGACAGCCTGCAGCTCTCTAAGAGCTCTTAATATACAAAGCACCTAGTAGAAAAAGTATTACTGCCTGGGCTGTCTCATCTTTCTATTTGAAAATGGATGTTTCTTTCCAACCTTTTAATTGATGGCTTGTGATGTCATTCATTGTGTCAGAAAAAAAGAGGGTTTCTGCCATTTAGATCTCCCTCAGCCTTCTGGCAATATCCTATGCCCACAGCAGCCAGTATCAAAACAGACATTGATTTCAATAGGCACCCAGTAAAGCCTTGTGAATGTAGTAATAACCTTGCATGATTCACTGAGCTTTAAAAATGGTGGAAAATCCTTTTTCCTTGTTTTAATTTTACCAAAGATTTACACGAGTTATTTTTCATTTTGCAGTTCACCTACATGTTGAATTTTGAGCTCCTTTGGCCCACACATTACCATGACAAAACAGATAAATCACATCTTCTTAGACATATCAAATGATGTCTTAGTAAATATCTGTAATGTTAACAGTAGTAGACTACTGTATATACAAGACCTCTACTAATTGACAGGGATGACTGGAGGAGCCTTTAGCAGTTCAGAAATTAACAATTAAGGGCCCACTCTAGCTCCACATAGAACTAACAGGACAGAATCTCTCTTGACTTCACTGGGAGATGGAGATGGGTTGCAAAGGAGCAAACAGAATAAAAGAAGCAAAAAGAAGTGCATAATCAAATGTACTTCACTCTGTTTAACAATATGGTGGCATTTAAGACAATATCCCATAGTATACCTGTAACTACTTTTGCCAGATAACAAAGTCTTAGGACTAAACACCAGTGCTACTGAGGCTAACAATAAACAGCAAAACTCCGTGGCATGTAGGAACTACTTTATATCCTTTCTGCTTCAAGGTTTCTCCTGAATAATACTAAGAGGTTGGCTTCTGAGCATGTATTATGAGGTGTGTGGATGTAGTGCAAGTTCATACGCTTCCAACATATTATTATTTAATGTTCACAAATATTTAGGCCAAGTGCCCCAGTGCACTATTCCACAAAGTCCTTCTAGATTCACTTCAAACACAGTTAATCATTCAAAAGGTGTAACCTCCAAAATCTAGACTCACAGCTGGGGGAGCGCTACAGTGAGAAAGTAGGTGAAAAAGTCAATAAAATGGGATGGACTGTATGACCTATTCCTTTGTAATAATGTAACCACTGTCAAACCTTATATGCACTCTCTAGATATTGCGTCACTCTCACAAGATAATGCTGTAGGAAATTATAAGTCAAATAATATATTAGCCAAAATAATACCAATAAATTGCTAAGTTGCAAGGCTTAGCATAAAAATGAAAAACACTAATGGAACATAGTGCAGTTTGTTCATACCACGTGCAGTCTAGAATCATGCATAATGTAACAGTGCAACTGCTAACAGCAGGCTCACACAAGATAATTTACACTTTTTTTTATGGACATGAGGAACTGATCTTTGAAGTTGTCCCTAATGAGATTCTGCTTGGCCCTAACAGCATCCTGAGAGAGTGTGCCGGTTTTCTCCCCTGCATCCGGTGCATATTTATAAAGCAAAATACAGACTCATTTAAATTGCACATGTGGATTGGTATGTCTCCCCTCACCCCATTTGGAAGAGGGATTCTCACACATGGGGGAAGACTCACTATTATATTTTACTTTACCTTTCAAGTGTTTTTAATAATTGTTTCTACTGTGTTTGTTAATCATCAACAGATATGTGGGGTTTACCAAACAGGATTTCCTTCTCTCATAGTTCAACTAACTTCTAAGTTGACTTGGCTGTGAGATCCCAGTTTTACACAATAAGAAACTCATGTACTCCTTAATACCACAGGGTCCAGAAGAGGTGAAGTTACATCATGAAGCAGAAAACTCTCATTCAAACACAAATAACAATAGCAGAAGAAGCACAAAACTAATGGAAAAATAAATTACCTTTTGTGTATTGTAAACACTCTTTCAAATTTTCTGCTGTCATAGTTTTTGAAATTATAACTTTCCCAGGACCACTCAGCAAACACATTTAAATCCTCAACAGTAACAACTGGTGCAGTAAACACAACACCTTCCTATATTTAGAAGACATTGTGATATCACAGCCACTGCAGCATAGCAAAGGGTTAGTTTTTACAATACTCACTATAATTGTCAAAGTGTGCATAGAGCTAAGTTCATCATATATTCTCAGTGCCAAAATCCTAAAGCATCCCTTTATATATAATGACAAAACTTTCATAGAGTAACAAACCAAGACCTTTTTTTTTTTTGGAAAAGCACAGTTACTCTTAAAATTTGCCTTTAGTAAAAATATAGCCTCTGTAGGCACTGTAAATATTCTCTATAGCTTATAACAGGGGTTTTCAACCTTTTTTATTAAGTGTGCCCCCAGCAGCCGGATGCAGGGGGGGTGGGAAAGGCACACGAGCAGACGCAGAGTGTCTACAGCACGGGGTGGTGGGTGGCAGCGGCAGCCACCTAATGCAAGCTTTCCCCCTTTCCCATGCCTCATGGCCATCCGGCCAGGCAGCACCTGTGCAGCCCGCAGAGGAGCGCCACTACCCTCGCTTCTCCTCCCCCCCAGCCCTGCTGCTGGGAGGCAGCAGCGCGAGGTGGTGGCGCTCCATCCCCACCCACCCACGCATCCCCCCTAGGGCCTTCCCAAGTACCCCCAGAGGTATGTGTACCCCCAGTTGACAACCCCTGATTTATAACTTTATAACTCTATAACTCTATATTCTAAATATTCTGTATAACTTGGATAACCCTCCTTGCATTGCAGTTCTTAACCTATTCATAGTTCTTAATCCATTCATACAAGGAAAATTAGCACATTTTGAGGGCAACCTCTTTCTGTAGCATGTGGCCCAGAAAAACCGTGGGTGTTTGTGAAAAAGAAAAAAACCCACAATTAACAAGTATACCCATAGTCACAGCTATGTTGGCCCCATTTCACCTTGGATTCTCAAAATAAAGAAATACCCAAATTTACTCAGTCTACCTGAGATATTATGCCTATGAACTCAAGTATACTGTTTAGCACTACCCAGCTTGAGAAATTGGTAAGGAGTTATGTGACTTCATTGACAAGTCGCTGCTTATAATATGACTTTAAACAAAGACCCTATAATCAGATGGATGTAGTGGCCTATATGTAGGGACCTACCAAATTCACGGCGAAAGTGGACTATGCAGGTTCCCTCACACACACCCCTCCCGACTGCCAGATGGCCCCACTGCTCACTCTATATCGGCAAGGAGGCAAAAACCACCGTTTTAAATATGGTGCTGTTTTAGCCTTCGGGCAGGTCAGTAACAAACATCAGGGCCACCGGGGCTCCTCAGTCAATCAGCAATGGGAAGGGGGTGGTGCAAAGGGGAACCCGCAACATTAAAGAAGCTGCCACACAACCCACTTCCACCATGAATTTAATAGGTCCCTATCTATCTGGAACAAGTTAGTGACCTCAATCTAGCTCCCGATGGAGAGGTGTCCACTTAACGAAAGTCACTGCCGTCATTGGCATGCTCTGAAGAAAACATACCAGGCTGAATGGGCACAAAGACTAAACTAGCTGCCCTCTTTTGGAGCCCTGTGAAGGAAGCAACTACAATAGCTATATGTGCCTATATAGCTAAAGAGTCGATTTTGTTCCCAGTACAGGCTGTCTGGGACGTCTCACAAGCTTAACAGAATAAAAATTAAAAAAAATTAAAAAATAATGTGCGTCTTTAAAGCTATTAGGCTCTGGGCATGACACAAAAAGGTTCGAATGACCTTGCCTCAATGTGTTAACATACAAGCTCTTGGTCAGCTTGGCAAGATTCCCTTGTGAACAACAAGGCACAAGACTAGAGGCTTAAGAGCTGAAAAATGCCTCTGTTAAGGAAATCATAAAACATACAAAACCAAAGACAAACTCTGATACTAATGCTGCAGTAAATGTATGCCATGTGCCATCATTATATGCCATGCTAGAAGCAGGATTGTCTTCAGACTTTTAAGCAGACAGTAACATCCTGACACAGTTAGTACAGCTGCAGGTACAGGTTAGAGACCTAAATTTAATACCAACATTTTCTCCCCATTTATTTTGGGTAAGGTGCCCATCTTTCATTTTTCATTTACTCTGTTTCCTGGTTAACCGCATTGTGTTTTTTACCTGCTATTTTCTAGCACTGCACCTTCGTTTTGTTAGCAAGGAGGTGTAGTGACCCTTTACAATACACTGAATGAAACTGCAAGCTTTATAATCTGACACCCTGCAAACTGCTGTTTCTTGCACTGTGGAGGGCTCCTAGTTTAGTCTGGGCTCAACTCAAAACCTTTTTAACTCAGAAAACTTCCCCTGACTTCAGTGGGTTTCAGATCAGACCTTTGACTACTACACTGGAGAAAACAAACATCTCAAAAAAGCATGTAGCTAACACTCTTTGCTGTCTACAGCTTGCTGCCTTACCAACCTTCTCAGGGAAGAGTCAACTAAGGTAGAAGTCGCCAATCCTTTCAGGCTCCAGGTCGGAGTGACCCAGTTTGGGTCAGAGATAGGTGGATAGGCAGACACTAGGACCCAGCCACCACCACCACTTTTCCCCATGGCGGCATGGGGAAAATGCCCACAGCCAGCACTTCTGCCCCCAACAGCATAAGAAAGCAACTATTGCCAAAGCCCCCTGCCACCACATGCCATAGAAGCCCTATGTGTGTCCATGGGCCATACATAGGTTGCCAAGCCCTGGACTAAAGCAATGACTTTTACATATACAATACATAATTATGGTATGAACAGACCACCAAAAAAGCAATATGATACAAAGTTATTTTTTCACTCAATTTGGCAGTTCCTCTCCCGAATGTAGACCAAGGGTGCTCAACCCCTGGCTCACAGGACAGATCCAGTCCACAGACTTGTGTGATCCAGCCTGCAGGGCTCCCCAAGGGTTGGGATATTTGGCAGTGGGAAATTCAGCAATGGCATTTTACCCTGCCACCACTCCCCTACCACCAAATTTTCAAATGCCCTGGGCCAGATGACATGGCCTCATGCACCAGATCCTGCCGAGGGGATAAATCCAGCTGAGCATGCATAGGGCCATGGCTGGGGCTGGGACAGCAGAGCCCAATCCTGCGCATCTGAGGTCAGAGCTGCGCCAAGGGTGGCAGCTCCAAACCACCGTGTGTGGGATCAGGACACAGACCGGCACAGGGTCAGAGGCAAGGCCAGGCTGAGGATGATGGACCCAATCTGGCACACATGTTAGAGTCAGGTTCAGGGCCAGGGCTGAGGATAGGGATGGGACACGCATCAGATTAAGCTTACAGTCTGGACTGGGCCCACAAACCAACCCTGCACCATTCATCTGGTCCATGGGGCCAAAAGGTTGGGCACCACTGATCTAGACCATAGCTGAATTGTAAAAGCTCATTTCAGGAAAATCCTCTGTTTTAATGCGATCTAGGCTGAATCAGACTGAAAAAAGCCAGAGCATTCAATTTCCTTTAAACCACTACCAGTAGGACTCCTTATTCCCTTTTGCCCAGATAAAATGAATGCTCTAGTCTACTTCAGTACATTTTCAAAACACCCCATTTTCTCCAAGGCCTAGGATTTATGATAACAGATAATTAACAACAAATGGTGAAAATGTGAAAGCTAAAGGTCTTAGTTTTGTTGCCAAGAAGATGTATCAAATTCTGAGGTAAACAAAGCACATTCTTTCTTTCTTCAATATTGTGATAGCATCATGATGCTGCACAGCAAAGAAATCTAGCAAAAGACCATCAAAGGTCACAGTGCAAAAAAAAAAAAAATACACATACCCATAGAGGAATCTTTTCAATTCTCATGGAATGTCTAAAACTATTACAGTACTTGATCCATGCTGCCGCATTATCATAACATTCCTAATAGACAAAATAGTCTAGAAACTTAGCATGAACAATTAAAACAAGCTCCAAAGGATTCAAGAAGGTACAGTAAGGATCTCTGTCTTCAAAGAGTTTGTTCTAAATAAAAATATTCTTGTATTCAAGCTCCAGAGATCTAGTGACAGGATAATTAAACAGGTTCTACGTATACAATGCCCCCCTCGTTCAAAACTGAGTGTCTCTTCTTTAAAACAAAGAAGAAAGGAAAATCAAGTTAACATCTAAGGGGTTAGCATCAACTTGAAATAGATTTTTAAATGAGTTTGAGTAGTTTCAGAGACTACACTGGTCTTTGAATTCCTTACCCCCACTACATGCAGTTTTAGATTTTATTTTTTTCCAGATTGATTCTCTCTCTCTGCTGTGGGTGAGCATGTCACAGTAACAATTGAAGAAAATGACTGGATCACTTCAAATGCACAAAGAAAACAAACCGAAAAGGCTGACTCTCCTTCAAGCTTTGCAGTAACTGTTAATTATGGCAACCCTAAGTGCAATTTTTAACAAATACAGGTAAACATTCCTGAAAGAAGCGTGGCTTATAAATGAGACTCTTTAAAGCAGGGACTTCGCTGCAGTGCCTTTTAGAGGCCAGCCATGCCCATCTGAAGCCCATGAGAGTGTTTTCACTGACTTTAATGGGAACAGGGTAGGGCCCTTAGCTATGAGCAGGGATCTGGGTTTTCCATCCGTGGTGGAGAAATGCAGAAAAACACCAATTTTCTCCTTTCAAGGAGAAAAACACCAGAAACTGCAGGTTTCCCCTTGCAGGCTGGCAGAGTTCCAGCCTGCAAGAGGCTGCTTGGGGCTGTGGGGAGTGGGAAGCAGGAGGCATCACATGTATGTGTGCACATACACGTGCACATGGCCAGCAATAATCAGCTGCCTGCAGGTAAGTCTATGGGAGGGCATAGGGGACGTGTGGGAAGAGGGCGCAATAGGCAACGTGGGGGTCAAGGATATATTGAGGCCCTGGTAGCCATGGTGAGGATGGGGGTGGGGCAGGGTTGGCAGCTGGGGCTAAGGCTGGGGCACTACCCAGCCGGGGCAGTGCCCAGGGCCCGGGGCCAAGGCAAGAATATGCAGCCACACGGCCCAGTTGGAGGAGCAGGATGGAGCCACAGGTGACTCATCCAGGGGACTGGGGGAAGAGGGGGCAGGGGGACGACATGTACCCTGCCAGATTGCTCAGGGTAGGGGAGGACGCAGGCTGCCCGCTGCAGGACTTTGGGCTCCCCACCCTACTGCCCTCCCCTCAGGGGCCTCCGTAGCCCAGCGGGTAGGACCCAGCATAGGAGGGCAGAGTGGGGTGGGGAGGCCTGGTGCTGCTGCTGCCACCATCACCACCGGGAACCCCATGCCAGCCACACTGCCAAGGTGAGGCACCCCCTGCCTACCCAGCAGTAGTGGGGGGGCATAACTCCCTACCACCACTGCCCCTAGTGGCATGGCAGGCATGGGGGTCCTGGCAATGGCAGCACCACATCTCCCTGCTCCACCTTCCTGCACTATGTCCCACCCACTGGGCTTTGGAGGTCCCCAGGGAGAGGGCAGCACAGCAGAGAACCCTGAGCCATGCAGCGGGCAGCCCACATCCTCCCACGATGTCCACAGGCTTCACTTAGCTCCACTCGAGCTGTGCCACCCGTGGGGGAGGGGAAGGGGGAGTCCAGGCTCCATGCTCTGCTCCAGCCACCGCAGCTGGGCTGGCCAGCTGTAGCCACTGGGTCCCATAGCCCTGGCAGCTGGAGCCCCCCTCTGGCAGGGCTCGGGGGGCAGGAGGTCACGGGTCAGGAGTGAGGGGCCCCGGCAGGGCTGTGGGGGTGGAGGGCTGTGGGTTAGGAGTGAGGGGCACTAACAGAGCCAGGGGACTGCTGGCCGGAAAAGAGGGTCACTAGTAGGACTGGGGACGGGGGGCTGTGGGTTGGGAGTGAGGGGCAACAGCATGGACAGGGCACCAGCATATCAGGGCTGCTCAGTACCACAAAGCAGCGGGAGCGGGAGGAACTGCCTCAGTTGGGCCCGCATCCTGTTGAGCAGAGGGGGCGGGGGGAGATCTGATTTTCCATGATAACAAAAAACTAAAATCAAATGTCAAAATATATAGGTATTTAGAATGTATTTTATTATAATGATTGAGGCATTGGTAGGCTTTCAAACTGCCTTAAAATTGTAAATTTATCAGTAAAACGCTGTGTTCAACTAATACCTATATACATAGTGGTGTTTCATTTTAATTGCAGAAAAACACGTATTTTGGGGGTTTAAATCTGAGAAATCTGGGTTTTTATCAGAGAATTTGAGATTTTTAAACAGAGAAAACCAGGATCCCTGGTTATTAGAGATGCGGAACCATGGGAAATTAGAATTTCAAGCAGTCTCTCACTTCCGCAAGAGCCAGGGCAGAATGGCAGCTTAGAGACCAACTTATTCAGAAATGCATAAGCTTTTGTAGGCAACAGCCTATTTTGTCAGATGCTTTTCCTGAAGTCTCACCATTTATTGCAGAAATTCACGTAAGGATTCTTGGCTTTCCAACTGTTGATCAAAAGCAAACATTGAATTCAAAAGCTAGATTTCTATATTAATTAATAACAGGTGACTTTTGCTTTGTGCCCCCTGTAAAATGAGAATGAGGGAAAATATCCAGTAATGGTACTTTTCGCTCCCGACAAACTGATGCAGTAGCTAAACATTCAAGAGTGATGTGCTGACCCTGCTGCTCTCAGTCACTACGCTCCATTCCTTATGCCACAGAAACTGTAAATGTGGTAAACAGGTTCCTGGCATAAAAATATATCAGATAAGGTTCCTCTCTTCCTCTCTCTCTTGCTTTCTCTCTCATCCCTCCACCTCCCACCCCTTTACATTCCCTCCCCATCTGCTGCCCTCCTGAGAAGGGAGAAAGCTGCACTGTGCTAAGCTGAATGGTTGTGTGCTTTTAAATCTAATATGCTGGATATAAGGTAATGCCCAGTACAATAAGTAGGATGTCTGCTGTGAGGAAGCCTCAAGTACTGTCTCTTCTTGTCAACATCTATTGGAGTCTTTGTAGCCCTAATGTCAAGCAGCATGCAGGGAAGAAAGGGCTTGGAATAAGAAATCCAAAATCTGGGACAAAAATAAATCCTACAAGACACCACAGTATACCAGTGTAAATAATCTCTTAGTAAAACAGGATTGGTTTCTGATTTTGTTGTTACTCATTTCTTCCATAAATATAAAAACACATGTTTTACAAATGACCACAACATAGAAGGGACAGACATGATCTCAGTCAGTGAAAAGTATACATTTTAAACAGCGTTGGCTGACACCTGTTCCACGATAGCTAAAATTTTATACAAGAGGCAAATCCATGAAGTAAAATTCTTCCCCTCCCATTGCAAAAAAGCTGTTATCTAAGAAACTTTTAAGTCCTTTACAAACACTAATAAATAAGCCATACAACACTATATTCCCAGTGAAATAAGGTGATATCATCCTCATTTTCGAGATGGGTAAAAGAACAGACATAATGCTTGTTCTGGACTAATCTAGTGTTAATATATCAGTGGCAGTATGGGATAGGTAGAAGAGCCTGGATTGTCAGGGCCAGCTGACCTCCACTGTTTGGTGCTCTCTCTATTTTGAGGCCAGCCACTGGTTAACCTGATCCTCCCCCCTGCTAAAATCAAGGTTTCAGCAACAAAGAATAGCCAAAGCATAAGCAATGCCTCACCCATATACATTTAGAGTATGTCTACATGTGCATGTTAATGTGCATTAGATTCTCTTGTCTTCTTTGGGCATTTCCATGGAAATAAAATCTTTTAAATGGGTCTAGTCTTATTTACTACACAATAGTACTCCTTGTAACAATGGATTTGTTGCATTAGTTATGTTACAAACTAATAAGGTCAACTTTTGTTTGGTAAAATTTCTGTATGCCATTAAAAAAAGCAACAAAATACAGTAACAGCACAGATTGCCTTTATATTTCTTATTTGCAGCAGATGAGACCTTCAATAAATACCAAGACCTTTCTGCTCTGCATACAAAAATATAAGTCACGTGGCAATAATAGGGTCCTGGTGTCCTTAGCCAAAATGTATCTTCTTCATCTAACAATCTGCAAGCTGTGCACATGTCGGAGGCCATGTTCCAACACTGGTTGCGCTATGTTTTTTCTACTTCATGAAATTTTTTGGCTAGGGACAGAACATAAACCTGCTTAAGTGATTGGAAACTGGTTTAAACCTGTAACAGAACATTCAGTACACATAAACCAGTTTCAAAATGGCCAAAACTAGTTTAAGATAATACTGGTTGAGTGCAGTTATCAGACTTAACTGATTTAGGTCAAACTAGTTTTTGGAACTTCTTCCCCAGACCCCTTCCTGGTTCAAGTTAAATCAGAGTCTCCCAAGACCCCTGCACTGGAGTGGAGGGGGCGGGGGTGGGGGGGTGGGAGAGCAGATGAGAATTAAACCCCCCCCCCCGCCTCCTCTCTCCCACTGGCAAGGCCCTCTGCTGAGGTCTGCCCCACTTTTCCCCTGCTCATAGCTCAGCATGGCCCAGGACCCCAAAGGCCCCCCTCCCAACCATGGGATGATCTCGCTGCACCTTCCTAGCCACCAGAGCTGGGGTTTCACTTGGGGCAGGCCAGGTGCAAATGCCAGACTGGAGGGAGGGAAGGCAGTGAAACACCTCCAAGCCCAGGTGGGGACATGCCAGCTGCATCCTGGATGTGAGCCCTGCCGAGCAGAGGGACCCAGGCTGGGGGTGGGAGGGGCAAGAAAGGGGCTCAAATATGTCCGCGCCAGCCCAGGGCAGAGCCGAGCTAAGCTGAGCTGAGCCAAGCTGAACGTGCAGCCGGAGGAGCAGCTCCTGCCTGGGGCCCCTTCTAACTCCTGGAGAGTGGTGCCCGGGCCAGCCCTGGCCTGCACAGTGGCATGCACAGCATGGGCTGGACCCTCATCCTCAAGCGTTATTACCTGCATCCTCTGGGCACACTGTGCTCACTCTTCCCCTACCCAGCAGCAGCGGTGCAACAGAGCCCCGTGTAGCAGGCACCAAGTGCAGGGCATTACCCCTGCAACTTCCCTACAGCTGCCATTTGCTTGCGTGGTGGCAAACTGCATCTCAGCAGCATGGGCGGTGCCTACCAGTACAGGCAGGGAGGGCCCTCCTGATGGCAGTGGCAGCAGGGAAGATGGAGGGGTAGCACTCTGCACCTGGCACAGGGAGCCATGGGCTGCTGTCACTGCCACCCAGTAGGGGAAGTATCTGCAGTGCATGCCCAGCTCAACATGTTGTGGCCTGAGGAACACAGGTAACAGTAGTCAGGGCTGAGGGGGAGAGCCCGTGCCATATGTGCCACTGCAGGGGACAACCCGGGCGCCACTCTCCAGTGGTAAGACATGGCCAACATGCAGGAGCTGCACCCCCCAGCTGCATGCTCAGCTCGGCTCTGTCTTGGACTAGTGTAGACACACTCAAGCCCCTTCCCCGCCCCTGCCAGCCTAGGTCCCTCTGCTCAGCAGGGCTCACGTCCAGGTTGGAGCCACCGCTGCAGTCCCCCTGTGTGTCCCCACCTGGGCTTGGGGCCTAGGAAGGCACAGTGGGATTGCCCCATGGCTGGGAAGGGGGTTCTGGGGGGTCCCAGGCCATTCTAAGCCACAAGCAGGGGACAAAAGCTGGGCAGACCCTGGCTGTGGGTCCTTGCAGGCCAGGGTGGGGGTTTAAACCCCTCTTCAATTATATTCAGCCTGCCGGGGCCTGGCCATGCCCCCCCTCAGCTCAGCTTCTCTCCAGCCTGAAGAGAAGGGAGGGCTCGCTCTAACACCTCCCAGCTTCTAACCTGATCACTGTAGGCAATGGGCTGCATTTCCGGAATCAGAAGTGAATGTCTATTCATTTGCTTGTCAGTTCAATCTACACAGGTTAGACTAACCTGCAGAGATTGAATCAGTTCAGGCTCGGGCTTTTTAAATGTCTGTACCTAGTACCTAGCCTTTAGGATCTTGTTGGAATGAAAGCTTTTTTTGGGGGGGAAGGGGTGTGAGCATTTGTGGGTGCACATATATGCACATACACATGCATGTGAGCATGTAAAGTTCCTTTGTCTCTGTTTTTCACACCTCTGCATGTAAGAAATGCCAGATATAAAAAAATCAGAGCATCAAAATCAGAAGCAAGCACATAAATAACCCAAATCTGAATTTGGCCCATAGAAGCCAATGTTGTTGGCTTCCCACACCAGAAACCAATGCTTCAAAGCACCAGTACATAGTGGACTCCTTTCTAGGAACTTAGGAAAACCTGGTTTGAGGTTTGCAAGTGAATGAATTCACTTTACGAGACTCAGGGCATTGTCTGCCTCACCCCAGTGTTCCTTTTTTCAGCTGATATGGTAGTTTGTCATTTGACACAACGTGGGTAACTCTCTGACCAAACTTTAGTACACCTCCAAATAGGTGAGTTTACAACGCTTTGGAAAGATATCCAAGATATCCAAGTGGCTGGATCACTGCTGCTGCTGCTGCCCTGGGTGGCCCCCAGGACCTCAGGTAAGGCTGCTGAGGCTAGCACCTCTTCCCTACTCTACCTGGGACAATTTGCCCTGCATCGACCCCACATGCAGGGCCATGTACAATGGCAAAAAGCAGTGGCACAAATTTGTGCCACTGCTATTTTTGCCATGTCAGCTGCACACCGCTGTGGGGATATGCCCTGTGTAGTTATACACAAGGAACCATCATCACATTTCTGGGACTTCCCTTAAGAGCCTTATTTTAGTCAGATTTTTGAATTATGATATTCATACACAGCCTTTTAGTCTATGCGTCTAGAATAGGGCTGCAAAGGTACAGAGTCTCTGCCAAACTCGGAAAATTGTGGGTTGGCAGAGCCAAATTCCTTGCTCAGTTCTGTAAAGAGTATCATCTCCTCCCTACCACTCTCAGAAAACAATCAGGCAGAAAGCCTTGATAGTTCAGTCACAGAAGGTCAGACTAGACTCCATTGATCCCATTCTTCATGCATGAAAAGAGAGCTCAGCTCTGCTGCCTCTTTATCACCATTCCTGCCATTCCAGTACTCTGGGTTCTGCACTGGGGAAAGAGATTAAGAATACCATGCTGGGTGGGGTTCAGAAGGACACACATCAGTTCCCTTCTGGTCCAACAGTGTTCTTCAACCATTTTCTGTCAAACTTCTTCACAGTGTAGACTTTTTTCAGCAAAAACACACCCTTACTGATTGTGTGCTGCCAAGAACCTGGGTGGTGGCACCAGGATTCAGACTTGTGCAAGATCTCTACTTGTGCAATTCTTGTCTCCTGTAGATTGTCTGGGATCCACACAGATCACAACAGATCAGCGCAAGCTCTGGGGCATATCAAGAGTTAAATGCCAGCCCAGATGTAAAATGCAGAGGGACTATCAGGAAGATTCACAGCATCTTGTTCTCATTCACAGTAAGGTCCCTTCGTGCCAGTCTGAGAGCACAGTGGATAACAGTGGGATAGAGGAGGTCTGAAGATAGATTTACCCCAACCTACAGGTCTCTTTACACTGTGGGTACAATACAAAGGGAACCTAATGTAAATCAGAAATAGATGCACAGGGACTTCCTCCCTCTTATACCCCCGCCCACAGGGTTTAGGACAGGAAAGCTTAATCTGACCCTGAATTTCCACAAATAATCCCACACATGATAATTTGGCCCAGGACTAGGATCTGATCCAATACCCAGTTAAGTCACTGGTATTTATATGGTAATTTTTAACAATGATATAATTTTTTCTTATGGCCCACTCCTGCTAATGCTACAAATCAGAGAGAGTTTGTCCCTGGAGTACATGGAAACAGAATCAAGCCCTCAAATATATCTCCTATATTTACATCAATAATACTAGCACTTTTATGGCTCCTTTCTTTCAAGGACATCAAAACACTTCTGAAAAGGTAGGTCAGTCTTATATGCTCTGTTTTATAGATGACAACCCTGAGGTATAGAAAGGTTAGTGAATGGTCCAAGGTCAAATTAACGCTCTGCATTAAATTTTTCCAATGAATGAGAAACTGAGTAAAATTAATAGAATTAAACAATGGAAAAGGTCATCCTAATGTAGGGTGTATTGATAAAGCTGTAATGATAAAAATGAAGTTAAATGTCTTACAAATTGAAGAGAGATGAAATACTTTTCAGTAAAAAAGAGCCTAGAAACAATATGACCACAGATTATAAAATGTGACAGAAAGGATGTAATCCTGGCCCCACTCAAACTCCATTGACTTCACTGTGGCCAAAATTTAATTTATAGGCCCCAATCCTCTAAATACTTATAGCCAGGTTTAATGTTACATACTTATAATTCCAATTACTTCATTCAGATTTTTAAACTTGAACACTTAGACAAAAGTATTTACATCACTGGAGCCTAAAGTAAAATTTTGATAATCCAAAAGCAGCAATCAGATTTACTTTCACTTTCACAACACTTTCTACTTAAGAATTTTTAAGTGATATTAATACAAAGAATTAAATGACTGTCTTTGTCAGATAGGTAAGTATTATTATTCTTATTAAACACATGAAGAATTTTAGGCACAATGGAAAGCTGAAGGGACACAGGCCAGTGAAATATGATCTCAGATTTACATTTTGTAAAATAATTGTTTTTTTTTAAATTATGACTATTAGAAATATTCCCATCATCTTTAAAAAAATTCAATGAAACATTTTTTTAAACAGTAATTACCAAGTTCGCAGCTCAGCTCCCACTGTCCTGCAGCCTAGGAACCAGAACAATACACCAATTAAAACAGACGTGACTATTCTGTTGTCACTACCCAAAGCAAGACCCGGATCTTGCTTACATATGTTTCATCATATACATGTTTGCAGGTTTAGGACCTTGCTCAGTCTGAGCCATGGTGTTTGTTTGTCCAGTCTGCTTGCTTTATTTCTTCTAAAAGAGGATGCACTATGAAGTAAATTGAACTTTTAGATGTTATCAATAAAGGTGTTACTAGTAACACAGGCAAAGGAAATGCTGGTTTTAAAAAAATTATGACTTTTTAAGATGTTAGAATCCCTTACGTGATCTGCCTACAGTCATACAAAATATCTGTGGAGAAACAAAACTCAACTGTTAGGATTTTAACAACCTAAATTATATATTCAATTTCCTTCACCCACACCATCATACATTATCATGATCTCAGAATGTCCTGATAAAACAAAATGTCAAGAAAACAAATTGTTAGAGAGAAGGTTCAGGCTGGACATCAGGAGCCATTACTTTACAGTTAGGGTTGCCATGCTCTGGAATGGGCTCCCAAGGGAGGTGGTGTTCTCCCCTACCTTGGGGGGTCTTTAAGAGGAGGCTGGACAGATATTTGGCTGAGGTGATATGACCCCGGCACCTGTTCCTGCCCAGGGCAGAGGGTCGGACCTGATGATCTGTTTAGGTCCCTTCCGACCCTAAGTACTATAAACTATAAATAAATAATATCAGCCTTAATTAGAAACTAAAACCTTGATCATAAGAATACGAGTGGAACTCATACTGACTTCAGTGGGAATTTTAAAGACTGAGTGAATACAGAACTGGACTAACACAGGAAGAAAAATATATCACATATGTCTTCCCCAGGTAAATTACATTACTGTAAAACTTCATATTGAATTTTTGTCAGCATAATTATCCTTATATTCCAGTAGTTATGCTAACATATTCTATTCTGGAATAAGGGTTTCAGCACAGACAGTAGAGCTGTGCGAAGTTTCGGTCGGCAGAGATTTGGTCTGATTCGGTGCCCAAATCTCCAAATCCGAATAGAGTCAGAAGACCCTTTAATCTCCAAATCTGAATTGGAACCCTCCAAATTGATTCAGAGAGATTCACAAAGATTTGGAGATTCAGACATAGACACAGCTTTAAATGTTTTTTCTATATACCTCAAGGTACCAGGCGGGTCGTGAATGCTGCAATGCTGGGGCGGATGGAACGTCCCACAAGAGTGCGGGGGCTCCCCAGCACGCTTGGCAGCAGACCTGGAAGTGGACCAGAAGCACTTCCGGTCCACTTCCAGGTCCGCCAGGGAGTGTGCAAGGGAGCCCCCTCCTCCACCTCTGGCTCAGCAGCTGGTGCCTCCTAGGTCTGGGGGGTGGCATCTGGAGTCCCCCCGCAGCTGATCACTGAGCCAGGGGGGTGGGGCCTCCCACGCACTCCCTGGTGGACCCAGAAGTGGGCCAGAAGTACCTCCACTCCACTTCCGGGTTCACCACCGAACACATAGGGGCCCCCCATCCCACACTCCTGTGGGACGCTCCATCCACCCCAGCATTGCAGCATTCATGAGCCGCCTGGTACCTAGAGGTATGTAGAAAAAACATTTAAAGCTGTGTCTGTGGCCAAATCACTGATTCTCCGAATCAGCATCGAACCTTCAGATTCAGATTCGGCTGAATCGAATCAGGGATGGTGATCCGAATCAATTAATCAAATCACTGTCCCCAATTCCGGCCAAATCCATATCCAAATTGAATGCGGCCCATTTCGTGCACCCCTAACTGACAGTACTAATACGTTACTGTCCAGTACTATTAAGCTACTGCACAGTAGCATCGCCTAAAAGACATTCGCCAGCACTACTGTGGTAATTCTGGTTACTACTTGCTAATTCAAGTACTAAATAAATGCGCAGTAATGACTACACAGAAGCATCTTGTGTAGATGTGCCCAAAGGGAGATGTAACAGCATAATGTAATCATATAATCTAGCCCCTCAGTGTGTCCCATTGCTTCTGTACTGAAATCTCCACTTTCCTTATTCCAACCAGTGACAAAACATCCTTAAAGTATATATTTAATATAATAATATTAACGTTTACACTGTTCATCTTCAAAGTATATTAAAAGCAATGAACCCATCCCAACAAACCATTCTGCACAGTCAGACTCTGACACCAGGGCAGAGTCTCACTGAAGTCAATGAACATCTATCTAAATGGAGCAGTGTGAAGGAGTGGGGGTTTACAGCTAAAAAAGCCTACAAATGCTCTTATGGAGTAAACAAGGGGACTGGTCACAAAATAGTTAAGTATTTTTCATGAAAAATATTAAAGAATGCTTTTAGAATTCCCCCCGTCACCCAGTATCCCTGGAAGCATGTGATTTTTATTTATTTGGTGTGAAAACAAAAAGAAAAATACCATTTTATTAAAAACTACATATATAATGCTCTTTAGTTTGGTCTCCTGCCTGCTTCATGTTTCTTTTTTCCCCAGTTTTCCTCTCAAAAAGAGTATGGGGTGAAAACTCAGAAAGCTGAAACATTTGTTTCAATTCAAATGAAAATAAAATAATTGTTTCATTTTGATAAGATGTAAAACATTACTTATACTTGGAAAAGCCTCTTTTTGTGAACCAATTTTAACCATCTCCACTGAATAATATTTTGCATACACTAAAATAGGAAACTAAAGAATCCTTAAAAGAAAAAAGTCTTTCCCCCTATATTATTATAGCAATAATATTACCCATACACTTTTAGTCATAATTAGAACCCCATTAGGATGGGTGCTACATAAGCATACAGGAGAAAAAAGGTCTGTGCCAAAGAGCTCATATTCTGAATAAATGATACATGTACTCAATTTATTTAAAAGTCCTGATAATCTGTTTATTTTTAAAGTTGTTTTCCACCTTCTTGTTTATTGTATTACAGATTTTTTTTCATGTTCTTCTTCCTGATTTAGACTAGGGATAATTGGAGAACTGTTAGGCTGAAATTGTTACCTAAGAAGTGAAACTCAATTGAGATTGCTATTCAGATTGTTCATAACTCTCTTGTTTGTAATTATTTTTGTTTCAAGTCCAATTTAACCAATTGTCTGCAAGCAGTTGGAAAAAATTCTCATTGTTAAAGATTCAATTCCTCCAATAAAAAATGTGAAAGATCTTATCCTATTTCTCGAATCCTCCAGGAGACCTTCAGCAGACTCAGGAGGAAAAAAAAGAAATCATATTCTTGAGATTTCTAATATAAAAACGAGTAAAAATCTTTTGAGGAAAGACACTCATATCTTCTTTAGATATCATTAAGCAAAAAGGGCATAAATGCCAGTTTTGTTCCTCTCTCATAAGCAGATTGCTATCTGATAACTGAGCCTGAAAATGTAAAACAGATGGGTTTCACAAAATCCCATAGAAATATTGTAATTTTTTTAATATTAATGAAAACAGGATTTTTTTGTCACAAGGTCTCTCCAAACGAAGCGTGCCATCAATATGCTCACAGAGCAGAATCAAGACAGTGCAAAAAGCAAAACTGGCCTTGTTTCACCTTGTCTAGGGAAGGGAAGTGGGAAAAGAAAAATAATCTAATTGTGGAAAATCTCCATTACATTTGTAAAAAAATTTAAACCGCCATTAGTACCTAGAGTAAGCAAATGGGCTTTTAATAAAAGACTTTTTTCCTGACAGGCCCTGTTAAATTGATTCACTCATTGTACAGAACATGTCAGGGTAGGAACCAGGATTAGAACACAAGAGAAATTGTCTCTTTTCTGTGCTAATTACACTATGTATCTCTGTCCTAGAAAGAGACATCAAATGGAAAAGGGGAAAGAGGGTCTCACATAAAACAATAGGCATGAGTCTAATAACATTTCCGCTGCAGTTCCATGCTGAAGTTCCACTGATTTACAATGTTATACCATTGTGAGAATGCATGTGGCATATACAAGAATGCATGTAGCTCAGTCATTCCAGAATAAACTGTATTAAGCAGCCTCTTTTTATCTGACTCATAAGCCCTTACCTCCACTCACAAAGACAAAAAAACCCACAAAGATGCCTTATGGACATGTCATTATGAAAATTCTTTTGAGAAAAAAAACTAGGGATCTTCCCTGATAACTTGGTCCTCAAATTGTGTTCTACCTCCGCAATATGCTGCACAAAACAAAGCAACATACTAGGCCCTTAGCACAAGTTACCTGTGCTACACAATGCTTACCTCAAGTATACCGTTTTGTTCACTAACTGACTAATATCATGTTATCACTCAGTCTGCTTTGTAACTTGCCATTAAGGAGGACGGGGGAGAAAGAGGCATTAAGCACAAACAAGAAAGTACTGCATAAATACTGATTCTGTGGCAATACAGAACATGCAGCAATGTAATAAAAGCAGTGTGTCTTTGTTAACATTCCTTTCCCTATTTTCTACACAAGGTCTTGGTCTGGTGATGTCTTCTCTCTCATTTACCTATGCAGGCTCTGTTGTAAACACCCCGAGAGGGCAAATGATCATCCTCCTCGGAAGCCCTTCTCTCTTTCCTCCAGCCCCAGAACTGACTCCCTTATTGTGATCAACCAGACTTGATGCCACGGTGTCATACGCATTTCTTTACTCTTCTCTAAATGCCCCCCCCTTCTACACTTTTCACAAATCCTGCTTTTTCTTCCTCTACCAGTTCACTAAAGTTTGTCATCTGTTATCCAGACCTACTGCTAAAACTCAGCCTTTCTCCCTCCGTATGTCTTGTAATTTACCATACTCCCATCCAGTTCTTTTAATTTTCGGTTGAAAAGTCATTTCCCTTGCACACCACTCCATCTTCTTAGTCATTTAGTTACACCCTTCTTTTAAACTGTTGACATAAAAGCAATGCCACTACAGCTAACAACCTCATTTCTTTCATTGTGTTGCTAATAATCACTTTGCTATTTCATTTTCAGTTAGATTTTTTCACTAATTCAATAAAACTTAAATGAAATTTTCCTTTAAAACTTGCGCCAAACTATTTTAGTTTATAGAGGCACAAAAATATTATCAAGATCATAGGCAGGTAAGGTTCTTTGGGTAGATGTGATATCTTTTATTAGAAATAAAATATTTTAGTTGGTCTAATAAAAGATACCACATCTACCCAAAAAACCTTGCCTGCCTATGTCCTTAGACCAACACGGCTACAACCAATGAGCCTATCAAGATCAAACATTCTTACTGTTACTACATTCTCCTAGAACAAGAATCAACTAAATTTAAAAAAAATATAAGTTATATAGCGTTTCTAGTCTTCCGGCCTGATTCAATTCCTACTGATGTCAACAGCAAATTCCAGCTGGATTCAATGGGGTTTGGAATGGGCCGTTTAAACCAGCATGACTCTTGACTGCTTATTCTGTACATAAAACTTGTATTGCTATTGATGAGAGTCAGAAAGGCAATCTGGAGTGCAGCATGTGAAACAGATCTGCACTGCTGATAAGAGATCTGTGCTGTGGAGCAGTAAGGAGAGTTTTGGCTTGAAAGCAGAGTAATATGATCTTTGCAACCACAATAACTTAATTTAATTAAGGTCAACTTTTCCAAGTCTGGAAAGTTGCTACTCTACAAATGCTGCTCCTGAAAACCCTTCCTCCTAGGAAGTCTACCAATGCATTACGAGTTTATGAATATTTTTACCATAGAAAATCCCAGAGGAAGGTGCAGAACTGTTACATTGTCAAACTCTTGGCAGAATTTTGCATAACAAGAATGCTATAAAGCGGCATCCTACTTTAGCACTTTTATTATGCAAAAGTCCTATCAAATGCAACAGCCAGATAACATGCAAACTTCAGTTTAACAGTGGCCCCTGTGAGGTCAAGAGATGTCCCTTTTGTTTTACAGTTTAACATACTTTTGAGACTATTAGTACAAAAAAAGAGGGAAAAAAAGAAAAACTTAAATAACTGATAAGGATCAGGCTTAACCAAACAATAGGAAGGAAATTCAAAGTTAAAGCTACCACTTAGTCCTTAAGGCACCCCATTGTGCCTAGGTACCACACTGTAGAATGATCTTACAAGACATACAATACCAAGGACTAACAAGGTGAAGTAAAGAGACATAGGTCTGAATTTCCCATGCTTTTGTTGGTTTAAGTTCAGGCCATGAACGTTATTTTAACACAGTATTTGTATTTCTTGGGACTAATTGTTCTTCTATCCCTGATTCCTTTGTCCTCCTGTTGTGAGTGGAATGCAGCATGCGGCACATGTTCCACTCATAACAAGAAGGACAAAGGATTCAGTGATGGGGGGACAATTAGTTCCAATTAGGCCTATTTCGCAGCTGATTGTAAAGGGGGGGGGGGGGGGGAAGGAGGCTTACATTTTTAAATAAATTGTCCCTGGGTGAGTTCTAGTGAAATCAGGAATGCTTTGATTTGGTTTCAGAACCTGCACCTCACACACTCTGATGAGCTTTGCAAAGTTCTGCCATTACTCGTCAGAGAGCAAAGTGATTCGCATTTAGAGCTGATGCAGTATTTGTCAAAATACATTATGCCACAGGCGTTGTCAAGTACTTTACTTGACAATCGTTCCAGGTTTTCAACCAAAACTCAATGTTCTCTTAGCAGTCCTCACTTTAAATAACCTTAAGAAGCAAAATTCAAAAAACTTACATGTGTACATGTGGAGGCTGGAACCTGCTCTGGTTAATGTTGTAGTGTGTAAATGCTTGGGTTGGATTTGAACTGTATTCATCCACTGTTATGGTAACTTTGCCTTGTGAAGGAATTCCATGAGCCATCCTTCCTCCTTATAGACATGAGCAACTTACAACTTTCCAGAGCCAAGTATGGGGGAGGGCATCGTGTTCCAGCCAACTTCTGAACCCAAGGATCTCCTCATCAACACTGTGGACCTCTACAAAGGAAAAAAAAACCAAAGAGACACTGCTTAAAGACCCAGGCCCATAAAAGGATGAAACTGTTGCTAAACCTCAATTTGGCCCTTTGGAAATCTGTATCTACCCATACAATGCACCCATTACCATGGCACCCAATCACTAAAAGTTAATTATTCCTGAGTCTTTTCTTTAAGGTTTCCTCATTTTGCACAGTTTCAGTACTGAAAATAAGGTTTTATGGAATACACCAATACAAAAAAATCTGTATGGGAAGACCTAGCTAAATGCTTCATATTTACTATTCTTCTTTATTTCAAACACCTTGTACTAATTACATCTTAAGAAAATTAATAACTGGCCTAACTTTAGTCTAAAGTCCAAATGGCTTTCCACAAATGCACTCAACCCTTTTGAAGTGGTGTTTTATAGTTTTACAGTTACATTTTGACAGATCTTCTGGAAGTTGAATACAAGGCAGGGTATCTTACAATGTTGTAACAAAGGGTAAATTCAGAACGCTTTGGATCAAAGTATTTATATTTGCGAAGAAAAACTTGTAATTGAGCAACATTACTGAAATGCTCATGTGCTACATTCCACCAACAAAACTGAGCTTTCTATACATAAACCAACACTTGGGATTTATCTGCTGCTGTTAGTAGATATTCCTTTCTAGACATTTATATAATTTCTATTATGAGAATTCTACACATAGGAGAAAAGAAAAATGAGCCCCTCTGTCCACATTCTCATACCTGAGCTCCAGCTTCACAATCTGCCAATCACTAAAGCACCAGGAGGTTTGTTGGTGCATCCAATGTCATGTAATTGTAGCAACAGCAGTCTGTCAAATTCTTTTCTTTACCTCCAATTCAAATTTTTTTCTTTACCTACTTCAAAGCAGTCTTAAAGTTTTAGCATTCAGTTTGGGAATGCTCTATTGTGTGAGAACAGGCATCTGAGCCAGGAACTCCTACAGTATCTAAATCCCACCTCCCACATACTCATTTCCCCCCAGCCTATTAAATGAGGAGACAAGTCTACCCCCTGTCATGAGGACTTTATGAAATTGTTCAGTTAAGGTGTTCAAAGTGCTTTCATGATGCAAAGGTGTATGAAAGTGCTAATTATGAGACATCTTCTGCTGTGGGAAACCATTCCAGCTTCATTGACTTTAAAGAAATTATGAGGTCTATGCCAGCTGAGGATCTGTTCTCTTAATTATTAGACACAAGATTAGATTTTTGCATTTCTGTGTAAGTTACAAAAGTAAATCTCCACTGGATGGGAAAGAAAGCATGAAATAGATAAGAAGCTGATCTAAGCCTTAGGCATCAAGCTATACAATGTCTTTCCCGTGGTGAGATTATTGGACTCCTCCTAGCTTCTAAACAGAAGTATGTTTGTTATGTGTCACATCACACATTTAAAATCTTCTATTTGTATTCAAAATATATTTTAATACCAAGATTTGTTTCCAGTTTGGCATAAAAGTCTACAAAAATGGCAGATGGCCTGCTATAGGCAATTTATTTTATTATTTTACAACCTCAGGCCTATGTAGGTTTCCATATGTTAGTTGGGTTAAGAAATTTCACAACCTTCACTGGAGTAATTGGGTTTTCTCCTCCATCTCCTGTATCAGTAAAAGGCAGCCGAGATGAAACCAAACCATAAAGTTCCCATCGAGAGAGAAAGACACACTTGTGACTTAGTATGTGTCTGTAAGGCACTGTATTTCTTTGTACTAAACTGCCCTCACAAGTATAGTAGAAATGGCAGGAGAAAATCAGCAAGGTAAGGTTTACAACTCTGCTAGTGTGATGTAAGATATGTGTAACAACTGCTTACTAATCATAATGTAGTGGTTTCCATACTAAGTTTGCAGCTGTTTCCTTAATTTCCCTCACAATTATATTTTACTGTTATTTTGCATAACAGTAAAACACAACACCTGCTTCAAATTGCAGTCCTGTTCTAAGTACTGTAATTCTTCTGAGATGCAGACTATGAAGAGTGTGCAGCGTAGAACTGCATAATTGCACTGCACTGAAAAGTAAATACAAATGAAAACATCTTCCTGTTAGAAAAATGACTGTCATTAAAAAGAATGCTAGCCATCAAGGCTTATGAGGAAAAAAAATACGCATTTTTATACAGCAAGAATTTCAGCGTTTGCATAAATTAGGAAGTAACGTGGAAATTACATGTCCAATCTTATTTTTGCAATCAAAATCCACTGTGTAAAACAAGAACATAAAAGCAACCACAAAAAATGTGCTTAGTTCTTTAGAAAAGCTAAGCCATTGTGATTTTACTAGTCTAGTATAAGCAAAGGTCAGGACATTAAATTTCATATTGCTGTTAACTCAGAAAAAAAATTGATTTGCTCATTACAATGAATTACATATAAAAATAAGTCTTTCTTAAGTATCTCTTTTTTCAATCTATTTATTACAAAAATACAATTTTTGCACACTGGCATAAAACAAATGTTAAGAGAACACTGGATAGACATAAAATACTTTTAAGCTGAGTTTATTTTAAAAGTAAAAACAAAAGTTGGCCTCCTATAGCATTTAATCTTTTGTCTATAAATAAGGCATCCTTTTAAACAGAAGGACATTAACAAACATAAAACTTGAAAAAAGTCAAATAGGTGACTGGGCTCCCAACTTCTTCAATTCCATTTTCCCACTTTAATGGTTTTGTATAGCAATACAGCTCACCTACCAGGTGTTTGATTAGTCTCTTCTTTAATATGAAGTTGTTTGAAGACATTGTCAAACAGATGCACGGTGCTTTAAAACTTCCTTAAACAAATTTATGAGGCCCAAGAAAAAAGGCTTTTTTTTTCATCACTACTCTTCTTCTCACCCCTCTAACAGTGAGCACTCACTGAGATTACATACAAAAGATGAGCACAAAAGAACAGTTGCATTTTTTTTCACTGCTGTCAAGTGCAACATGGTGTTTGCACTCTTAGCCATTTCTAACCATATAATTTTTAGGCGAAAAAGAGGATCATAAAACTATTAAGCAAAGTATTTTAGTATATTGTGCTTTGCTAATGACATGTCAGAGGTTATTCAGGAAATAACAATAATCATCTTTCAGGGTGTGTTTAGGATTTAGCATGTTACAAAGACATACGCTACTGTACAGACCTGCTTAATTTTAAAACTGATAAAACATACAACAAGACTGACCGTTTTTAAAGCAATGGACCGTAATATACATTCTGCCCCACAGCCCATTTTGGTTTTTCATCTAACATAACAAAATTGAACAGTGTCAAGAGATCAACGCATGGAGGGGTAGTTCAGACTGAGCAGCGTTTAAAATTCCATTTGGAATATAACGGAAATAAAATTACACACAAAGGCACTTTCCAGGGAAGGGTATGAAAAATATATCCCCCTCAAACATAAACACATCTGGATCCTCAACGGGAAAAATCAACACTTCCTCCTTTGACTGGTACTTGGCTTATGTAGATTCGGAAGTCTTTTATGATTGAAGGGTTAAATAAAGAGGTTTAGTGCCAATCTTTATTCAAGTAGGCATTCCGTATCTGTTATATACCCACACTGACAGAGCAAACAACACATTAAGTAAATACAAACGCAAGCATTGGCCTCAGAAATAACCTAGGAGGAAATCAGATGCCTATCTGGTCTCTTCTAGTTTATAACAGCATACTGGTGATTATTTAACAACTAGCTAAAATCCCTGCTATACTTTTCATGCACTTCCAAGTTCAGCCTTGGCACCCAGTCTGGTGGATGGCATCCAGTCTGATGTGTAAGTGTGCCTTTGCAATTCTTTCCCCCTCCGTCCCCCCAAAACCAGGCATCCTCCCCATTCTCTACACACTCCCAAGGAAGCTTTCCCAAATGTGGTGAGCCAGAGGCATGAAAAGTTAGCACTCTCCCTATGCCTGAAGAAGGGTGTTTGTGCCTAAAAGCTTGCAAAAAACTATTTTCTCAAGTATTTAGTTAGTTGAATAAAAGATATCACATCTACCCAAAGAACCTTGTCTGCCTATGTCCTTAGACCAACACAGCTACAACCAACAACCAACACATCAGTGATGTGCACACAAGGCTTGGCCCCATAGAGCCCCCAGTCACAACCCACGCTGAAAAAGTCCTAAATACCACCTTGTTCTCCCCTCCTTCCCCACAGCACACACTATCGACTCCCCACATTTCATGCCTGAAACGCCATGGCAAGTGGATCCCTCAGTTTAAATCATCCAGTTGCCAAAACAGTTAGTTGTGTGGCACTCAGAGCAGGCGACAGAGGCATCTGAGTGGTACCAGTGTGCACACACTACCTCCTTTCTCAGTCAGTCCATGCCCGGCTGCTGGTTTGGGCTCCCTCTGGGCACCCCCTGTGCTGGCTGCTCTGAGTCCAGGCTGGGTTGAGTGCTTCGCTCTTTCTCTCCCCTTCTGCCTCTTCTCTCCCTCCACCTCCCCCCCCCCCCCTTTTCCCAGGCTCAGATTGATTGATCACAATCAGTGGCCAATGGCTCTGACACCGCACCATCCTGGCTTTTGTATAACATCCCCCTTTCCCCCCACGTCATTCATCCCATCTGATCTTCCCCTTCTACTACAGCTGCTGGCACTGCAACCCAGATCAAACCTGTACACACACATCCCCAGATCCAACACAGTCACACACACACACTCAGATTAAACACACACACAGATCAAACGCACAGACACCCCCATACATACACCCAGATCACGCACACACAGAGATCAAACGCACAGGCACACTCCCACATATACCCCCAGAACACACACACACTCCCAATACACACCCTGATCACACACACACCTAGACCCACACACATGCATCAAAAACACACACAGATCAAACGCACCCCCACACACACACACCCTGAACTCACATACACACAGATCCAACACCTCCCAAATCAAACACACACACAAAAACACACCCAGATCCAGCACACACACACACCCCACACATGGATCAAATACACACTCCCCCCACACCCTGATCCAAGTCACACACCTCCCAGATCCAACACGCACACACACAAACCCAGATCCAACACACACACTAGCCCCCCACACACATCAATCAAACACATGCACACACACATACACACCCAGATCCAACACACACGCACCACCCCAGGGACCCTGGGGAAGCACAAACTCGCCCTGAGAGCTCCTGATGCAACTGCTCTTGTGTTTATGATTGCCATGGGGGGAGCATTTCTGCAAAAAAGAAAAAAAAATTGCGTGCATAAAGTTTACATCCTCTCGTCTCCCCGCTCCGTGAAATAAAGCTCCGTTTTGTTCCCTCCCCCCTTTGCAATGAAAACAGAAATTATTTGGGGGGGGGTGATGAGAAGAAAACCTAGCTGCCTAATCAAGGGGGCGAAACCCCCCCACGATCGCTTTGACTGTCGCTGTCAATTCCCCAGTTGCTCCCCCCCACCCAAAAAATCTCCCCTTTCCAAAAGATTTCCGAGTGGCCGAGGCCTCGGGGCTCGGGATTTCAAAGCACGCTTGCAAATGCACGAGAAATAGAGACGGGAACTCCGGCTGGGAACAGAAAAAGAACCGATTTGCAATCGCTACTTTTCTTGGAGCGCCCCTTCCCGACTTGTGTGCGGCGAGGGGGGAGGGAAAAAACCCACCAACCCCCCCCCAAAAAAAACCCCACCCCCCTCACAAAAAACCACCCTCTTTTCCCATGCAGAAAATGGTAACAAACGCTATATTTCAGGCTGGCTGCGACTGTACTTTGCGTCTCGCCCGCTGGAGCTGCCGCTTCCTCGGTGTCTCCAGCCAGCACAATGCTCCCTGGCCTACCCTCCCCCGGTCGTGCTCTAACATCATAACCCCGAGCGCCCGAGACCTCCTAGTAAACAGGCAGCAAAATGCATCCCCTGCCGCCTCCTCGCCTGCCAAATCCCTGCCGCCCCCCCCTCCCCGGCAAGCAGGAGGCAGCGGGGGGGCAGCTCCCCCTCCGCCACAACCCCACAGCAAACAAAACCCGGGCGCGGGGGGAGGCAGCCGGGCTGATCCCGAGCATTGCTGCGCGGCGCCCTGCCCGCTCCCCTTGCACTTGGATGTGACAAGGCGCCTCTAACCCGGGGCTTTGTGTTTGGTTATGACGCTTTTTTCTTCTTTTTTTTTTTTTTTTTTTGTGCCTTTGGATTTCTTCCCCCTCGCTCTGTCATCGGGCTGGATTTACCTTGCTCTTTCGGGCTGGTGATGATGTGTGTCCTAGGGATGCCTTCAGTGCTGGGAGAGGAGCCGATCCATGGGGGGGGCGGGGGTGCTTAAAGCGAGAGAGAAAGGCTGGGAGGTGGAGGGCGGTGCAGGCAGGGCAAAACCTTCGACCCCGCGGGTGTCCCCCGCCCCCCCTCCCGGCTGGCTGGAGTGGAAAGGAGAGGGGGTGGGAAAAAAAAAAAGGAAGAAAGAAAAGGAGAGCAGGCTGGATGCGGGAGGGAGAGCAGGGAAGCCGGGCAGCGCGGAGCGGTGCAGTGAGAGGCGCTGCCACTGGGGTCAGGGAGCAGAGCACCAGGAAACAGGGCGGCCGGGAGCTCCGCACACGCAGCCGGCTCCTCCCGCTGCCCTCCCCGAGCAGGGCTGGGGGATCCCCCCCCCCTTCCCCGGCTGCTGCAATGCCTTCCCCTCCCGGGGACTGGGGGAGAAGGAGCCGCTCTGCGCCACGGAGGTCAGAGCCGGGAGCCGGCGGGCAAAGAGCCCGAATCACGGCAGGAAACGGGAGGGAGAGCCCGGCTTCCCGACAGGACCTGCCTTGCGCCCCGCCGGGGGCCTGGGCACGCCGGGCACTTTCTGACAAAGGGAAGGGTGCAGGTTTCTTGCACCTCGGAAAGACAGGAGGCACAAAGCTTTTTTTTTTTTTTTGTGGGGGGGGGGTCTAGAGCAGAACTGAACTTCTGTGAGTAGCACAAAACGGAGGATAATAATAAACCTTTTTTCTTCTTTTCCCTTTTTTTTTTTGCAGTCCTTTGGACGTTTCTTTTCGTTTTTATTTTCCTCTTAAGAAAGCCATTGTGTGGACAGGGGCATTGGCGAGGCGTAGGGGGTGCACACGGCTGAGATGGGCCGCACCCCCCCTGGAAGCGCCGGCCACAAACCCAGAAGTACCGGCCGAAGTGCACTGCCAATTTTGGCAGTGGTGGGTCCAGGCTTAGCAATCGACCCCACTGCCCCTCATCGGCCATCTGGAGCCCCCCCAGACTTGAGAGGCACCAGTCACCCATGGACAGTGGGGTACGGGTTTCCCTCGCCAATCGCTGGGGTTAGGTTCCTGAAAGTTCCCGTGGTCAGCAAAACCATGGTTGGCAAGACAAAAGGCTTACGGGGAAAATGGCAGGTGGCGGGCTGATGCATGGCCATGGAAAACCGTGGTTACTCAAAACCATGCCGTGGTAGCCAAAATGGTATACAGAGTATTAAGCGTGGATACTCCAAACCATGGTTGGTGAGGGAAACCTGTATTTCGTGCCCGTGGTGGTCTGAGACAAAAAGCAATGCAAACATCTAGAACTCTGGGTTCAGAGGTGATAATACCTTTTTATTAGAAATTGCGGTGGACAGTCGCATCAGAAACGATGCAAATGTCCAAATCATATCTTTAAGATAACAGATACAAGGGAGGATTTCCAAATCCCTTCAAGTGGGGCACAAGAAGTGGAGAGAGAAAGAAATGCTCAAGGAAACCTGGAAAATTAGGGAGTCGGGGGGATAAAACTTGGCGGCTAGCTGAATTTGAGGAATGATGCCTATCAAGGCCCAAGAGATATAGTCGGCAGTGCTAGGCTGAAGTCAGGAAGAAGACAGGGTAGATTTTTGCACCTTATAGACTAGCTCGATGTTTCCCAACCGGTGTGCCATGACACAAAAGTGCACCATCCGAAATGAACAGGTATGCCGCAGAATTTTGTCAAGCAAAGAGCTACGATAGGTATGAGGATGGGGAATGCCTTAACAGGTGTGCCACAGAAAATTTTTATTAATATAAGTGTGCCTTGGGCTAGAAAAGGTTGGGAAACACTGGACTAACTTTTTCCACTGGACTGGAAAGCTTTTTGTAAGCAAAGGGCTTACTTCAACACATTTAAAACAAATGCCGCCTCCGGTCAGTCTTAGGATGTGCGCACCAACCAGATATTCTTCCACAAATCTCTGAAGGATCTAGATCAGTGGTTCTCAACCTTTTTAGATTCAAGGCACTCCTTGGAAAATGCCAGTCCTTAGTGTTCACTTTTTTTTTGACTAGGGGAAACTAACAGAGCAGTCAGTTCTTTAGCAAAGGACTCAAAAGGACCACAACCGATCAGAATACTCTTGATACTGTGAATTCCTATCTGAAATCTTGTGAATCACGTGTAGGTGTCTGCACACCAAGCAGCAATAATATTGTGCGGTACCCCATGGCATGCTGAAGGGGATTTCACAGCACCCCAGGGTGCTACAGCATCCTCACTGAGAATCACTGATCTGGATTCTCATTAGACAGAAATTCTGAGAACAAAAGAAACAGTTTAGTTGTATGACAAATTAACAGCATTCAGCTAAACAGCCTGAACTAATATTTATCTGCAGCAGGTTTTTTTTCAAGACTTATCTTCAGGCCTTTCTACAATTTTTTTAGGGTCATCTTGCTAAGGCACAAAAGAGATTCCTCTTGTTTCAAATCAAAAACGTCCTCCTCCTCACCAGATGCAAGTTGCCTTTAAAAAGGACTTGCCCCTTGAATATCCTTAGTGCTTAAATGGAACCTGAACTTTCTGTTCACTGGAAGAATTAGCCTGGGTTGCTTGGATGTCACAGGACTGGGAAATGTAAGGCAGACTCTATATCTGGCTCTAACATTTTCCCTAATTTAAAGACCATTTTGATATGTGTGGCTGAAAAGTGATATACAAATACTAAGTCATTTATCATCATCTAGAACTGGGGCAGCAACCCATGGGGCATATCTGAGCTCCAGAGCCATTTGACCCTACCCACAATGTTGGGGCTTTCATGGTGGAGGGCTTTGCCCATGGAGAATTGTGCTGCAGCTGGATGTGTGCACTGCTGCCAGGTGGGGTGAAGAAGCAGCGGCAGAGAGAAGCAGCCAGTTCCTGGCACCAGCTCCCCTGAACCCAAATTGGGCCATTCCAGCCCACTGCTAGAAAATGTTGTCCACTGCTGATCTACATCACTGTTTGCAAACCATCCCTGGACAAACACAGCCTTTTCAGAGAAACTGGAAAGCCACTGGAGCCACAAAGTCTAAGTCATTTAATAAACAAACTATTTTTTGTCCATTTTGCTCATACTTTTCTGTCCGTTGGACAATTCTCTTGCAGCTACAGGTGGCAAGATTTTTTGAGTTATCATTAGTCAAGATGAGAATGCAAGAAAGAATAGAGGAATGTGAATTAAAATGTTCTGAAATGACCTGTGGTTAATAACTACTTTGAAAAAAGTTAAAGGAAATGGATATCCCTGAAACTATTACATCAGAATAATTCCTCACAGGTTGATTAAAGCAATTTTTGGAAAGCAAGTTTTTATTTTGTTTTGGGGCTTCTTCACTGATACAAGGTGGTAAAAATCCCTGAAAAATAAAACAGAAAAACACAAGATAAAAAAGAATGGGGTAGAAAGGCAGACAAATTGTGGCAAATGTTTTTATTTGGACTGGGATTTCATATATTAATACAAATGTTGACAAGACTATCTCAGGGATAGTTCTGCAATTTAAAAAAAAATAATTGGTGTGAATGCCACAGGACTGATTTCCTGGTTAGTTGAAATTCAAAATATTCTTCAGGTTCTAACACTGTGGAAGAAGAGAACCCCAGGCCTTAATTTCTGTTTAAGAAGTGCATTGGAAAATTTTCCATAATGTTAAGTAGGCCTATGAGATCAATAGGTCAAACCACAGTCTATGCCCTCTTGCAGCTTTCTGGTTCAAACCCGTTTTCTGTTTGACTTGTTATATCTTGCGTCATGTGACCTGAATTGAAACATATAAAAGCTTGCTTTAACTGTCTGTGGGAGAGGCTCAGTGTCCTCCCCTGCAGCTGCAGGTATAATAAAGAGTCTCTGACAACTTCAAAACCAAACAACAAAGTGAAGCTTGTTTCTTCCACAATCCTTGGTGCCATGACTCGGATGGCAACGCCTGGCTGAGAGTACCGACAGGCTTGTGGACCATTCCCCCCTGAAATCCCAGGTGCCAAATCAAGGTAAGAGACCTTTTGAAATCTCTAAAGGGGCTATCAGTGGAGGACTGTCTGTGCGGGTCAGGAAACCAGTTCGAGCTTACGCCATCCGAACTTTTGAAATACGAACTTGTCAGACACTCTAAAGGGTTTGCATGAAACTGGTTTACAATTAAAAGAGTAAAAGGAAAAGTCTAAACTAAGGAATATAGAAACCTGGGGAATAGTGTGAGTGTTTTCCACGGTGTCACTGACCAAGGCTGGGACTAAAGAAATATTCTTGAACCTCGTGCTTCAGCGCAGAAGTTCCCTTGTGTGAAAGAATGTAAGTCGCTGACCAGGTCTGAGACCAAGGTTGGGTCTAGCTGTCCCAAGGCTGTCTAGAAAGGCAGACTTGAAAGTAAGGGGGCCCAACTGGAACCTCATGGCCCAGCGGACAGGTTTATCCCTTCCCCATCCACAGAAACTGTCTGGGTAACCGGCGGTTGATGTGACCAAATAACTATTAGGACGCCGCTTTGTGCACTGCCCTCGGTTCAGAATTGGCACATCAAGTCCCTTACCCTCTTCCCTGTGTGAGTGCCCTTTGTGAATTGAGAAATGGGGAGCTCTGGGTCAAAGGATGTCCCAACCCCGCCAAAAGGAACCCCAGCAGGTAATATGTATGCGCATTATGGTAAAAAATCGTATAAGTTTTTAGATAAATGGAATTGGTATACCAGGGATAACCCTCCAAAACAATTTCCTTCAGTGTCAGAACTGATTTGGATCAGTGCCTCGACACAGTGAAACTTTCCAGCACAAGGCACGGTAAGGCAGGGGAAGTCTCGGCATGGTGAAGAGTTCCGGCGTGGATAGAGTTCCCGCTGAGGAAATGCAGATTTGCATAATACGATTGGCCGATGTTAAATTATTCCCACGTGGCGGCTGGCAATTGGCTCGCTAGCCGTATAAAAGGTTAGGGGCGTTTCTGCCTTAGTTGGAGAACTCCGCGATCCCCCCTGGAGTGGAACTCCGGCAGCTCGATCACCTGCCAACAACTCCCCGTCGGCGAAGCCTTGCGATGTATCCTCCGTGTTGCATGCCCGAGTTAGACCCGAGCTACCCGGTCTACAAGAGCTCCTCGATTACCGATTAGAGAATAGAATTGTTGCAACTACGATTGCCTGTGCTGTATATGACTCTACAGTGTAAGTAAAGCTACCTCTGTTTTTCCAATTGATACGTGTCTCGTTTGTGCCTAATTCCGTTGCGGTGATAGAGAGTACCCATCTACCCATCACGGGATCGCAGCTGCAACCCCAGCTAGCATTCCCGAGGACTCCTGATCCTCAATCCCCCCTCGGCCCCCACATGGCGTCACGAACAGGATCAGCGGGATTGGGATTAGGATCAACAGGATCGGAGTCAGTATTTGGGGAAGATCTAATGGAGCAGGAGCTAGTGAGAAGTTGCCCCTGGCGTAGCGGGAGACGCCACGTGGCCAGCTCTGAGGAACTAGGCGCCCACATCGCGTATCACCAGGCGGGCGGAGTGGGTGAAAGGTTTATCAATGGTTACCTTTCACTGAAGGAAAAAGGAGAAGAGGTATCAGAAGTATGAGAGGCACATCTGCACCCCAAGGCGTTCGGGTATGTGATGGGCAGCGAGAGAGTCCAGTTCAGGCCCCGGGAGAGAGGGAACACTGCACCCCTCGCCAGATGGGAATCGGGCGATGTGAACCCGGCTCTCAGCCAGGAGTTCACTCGCTGCGTGCAGCTCGCACAGGAGGGTGAAGAGCCGACGACGGCTGACTGGTTTAGCCCCCCGCTGGTGCTCGGGTTGAGAGGCCATATGAGTGTAGCCCCGAGGGATAAGAGAGAGAGAGTATTGGATGTGTTGCTTCGCGCTGTGACAACTTTGCTGCGGAGGAATGCAGACCTGGAAGCCCGACTGCTCGCGGCTGTTCCGGCGGCACGAGAAGCGGCAGAGGAGAGAAGCCCCGAGTCGACGCCACTTGAAGATGGTGCTGAGGAAGGAGCGAGCTGCCTGGAACAGGAAGAGAAGGAAGGAGCTTCGGGAGAATCGGCAGGAACCCGTCCAGCAACCCCGCCCACCGACACGATGTCACTTCTGGCAGTCCCGCTTCCTTTCCACAGGGAGGGGGCAGTGAGCGGAGGACATCCGCCCTTCTCCACAGATGCAGCAGCAGCCTCGACAGTGGCTACATGTTCTGCAGCAGCAAGCAGCCAAGTGTGGGAGACAATCCACACTACCCAGCACACTAGAACCTGGACTGAGCTACAGGAACTGTATAAAGAGTCGAAGATTAGGCCCGATGAGACCTTGGCTGTATGGTTGGGACGTCTGGTCATGGAGTTTGGATCCGACCTGCTTGATCTAGAAGAGGCTAGTTTCTTCACTCAACAAGCCTCGTGGAGTGGAGGACACGCCACCGATATAGAGTGGCTAACGTATAACACTCACTGGCCTGTTTCTCTCCCAGCACTCGTCGCGGGTCAAGTGGATCACAAGCCCCACGTCTGGCACGAGGGTCGTCCGGCGAGGATCAGTGCAGAGCAGATCCTACTGGTGGTGATAGGAAGCTCATACGGTTCCTGAAACCCCAGGGAGCACGCACTGGGATTGACACCGACCCAGCAGCGGAGACCATGGCCGCATCGCCACCTGTGAAACCCTGGAACTGTTCCAGTAACTTTTGACAGCATAGAGGCTTGTGTTGAGGTGTATGGAGGGAGGAACGATGTGTGTTGGTCCACTGTCCTTCAAGCCCTCTTCAACCCGTTAGCCGGCCAACTGGCCTGCAGCCTTTTGCGACAGCTTCCGCGAGTCCAAGCGCTCATGAAGTCAGACACAGGGACTTCGAATGACCCAGGGCGAGTGTGGCAACCGCCGCAGAGGACGAAAGAGGAGAGGATTATGTTTGGTTTCCTGTTGCACCACTCCAGACTCACGAAACGACAGCTGCGGATCCTGGGAGATGAGGGTCAATGGCAGTTGGCCCGTGAGTTGGGTTTCCAGTGTCCGAAGGATCTAGACGGCGACTACGGAGCGTCCTCATCGTGTTAGGACAAGACAACACAGTGTCCGTGTGTGTATCGTCATTCGTGACGGTGCATTTGGGGGCGTGCAAGAGCCATCCGGAGCTGAGTTGAGTTCAAGCACCTGTGTCACGTGCTTGAAGGAGAGTGGGGAACTGAGAGAAGAGATCTGATTACCTCTCCAAATGGATAGTGTTATATAAGTTGATTAACAGTGTCTAAGAATTCTTTTTTATACAGGTTTACCCGAGGTTCGAAATACGTGTCAGAAGCGGATCCAGAGAGAGAAAGAGAGACGCAGAGGTCATCTAACGCGTGACTCCGCTATGACACCTATTGAACTCCTCATGATTGAACTTTTTGTGACCAATATATTGATGTGTGTGTGTATGTGTGTTGGTTACTATTTGGTTCGATCCGTAGAGGACGAACTACTGTCGTTGTATACTTTTGTACATAGTCAGTTATCTTTAAAAAGGAGCGATAACATGAATGGCGTGCACATGCTTCAAGTCCCAACTGTGTCTTCGGCAAGGGGGCATGCCAGAGCTGATTTGGATCAGTGCCTCGACACAGTGGAACTTTCTAGCACAAGACACGGTAAGGCAGGGGAAGTCTCGGCATGGTGAAGAGTTCCAGTGTGGATAGAGTTCCCACCGAGGAAATGCAGATTTGCATAATACGATTGGCTGATGTTAAATTATTCCCACATGGTGGCTGGCAATTGGCTCGCTAGCTGTATAAAAGGTTAGGGGCGTTTTCGCCCTAGTTGGAGAACTCCGCGATCCCCCCTGAAGTGGAACTCCGGCAGCTCGATCACCTGCCAATGACTCCCCGTCGGCGAAGCCTTGCGACGTATCCTACGTGTTGCATGCCTGAGTTAGACCTGAGCTACCCGGTCTACAAGAGCTCCTCGATTACCAATTAGAGAATAGAATTGTTGCAACTACGATTGCCTGCGCTGTATACGACTCTACAGTGTAAGTAAAGCTACCTCTGTTTTTCCAATTGATACGTGTCTCGTTTGTGCCTAATTCTGCTCTGGTGATAGAGAGTACCCATCTACCCGTCACAGGATCGCAGCCGCAACCCCAGCTAGTGTTCCCGAGGACTCCTGATCCTCGATCCCCCCTCGGCCCCCACACTTCAGAAGGAACTTTTGATCTTGATAAACTGATCCACCTCCAAAAAGTTCTAGAGTCCCGAGGTAGCAAGGGCCCTCAAACTCAATGGGATGTCTATTTTGATTGGTATGAAGAAGGTAGTAAGAGGCAACAAGAATCCCGGGTAAGGAGTCTAAAGGACTCCCAAGAAAAACTAAAAGCTGAAATTAGGCAATTGAAACATGGATACAGACCTGGCCAGGCTAATCATCCCTCAGCACCTCCAACCCCTTTATATCCCCAACTAACTCATGAGACTGAGACTGAGAACGAGTCTATAGAAGATATTTTAGAAAGTACTTCTTGTTTGACCCAACCACCACCTTACCCCGAACACCTTCCACCTGAATTAGAAACTCCACCTTGTAGTCCGGAGGGCGCTTCTGCAGGTTCATATTCCCCTGTGGGTTTAAATAACAAATGCCATAAAAAGGGCCCTATTATTCAAGTACCATTGCGTCAATTACCAGGCGCACAAGGTTGGGTAGCGGTACACGCCCCTTGGACACCTGGAGATTTGAGAAATCAAGTTAAAGAATTTCCTAACATCAGAGAAAATCCCCAGAAGTTTAAAGACGAGCTCCAAACCGTTATTAACTGTTACAACCCTACATGGTCTGATATGAATCAACTTTTGCATGCCATACTTCCTTCTGAAGTCCTGACACCTGAGGCAGACTGGCCACAGCGAGGCCCTGGTCATGGGACAGATCTTGCAACCGCCCGATGCCATTTACTAGAAGCCATATCTGTCGTATGTCCTAAGAAAACTGACTGGGCTAAAATTAATAATTGTAAACAGAATAAAGGAAAGTAGCCAGTAGACTATTTAGACTGACTCAAAGAAGTCTTTGAAAGACACTCAGGAATAGATGAAGCTACCCAAAACGCTCAGGAAGCAATTGCAGCCGCATTTGTCCAAGGCCTACAGCCTAAATTAGGAGACCAATTGTGTAACATCTGTGTGGACTGGCAAACAAAACCATTAAACGAACTAGTTACGGTTGCCAACCATTGTTTAGCGTGTCAGGAAAGAAAGAAAGAAAATAATGAAGCCAAGTTAATGGCTTTGCAACTTCAAACCTATCACCCGAGAGGACAATGTCATGGAAAAGGGAATTCACGAGGCCGAGGAAGGGGACGTGGGTGCTGGCAGATGAATGTTTCCTCCATTGACCATTCCTCCTGTTTTTACTGTGGTCAAACCGGTCATTGGAAAGGAGAATGTACCAACAGAAAGCCTACCTCTACCCCTTCAATGGGAAACTCTGCAAATCAACAACATCATCTATTTTCCCTGCCTCTTCCCCAAAATTCTTTTCTCAATATTAGGACCGCCTGAGGGATAGTAACTTCATCCTTTCACCACTCTTACCCGTTGATCAGTCTGGACCCTTTGTAGAATGTACCATAGTGGGGAAAAGGGTAACTTGCCTTGTTGACACAGGGGCAAGCTGTTCTGCTTTGTGTCTTTTTGATCTTCCCAATCCACCTCTTTCCGATGCTGTTGTTAATGCTGTCGGCATTTCTAACCAAGTAATTTCTCATCCTGTAACTCAACCCTTGTCCATTACTCTTGGTCCTATCTCTGACCACCATGCCTTCCTTTTAAGCCCTTTTACCCCCGTTAATCTTTTAGGTCGCGACCTACTTTGTAAACTGGGTTGTACTATTTATTGTACAGCGGATGGAGTTTTCTTTGAAGTACCATCAGAAAACGAATGTGCAGTTCTTGCTGCTATGATTGAACCAGCAATCCCACCTATTTCTACAACAAACACTGATTTCAAATAAGAAATACTTAAACAGGTACCCCCTGTCCTATGGTCTCAGCATGCTAATGAAGTAGGGTAGATACCGCTGAACCTGTTAAAATTCGTCTTGATCCGCAAAAGCAGCTCCCGCGCATTTCCCAGTATCCTCTCAGCAAGTAGGCTGAGCAAGGAATCATGCCGGTCATTTCTTCCCTCCTTCAACAAGGTATCTTGGTCCCCACTCTAGTCCTTGTAATACTCCAATTCTGCCAGTTAAGAAACCAGGCAAAACTACCTATCGCTTTGTGCAAGACCTGCAAGCCGTTAATTCTGTTGTTTTACTTATTTTTCCTGTAGTACCTAACCCAGCTACCATTCTTTCTTGCATTCCACCGAAAGCTTGTTTCTTTACTGTTGTAGACTTTGTGCTCTGCTTTTTTTTCAATTCCTATTCATCCAGATAGTCAGTTTTTGTTTGTATTTACTTATAAAGGCTTACAATATACTTGGACTAGACTTCCACAAGGGTATACAGAGTCCCCTTCTATCTTTTCACAAATTTTGAAGAAAGACTTAGACAACATTCAGTTCAAAAACTGTTCTGTCCTTATCCAGTATGTCGATGAGCTTTTGCTTGCCTCACCTTCCTTTGAAGCCTGTAAAATCGATTCTCTGCACCTTTTGACCTGTCTTGCTCTAAAAGGCCGTAAAGCTTCTAAAGAAAAACTTCAGCTCTGCTTACCAAAGATTCATTATTTAGGCCATGATATTTCTGCCAGCGAATGTCACCTTTCAACTGCACGAGTTGAAACAATTCTTAAAATCCCTCGGCCCACAACTGTCTCTCAAATGCACACCTTCTTAGGCATGGCCAGATATTGCCACCAATGGATTTTGGTCTATGCCTCAATTGTAAAACCCTTGCAAAATCTTACCTTAAAGGACACCCCTGAACCCTTGCAGTGGTCTCCAGAAGCCGAAAACACCTTTTTTGTCATTAAAGTTACTCTTTCGCAGGCACCTGAACTGGGACTTCCTGATTATTTAGAGCCTTTTACACTCTTTTGTCATGAAAAAGATGGCTTTGCTTGGGGGGGGGGGTACTTACTCAATCCCATGGAGATAAACATCGTCCTATCGCCTACTATAGTACAGCCTTAGATCCTGTAGCAACCGGGTTTCCACCATGCCTTCGGGCAGTTGCTGCTGCCGCCATTCTTGTAGAATCATCTGAAAATATTGTTCTAGCTTTGCCCTTAACTGTTGCTGTACCCCACTCAGTGACTGCACTACTTTTAAAAACCAAAACCCAGCACCTTTCAAATGCTCGTTTAACTAAATATGAAATTCTGCTACTTTCTGCGGCCCACATTACTTTAGTTCAGTGCCCTGTACTTAATTCTGCTTCCTTGTTACCTGCACCTTCGGATGGCGAGCCTCATGACTACCTCGCTGTTACCACTCATTTAACTTTACCCCGGGTTGATCTTAAGGACATTCCCATTCCAAATGCTGATCTAGTCTTGTATGTTGATGGGTCATGCCTAAGAAACTCTAAAGGCTCTCTTGTTGCAGGTTACATTGTATGTTCCCAGCACGAGGTACTCAAAAGTAATTTTTTACCTTTTATCTATTCTGCCCAAATTGCTGAACTTGTTGCCCTCACTTGTGCCTGTACCCTTGCTAAAGGTAAAACTGTTAATATATATACAGATTCACATTATGCCTTTGGTGTTGTCCATGATTATGGGCAATTATGGAAACAACGTGGGTTTCTTACCTCAAATGGCACACCCATTTGTAATGGTTCTTATGTAGCTGCCTTATTAGATGCCCTTCAATTACCTGTTGCTGTTGCTATTATTAAATGTGCTGCTCACCAATCTTCCCAGGATGAAGTTACGTGTGGAAATACCCTGGCTGACTGCAGCCAGAGCTGCGGCCCTTTCACTCCCGCAGGCTGAGCAATTGTTCTTTTCTCATACCTGTGAACAGTCTTCTATTGCAACTCTTCATGATGTTGCACTCCTCCAAGATCAGGCCGCAGATTCTGAAAAAGATACCTGGAGGCTGCATGGGTGCATGTTACACCCTGACCACCTTTGGCGCTCCCCGGACAGCCGCCTGGTTGAGCCCAAGATCGTACTTCCCTACCTTGCTCGCGTGTACCACGGAGTGGCCCATGTGAGCAAAGGGGGGATGATCGCAGCTATTCAACCTGATTGGTATGCTCCAAATTTTCCTTCCATCGCTCAGCACTACTGCTAGACTTGCCTGTGTGTCAAGCCCATAATGTAGGCAAACCTGTTAAAACTAAGAAAGCCATACATCCCCCACCTTGGGGACCATTTGTAAATATTCAGATTGACTTTATACAAATGCCAAAATGTTGTAAACATCAATATGTACTTGTTATAGTTTGTATGTTTTCAAGTTGGATTGAAGCCTATCCTGTGGCAAGGGCCGATACTAAAGCTGTCACTAAAATCCTTTTAAAGGACCTTATCCCGCGATTTGGAATCCCATTTACCATTAATAGTGACAGGGGATCTCACTTTACTGGGCAAATTATGCAAGAAATGTGCAAAGCCCTGCAGATTCAACAGAACTTTCACTGCCCTTATCACCCACAGTCAGCAGGTGCTGTAGAGAGACAAAATGGGATACTGAAAAATAAACTATCAAAAATCTATGCTGAAACTGGTTTAAAATGGCCAGATGCTCTACCATTAGCATTAATGAGCATGAGATTCACCCCTAATCAGAAGACTGGACTCAGCCCACATGAAGTCCTGATGGGGAGACCTATGCGACTTCCATCCTCCCCACCCTTACCACCTGCTCAGATTAATATCCACTTAGCTGATGATCTTGTATCACAATATTGTCAAGCATTAATGAAATGTGTTAAGGCCTTTCATTCATAGGTCCAAGAAGCTTTACCCAGAGAGCGTGAAGAAGCCTGCCATTACTTGCAGCCAGGAAATTGGGTTCATGTAAAAATCCACCAAAGGAAATCAGCTTTAGGACCTCGCTGGAAAGGTCCGTTCCAAGTTCTTCTCACCACTAACACTGCAGTAAAGTGTCAAGGACTATCTACTTGGATCCACGCATCGCACTGCAAAAAGAACATTCCTCCTGACGAAACCAAGGATTAAAGATTAAGACTCCAAGAAAAGAGCCCATTAATAATCGAACATGGAGTCCCTCCTATTGACTATTTGTATTGGACTTCTAAACCTGGCCTATGGAAATGTGTTTTTGTCTTTAGTTAACCAAATTAGGATAGACTTAAATGTCTCTAGTTGTTGGATATGTAGTCACGTCCCTATCCATTCTACCGGAGAGATACCCATGATACCAGTACCCTCGAATGCAACCCAAATGCCAGCTCCTTATTATTCCCCCATTTCATGGGAACGAAACTTGGCAAGATATAAATTGTAACCGAGCTGACTATGTATGACTAGTGTATGCCACCCCTGGAAAGTTTTGTTGGACTTGTAATGGATCTCGTGTTGCAGTAGGAGTCAGTAAGTGTGAAGCAGAATTTAAGGTAAATGGTGCTTGGCTCTCTAACGGTTCTTGGATACCCGGTTATTCTCTCATTTTGGCTGGATATTTAGGTTATTATTCAGCATGGATGTTAAAACCAGTTTGTAACTTTTCATTTACTGTACTAGCTGGTCACTATTTTGTATGTGGAGATAAGGCCTATAAAAATCTTTCAGTTGGGAAGGAACATGCTATGTCTCTGCAGCATATCCTGCCTTTACTATTAGATCTCATAAAGGAAGAATTCGCAATGTTCACGAAATCACAGAAAATCAAAGGTTTGGGGATATAATGTTCCCTAACTATGGCGCAGGCTTAGCTATGTCCAAAATAAAGAAAGTTGCAGCATCCCTAGAGAAAATAGCTAATGCTGCTGCCATTGGTTTCCGTGAAATAAGTAAAGAAATGAAAGAAATGAGACAAATGACTCTACAAAACAGACTCGCCTTAGATTATATATTAGCTAGCAAAGGAGGTGTGTGCGCTTTAATAAAATCAGAATGCTGTGTTTATATACCAGATGCTTCTAATGCTATTGAGAACCAGGCCGAAATTATTGAGAAAGAAGCTGCTAAACTACACCAAACTGATCAATGGAGTCTTTGGGACTGGTTTGGCGGACTTGGGGCCAAATTATTTTATATCGCAATCATGTTCTTTGGGTTTATTCTCTTTCTACAAGTACTCCTTTTGTTGCTACATAATTGTAACTTTAGTGTATCCTGCAAAAGATGCAACAGATATGACTAAGGTGATGCTGGGTCAATTGAGATTAGTCTCACAATTATTCCGAAGGGAGCATTGGAAGATACTCTACCTAAGAACAAGTCTCACTGTGCCTCAAAGGATGCATAAGTCAGACTGTTCTCCTATTGGCTTATTTGCAGTCTGTTGCCCAACACACGGTTACAAAATTTCATTGATTGTAGTATAAGTACAAAAGGGGGGAATGTGGAAGAAGAGAACCCCAGGCCTTAATTTCTGTTTAAGAAGTGCATTGTAAAATTTTCCATAATGCTGAGTAGGCCTATGAGGTCAATAGGTCAAACCACAGTCTATGCCCTCTTGTAGCTTTCTGGTTCAAACCAGTTTTCTATTTGACTTGTTATATCTTGCGTCATGTGACCTGAATTGAAACATATAAAAGCTTGCTTTAACTGTCTGTGTGAGAGGCTCAGTGTCCTCCCCTGCAGCTGCAGGTATAATAAAGAGTCTCTGACAACTTCAAAACCAAACAACAAAGTGAAGCTTGTTTCTTCCACAACACACAGCTTTTGTTTACTTTAATACTTCCTAATTCTAAAGGCAAGAAAAAAGTTCTACATGTTTGAAACCCTAGACACATTTTTTTTCACATTTATTAATTTATAGTGAAATAGAAAGCTATAGACTGAGTGGAAACATGTTAAAAGTTTCAAGACATTTCATTATTTTATTAAGCACATACCTTCGATGCGATCTCCAATTACCATCTCTAGTATTAGTATCACTGGCTTATCTCTTCCAAATGCAAGAAAGAGGAGTAGAATTTTCAAAAATTTAAAAACTCCAGGGAAATCAGGAAGAATATAAATTCCAGTGAAAATCAGTGAGACTTTTCTCCTGACTCCATGAGTCGCTTTGTAAAATTTGCCTCAAAGTGTCTATGAAACTACTGGAAAAGCATCTTTAAAGATTATCCTTAGGAAGCATTTTTTCTAAATAGAAAGTTTTAAGCACCTTCCATGTGGAAGGAAAGAAATGTATTTTTTGATATTGATATGTGAAGGTTATACTGCAGAAACTTACAGGAAAATACAAATCCTGCCCCAGAGACCATACAACCAGATTCCATCACCCTAAATCACATTTAGTAGAAGCTCAGTCTTTGATTAGCCTCACTAGTTTCAAGAGTACTGCTCCAAGAGTAAAAGCAGAATCTGGCCCTAAGTATGTTTGAAACTCTTCTGGCTTAGGTACACCACCGAAAAGATCCTTCATATATTTTGAATTCTGTGGCTATTTGCTTTGCTAGTTACAATGTTCTTGCATCTTCAGATTAGAGAATTGAATTATTTTTTTAAAGAGTAGTATCAGAATGAAAACATTTTATAGTTGAGGACTCTGATCATCCAGTGGACATTAACTGGTAGCAATATATGCAGGTAGAACTCTAATTTCCACCAGAGATCTAGGGCCCAATTGTATTCCAGCAGAGGTCAGTGGGATTTTACTATGAAGCAGGCTCACTTCCTTGATGAAAGACTTAGAATAAGATATTTATATGTGAGCAAGTAAAAAAATGACTAACATAATGAATCAGTCATCACATGAGAGTAAATCTGATGTTCCAAATCTGAAAAGTCAGGTTGAACCTCTGAAGATCTGTAGTGTTCTCTATTACCGTGCATAGCCTGGAAAACTATGTGTATTAGGTAGGTATTTTAGTTAACAGTTGGCATGTCTACACAAGACGCTACTACGCAGTCGTTACTACACACTTACTTAGTACTTGTATTAGCAAGTACTAAAAATAAATGCATAGTAAACCAGGGTTATCACACAGAAGTGCTGGCAAATGTCGTTTAGATGATGCTATTGTGCAGTAGCCTAATAATAATGCTCAGTAGTGTATTAGCACTGCCCATGCTGTGATGTGCTACTGCACAGTATTTTTCAGCTACTGCACAGTCAGTATGTCATATGGACCCACCCAGTATGAATACAGGATGTGCATATAGAATAAGGTAAAGAAGTCAGAGGATTTCAACTGCAAGCTGTGCAGGCCAGCTAGAGAGCTCTCTTGAGCACTGTAGAATTGCTTTACATTAAGAAAAATAATAGAAAAAAAAAAGAAATGGCAGCTAATTGAACTCAGAAAATGAATGCATGCTATGGCCAATGTCAAAAGCTTTTGATTTTTTAATCTCATTCCTCTGTAATTTCTTCTTGTATGTAGTTTCATTTGATTTCCCCCCTCACAAACAGGACCTCATAGCAAATACTGTACATTAGGAAGAAACTCAAAATCTATCTTCCACACACTCCATTTAAGTGCTCCAGATCTCTGAGAAGGGGATGATTCTCCAAAGGATGTGACTTTTACATATGCTGTCAGAATCCTCAGTCAGGGAAGAACACATCATTGTAATGCTGATAGAGCATCAAGTAAGACTACTGAAGGAAATATCACCAGTTGTCCTCTGGGCATTCTTTTTATATTCAGTGGACCAGAACATTGTCACTGGATAATGGTCGTCTGCCGCCTTGCCCCTATTAAATTAAATTAAATAGTTGATTGGAACATTCCCAGTTGCTCTCGGTAGAAATAAAAAGTGATGCAAAACACTGTAGTTGAATCACATTTGGAATTTTCAGAAGTGTATTTAGTAATCTGGGCACCTAGATAAGAAATGGTTACAGCTAATTCTTTTATTCTTTTGAACATTGTGTTGAGCACTTCTAAAAATTTCAAAGAACATCAGAGTGATTTAAAATTCCTTGGCAAATGGGGTACACAGTTACTTAATTTGTATACCTACATAAAAATGCTAACATTATTTCAGATACTGTAGTTGCTGCATGGATCATCAGGAGAACTTAAGCTTACACCCAGACACTGAAGCACAGAAAAAGAGGGAACTAAGACACAGTTGGAGAAAAGTTGTTTAGAGGTCCTCTCTAAGTCAGTAAGCTGTCACAGATCCCCCTCCATCTTTTTGCCTTTGAGTCCAAGTCCAGCTGAAAGGACTGCCTTAGGTGTCCAGACTTTTTGTTTTCTTGTGTATCAATTATCCACTGAGGAGGTAACAGGCACACCCTGTTCACAGTAGTCTCAAATGACTAGTTGGTCATGCCACAATTCGGGTAACAGAGCCGATGATTCATAACGGAGATTTCGGCAGAGTTATTCGGCTATAGCCCAGCCATTTGCCCAGCTAACTAAAACTCCAACTTTGATAGAAAACAGGCACACTATAATGCAGCAAGGTATTACCATGAACATCTATTCTGCTCAACATTTGACCTATACAACAGCTCCCTTCTCTCTTCATCATGCAGCTTATTCTAACCAGAAGCAGTACTGGACAGGGGTCCTAAAGAATGGAATATTCACCTCTCCATAACTTTTGAGGAGATACAAGCAATCAGGTTCACTCTTCAGATCATAGAATAATAAGATTCAGATGAAGAGTCTGTATGCACTAAGTAAAAGATTCTGTGAACCATTATTCCTGGTTAGGGCAAAGAACATCTCCATTTTTAATGAAAGTGCTTATTGCATTATTGGTGCTTACCTGACACCAGTAGAAGCCCCTCACACAGGGAACAAGTGCTAAAACAGTCATAAAGATTCACTCAGCACCATTAAAAGAACTTCATAATGGATTGCGGGTAATTTTGTTCTTGCTTTCTAAAAATCCTGAAGATTATTTTAAGGGATGTTTCCTAGCAGATTTAAATTCTGTCTACACAAGTAAACAGGCTCATTACTGACAACTTTATCAGCAATTATTCAGGGTGAACCTTTCTTATGTTCAGATATGTGGGCATCATCACTTCATTTTGTGCTTTGCATAAATTAAGTGTGATTTTCATGGATACAAGACAACACTTTGTAGCATTTCTATGTGTTCTACCAAATTCTGCCCTTGGATTATGATCAGGGCTCTTCATACAAATCACATGAAGTTTCCTAAAAGAAATATCTTCTGTTCGGTCTCCATCCTGCTATTGATCTTAACAACAGCCATAACATAAAATTACTAAGCTATAATGGAGAGAAAAGGTTTTCACAATCATTTTTCATTGTCCTATATTTCTTTGCTTTGGGTGTTTCTGGATTTTGCCAATTACATGATTGATCTGAAGCTTCAACTCGCCTGGATTCTGAAAGCAGAAAACTTTATAATCTTGATTTTGGGCACATACAGGCAGAACCACCTGCCAACAGGAAGAACTGAAAAATTCTACGATCTCTCTCTCTCTCTCACTGATATTCTAGGGAAAATAAGCCCTCTTCTACTACAGTTATTGTCTAGCATTTGAGTTCAATGTTGGCAAACTGGTCCCTACATGTCTTTGAGGCATATGGAAATTGATGATGAAAGTGTCTAGTGTAACTAGAAATATAATTTGATGAAAACTGAAGCAGTGAACTGTGAGAAACTGCTAAATCAGTGTCATCAAACTGTGCTTGAAAAATAATGAAACAGAAATACTAGTAGTGAATGAGAAATGCAGGGTGTAGACTGTGAAACCACATAGCAAATTCAAAAATTAAGGAAATGCAAGAGACCTTTTTATTACTGTTATTTTTTAAATTGATACCCAAAAATACAACAGAAAATTCCTGTCAAAATTCACTTAGGTAGACAATGACATCATGTCTCCTCTAAATTGTTCAGCCTTAACCTTGGCACAGACTGTTCATAAAGAATGCCATGTTTGGCGCTGGTGCAGAAGCCTGTCTACACATAACCATGTGCCTAATAAGAAAACTTTCAGTGGCCAACACAAATCCTGGCTATAACTCAAATCCCCCATGGCAAAACAAAGAGATTAAAATAGAACATATAGGACTTGAAGAAATAGTATTGCTAAGAAAGAAAGACTGTAACCGCAATGACACAAATTGTCTAAAAGTTAGCAATTCATGAAGCTGTTAATGGGCTTCATAAAGACAACTTCAAGACTTGGAAGAGGAGATCCTGATACAGCTTCATTCTTACATTTGAATGGAATAAACATAGGCCTAAACTATATATAAATTTGAAAAAAATAAAAAAATATACTGTGCTTTAAGCCCTTAAGCATATCATGTAACTAAAATTACCCATGTTCAAAAACATCAATGATTCTATTCAGAATTATACATGTTTTGAGTTGGCAACATGCCTAGGTATAATCAAGGAAGCGGGGAGAGCCTGTATATTCAAAGACATGCCAGAAAATTTGTACCAAAAGATCACAGGGAGACAGAGACAGCTGGAAAAATTGGAGCTGGAGCTCTGATTTTCATGCCAGTGTTACACCTAATGCAAAGGGAATGCAGATGATAGACTGCAAGCTATGTATGTCATTCCTTCTGCCATTTACCAGCATACTCACAGAGCTGAACAATAATCAGAAAAAAACAGGAAAAACTGAAATGGAGGGAAATGAACTAAAATAGGTTAAAAAATTTATATCAAGATTTTGATTAAAACTGTCCATTTTCTTTATTTGTACAGAAAGGAAAAATAAAATAATTTTAATAGCAATTTAAGATATTTAGTATTTATTTCTTTTCATTATATTCTCAAGTCACCGTACAAACATTAATTACAGGTCTTGACGTCAATGCTGGATATAGGTAGCAGAGAATATTAATAAAGGCAATTCCTAAGTAGCTAAACAAATTTTCCAACCAGCTTCCATTGTTTTTTAAAGTAACAGTTGAGAACTTTCAACACACAATTTTATATAGCTAATTGTAAATAGGCCTGAGTACAACTCATGTTAGTAAACAGCATAGGCAGCAGAAGGTGGGGGCTAAAGGGGCTCAACCCCCCCCAAATGCAGGGTAGCCGGCATGGCTGGAGGGCCTCCTGGCAGCAGGCTGCTGCAGCGGGGGTGGGGAGGGGCTCACACACTCGCATACCCTGCGGATCGCAGCCGGTTCAGCAGGCAGGTAAGTTTCTTTGTCTCCTTTATTTATGGCTGCTTGGGCTTGTGGGGTGGGGAGGGCAGATTGAGACCCCCACAGTGCAGGAGGTAGCGGGATAGGGGCAGGGATGAATCTTTTGCTCCTGCCCCGCTCCCTGCTGTATTGTGGGAATTGCTGGGCCGGCTCATGGGGCAATCAGAGCCTGGTGGCTCCTCCAGAGGCATGGCGTTGGAGAGCCAAAGGGGGGAGGGCACATGGCTTTGAAAGTAGTGTAGCACCAGGTGCATCCCACTGCTGGGTGGGCCAGGCAGCAGGGCACACAGTGCTGTGCCATGCTGCTTTCAAAGCAGCAGCAGTGAGGTGTGGAGGGAGGGAGCAGAGGCTGAGTCCAGATCGCAGCTGAAGCCCACCCTTGTCCTGTGCAAAGATCGGGGGACCATGTGCCCCCCACCTTGGTTCCCCAGTGCCACACCTCTGGAGGAGCCACCAGGCTGGGCCGGGTTCCTCCCAGGGACAACAAAGGAAGGGGCAGGCAGAGGGGTCCCATGTGCACCGTCCCCTCTGGCCTAGTTGTGCAGCCAAGGCTGGCCCTGTTCTGGCCCCCAGCTCCAGGCCCCCCAGGCAGTGTAGAACCAGTGCAGGGAGGCAGCTGGGGCCAATGCAGGGCTGGGGCACAGCAAATTCACAGGGGCTGCCAGAGTCGGGCAATGACCCCAGCCACAGGAGAAGGGGCAGCCACATGGGTGCAGCAGGCCCCAAGCCCGGACCCGGCTCTTCTCCAATCCCTGCCCAATCCTAGCCCCAGCCCCACTCTCCCCCTGCATGGCCCTTTTCCCTGCAGACTTTCCCATTGGTGGGGGGGAGCACATGTGTGCACATGCATGCATGTGCTCAGCCTCTCCCCCACCCCAAATTTTTTCCCTCCATCTATGGTAAACAGCTTGACAATCTTTTTTTTGAGAAAGGGGAAAAATATGAGGCTTAGCAGAAAAAGGAAGTGCAATTCTGATAGGATTTCCTGTTAATACATTTGCCTTTCTAAAAGCAATCCAGGCATGATTACCATGGGTTTTGAGGTCATCTTTATATTAGAGATGCCCTCAAAACCCAGGTGTTAAAAGTCATTTTCTTTCTCAGCTCATGGTTCAGCTCAAACTCTGCATTGTTGGAGCTTTTTAAAATACATTTTGTTTTTCAGTCATGTTGACCCCAAAGCCATCTTTCATAGCATTATTACTCAGAATTCCAAATCATGCTCTCATTGTAAAGTAGGCCTTCAAAAGCAAAAGCAGTCTATAAAAATCAAAATCATTTAGAATTTAGCCAAAGTACCTTTGAGTCTATCTAGGATTCACGTTGATTCCAGTTTTGCTTTCAAACTTAAACATGCCATAGTCTTTGACAGTGACAGAGTAGCAGAACCACGGTGTATCTTTGTAACACCCCAGTAGTCACAATGAACTGTCCATTGAGATGTCTGTCACTGAACACAGTGGTCTGGAAAGCCTCTCACCTACAGAAAAAAAGATAGGAGGGGAAGAATAAAATAAGGAGTAAAAAACCCTAATGAAAATGAAAAAGGAGGTGGCAAAGAAAAAAAGAAAGAAAAGAAAACAAAAGTGGCCCTGAACAGCATTGTTTGGATCCAAAATCTGATATGAACTTTGGATCTTGGGGTCCAGTTGGGGCCACTTTACAAAGAGGTTGAGCTGCAATATTTGTAACCAAATCCAGACCTGAACTATCCCAGGGTTGGGATAAGAACTGGTATTCAGGTTCTAATCAAAGCCTCCCTCTAGAGGTAGTAGAGGTATATAAGACATCTTATATACATATCAGTGGCCTGGGTAATTACTCAACCAGTGGATGCATCTACACTAGGGTTGCAAACTCTGACAGAAGTTATTACTGAAGATACTCCTTGCAAGATAGGGAGGCAGCCCTGCCCCCGGCCCTGCTCGCACCACACCTTGATGACATAGCACTTGCTCCCGGATTGCTTTCAGTAGTCACATACTCCTGGATTGCTTTCAATCCAGGGGGATTGGAAACCCTAATCTACACAAGTTACTTTACTGAAAATTAGACATTACTGTCTACACGTGCACAGCAATTACTGTGCAACAGATTAGTTTAATGCACTGTTTTCTAGCACCTGTAGATACAGGTACTAGAAATCAAAGTGCACGTATAGATGCTGACTGGAAGCAAATTGTTCCCAGTCAGCCTAGGCAGCCTAGGCAGCAGGGGACCACAGATGGCAGGGAGAGCTGTTCCAGCTCAGCAGGACGCTGCTTCCCAACCATGTGGAGATTGGGACATGTCCTGATATCTACAGGGCTGGGAGAGGTGTCCCAGCTGCCAGGCATCAAGACCCATCCCGATCTCCACATGGCTGGGAGGCAGCTGCCCAGCAGCCAGGACAGCTCTCCCTGGCCCATGAAGACTGGGATGAGTCCTGATCAGCGTGGGGTGGCAGGCAACTAACTGCCTGCTGAGATGGGAGAGCTCCCTCCCCTGCCACCCTATGCAGATTGGGACTGCTCCCAGAGCCTGTACAGCTAGGAGTTGGTACCGGGATGAGCCTGGAGCTCCCTCTGGCTGCTGCGGGGTGGGTGGGACAGGGTTGGGGGGGGGCTGAGCAGAGCAGGAACATCCCTGGACTAGGCTGTTCTTGTTGGGTGTAATTTGCTCCCTGTTGAGTATAATTTGCTCCCATAATTTGTTGCACTCAGGACACAGGTGCACATGTAGATATGTACCCTGGAATGCTTTAATGAGCCTTAATTTTCTGCAGAGAAAATTCTTGCACGTTAATTGTATGTGTAGATGGGCCCAGTGTGAACTAGCAGCTAACCTTCATAAATTTTAAGATCAAATTAAGAAGAACCTGTGGGAACCTGCACATAAGTCTTTGCTCATGCCCCAGCCTGGCTAGGACCATGTTTCACATTATCAGGCTAGACAGCAACTTCTATAGGAGTCACCTTCATCCTATTTATATCTGCAAATTGCACCTATGCATTGCCTCATGGATTTTAACCTCTAAGAAGTGCTGACCTAATTGAAAATTACAGATGCTGTGGGCCTCCAAAGATGAGACCTTCTATTTAGGACGTAGATGTAGATGTAGGTGTAGATACACTTTGTGTTGAAAACTTCTTTTTCTTAAACACATGTTATTCTTGGCCAGATGCTGGATATGCTACAAAAACATTAAGACCTACTATTCTCTCTATATTTTCATCCAACTTATGTAACTAATTTCTCTTCTTTTAAGTAGCATAACAAGTAATTGTTTCAAGAACTATGCAGGCATCTGGGCATTATAAGAATATGTGGCATTTGTTATGGAAGGAAACAATTTATCTATCTCAAGTCAAAACTAAAACCAAAATAAATAAAGGACAAAGTCACCACTGTCATCCCAATGTCCATATTAGTATTTTTGATTCAGAGTTTGGACCACCTCTATACATGCCAGAAACAGTAGAGGATGCTCTGAAATGTTTATCTATTCTCTTATCTTCTGTATCACTTTCTTTTGTTTTAGCTTGTTAGTTTAGAACATAGAAGTTAACTGGCTCTTTATTGCCAAACTCTAACATAAAAAAAAATCACAAGTCAGACCCCAAAATCATGAGACTATTCTACAAATCATGAGTTTTTAAAAATAATAAATGGGGCTTATTTGTCTTCTGGTGTTACAGGCCTCATTCTTTCAGATTGCAATATAAATTATGGTTCCAGTAAATGAGGATTTAAAAGAAAAAAAACCTATAAAACAAACAAACAAAAAAACTCCACCTAACTAGCACGAGACACATACTAAAATCACAAGAACTGGCAACTCCTTTAACTTCATAAGTAAGGCCTCAGTCTCTTAATTAGATCTGCACAAATGAATCTACACTGATGAGGAGCTACATTGGCCAAGATTTGGCTGCAGGTTCAGGGGACTGGAGGAAGGAATACTGCTGTTGTGGACTGGAATCCATCTATACTTGTTACTGAGTTTGTACCTTCACTTTTTCTTATGACTTGAAGACGAAAACAGACTCATTCGAGCCCATCAATGCAGTCTGGATTTAGCTCTTAGAATCATGGGAAAATATGCTTTTGTCCATCAGGAATTACTCCAGCTCTTATTTATATCCACATTATAGCTCATTTTAAATTTTTGTTTTGACTAATGTAGTATTTCATCTGGTTTATCAAAGCTGTTAGATTTTAAAATGAAAAGCTTTGTAAGCACAGTGAGAAAAAGAGCTCACTTAGCTTATAAAGGTACTGTATGCCTGGCAAAGTGCACAAGCAGTTCAATATAAAGTTAATAAGACATTCACCTTAAACTTTGTGGGATAGTTACATGGTGATGGTGTCAAGGGTTCTGTAAGTGCAGAGGGCTCTATTCAGCCATGGCATAAGTGTCACTTCTACTAGTGGACTTCATTGGGACTTAACCCTACTATGCCAGGTATGAGTTAGATCCATGCTCTGTACATAAAAAACAGCAGTGTACCTAAGGTGGCATAACCTTGGCAGCAGCCCCAGGAGCTGACTTGCAAGGAGAGAAAGTAAATGTCACAGACATGCCGGCAGTACCACGAGGCCAATGTTGCCATCAACCCCGTGCATTGCCACTGCCCTGGACACCCAGATTCTCTGTTACACTTCTGATGAAAAATATAATTTGTATTTTATTACAAATATTTTGACGTAAGAAACAAGGGCTCAATCCAGGAAATAATTCTTCCTTCATTTCAAACTCCACTGATGTCAAATGCAGTTTGGGGTCAAATCAACTTTCCATATTTCAGGGAATAAAGGATCTGGTCCTACTTCACTGAAGCCAGAAGGACTTTTACCATAGATTTAGGACTTATTTAGAGATTTATAAATCTACACTTAATCATGTAAATGAAATTCAAGCCCACAGAATCCAAGGCCCCTTTCCACTAATGTAAAGTGGGCATAAATGTGATTTACTAATAGTTGAAGTTTCTTTTACCCTAGTGGAGTAGGACAAGAATGCACCCTCATTTTAAAAGAGAATCAGGCCCCTATGGGAGCAGCCCCACTGGCACACGGCAAATTGCCCCGGGTAGGGTAGGGGAGGCTGCGGCCAGCACCTGGGCTGCCCCCAACAGTCTTATCTGTGGTCCTGAGGGCCTCCTGGGGCTGCAGCAGCAGTGATCTGGGTGTGCGGAGCCGAGGCTCTGGCTGGCTAGGCTCTGGTTTCGAGTGCCTCATGCTTTTTTTCTCTGTGTTTTTTTAGATACCAGGATTTCCCGGTATCTAATTTTGCTATTGCACTGCAAATATGCAGCACAGCGAGCCAATTCATGTGTGCTGTGTGCATTTTGCAGCACCTCAAAAACCTTTGAAGCACTGAAAAGCGCACGTTCCTGCTTGTTGGGACACAGCCTATGTGTTTGCCCCCCTTGTGTCATTTGGTCTAATTATACAGATTCCCCTATAAGGATTTGTTGACGCTAGATGATATGTTCCCGTTTGCATGTTAAGGATACATTGCATAAACACCTTTGTGCTTTCTTTGGATGTTGCACTGGTCCAGGTAATTTTGTGAATCATCTTCATATTTTTTTGTCCAATCCTGCTCCAAATGATATCAAGAGAACTACATTTGGGCCCTTGGCAGGGCATCTCCTTTACTAAGAAAAAGCAATATTTTTTTTTTTTATATGGAGAACAGAACAATAAGGTAAAAATGATCCTAGGCATATTTTATTAATACAGCCTTCATTTTTAATAAACCAATTCTTAGCATTGTCTGTCATAGCATTTCTTTGGCATATAGGTATGATGCATGATACATTTTAAATATCCCTACTAAAATGCATATTAGAAAATTCTACATTGTGTTTTACCTGTCAGAGGTCATCAGAAAATATATTTCAAGAAAACTGAAAGCAATAGATGTAGTTTGCCCGGTAGATTAATACTGAGCCATGAACTTTCATCCTCTGCAGCAAGATTTCCATCCAACTGACATAGAACTGACATGCAGTAACACTTACAACCAGGGGGATCCAATTTAGACAGAGTTCAAATGGTTTCATGCTACGCATAGGTCACAGAGGTAAAGTATGCATAAGAGAGCTGGCTTTAATCAGAAGGTTTTCAGTAATGTCACACCAGAAGTGATGGGCCACATTGAAAATGAGCTGGATGCGAGGCTTGAGAATAAAACCACCAAATATATTTAAATATTCTGAATATAGTCTTTAAGCATTTACTCAGAGCTTTCTACATGCCTGTAAATTGTATATCTCAGAACAATGGAGAAAGGCACAAAATTTATTCCTTATACAAGTGAGCGAGATTCCCATTGATTTCAGTGGGAATTGTGTGGGGTTATACCAGTTTGGCATTTATAAACTATTGTTGTAAGTGATGAAGGATGGGAGGGACAGCTTTGTCATGGGTGACCATTTGAAAACAAAAGAGACTCAAACATGTTCACTTAAGAAAATTGAGAGGGATGGCAAGCATATTAGTAAAAGAAAGAGGGATTCTAGCAAAGGCTAGTTCTAATGCAGTTATCAAATGTTGACCTACTTCTGAAACAGGCAGATGGAATCTCAGTTTAACATTTCATACCAAAGAATAACACTTCCTTGGGTGAAAATGAGAGGTCTCAGTTCCAATGAAAGACAAAATGTTAGTCTCAAGAGAGACTTTTAAAGGTTATATTCTAACCATAACCCCCCAAATCTGTCAACTCCTTTAATTTCAAACGTCTCCAGGCAGTTTGGTCTATCCAAATCAGGTATGTGCCCTCATTTTCATTTGGCTGGACTAACAGCTCTCTGACCAAAGTTAAGGGAGACAATTTAGATGAATGAATGCTTTAGATCTGAAACTCAAGCACCACTAGGATAAGGCTAAGTTTTCCTACAGCACTGCTTCAGCTTTGTGCTACCAGCAGCACTAAGAGGGAAACTGAAAAACAGTTTAATAATATGTTGGAGGCCATTATACACTTTAGAACAAAGTACAGTCCTTTTCCCTTGTTAGCTTTAAGGTTTACATTATAGTCAAGGGGCTGTGCCTCTTAGATCCTGGAATGCTGAGTAAAATAGATTTTTTCAGCCTTTATTCAGATCTTTGCCCATTGCATAAGTGGGATGTTCTCAATGGAAACAAAACAACTCCAACTTGTTAGGCATGTGGAAGTTTTTTTTGAGACTTCCATGAGTTTTGTTGTGTACCAAACAAAGTAAACTAAAGAACTGTAGTGTTGCATACAACACTACATCATTCTCCCCCCAGACAGAATTAAACACACCATCTTTGAGAAAGATTAGAGGTTTAGATAGCACTCTAATAGTGGAGCTACCTTGGGGCTCTTCTAACAGGCAAGGGAGAGACCCTAGACTAAAAGGTTGTTTCATGCCTTATCAATGGCAAGCTTCTATCAACAAGATTTAACAAAGGAGAAACTAGATGAACCCAGTGTATCGCTACAGTGCCATAGCTTAAGGTATAACCTACAGCATGACTGCATTGGAACTGTGCTACCCTACAGTCCGTTAGTACCATCATGTGTTATTAGGCAAAGTTAAAAATGTAAACGTTTTAAAATGTTTTAAACTGCAGAGAAGAAACAAAAGATTGTACAGGAATTAACCCAGTTTTTTTTTTTATTAGGGTAACTAGTTCTTGCTAAGTTGTTTCTTGTACCTGAGCTAGCTCATTTGCTGCTTGTTCAGGTATTGTTATGCTGCACTGCAGTCTGCAACGTAAGCATATCTTTAGTTAAGCACGGGATTAGCCAAGTTTCCCATATCTGAGTCAGTAAAATAAATATTTTAAAATTAAAAATTCCTGACAATATTAATGTCCTAAAATATATCAAATATTCTGAGTAGTTAAATCCAAGCTGATGGAGAGGAGCTGCAGAAAGATCTCATCAAGTTAAGTGAATGGGCAAAAGAATGACAAATAAACTTCATTGTCGACACATGCAAGGTAATGCACATAGGGAAAAATAAACCCAGTTATACAGTGCTGGGTTCTGAACTAGCTGTTGCAACTCAGGAAACCCTCATAAGTCACTATAAGAATTTTAGTTCTCTAAAAACATCAGATCAGTGTGTAGCAGTGTCCAAAAAACAAAAAAAAATGACTGATAAAATGGTGGGCATCATCAAGAAGGGATTTGAAAACAAAACAGAAAACATCATCATGCCACTATAAAAATCCAGGGTGCACCCACATCTCGAATACTGTGGGCAGTTCTAGTCTCCACATCTCAAAAAATGATGTAGAAGAACTCAAACAGACCAGAGAAGGGCAACCAAAATGATGAGGCATATGGAACAGTTACCATACCAGGGGACATTAAAAAGGGTAGGGTTCTTCACTTTGGAAAGAAGACTGAGGGGGGGGACATGATAAGGGCTTTAAAAACATGAAGGGTATGGACCAAGCGAACTGGAAACTGTTATTCCCCAAGTCCCAAAATACTAGAACTGGGGAAGGGGGGCACCCACTAAAATTAGCAGGAGACAAGTTTTAAACTAACAAGAGAAAGTACGTTTTTATGCAGCATGTAAATTAATTTGTGGAACTTATTACCACAGGAGGTTGCAGAGGCAGGTAGTATAACCAGGTTCAAAAAGGGATTATATAAACTCATGGATGGGTGATAGATCTATTAATACAGGGGCGAGCACTTATTTTGGGTGGAGGGCCACTTACTGAGTTTTGGCAAGCCATCGAGGGCCACATGACAGGTAGCCAGGGGCAGATAAATATATATATTTTTTTTAATTTAGGGACCCCGCATTTGGCCCACAGGCCGCATTTTGCCCACCCCTGTATTAACATGCATTAAACAGAACAGTTGGAGGTGTTTCCTCTGGCATCTCTAATGTAGAAGCAGGGTAGATTTTTACCTTGTAGACTAAACAACGTATGTATATATATATATATACACATACATAGAATGTGTAATGAGAGAGAGAGAGAGAGCACAAATGGTCGTGGTTTCTCTAAACCAATGATTAGAAGACAGGATACTGGGGGAGATGAACCATAGGTCTGATCCAGTAAGGCAGTTTTATCTTCTCATCGCTTTCTAACATGGTGTAAGTAGTTTCTCCCGTGTACAAGCTGTGGATTGATTTATTCATAAACTATTTTGGGTTATAAAGAGTTCTCTTACATTTCATGCTCTAACTTACATTCCAGGTAAGCATAAATAATATGTGAATTAATCATAATTAGATTATAAGTGCTTTATTTTTAAATACTTTTCTAAACTTTGCAGGATAAATCAAATCATATGTATTGCATACTAGTCCCCACAGGTCAAATTTCAAGACATATTTTTCTTTCATCTGAGTCTGCTAGGTTAGGAAAATGTATGTTCTTAAATTTTTTGGGGGGGGGGGAATCTTTATACTTCTTACCGGCTTAATCAGTGCTTAATAGAAGACAACTAAAGAGAGGTAAAGCTATGGTATACATTTCTGTTGCTGCTCCATATCTTCCATTTCACTTCTCTCAGCTCCTAATTTTTTTTGTCAAAATATAATTTAAAAGACTTTGTCTGTTTTCTATTTCCATAAGTAGTTTCTGGGCCTTATGGTAAAAGGATGTACACACATGCCCTAGACATAAATATACATCAAGGTTCACTTTCTATAATAGTTTAAGCAAGTTGCAGATAGTTGCTGAGGCTTTCCTCTTCCTTATCCATCCCTGCTAGGAACCCCAAACAATTTGCTATCTTTTTTTTTCTTAAACACATTCTAATGACTTAAGGTGCTTATAACATAATAAGGTATTTTCTTTAATACATATGGATATGCTTTCTTAAGCTAGGACTCTTCAGATGTTCTTCCAGAACATTATAGTCTTTCGTCGACATCTTTTAAGATTTAGGTTTTCAGAGTTCCAAAGAATGGAGCTTGCCAAAGGAGAAGGGATGTTGCTAAAGGCTAATGAGGAAAAGAAAGAAGAAAGGTAGGATCAAATGGCGTGAATAGATGTGGTTGAGGAACAGGTTCAGAGGTGTTTTTACTTTCAGGATAAGTCAAAACTTTGTGATGTTTCTCTTAACTAAATGGAACTTCCAAACTTATTAATGAACCAACATTTATGAATATGAACCCTTCAAAAATTGAAATTCTGGAATAACTAAACTAAACTAGTTCACCAGCTATTGCAGCTCTGTGAAATAAAGGTCTCAATGACCATCCACTAGCAGACCCAGAGATGGAGTAGAACATCCTCATTATATTCTTTCAGTGTATTGCTCTTGTGGTATTAGTAGGTGCAAACGTCATTCCTCTCCAACCATTAAGCAGCTGTGCTGAAGAATGAATACATTTTTAGAGAAAGGTAGAAAGCATTACTGATGCCAGACAAGGTTCTTTGGGTAAATCTGATATATTTTATAAGACCAACTAGAATAGTTGGAAAAATTCTTTTTTGCAAGCTTTTGGTACAAACCCCCTTCTTCAGGCAGAGGGAAACCCCCTTCTTCAGGTAGAGGGAGACCCCCTTCTTCTGCATTTGCTTTGTGCTCTCCTGGATGGGATAGAAGCATACTGGCTCCTATCCCAACCAGGAAAGCACAAAACAACAGATACTCCCTCTGCCTGAAAAAGGGTGTTTGTACCAAAAGCTTGCAAAGAAGAATTTTTCCAACTATTTTAGTTGGTCTAATAAAAGAGACCAGATTTAGCCGAAGAACCTTGTCTGCCTATGTCCTTAGACCAACATGGCTACAATTAACACTCCTGAAACATGTGCTGATGCCAGACACTCCAATAAAGACCCAGTTAGAAGGTATAATCATTTGCAGTTAAATCAGACACATGTTCTAGTACTGCTACATAAGAAATCCACTAATGGAGTGACCAAGGAGATGCACTAACTCAGCAAATCTCCTGGCTGGCCTGAGCCTACCCACCCGTGGGGCTGTGGACAAGTGGCATTAGACCCCAGGGCAGAATGATGGCTGAAGGTGGTTAGCACTCTCCAGGTGGCTTTCCATCAGTGGTGGTCTACAGACTTAGGTCTGATGCTAAATAAAACTCTGAATCCTACAGCACAGACTATAACTATGGCTTTAGAAAATACATCGAATTTTGAGTTGCAGAAATACAGACATAAAATATACTGCAAGCCAGAAGTGTTACAGCCCTTTTGAAAGCCTGGTTTCAATGCACTGTGAGGAGTCAAGTACTGTACAATGCAGTGCACTGCAGTATTTTTACTGCAGAAAAAAGGTTACAGGAAGGAAGCAGCTTTGCTTTAAACATCAACTTTCTCTCCTTTCATTCCTCATCTCTCTTTGCTCCTTCCCTGCCCATGCTATTGAACACTCACACTTGCCTCAAGTGAATCATCCAAGTTTACTGTTGCAGACTAAATTACACATGCTGAGAAAAGCTGTTATTTTATGAGCTACATAGGAAAGGAATATCTTGCAATTTTTCTAGCAAACTGATACTGATTATCAATCCAACTACAATCAAAAAACATTTTTGTCAAACTATAAGTAACCAAATTCATATTTAGACATTGACATAAAATGGTGTTGTATTGGAGATGGGGCATTTGAAAATCAGGCTGCGGTTATTTATATTTGGATTTAAATTATTTAAATATGGATTTTGGCGTGTAACTTTACAGCTGTCCAAATTTCACTATCCCCAAATAGCCCTTTAAGGCTGAAACAGGTCATAAAATATATGTAAAGTGGCATCGGACTTCACATCTTTCACCAGTTTGTAGATTGTAGATTAGTAGATATAATTTGCAGATTTGCATACTTTGGTTAGTTGGCTCATAGGAATCAAAGGCCTGTGTTTGCCTAGGAAATAATGGGAACTAAAAGGGTTAACTCCTAGACTATCTCCAAACACATTTGTGTTCTTTTGTGATAACACACAGCACTTAATGGGCATCATATAATGGTTGCATGATCTGAGGTTTGGAAAACCTAGAAGCATTCAATTGCTTTCACTGATGAGATCTGTACTTATTTGGCATTACCAGAGATATCTCAATTCCTAAATAATTAACTTGCAACCAATATGTATGAAATTGCTTCAGTAAGCTCACTGTCCAGGACTGTTTGCAGTTAAATTAGTAGAATAAATAATTTACACCAAAAAGTGTGCACAAGATAGTGCCAATAAACCTGACAGAACTTGTTCATTATTTGTAAGAAAATTGGATGAAACACAATTCCCCAAGTACAAGCTGTCCTGTGGAGTAAAAGGTGTGTTAGTGTTATTACAGCACATAGGGACTAGATGAAATCTCAGAATGTTCACTTCAGAGCAGTCTTTCTCCATTAGTCTGTTCTTCAGAGTTAAGTGCTCTGCACTGTACACACACACACACACACACACACATACACACACATATATATATGGATCTAAAAGGTGTGTTTGTGGGCATTTAGGTTATATTTTATTTGGATGGATCTTAAAGAGAGGGGGGGAAAAAAATCACAAGAAAAATGTTTCAGGGATGTGAAATTTCTCCCCAAATTACATTGGCCCGAGGCAGGGCTATTTAAGTTCTGGGTGATAGGGCACCACATGCCCTGCGCAGGTTGCAGACCTCTTGCTGCTAGTACAGCAGGGCTCTTCTTCTCCCACCCCACCTTGCATGCAGAGCACAGGCAAGACAGACCCCTCCCAAACCCTGCTCCCACTGTGCTGCCCTGCCTCCAGGAGCAGGGCAGAAACCTGAAGCCAGGAGAGTGGTAACCCAGACACCCTGGCTGCTGTAAGAGATGAAGCAATGGTGGAAGTGGCGTTCAGGCTCCATGTTAACCCTGCAGAGATCAAATGTGGCCTGCAGGCCACTAGTCGGAGAGCCCTGGCCTGATGTATTCAGTCTTGTATGAGGGAGGAGTTTAAAGTGCAAAATCATGTATCAGAATGAAAGATGTGATCATTTTTTTCCAAAAAAGCTATAAAGCCTCCTTTCCTGTATGTAATCCTATTGTTTCTACTTGTTAGTCAAAGGATATTGGTTTTGAAAACTGGAATTTCATTACATACAGTGGTATTTTAGGGAATTTAGAGATTTCTAAAATGTGCAATTGATCAGTTTTCACTCCTTCAGAACTATGTATGGATGGGGCTTACCTCAGCTACTGTCCATGGAAATCAGTGAAAATCTTTCCACAGATTTCAATGGCTGCTGGATAAGGCCCAGAGAGCAAAAGGCAGCCTTGTAGTTAGAGGTATTACAAAGACATTCACACAACTGTACCAGGGTCTTGTAAAAAGTTGCCAAACATTTCTAAAATAGTTTTGCTACAGAATGAAGTAGATAGCAAATTCTCAAATCAAAATGCGTTAGAACTGGTGGTTTAGATTTGGTTCTCTTCTGAAACTTGGGGTGCAGACAGAAAGTCTGGAGACAGAACTGAACTTTTTGCAGTGTAGAATTTCAGCTCGGGCCCATTCCTAATTGGGACTTTGCCATTTGCACATGCCTGTAATCACATAACCTGTGCTTCATGGTGTATTCAGCTCTTGGGAAATTCATTAGGCAAGTAGCATTTCCTCTTCCACTATTGTTCCCGGGCTTTGCTAAGGATGAGCACCTTTACTTTCCTCCATGGTTTTTTAAAGGATATGCCGAAATCAGAGAATCCCTTAGTCAAACTAGCCACACCACTATCACCATCCCCGTCTACCCTTCAGACTCTTTTTCTTCTCCTGCAGTATAGGGAGAAAACTGCAGCCATCTTATACTGTTACCACATGTCACTAACAGACTTACACTGGCACTACAGCCTGGTGTGTGTAGCCGAGACTGGCAGAAACCCAGAGTGAATCTGGTCCTCTGTTTGTTTGTTTAAGCATGAGTTAAATGCTAGGTCCTGACCTGATTTGTTGTTGATTTGTTGTGGTTTGTTGATTTTTACTGTTTGATAATGAGTCTCCTGGGGGATATTTTATGACCTTGTTCTGTATCCACACAACACATAAAAGACAAACAAAAATGTATATAGATATAGATATATTATATTATGTATCTATATATATAAACAAACAAACAAGACATTGCTCATCAACTTTTAAATCATTTAGTGTTGTGACCTGGAGTCTAGTGTTTTCTGCATTCTCTCTAGTTTAATACTGAAAAATCCAAAGCAGCAAATAACCAGTTACCTATTCACTTAGAAAGCAATGCCAAGGATGCCAATTTCACTCATCTTTATTCCAAAAGAACAAAAAATAGGTTAAACAGGTTCAGCAAAAGTTGCCCCAATGTCACTGTCACATGCAGGGATCAGATAAGCACCTGGTTTGTTCTGTCTGTGAAGACAGCTTTATCCAAATAAAGCACGGTGCATTTTATCATTCTATAATGGAAAAGACCTGTCACTCTTTGAATATCATCATATGGTCGGTGGCCGGCAGATAATGGACTGCTAAGTGTCAAGGTGACTGGCTTTGAATGCACACAAAACTAAAAATTATAGACCTGTCATTCCATAGGCAGGCCACAATTAGCTGTCTATGCAACTTGAAATTTCCATTTTGCCAGCTGAATAATCAATTGGCTGCAGTTTCTCAATTTAGATGCATTTTTAGGCTTTTTGCATTCAGGATTTTATCTTTTTTATGAGGGTTTTAAAATAAATATGCAGTGCACTTAAGCAGATGGGGTCACTTTAGAAACAATCCCCTCCCCAAATGCATACACAAACAAAGACATTCACTGGTATTTTATAAGCAACTCCTTTTACATTAATTTCCCCTGGTCATGCTCTCAGTGGTAATGCTTATATCAGGGGTTTGGAACTAAGGATCATGAACAGCATTAGATTCATAGTCTTAAAGCCAGTTTGTTGCCATTAACTATTTAATCACAAATGGACTTTTATGAATTTTGATACTATTCTGTTCTGATACGAGGCTTATAGTACTGCATAGCTGAGAATTAAAGTAATTTCCATTCTTTCTTTCTAAAGGAAATGTATTTTTCTTTTGGATAATCAGCACATATCTCAAGTTCTGTGAGTGCTATAAAGATTAACTAAATTATAAAATGCTTTGGGCAGAAACCCTATGCCAGCTAAACACTATACACAACCACAGCAGTTTATACATTACTACTACACAAAATGCTTTGTGCTGTTTTGGAATAAATGAAACAATCCAAATAGGCAAGACAGCTCAGAATAAAGTAAAGTATGTTTCATTATCTACAGTTACCAATGTTAATCCAAACAATGGTCAAATATTTGTGATTTTTCCAGTTATTTCCATTAGAAGAAACTGATTATGAAAAGTCAGGTATTTCTTTGATTCGATCCTATGTACCAACAACATCCTGTTTCCCTGCATGCATGCATGCAAAAACCAACCAGCCAAACAAAAAAAAACAAGATGAAGATTCCTTGCTCAATAGCCTAAGCCTCTTTTCCAACCAGAACTACCCAAAAAGCTCTCTTAGCTGTCCCTCAGGATTGCTGCTTTGGCTCTCCATGGCTATTTTCTGCCTTCTCTGTCTTCTTCTGTGCTGTACCTGGGACCTTCTCTCCCTATATTACATTCATACACATAAAACAAAACCTCCATTCAACAGTACTCAGTGAAACTCCTCTGCCTAGATTGTTCACTTTTGGACTTGCTTTACAAATGGCCTGTGCTACATGGTTGCCAGCTGTCTGTAAAGTTATGGACAGACCACACAAAAAAGCTAAAAACCCTTGTCTGTAAAGTCCATAAAAAATGAGATGTCTGTAAAAAAACTAAGAAACCATGAGCTGGATTGAAGATCCGTTGTAGGACTGAGAGGAATGAGGCTGAATGCAAGGTACTGATGGACAGACAGAGCAGAACAGCACCACCTTGTGTCTGAGTGGAAGTGCAGCTCAACACCCTGAAGGGAGCTCTCCATAAGGGCTTTGTGATTCAGAAGAGCTCCATAACCCCTTTCTCCTACTGCAGTCCTGTGCTGTTGCTGAATCTCTTTGGTTATCATCTGTCTTCAGCTGCTTCTCACTGTGAAGGTGAGCAGGGCTGCATGGCCCTGGGTAGTCTGAGGCACAGGGTGAGACAAGGAGGGGACAGCATAGTCAGGGAAGCATAGCCAGGACATAGCTGCAGGGCTGAGATGGGGGAGAGGTGACAAATGGGAGTTCATGCTTCAGCGCAGGAGTAGTGCGAGCAGGGGTGAGGTTGGGGGATAGGCTGGGGCCAGCATGGTGTGCGGTGCAGTCAGGGGCATTAGGGTGTAGGAGTGAATAGGGAACCCCTAGGGAGGGGGCAGCATGGTATAAATCCATTATTGAAGTCAAGCAGGACTTTAGTCTGGGTAGGGGCTCGAGCCGGATTTAGGAAGTCAGTGTTAAAGCCCTAAATTTGATCCCTTCTTATTGCCATTAAGTGTCTAGCCAAAGAGTTACATTTATATTTGTCAGTAAAAAGTATGGTTGCCACTATCAAGTTTCCAGATTGTCAGTAAAAAAAAATTCTTGGGTTGGTAATCCTGGTGGTGCATCTTATTGTTTCAGTCATATTCCTTCAAAACGACCACGATTGCTTTGGTTCGCAACTAAAACTTGCAGACTACCAGTTTTGTTTAATGTAGAATCAAAATTAGAGCTGACTAGGAAATGAGTCTTCCCATCTTGTAAAATTTCATGATCTCAATTTCTTTTCCCATCCTGAATTGGGATAATCAAATCAAATCTGTGAAATTTTCGGAGTGATAATTTGGGGGGAAAATTAGATCAGTTTTGTTTAAATGTTTCATTTCTGATTTAACCTTTTAAAAGTGTTTCTTTTGCACCCATGCAGTGTGGGGCAGTGGGGGGCAGCGGGGATTGCCCCCCTGCCCGGCAGCACCTGGTGAGCATCGGGGCTTTTTGTTAAAGTACCGGGATCTGGGGCGGGTGGAGGCAGCCATGGAGGTTGGGGGGGGGGCTGGGGGAGCATCCCCCACTCCCCCGCCCCTCATACTTACCAGCTTGGAGTCAGCTGTAGCTCCCTGCTACAGCCACCGGGGACTGCCTGAATCATCAAAGCTTTCTGAATCTTTTCCGAAGATTCGGAGAGCTTTGAACCTTTAAACTGGTCCCCTGATTCAACTCAGATTCATATATTTCTACCCGGATTCAGAGATTCAGCCACCGAATCGGGCCAAATTTCCTCTGAATCGAATCATCACCCGAAGCTTCGCAAAGCCCTATCGTGTAACTTTATCGCAAGTACACAGTTAGTCTAATGAAAGATGTTGCCTTAAGTTTTTGTAGCACTTTTCAAATATTGAAACAACAGATCCTCACAACAGCTTGCAAAGTACAGAAAACCATGCAAGGGGACTGCTGATCAGGCAAAGTGTAAGGGAGTAAGGAAAGGTGGTAAGCAAAGTGAAAAGAGATTAAAAAGGAGGAAGAAAGGGAGGAGAAGGATGTGGTCCAGCCAAACAGATCAGTATCTTAAAAAGTTATGTGACTCAGTCTGTGAATTTCTCCTTTTCCTTTTCTCTTTTCATTATAGTGATATCAGAGTAGACCTAACCATTAGAGCATTCAGTTAATACTACACAGGACATTCTACTAGTGAAAGAATTTTCTAGTTATACAACCAGTGTCAAACAGAGTGGACCACACTCATCTGTGACAGAGCTCCATCAAAGCCCAGAAAATTATACAAGGGATGTAGTTGTCCTTAAAGGTCATAGAAAATAAACCGGTGATTTGACTATCACTATTGAAGTTAACCAATGAAAATTTAAAAAATAATATTTTTCCAAAAGCAGTAGATACATAACATATTTTGGAAGTGGATGCAATTTCTGGTTTATTTTTATTTTTTTAAGTGTTTTTAAGTGTTTTTTACATGTAACTTCTCTGTTAAATTCTTTACACAAACATAAGTACTGCATCTGGCTAACAATTTGACTCATACCACATTTCTTACATAGGGTAGGCCTGTGTATTTTCCTTTTGAGACATATGGCTGGCAAGTGGCAGTTCAGAAGTGGGTAGCAAACACATAGTGATTCTCCACCAATGATACATTGAAACACTAGTTTTATGCTGAGGAAACTACCTGTGGTTTTAGCAAAGAAGAGAGCATTCCTTTAGCAGCCAGATTTTAGGGTCTTAACAATATTGAGACAAAGCAAAAGCAGAATTTTGATACACAAAAGGAAAATGCTGTATATCCCTCCCACATTTTGCATTAAGCAATTTCTACTCTGGTCTATGTTCTCTCACAGCTGGAAAAATCACAAAATATTATAAAGAAAATGTGGTAGCTCTTTGTGCACTTTGAAAATCTGCATTTTAGACAGTGATGCCTAGTGCACTTTTTCTGTATCTTAAAATAATTTATTCTGAGTGAGAGGTGCTCATTTTAGTATATTTCATGATTGGGTACCTTGTACAGAGAAAAAAACAAAAGCTGGATTATATCTGCTACAGGCTGGTAAAGTGTTTTTAATGGGTGTCCTAAATTCATGTGAATACTCTTGATTGACTTATATTTACTGCTATATACTATATTCCCTAGTAGAGGAGTGAAAAGTGTTCAGTCCCCTTTCTCTAGAATTTCTTCATCCCAGGCAACTGCTGCACAGCAGACAACCCTGAAATAGCCATTATCTGAATTGCCCTCCAGTCAAACCAGTGTTAGGACAGAAAAAAATATGATCCTTTGCTTCCCTGTAGTAAAACCACTTCTTTTCATTTGCACTGTGCTGACATATGGAAGACTAGTGACTTTAATGCAGAAGTCCTGCTCCTGCATACATTGCTGTTCAGTATTTAGAAAGCCATCAAGTCTTTCATCATATTATTCAGGAACAAAGTAAGACCCATCCTTGGCATCTCTGGTGTCAGTATCATGGAAGATGCAGTGCTAAGTGTGACTCTACAATGGCAACATCCATATGCTAAACTGGATTAGCTGATACAGGTTTAAAAATACCTGAGCCCTTTCCACATTATTGCTTCTACCATTCTTATCCCTGCTCCAGCAGTTCTGGCATTCAGTTTTATCTTTCTGTTTTTGTAATCACACCCTGAGAATGGGACCTCTTACACCAGACCGGCTAGTGCCCCAGCCTGTTAGGACTGGAGCTTTTCCCCTTGGTGGAGACATAGAAGAATAGTCCCCCTAGTGTTCGGTTGCTGTAAGAGGTGCTGTGATTCCTTGGGAAGCACTGCTATAAACCAAAATACAGTATTTCATCTAAAGATGCAGAGGTGCCTGGAGAAGCTATTGTGAAATTAGAATCTCTGTCTCCATTTACCAGAACGTTTTCATGTTTCTCCTAGGTGGAGCAGGTGCAGTAATCAATACAGACTAAAAAAGCTCGGATCCATCCCCACTTCACCACGTTTGCCATGGATTATTGTGGGAGCAGAGACAGGTCTCTCACTTTAATAAAGCAAAAAAACCGACAGAAAACCTGTTGGTTCTTGTTTGTTACCAACATTTTAAAGCTCTATTTCCCCTCCAAGCCCTGCCAATTCAACTGGAATGCATTAGCACTTTCAGAGCCAGTAGGCTGAGCACATTTGGTTTAGAAAGTGGGGTAGGGGCAGAAGAGCTTGTCACATTTTCCATGCCCTACTGAGAAAATATTTGGCAAAAACTACCACAGTCAAAATTCTGCTGTTGCTTTGTCTCAATAATGTTAAGACCCTAAAATCTGGCTCCTAAAGGAATACTCTCTTCTTTGCTAAAACCACAGGTACATTTAGAGTCTATACTAAAATGACCATAAATAATATAGTGACTGCATGCGTCAGGTTAATATTAAAAAACACAGGCTGCTTGGTGCATACCAAGCACTAATATTCCACCGCTATCTAATGAAACGAAGTTCATTTCAAACAGATATTTATTTGGGGAGGAAGATGCAGGGAGAGTATTTCCTGAAAATGATTCTGTCACGTCATATGCATGTATCTGTTACCTCATCTGAGCTGTCAGGGGATTATAGCTTTGATATGTTCTCACAGCTAGCCTCCTGCAAAAGGTACAATTCTGAACGTTTCAAGCTAGCACTGGTTTTATAATATTTTTGTTTTTGTGCATTGCCATGCTTGAAATGCAACCTCAAGCCCTACATGCTGACAGACTCCATTAGCATTAATGCTGTTCTCTTATCTCCTGCTCTCTCTCTCTCTCTCTCTCTCTCTCTCTCTCTCTCTTTCTTGTCTGATGGTTCACTGACACAGTTGACAATGCTGACACCACCAATCAGCTTCTACTCAGCAAGGTCACTGTTCAGACTTGACTCGTGATTGGCTGCTGTGCTTCAGTGTGTTATTACTGTCTGATTTGATCGGAGGCAGGGGGTGGTCTCCAATCAAACAGAGAAAAGGTCCTGGAGAAGGTAATTAAATCCTGTCAGAGGCAATTATCGGTTCCAGGGCCATGACTCTGGCACTGAATGCAGATGATCTGAAGCTCTATTCTTGTAGAAATTCAAGAGGGCTTCTGGCACAGATCAGTTAGACATAAAGGAAACAGCAGGCTTTTTGCAAACAATGCAGTTCTGTATTTTGAACCTTTCTGCACATCTTTTTTTCCTCCTTATTCCTAGAGTTCGGTTAGCACTGATCAGAAAAAAAGATTCCTTTCCTTTCACATTCTCATTAATAGATAAGATTTTCTTACATATTGTACACATAACGACCAGTTACATAAGAAAAAATTGTTTCGAAATACTGACCACTTAAAATGTCTTTCACCAAGGCAAAACAAATTCTAATAATACCATACACTAAATTGTGCATGTCTTGGTGGAAAAACAGTATCCAGATTGGATTCTATACCAAGACTGGGCAATGCCTCATCGCTAAAATCTAATGGATGCAAATTGGGAGTTTTCTGTTATAGTGCCAAATCCTGTGACTTCCTGCTAATAAAATATAATGATTCTCTCACAAATGTAGGCTTTGGAAATGTTCTGAAATGTTCAAAGGCTACCAAATACTATGTGTTTCAGTGATTTAAATAGCAAATGGTTTGAAATTAGCTTCTATGAATGAATTGAAGTTTTATTGCAGGGTGATAAAAAAGCTGAAGCTGAGAAAGATCTACCACTTAAAGAGTAAAAATAAAAATCTTCCTTGTTCCCCAACAGACTGCACCCCCACTTTTACCCAAGGAGCTCTCAAGCTTCCCTCAACATATTTCTAAGGGCCAGAGTCTTGGCTCAGTTGTGTTACTGTACATCTGGAGTCATTCCATCAAAGTATAAGGAGTTACTTAAGCTTTATATGGGTGTAGAAGTCAGAATCTGACCTTCTACCTTTTTACTTAGTGCTAAATGCAAAACAGCTCCTTACCAACTCTTGCAAAGGAGTATGGTAAGGAGTAGTCACCCTCCCAGGGATAGCCCCTGTCCTGTTGTTATGGGTCTGTTTGCTTTCTGGCTGTTAGTCTGCTTCCTAGCTGCCGGCCCCCACACAGCCAGGTGACCCTGCTGCAGCATCCTTCAAGGTAACAGGAGCCCCTGGCTCCCTGTTACACACTCCCAGTGCACAGACACCATTCACTGAAAACATACTCTGTTCTGAATCAGTTTCCATAGTCTGAAAACATGTGGCCCCGAATATGTAACAGCTTGCAAACAGAGGACCTCTGTTTCCTGAATTTTGAATTTTTAAGATGAGTTTGGAAGTCTAGGAGCACCTAAGTTTTAGTACAAGTGTTCTGCCATTTTTTGTTGCTTTAATCTGTTCCCCACATTTCTTACTAAGTCACATAGAAGCATGAGAGGAAGTGTCCACTCACTAGTATACCCTCTTTTCACTTCACATGGATGCACAGTGGGGGAGCACAGGAACCGCACATCGATTTCCCCACTCTTCCAGCTCATGAAGTGGTTTGAGAGAAGCCAAGCTTTAGCTCCACCCTCATTGCTCCAGCCAGAGAAACTGAGCTGGCATGGAAAGATGGGAGGATTCATCATCTGCTCCTAGAGACTAGCAATATGAAAATAAGTGTAATGTAGGATGCTGCCTGGGCTAATTAGCCTTTCAGCTCAGTCCAGCCGACCATATTGTTTCCAGGATCCAAACTACTTCGTTTTGAGGTAGCTCCCTCTCTCTGCATAAGCACAGTATACACTATATAGATACATCTTTACATTAAGGACTGTTAAGTCAGCTCAGTTGTCATTTCAGAGCATGGAGGAAGAGTGGGAAGTTCTGATGTAGCATAAGGCTTTATAATTCAATATTAATCCTTTTAATTGTTGAAAGAGACACCACTTCAGCTGTGGTATGAGAGTGGCATTAAGTATCTGTACTTCATTCATTTTTTAATTTTGCTGCAACAACTGCCAAAAAAACATGGAAGCTAGTGACGATCACTGTAGTAGTTTCTGAAATTCAGGACACTTGTCAAAGAGGAATAGACTCTGACACCAGCTTGGTTTACCTTGACTATCAAACAGCTGTTAGATGGTAACAACTTTCAGTCAATATCAACCCTGGCAAATTCTAGCTAGTAGTATATTACCTATCACTTGAACTATCCACACCCCCATAACCAGAAAATACTGATTGCCTCTTGTTGTTAAGTTTGTCTGCTCTACAGTTGTTAAAAGTTAAGTTTTTCTTTACCAAACAGAATAAATATTATATTCTCAGGAGGAAGGTACTACCTACCATGGTTTCAATAATAACCTGTGACATACCTGCTATGAATGAGAGCATGGAGCAAAAAAAGGAGAGCAATTTATGAAATTATTTTCACCCAAACAGCGATTCTTCTGTGCCAAAGGAAATCCCAAGCTACCTTGTTAGGGCTGCTTTCAGGCTTTTTGCAAAGGGGGAGAACAAAAACTGGGCCCACTTTGTTTATGTAGCACAGTGCATTAAAACTATTTATTTTGCACACTCAGATATACTGGTCAACTTAATTGAAGAAAAAAAGGCCTTACCCTTTAATAGAGCATTTCCTATTTTCTAACAAGAGCTATAGTAGCACTTGAAAAAGGAAAATGTATGACAAAGATGTAACCTATTAAGGAACATTTTTAGCATTATGCTGAAGGAACACTAATTTGTTAACAGTAATAGGAGTCAGGCATGCAGTACCCCTTGCAGAAATAGTAAAATATGTGAACTTCTGAAAACAGTACATTGAACAGGAATAAGTAAATAAGAGAGGAGGCATCTGCAGTTAGTCTTTAGCGCTAAATTCAGATTTCCCATGTTAACTCTCTAACCTTTCAGTTTAATCCCCACAAAGGTGGTTTGCGAAGCTTTTATTAAAAAGAAAGCTGTGGTGCAACTGCTATTATCATTAACATAATATGGACATAGACAATTTAGGTATATTAAATGAATTTGCATGACACCTTTTGGAAAAAGCCTGTAAAAATTTAAAAGAAAATTATAAACTTCTATTTTAAAAAGTCCAGGGAAAGTCATAGCTTTAATCAAAAAACAGGATATTTTACAGCTTCCTATTGATTTATCATTATCAAATGTTCTAGGATTTTTTTAAATACAAACAGACATTAAAAATAGATATTTGAACATCAACTCTTTTAGGTAGCTGCCCAAGTTTGGTTTTAGGATTCTGGATGTCCCTTATGAAGTTGATGGAACCACAGTTCCTTACACTGCTTAGCTGTTACAAGACAATCAAATATCTTAAACCCAGGTCTTTATTTTAAAATATACTCATTCATCATTTTTTCAGCTTACTTCTATGTGCATACACAGTACACAAAATGCAGGGAGAAATATACTCCTGTCTACACACACAGGGCTGGATGTGGGCTGGCCCTTTAGTGGGCCCTAGGCAGACAAACTTGTGGGCCCTGAGCCAGTAGAGACTCCCCTCCCTATCCCCAGCACTGCTGCCTGCAGAGAGTGGGGCTTGGGGCCACCCCTAGGAAGCAGCTGCAGCTGCAGCAAGGCTGGCAGAAGGGAGGCAAAGGGAAGGGAAGGGAGGCGGATGGGGCCATTCACATTGCTGCTGTGGAGGGAAGGACCACCTCCCTCCCCCGTACCCACAGCTCAGGGCCCTAGGCATGTGCCTAGTTTGCCTATGTGTTATGCTGGCCCTGTACACACATTGGGCAATCCAGTTTTGTGTGGGACATTAAGCAGAAATTAAAAGAAAAGTCTTTCATCATCCTTAGTCCCAAAACATGAAATATTAGCAACTGCAGGTATTCTGATTGGACTCACACTCCTAGCTGGATGACAGTAGTTGTATCTGCTTAGCAAACTTAATTTGCCCTTTACAAATTCAAAAACTAGGGGTTTTTTTGTTCAATTTGCTATCTATGCTTCAAATGCACTGTTTCCATGACCATCCTTGTAAAAAAATTAGTATTTGTGGAATTCAAGTGTGAGAGGCACATACAGAGCCATGTATTTTTTTGTAAAACCCCTCAAATAAATAGAAAAATCACAGGACATTTTTGCATTATTTTCTATATCTAATTGCCTTTAATCACACCCCTTTTTATTTATTTAAAATCAAGAACACAAGAAAATAGTTGATTCTGCCAAGCACAAATGGCTAGCTTTCCTCTTAGATAGTGCACAGTCATCACATTACTTACGTAAATTTCAGAGAGCCAGTATCCAATCTCATTCAGTTTCTTTCTTCCCACACATGTCACATGTCAAATTCATTTTGACAACTAAACAATGTTTCCTTTATTTCATTATAGTCCCTTTATCTGAAGTCAAAGCTTCAAGACAATTTAGTAGAAAGGAAAATAAAAAGATCTTCCTGTAGATAGGTACCTTATTTTAAAGATTTCTTGAAAAGATAGGTTGGTAAACACTCCAGCTGTGTTTGATTTACTTTGAAGGCAATATTCAATCCTTATTCTATTCCACAAATCCTAATACAGATCCAATTCTCATTATTAATATTCTACCTCTTTAAAAATAAGTGGTCAGGCGTACTGGCCAAAGGTTAAAAGAATGCAGCTTGTTCTGTGCTACTTTATTTTCATGTACTTTTTGAAACTGCAGCATTTTGTTTGACCATCATTGAATTCATGGTTTTATATATTTTTTAATTTACTAAAAGCAATAAGAAATATCAATTTACATAGCTGCAATTCAGTCCAGTGTGCTTTATTCAGTTTGTATTAGCAATCATTTAGCTGGTCATTAAAATATAGACATCTCTGTAGTAGAATGCAGACAGTGCTTAATAATGAAGAATGATATATGACAAAAGTGAAAAAAAAAATAAGAACACACGAGAATTTGGCCAGTATTCCAGCCAGTGAAACTGAAGAGACTCATAGGAGAACAGAATTCCTGATAAGAAACTGGTTAGAGTTTTCTGATACTAGATCTATTTTTTTATCCCAACCCAAGGGTAAATCAGAATAGCTACAGCGTTGCTCTAACCCAGAGGGGTCAAACTCCAATGAGTTAACAGGCCAAATCTGGACCACGAGGCTTCTCACAGGTCACATCTGGACCACAGGGCTTCTAGCAGGCCAGATCACCTACTTCTAGATATGGCCTTTAGGGTTTCTTATTATGCCTGCCAGAGATGGCACGTCAGTGTGGACAGCATGTGGGGGTTAACATAACCACCCTGAGCTGCCCCATTGCCAACTTGCATGCTAACCAGTGATCAAAACCCAGAAAATCAGTGATGGGTAAGGGGTGGCGCAGCATTAATCGCCTGGTCGCACTGGCGCAGTGACTCTGGGAGCCACTGTAAGAAGCCCTGCTGGCCTGATCTGGAGGTGAGTTATCTGACTAGAGGGAAGCACTGCAGGCCAGATGACCCACCTCTGCAGGCTGCATCCAGCCTGTAGGCAATATGTCTGACCCCCCTGCTCTAATCTATGCAGTCCACTAGCTATGTAGCTGGATAGAGCATGTTACTGTTCCCGCTATGCTCTTTTGATTCTTAGACCTAGCCTTCAAACTCTGGATGTGGCAGAAAGTTTGTAATTTAGCTTATAAATCTTTTCTCTGCATTATTTTTATCTCCATGAGGTATTTAGAGAAGTCATTCAGAGCCCCGCTCAGCTTTGGTTTGCTATGCTAAACAAAACTGGGAGGCCTCTTCCATTCCTATGTTCCTAAATCAACCTCTGTTAATCTCCATGATAAGAGATGAGCTCTCCACACTCCTAATCATCCTAGAAACCTTACTTTGCATCGTCCTTGAACATGAGTGACTAGAACTGTATACAGCATTACAGAGTAGGTTTTACCAGTGGTGTACAATGACATGAACATTTTCCTCTCTATTGGATATATGTCTCCGGATACACCCTATAATTACATTGCCTTTTTCACAGATACATCATACCTGTGAATAATTAATGTATCTCTATGTCTTTCTCTTCCTCCATCATTTCAAATTGATCAACTCCCACTTCATACCAGAAGGTCATATTATTAGTCACTATATGCACAATCTTGCATTTTGTAGTACAGGCAACCCCTGTTTAGCACCCCTAATTGGTTCCTGAAAAAACGAGCGTTAAGTGGAATGAGCATTAAGTAAACTGAAACTATTCAACAATCCAAGATGGCAACTACAAGTGTTTTTAATGACCTGCGATGGCGACCACAAGCGTTACAATGAAACTTGCTGAGCTCTAAGTGGAATCAGGTCTCAATTTAAAATAAGCATATTATTTTTTCACCATTTCTACTGTGTCAGTCGTGAAGATTATCTATTTCTTCCTTTCTGATATCCTAGTCCTATTCTTTATAGAAAACTGCCTCCCAACTTTTGGCCATTAGCATGTTCCATTACTATACTTCTACTTTTTGTGCCAAGATCATTAATGAAAACATTAATGATCATTAAGGAAAACTGGTCCTTGGGAAACCTCACTCATCAGCTCCTTCCAGTGACAGTTTTACTTTCAGCACAATCATTTGCTGACTTTCCCTTAGCCAGTTCCTTTCCAGCATTGGAGTTCTTGTATTAATCCCCATTTATTTCAATTTCACTAATAATTTTCCACAGGGAACCATATCAAGTGCTTTACTGAAGACTATGCCTAGAAAAATTAGTTCTCTTATCAAAGATAAATAATTTGAGGTTATTCTGACACTCTCTCTCTGGTAAACCCAATATGCATATTATCTAATTTTTCATTTTCTTCCATATCTTCATTCAAAATTCTTTCTAAAGATATGTGTGTTACCAGTGCTACATTAACAGGCCTGTCAATGTTCAGATCATTCCTCCCTCCTCCTTTCTTAAATACATGTACTACACTTGCTATCCTCCATTTAGTCAATACCAGGGATCCAGGTTTTCCATTCACCATGGAAAAAGGTGGTAAAACCCGGATTTTTTCATTTTAAGGATAAAAACACAGATTGTCTCCTTTAAAGGAGAAACATGCAGGAAATGGTGGGTTCCCCCTTGCATGCTGGCAGAGTTCCAGCTTGCAAGGGACTGTGGGGAACAGGAAGAGGGCAATCAGGCAGGGGGGTGCCATGTGCATATGCACACATATACATGCATTTGACAGCCAGGCAGCATGAGATCAACTCCCCACAGGTAAGTTTTGGTGGGGGGACTTGAGGCTTCCATAGTGAGTGAGGGAGGGAGTTGGGCAGGGCTGGGGCTGCTGCCTAGCTGGGTTGATTGGTGCATGGGGCCTGGGGCTGGAATGTGGGGGCTGTAGGGCCTGGGCTGGCAGTGGGACAGGAGTGCGGGTGGCCCAGCAGGTGGCGGGGGGGAAGGGAGGCAGAAGGCTGGCTGCCCACCGCAATAAGGGCTCCTGGGGGGGCATGTGTCCCCTAGATTTGTGCATGGGGCAGATGCTGGCTGCCCAGGGGGAGAGCAGCAGGGCAGGGAGCCTGTGTCCACAGTGGGCAGCCTGCACTCCCCTCCCCACATTGAGCTGTGCTCTAGCTATGCCATCCATGGAGGAGGGGGAGCTGGGTTCAACACTCCGCTCTGCTGCAACTGCCTTTGCTTCCTGTGGGCAGCAGCTGGGGCTCAGCCGCTGCTGCAGGCAGGTAGGGGACTGTGGATGTGGAGTGAAGGGCACTGGCAGGGCTGGGGGGCTGTGGTTTTGAAGAGAGGGACACCAGCAGGGCTGAGGAGGCCGTGGTTGGGGAGTGAAGAGTAACAGCAGAGGTGCGGGGGGGGGGCTGTGGGTGAGGAGTGAGAGGCATCAGCAGGGTTAGCGGGGCTGTGGGTGGGGAGTGAGGGGCAATGTCATAGGCAGGGGACTGGCATACCAGGGCTGCTCAGCACCACAAAACAGTTGGGGGATGGGGACGACAGCCACAGCTGGATCCACATCCTGGTGAGCAAAGCAGGCAGGGGGAGCTCTTATTTTTCATGATAAAAAACCCCAAATCAAATGCCAAAATGTATAGGTATTTAGAATTTATTTTATTATAGTGATTGAGGCACTGGTAAGCTTCCAAACTGCTTTAAATTTGTAAATATATCAATAAAATATTGTATTTAACTGATACCTATATATATATATATATATATATATATATAGTGATGTTATATATTAATCCCAGAAAAACATGGATTTGGGGGGCTTTAATCAGAGAATTTGCAATTTTTTAGCAGAGTATCTGCAATTTTTAAACAGAGAAGATCAGGATCCTTGGTCAATATCAATACTGACCTGATAGATTTACTATAAACCCTGCTGTAGGACTTACTATTTTGTGCACCAGGTTTTTCACCCTGTAATGGAGTCTTTCTTTTTTTTCACTTGCTGTGAGGAACCCACTGCCTCTCCTTTGTATTATGTAGTAAAAATCCCTTTTCTTTTTGTTTTAATTTCCTTTGCAAAGATGAACTAAGGTTGACTTCTGGCCATTCTTTCTTCATCTCTACAAGACCTCTTTTTTGTGATCAATCCATTCTCTCATTTCTTGTAGCCTCTCTGATTATATCTAATATTCTTTTTGAAATGCGTATTCATTTAAAGTCTGGAGGCTTTCCCCACAAGTTTTACGCCCATTGCTTTTAACACAAATTCCAGCTAGCTTTGCATCTTTAATTGAAAGAGATTCCAAGCCTTTTCCACAGTCAACTCCAAAGCTTTTCAGTTCAGCTGACTTTACAGACTAGGTTCCTTTATTTCTCAATCTGCCTCTTTGACAGAAAAGCATTAGAAAGAAATCTGTTTATGTTCATTCTTCTGCTCAGAATTAAACAGAAGTAATACTTGATCAGGGATAAAGGTTTTCTGTTTCCCATGGAAAAACAGAAAAAACCCATAAATTTCCCCTTTTAACAGAGAAAAAAGTGGAGTTTTCATTTTAACGGAGATACCAGTGGATTTTCCACTTTTGCAAAGAGCGATCTTCAGGCTGGCAGAGTTCCAGCCTACAAGAAGTTCTTCCAAAAAGGGTGGCAAACCCTAAGCCCTGTCCCAAGGGGAAGGGAGAGGGGAAAGGGACAGGGCTTGAGACTCTCAGTTAGCCAGGGCTTGGCTCAGGATCACTTTCCCTCCTGGAGCCTTTGAGGTAAGTGGGGCTTGCAGGGGGCTGGGAGAGCTTGGAGCCTCTCCTGGGGAGAGCTGGAAGGCTGTGGCAGGCTTCCAGCACTCCAGTGGAAAGCTGCCCATGGAGTCATGGAGCCCACCTGGACCAATGGTGCACAGCTCCCGCCTGCAGTGCCGCAATCCACACATGCTGGCAAAGATCCAACCTGCTATGGTTTGAAGGTGCATTCCAGTGGACTGAGCCAACTCTGTGCCAGCACATACAGACCCTGGGACTCAGCCAGAAGCACATGCTACCGGTGGCTCTGCCTGCCATGGCCACAAGCCCCTTGAGGGTCTGCTGCCTGCTGCTGCACCACAAACCCAACAATTGCCCGCAAACCCCATATACTCCCATACCTACACTCCCCCACCCACCCACAAACCCTACACCCTCCACAACCCTTCACAACGCCTCCCACAAATCTCCCACACACACCCACACCATCACAAATCCCCCTATACCCATCCCCTAACCATACAGAGTACCTGTATATATTTCTAAAGAAGGTTGAAAAAGTGTTATATTTAATTTGTAAAAATCCTCCAAAATTAATTTAGCATATTTTTTAGTTTTCCTACACATAATTTTGAATTTTTCTGCTCATAATTCCATGGGGTATACAGAGTGGTCAGTGATCAAAGATTTTGGGACTTTAATCAGAGAATTTTCAGTTCTAATCAGATAATTTACAATTTTTTATTAGAGAAAACCAGGATCCCTGCTCATGATCATTCAAGCCAAAGTATGGTAATTTGCTACAATGAGCTCTTCTACAACTATCTCAGTAATGTCCTGATTACTTATCAAAATCAAGAGTAAAGTAATGTCTCCTTTTACTGATTTAATCACTACTTGGTGGAGAATTTTATTGGCTAGCACATCCAGGAATAACTGAACCCTATGATTATTTGTTCTCCAGTCCATATCTAGGAAGTAAAGTATCCCACACTGACACAGTTCTTGATAATATTCCCTCTCTCTACTAAATTTATAAATTTATAAGCATAGCTGTGCATATCCAAAGTGATTTAGGATCCTCCCCAAACTGATCCTGACCCAGATTGTTTCTTCTGTGCTATCCTTTCTTAATTCCTTCGTCTATGACTTCACTGAAACAGGACAATAAGTGTACTAGCTTTATTTCTATCTTCCTTGAACAAGACTACTGCAATACCTGTATAACTGTCATGACTGTGGTTCTACAATGTTAATGTTATCACTATAATATGCATTTTTCTGGCTCAAGTTCCTCCATTTTTTGTACAACTACTTACATTAACAGTTGTTTCTTGATGACCTCATCCAGTTTCATAGGTGGATTAAGCTCCATACTTTCACTAACTACATAGCCAATGACTTACCTGAGTACTGCCAACCAAGAAGCATCCTTGGTTTTCCTTGCATATTTCTCACCTATCATTGTTGAACCAGTTAATGGGCAATAACCTTGGCTGACAAGGCTGGATATGGATCTATGCAAGCATTCATTTACTGTCCCAAGCTTTTGAGTTTTTATACTCTTAAAGGCAGATTAATACATGTATCATCATGTTACTTTTTGGGGGGGAGAAAATACTCTACATAATTAGTAACTGCATAATGGAGTCGATAATATACCTACCTACATTGATGCCACTGTAGCTGAGAAGAACTTCTTGCAGTAGCAGAATATTTGTCTTCCTAAATATAAACTCCTTCAACCTCTATAATTATAACACTCATCTTTCCTTTCCTTTCACAGAAACTCCAAAGGTGAAATCCTGACCCTACTAAAGCCAACTTCCATTAATTTAGATGGAGCCAGGAATTCATCCTTAACTTTAATGCCTTCAGGCATCAAATCAGCTGCAAAATTTGAAGCCCTAAGCATGGATGACTGGTGCTTCTTGAGTCTGGGGGGGGACCCGCAGAAACCAGTGGCAGTGGTGGGGACGGTGCTGGCAAGCACCCATAGAAGCCAGTGGTGGCGGCAGGGACAGGGCTCGTGAGCACCCACAGAAACCACTGGCGGCATCAGCTGTGGGGATGGCCCTGTCAAGGGTGAGGGCACATGCCCCTCCTGCCCCCATGCCTCCCCTACCAGTCACCTAAGTCAAACATATAAACGTTTATACAGACAAAGTTTCATTCACTTAAATGGAAATTTTGCCTGTGTAGGGACTGCATAAAAACTAGTTACAACTTCAGGATTCAGCCTATATTTTTTAGGAACTAGGATCCTGATTAAAGAAAACATTTAACCATGTGCCTAAGTCAGAACCATGTCCTTATTCAAAAAAGAAAAAAAAGTAAGCACACACTTAAAATTAAGCATATGATTAAAAACCAACTGACCAATTGCCTTGACCTTCAATACACCAATAACTGTGCCTTCCTTGCACACATTGAGAATGAACACTGAGGAGGACATCCACCACAGGATCTGGTGTTCAAGTGCCTCCTTCAGGAAATTGCTTATGGTATGTCTTTATTTATTATGATCTATAGAAAGACAACATGATCCATGTCTACAGTCATCATCCCTACTCTCCTCTATGGATGTGAAATATGTGTAACCTACCATCATCATCTTGAGAGCCTGGAGAGGTATTGCCAATGATGCCCACAGAAACTCCTTAGTGTTCCCCAAAAGCATTCCCCAAAAGTCTGGAAATTTGTTGGCATGGAAGCAGTAGCAGAATTAATTGCCACTTCCCTGCTGCCAAATTTCCAAACCTGTGGACAGCCCTGTGTGCCACATGAAAAAGCACTGCATGCCAGATTGAGCCAGCACGTTGCCAGATTTCAACATATAGAACGGGGGCAGCATGCAGTTGAATCAGTTCAGTGTGTGACTAGATCAGGCCAGCATGAGACAGGAGCAGCACACAGCCAGATTGGGACAGTGCACAGGTGGGTCCAGCCATTTAGGATCTGGCCCACTGACCAACTTCACATGCCAACCCAGGGTCTGGCCCATGGACAAACCACAATCCACTCATCCAGCCCACAGGCCCTTAAGGTTGGGCACCACTGATTTAACTAATGAAAATGGAATAGAAATCTTAAATTTGCTGGTATCTGTACTATTAAATCACCCCTTTGCATATATCCCTTTTCATCTTATTTGTTCTTGATGAAGCAGCAGTCCCAAATGTAGAAATGGAAATGGGTAGAAGACATTGCACCAAAGGATTGGAATATAAGGGAATTTATACATGTGCTCTGGGAGTGGGGGGAGGGGCTGTAATTAAAGCACCTGGAGCATCTCGTGTATCATTGCCCCACACTTCAACATGGCGACAGGGATACTTTAAAACTTGAATGAGCTTTAGATAAAGCCCTGCACCGCCATTTTGAAATGCAGGGATGCTGACACATGAGATCCTGGAGGGTGCTGGAGCATGGTAATTACCATGCTCCAGCAGATTTGATTAATCTAGTCTGCTCTGATGCACTGCAATTACAGTGCATCTGAGCAGCCTTGCTGCTCATGTATAGGCACCCTAAGAAATAAACTGATTCAGCCAATCCAATGATGGTATTCTACAAAAGGAAGGAAGACTCATATATATCTAGAGGGGGGCACACATGATGATGTTAAACTCTCTCAGTTTCATATCTGACATCAATTTGCTGCATTCTCTTTTTAAATGTGATGAGAATTCAGTTTTTATGTTTAATATTTTTCCAGTGGGAAGTCAAAGTTTAATGATAGAAAAGGTAAGGTTGTTTTGAAGCAGTCTTCCTCTTTTATGATGTTCCAAGACTTCCTAACTCTCCCCCTGAAGGACCTCCTTCAAATAACTCAGGCTGTCAAAGTATGTTAGAAAAGTTTGATTGTTCCAGTGAAAAGCTAATTGCAGATTGGAAGTCTTTCAGGAAGCTGTTATGTCTCTGGCTGTAATAAATCTGCTACCTTTGGGACCAGAGTTTCTGGAGTTGAATGGAAGTGTTAAAGTGGAGGACTCATTAGAAAGAAGGATGTGATTTTCTTATCATTGAACTTGTTCAAGAAAATAATGTATTTGAAGCCAGCAATGAGAGAACTTAAAATAGACCAGATTAATAATTCTAAACTTTGAATATACAGGACTGCAAAAATGGAGAGTTTTTGTACATTGTGGAATTTCCTGTCGAAGAAGAAAGGATGATGATGAATGTATTATTGCATTGTTTCAACTGGTACGTTCTATTGGATTAATGGTCTCTCATTACTAAGACATCATGGTGGGAAATGTTGCAAGATTTACAGATGTATCTCATGTGATATTTATTAACCACAGTGTATAAAACTTGCATGCTAGAAGCTGATAGGGGAGAAAAAGAAAGGCCAGCTTTCTTGCTGTTTGATTTGTTCTGTTTGCAACTCAGCCACTTGCAAATTTCTGCCTAAATTGATGCCCTAATACAGAAGAAAAGGGACAGAAAATAAGGCACCATAAGAGTTTTTAGATTATCTTGACCCCAATATAGTACTTAAAAGCCTATTTATTAATACCATGTTTATATTTATAAAGATTCTTTTATTCCCAACATTGCTTAAATGCTTTGCAAAATTAAGCAACATATAGGCATTATTTCCTCCACTATTCTAAAATACAAACATGACACAAAGAGGGCGCTTACACAAGTTACATTTTTCACCCAAAAGGGGAGAGGGGCCAGGCTGGGGAGAGGGGCAGGTCGGCAGTCTCCTGATAGAGTGCCTCCACCAGCTGGCCAGGGCCGATTCAGGCAGGCTTGAGGCCCACCAACCCACCAGACAAACAACTGTCGGGTCAGGGGAGAGGAGGGGGTTCTAAACCATGCTGCTTTCTGTAAAGCACCATGAGTTAGAGCATGGCCCCTAAACATCTGTAGGCACCCAGTGAAAACTATTGGGTTAATCTGAGAAAGCAACAAGATGGACAGAATGTATTTCCCCAAAAAGAACTTAGGATACAAGTGATTAAAATTTCAGCTTTAAATTTATTTGCTAGGCAACATCTCCACGTCCTCATACCAACATGAAGAAAAGGTTCAATAATGACTCACGAACACACTCTACTTGTTAGGTTAGACAAGAACACAGCTCATATGAAGTTGGATTAGGGAGTGGAAACCACCTGGCAGTAGTATGGAGTCCCAACCATAGAGATGGAAATCCTAGCCCTGAGACCTAACATTATTGTCTTTACTGAGAGTTCAAATGCAGCCTGATTCCATTTGCAAACAGATTCTAACCTTCCTAACTTTTGCATTTTGTTATACTTAACTTCATTCCTTCTAATATAGAGCCATTACCATATGCCACATAACACAGACTTAGAAATCTGGGATGCATTTCTGGCATTCACTTTTCTGCATCAGACTGCCAGTGGGATAGCTTACACCACCATGCATACAACATATTGCAGCAGGGTTTCAGTTTCTCTCTAAAAAGCTTTTCTTTCGTCCGACTGTCAGTGCTATACCATCCACATTTTTCAGTGTAGTGACAGGTTTTCTGAGGAGCGCAGATGACATGTTATTCTTGAGTAATTTGAGCATACTGTAGGTAGTAGTCCTCTAACTCAAGTTTGATTGATAAGAATGTGTCACATATGTAAAGGAGCTGTTCCCACTAACTTTCTTCTTTATGAATTTCCTTTTTTGGGTCAAAATTTACATCTTTGAGAATTGGCTTAATTTCAGTCCAATAGAATGGATCTATATCTGGGCTCTGTCTGCTCTGCATACATTTTATTTAATAAATAAGAATGTCTTGGTCCTCACACCTTGCAGGAACTATAATGAAATATTATATCTCTTTTAGATTTTAGATTTATTTTCACAACAGCCTCTAAATAGTACTGCTGGCAATAAAATCTATTTTAATTATTTCTAAATTTATTAATAGATTATATATTAGACTGTTATTACTGAAATATCTTAAAGCCTAAAATTTGTTTCTGTCCAGGCCAATTTTATATATATAAAATATAAACAGCATATTTTTCAGTTGTAAGGTGACATTTGCAGGTGCACACAAAACAGAGCCTAGGTTGATGTCTTCATTGTACATTCTTATTATTTGTTACACATCTGCTGGTTGAAAATTAAGCAAGCTTGACTTCAAAGGGGTTGTAACAATTTATACCAGTGGGAGATCTGCCCCAAGGTATTCAACAGTAGGCCTTTAAGGAAACTAGAGAGAAAAACTTTTCATGGTCTGCTAGCTAGAAGTCATTTCCCTATTACTACCTTCTTGCCAAAACAGAGAAGGGATTTTTAAGGGGAAACAATTCTTTCTCTGCTAACAGATATTTGCCTATTTTTTTCACATCAGTTTGGGAAAAGTACATGCTGTATATGAATAAATCCTAGACAAAGATTCCAGCATAAAAAAAAAAAAGAAAAAGAAGAAAAATAAATATTAAGGAATTTTCTCTAGACTGTATGTAAAAACTCCCACAGTTTAACTATCCCAAGTGGAGAGTACTGATTTCACTATACAGTCTCATATCAGGTTCCATTAGTCATGCTGCTTCCTGCTCTAACAGCAATATGAGAGGATTTGAGTTGTATGTTTGATAACCAGATCACTTCTGAAGACCTAGCAAGTGACACAACTATACAAGTTTAAAGATGATTCAGAATATGAATACTAACTACTTGCACATATTGTATTATACACATATGTGTAGAGTGATAACACAGCTGGGGCTGAGACTTCAGATGAACATGAAATTAACATTTAGGCTAGGTGCAGACATTCAAAAAGCCTGAGGCAGAATCAGTTAAACCTTCATGGGTTTTTCTAAGCTGCACTGTATTGGGAATGAAGGGAGACTGTATTGGGAATGAAGGGAACACGTGTTTGCCCTTCAGTTTGGGCAGTGGGGTATACAGATGCCTGCACTGCCTGAGGCCAGAAGGTGAAGGTGCACCCACAAATCTCCTAGTTTGGCCTCTCTCTCCACGCCTAACCCCTCCCCCCCCCCCCCAGCCAGCTGTCAACATCAGCACGGGGAGTGGCTCCCTCCAGATGTACTTGCTTGGGGCTGGGGAGCTGGGCCCACACAGTGGGAGCTTCCGTTTCACCGTCCCCCTCCTGCACCTATCATGACTCAGCTGATAGATGCAGGTAGGAGCCAAGGCTGAGAGCCACACAGTGTTTGGGAGAGTAGAGGCCTCTGTCCCAGCCCCCACCAAGCACAGCTTGTGGGGGGTGCAGTGGGGGTCCTCCACTCCTCCCCCTACCCCAGTGCTGCTGGCTTGGCTGACAGGCTGAGAGCTGTGCAGAGCAGCAGTGGGGGGAGGGAAGGGGGACAACAGAGGACCCCCTCTAGCTGTGCTTGCTCAGGTCTGGGGGAGCTGGTGCTGGGCATTTCCACTTCCCCACCCCCACCTGGTGCTGCATGGTTCTCAAACCTGGCTCCTGCCTGCCCCTGTCAGCCAAGCTGTGCAGTGGTAGGGGGTGAGCAGAGGCCCCTACTGTGTGCCCCTTGCCCCCAAATGTGCTTGCTTGGCCTGGCAGGGCTGGGGCTGGGCCCATGCAGCAGGGGCCTCCAGTCCCCCACCCCCTTAGCACTGCCCAGCTTGGCTCACAAGGGCAGACAGGAGCTGGGGCTGAGCTAGGCACAGCTGTCAGCTGGCCTGGGCAGTGGTGGGGGACCAAGAGGGAGTGGAGGCCTCTGCCCAACAGGCGTGGCCCTGCCCCCTGCCCCCCCAGACTTAAGGAAGCAAGCAGAGGGTAAGGGCCTCCACATCCCCCTTCCCCTGGCAGCTGTTGGGGAGTGAGAAGTCATGAGGGCCAGATGGGCCAAGGAGCAGGGGAAGGGGGCTGGAGCAGGAGCCTCTGTCCCCCACTCTACCCGGCTGCCTGGCAGGTGCAGGCAGGATGCAGAGCTGAGTAGCAGATGCTTTGCTGCTTCAGCTGTGACAGCCTTAGGAGAGGGGTGGGGCTGGCTTGCCCTGGCACTCAGCCGGAGCGGATGAGCGTGCACCAAGGCTAGCCTGCCCACCTTGCAAGAGGGAGGGGTAGTGCAGGCCCACAAAGCAACCTGGGATGCCAGGGGACTTTGGCCTAACTTGAATCCAGAAGGGACCTGGCACAGAAGATAGATAGACCAATTTAACCTAAACTAATTAAATCTGATACTACATCCATCCAGGTCTTAGACCAGGTTCTGCCATTTTTAAACAGGCCTATGTGCACTAAGCTTCTGTTCTGTTACAGGTTTAGACTGGTTTCTGATCACTTACACTGGTTTTTGTGTAAAATCTGTACCTAGCCCTAATGAAAAAGAAAGTCCTAGTTAGTTGGTGCAGTTTAGAAACTGGCTTTCTGACAGCACAGTTCCATTTTAATACTACCATGAAAAATCAAAGAGAAAGACAGTAGAAAATCTAAATTAAAAGACTGTTTTTAACAAAAATCAGGGGTATGTCCTCCAATTATCTGGTTTCTGTTCTATGGTTCACTTAAGATCATATCCAAAAACTTTACATCATTCCCTTGCAGATAAGAACTATGAGCAAAAGCTTTCTGTAACAAATATGTATCAGACAGTGACATTAGAAAGCTAGTAGTTTTTCAAGTACAGTAGGTTGCTTAAACATGATACGCACAAAGCACCTGAGTTTCTTGCATGGCATGTTTCCTAATTACATTATTACAAAGTTAATTCGGATATTTGTAGCAGCAGCAGTAACCATGTAGAATCTTCTCTGAGAAATGTCTTAGTAAAAGCAGATATTTTACTGAGAGAACAAATGTATATTAGGACACTGTTGGCATCTCTACATGAGACACTACTGCACAGTCCTTACTGCACATTTATTTTGTACTTGTATTTGCATCTGAAAGGGACCTGGGGGTGACAATCGACCCTAAGATGAACATGAGCCAACAGTGCGATGAAGTCACCAAGAGGGCAAATAGAATTCTGGCATGGATCAGCCGATGAGTTGCCAGTAGATCAAGAAAGGTGCTTCTCCCTCTCTATTCAGCATTGGCAATGCCACAGCTGGAGTACTGTGTCCAGTTCTGGGCACCACACTTCAAGAAGGATGTGGATAAGCTCAATAGGGTACAGAGAAGGGCTACCCATATGATTTTATAGATTTCATAGATTTATAGACGTTAAGGCTGGAAGGGACCTCGGAAGATCATCGAGTCCAGCCCCCCGCCCAAAGGGCAGGAAGTCAGCTGGGGTCATAGGATCCCAGCAAGATAAGCATCTAATTTTTTCTTGACGGTGTTCAATGTAGGTGCTTGAACCTCCTCTGATGGCAGGCTTTTCTTATCAGTAAAGAAATTCTTCCTTATGTCCAGCCTGAAACGGTCTTGCAGGAGTTTATAACCATTTGACCTCATCATCCCTTGGGGCGCTCTGGTGAACAAACGTTCCCCCAGATACTGGTGGTCACCCCTGATAAACTTATAGGTGGCCATCAGATCACCCCTGAGCCTGCTCTTTTCCAGGCTAAAGAGCCCCATAGCTCTCAGCCTGTTGTCGTAAGGTCTGTTTTCCTGACCTCTGATCATGAGTGTGGCTCTCCTGTGCACTCTCTCAAGCTTCTCCACATCCTTTTTGAATTGTGGAGCCCAAACCTGGACGCAGTAATCCAGCTGCACCCTCACCAAGGCTGAGTACAAGGGGAGAATGACGTCCCGGGATTTGCTTGAGAAGCATCTATGAATGCAAGCCAGTGTTCTGGTCGCTTTACTAGCCGCAGCATCGCATTGCAGGTTCATGTTCATCTTGTGTCAATGATGACCCCCAAGTTACTTTCTTCCGTAGTGCTAGCCAGTGATAGGGCCCTATGAGGAGAGACTCTGGGAACAGGGTTTGTTCAGTCTGAGTAAGAGATGACTGAGAGGTGACTTGATAGCCTTCTATAAATATGTCAGAGTTGAATACCAAGATCTAGGGGAGCAACTCTTCAGAAAGGCACCCCTTGGGAGGACAAGGACCAATGGGCACAAGTTAGTTGAGGAGAAATTTAGGCTGGACATGAGGAAAAACTTATTTTCCATAAGGGTATCTAGAATCTGGAACACACTCCCAGCAGAGGTGGTGTAGTCACCATCCCTAGAGGTGTTCAAGAGTATCCTGGATAAGCACCTCATTGAGCTCATTTGAGCCCAATTACCTCCTGCCCATGGCAGGGGACTGGACTTGATGATCTTCCAGGTCCCTTCCAGTTCTTCTATTCTATGACTGTATGATTCTGTGATGTGCAGTAACCGGAGGTACTGTGCAGTAGTGGAATGTTTGGAGTGCAAACTTCTGTTTGGGAGTCCAGGATGTTTTTTAGGTGATGCTACTGCATAGTAGCCTAATAATACTGCATAGTAGCATATTAGCATGGCCCGTGCTGTGATGCACTACTGTGCAGTATTTTTCGGGTATCGTGCAGCCAGCGTCTCATGTAGATGTGCCCTGAAAGAAAATGTCATCATGATATATGCATGAGAATGACCATAATAAAACGATTACAGGAGGCTAGCAATATATTAAGTCTCAACACTTAATAAACACTAGATATTTTCAGAAGCCTAAGGAGACTCAATTGTTACAAATGGTTGTAACGCCTTTAATAAAAATATAGTCTATTCTCATTTGATAGATCTGATTCTTCAGTGTTAACTAAACATCGATTCTTCAGTTATTTCTGTTTCAAATGTGCAATGTGTCCTTTAAGGTGCACCTAAACATCCACAGTAGGCAAAAGAGCCTCAGTTAAACATCTCATTTGAAGGATGGCACCTATGACACACTATAATATGTCTTAAGATTTATATTGTACTGCTCTCTCAAGGAGATACAGAAGCCTATGTCTTGGTTATCTCTCTTTCTGGCATGGAGAGGGAAATGCTACCAACTGTGCCATGACAAATACTAGTATGACTGATGTAGCTTATGATTAAGAACAACAGTTTCAAATCAGCTTCTTGTTTTGCCAAATCAGATTACTGGGATTTCAGATTCTTCAGACAACATTTCAAACAGAGCTCTATCTAGATGGTTACTGATGCTCCTACAATCAGAAAGAACTGAGTTGTAAACCTCTCTAAAATGGAGTGGAAACTCCACGTTAAGAGGATCCTGGCTTTTTTGTCCAACACATCCACATATTTCTGAGTAACAAGTAAAAGCCAACTTTGTTTCCATTTATGCCAACTAGTACAAACAAGATCCAGAATTGACAACGTGCTTGAAAGGGCCAAACTTGATAGTGGTTATGCAGTCCAGCTGAACTCAGAGGCTAAGTACAGATAGTCAAAAAGCCCGAGGCTGAGTTGATTCAGTCTTTGCAGGTTTCTTAAAACTGAGTAGATTGGACTGATAAGCAAGTGAACTGACATTCACTTTTCAAGCCAGAAAGGCAGCCAGACCCCTGCATTGGCCCATACCAGTAGCCAGGGGGCATTAGAGCAAGCCTCGCAGCCTGCAGGCCACTGCAGAGAGCCTGGAGCCTGGCAATTCCCCCAGCCAAGCACTCTCCTCAGCCTCCAGCCAGGGGCGGAGTGGTCATGGGGGAATCCCTCTAACCTCATGGCAACAGACCCCCAGCTGGGGTCTCCTCAGCTCAAAGGAAGGAGAGGAGGGGGAGTGGGGGGAAGACCCCAGAAGGGCATTTCTCCCTCTCTCCCCCATGCCCAGAGCCGGGAGCTGGGCAAGTCCGCAAGCCAAGTCTCTTCAGCTCTGGGCAGGCTAAGGAGTGAGCATGGGGGGAAGCCCCTCCCCCCACTGGATCACCAGCTAGCGTCTCCCTGGGGTGGGGGATAGGGAATGCCCCCAGTGGGGCATTTCTCCTTCCTTCCCCGCTCCCAGCCCACCTGGAGCTGGGAGCTGGCCAAGTCCCCTTGCCATGCCCCCTCCTTGGCCAGCGGGCTGGTTGACAAGGGAGTGTGGGGAGGAATTGGTGCCCACACACCTGGCATGAAACCCCCAGCTGGGCTTTGCTTGGCATGGGGGGTGGGGAGGGGAAGCCTCAAGTGGAAGCTTTACTCCTCCTGCCTGAGCTGGGAGCTGGGCCAATCACCTGGCCATGCCTCTTTTCAGCTGATGTGCCAGCTGAAGAGAGAGTGTGGAAGGGTGGGGGAAATGGCTCCTCCCTGCTTGGCTCTGGACTCCCAGACAGATTGTGCCTGGCATGGGCAGGGGCAGCCTGCAGTGGGGGCTTTACTCCCCCCGCCAGAGCTGGGAGTCAAGCTGATCTCTCAGCTGAGGAGGGGATGGGACCAGGAGTATTGACCTGGCTCCTGGCTGCAGGTGATGGAAAAGTCCCCAGTCACAGCTGGGGGGGGGGGGGGGGGGGGGGCAGCACTGTTTTGCTGGAGCAGAGCACAGCCTAGGGCTGCACAGCATGCTAGGATGCCGGAGGCCATTAACTTGAATTGAGAGGGGTCTGGGACAGAAGTTCCATAAACCGGTTTGACCTAAATCAGTTAAATCTCATACTACATTGATCCAGGTTTATCTTAAAACCAGTTTCAGCCATTTTGAAAGCAGTTTGAGTTCACTGAACTTCTGTTCTGTTACAGGTTTAAACCAGGTTACGCCGCTGGCCAAAGGGAATCTAACAATAACAACTGTAGATTTGGGATTGTTATTAATAGTTATTGTGAAAACGATGCATAGAAACCAAATTAACATTCTGTCTCTACAGACAGTCAAAAGGGACAACATATGTAAATATGATTAACAGATGATGGACAAAACACCTTATGAACTAGATAGAGAAGAGCACACTGCAAAATGTGAAACCTCAACAGTAAATTTGTCTACCCCTTGTTTAGAACGTTACCTGATTTCTTCAATTTTGTGAACAGAATAAAAGTGTCTGCCTTACCAACTGCATCAGGATATTCTTTATAAAAGCCATGCACAAATGGGAGCATTGGCATTAGTGATTAGTGACTACTATTGAAGAAATTAGAAATAATTCCAACCTTTCATTACAAACCCTGTCATTTGGTATCTGCAGGCAATTTGGTGTAAAGCTAATCTTGATGACTGAGTCACTGCCAAACCTAATAATTTGCTGCATAAACTTTAAACCATATAATTGCTCAAGGTGAACACAAAAAGCTATATCATTAACTGTTACTATCTCAGGGCCAATCATGCAATCCTTGACTCAAAGATATTGTGATTCTAGGATCAGGCCCTTAATTAGGTTCTTCCTTTGACTACAAAGTAGGTGCAGTATATTTTAACTTCATGGAAAACTATATCAAGATTTCTTTGTGAATTGTTGGACGTACAAACATTGTTTTGACTGAGGACCTGAATATTACAAGCTTAGACACGAACAGTGTAGAGTAAAATTAAGCAACTGCACCTTCAAAATGAAAACCCATTTGTATTAATCAGTCAGAAATCAGATAAAATCCAATAGATTTTTCAATATCCAAAGCTTGAAATAGTCTTATTTTGGATTAACCATTCCTACCCCATCACAGAGAAACAGTCTCTGTGGAACTATGCATCCTACTTTCATTTCCAAGCTCCATTTATCTTCTTTTTCTTCTGCTATGTATGGTCTAAGTCCCCACGGAAATATTTATTTTGCTTTCTATAACAAAAGTTCCTATTCAGTTTTTTTATTTTTAAAGCACTAACCTTCCCTTTATAATTTTTGCAATTAATTCCTTTTTTAAGAGTAAAACCTTTATTTTATTTTATTCTGCAAAAAGTGTGGCTAGTTTATCAGGGAAAATATTAGTAATTCTGTATCTGAACAAAATTATTTTAGGTGGGCAGAACGTAACAGATTTTGGCGAACCATAAGTGAAATAATAAACAAGTTTCCTTATTTTGACCAAAAGTGTTATGTGATATTGCTAAGTTTGTTAAATAGTTCAAGGATTTCATCCTTGAAGTGCCTGTATTTTGATGAGAGGTAAAGCCATGCATATAGACAAACTATCAATGAATGGATATCTAGGTATGATGCTGGGATGAAAGGCATGGTTCCATGCTAGAAAAAGAGAAAAGGTGTTATGTCATTATCAGAATCATTTAAATGGGAAGCACTGAGATCAATTCTTAGCACTATTGATTCCCACACTGTGCCATCATTTTCTCTCTGTACACCCAAATCCATGTCTGCTTAGCAGATGACCATTGTTTTTGATTAAGTGTTTGTGCTGGATGAATAGTCATCTCTTCAGCAGATGTCAGTGCAATTTAGAAACTGACTAGCAGGAAGTCAGGTAACTTCCTGATGTCTTTACACATGCTCCAGGGTTGGGTGGGGGGCACCTTAATAAGAGCAGCTCTCAGCAGCTACCCTAATTAAAGCTGCCACAGCCTCTCGTGTATTCAGTGTCCCACACTTCAAAATGGACGCAAGGATGCTTTAACTAAAGCTCATTCAACAAGCTTTTAAGTTCCCCTGCCACCATTTTGAAGTGCAGGGATGAAGCATTTTGAAGTGCTGAACACACGAGACACAAAGGCTGCTGGAGCGTGCTAATTAGCATGCTCCAGCAGACTTGAGTTTGCTGTAACACAGTGTAATTACAGTGCGTTGGGGCAGGCGTCCTGCATATCTACAGGCACCCAAGGACTATCAACTCCCCAAGTGCAGCGATAACATTTACATACTGAAATATATCAGCATGCAGAATGTGTGCGCATGTTACGAAGAAGCTAAACATCAGCTAAAAGGACAGATTTATGACAATCTTTTTAAATAATATATATCTAAAAATTCATTTCAGTACGAGGCTTGGAGGCTGAACCAAAAAGAGTTAGCAAGACAGACAAGTGGTCTGATATTTTGCAGAGTGAGCTTGAAAATAAAATTAAGCCTAAGATTTCTTACTGCTGCTACAAGCCTCACAGAGACTATAAATAACAAAGTAAGGTAGCTACAATTAAGAAGAAACTAACTCCCTGTGGAGGAAAGAGGAATTTGTTATGTATTGAACCTGTCCCCAGATTCAACCAGAACAGGTAAAAGAGATTTGATTTCTCTCAAACATTTCCAGCTGAACTGACCTCTGTATACATCCAAGCACCTAAACCAATTGTAAAGTTAGCCCTGCAAATGCAAACAAGTTCTGTATTGATCTACTGTAGAAAAGATTTGAGCTCAAACACTAAAATGCCATGGGGGAAGAAAACAAGTGTGATTAGAAATGCTGGGTTTGGGTTTTTGTTGTTTTATTGTTTTGTTTTTGTTCTTTGTGGTGGTAGTAAGTTCTGACAAATAGTTACCTCAATAAATGATGCATATAGGTTCAAATCTCCAAACATTTTGCATTTACCAAGGTGTTCCACACATTCCAAAGGTAAAAACAATTGGACCAAAACACCCATATATATACTGCTGGGCTTGTTCAAGGCATCTGAAGAACAAGAAGGATGGAATGAACAGGCATAGTGGGCACGTCTACACGTGCATTTACATGTTTTAGTTAATGCACACTAAATCTAATACCTCTGGGCACCTATACACAAGTGCAGAGGCTGCTCCGTCATCCTGGTATTCCAGTGTGTTGGAACAGACTTGATTAACTGAGTCTGCTGATACGTGACAATTACCGCGCTCCAGCAGCCACCTGCATCTCTTGTATCAGTGTCCCTGCACTTAAAAATGGAGATGGGGGCACATGAACTAAAGCTCATTGAAAAGCTTTAGTTCAAGTGTCCCTGCCACCATTTTTAAGTGCGGGGACATGGATGCAGGAGATATGGCACCACTTTAATTAGAGCGGCTCTTGGAGCTCCCACACTCAAAGCACGTGTAAAGGTGTCATCTATTGTGAGGTACTACGAAAATGCTCATTAGACTATCTTAATGTGCAATAATAAAAGAGCACGGTTTTTAAGTGACTCTCAATGTGCATTTTAGCCCATTTTAATATGCATTACCTAAAAAGCATCGTTTTTTTAGTGATGCTTTAATGCACATTAAAATGAGCTAATGAGCATTAAGGCACATATGTAAGTGTGCATAATGTATAGGAAGTGGGCCTAGAGGTTGTTAATGTCACAGTTGTGCCTCTTGATGAGATAATATTGAAACTGGGACACAAACAAGAAAAGTCTTTATAAACAGTTGACTTCACAATATAGGCAAAACACTTTCCACCATTATTAGCCATGCCCTTCATGACTAAAGTCATTAGGAGGTTTGCCACTGACTTCAACAGAACTTAATCAGGTGCTAAGCAGCACTGGTATTCTATTACAGCAGTCACCTGTATTTGCCTTGCCAGTGGTCTTTTTTGAATGTCTGAGGCCTAAAAGAGTAGTCATTATAGACCTATTTCTCTCTCTCTTCCATTTCACAGCAAGGTAATGCTCTTCATGTCACTGAAGTTACTCCTGATTTTCACCAGAATGAAAGGAACAGACGAGGAGGATAAGTTTGAGAGTGTCTGGACTGGAGAGGGTCTTGTCAACCTGTTTTATGCTGATGGAGCAAGTTCATTTGTGAGCCTCCCTAGGACGTGAGGACAGAGGTGGGCATCCTGATCCAACAGAAGTGGCACAGATCAATCTACACATTCCACTGATCCGTGTCACCTAAAGCCTGATGTAGGAAAGAGTCAGTTTGCATCCATTATATAACCCTCTCATGGCCAGTTATATCTTCACTCTGGCCTTGAAATGTACAGTGAGACTGAGGAAAAGCATCTTCACTACCAATGTATTGTAGTGAAGTTTGATGTGAGAAAAGTCCATTTACTTATATGTTTCCACCTGGGGCTTAATTGTACTTGGTGTTGAATCAGTTCCATTTGATTTCAGCTTAAACACATGCTGTACTTTGGTCCTTGTTCAGTAATAGTCTCCATAAGCAGAGCAGGTTTCACTTCTGGTGTAACCCACCAGTGTACAGATGTTATGCCACAATGGTATAGTGGCTTTAAGTCTCACTTGAAAACAAGCTTGCAAAAATCTTGACGTCTTGAAAGGTGAAAGTTACCCCTGTGCACTCAAAATTATAATGTCTGCATTGCAATTCATTGAAAAAATTGAAATCTGTCTTTCGTTTTCACTCTGAACAGTTTTAGTTCACTGTGGCTGTGACTACACGAGACCCTGATTGCACAGTTTATACAAGTCAGTACTTGTATAAACAAGTACTAAATGACTATGCAGTAACCGAAGTTACTGTGCAATAGCACCGAATAGCTATTCGTGATGCTGACTGCACAGTAGTGCGAGACTACTGCACAATTGTGTTGCATCATGCTTTCTGCCATGAGAAGCTGCTGTGCGGTAGTCATGGGCTACTGCGCAGTCAATGTCTCGTGTAGACATGGCCTGTAAGTAGGCTAAGTATTATGACAATAATGCAGAGAGATCACAAATTCATTGCCCTCTATCCCTGGCAAAAAGAGTAAAATTGAAAAAGAAAAAGAAAAAAAAAAAGAAACAGTAGTGGGGAAGATACCAGTATTTACAGAAAAGGCAGAAGCACTTGCAAAAACTTATTTGTCTGTGTGAATAAGTACTTTGCTTCCAAATTAACATGGCACATGAAACACCATCACAAAAAAATGGCTTTCAAGTTTTGCCTGGACTTTGGAATATCAAAAGAATAAAAGCAATATATTTCTCCTGAATCTAGACAAACTTAAATTTGCATAGTTTGAGATCTTCAGTTGGTAAAGTACATGGGAAGTAAATGGTCATTGAATGTAAGGAACTCAGTGCCTTAAATACCTATGATATAAGATTAAAAAAAAAAAAATACTCTGAAGCTGAACTCCTGAAAGTCCACTCTAATTGCCCCTTTTACATCCTGTATTGCACTCCAACTGCTGAATTCCTTAGCTCCCTAGAGCAGACTTATAGAGATGCTGTGCTGTTTGATTTGGCACTGTTCACAGGCCTTGGCAGATGATCAAATAGAGGGCACAGAAGAGCAGGAAAAGCCGTAAGAAACTGTCTGGGCTGCTGTTGTTACTGCCTTCACAGAGTGAAAACTCAATGGTAAGCACAAAGTAGCTGTACATATTAACGGAGCATGGATTACTTTGATTTAATTTAATGCTGCTATTTTAAATGCCTTGGCAAAATAAACATGATGGGTTTATTCAATGGATACTAATTTGCATCTCTCTCAACTTTTCTATACTCTGTCAATTCCTGAATGTACAGATAATTGGCTTCTTTCCCCACTCTTTCAGTATCCTGTAATATATTAGTAACACTGTCCCTTGGATTTTGAGTAAAAATACAAAATTGCCATAAAAAGTTAGTAGAATATGGCATGATTGAAAGGCCACTTCTAAAAATACCTGACAGTTAGTGACATTTTAAATTTAAAATATAAAATATTATGTTTATAAGCAACCAAGGGATAGGAAACTACACACCAAATAGTTTAAATGCAGAAAGAACAGCATTAGGAACAAAAGCAGACCCAAACAGCAGGCTAAACAGATGAGAAAGGCAACTCAACAAGCTCAGCACACACTGCTTATCTAGTAGTATTCTTAAAAGATGCTCTAAACAGCAGTGAGGGGTTTGAGTCACGCCAAACAGGTGGAAGGCATCCCCAAGATACCCAGGCCTCACTGAAAACTCAGGATCCAATACTGGAGGTAACACTAACATGAAAAGGTTTTCAGCCCTTTGTGCTTTTGATCTATGCCAGGTGACTCGGGCCAGGGAATCACGGCCAGAATCCCAGTTTCAGCATTGTTACATGGGACAACTAAGAGCAGAGCTAGCCCCTCTAACCTGCTTGAGAGGTCAGTCTTCCCATCAACAGTGTCGATCCACAAAAACTGTGTGGCTATTAGCACCCTCCATTTCTGCTGTGCATCGCTCCTGCTCTAGTAGGGGAGAGAGAAGGGTAGAAACTGAGAGGGGAGTTAATGCTTCCAGGAGCATTAACTCCTATTCAGCTTTCCACTTGGAGATCTGCCAGGTTGCCAGGGTAGCATGTCATGCAGAGCAGCTATTCCTAGTTCTGATCTCCTTTCTACCCAGACTTTCTTCTTATGTACATGGAGGGGCTTTTGATAACTCCCACAGAAGAGGAACAAGCCACATAACCCTCCTCACCTCACTCCCCCTAGTCATAACTTTGGCCTGCGTTTGGCGGGAATCTCTGCCCTTTTACACTGTAAACGGGGGAAGTGTATACCTCATTATTCTTTGACAGCACAGCAGTACTGCACATATAAAGCAATGTCCAGGGTGAGTCCATAGTAGGGATCACACCAAGGCTGAGCCTCTACTGCCTGAGTTAAAAGCCATGAGACTAAAGGCTTAGTTTTTGGCTGCTTCTTCCTGCTTTTGGAAGTAAAAATCGCACATTAATCTAAAAATGTACAGAAAAGAAATGGCATTGCCACTTTGATCTTTCTGTTCAAAAGCTTTTAAATCACTTAAGGATCAGTCTTCCAAAGCTTATAAGTGAAACTGAAATTAAACTTTTGTAAGCCAGGACTTTCACCTCACGGGTTTTGAGTAAACCAGATGAAGGATCCAGTTTTGGATCCTGTGTGCATGTACATGTGCATGCACATTTTAGTGTAATTCTTTTTTCTGCAAAGGGGTAAAATTAAGACAAGATTTCTATTTTATTATTCTGCCTGACACTGATATTTGTGACAGTTCATGACACATAACATTCTTCCAGCAAAGTGCACTCAAATACTATGGGCTTTGTTGGTCTGAGGCATAGCTTTAATTGAGTGGTATCTGAGAGGTATGCCCCACATACTTGTTTCAGATACAAATTCCATCTAACAGCCAAATTCCAGTCTCAGTTATGATCCCTTATAGGAATTACTTCTTAATGAAATTGGCTTGCTTATGCAGTACAACTAGTGTGCCTAAAACATAACACAGATAAAAACATATTCTTTGTCATTTTAGCTGCAATTTGCCATATTGATTCTAACCTTTTACTAGACCTTGATCTAACTAAGTGCATTTGGGTCCAAGAATTTTGACCTCCAGACCAAACATTTATCCTTTATAAGTGCAACGTATGCTGCCATGCTCATATACTAAGGGGTGGTGGATATACTCCCTAACCTATCAATTAAAGCTTCAGTTCAATAATAAAGTCAGCTATATATGCTCATCTTCATTTTTATGACTGCTAAATGAGAATATGTATTCCTAAGGATATGGATACGCATAACACTTAGAATATTTTAAATGGGGTTTAAACTGCAAGTGTCCAGATGCACAAGCCAATTAAGAACGGCTTAAACCTCTTGGAACCATTCAAATATCAAGTATACCTGGATAATCAGGTATCATTAGGAACCAGTCCTCCATGGACCAGTTCAGTGTTATGCACAAACACCAAGTTTTCCATGAGTAGTGTCTGGTCAGTCCTCCAGGCATCCCACATTGCACTGCCCCACTCCTCCATCCCTTTACAGCAAACCAGCTGCTCTGGCACACAGCCAGAACTTGACAGCCCCAGCCTCCAGTGCCTGTAATTGACCATAGTCCATGGTGTCCCAGGCTAATTTTGGGGGCAGGGATCGATGGTTAGGTTGTGATGGGGCTGCCTAGATCTGTTTCTGTTTGCCTGGTGGCTGGGTGCTCTGAGGCTTCCTGTGGCAGCTGTCTCATGCTGCAGCTTTAAAAGAACATTTTCACTAACACCTTTTAGATGCTGGCAATGTATCCTGCTTTGAAGTCCAAGAATGATTGCGGGGGGGACATTCAGGTGCGGGTTGCTGCCTGGATTTGCTTCTAGGTTTGAGGGAGCAGATATGTGGTTGGTAAATGAGTGGGAGGGCATCTTTAACTGTAAATACCCATCACTTGCTAGGTGAGGGAAAACCAAGCACTGCACAATGGGCAATAAGTACCATAGAGTGGCTGTCTGCTCGGTCAACATGGATTTGCCCATGAATCATTAGTTTTCCCTCTTTGCTGCACCCCCACATTTTGACTTGCACTCCTTACTGCAAGGCATGCTGGGGTGGGTACTCAATATCTACCACCAATGGTGGCAGTTTGACAGCACAGCAATGCCAAAAGATAGCAGCTCTACTTAGAACACTTGGCAGTGTATATGTGGATACCTCTGACCTGGGACAACTGTGAACGTGTTTCCAACCAGTGACATTCTTGAAATAATCCAATTGTTATGTGTATCCACACCATAATGCTCAGTGATATCAAGTGGTCACTACCACATAGTCAGTCATGGCAAAAGAAGAATGGTCCATAGATGTGGGTACCAACACAGACTTGGGAAACATGTCCAATTCTTTTATACCTTTAGATAGGTCATGAAGGGTCAGATTTTTAAACGTCCTTAAACATCTTTGTAAATCTCCTTTTAAAAATCTCCACTGCCATGATTTCAACCCTTTTAGTGCACATTCCACTAACTGTAAATAGCAGCTATTTTTCTGTGTAGGGTCTTCAGACCAGAACACCTGTAGTATCTGAGAACTTCACAGATCTTGTGTTGACCAATTTCCATTGATCCAGAGTTTGGAGGCTCATTACCATTATTTTCTTGCACACAACATACCCTGGAATATAAATACATATTATTTTTGAAAGGGAGAATGAATAAAAAAAAATGCCTGTTGGGTTCAATGGCCCTCTAACTCACGGTGTTTGTGTAAAGCACCATAGTTAGAGTCCTACCCTGACAGACTGCCTACACTTCTGTATGAAGCCACAGTGTATCTTTGTGGCTTAAAAATGAGGAAAAGCAATGAAAGTCTGTAAATGTCCTAGCAACTATAATGGATCCCTGCTAAAAATTCCCCTCTATGAGGCTAACATTTGTGTGTAGTGAGTAGTTTCAAAATGCAAAACGGAGAGCAAGGACATTTCGTGTCCACTTCAGCTGAAATTTTCACAAATACGGAAATTTCCACAGACAAGCTGTGCTCTTCATCATAGCCCTCCAACTAGAAAAAGAGTATGTTTCCAATGGGCTCAGTTTCATCTTGACTTGTTTACTCAACTCCAGATGTGCATTTATCACCTTTCTAGCACAGCTTATCAAATCACCCCAAATCATCAGGGAACACAAGCATTTAAAATATGAAAAAGCACTACACAAATATTTAAAATATTAAAAAGCAGTTTCCAAAAGACAGAAGTCAGAAATCTACTGCAGGGTGTTACGTCTAGCTCAGGACATCAGCCATGAATATTCACCATTCTGCTCAAGACCCTGGTATGCTTGCACACAGTACAACATTCCCAAAGTGTACAAAGTCCTTACTGCTTGCATGTTTAAATCCCTGTTAAAGACTCATTTCTACTTCATTACCTAGAGCAACTCTTGTGAGCCCTCCCTCATTTTCTAAAGCCTAACCAAGTATATCCTTGACCACTTTACTTGCACATTGTGTTATTTCCCTCTCCATCTGTCTGTCCTTGGACTGTAAGCCCAATCAAGCAGAAACAGTACTTTTTTGGAAAGCATCCAGAATGCTGTGACCAATACCATCAACAATAAGCAATAACTTATATTTAATGAGAATGCATTCAATTATATTAAAACAAAAGCAAACAATATAAATACCCTGTTTTGATTTTAGAGAGATGAGTGCCAATGGAATTTTGAAATGATGATGCCAAGGGAAAAATTCTTTGGAGGTCCACCTGTTTGGAAAGTGTTAACATGGTACATTTGTTTTCAGCTACTATACCAAGTTGAAAACATACTTTTGCTGGCCTGCAGTTGATTGATGTACATTACTCATATCAGGCTAATGGCACTTTATTTTCCAACAGTAGCGAGTAATGAGTGACCTTGAGTGCATATTGTTTTGCTGAAAGGTTTTGTTGCTCTGCTTACTCTATGAGCACCCCCAAGGAAATGAGGGCCCTGTATTGGTGTTTTTCAGCAAACCTCATTTCTTTCATGGCTTTCTGTAAAAGAATTTGATACAGGGATAGAAGCTAACCTCTGTGAGTAAATGAAATATTGATCCATGCTACTCTGGCCTTGCCTTCACCTTGTCCCAGGGCTGTGAGTTACTGACTTTTCCGTTTTGGCTGTAATAGGAATTATTACAACAGGCCTGTGCGAGTAATTACTTGGCATGGCAAAAAGGAGGGTCCATCATATATTTCTGTAGAGACGTTAGTTTCCATCAGCCCAGCAGTCTGCTTTTTTGGCCCTGTCTTTCCTACTCTTGATTCAATTCTTTTAACCATCATTAATCAAGCTCCTTGTCAGTAGAAGTTTATCAAAAGTATTAAGTGAGCAAGGTTGCATGGCCTTCTTAAAAAAAAAAAAAAAAAGGCGCCAATGCAGGGCAGTAAATTTCAAAATATGGAAGGCTGGCTCCATGATATATATGAGTGTCTTTTCAGCTAGAATGAGCAGTTTGTTTTAGTGATAGATATTGTAGTTTGAGCTGTGATAGAATCCTTCTCAAGTTTATATGTCGTGGGCTATCGTTTATGAGAGACTGTGTGTTTCTAAATGGTGAAGGTCATGGCTGATGGCAAAAGTAAAAGCAGTGGTGATTCATTAAAAATAGTTAATAGGGCCTGCAGCTGACAGGGATAAATAGCAACACATTGCTTTTCAACCCACAAGCAACTAGTTTAGGCAATGTTTCTTCTGTGTTTTCTACCACCTCCGATTGCCCGACAGTTGTGAACATACACACAGACATCAGCAAGATTGCTTCCATCCTGTTAATAATAGATGTAGGATGGGTTTCCAGAGTGAATGACACTGCTAGATACAGATTTTCTACCAGCAGCTCAGGCAGATTGGCTAAACATTTACCACTCAGTGATTTGTTTGCTAATAATCAAGACTGTACATTACATTGAGTTCTTAGCGGTCAAATATGCATCTGATATGCACTTGTGCTAACTGCACTGCTGGGGCCCCATCTCATCGTCCTTAACTCTAATTAATCTCCCACTGAAGACAACATAAAGTCAATGGGAGTTTTGCCTGAATAAAGGACACCAGGATGGGACCTCTGGGCATTAGAACAGCTAAAATACTAATAAGACTTTTTGTTTGGGCTGTATGTTAAACATATTGTTCCCTTAAGCTGCTTTTATTTTGTCTAGGAAAAGAAACCTAACAACCCAATAAAAAGATTACAACTTTTTTTAATTGCTTGCTTAAGATGGAGGGTACTTTAATCCACTTAGAAAAAGTTTGCAAAATGATTTAGCTAAAGCTGTTCAAATGTACATTTGGGAAACAGCTTGGTGAATGCTTATATCTCATAGACACAGCCCTGGGGCTATCTAACAAATGACAACTATAGATTTCCACTTTGTTATTTTATACACAGAAAGCATCTAATGATACTGTTATATACACATTACTCATAAAATAGTCATAGAGCAGTGATGCACAGCATCAAGAGAGAACGCCAGTTCCTTGTAGCTTATCACATCAAGAGTGCTATGGTTTCCTGTGCTTTTGTGAAACAGTGGGCAAAACAGCCCACAATTTTGAAACAGGCAAGAAAAGAACATTAAATCTGTGTCTGTTTTTGTGCAAGCTGGTGCAGTTCCATTGAAGTTGATAGAACCTGAACCTCAGCTAGGAGAAATCTGCACCCCTCTTTTGGACTCAGTGCAGTAGAAGAAATTTACTGGCCCTATGGCTATATAAGTGACACTAGAGACGCCCCATGGGCTGCAGTCCTTAAAGGCATTATTCATCCTGGGGAGAAGGAAGGCAGATAGTAAATCACTAGCTGTACTACATGTCAGCCATAGACATGTACTACATGTCAGCTGCACTACATGTCAGTCATACACTTTCTTACATGGCTCAGAGTGCTCATGGTCAAGGGTTCTCCAGCTAGAATGGAAAATAAAGGGGTGGGAGTGGGGAATAAAAAAATGTATGTCAGGATTGTAGGGGGCTGGGCAAGGACTCGCCTACATTGTATCCTTTCCCCTACATTGCACACTGCATTTCTCCTATAAAACCTTAATTATTTACAAACAAGGATGATTTATGAAGGAAGCTTTCTACAATATCAGTTAGGGGATTTTAGAAGAAGAGGTTTGTTTTACTTTACTTTTCTCTCTTTTGGCGCAGTTTTCTAAAATGCTGAGTACATACAGCTCCTGTCCTCCCCATAGCCTCAACCCTGCCAGCCCCCCCTCTTCCTCTGTCTTTCCATCTAGCTAATCCCCTTCCAACATAAGCCCAATGAAAGGTTTAAATAAGGTGAAAAAATACTCAATCACAGAGCACAATGTTTGCAGCAATCACATTGTTCACTCTGTTTGTACATGCTGTCATTTTCTTCTACCCTTTGTCTGTCTTGCCCATGTAGATTGTCAGCTCTTCAGGACATAGACTCTCTCTTGGTATGTTGTCTGTGCAGTGTCTACCAATATTGGACTTTATTCTTGGTTGATTCTTAAGCATTACTGTAATAAACATAATAATATCGATTTTCATAGAATCTGAGAGTGCTCTATTGGAAATTGGAATATAGATTGAAAAATGAAATCTAGTAGAAAGTTAATGAAAATATTAAAAAGAGAAGAAGAAAAAGATGAAGAAAAATTAAAAGAAGTTAAATCTGACAGGCTGATGAAGCTTGCTCTGCTTTGTAATACTCAGCCCTTTCCCTCTCTAGTACCATGGATGCTCTGCAGCTGCCCATATCAGAGCTGTATTGCAGCATGACAGATGCACCCTCATTTTCTTTTCCATTGTTCCACTTTTGTATAATCAGAAGAGAAAAAGTCAACATTTTCCACAGTTCTCTCTACTTTTATACCCTGTGCAACTTGGGGAGCATGTCTGTTGTCTGAAAGGGAACTTGGTCTGTTGCCTAAAAGCCCTGCCCTTAGTTTTAGATTGATCTCAAAATGTAGGTATGGAGCAAACACTATTTCACTTGATCAATGCTCTTCAGAAAGAGAATGTTAGCCTAAATATGCTCAGAATAGAAAGCACTCCCCTAGTAAGTTTAAAGGTAAATGAAAGATCTGTTGTGATTAATTTAATGCTTATATTTCGACACTGATATAAAAGAATGAGTTACCCAGATATAGTCATCTTGAGAAAGACATTCTGCAGTGGTTACAAATCGGCTTTTTATGGGGAAAATAAGACTATTCCTAACCTATTGCACTGATATTATATTTTGTTAATATTTTATGAAATAAAAGTCCTCCCATTAGGGGTGGCAAATTGCTTTATAATTATAGCACTTCACAGAGCAGAATGACTACTTCATTTTATGGAAAAAGCTCAAAATACAATTTCATTACTATGCAGTGTCTTTTCACCCTTGTAAAGGCTCTAAGAGACAGCACTGCTATATACTTCTCAGATTTTTCCCTTTCCAAATATTAGTTTAATTTAAAAAATAAAATTGTGACTCATCTTCACTGCTGCACACAGTTAATGAAATAGTTATTCACAAATGTCCACTTGATATGGGTGTAGATGAAATACAAAATGTTTCATCTCTTCAGTTTACTCTCTCTGTTTGTTTTAGAAACAGATTTGGTTAAATCCACACTGGTCCCTGGTGTAGTCCTTCTTAAATCAGTTTGAGAGAGCCTTAAATCAAATTGGTTTCATTTGGCTACAAACCTGGATTGAGCTGACATTGTACCTGATATGTGCATATACCACCAAACAATTCTTCTTAACCCGAAGACAGTTTCTTAACAGTAAAACTCTTCAGTTCCCAGTTCAGGTATGAGCTGTTGTACTGAAGATATTTTTACCTCTTTTACCCCTCTTTTTTGTAACACTTATTAGTGACTAGTCTTCCTTATGTATAACTCTTCTCTTCCCTATTTGATTTAATGTAGCTTCTTCTGAGAGTTGTGTTTTGGAGCTAAGGATGCAAGCCCAAACTTTATTTCTTTCTCCATAGAACCATACTTGTCTGTTCACAGCAGAGGTGTAACAGCACAGCTTTGCAACTAGGGCAGCTGCTGCTGCAGCAATGACTGCTTTTGTGTCCCGCTACAAAGGTGGTGCCCTGGACCCTTGCACTAGTTGCCCCCACCCCAGTTACACTATTCACAGATCATTACTGTAGCACCATAGCATCACTGATGTTTCAAATACAGACTTAGCTTAGTCATGCTGCAGATTCTTGAGGCCCTAATTTAGATGTACCATAATTTAATTGGACAAGATGCAGAAACTCCTATCAGTCAAAAAAAAAAAAAAACTGAAGCAGAGTCTGCATGAGTTTTGTGAAATGATGCCCAGAGATAATATTGCCTACAGTCCTCATTTTTCAAGGAACGATGATTCTTGTAGTTGGCCTCCTAGCCAGTAAATAGGCTGAAATCTAGCTTCTGGGTCTTGAAACTGAGCTAATTTGCATGTCAAAGTGATGATGATGAACAGACTGTCCTTAGAGAGGCCCAAGATGTAAAGATAGAAAGGAGGACCAGATAATACTGACTTTTCGTACTTCAAGTATGTGACCTGTTTGTATACTTCTTTCTTATTATATACAATATTTCTCCTTTTCAAGTTTAAAGAAGCCAAGTTGATTTTGCTAAGATACTTTTCAAAATAACTCTAAAACAGGTTGTCAAAGTTATGGTCCATGGATGAGCCACATCATCCAGCCTGCAGTATTGCCTGCCACGTGCAGTAAGCTCTGGCCATGGCCCTGCATACTGCATGCAGCACACAGAGCCCATCTGGGGAGGGCTGCACATAGTCTAGGACTGGTCCCGGGCACATGCGGCATGCGGTGCCCACATTGGACCAACCTTGCTTACTGGATCTGGCACATGGGCTTGGTCTGTGGACCTGATCTGGACTGTAGACTGGCCCCACAGACTGGATGAATTTGAGGCCCCTGCTCTAAAATATCTGGACATTTTTTCTTCATAGAGAGAGATGACAAACTTGCAGTGACAATTAGTGCAGCCCTGTGCTTACAATTAAAAAGAAAAAACAACCTAATCATTTTCTTGCTTTTTGATCATTGCCCATGACATTTTGCCCTCCAGTTTCTTGTTTCAGAGGTTTAGTTTGTGGCCAATAAAGTTCGGTGACTATGGGAGATGCCTATCAATCTGTGGAACAATGTTTTTTTTCCTCTCTGTATTGAACACTGACCTTGCATCATTGTATATTTACATACAAGCAGGTATTTATTTGTCAAGATGATGCAGGGATAAATTGCCTTAGCTCTTCTACTGCAATTATGTGTTACGAATTTTAGCCCTTCATACCTAGCTCTTTGCACAGCAATACTTGGTTTATTTAAAAAGGTAAAACCTTCCTGTGGCATGACTTGCAAGGTCATGGACTGTGAAGAAAACATGTTATTATTTCTGCTATGAAAATTGGTCTCTCTAATGGATTTTCATTTAAATACTTTTTTGAGTAAAAAACAGAAACAAACTGGAGTCTGAACACTATGATTAGTGAGGACACTGAAAAACAGAGATCCTTCATTACATACCTCCTGTCCCTTTCTATGGGTAAATTTATCTAGGGGTTTTTTTTATACTTGGCAACCTGGAAAATACATTTCTCCACTGGGGATTTGTAAGATGACTTTTCCCTGCTGCTTCATTACATCTGAAAATACTCACCTAAAAGATACAAGTGAAAATATGTTTGGGGTGGGCAGGGGAAGGAGACCTCTCTTGTCCCGATTTGTCCACAATATATAATGACCATAACTGACAGCCTTTGATCAAGAGAATCCCATAGCTGAAATGGGAAGGGTAGTGTTGTCAATTAAGCATGACTTGAACTGGCAGATGTGTTCTGAGAGAGGCAATGCCTGTCACTCTGCCTGCCTAAGTGTAGTACCCATCTCATTCCCTTAGCAGTATCTTTAGAGACCAGTTCTGATATACCTCCTAGGCTGAGTAGAAACGTAATCCACAAACAGTCCTATTGGAGAAAGGTATTGTTATTCACACGGGAAAGTATCAGAAGCTAACTCTAACATGTATTGCTATATTCATTTAAAAACTTTGTCTCCAAGAAGTCTGACACTCCACTCCTTCCTGCATCCCTGTATCTGGTAGTTTTTAAAGACTGACTGAATCTACCGGATTCTGATCTGAAAACCTTCCCAAAGATTGGGAGAATTATAAATTTCAGAGAAAGAATTTAACTTTCCTAAATCTGGAACTGTTTTGAATTTAACTGGTATAATTTACAAAATTCCCTTTTGACATGGTATCTGGGCTTTTAGCTTCTCCCTCCAAGAGATAATATTACTATAGCATGAAGCCTGAGGACTCCATATATATGTTACTATGATTTTACACGTAGGGGCTCATTAATTAGCTTTGCATTGGCCAAGCCAAGAGATTCTCATGACCAATAGTATTTTTGGCAGCTGTTGAAAGTTCAGACTCTTTTCCTAAAGAACTACTAATGCTACGCAAGCACTTCTCCCCAAGCCATATAAAATTGTCTACTGTTTTGACTTTCCTCTCATAGTCATGGTTCCCAAGATAATGTTATGGAAAATATTTAATATCTAAATTACTGCTTAGTGTATTTATGCTGTGCCTAGCTTTTTCTGATCAAATCTGATGAAGAATGTCTTGCACTTACCTGGAGATGGGACAGGCCTCTGGGGAGCTCTGGAAAAGGCCCCCCCGATGTGGAGAGCTTTTCCCTCCCATTCCCTTCTAGGACATGGTCAAAGTGGGGCTGGGCTTGCTGTCACTTCAACTAAGATCCTTGTCATACAGGATGATCAGTACTATAATTTTAAAAATGCAGTTTTAAATGTGTACATGCAAGCAGTAAAACACATGCTTGGTGCACTCCTATGATAGCCGACTTCTGGAGGGAGGGGTATGTAAAGATGGTGTGAAGTGCCACTTGTTCAGCTATGGTGGACCTGCTGCATGGAGACAATAGGAGCAATTTGTGGTCCTCCAGCAACCCAGGGTATAGCAGTCCCAAATATTTAGTTGGTCCAATAAAAGACACTACCCTAATAAATCCTTGCTTCTTGCGTAATATATTTAAGGTGTACACACTTACCAGATAACAGTATGCAACAGGGTGAGCAATCACCTGAATTGTTTTCTCCTGACTCAGTTTTTCTATTCATAATTTCTAATATTGGTATCTTTATATTTTTTAAGGGATACAATAATATTCAAATAAAAGTCCAAGTGGCCTTAGCACACAGTAACATAATGAACTGATCAGCATGTATGTGCCATATCATTGCTATTGGTTGGAGTATGAACTGCCCAGCTCTACACCACAGATTACAGCTGATGGAGGTTTGCCTGTTACCACAGTGATTTTGAGCACCCAGTCTTTGTTCCTTTTATTTTCCTGTCTCCATGCAAATCCAGGTTGCAGCTTGACTGGGAGAATTCATTCATAGTTTAGTAATGATCACGTAAGGCAGGATGTAAGCTTTAGGCTCACTGTTTCAGGCATTTGAGAACAATTTGGCCATTCTATACACATATGTATACTTGCTTCTTGAGAAGGAGAGACAGAGAAGGAACAATTCCTTGCAAAGGGAACTTGGCAGAAGGCCTCATCCAAGAAGAGCGCAGAGCAGAGCAGAAGACAGGGGTTGTGATGGTTTCTGGATACAGCATGGCACATATTTAGGTTTCCTCTTCAGGGCAGGTGTATAAATTGCTAGAGGGCAGAGGGTAGCCCTGGAGTCCTTGAGGATGTGGAGAACTTCATCAGTTTTGGAGCAGAAAAGGTCTGCCCCTTGAAAGGGAAACTCTTCCATCATATCATCTTGTGCTTCCATGAGAAAGCAAGAGTCCTGAAGCCATGATAACCACTATGGCCACTGAATAAGATAAAGTGGTTAGAGCATTCAGCACAGGAGTGACTGGTGCCTCCTGAGTCTGGGGGGGGCGGCGCACTCCAGACTGGAACCGGCCACCTTGGCAAACTGTGGACCACCGGCCAGAACATAGGTAAAGCTACCTCCAACCCCGGGCAGGGGGGTGGGCCGAAACCTCAACCACGACTGCCCCGGGCCCTGCAGGAGGAGCCGTGACCTCTCCACCCAGCTCTGCGGGGCTATAGTTTGCCATCCTGAGTGGTGCTGAGTCAGGGGCCAATCTCGGGGCCTCCATACCAGTCGCCTGTGGGTCAGCATGCCCAGAGTCAAAACTTAGCTACCAGCTGTACTTCTTGAGCAGGTCAGAACATTTTTCTCAAGAATCCAGTGATGGCAATGAGGAAAGAAACCAGATTCTTATCAATTCTGAAGTTATACTAGGCCAAAAATGCCTGGCGATTTTTCTACTGAAATGGCAGACTAGCTGGGAAATAAAATTCTCACTAGTAAGTCCAGTCCCTTTGTCTTTTCATTGTTTGGGGTATTATAAAATCATTTTACTTTCTCATTTGAAAAATTCTGCATTCCTGGAAAGGCTCCAATATTGTGCATCACTTTCTGTACAGGTAAGACAGAGGCAACTGGTATTTGCCTAGCTAGATTCATTCTGATGTCATTGATGAGGAGGGTAATTTGATAAGTATAGATTATTGCAAGATATCTATGAGTCAATATATGAGCTATTCAATCTCCACCACTGAAATCTGAAGACTGGTTAACTTATTGAGGTCATGCTTTGCATTGCATTCTGCCTGGGTGCATTCTCCTTTGTAAAAACCTGAGAGATACAATTAATATGGAATCCCATTGCAGAAACACTCAGGCATTTCTTTAAAGATTGTTTGCAGAAGGGTGATGTGAATGTCACTCCCATCCTTCCAAAGTAAATAGTTGTACTTTTTGGAAGCTAATTGTGCATCAGACTGTATAGGTTTTTTCCCTCCTGTTTTCTGCTCTCATTAAAATCTTTTTGTTATGAAAATGTCACCAACATGTCACATCATTTCACCCATAGTCAACTCTCAGATGCTCATTAGATTCTTATGCTGAATCTTGGGATAAAGATTGGACTAAGACCATAAAATTATATGGAATAATTTTTTTCAGGAGAATCAGGATACTGTCACTCTCACAAGGGCCCTAGCCTTAATAAAACATCCTGAAATTGAAACCATTGTTCCATTTGGAATAGAGGTACTATTGTCTTAAGTTTCTTTGGTATACTTTTTTATTTGGAAGGCAATCTCTATTTAACAAACAGAACAAGACCCAAGAATTCCAAAACCAGCAGATTTAAATTAAAAGGAAATGTGACTGGAGATTAATAAGAATTCAAAGAATAAAACGGTAGATTCAGGCAACTAAAATACTGCATTTACTCAGATCCAAAATGAGCTTTATTTTCCCCTATTAAGCATAGGAAAAAAGAAACCCTGGATTTGAATACCAGCTGGGGCAGGTACTGCTGTGGCCCGGGAAAGATTGCATAGTGGCAGGGGATATGCTCTGGCTCCAGCTCTGGCCTCAACTGCAGACCAGGAACAGGGGATAGAGCTGCCATCGCTACTGGTGCTGGTCAGGGCCAGAGTCCCTCCATTGGGTAAGTGACTATGGGGAGGAACAAGTGACCAAAGAGAAAGGTTCCCCCTGACTTCAGTGGGAGGGGATCAGTCTTCAATGCAGTATATAATTAAATTTAATGTGTAAATGCAATTGACATGAAAGTGTGGGATTTTCGTTTCAGCAAATTGCTTGCACAAATTTAGATGTAGTATTGATACCATTTAGAGAATTTGGATCCAAACTTTCCCTAATTTTCATTCCCTAAATCCAGAATATGCACATGACCTGACAAAGTACAGGAAGCAGATTTTCCTAGCCTAATTCTCCCAAGCTGCATTTTGAGATCATGAACTTGACTTTTGATTTTTGCTAACACACTCCCCTTCTGCTAACACACATGACCTTCTAAGACTATTTCTTATTTAATTCCTGCCAAATCATGAGGCAAAAATAAAAAATGCTGCCTGCAGTCTCGTCCTGTCAGTAATTTGTCTCTGACAGCATGTTGGGAGGCTGGGGGCAGGGCAAGAAACTCTTCCCCCAACTTGGCAGTATAACTCCATAGTGAGAAAAGTTAAATGCTTTATTGTAATACCAGCTTAATTAAACTGCTGAACAATTTACAAAAAATAATGAAAAGGAGAAGAAAATCAGATCTAGCTTTTGAAGTCTCCAACGTTCAGTGATTCTGATCCACCATCTGGTTTGAACTAACATAAAGCATGAGGCGGCCATGAAATTGGGACCTAGGTTTAGATTCCAATCCTCCTAATCCCCAAATTCCAGTCTCTTTCAGATGCAGGGTTTTGCTTTGAACCCATACTTAGTATTTTATCAGAAATGTGTGATTAGATATTGGATGCATAGTCCTAATAATGCAAAGGAGGAAGACATATTTTATATATACACTAGCTTGTCTCATATAGTATTTTACAAGGGAAACAACAGGTACTCTTTTATTAATTTGTTGACAGACAGTCACATACTGCCGAAGTACTGTTAACGCTTCCAAAAGTAGCTTCAATTTCAGATTAATTTAGCATAGCCAAAATTTCTTTCCAAGGACGCATTATGCCAATTTGTATTTCAATAACTTTCTCAGGCCCTCTTTTACTCTCTTGTAAAATAAGGATGGATTATATTATATTTGTATATAATTTATATAAATGTATAGGGAGACTAAGATTTGAGCAACAAGCCCAAGCAGAATTGATGTCTTAGCCAGTCTGAAACCACTGAGCCTAGAACATGAGCTGTATGTGTCTAGCAAACATCATTCATATATATACTCATTAAAATCCTGACTCTCCCCCTCCCCGCCTATAGTGACAGTCACTGCAAAGATTATTTTGGCAATGCTATAACTACGCTCTATAGGATATTCTTTATTTCTTTACTTTACAGTGGGCATGTCTACATGTGCTATTAATGCTCTGTAAGCTTACTATGCAGTAAAATAACGTGCAGTAAGCTTTCCTTGGCAGGCTGTCTACACAGGTGAACCATTAGGAACAAAGTTGCTGTGATGGCCGCATCCAGCTGAATGAGCATGTGCCTGTTGCGGCATCTCCAAGCAGTTTGAGATGCTGCAAGAGGCATGCTAGAAACAAAAAAATGTTCCTTGTGCTGCATATTTGCAGCACAGACTCTAAATTTGATACTGGGAAATCTCAGTATAAAAAAAAAAAAAAAAAACCACGAGGGAAAAAGTGGTGCAGGGCATGCTCCTGGAGCGTGCCCAGAGGCAACCAGAGGCTGGATTCTCCAAGGATATGCTCTGGCACTTGGCTCTGGCACCTGCTGACACTGCGGCCCCTGCTGTCCCAACACATTGCCTCAGTGTGGTGGGGCAAATAGGAGTGGGGCAAGGCTGCAGCAGTAGCTCGGACCTGGGCTCTGTCCCAGGTAAGCAGGGACATAGGAGGAAGGGTCTGTTCAGGGGAGGAAAGGGGCTTGCCCAGCCCAGTCCCTGAGCCCCAGGCAAGGCCTTCCCAGGAATAGCATGGGGACCGCTGGGGCCTGGGCACAAGCGCAGGGAGCAGAACAGCAAGGGCTGACACTGCTTAGAGCCACAAAGCAGCAGATGGAACAGGTGCGTCTGGACTCATGTCCTGGTCCTGGGACAGAGCTGCTTCTGGGAGCTAGCGGGGGCAGGCAGGGGCTGCGAGTCAGGAGTGAGGGACACTGACAGGGCTGTGGGTTGGGAATGAGGGGCAAGGGTAGGGACAGGGCACTGGCATATCAGTGCGGCTCAGCGCCCCACATCCTAGTGAGTGAAGGGGGCGGGGGCAACTCTGACTTTTCTATGATAGAAAAACCAAAAGCAAACACCAAAGTATATAGATATTTAGAGTTTATTTTATTATGGTAATACAGACACTGGTAGGCTTCCAATTTTCTTTAAAATTGTAAATATATCAATAAAACATTGTTTGACTGATCTCTCTATATACAGTGGTGTTTCATTTTAATCATGGAAGAACATAGATTTTGGGTATTTTAATGAAAGTATTTTGGGTATTGTAATGGGTTTTTTAATCAGAGAATTTGCAGTTTTTAAACAGGGAACACCAGGATCCCTGCTAGTGAGGCAAGTGGCAGGGCCTGGGCAGAGGAGCTTGCCCAGGGCCAGCACTAGGGACCCAGCTGGAAGGCAAATGAGGTGGCTGAACTCTTGGCCATTTGGGGCCAGGAGGACATGCTTCAATAGTTCAAAATGGACCACTGCAAGGAGCACATCTTCTGGGCAATAGCTTCCCAGATGGCAGAGCGGGGTACCAGAAGACTTTACAGCAGTGCCGCCCAAAGGCCAACTGTGCAGCCATAGCCCGCTCGCAGCTGGCCAAGAGGTCCAGACAGTTCTGCTGCAGTGCCTGTACCACAGCCTAGGTGGCTGTGTGCCTACAGTTAGAATAGAATAAAAAATGCACCTACATTTATCTACACGGGGAATTTATCATACGACAATATTAGGTTGGACACCTCTAGTGGGCACCAGGTACAGGATGGCTTTTAAAGTGGAATAAGCTAGCTCATAACAGCACTCACTGAATTCAAGAATGTGATAGGATCCTGGAAAAATAAAAAATAGGGATGGATGGGACCTCAGGAGTTCAGCTAGTCTGACTCCCTGCTCAGGGGAGGTTCATCTCTGTCTAGCCTCTCAACCAAGTGTTTGTCTGACCTGCTTTTAAAAACTTCCAAAGTTGGAGATTCTACAACCTCCCTAGGGAATCTGTTTCAGCTCACAACCACCCCCATAGATAGAAAGTTCCTTCTACTATTCAACATAACTCTCCCTTGTGTTTTAATGCCACTATTTCTTGTTCTGTCCCCTGAGGCTACAGACTAATCTGTCACTATTCTCTATATCACCGTCTATCATATATTTGAAGACTTATCAAATTCTTGCATAGAATTCTCCTCTCCAAACTAAATATCCCTATTTTTCCAGTCTTTTCTTGTAAACCACACTTCCCAGACCTCTAACAACTCTTTTTTGGCTCTCCATTGACTCTTTCAATACAACTTTGTCTTTCCGGGAATGAAGTGCCTAAAACCTGGACACAGTACTCCAAGAAAAGACTCACCAGTGCTGAACAGAGTAGAAAAATCACTCCTCTTGTCTTGCAAGCAACATGACTGTAAATGGCTGTTAATACTCAATATACTATTATTGGCTTTCATGAAAGAAGAGCATACTTTTGGCTTATAATCAGCATTACAACCCTCAAGTTCTTTCTTGAAGTACTGTAGCCTAGCTATTCCTTCCAGTCTGTATTTGTGCATTTGACTGTTCCACCCTAAGTGCAGAACTTTGCATTTGTCCTTATTGAATTTCATTCAATTAATTTCAGACCATTTTTCCATATTATCATTCTAAGTCTTAATCCTGTTCTCCAAAGTATCCGCAAGTCCACCCAGTTTTATGTCATCTGCAAATGTGCATATTATGCAATCTATCCCATTCTCTGAATCACCAATGAAGATATTAAATATTGGTAGACCCAGGACAAACCAGGGAACACTTCCTCCCAGTTAGACATTGAGCCATTGATGACTGCTCTTTGAGCATTACGATCCAAGCAGCTGTGTGTTCATTTCTCTTTACTTTCATTTAGATGATACATATAGCTGTAGAATTAGTACAGCATAGCTAGTGGGCATGTCTACATGTTCATTAATGTGCCTTAGGTGCTGCACATTTAGTTTAGTACTTGCTTAATAAAGTACTAAACTAAATGTGTAATAACTAGAGTTACTGTGCAGTAGCGCTGGTGCACAGTTTTTTTGTGATGCTTACTGGTCATTAGCCTAATAACACTGCACACTAAGCTATTAGCACAGTTTTTAACCACCATGCTACTGTGCAGTGTTATTAGGCTAATGCACAGTAAGCATTTCCTGTAGACATGCCCAGTATTTGTACATTCACAAATTCATTTATTTTCAAGTATTTTCCCTGTACAGACAAGACCTTGATGAGGCTTTTAGGACAGACATGCTCTTTAAAATATATGGCTAGAGAATCCCTTACATGGGAACCCGCCAAACAAGATGTAGGAATCTCTTATCTGTTCCTTTTGCATAGAAGGGACTCTCTTAGTCTGAAAGCAATTTCCCTGTCACCACCATTTTACAAAATTTTGGAAAGTAATTAGACAAGCCCTAAAGGAGGTCTACCAGGTAAAGACCACAAAAGCAGATCCATAATAGAAGCCCCCTCCCCCTACACACATATACGTACATACTGTACAATAAACTAAAAGGTTGCAGAGCATCTTAGTCCTTTTGGTATGTCTAACCTTAAATATTGAATGAATCACATAAATAGTTATTTTTTATTTATTTTTTTTTTACAATTGTACATTGGACTCTTAGCTCTTGAAAGGCTGCTCATACATCATTCAGTATAAAGCTAATACAATTTCAGAAAGTGTAGTACATGGCCAAGGTCAGGAGCACTCTCTCAAAACTGGCACTTTCTAAGCACTTAACAAAAGCTTGTCTTAAGCAATAGGTTTGTTATGATAAAGAGTAAAGCCCCCATTTTCCCACAAGCTTTGAACTGTTGCAAGCAAGGCTTTTCAAGACCTGAGAAACTCAAAGTCATGCACAATTATAAACCTAATCTGCATGTGCATTAATTACTATTGCTTACACAAATCAAATATGTATTCACAAATGACTAGCTTTCTAGTGATCTGCATACACAAATATATACAGTAATTTTGCACATACAATCATTGTAATTGTGCAATCAAAGTAAAGAAATACACATGACTTGCCCCTCAGGTTTGGAAGTCAAGCTGCAATCAGTGAAATAATTCAGACTTACAGTATTGAAATCTAAATGTTCATTTTATTTACTTTGAAACAAGGGATCTAGAAGAAATGCCTATCATTCAAAAATGAAACTCCGCAAGAAAGGAGAAATCTGCTATCCCCAAATGCTGCTTTTATTCTAAGTAAATATTAGCAAGGCCAAGAAAATATTATTTGCTGATTTTTGTATGTTACTTGACATAGAGAGAGTAAAGTATAATTAAATGCAGTATTACCAAACAAAAAACAAAGCAGTTTAGAGACATCTGAACCTTAGCTTTCCCCATGAAATAAATTAAAAAAAATAAATAAAACATACAATACTTTTCCCACACTGTAATTTGTCAACTGTTGAGGAAATTGGCATGTCTTTTCTGCTGATTTATTGGTTAATCCCAACAATTCATCGTGGAAAAGGCCAACAATGAATTACAATGTGGAGAAAAATTAAGCAGTGCATTTAAAAAGTGTTTAACTATGCAGCCCTACAATAGCTTTCTAAGTTGTTTTTGAGAACAAGTTTCAGTGTCTTGCCTGCTTATAAAACCTACCAACAGCATCATTGATAGCAATGGTTTACCATTTAACAATTTAAAATGTATATAACTTTTTTAGTTGTTTATACCATGTAATAACATTAATGCATTCAAATTTTTAAAAGAATGTGTGTGTGTGTGTGTGTGTGTGTGTGTGTAGGCAAACACAAAATGTGTTTGAAAACAAAATAGCTGTCAGATCCAAAAGAAATGTAATATATAAGGACATATTGGGCTCAGATCTGGTCTGCTGAGCTCTTCAGACAAGTTCACCAAATCACATAAGCAAATGATTAACTTTCAGCATGACAAGTCCCATTAGAATCAGTGGAATTACCCAACTATTAACCATAAGCAGGTACCTAAGTGCTTTACTGAATGAGCAAACATAGCGAACACTTTGCAGGTCCAAATTTACTCACTCTAATAAACTGGATAGGGAGTATCTGTATCAACATCCACATTTGGATCTGCTTAGTTGCTTGTCCTGGACTTCATGGAGCTAAAAGCTAAAGGAGATTTTCTTTTAGCAGAATAAGTAAGGCCTGTACTTTCGGATCCTAAAAGACAAATCCAATCTCACTTGTTACTCACTGGGCCTGATGCAAAACCTATTAAAGTCAATGGGAGTCTTTGCACTAAGTACAGCGTGCTTTGGAACAGGTGATTCAATTTCTCAGTTGCTAGGATTTAAAAGAGTTTTCTTCTTATGTCTCTACTACATCACATTGACCATTTTGTTACACATGCTTGTGCTCATTTATTGTACTTTCATTGTATGTGTGCCTTCAAGCAGCAGGTATTGTAGCAGGTGTTGCATAGTCTAAGGCTCTATGCCACAGTCACAGGTGGTTGAACCGATGATATAACCCTATTTCTTCATTAGTTCCTTGTAGTGTCCAATTCCAGTAGGCAGTTGAGATATCACCACCTTTGCCATGGTTCATCAGCCCCTGGTGGTAAGGACTCAGCTACTGGAATGTCCATTTTTTCACTGTCAGGTATTTTCAGGCTCTCATTAAACATCTGTACTCATATCTTCTTAGGTGTGGCATCAAGAGGATGTGTGCTGGCGAGGAAGCTCCTGCATGACTGCAGTTGTTTGCATGCTGCGGGATGGTCGTACAGCAGATGTCTCACATCTTCTGTTTATCTTGATTGTTCTATCCTGCTGGCCACTGCTCTTCTGATGTTAGGTAGAGCAATGTCAGCCAGCAGGCACACACTGTTTAAACCATGATTTTGTAAGAGTGATGATTGTGAAAGTCACACCTGGCCATAGATGTGATGCCTAGTGCACATACTAGTGCAAAATACTTCTAGGTAACAGCTATATTTGGAACGCTAAACAAATAGGCAAAATACAATAGAAATAGCAGTCTTATTCTTAGCACTGACAAAAGGACATAGCAGCATTTTAGTCAAGGTGCCTGGGTGCAGTTTGAGAAGCAGACTGTGAGCAGGTGCGAGGGACATCTCAGTTTAACTGTGTGCATTAAGGTAGTTCATTAAAAACTTCTCCCAAAAGATGTTTGGTGGCTTGAACTCAGCTTTCGTTCACAGTGGCTGAAGCCCATGTTTGGCAAAGCAGTTTAAGTATAGTGGCAGATGTAAAGGTCGAACCCATTTATTCTAACAAAGTGGCCAAAGAGTAGCAAAGAGAAAATTGGAAAAAATGGTTTTGTGTTCCACCTCTTTCAGTACCTACTTCTCCCACTAGCCTGATTAAATGGTTGTCTACTCTGTGACAGTCAAGAAAGGCAAGTTATTGAAAATTAAAACAACAGAAAATACGACCATCTTGAGCTCAGGGAAAAGCATCCTCATTATTCTACAGATACAAGCAGCAATAATCTCTAAACAAGGTGCCAGTATTTGAGCTTCAGAGACAGTACTATTTAGCATGAAAAGAAATTGAGGACAAAAATTGAAGGAAAAACTGAGAAAGGTTTAGGAAAGAAAAGTATGGGCAGCCTTTTTAATACCTAGAGCTTCTAAAAACCTGTCTTGTGCCCACCTTCCTGACTAAAACCAGCACCCCAAGCCATATCCCTGGGCCAGTAAATGCAGGAACACAGTAGAGAAAATAATTTTTGTGGTACAGAGCCCTATGCTACATTTAAGATGAAAGGAGAGTGCATTTATTCCTGGAAGTGTGTTTGCAATAAACCCCAAATCACTACTTCAAAAGAACATTAAGGCTGCAAAATCAGCCAGTGCAAAGTTAGGAGCTGGATATGCACTGTGCATATGCATGATGCTACAGTCTCTCATGATCACACAAAGATTAAAGTGGCATTATTAGTCACATTTTACATGTCACTGCTGCTTTCGTTAAACCAGAAGTAAAGGTGGTTATCAGAACCAGTATGAAGTTGAAAACTCACATTGAACCTATCTACTTGGTGGAGAGATTACTCCTCTTCTGACAACAGGGTTTTAGAACACTAAACCTGTGAATTTCCAGACCTATGAACTAATGAGACCTAATTCTTATACAAAAAATCAGGACCTAAGTTGGAAAGGTCTGTACACCAAAAGTTTAGGCCAGCAGTCAGCATTTTTTTGGCTGTGGGCTGGATTGACCCAGTTTATGGCAGAGGTAAGCAGAAGGGTGGGCACTAAGACCCAGCTGCCACCGCTACTTTTCTCTGCAGCAGCACGGAGAGGACCTGCAGCCAGTACTTTTCTCCACAGCAGCAAAGTGACTGCAACTGAAGTCCCAGGTCTGCAGGTGAGATCCACTGGGCTAAAGGGTTGGATTTGGGCTGTAGGCAATAGTTTGCCAAAACTTGGTTTAGGCCATTGATCTCCATTATGTCTGAACTTAACTTACTGGATAATGGCAGCTGCAAAATGTGTCTATTGATGAGATAGGCAACCCCCAGCATGCATTCCAGTTAGTGGCACACAGTGACACTTTCCTCAGAAAGCCAGAAGGCACATGAAGGAATGATTTTTAAAAAGAAAAAATATTTTTTTAAGTTGCTGCTCCAGGCTCTCCAGAGCAGCCACAGGTCCCAGAGCCATGGCAGGTACCGGAGGCGGAATCAGGAGAGCACAGGCAGGGAAGCAGTCTACGTTCTGTTGACCCCATCACCTGTCCCCGGGTCTGTGTCCTCCAGCCGGTGGAGGGGAGCTGCAGTTGGGTAAAGCTGGGGTCTGTGCAGGTGCTTTGGAGGGCCTCTATGCTGGAGGCTTCTGGCCAGCTCAGCCCTGAGCGCTGCCTGCGGTGTTTTTTCCTGGGCCCCGGGAGGCTCCTGAGGCCGGGCCCCGTAGCTGGGCCCTTGCACTGGGGGCAGCTCCACCCCGCTCAGGCTGTGCCTGGAGCTGGGAGCCCCCCAAGCCTGGCATCTTGCCCTGGCCAGGTGGCATCCCCTACAGACCTGTGGGCCAGGCCTGGCCCCACCTTGGATGCCAGTGGGTGCCCCCACCCGCCCGCCCGCCATGGCCTGAGTCTTCAGAGCCCTGGGACAGCCCCTGCTTCCCATCTAGCCCCTGCCGTCCTGTGGCTGCTGCCTTCTCAAGGGCTTTGCCAGCCTGCCTACAGCATCTCCTCCCATACCTGCTTCTCTCTGTGCCACCCAGACCCTGCCCTGAGTACCAGTCCCAGCGCTCGGCACCCTGGTGCTGCCCCTGCTGGGGTGGGATGGGTTATCTGTTTGCCTCAGCTCCGGCTGGGCCCTTCCTCCCAGCCCTGGACCTGGGCTTCCCCTGTTCCAGGACTGTAGGGAAGGCCTGAGCTCCCCAGCCCTGGTGGCTGCTGCTGGGGTGTTGCTGTCTCCCTCCACTGGACACAGCTTTGGAGCAGCAGGCCTAAGCTACAGCCAGTAGCAGTGGGAGACACGGGTGGCAAGAGACATACCCTCTTTCTCTATTTCCCTTTTTTCCTCTCCTTTTTTCTCTCCCCCTTTTTCTCACTTTCTCTTTTTTCTTTTCTTTTCTTTTTCACTTTTTTCTCTCTTTTCTCTCCTTATTTGGAAGTTAGTTGTAAATCCTGAATTGTTTACACAGCTTTCTTTCTCTACTTTGTTGTCAAATCTTCTCTTTAACTCCATCAGCATCTCGGGCTTCCACATTGTTCCTTAAATTTTCTCTATGTGAGAAGTACCCGATTTCATAAAGTAATTTATTTCAGGTAACCAAGAACAAAGTTCAAAATCCCAAAGCAGAAGTTATAATGTGACAACTACTTGTATATATGTGAACAGTATAAACTTTCACCATAGACTGCCACTTTGATGGGGTAGAGTGTCTTACATGTACCAATGACCCTAGGAGCAACACCATCAGGAGTCTTGCACTCCTGGTAGGGTCACGCATGGCAGTAAGGTCAAAGGTGAGGTATCAGATGAAGAGCAGTCCAACACAACACAAAGACCTCAATGGTTGAGTAGGCAGATACAGAAGGCATACTTCTCAATGGCTGTGAAAGTGGATAAAGGCTGCAGTGGAAGTGTAATCCCAGTTGTCTTGGATCTCCTTGCCGCTGGACACAAGTTTTTCTTCCACCAAGATCTCTGCAGCAGCCAATGTGCAATGGCCTCCTTACATAAAACAAGTCATGTACAGGCTTCTCCCACTGGTCCAACATCTTCTACAATTACCAATACCAATGCCCATAGCTTCTAGAAAGTCCTGTGGTGATGGGTGAGTGGCAATGGGAACAGACTAAGTGATGACCAGGAGTCCTTAGTCATGGATCCATGTGCAGGCAGTAATTGCATGATGGTTGCTTCATCCTTCATATGGGACAGGAGGGTCATATGGCAACTATGATCATGACTGAGCAGTCCTTTTTAGAATTTCTTCTGCTCACCCCACATGGAGAGGAGGTAGAAAAGGTGCCCTGAACATAGGCTGCCTCACTTTACCTTACCCCACTATATAGCCACTTTCAGGGGGATGACTCTAATTGCATTTGAAACACAAAAATGTTTTTTGCATCCTGGAATGTATGAACCCTATTAGATAATCTGAATAGCAACAGATCTGAATGCCAAACAGCTATTTTTTCCCCGAGTTTTGAGTGGTAATCCCCCCCACTCAAAACAATGGTACCAGGAAGAATGCTGAGAACAACATCAGGAACTGTATATGGTCTTTATCGATTTGACCAAAGCCTTCGACTCTGTTAACCCTGAGGCTCTATGGAAGATCATATCAAAGTTGGGATGCCCAGGGAAATTTATCACCATCCTAAGTCTCCTTCATAACCAAATGACTGCTGATGATTCTGCTGTCATGTCACATGCTGAGGAGGACCCACAAACAACTCTTAACTGATTCTCTCAAGCATACCAGTGCCTGGGAATGACCCTTAATATCAGAGAAACAAAGGTGATTCACCAGCCCGCTTCAGGCCAATTACATCCCCCAGCAGAGATCCTCATTGACAGACAGGAGCTGGAGAATGTTAAATACTCTGTGTACCTTGGCAGCCATCTCTGAAAGGTGGCCAGCTTCAACGAGGAGATCCAGTATAGGGTCTGATGTTCCAGTTTTGACATTGGAAGACTGTATCATCACGTGTTCAATGATCATGGCATCAGGACTCGAACAAAGCGTCTATTATATAAGGCTGTGGTAATCCCAACTCCTCTCTATGGCTGTGAAGCTTAGGTGACCTACAGGGACCACCTGAAAAGCCTGGCACATCTTCACCAGCGCTACCATCAGAAGATCCTTGACAAAGTGGAAGGATCATTGCACAAATGCCAGTGTCCTTACTGATGTTAACACCACTAGCATAGAAGCGCTGATTATTCAACATCAGCTGTGGTGGACAGGGCGTTGTGTGTGCTTGCCTGGTGTATGTTTACCAAAATAACTGCTATACTCACAACTCAGCCAAGGACAAAGGACACATGGGGACCAGAGAAAACACTTCAAGGACACCCTTAAGGCAAACATTAAGAGGTGTGCCATTGACATCACAAATTGAGAAAAACTAGCCCAGGACAGATCTAAATGTCAGTGCCTTGTGAGAGAAGGTATATCTTACTTTGAGGAAAACCATCTCATCCTGGAGTCAGAAAAACAACAGAAATGGAAGGAAAGGCAACAAGGCCGAGAAATCCATGGTTTGATCCTCCCTTTAACTACAACCTGTGATGTCTGCCAGAGAGTCTGTGGCTCTAGGATCAGCCTTCTTAGACATCAATGGACTCATCTACAAACCTGTACTTGACCCGTGGGAGTGATCATCCTTGACTGGGAGGGATCACTGATAAACAGACATTAAAGAGTGCAAGGAATTTGGACTAATAGAATAAGATAACTTTAAAGAACAGTATAAAGTTGCAAGAAAAAAAAAAGAAATTGGTATCATGAAAACTTCTTATTGAACAATACTGATCTGCAAAATAATTTTCCAAGTGATGGAATCTGTATTACCTTGGATATTTGGAACTATGCAGGGCAAAGCGTTGATGAATTTATAGCAGAGAATAAACTTTCACTTACACTGGAACTGCATTACATATAGTATGTAACACCTCATCCATTTCTAAACTTCTGTGATTTAGCCTGATTCTTCCATTGAGCAATAATTCTGTACTGTTAATTGATTTCAGAGAAACAAAGCAATTCAATTAAACAAATTCAAACCTTCACTTAAAAGTCAGGCCAAATTACACATAACCCATTTTGAGGATTGTAAAGACAATCAGTAATATTATTTTTAGAAAGACTTCAACATTTTTGAGCCATAGCCTGGACTGGAAGTTGAAATATCTTAAATAAGATTATGATAATGGAGTGTCAGTCATACTGTAATTAGAGTTGAGAAGCCCTTGATGTTTAAAGGTCAATTTTTCTAAGTGCTCTAACAGCAACATGCTTGTTCAGATTGTCCTGAAATGTGCTGTACTTCATAAGAATGTAGAGTAGACTTACTGTACTGTATCTGGGAAAATTTGAATAGTGGGTTTCTATATATTGCCCCTGGAATAAAATAAAAGAAAGAACAACAAGCAGTTTTTCTTAAGGTTCACCAATTTTTTTTGCACAGACCTTGACATCAACCTCTGACATAGATTCATAGACATTAGGGCAGGAAGGGACCTCAGAAGATCATCGAGTCCAGCCCCCTGCCCCAGGGGCAGGAAGTCAGTAGGGGTCATAGGATTCCAGCAAGATAAACATCCAAATGTCTCTTGAAGGTGTTCAAAGTAGGTGACATTTCCAACATCTTCCAGCAGCCCCAGGCACCGGTGAAACCTCTCTTTCCATGTCCCTTCACGGGCCCATCTGCCAGGGCAACCCAAGTTCTCCCAGAGCACCCACTGTCCCCCATAGTATGCACAGGGGCCAGAGCCCTCCCCCCCCCGCCCATCTCACAGCCCCCACAATCCCCTGAACACGACCCGGTGCATCTTCCACACAGACCCCTGGACACAGCGTCATGACCAAGAGCCCCCTGCCTGGGGAGCAGCCCCACAGACCCTCCACCCTTCCCTCCAGGGTCTGCAGGGTCTGCCCCACAGCCCTCAGCTACACTGCAGAGAAGGCAGTGCACAGCTGCTGCCCTGCTGCCACCCCAGTGCCCCCCCCACTCCCAACCCGCAGCCCCTGCCCCATGGGATGGGAGCCCTGGGACAGCCCTGCCCCCCGCAAGGGGCTGCACCTCCCCCCCTGCGGCCACCCCAAACCCATACTGCCCCCCCGGTCCCCCACTGCCATTCACGTGGCCGCAGCCCCCCCACGGTCCCCCATCCACGGGGCTGCCCCTCTTCCCATGGGCGCATGGACCCCACATGACTGACCAGCCCCAGGCATGGGGGAAGCCTCTGCCCCATCTGCCTGCCCCCATGACTGTCCCCAGCATTGCTGGGGACATCGCCCCCCACCCCACGCCCCGCACATGTCCTGGCCTACAGCGCCCCCCTCCCGCCCCGGCAGTCTCGGCCCCATGGACCCTCTGCGCTGCCCTGGGGGATGGGATGGGATGGGTCCACTGCCCCCCCCTCTCCCCCCCCATCTCTGGCTGCAAAGCAAGCACCGACCATGTTCAAAATGATTTCAGTTCTCAACATTCCCCTAGCTATTGAATGACACCCACCTTCTATATGGGGGAGTAATATTGAAAACTGTGTTCATGATAGGTTTGGGCTCTCTACATAAGCATGTGCCTAATGCATGAACTAGGCAGACTACAGTGTGCATGCAAGAACTCAATAAGATGAAAGAAAAGAAGTCTTCAAACTTACCACTTTTCCACAAGCTGAGTCACTCAGGAGGATATGCAATAGCTATTTAACTTCACCCACCCTTAGCCAATGCTAGTGCATATCCAGTACTTGACAGAAATATGCAATACATAAAAAGCTACTTGCAACAATCTGCCCCTTATAACAAAGGGTTTTTTTTAACAGAGTCTGAATACAAACTTCAGTGTATTTGGACTTTTAATAACATAGCACACTTTAAGCAACAAAGAAATAGAGCTACCATGTACTTGAGCAGCATAGGGTATTGGGGAAACTAAAGCTGCCAAAGGGAGAAAGTTCAGTTCAGCTCAGCTCAAACTGTACCTTCCAATTAGAAGGGCAAGGGATGAAGTTGCAAAGGGAGGCAGAGGAGTGGAGGTGGACAAAGGAGAAGAACAGGCTAAGGTACACGTTGAACCACCAGAAAGCAGCCAGTCTCAGAACTTAGTTCAGGTTAAATCACTTACAGCTTGGTGTTCCTTACACAGAACAGACTAGACTGCAGCAGAAATCTCTCTCAGCACAAATGCATTTCTAGGTCAGAACATAAATAAAGCCTCATCAAAATTAGCTGTTCTATGAATCTTTGAAGTGTCTCTGATCCTTTAAAAGTTTCAGGTTACATTCTTTACATATTATTCAATTAGGTAAATGTATGTATAGTCTCAGACACACAGACTGCACCGTACTGCAGAGAACTATGTCTCAAATTTCTACTCCTGACACACAACATTAATGTACCACAAATAACTGAGCCTGCTGATAAAAGTATTCTACATTTAAACTTTTCTTCTTGAAATCATAATACCTGTAAAAAAAAAAAAAGGTAGTTCCAGCAGATAGCAGCAAGTTAAGAGTTCAGAGTTCCATTCCTAACTGTTCATAATCTGATGAGCAAACTTAGAAAGTCATGTAGTTTCCTAATATATGCCTCTGTAATATAAGGATAATAGGATTGAGCAACCTATAGGGGGTTGTAAAATGAATTGTTTGTTATGTACACCGAAACCCCAAAACGAAAAGCACTGAAGTAGCATAACATATTAATACTACATTTTGGGCTTGATTTTCAACTACAGTAAAGATTCTTCACACAATTCAAGTATTTTGACAGAGGCAGAAAATTAAATACACACGTTTTTAAAGGCCCCTTTACACTGCCAAAATGGTCTTACTGTAATAAATTTGTAATACTGTCAGTGAGAATCAAAACTTGGGTTTCCAATTTCAATACAATAAGCTTTATTTGGGGAACTCAGATTCCTCAATGGACATTAATTTGGTCAGCTTACAAAAAATATTTGTTTCTAAGGTCTTGAGGCTAAGTAACAGAATCTCTGCAGATGAGATGTAAGGATTCAACCTGAATGTATCAGAGAAAAAAAAAAAAAAATGTCTGGCCTAATGTCACACATCTCACTCATGCAAATCACCTGCTGACTTTCAGTAGAGGTTTTCTTGCATGGCTGAAGTGAGATCAGGCTCAATATTAGCAATTCTTGACTTATGGAAAGCATTAGGAGAAAGCCAGTTATAAGCTGAATTAGTTTGGCTCAATATAAAAGATCCACAACTAGAGAAAACATTTCTTTTGGAATCCATCCAGCAGTGTCCTATCCATTTTGTTGCTGTTGTATATTTTAGTTTGTTTTTGTTTGTTCGTTTGTTAAGGTTCTTTTGTTAGGTCAGTTGGCATGCAAAAAGCTGTCTCATTACAAATTGTATTTAAGGTAAGCAGACCTCATGCTTCATTTGCTACTAGCTACAGTAGCTAGGTTGCGGAAATAAAAAGCCACACAGTTCAGTACGTCTATAAAAAGCATGCAGGACTCGCATACTATAGTGGCTTTTCTGTGATGTCCTAAAGGCTTTTTAGATGCTATAGCAGTTCAGTCATGAGACTCATATGTTTTGCTGGCATGATCAAAGCATAACATGGAAAAATTAGCAGACTAGGGCCCTAATTATAATGTAGTGAGTGCACTTGCAAATATCAATGATACTCCCAATCCTCAAAGTAATAAATAAGCTTCTGTTTAATTAAAACATAAGATTTTTTTTCCTTAAAAAAAATCTGTTGTGTTTGAGACTTGTGTCAACTCTGCTTCATTGAACTGGGACAAGATAGTTCCAATCAATCATTCCTTGGGCATGCATCTGTATAGAAGTGCTGTTATTAGAATTGGTCACAATTATTTTTAATGATAAATTGATTATTTGCTGAAAATTGTGGGGTTGGTCATTGCACAACTACCATATTTACTCAAATATCGGATGACCTTGAAATCAAACCTCCAATAATTAGATGCTATATATGGAAAATTTATAAATTTGTTATAATTTTTCAGGTATAGAATCTAATTATTGGAGGTTTGCCTTCAATTTGTCCCCCTCCTACTGCTACAGAAAGAAAGTTGAATTTGGGAGGGTCAGGTAGCCCCCTTGCTCTTTGCCTCCCCAACTGCTTCCCCCAGCGGCCCTACCCGTTCTACTGTCAGACCCTGCTGTCCCTGCACATATGGAAGTGAGAAGCAACTTTGAGAATACTGACCTTAAAATAAACACACCTATAATAATTTGTACTTCATAACTATAGACTTAACTCATCTAGGATAGATGCATTTCACCTTTTTTGAAACAGCTGCAAGTTTTAGCACATGTATTCCATAAACACATTTCTAAGCAGCAGCACTTTGGCACCTACTTATATATAGTACACACTGGGTGTGTCTACACACGTAATGAATGCAAAGCAATAAACTCCAGTGTTTATTTATAAATTTGTATGTGCACTCCAGATACTGCTCACCCAACAAAGGATCCATATGTTAATTAGCCCCCACTTATGACAGAAACTGGGTGTTCTTGTCATTAGTCCTGGGATCCTCAAAAAATGTGTATGCAGATAAGGCACAGAACAACCTGGTTCAGCTCCACCTCATGGCAGGTGGGGTCACATTAATCATATGCAACAGGCTGAGAGAGGGGGTGACAGAGGGATCCCGGGTGAACTGTGTGGGGCCCTGTTTGGTGATGTTTGCCAGACATTTAAGGCTGGTGAAGAAACAAGAATTATTGGAAATGGGAAAGAAAAGGTGCAGCTCAGGTGTGGAGGTAAAGAGACAGTTGAAATACGTGCATTGTAATGGCTTCCCATGACTTGAAAAAGAATTGGCACCGAGTTGGGACTGCATTTAAGGGGTACTACCATATATTCTTTATTCAGAATGGCTTTACAACCCTATCCTTTTGGCAAGTTACTAGCAACATGGCTTATATGGGGCAAACATGTGTTTTTCAGTCATACTTAGCAGTGGCTGAATTTAATTAGCTTCATAGTTGGTTTCCATCACTGAGTGCATGCTTCTTTTGGTAGCATCTTAATGATGGAAACCTCATTAAATACATTTTCTATGTATACAAGAGTAAGGCAAGGGGCTTTTCTCCCCATGCTGACTAGGGGAACAAAAACCTTGTCTTGTATTTGAGTAAATACAATACTCATGATTGTGGTAGCCTGGCTGGAGGGCTCACTGGCAGCCCAGACTGTTAGCTTGAGCCTGAAGAGCTCAGGCTCCACTGGTGGAGACAGTTTTTCCTTCCCCACCAATCAAAGGAAGACAGAAGGAAGACAGCCCTGCCCTTACCTAGGTCTTCTCTTTCACCTCGCCCCTAAGAGGGAACTAACCCCTCAGGCTTCCTCATTGGTCCACTCCCAATCTGGGGTGGAGCCTCCAGAGGGAATAAAAGCCCGCATGCTGAGCACATGGGTGGCTTTTGGTGAGCGACAACCAAGACAGAGGCTTGAGAAGAGCTGGTAGAGTTAACCAGTGGGGCAGGGCAGTTGCCCCAGAAGATGCCTCCACTGAGCAGGAAGCAGCAAGCAGATGCATCCCAGCCCCGCTGTGCTGGGATCAGTTCACAGAGGGTCCAGGACCAGATGGGACCTCGGTGGCTGCACGTGGCAATGCGGGTCCCCAAACCTGAACAAAGCAGAAGCCTTTAGAGCACAAATCAGTGTACAGGACTGGAGAGCTGACGGGATCCTGGGAGTGCACAAGGCAGTCAGGTCCCTGACTCTGCGAGCAGCAGAAGTCCTATGGTGCAAGGATCAGTGCACAGGGCTGGTACAGCTGAAAGGGACTGAAGTGGCTGCTGCACAAGGCAGCACAGGTCCCCAGCCCTGCACGCGGCAGGAGCTGGGCCCTCAGTGCATGGCTCGGTGCATAGGGCAAGAGAGGGCTGACATGCTTTGGTGCCTGCACAAGGCAGCTCAGGCCTTCCTGCTGTGAATGGTGACCAGAGGGATGACCACCCCAGTGAGGGAGGATGCCCTGCCTCCAAACCACCAATAGAGACTATCACAACCCTCCAAAAGCTGATAACAGTTGTGAGTTACCTGGAAAGAGGATTCCCACAGGGGAGGAGGGGCCTTCCCCCACTGCAGGTGATCAATGGGAAGTCCCTGAGGAGGGAGGGACACTTTGCCCTTGAACATAGAGGCATCTAGGACCCCTGTTTCTTAAGGGTAGTTTCCTGGTTATGGCTTCCTCCTAGCAGAGTAATCTAGGAGGGGATAATGATGATTTGTTAGGCAATGGTATACTTCCCTGGGTGCCATTTCTTCTTTGGGCACAGCTGCTGTGTCATAGTTGTGGTCTGTTTCTTTACACCATTGGAATTCTTGTTGCAAACCCTGTGTCATATTAGGAGAGGACTGTAAGCTGTTTTATATCTGACTTCATTGTATGGGTTATTTGTGACGTATTTCATGTAACCTGATTGTGTATATTCAATTATTGTCCCGTTACGGCCAGATATTTCTCTCATTGTTTTGTTTGATTAACATGTGTGTTATCATTAAGTGCTCCTTTGCCTGCTGCCTGGAGGGTCCTGTCAAGAGGGCAGAGGCTGCAGACTAACCAGAAAGCCACAGAGGACTAGGCCTGTAGCTGAGTTCTTGGTTGAAAAGAGCTATTGCCTGTGTAAACCTACATCTGTAAGTAATGTGCGTGTGTGCGTAGATATCTATAGATAGTGCTAGTCCTCTGTAAGGTTGTAGATATCTATAGATATAGATATAGATATATGTATGTAAGTTCATGGTTATAAGTTTTATATTATGCTGTATCATTAAACCTGTAAATAGTTAAATATCATTGGGTGTCCTTGGTCTCTGCTCTGCAGGAAAAGGAGGTGAGCTGGCCTACAGCTAGGTAGCCATATTCCCACAGCACCCATTGACACCCCTTCAATTGGAGAGGGGGGAACCTGCTGCATACCACCCAAATTACATGATTTATAGAAGATAGCTCTTCACTGGAAAATAAATTAAAACACATTCTGAGCAGAGCTGCCACTATCTCTTTCACACCCAGAACATGGGTTGGGGTGGGGGGAGCAAGGGGATTATGCTAATCATTGGGGATCAGGGAGACTGAGAGAAGCAACATTTTACCTGCTGGTGCTCTCCTCAGGCAGCAGCTGCTACTTCTGTGGCTGCTCCTGTAATAGCATAGGCTCAGTTTGTTGCCACTGAGAAACAAGCAGTGGTAGAGGCCCCCTTGGGGTCTCTCTTCTCTCTCCTCCCCATCCCCATGGGCACAGGTCTGCACCTCCCATGATAAAGCCTCCCCATGAGAAGGAAATATTCCCCAGGTATGCTACTATGTAGTTCCTGTGTGCCCAGCTGTTAGGTACCAGTTTGTAGGAAGCCTAGCCTAATGGTTAGGTCATAAGGGAAAACAGGGACCAGGGGCTGAGTTTAGAAGACAAATTACCAGGTCTAGAAAGAAAATCCAAGGGCAGAATCCAAAATACAGGCCAGGGCCAGGGTCTGAGAAACAGATGTGTAGTTACCAAGTCCAAGGGATAAGCCACAAATCCAAGAGCTGGGCCAAGCAGGGTCAAGAACCAGGGAATAGATCCAAAGGCCAGAGTTCAGGAACAGAACAAAACCAAACCAGGGTCAGGGACCGGGAGACCTACCACCCCGCGATCTCTGGAGGATACAAATAGCCAGGAGACCTACCTCAGCAGAGTGAGGTCAGGACTGTTGCGTGTCTGCTGCCACAGCTGGGGCTGAATGGGGAGGCAGCACTCCCAACCACCAGTCAGAAAGCTAGCCAGTTAGTTAACTGGGGCAGAGCTTGTCAGCTAGAGACTCATAGCAGGAGTGGCTATCTAGGCAGTTAACCCATAATGAGCTGCTTGAATCGGGTCCATGACACCAGCTCCTATGGCTAGGTAATGCCAAGCTGCACCTGCTTTGCCAGATTCCTAGAGGGAGGGGGCCATACCAGTGTTGGCAGCTGGGGCTGGTGCTCTGCTTGCCCCACTCCCACACAAACCAGTTACACTACTGATTTTGAGAAGTTAACATCACCAAATTGCTGAAGGAGAAGATGGTGTTGGTGGTACCACCCTTTCAACCAAAACTCTGTGTGTGTGTGTGTGTGTGTGTGTGTGTGTGTGTGTCAAGAGTGATTCAATTCACTTCTCTGATTCTGAAAATTTGAACTAACATCTTCTGCCTCCCAGAACAGTCCCCTCAACTGAGTATTGGAAGGTGGGGTGGTGTCAAACTGTTCTGTTTATGCTGCTTCAGTTTGACAGATAGAGAATCGCTCTACCGTCTGCTGGGAGGGTCAGGCTCCTGGGAGATGAATGTTCAAATACTCTCAGGCAGAGAAGGGAATTGAAACAGTTTCCCATGTTTTAAGTGAATACCTGGACACTAGATACTAAGCAATTATATAAAGTGAGACACCATCATCACCACCACCCACCTCTGCAAATCTAGCTCATAGTTTCCTTTGCTTCTCTAGCAGGGGCATGGAAACCTATTTCTAGTACCTGTTTCACCTGGTATCAGATAAAAAGCTTGCAGGTGGGAGTGTTTGATGAGAAAAAACATCAATTTTGGTTTGAATTAAAACAATCTCCCCGCCCCCCCCCCTCCTTTTTTCAATTGTCAGTTGAACCAAATATTATATATCAAGTTTTTGAACAACTCTAAATTTGACTACTGGTTGGAATCAACAGGATTACTAGATAAGGAGGAGGCAAGAATTTCTTAAGGTGATATCTTTTATTAGACCAGCTGGTACTTGGGATACAGTTAGATGATAAAGTTAGAAGAAAAGCAGCTGATTACTGGGAGATTAAGGCCTATCAAAAGAAAGGAGGATCATTCTCACCTTTCCTGTGTGGAAAGAATTCAGAAGTTGGGTAAACTATAATTGATAAGCTTTGATCTCCCTTTAATCATCTGCTTTTCTTTTCTCTGCTACCCCTAAAAATTTCTCTCACCCCCCTACCCACCCCCATTTTTCACTATGTTGTGTCTGGCTTCCTATGATCAGAGACCTGAGGAAGAATTTCTAGCATTCAAAAGCTTGTCTAACTTTATTCCAACTACATAGGTGATCTAATAAAAGGTATCAGCCTAACATAGCCTTGCCTCTCACATACTTTCTGGACCATCACTGCTACATCACTCTTATATTAGGCATAAGAGTATTAATATGGGCACAGGCTGTTGATCAGTGTTCTGTGATATAAAAGAAAATAATTATGAACCACCAACAAATTATCTGCCATGAAGCCCCAGTGAATACATAGAATGCAACTAATGGCTGCTGAAAACCCCGCTGCCAATTTATCATTGGGCAATATCAATATTGCCTACGAAGATCAAGCTGGCATAATTCAGAGAGCCCAAAGTAATCATGCAGAAGGCAACAGACAGCCATCATATACTGACTATACCAGGAAGTTGGGGCATAACAGCCTTTTACCGGTGAACTAGCTCAAAAGATGCACAGCTGATATACTAGACTTAGATCCTGTGTGGTATCTCAGTGTGGTTTCAGACAATCCCATGGGGCAACTGACATGATCTATGCTTTGTCATCTGGTGTAGCCACCAGATTCCCTAGTGTGTCCTGCAGAGACCCCACGTTGCCCAGTACCTTCTTTTTACCCCCTATGTATTTAAAAAAGGACTTCTTGTTATCTTTGATCTGGGTCACTAGTCCCAGTTCTGTCTCTGCCTTAGCCTTCCTAACATCCCCCTACAATCTCGGGCAATGGAGGTATAATCCTCCTTGGTGATGGCCGCTCCCTCCCATTGTGTGTACGCCTCCTTTTTAGCTTTGAGACATTTCTGGATGCTTTTGGTGAGCCATGGGGGCTTTTGAGCACTCTTCCCCCTTTGATCCACATTGGGATTGTTACCCTTTGGGCTTGGAGGATTGCCTCCTTAAGGAACGACCACTCTTCTTGGACTCCCAATGCCCGTCCCCTCCGGGACCTCAGTGCTTCCCCAACTAGTCTCCTTACCTCGTTGAAATCCGCCCTCCTGAAGTCCAGGGCTGCTGCCTTGCTGCAGGCCTTTGACCCCCTGTACTGGATGGTGAATTCCAGTAGGCGATGATCGCTATTGCCCAGGTGGTTGAGAACCTGCAGTCCCCTCACCAGGTTGTCACCTGTGGCGAAGACCAGGTCCAACAAGGCATTTCCTCTGGTGGGACTATGAACTTCTTGGGTGAGATGGAGGTCCTGTTACTTGGCTAGGAACCTATGTGAGCAGTCAGACCTGGCAGATGTCCCGATAGTTTAGGTCACCCATGATGACCACGTCCCTTGACTTAACTGCCTCCGCGAGCTGACCTCTCAGCATAAGGCCTGTTTTCCTGCTGTCTGATCATGCGTGTGGCTCTCCTCTGGACTTTCTCAAGCTTCTCCACATACTTTTTAAATTGTGAAGCCCAGAACTGGATGCAGTACTCCAGCTGCAGCCTCACCAAGGCTGAGTACAGTCATCATCTCAAGGAGAGGTATCAGCAATGATGCTTGCAGAAAATCCTCCATATCAAATGGGAAGATCACTTCAGGGTGCTTCCCAAAGCCAATGTTTCCAGTGTTGAGTTGGTGATCCTCAAGCACCAACTTTGCTGGACTGAACATTGTGTGCGGCTGCACAACTCTCAGCCCCCAAAACAAGGGCCCTACTCCTAGCTTAGTAACAGCCTCAGATCTCATAGTGGCCATAGGAAATGATACAAGAACACATTGAAAGCATACCTCAAGAAAACAGATGCTGGCATCAAGAGCTGGGAGAAGCTGGCTGTTGACAGACTCTGGTGGTGCCACAACCTCAACCAAGCAGCAGCCTCTTTTGAGGTAAAGCATCTTGCCCTTGAAGCAGAGAAGAGAGAATGGAGGAAGGAAAAGGAGAGAAATCCTAGCATATGGCCTACTCTGTCCTGCAGAAAGACCTTCAATTTCTGCAGATGCATCAGTGGTTCAAGGATGGGACTCTTAAGTCACCACAAGACCCATCAAAGGATTGAAGGATTGCTGCCAACAGCTCAAGGGACATTTGGCTGCATCAGCACCACCTCTGGTAAAAATGGTATTTAGCAATTTCCAGAAAAGATTCCAGGTTGGAATATATGATATTGGAATCCAAACAAGGAAAAAACAAAATGAAAACAAAGAAACAATACCCTGTCATCTCACCACCCTACCCCACTTCAATTCTTTCTGAAATGAAATTGGTGTTGGCTGCCAAAAACAATATTCATGACTTCAGAATATACATACAGACACTTTCCCTTCACCACAAAAAATGACATTTGTTATCCATATCCATTCTATATAGTGCTAGCTAGTATTGCAAAGTCTATTTTTAAAGAAATGCAATGCCTTAGTTTCTTTTTGAAGGGCGAGAATTTTCTGTGATATCTTTTATTGGATCAATTGTATAATTGAGAGAGTTGTTGGACAAGTTTTCAGACATCAAGGGCCCTTTCTCATCAAGTGTTTTTCTTCATGAATTACATTAGTATTTATTTACTCAGATAAAATCAATTGTAATTCCACATCTTTTTCTAAATTCTTATCTATTTCAGCACTTTAAGTCATGTTATTTCCAATCTTGAATGTAATACTTAAGGATCATTATGATGCAGGATCACAAATTTGGTTAAGATGAAGTCGCCCTTTGTAATGTTCCAGTGGTGTGAATGTTACTTGATACTCTACTAAAGACTGATTAGGAATTCCCCTGTTACAAAAGAGTTAGGTAGCCAGGTCTCTGCTTTGACCTCAGTTCTTCTGCAAGGAGGGCGAGTCAAAAGTGTGAGGAAATGGCATCGATGTGGCTAATACATACTGGGATCTCATGATCCCCCCAGCTGATCCCTACAAAACTGTTCCAGCCAGCGTAAATTAGAACAACTCTGTTGCTCCCACTAGCTTGGCTTCCCCTGGGAAACTGCAACATCAAGGAAGGCAGAAAGGTGGCCTACAGCCGCTTGCTTGGCACAGCCAAGCAGAGCAAGCCCACAACACTTATTACATGCTCAACATTCATTTTGATTTTAATGCTTATTGATTTTATTGTACAGCTCATACATGTTGTCTGGTGGGCCTTTTATAAATGTTTTATGTAAAATAAATAATTCAAGAAACACACAGCTTTCTTCTGTAAAGATTATGACATCATAGGACTTAGATTTTTGTAACCATGCTGACTGCAGTGATAGATGGATCACAATTCTTCCCTTTCTTCTGTCTAAAACACAATCAGTTTCTAAAAATCAGAGCTGCTTGTTATTTGTGGCACATCATCATTAAACTCAGTACTGCATTAGACAAAGACAGACATGACTCCTGACTTTTCCTTTCTGGTTTCAGTATTTCTCCATTACACTGAATCTGTTACAGATTCTTTTTCTAGATGTAATATACTGCATACTTATAATTCTGACCCACATTTGATCATTTCCCCCTGCATTTCTTCTACCCTTGCTAGTCCTTTGTAAGGTTATTTCACTGTCCTCATGCACACTGATAACTCCTTCCCAAATTTGTATCACCAAAACTATAACACCTTCAGATGGAAAAATTGCTATGTTGTTTTTTATGTTTCTTATGTAACATTGCTTTCCATGGGGTTTTTTTCTTTCATTCAACTCACATAATAACACCACTACCAATAACAACATAAAATCCTAACAATTTTGAGTAACGTTTCACAACATGGTATAAAATGCTTTCCAGAGATCCCCATCATAGTCATATTTTATGCTCTCCGACACATACATTTTATGTAGATTTTGTTCTCAAATGCACTTGCAAACTAATTATCATTACAAAGTTAGCATTTGTCTGTAGCAATATTTGAGATAGGGTAACTAACAGTGATATCAATTCCAATGGATACCACTACAATCATCACTTTAACTGCTTCTAGCATTACTCCAAGCGAATTAAGAAATATAGACATGGTTTATAATCCATGTCTTGGTATTATAAACCTAGCTCTTAGTGAGTCCTTGTTATAAAGAATGTTTCTTGACTTTATAGAATCAGAACAGCAAATTGTAAATTATATGAAATGAACAAATCATGCGTAGAGCTTGTGTGGCGGTGGAAAGTACTATGCAAATCTAGCGTTTATCATCTTAAAAGCTCCCACCCTTCAAACTCTGCCCCAGGAGAGCTGATGTTGCAAAGTGGGGCAAACCCACTAGCTCTCTTCTTTTTCCTACCTATAAGCATAAAAAGGATTCAGTTGTGCACACCCCCTCATCCCACAGCTATTCAAGATGGAGTGTAAATCCAAGAGATAAAAAGGCAACTTTGTCTTTAAAGTATAATAATCATGTGCACAACCATATACACTTTTTTCTCTCATGGTTCTTTTATCACAAGGGATCATGAGAGTGTTTCATAACAGAAACATGCCATATGATAGTTGTTAGTATGTATGGACAGCCTAACAAGTTGAGCACCAAACCCTAGAAACAGAACTACAGTCTCCACTGGCTCAATATTCTTGCCTATAGAGAATCAATAATGACAAGTATTCCCATCCTTTGGCACTGCTTTGTTCATTGGGTCCCTCAACCTGGGGCTGTCTTCCTATAAACACTCCATTGCCAGAAATATACTGTATTTTCTTGCCTACAACACACCCCAAATAAAATGTCCCAAATAAAACATGTACCATGTGTACTTTTAGCAATACACTATTTTCTTGTAGTAACTGAGTAGCAGCAGTTAGGAAGCCAAGCCTGCTCATTGTTTTCCTCCCAGTCACTCTCTGCCTGTTGTTCTGATTATACTTTCTGCCACTTACTGGGCAAAAATGTAACTGTTCTTACCATATTTTTTGCACATAATGTGCGCTGCAATTTCCAGCAGCTGGATTTTGAAACAAGGTGTGCATCGTACATGAGAAAACATGGCAATTTTCAACTTGCCGTTTCAGTAAGTCATCCTGAATAGTTCTGTTTTTTTAGATGTATTAGAGAAGAGCTTCATCTTTTTAGTCACAGGAGAGGGTCTTAATGTCAGGGGAGAAAGATAAACAGACCTTGGGGGAAACACACCTTTTTTTTGCTTCTGAAGATCATGCCGTTATTTTCCTAGCTATGACTGCATGATTTCAGTTGTTCAGCATCCCAAGGCTTCTTTCAGCAGTACACTGAAAAAGATAGATTTTTATCCCTGTCCTATGGATTTAATAAGCTAAAGCCAAAGGTCCATTTAGGAAAGAAGGACTGTATACTGTATATAGCTAACCCCAGAAAGATGGAGATACCTCTGAGGCATGGGGCAACTAGATAAGAGGTTTTTTCAATCACACAGTTATATCCAAACAGAATACTGCTGGCAGTATTAGAAAAGAGATTCCATGACCAAAAGGCAATTTATAGAGCATGTGGGGTCTTACCACTTGTGAGTGTATTGCTAGATGACCTTCTGTAAGTAATTTGTGTGTCCTCTCCTATTCCATGGTAAGCAAAACTAAACTGAAAAGCTTTATTCCTGAATGAAACAAGAGATGGATTATTGCAGTTTAGCTTTCACTTCCTAAAGAACAGAGCAGACAGATGAAACACTGCAGATTGAACTGGAAGCCTGGGACTTACATGGCAAGTCCCCCACCTTCATTTGGTACACTTGTTTCATTTCTTCATGCTATGAGCAGAGCTGCATTAATTTGAACTAACAAAGAATTTGGCTCTTGTGAAAAAAGTGCTGATGAGCAGCTTAACGAAAACCCTGGAGAATGGAATCTCTTTTTAATTCAAGTAAGAGAGGAAGTCAGGGTCAAGCCTGGCTGCTCAGTCCACTTAGATCATGTTGTCTTCTAATGCCAATAAGCAGAAGTCACATGAGTGGGCAAGTAACTTGCTGTACCAGAGACAGCAATCTGGCAGGTGGTGTGCCCATTGTTGTCACCAGTTGTCTGGACAATGCTAATCTTTATAGTAGTTTCTCAGGAAAAAAAAAATGGGATTCAATTGGGTGTGTGCAGGCAAGTGGACCAGTGTAACCTTCAGCATGGTTAAAGCACCCCAGTGGCCATTTTTAAACCCACAAAGGCTTATACACATGATGCGGCAGCAATGCTACAGCATTCTAATTAAAACAGAGCAGACTTGAGCATTCTAATTAGAATGCATTGGAGCATATGTATAGGCAACCTCGTATTCCATGTACAAACCATAATATGTTTGCAGTATACACAAACCCTACACTATTTAATTTTTTAGTCTTAGGGTGACAAAGTACTTTTACTTTTAATGCACCCTAAATGGGTTGTTATCCCTACAGGAAGAGGTTATTTATTAGTAGTAATAAAATAATAGGGCATGAAGGATTCAGCTGAGATAAAGGCCCCTTTCTGCTAGATACTGCACAAACACATATGGATATATGCTCCTCCCTTGAAGTCATTACAATTTACACCAAAAGTAAGTGGAAGACAAGGTTCCATCTGGTATTTGGTGTTTGAATGCAATGCCTTGAATACCTTTGGAACTTTACAGGCAAATTAGGAACCCTAATTCTCCACTGCAATCATTTGCATCTAGGCAAAGTGGGTGAAAAATGCTATAAAACCCATATAGCAGAATTCTAAAACAATGTTGCAGAAATGCAAATAACTGAAGGGAAGGGCAGTGCTGAATCAGGCTCGATACCCCTTACCTCAAGAGCTGATCAGTCACATCGTACCTTGTGAGTCAAAGTAATATTCATTTTTTTTTAAATAAAGCTTTATATATTTCTTCATTAAATTTCATAGCTCAATATCCTAAATTAAAATGATGTCCTTTATAGCTATATTTCTATAATTTTGCTTTCACTTTCTTGCCTATTTGTTTTAAATGCACCATTTGTTTCCACCCTTAACTGGAAAAATTTTCTGTACAATCCAGGGTCATAACATTGCATTTGCAACAAACATTCACATCCAACCTTCTTCCTTTGGGTGCTGCTGCTGTGTTAATATGGCCTTGTGCTAGCAAAGGGTTAAAAACTTTTCCTATGTTCCTACTAGGTTGTAAAAGAAACTGCTGAAGCTGATCAATGACCACTGTTAAGACCTGGAAACCAATTATAAACCTGAAATTTGTGATGAACAAAGCTCTGAAACACTGGGATGAAAACTACTGAATTAGTCCAGTTCATTAAAATCATTAATAGTCATGAAATGAAAACCACCAGAGTCCAAAAAGGCTTAATGCCCTATCCATATTAATTAGATGGGAGCAAATCTGAAGTGAAAAGCAGCACATGCTTTGTAGAATTAGCAATTGCTCTCTACAGACTACACAGATCTCTATTAAAATTCAGTTTAATTAAAATTGATCACGTTAAGAAACTGATGTGGTTAATTAACTGAATTTCTGGACTCCTTTTCATACATTTCACAGATGCATTGTACACTGCTTTCCTGGGTGACAGCTTATGTTGCACAGTGAAAATCTTGATTTCACAGGTTAACGCTGCATGTTCCATGAGGCCTAAAGTTACACTGTACCCACCAGGAGAATCTGGCAGAGTGGAGAGAAAGACATGCTGTGCTTATTGCTGAAGTCTACCCACAAGGAAACCTGGCTGGTAATCACACTCATTTTACCCATTAGATCACTGCAGATTTCTGCACTTATATAAGTGAGCTTGCTATATGCATTATGACTATATAAAATACACCATATTTTCTCATATACAACACACCCAAGAATAAGATATACAGCTTGTAAATACTGGTGAGTGGAAAGAAGTAATGAAATGGCAACAGCTATGGAGCTCAGTGTGCTCCCAGTGGAGCAAGTGCAACATACTTTCACTCTCTTCCCCACCCCCTCCACCTCCTTCCCCTCTACCTCAGCAGAAGCTTACAATAAAGAATTAGCGGTTTCTCTATTTCCTTGCTGATAATATGCCCCCAATTTCCAGCAGCTGATTTTTGTAAAAAGGTGTGCGCTGTATGTGAGAAAATATGGGACAAGAGACTATTTATTTTAAAGATATACCGACACATGTCATATGACAACACAGGTTGACACAAACCAACCAAAGGTCTGGCCCATCCGAGAATGCATGCAATCCTTTGGCTTCACCAGGAATGTAACTTCCTGGGTACAGCTGTAGTGCTGAGCTGGCATAGACCTCCAGCAACTTAAATGGTATTTGCATGGATTTTGCATTTTTACTAGTCTCCAAGAATCTGCAGGATCATACCTTCAGCCTTTTGATATGATTTGTAGAGTTTGAGACCAGCTTCTCAGCTGGTATAAATCAGTATGGCTTTACTAACATCAATGAAACTAAGTTGATTTAGATTTGCTATGGCTATATTTTTTTGACAGTGGCATGATAAAAAAAATAACGTAACATTAAGAGAAAAGCATATTGAAGGAAGGTTCCCCATACTTCTCATTGGTGTATTTTTGGCCTAAGGGAGCATCTTAGGTAGAAGTTAGCTTTGTGAACATTTTCATGCTCTAGAAAGCCAATACTTTAAAAAGCAAAAACATCTTTGACGGGCCAGAGATAACTGCAGCTTTGGACAGGACTCATATGATGACATTTAGAATACAACATGTAATTTTTCAGGGAAATTTAAGACTTTAGCGATGTCATTTCTGAAAAAAATATAGATGTGGGCTTTCAACTTGTAGTTGCAAAAAGGCTGCATGAAAGCCCATATGGAAAAGCACTGAATGGATGACGAGGGATATCAACCATTAGGTTTTCAGTCTTTGTATAATTTCTGGCCATCAAATCAGCCATTAGATTTGCTTTGCTCAGCATTATTAACTAGTTTAGAATCATTTTGAACATTCCACGCAATATTATGTTTTAGGTATGTATCTTATATCATTGACGATAGTACCCATTGCAGATTTCCACAACAAGCCTATTTTTCAAAAGAAACATCTGACTAGGATACATGATACATGACTGACTCTTAATTCCCCAGTGGCCAAACCTTGTTAATGCCTTGGCCTGTTTCAGTAAAATGATCATGGTTCAAGTGATGTAAAATACACATGTTCAATCACTTTCTTTTTCCCTAAAGGCAAATGCCTTCTTATCATGGTAAAACAGAAGTCTGATGCTGATGTACTAGAGAGCCTAAACTCTTTTCAGCCTCATCAGAAAATTGAATACTTACTGCAGCTTATCACTTGGAAGTGCAAAGTAAAATGGACATAAGCAAAATGCACAAGTAGACTGAATCACCCATGTTTGTTTGCATTATCTAGTATGGACTGGGCCCAAACAGCCGTTATACAGTATAAGGACTAGCCAGTAAAAATAAAACCCAGCAGAAGAACTTAATTTGAGAAGGTGTTACACACATTCATATTTAAATCAGGAGCTCTGTCTGTGGTTAAAGTACAATGAAGCAGGAAGGAATTCTTTCAAAATACCAGCCTGGGAAGAAGAGTTGCTGCTTCTTCAGCTGAAAAATGAGGGAATTTTTAAAAAGAGATGGAGCTGTGTTAAAGAGAGCGCATTATATCAGTCCCTCTGTACAGTGAAAAGGGACAAATTAAGATATGCAAATTGAGTGATTGGCATGTTTTTAGAAAGAAGGACAGAAGAAAACAAATCATATGGGAATTACAGTTTACTCTTTGAATATGACCTCAAAAGTTCTACTATTTGTTGTTTCTCAGGGACTTCAAGAGCAAATCTTCTGTTAACCATAAATGGCTTCTATACTACAAGGTTGATGTACATGCTTAACAACAACATTAGAAGGATCGTCTCCTCTTAAGGTAAGTTAAAAACTCTGGGAGTAGATAGAAGAAAATGGTAAATTTGCAATGGTTACTTGGGAAGGCTGTATTGTTGAAATTTATCCCTCTACAGAATAAGCTGTGGGGCCAGCTCCAAAACCCCATTAACCCATTAAGATGCCAAGATTTCAGGGCTTTGCATGGAAAGCTGGCATCTTCATGCCAGCTCCAGAGTCTGAATGCCTTGCCCTTAGGACAAATACGGAACCTCTGGTAACAAATCCATTGATATCCTAATACTTTCTCCAAAAGTATCCTTAAAAGATAGGTTACCTGCCATGGAGGCAGATCCACAGGTAATCTCCAAAGGGAGAACACTGTGTTACCCTCTAGGTGAATTCAGTCATACTATTATGAATGCTATCTTTTCCAACAAAATTAGAAACTAAGCTTCTTTAACAAATAAGAATTAAAACATCTGCAATATAACAGTGTTCATGAAAGAAGTTTGATTTCAACCACTGAAAACTTGTACATTTCTTTATATTGTTGTCAACAAGAGTTATAATGTGCTTTACATGGCTTTTGTGACCCTCTCATATTAATTTAGTAATCTCCAGTCTGTATTTGTAAATAGGTGGTTCTATTATGTATATAGAAGGAAGGGTGCAGAATCTGACTAGAGCTGAAAATTGGGTAAAAGAGGATATACATCACTAAATGCTCATTTGCAAAAATAAAGCAATACAAAAAAAAGAAAAAGAAAAAAGGTAGGAAGTCATTCCTAATGTCCAACAATATGAAGTAAGGGTAAAGGTGAAATTTCTCTCTTACAGATATCTCAGTTGACCTTGAAGTGAGCCAAAATTCATCCTTGGTGAAATAGTAAGAATAGTAGTAGGAATTTTCACCAAGAATGAGCTTGACAAATTACCTTGTCAGACTTCAGCTTGTCAGTGATTGTGATGTGAATAACATTTCCCACAAATCAGTTGCCTACCTAGGCACAGACATAAGCATTACTTTGTTTATTATTTAATACTGAATTAATAGGCAGCTACATGAAATAACAGCTGCAGTAAAAGAAAACCACGCAATATGTAAGTTTATTTCAGTTACTGCCATTTCAGAGCTTTGTAGTTATGGTGAGTCTGGAAGCATATTCATGAGATGCTTTACTCGGGATTATAGCAAATAACTGCGCAGTAGGTGTCGTTGTCTATACATGCAGATGCTTCCTGCACAGTTATTTGTTCTAATCTTGAGTAAATTTGCTACCTGTAAGTACAAGTAGCAAATTTACTCATGATTTGTAACTGCACCGTATGGCATGGGAGCAAACTTGCTTCTAGTCAGCCGGGTAGTAGTGGGCAGGAGATTGCTCCCTACTGTTGCCCAAATGGCTAGTTTCGTTCCCCTGGAGGCTTGTCCAATTATCCTCAAGGAGTGAGTCACACTTACACACAGGCTAGGTCCATCACATGTTTATTGTTTACGTAAACAGGTTCAGCTAAGAGGCTAATGCCAAAGCAGAGCCGAACACCCGTCGGGCCCAGAATTACATATTTATAGCTTACATAAACATAGTCTTGACGTATTAGGCACTCATTGGTAGCATTATAATTTCCTAGTTGTTACGTCTTATCTTGTAGGCTAAACTTAACTTGTTATTGGTAAGTGTGACTTATCAGGGTTGGTGCATGCGCATTCAAAAAGCAGAACTACGGCAAAAATCTTCTGTCGCATGCGCAGAGGAAAAGAGGAACTACGGCAAGGTTTAGTAATCTTTTAGTAACTCCGGTGTCTGAGTGTAATTTTAGAACACCAGACACAGATGACTTCATTATGCCAGGCAAGCAAAAAGTAAAGCAGACCATAACTCAGTCGGTGGCCTCATGATCTTACTCAAGAGGTCATAAGATGGTCATCAGACATTTCTTTTATATAGTTGCTGCTTAAGCATTATTACAAAATCTTGGGGTCTAACCTATTTTTGACTACACTACCCCCAGAAGCTGCTTGCTGCTGGGGCACTGGAGCCTGGCAGGGGACAATGTCCTTATGCCCCAGCAGCAGGGAGCTCCCAGCCCCTGCTCCCAGGCCCCACCCCCAGCCTGCTCCCAGCCCAGCTCCGAGATTATAGAGCTGGGCAGGGAAGAGGCTCCCAGCCTGGTCACAGCCCAGCACCATAATTGCAAAGATGGGCAGGGAAGAGGCTCCCAGCTCCTGCCCTATGATTGCAGAGTGGGGGCTGGGAACTGTCTCAGTCAGGGGAAGGTCCTAGCCCCATACCTGAAATGAGTGATTGAGGTGTGGGGCTTGGAAAAAGCTGCAGGGGAGGGGCAGGTCCCAGTCTGAGGTGCCCTGATCTGCTGGTAGGGCAGCTAGCAGAGAGCCTCTGGCTGGGCAGGGGCTCACTGCTACCTGCCCCGCTAGCAGATAGGTGCAGTGAGCTGGGACCTACCCCTCCCCTACAGCTATTTCCAAGTCTCCTGCCCCTAATCGGGGAGCTGGGTGGGGCCAGGAACTCCCTGCTGCTGGGGCAGGGGGACATTGTCCCTCCCCGGGCTCCAGTGGGCAGGAAGCAATCTCCCAGCCACTCTTGGCCCCATGCTCCCAGCCAGCCCCTGAGCTAGCACCCAGAGGGAACCTAGAGTTCCCCCTGGCCACTGCAGGGGTCCAATGCAGGGCCAGAGTGGGTAGGAGCAGATTGCTGCCAGAAGCAGCAAATCTGCTCCCGCATCCCCACACATGTAGATGCCTGCCTGGGGTGGGTTTACTCTAGAGTAATTTAGAGTAAACCCACCCTGCAGCATTTGCATATGCAGACATACCCTGTAAATCCTTAAATCTATGAAGTTATAGGCCTAGATTTCCAAAAGCCACCCGTAATTTTTCCATGGTCATTCTGAGGGGGGCCAATTTTCCGAGAGCGACAGTTCGGCATTTTATAAAATTTTGGGCTTGTTAAGTGTCTCAAGAGGAGTTTCCAAAAATGTAGGCAACTGGAACATTAGTCATGTTTTTTCCCTTTTCTCTTAAAGCTCAGAAACATCTGAAGACTTGAAATAGAACTTACCCAAGATACAATTTGGAGAAAATGCAGTAACAAACATCCTCTTGGACTAATGTTACTAAGAAAACAAATAAAGAATTCCTACAGTTAAATGAAAATCAGCACCCCACCTAATAGAGTAACAATATGATAAGAAATCCTAGGTCAGATTACATGGAAGGGTAAGTTGCAAAACAGAAAGTGTCTAAACGATTGAGTTGTAGTTCATGATACCATACTGCAGACAGCCTCAAAAATCTATTCCTGTTCTCTGCGTGGTATGAAGAGCTTTGTAGCAACCTCTTATGTTAATTTTGCATGAAAACACCATCTGGCTCTAAACATTATTTAGGCTACGGATCCATAAAAGTCTAGATATGGTCAACATGATATTGAAAGGTCAAAGAAGGGTCTAATCATATGCCTTAGTCCTCAGAGGACATGGTCACTGAAACATGGTCATAATTACTGAGGCTAAACAAGACTCATTTATCATTTAAATTTTCACTGAATCAGACAACTCTCAAAGAGTCGTTCCATATAAAATAATAATTTAATTGTTGCTCATAATAACTATCTTGTTTTGTTAATCACTAAAATAACCCAATAAAAGATCCTCAGATTATCTCCCCTTCATAGATTTATTATCCACCAATGTGTTTAACTAAGTCATACATATTTATATGTACACTGGGATATTGTACAACTACTCAAAAAATTCTACATCAAAAAAATATTGTTTTGGTTGCAAAGTCCAGGATTCCAAAATTAGGAAATGCCAGAATTAAGGTTATCTTAATTCAACCTCATTGTGTAAATGTATGATGCTTTAATGACACGATTGCATACTATTTTTCTGAAGGACCCCAGCTTTGTTCAGTGCAGAGTGAAAAGTGATAATTTAACCTGCAGATATTCAATATTTTATCTTTATTGTTGAATGGGTAGTCGTGTGTCTGATCTCAAGGTAGAAGTATTACCTTCCCCATAGGTTTATTGCACTGCAACATCTAAAAGTTTTGCAAATACTACTGAACTGTTTTCCAAAAAGTACCTGTGAGGTTAATAGCTATTAAATGTCAAGAAACTCTGGCAAGGAGGATAAAGGTAAAAATATCCACTAATTTTGAGTGCCTGGTTTGAGACACCCAGGTCCTGATTTTCAGATTGCTTAGCACTATACAATACTTCTTCTGTTCAAAACGTATGACAACATAGACAATCCATTCAGTTGCAGAAGCTGTGTAGGGATAGAACAGGCACATTTAGGACCCAGGGTCAGGACCATAGCCAAAGCTGCTGCCCGCCCTCCCCTTGCCCCTGCACCTCACTATCTCTCATAGAATCATAGAGAAGTCGAGCTGAAAGGGACCTCCAGAGATCATTTAGTCCAACCCCTGCCTGAGTAAGGATCATCCCTCTCCAAAACATCCCATACAAACCATAATCTAAACTCTACACAAGACTATCCTCAATCCTGATACAACACAGTCCTAACACCTAACCTGTGACAGGTAAAGCAGGGGAATCACAGCAGTTAATATCCTGCTTCTATGAAATGTTGCCAGTATATCCCCAAGAGATCCCCAAGGGTCACACCCCCTGCTACAGAGGAAGGCAAAAAAACCCCATAGTCCATACTAATCTGACCATGGGATAAAATTCCTTCCTGACCCCAAATATGGTGATCAGTATGATCCTGAGCAGAGGGGTAAGACCCACTAGCCAGGACCCCCCAGCTTTGGTCCCAGTAGGAATATTGGTACACCCCAGTCAAAATCCCCAGCCTTGGCTGTGGCCAACACCCATTGCCTCTAAGGGAAGCTTAAAAATACCCTGACACATGTAGCAGAAGAGGGAGGGGGCAGGGGCAACCAACAAAGCCCAGAAGCATGGGAAATAACCATGATAGAGCACAGACATAGCTATGCCTATATCATCCCTGGCCAGTGGCTGTTCAACTTCTTCTTGAAGACCTCCAGTGATAGAGTCCGCAACTTCCCTAGGCAGTCTATTCCACTGCCTTTATGGCCTAACAGTGAAGATGTTTTTCCAGATATCCAATCTAAACTTTGCTGCAACTTCAAGCCACTGATCTGCATCCTTTTCTCTGCAGTGAGTGAGGAAAGGTGCTTTCCCTCTTCTTTATGGCATCCTTTCAAGTATTTGAAGACTGCCATCATGTCCCCTCTTAAACACCTTTTATGCAAATTGAACATGCCTAGCTGCTTTAGCCTCTCCTCATATGATTTGCCTACCAAACCCTTGATCATCTTTGTTATCTGCCTCTGGACCCTCTCTCACAGCCTTTTTAAAACGTGGAGCCCAAAACTGCATGCAGTACCCCAGATGAGGCCTAACCAATGCCAAGTAGAGAGGCACTATCACCTCTCGTGTCTTGTACCTAGTGCTTCTATTGATGCAGCCCAAAATTGCATTCACCTTTTGTGTGGCTGCATCAGACTGCAGACTCATATTGAGTCTGTGGTCTACCAAGACTCTCAAGTCCTTTCCCATAGTGCTGCTATCTAGTCAGGTGTTACCCATTTTATATTTGTTTTTTTGATTATTCTTTCTGGAGGTGTAGCACCTTGCATTTGTTTGCATTGAATTTCATCCTGTTAGCTCTAACCCAAATTTCCAATCTGTTGAGATCCTTCTGAATTGTGCTTATATCCTTCAAAGTGTTCACAATCCTTCTCAGTTGTGTGTTGTATTCACACTTGCTCAAAAAGCTTTCTGTGCCAGCATCAATATGTTAATAAACATATTGAACAGCACTGGGCCCAGAACGGACCCTTGTAGGCAGGACTGTCCCAGGGGAAGGGGGGGGTGAATTGGGGTGACCACCCAGGGCCCCGTGCTTTGGGGGCCCCCCGCAGAACTGGGCAGAGTGGCTACAGTCCCTCCTGCACAGCCTGCCTAGTGCTGGTGACTCCGTGATGCTGATGTCGCTGGCTTCACATCTGGCCACTCACCCCCCACCCCCATTCCCTGCTGCCACTACCGCCGTTGGTAGGTTCTTTGCATCCAGGCCCCACACATGCTGATTTGCCCCAGGCCCTGCATCCTGCTTGGGTCATCTCTGCCTGTAGAACTCTACTCAAAACCTGCAGCCCTTCTGACAGGGACCCATTAATTATTACCCTTTGCTTGAGGCTATTGAGCCAGGTATCTATCCACCTTGTAGTAGTTTTATCTAGCCCACATTTCTCCAATTTGTTTATGAGAAGGTCATGTGGGACCTTGCCAAAAGCCTTGCTGAAGTCCAGATACACTATATCCACAGCATTCCCTTCATTCACTTTAGTAGTTGTCAAGGTGGGGTCCTCTCGGAGGGCCGTGATCTCCTCAAGGTCCCTCGCTCTGTGTCAAGGCCAGCCCAAAGCACCCTCTTATTCTCGCCCGCCACATCTTTGATGTTTGTATATATAGTTGGGAGGCTGCTTATGACTCCCTGGGCACAGCTACTTGGGACCTCTGTCCCCGTGTGTTCCTGGACCCCCGGGGGTCTCCCGCTATGGTGGGTGTTCCCCAGACACCCTAGCCTTATGGGCTATGCATGGCTCCTACCAGCCCCTAATACCACGCCCCAAGCCTCGCAGATGTAATAGACGTTGGTGTGTCAACACACCCACTTCCCGGGCCTCCTCTATAGTCTAGCCCACTCTGGGCTCTCTCTAGTGCCCAGCTTCTCACTGGGACTCTCGTCCACTTGAGGACTTCCTCTCTGGCCACCAGTCTTGTGGGCCCACCGCACTACTACCCTCTCCGATACGGGCTCACCGCGCTGCTACTCCCCATCCTCTCGGAGGCAACCACAGCACCTTGCCCTTCTCTGGGACACTGTGCCACTAACTCCTTCCGTCGGGGTCCACCGCAGCACCCTGCCCCTGTCCTGGGTTTCCCTGCAGTGCAGGCCTATTACCGGGTCCTCCCCGCCCATTCTGGGCTCCTCAATATGGCCCTGCTCCAGGGCTGGGTTCTATGCACCCCGCAAGTGATGCCCTTGCTGGCATCTGCTGCGCCCATCCTGGGCTCCCTAATATGGTGCTCCCCCTCTTTGGGGCTTGCCGTGCCCACCTCAGGCTCCCTGATAAAAACCACCCCTCTCTCTGGGGCTGGGGTCTACGTACCCTGCACATAACCCGGGGTCTCTATTCCCCGTCCGCAACCCACTGGTTGCGCCTGCAACCCACTGGTTGTGCTCCTTGCCGCCAGTTGCGCCTGCACTGGCACAGTGAGAATAATGCGCCCTCCTGGCGCTAGACTGCACCCTCACTGGCACTGGGGCCTCACACTCTCTTGTGAGTCCCCGCTGAGGCCTCCTTCAACCCCTACAGCCTCACACAAACCTTCGGTTGTAATATCACAAACACAACTTCAAGCCTCCTGGCTGTAACTCAAAACACAACCCAAAGCCGCCTGGCTATAACTTAACATCATGGCTTAACTCTGCTCAAGCAGTACTTGCTGTTAGCCCCATGAGCTCCTGCCTCTCTGGCTGCTGGCCAAGAACTGCCAGCCTGGCCTCAGCCCTAGGCTTTATAAGGGCCAGGCCCTGCCCCCTACAGGCAGCTGGCTCCCCTTAGTTGCTCCAGCAACCCGCAGCTGCACTCATTACCCTGGCAACCTGCAGCTGTGCTCAATTGGCTCTGCCAGGGCTCTCTCCCTGGCAGTTTCTCCTCTCTAGGAGCAGGCACTGAGGTGCCCTGCGACAGTAGTTATCTTGTCAAAGAAGGAAATCAAGTTTGTTTAACATGATTTGTTTTTCATAGATCTATACTGGCTGCTTGTGATTAGCTTTTCCTTGTCCAGCTGCTTGCAAATGGTATTCCTTAGGATATGCTTCAGTAGCTTCTCAAGTACTGAGGTGAGGCTAACCAGTCTGTAGTTCCTTGGGTCCTCCTTTTTGCCTTTATTTAAAGAGGGGCACTACATTGGCCCTTTTCCAGTCCTCTGGTACCTGGTGCGTCTCCCATGAAAGGAGATCATGAAGATCATAGCCAAGGTCTCTGAAATCTCCTCTGCCAGGTCCTTCAGGGCCCTGGGATGAAGTTAATCTGACCCTGATGATTTGGATTCATTCATACCCAACAAAAGTTCTCTATCTCTTTTGTTATCTCCTCCCTCAGGTTTCCCCCTTCCTTATTCAAATGATCCTTATTCAGTGTCTGACTACAGCTTAATTTTTTTGTGGAGACTAAGACAAAGTAGCTGTTGAGTAGCTCTACCTTCTTTGCATCTTTGATTAGGAGTCCTCCTGGCTTGTTAACAGAGGACTCACATTACCTTAGTCCTGCTTTTCTGGCTAACTTACTTACAGAACCTCTTTGTGTTGTCCTTAACCTTCTTTGCCAAGTATAGCTCGTTCTTTCGTTTTGCCTTCCTGATTTTATCCCTGAAGCTTCTTGCTATTTCCAAGTATGCTTCCTTGGTGACCTGCCCATTCTTCCATTTTCTGTATGCTTTCCTTTTTCATTTGAGGCACTTTAGAAACTCCTTCTACAGCCACCTTGGTCTCTTGCTGTTCATCTTGTGCTTCCATCATGCCAGAACAGTTTCTTGTTGGCTTCTAATACTGTGCCCCTTAGAAGCTCCCAGTCCCTCTGAGCATCTTTATCCTTCAGTCTTCTCCTCATTTCCCTTCCTGCCAAAGCAGCCTCTGCTCCCTGACCTGCCCTTCTCCCTTTCTGCCTTACCCTTGTTCTGTGCCAGCAGGCTCCATACATGCTGCATCCTGGGACACTGAGCACAGCCCTAGCCTGGCCTCAAAGCAGTGGCACACAGCCCACATATCTGTTATGGGGGCTGGGCTGGAGCCATGCTCAGTGTCCCAGTCAAGAACAAGGATGAAGCTTGCCAGCATGGAGCAAGGGTAAGGTGGGGAGACCAGGGATCAGAGGCTGAGGAGAGGGGAGGGAAGAAAGGGGAACAAAGAGGCTGGGAAAAAGGGGGAGTGGGGATCAGAGGCTGGGGGAAGGGGTAAGAGGGGGAACAGAGGCAGAGGGGGGGAAGGATGGCCCAAAGCTGCAGAGGGTGAGTAGGCAGGTGCTGGGGGAAGGCACAAGTAGGGGGCAAGCAGCTTAAGCTCCCTACCTGCCCCCACTGCCTTTTCTCCTGAAGCAGTGGTGGGAGGAGGGTGAATTAAAGATGACCCTCCAATAATTAGATTTTATACGTGGAAACTTATAATAAATTTATAAATTTTCCATGTATAGAATCTAATGGGGGGGGGGGGTCTTCTTATATTCAAGGACATATAGTAAATCAGTAGTTACACCAACATAAGACTGAAGAAATTAAAGCATTATAAATTAAAAACATCCACACTTTATTTTCATAATAGAGATAGGCCTGGCTCCAGGGTTACAGTGCCCATGTTCTAAAACCCTTGGGATTTCTGGTTTGGAATGAAATGACCAAATTCAGGTGTGACAAGTTTATGAAGATAGGATTTTGTCTTACAAAACAGAACATGGACAGCATGACAGCCCCAAGGAAACCAATCAACGGTACCTGGAAATGAAGAGTAATCAGGGGAGAAAGACTACAAAAGGAGCTTTCAGAACAACAAGTTGGCATCGGCCCCCAACCTCCAAGGTTGCTAACATTTGACATTCAATCAAAGAACCTCAAGGTGGTGTTTATGTACCAATTGGATGCTCCATTTGCCTTTTGTATATTCTGGGCACTGGGGAATTTGGGTAATGTATTTTGTAATTATCTTGCTTGCTTTGCCTGTATTGCTCTTATTTCCTATCACTGTGTATCAGTAAAATTTGCTTATTATCAGCCAGAGGAGTTGTGGTTGGTCTGAAGGTTGTGCTTGCCAAGAGCAGGGTATCAGGGCTGGGTTGTAAATCCAGTGCCAACATTATTCAGTTACAGAATACTGTGCCCCTGTCATCACACAGCAAACTAGTGGACACCCAACTGCATGCTACAATGAGTTGTGTCAGGCACATTGCACCCCACTCCACTCTGATGGTTACCAGTCCTCAGTAACATTGTTCCCCAGCATCTCTGTTGCCTGTTAAATTTGCCTTTATCTGCAGCCTTCACTCCTCTCTAGTTTCTCTCAATGCCTCTTCTATGTTTTCTTGCCATGCCACTCCTAGTGGGCTGGCCTGCCATCATACTCCCATTGTCCCGTGCTTCTCACCTGATGTACCTTTTCCAGGTTCTCCTGTTCTATGTCATGCTCTCCTTTGCTTCTGTCTTCCTTTTGGCATTATTAATCTCATTGATGCTGCCTCTGCTGTTGCTTCATCTGTCACCTTCTTTCTTCCTTTCTTCTCTACCTTAATTCATTCCTCATCTGGCTCCAGATCATCATTTCTGTCTTCAACTCTTTTTACCTCACACTTACTGCCACTTCCTCTTCATACCCACAGCTGAGCTCTACCTTTCTTTCCCATTTCCAATGATTTCTGTTTCTTCACCAATCTTAAATGCCTGGTAAACAAATGGGCCCCCAAACAGTTTACCCAGAATCCGTCTGTCACCCCCTCTCTCAGCCTGTCACATATGATTAGTGTGGCCCCACCGTCCATCCAGGTAGAGCTGGACAAGGTATCCCTGTACCTTATCTACATATACATTTTTGGAGGATCCTAGGACTTGTTAGAAGAACATCCAGTTCCATTCATGAGTAGGGGGCTAATTAGCACATGGATAATTTCTGGGGATGGGGTGTATCTTGAGTATACACACATACTAAGCAGTGCTGAGCTGTGGGGTTACCAAGGCTTGAAAGGTTGACTTCTGAGGCCCAGCCCAATGAACTATATGGTAAATCATGAGCCTTTTGGCTTTGAATATAATGCATAGTTTGTACTATACATAAGTAGGTGCCAAAGTGCTGCTTAGAAGTGTGTTTATAGAGTGCTGTGCTAAAACCTGCATCCATTTCCCAAAAAGGTAACATGAATCAATTCTGGATGGACTAAGCGCGTGGATACTACATGCAAATTATTACAGCTATGTTTAATTTCAAGTTCAGTGTTTTCAAATTTGCTCCTAATTTCCATGAGCAGAGCAGGGTCTAACAGCAAAGAGAGGTGAAAGGGCTTCAAGTGGAAGAAGCATGGCGGAGACGGAAGCCAAAAGGGCTATGTGACACCCCAGATTTATTTTTCTTGCTGTAGCAGTGGGAAGGGGACAAATTCAAGGCAGACCTCCAATAACTATATTCTATACCTGGAAAATTATAACTAATTTATATATTTTCCATATATAATATTTAGGTTGGGGGGTCATCTTATAATCAGGGTCATCTTATATTCAAGTAAATATGGTAAATAATAATAGTGAAAATTAATTTAGAGATCAGGACACATTTCTCACTCAGTCTCTGTACAATTGATCTTAAAACACAAAATAGAGGTAAAAAAAGAAGTTGTTTCATAAACATGTATCGTAAGAGGTCATTCTTATTAACCAGAACAGACATCTAGTTTTCTATAAAAGACCCTGAGAAAAACAGAAAACACCCCTGTACAGTGAAACATTTGGAATTAGTGTAAAACAGAAACTACAGTCAAAGACAAAGACAATTATTAAACCATAAAAAGTTAATAAATTAGATCATTTTCTTCCATATTTTTTTCCTTTCGATTGTTAATGAAATCCATTTTCAACTCTAATTTTACTATTTTTCTTTTTTGACCTTTAAGACAAATCTTTCAATTGATCAAAGTAATAAAAAAATGAATTATATGAGACTTAGCACTGATAGAGAAAGAGCCAGTTGAGTAATCCATGTTCCAGATATAACAAGAATTTTTTCTATGATTAAATGTGGAGTAAAATATATTTGTGTGTTCTACAAAATCATCTGAATATTGACAAGATACCTTGAAAATCCACTCAAGCTTGCACTGTAACAAAAAATGAATTTTTCTAACAGTTAAAGAACATTTTAAAACAAGAATATCGAATTTAGAAATGAGAAAAGAGGCAGAATTGTCTCCTCAGAGACTTCCTGATTCTATTCTATTTACAAAGAATACCTACTTACACCCTGAAATAATTTGGAGGAAAAAATAAAAGCATTTTCGTACCTGGGGCAAAAATGTTTTATATCTAAATAGGTATTGAGCATGATAAAACATGTCTTCATCTTCTGTTGTAACTTAAAAACTTCTTCATATTCTTTTCTTCTAAATATCTGTGCAATACAACATTATTAGGGATTATAGCAGACAACTGAACTCATACAGCTGTAACATTATTTGTTTTATTCTCTTTTCCTTGTAGGGCAGGTATTGATTTTTCTGCATCAGAAGCTCTTATTCAAAGACCATTAAGTGAAAAAAATACATTTCCTAAAATTTTCTCCATCCTCTTAAAGACCTTTGCAGTAGACTATAATGATGTGGAGTTTTTTATAGTAAATACAAGTATTATCTTGCTGCAAAATAAAAAACTCCTCAGCAGCACATGTCTAGATGCTGCCCTGGCTGGCGGGGGCACAAAGGTGCTTCAGTGCACGGGCTGCCTGCCAGCTAGCCCTATGTTGAAGCACCCTTGTGCCCTAGCCAGACCCTCCTCAACACGGTGAGTAGTGGGGGAGCAGTCCTGGGCTGGCAGACTGACTCCCTGGACCTCCTGCCAGCTGGGGCTGCTCTGACATGGCTCAATGTGCTGTAATCCCAGGTGCACATATAAATGTGCTCCCAGGAGCAATAAAATCCAGCAAGATAAGCATCAGAGTTTATTGCAGCACATTCAAATGCACGTGTAGACATGTTCAGTGAGAGATAGCTGTGTTCGCCTGAAGTTAGGCAGAAGGTGGGTGTCGCAGGGCACCTCGGTACCCCTGCTCCTAGAGTGGAGAAACTGCCAAGGAGCGAGTGAGCGCGCCCTGGCCTGACATAACGAGCCCAGCTGAGGCTGCTCAGGTAATGAGCGCAGCTGCGGGTTGCCGGAGCAACCAAGCGGAGCCAGCTGCCTGTAGGGGGCAGGGCCTGGCCCTTATAAAGCTCAGGGCTGAGGCCAGGCTGGCAGTTCTCTGCCAGCAGCCGGAGAGGCAGGAGCTCCCTCGGCCGAGCTATGGGAAGGAGCCTAAGTCGCAAGTACAGCTCATGATAGCCCTGGAGGCTTGAGCTATGATGAGGAGTTATGGCCAGGCGGCTTGCATTTGTGTTACAGCCTAGGGGCTTGTGGTTTTGCTTTGTGTTTGTATTATTACACCCGGAGGCTTGGGCGAGGCTGTAGGGGTTGGAGGAGGCCTCAACTATAGGGACCCCAGAGAGTGTGGGGTGCCCTAGCGCCAAGAGGGCGCATTATCCTCAATTACTCGCACGCCTCACGCACTGGCGGTGAGGAGCACGGCCAGTGGGTCGCAGGCGCAACCTGTAGGTTGCAGACAGGGACTTAGACCCCGGATTGCGTGTGGGGGAACATAGACCCCGAAGGCGCAGCTCGCACGCCACTGCGCGAGCAGCTGGCGGCGAGGAGCGCGGCCAGTAGGTCGCGGGCGCAGCCCGTAGGTTGTGAACGGGGACCGAGACCCCGGATTGCGTGTGGGGGAACATAGCCCCCGGCCCCAGGAAAGGGGCGGTATTACTGAGAAGCCCAGTGTGGGCGCGGCGAGCCCCAGAGAGGGGGAACGCCCTTGTGTATTATTGAGTAGCCCACTGTGGGCGCGGCGAGCCCCCAGAGAAGGGGAACGCCCTTGTATGTTACTGAGTAGCCCAGTGTGGGCGCGGCGAGCCCCCAGAGAGGGGGAACGCCATGGTGCTTGGTTGAGTAGCCCACTGTGGGCGCACGGGCATAGCGAGCCCGGCCGTAGGCCAGTGCAGCAATCCCCCCTCAGACCAAGGCAGGGCGCTGCGGTTGCCCCTGAGAAGACAGGGAGTAGCAGGGCAGGGAGCCAGAGTCAGGGAGGGTGTCCGTGCGGTTGGCCCATAGGACCGGAGGCCCGCTAGAAAGTCCCGAAGCGGAACCACACCGGCAGGGGAGGCCCAGAGTGGGCTACACGGGAGTCCCAGCAAGAGGCTGGGCACGAGACAGGGAGCCCAGAGTGGGCCACATTAGAGAGGAGGCCCGGGAAGCGGGCGTATAGACCGGACAACGTCTATTACATCTGCGAGGCTTGGGGCGTGGTATTAGGGGCTGGTAGGAGCCACGCATAGCCCATAAGGCTAGGGCGCTTGGGTAGTGCCCATTGTACGGGGAGACCCACGAGGGGTCCAGGAGCTGACAGGCCTGAGGAAACACAAGGCAGCCTCCCTATTACATATTCGAGCAAGACGTGGCGGGCGAGAATGGAGGGTGCCCTCGGGCCAGAGTAGCACGGTGAGAGGGCCTCAAGGAGATCACGGCCCTCCACGAGGACCCCGCCGTGACAGTGGGATAACGGTGCCAGATAGACTAACCAATTGCAACCTCCTACCTTGTCTTCTTTCTATATAGTGTCAGGAAGACCTAGGTGCCTCAGCCTGGTGATCCAAGACAGTACACAGAGTGGAGACTCACTATAGTGAAAATGCTGAGCACAGAGATTAATTTGAAATTTCTCCCCTTCTTCAGAGCTTGGACGTCCCCCTTAAGGTGACTAGGGATCTAAAGCCCCAAATGCTCCTGTTGGGGTGAGCATCTACACCAGTTGTTTAAGAGAAATGATCTGGGTTCACAGATCTCTTAAAATTCAGAAGGTGTGGTAGTAGTTGTGTTCACATTTTATATATTTCCCCATTAGTTTGCCCAATAAAGTAGACACCCAGGTTCATTCTCTTCTCGCCACTGAGGAGACTTAAACTCATACCTTCTAACTCCCAAGAGAATGTCTTAAGTACCAAACAACAGGCTAATCTGAGGGTGTCAAACAAATTGGTTAGAGGGCCCCACTTCCTACTTCAAGTACCTGTGGGGTGCATCCCAGCTCTCATAAGGGCACCCCAGCAGCACCATGGGCAGAAGGCCTGCTATTGTGGCCAGAGACCTTGCCATGGTGGCAGGGCTTCCCATGGCAGCAACCAGTGCCCTGGGAACAGCAAGACTATGGGCCATATGTTTGACACCCATGAACGAATCTAAGTAGAGGAAATGTCCACACTTCTTGGTGAAGCTGTGCAGCTGTGAAAAAATGCACAAAATTCATGGAATAAGAAAGAGACTGCCAGAGGGAGCATGACTGTAATTTAGTGATCTGGGTCCTCACCTAAGAGAGTTCTTGTCTCAGCTTCTAGGAGATTATTTCTGTTTTTTATCCAATGACTTTTATTGCAATATTCAAAACGGAAAACAAAGAACCTTTTCTACCTTTTGTCCCAATTATTTTTCTATCTTACATTTTCCTAACTCTGTCCATGCCACTGTAAGCCCTTTAGAATTTCAGATTTTCATTTAAAATCACTCCACTACCATTTTCCTTTAAATTCTCTATCAAGGGTAACATTTTCATAGTTGTCATTACCTTATTTGGAGAATATCTTTCCAGGAATGTACATCTTTATCCCAGTTTCATGGTCAGTTCAAGCAAGAAATGGAGAGATGCAATCTAATAGTGTGGCACTGGGATTGAAAGTTTCAGTAGAAAACAACTAGGAGGGGAAAAACCTGATACACTGCACTCAAGGAAAACAACTAAGATGAAAACATCATCACTACTTCACTAATAAATGAGAGTTAACTGTGGATTACTACATTGTGTATACTCTGCTCACAAAAGTATCAGTCCAGGTGTGAAACAGTTTAAAAACCTACCAGGCATAGGTCCAATAAAAGGATATTCAAACAAAAAGCATATTATCTTAAAGTGCATTTTTATTTAATTAGAGGTAAGACAAAATGAATAGTAATAGGTCAATAATAATGACTTATAGCTTCCTTTATGTGGCACATTTACAATAAATGGTAATTTACCATTAAAGAAAAGTATTACTTTTTTTCTGCCGAAGAAATTAACACTAGTCATGTTGAGAAAAGTGAAGGTTCTCCATTTCCAGTTTCAGATTTGCATTCGGCAATTCAATCTCAGGATATTACAGCCTCCATTCCCCCATTTTAGCAAAAAAAGGAAGAATTAAAGCATAACTGTGTATGACATCATTCCAGCTGTACTCAGATGGGCAACAGATCATGTCATCTATGTTACTTGAAAAATATTCCATTTTATAGTCATTACACTTACTAAATGGATTCACCTGCCAGTCTTTGAAACAGTGTAAAAAAGTATCTTTTGCACAAAGCAGGTCTGCTTTAGTTATATCCAGTAGCCAAAGTACAAATTCTGATTATTACTCTGATTTTTAAATAGGGATACATTTCCCAAATCTGTATTTAGATTTCCTTGGTTTATTCCAGAGATAGGTAAATTTCAATAGGAATTTTTTTGCAACATAACTGCAAAAAACTGAGACAGATCTTGTTATTACCATGGCGCCATGCTGTGCCTTCATTTTTAAAGAACTTCCTGCCCGCTATTAATCTGTTCCAGAGAAGAGACCATCAATTTCAAATGAACACAGATCTGCTTCTGGTAATCTCCTTAATTATTTGCAATGAATATAGAGTTTTATTAGTTAACATTCCTTCACATCACGTTTTGTGTGCTTATTATGACTGCTTTGTAAATTCAGTCTCATTTTAAAGCTTCAGCTCTACAGGTGGGATTTTCAAAGGTGTATCTGCCAATAATTTTTAATTGGAAATCCAGAACACTTCAATAGTTTTGAAAACGTCACCCTATCTAATAAATTATTTTCCAGTAGAGTCAACTAAGCAATGTGTTTGGGAACAGGATGAAGACTACCTTATAAGACCATCCTTGGAATCAGAAAAGGAAACATAATTTTCAGCTCAGTTTTTTTAGAGTGATTATTTCACACTGCTTTTTCCATCACTAATCCACTCACTAGCCTGTTCAGAAACAATCTTCACAGAAGGAATATTACATTTCAGAACCTGAGCTAATAGTTTGATTAAACAGGGTTGTGTTTAGTTCAGATGTAAGTTTAGAATACATTTAAGATAGTGGAAAGGTAAAGTTTCTGATTTGATTTAAGCTGCAAATGTGGTCCAGATGGCAACAAACACTTTAAGGTAGATATTGAAATATTGTATACTGCTGTGAAGCAAGGTGCTTGATAAAACTAAGCATCAATAATTAAGATATCATTACAAATTTAATCAAATCAGTTTTTAAATATAGATAACAGACAGGGATTTAAAATAACATCTGGAAACTGAAACATCAGATTCTATCAGGGTTAAGTATGTTATAATTACTAATTACATATGAGATTAGAAGACTGCAGATCAGGCTGTATATCAGCCTGAGTGACCTAATGAAATGGAGCAACAGAATTATGTTAAACCCAAGGAAAAGGGAGCAAAAAATAAATTAAAACTTTGGAAGTACCTAGCCTATTCCAGACTGTAAATAACCATAGAATATAACCTTTTTTCAGACACTATAAAGAAATGTGTTAGTAGGAATCTCATTCATATCACTCTGATTCTACCTATAACGGGCTTCAGAAAACTGTATTTTCTAGAAAAAGAGCATCTTGATTATATAAGCGATCAGAATCTTTCCTTCAGTCTTTCTCCTCCTTTAGATGGCAGTGAATTTTCAGAGGGGCTTAAAAATGGGAGGAAAATAAGATTTTGAAAAGCATGTCATAAAATATATAATTATTTAAAACACCTGAAGCAGATGAAAGGTTGTATTTGTTTATATACATTGCACAATAATACCTTTAAATTTAGAAATCATATCATTGATATAATGTACATAGGATCTGGGGAGAACAAAATCCTAAAGGTTTGTCATTTGTCACTCCACAGCTCATTTGTTTTAACCACTAGATTTGGCATGGAATATGCCTTAACACTGTAACTGATTTTTAAATGAATAAAGACTTGATCCAGCACACCTTATTCGCACATTGACAGTTACAGAATCGGTCCCAAAGTACTGCACCCATTTGTCATTAATGTGTATAAAAGAACGTACTGAAGTACACAAATGATCATTCACAGGCATAATGTGTGTGTCTATAAAATCCCACATGTGGGCTTGCCAAGCTGAATACTTGCATATGAACATACCTGTAAAAAAACTTGGATAAGTGTGTGAACAATGTGATTGGCTTTGTGTCTATTGGATCAATATTTTTTATCACAACCTATTAGACTGATATTTCTGTGGGAACAATTACAGTGCTCCCTGTACGGTGGCCCCATTCCTGTCAAACTGTGATCAAACATACAATACACAGTTAACCCAGTTATGTACACTAGCCAACTTCTATTGTGACCACATAATATCATGGAGAATTTATTGTGGTTGCTACATTTTTAATCTTATGGGAACTTGTAATCTTTCTGATATAGACTAACAGTACATTTACTATAAGATGCTTTCTAATAGCTCACTTTCCAATGAAAGTTGTGTACTTTATTAATAATAGAAAGCAGGGCAGAGTGGCACCTTATAGACTATTTCAGAGAGGCATAAGTTTTGATAAGAAAGATCTTATTTTGCTAGATGCTGTGAATGGATTTGCAGGGAGTGGGAGCTTTGAATAGAGAGCAGTAATTTAAACACAAATAATAGGGAAGGGGAAAGGTAAGGAAAGTGGCCACTGCTGAGGAAGGCAAAAATGGAGCCACTCCCCACCTGCCCACAGCCCCATTCCATCCTATCCACCTGCCCACATTGGCCCTGGACCAATCTCCACGGAGATCCCAGGATGGCCAGACAGTGACAGCATGGGACCAGGCCCCGGAGCAGAGCCACATAGGAAGTTTTGATGAGTTGTTGTGCGGGGAAGGGAGTGGAAGTGCTGACCTGACCTGGCACGACAGGGGTGGGGGGTGGGGGTGCTGACTCAGCCCATGACAGCTCACTAAAATTCACTAAGTGGCTCTGCCGCCCAAATAATTGTCCACCCATGGTTTAAGAACAGCTGCTCTGAGGTTGGCGGGAGAATGTCCAGGAGGTTAAAATGTTCTGCAACAGGCTTTTGTTTCTTTCTGGAATTGATGTCAGATCAGCATCTATTCATTCTTTCACATAGGGATTGACACATCTGCCCTATGTTAGATCATCATATTTAGTGAGTAGTCCTCAATGGCTCAATGTCTACTTGGGAAGAAATAACAAGTGGAATACCCCAGGGGTCTGTTCTTGGTGCAGTATTGTCCAACATCTTCATTAATGATTTAGATGATGGGACTGGGTGCACACTTAGCAAATTTGTGGATGACACCATGTTGGGTGGAATTGTGGACACTCCAGAGAGCAGGGCTAGGATCCAGAATGATCTGGATAAACTAAAGAAATGGTCCACAAACAGTGAGATTGTGGACCAATGCAAAGTCTAGATGGAATAACAGCATGCATAAATACATATTAGGGAACGACTGGTTTGGTTGCAGTACTGCAGAGAAGGATCTAGGGGTTATGGTGGACCATAAGCTGAATATGAACTAACTGTGTCCTGGGTTATATTAACAGAAGTGGTGGCGACGTCTAGGGAGTGCACGGGAGTGCATGTGCACCCCATAAGAGCGTGGTGCACCCTCTGATAGCCAGCATTCCCAGGCGGGGGGGAAGGCAAGAGCACTGGTGCCCCCACTGAGAGCACTAACTGGGGAGTGTAAGTGCCAGAAGCTCACCCAATTGTACTTACCAGCGGAAATGCCAGCTGTGCGCTGCTATCACTTTTGGGTCAGTGAGATCTGCCGCAGCGGTTGGCGAGCGCTGACCCTTACTCAGACGGCACCAGTTACACATGAACAGAAGTGTCAATTGCAAATCAAGGGAAATGATTCTTCCTCTCTGTTCAGTACTGGTGAAGCCTCACCAGTGTACCTCCAGTACGCTGGAGTACTGTGTCCAGTTTGGGGGCTGCATACTCCAAGAAGGATGTGAACAGTCTGGAAAGAGTCTGGTGCAGGGCAACAAAAATGATAGGCCTTGGAGGAAAGACCTATGAGGAAAAGCTGAAGGAACCAGGATTATTTAGCTTGGAGAAGAGAAGACTGAGGGGGGTTTGATAAGTCTTCAAATACCTGAAAGGTGAGTATAGAGAGGATGGAGATGGGATTTTATCTGCAAGTGTAGGGAACAGGACTAGGAACCATGGCCTCAAGCTGCATCAAGGGAATTTTAGGCTGGAGATTAGAAGGAACTTTCTGACTAGAGTGGTCAGGCATTGGAATGACTACTGACAGAAGCTGTGGAATCTCCCTGCTTGGAAACTTCCAAAATTAGGTTAGACAGACAGTTAATTAAGATGGTTTAGCCATGGATGATCCTACCTTGAGCATGGGGCTGGACTAGATGACTTTGCGAGATAGCTTCCAGTCCTACATTCCTGTGATTCCTATGTGGAAAGTAGAGGGGCACTATAAACAGGTGCCATTGGTAGAAAAGCAGGCACCTTCTTTTCTACCAATGTAGAAAATGGTACCTTTTTCTACCGTGAATTAGCCTTGGATGTTATAATCCATATGGCTTAGTCCATTGATTATATTGTTTGTGTTGATGCAAGAGGACAGCTGACAACTGGGTCCATTGCAAATCCTGGTGCCCTGATGAGAATAGAAGTTAGGTATTCTGATGCTTAAGACATGTAATTTAAAGTATAAAGTATGTGTGTGTCGGGGGGGGGGGGGGCTGTCTGTCATCCAGGACAGGCTTGTTCCCCAAGGCTGCCATGAGAAGGCTGTCATTTTCCAGGAAGAGTTGGAGGTCACTAATGATGCATCCAAGGTATTCAAGCTAGGGACTGTAGGTGACACAAGAGAGTTTGTTGTCCTTGTCACAGGGTTGGTATTATAGCTGGTCAGAACAGGGTCTGGCTGTTGATTTGAGTGGCTACAGTTCTGGCACTGTTTTGTAAAGGCAGGAATCCCTGCTCTAGATCCTTAAGGTATATATCCTAGTGTGCATCCTGGTCAGTGCACATATGGTTGTAACACAGAGCTTGGCTATAGACAATGGATATGGAGATGTCCTTAGGAAGCTGTAGTGGTTGATTAGTTCCCAATATAATGTTTTGATGATGCTATTGAAAACTTTCCCAGTGGTTTCTACGGAATGAATATGTTGGGTGGAGCATTCAAGAGTCAATTTGTTGGAGGGATCAAAGTTGTTGAAGTCCCGGTGGAATTTTGCTAGCAAGTCTTTCCCATGTATCCATACGATGAATATCTCACTGATAGAACTTAGGCATACTATGGGGAGGATGAGAGGGAGCGGCAGAGGAAGCAGACCTCAAGGTCTGTCATAAATATATCTGTATACTGCAGGGCCATGTGTGTACTGATAGCAGTGCTATTCATTTACAGGTATAGGGAGTCTCCAAATATGAAATGGTTGTGTGTAAAGACAAAGTATGGGAGTGTGATGGAGACAGAAGGGGATAATGTTTCTTATAACTTGTAAGTAATTCTTATGGGGGACGTTTGTGTACAGAGATGTAACATCCATGGTAGCTAATGTGGATGCTTGTCAATGGAACCTAATTTCCTTAGGAAATCTGTTGTGTCCTTCAAATAGCTGGCAGCTCAATGTAGCATATGGAAATAGGATAAAGTTAATATAGCCAAAAACTCTCTCTGAAATGGTGCCAGTGCCAGATACAAGGCATCCTGGCTTGCCAGGTTTGTGGATCTTGGGTAATAAGTAAAAGTTGCCTGCCCTGGTTTCTTGGGAAGTGGAGGTATAAATCCTCTCCTATATTTCCAGAGATAATGTCTTTAAGAACTGGAGTAGTTCCATTTGATATTGTGCTGTGGGATCCTTGGTCAGGTGTTTGTAAAACTCTGTGTTGGAAAGTAGTTTCTTGAGTTCTTAGATGAATATTCTTTTGTTCATGACAATAGTGGCATCCCTTTGTCAGCCTGTTGTATGATAATATCAAGGTAGTTTTTAAGGTTAAGTATGGATCTCAGTTCCACAGGACTGAGGCTGTAATATAAGTCTTGTTTTTTGGCAATCTCGGAGTAAGTGTAGAGGTAGAAACAGTGTAAGTACGGGTCCAGATGAGTCCTGAAGCCCTCAGTTGTAGTCCAGAAGCAGTCCTTCTTATGCTGTATAGAAGTCAGGTCTGAAGAGTGTTGATCATTGGATGGCTTCTTGTCATGCTCCATAGTCAATGTCTCCATTCTCCATGCCACAGCTCCAAAATGCTGTCCATAGTCCTAGGTGGCAGGAAAAAAGCCTCAAGATCTCCATACAGCTACACTTTATTAAGTTGTATATGGGACAGAAGGAAAGACCACAAGATAATACAGGCATTTCACTGGGGATGAGGATGTGGTTGAAGAGGTTGATTATATTGCCATGGATTGTAGAGTTGCTGTTGGAGCATTAAAGTTTGGAAAGCTTTACTTCCTCCATAAGAATAAGAATATAATTAATAAGAATACAGCATATGTTATATAATTACGATTATGTCCAACATTGAAACACTTGGAGAAGGGTAGCATATAAAAGAATTTAGCAAATAGCTTTTGTAGCTATTGAGTAAAGACCTTCTTTATGACCTATAGCGCACATTCCTTTTTTGAGTACATCTATTACTATTTTATAGTCTACATTCATTTTTTGTGTGGATTCCCACTGGGCCCTATGGAAGTTTTGCATGTGGATCAAGTACAAATTACTCAATAAAAAGTAACACTGTGACCTGGGGAGGAGAAATATGCCTTATGAGTGAAGTTCTTAAATGAGGTCAGTTGTGGAGTGAAACACATAACCAATTCTTTGCGATTTTTCTGAAGAGCCTTAGTTCCACACCTTGTGTGCTCTATGCTCTCTATGTCCAAGACTGTGGCACCCTAGAAAATTAACTGACTTACCATAATCAAACAGCATCTGATGAAGTAAGCCCAGGCTTACAAAAGCTCCTGCTATACATCTCTGATTTAGTTAGTCTATAAGGTGCAAACCCACTCTACCTTTTACCATAACATTCCATTCTTTCTACCACCCTAAACAACATCAGTGGAAACAACTTGATATTTTCAGGTTAATTATACTTTGCCTGAGAAACTATGCACCCTTTGATGCTGACCTGCCTACTACTATCCATTAATATAAAATTCCTAATAGAGATTTATGTACTTAGACATAATACTATTCTTAGATGACCTCTGGCATTTATTATTTAAAAGTAAACACCAATGTTCAGACAAACGGCACAAATAAATACAATCTGTATGTTTTGTTTAGAGAGAAAAGCCAACTGTTTGTCCTAGGCCACCCACTGTGATATTTCAGAAGAGAAAAAATGCAAAACTCTTCATGTAATAAATTAATTTGCTATTCTATTTTCATACTTCAAATTTAAATGGTGAGGAAAATGGATAAGATTTTCTTCAAACAATGTGTGAGTGCTAAAATAAACCAGGATATTAATTGCTTATAATGAATAAGAGAGTGGTTTGAAGCATTGGCACATGGCAGGGAGGCTGCTGAATTCAAAGTAATGCCACCTGCACATCACTGAATGAATATTCCTAACATGATTCATTAACAAATATCAAGGGAATATTATGAATGCTACTAATTCTTGAGAAGTGATCTATGGCCAGTTATGCCTTCCTCCATTTAGAAGTAGCTATCCAGGTTCGTACATAGTTGTGTAGACCCCTGGTTTATCTTCATTAGTGAAAACAACATACATGCACATTTTTTAGGTACTCCTTTCAACATTTTCATGACAATTCATCAGGCCAAGTGTAAAAGCTACACACCTTTTCTTATAAAACTACTGGGAAAAGAAACTCTCCTACAAATGAGATGCATGCAGCACACCAAAAGAAACTCATTGCCTTGGATAGGCTGATAAAATGTTTTTAAGATTGAATCAGATGCAATTAATTAATTAAAACAGCTAAAGTGTTGCAAACAGAAGGATTCTAGAACAGGAATCAGGAGCCTGTGGTTTGCAGGACAGATCCAGCTTGCAAAGAGGTTCAATTTAGCCTGTGGATGTCTGATCTAGTACAGGAGACCAGTTGAGCTGTAGCACATTTCTTATACCCTCCATAGTGCTTCCCTCTGTTGTAATACCTGCTGCTCTGCTATGCTTCAGCTGATCCTCACTGCAGAGGGGCATTGTAAGGCTCCTGCACTGCAACCTGGGTCAACTCTATAAGGTTCAGGCAAGCTCCTGTCCTGCAGCCACTACCTAGTTACCACCAGTCAAGGCCAGCTGACCCTCATCTCTTCCCCTCTGGTTCTGGAGCTGTATTTAAGGAACTCCTCCAGCACCTAAGCCTTTTTGTTTAACAGACTGGTTTTCAGTCCCTAAGCTGCTCCTGTCTAAGCAATGTCTCTGGCTTCTCTGGTTTCTGACCCTGTCTTTGTCTTGCTCCTGAATTTCAACCTTTGGATTCTACCTACAGATCTGTTTCTTGACTCCTGATCCCAGCCCTGCTTACTCTTGGACTTTGCCTTGTGGATTATCCTTTGGACTTGGTAACTAGTGCCAGCTACAGGCATTACAGCTATTGTGCTGTAGGTATACCAGGGGCAACATGTAGGGGGTGCACACGATGCGTGTGCACCCCCTGAGCGTGGCAGTGTACCCCCTACAAAAAGGCACCACTGATGCTGCCGGCAGTGCCCAAAGGCGGTCACTGACCCCTGGTCAGTGATCACCATTCCCTGCTGCTGACGGCACCGGCGATGTCTACGGGAGCTCCCTGCTTGCCGCCACCGTGCCCCTGCTGCCACTGTGCCCTGCACCAGCCACTGGGGGCATGCATCATTCATGAGGCATAAAGAAAGTGCTCTATAGCCATAGTTGAACAGATGATCAGGGCATATAAATTGCTGTAAAAATGCCTGATCGCATTCTAAAATAACCCTCAATAGATGTGATATTCAGTACTGCAGGTTAGAGCACTATCATGAACATCTGTACCACGTCTCATAGCAACTTCCGGTAGGTCGCATTATACTTGCATCCCATGGGGCTTTGCAGCACCCCACTTACCCCACCTCTCAGGGCAGCACTCTCGCCTCAGCCAAAGCTCATGATGTCTGCCTAAGTACCAGGCTGGCCCTGCCCCCAGTTCTCAGTCACCTGAGGCAGCGAAGCCCTAGTTTCCCCCTCCCCCTCTTACTGTATTCTCCAGCTAGCTATGAGCCACTGTCTGGCATTGTTGCTTAGTGTGTGGATTCCATCTACCCCATTTGGGCACTTGTAAAGATTGTAGCTTTTAAGTGCTGTGCTCTGTGTTGGACACTGCATTCACACAGGGGGATGTCCAAGATGTTCATCCTGTACAGTCTTGTTCTGAAGAATCCGTATCCATTGAGAGCAGCTGCACGGCTTCTGGCCCAGGGTGGAGGAAAGGGTCCAGAGAGGGGACTTGCCGTAGGTTCCTCAGCATCTCCCTTGTCTGCAGACTTTGCATTTGTATACAGGAGGCCCAGTTGTGAAGCCCAAGATGCTGGACCCAGAATGTTCAACTGAAGATATGTGCATAGATGGCACCAGGGACACGAGGACTAAAAAGATCCTCAATGTGAGGGATTGGAATGGACAGACTGGTAACTGCGGGCACCCATGCTACCATGGCACTTGAATCTAGTCTCAGGAACATGATGTGAAGGTCCAAGACTGAGGTATACAGATGGCCACTTGCTGTCTGAGGGAGGCTACCATTGCTGCTATGGAACTGAGAGTCACAGCACCAGGATAGGGAGTTTAAACACAGCATCAAAAACCATTTGGGATCCAGCTGTGACACCTGTGGAAAGACCGGTGCCCTCTCCCCTTCACCCCAGCATGGAGAGTCCTGCTCTAGGGACTCTTCCCTGGGGCACATGCTAGAGAGTCCTCTCGGGGAGGGGGACTCTAGATGGTGGCTATGGGAGAACACTCCACACTGAACATTGATTGGGAGTTGCTGGGGTGCAGGAGAGCCCCAGAACAGGAGATCTGGGAGCCCCTAACCCATGGTCCAAGGAGAAAGGAAGGTGTTTGGTGGGGTGTGCTCCTGGGAGCAGCACTGTGGGAGGGAAAGGCAAACAGGTTGCCCAAAACCCACTGCCAAGGCCAGCATTGACTCAGCCCACCTTCCAGGGCCAACTCACTACCCCTAGCCACTGGTGGTTGCTGGCATAGGCACAGGGACCCAAAGAGGTTCTTGAAGGGTATGGAAGTGCTAAGAATGGGGTGGGGGGTGGCCCGCCAGGCCACTCTGGCCCTGGATGCCACTGTGCTGGAGCAGCGCAGGCTCTGCAAGGATAAGCAGCCCCCTGGGCTCAGGTCCAAGTTCCAGAGCAGGCAATGTTCCACAGTTTTTCTTTATTATGCACTCAAAAAGTTTAGCAGCTGCAACATTTTCATTAAACTGAGGGGCAACAGTTTCATGCATGGTATTCCCTGTGCTGCCCCAAAGTTTTGTGTTCATTAAATTGAGTTCCTGCTGCTGCCCACCACCTCACCCTCCCTTAATGTCATAACCACCCAATGCAGCCAGAGTATAGATTCATAGATGTTAGGGTCGGAAGGGATCTCAATAGATCATCGAGTCCGACCCCCTGCATAGACAGGAAAGAGTGCTGGGTCTAGATGACCCCAGCTAGATGCCTATCTAACCTCCTCTTGAAGACCCCCAGGGTAGGGGACAGCACCACCTCCCTTGGGAGCCCGTTCCAGACCTTGGCCACTCTAACTGTGAAGAAGTTCTTCCTAATGTCCAGTCTAAATCTGCTCTCTGCTAGCTTGTGGCCATTATTTCTTGTAACCCCCAGGGGCGCCTTGGTGAATAAAAACTCATCAATTCCCTTCTGTGCCCCCGTGATGAACTTATAGGCAGCCACTCTCAACCTTCTCTTGCGGAGGCTGAAAAGGTCCAGTTTCTCTAGTCTCTCCTCATAAGGCTTGGTCTGCAGGCCCTTAACCATATGAGTGGCCCTTCTCTGGACCCTCTCCAGGTTATCCACATCCCTCTTGAAGTGTGGCACCCAGAATTGCACGCAGTACTCCAACTGCGGTCTGACCAGCACCCAATAGAGGGGAAGTATCACCTCCTTGGATCTGTTCGTCATGCATCTGCTGATGCACGATAAAGTGCCATTGGCTTTTCCGATGGCTTCGTCAAACTGCCGACTCATGTTCATCTTGGAGTCCACTAGGACTCCAAGATCCCTTTCCACTTCCATGCCACCCAGCAAGTCATTCCCTAGGCTGTAGGTGTGCTGGACATTTTTCCTCCCTAGATGCAGCACTTTGCATTTCTCCTTGTTGAACTGCATCCTGTTGTTTTCTGCCCACTTGTCCAACCTGTCCAGATCTGCCTGCAGCTGTTCCCTGCCCTCCAGTGTGTCCACTTCTCCCCATAGCTTTGTATTATCTGCAAACTTGGACAGAGTACATTTCACTCCCTCGTCCAAGTCGCTGATGAAGACATTAAAGAGTATCGGTCCAAGGACCGAGCCCTGCGGGACCCCACTGCCCACACCCTTCCAGGTCGAAACTGACCCATCCACCACGACTCTCCGGGTGTGACCCTCCAGCCAATTCGCCACCCACAGGACTGTGTAGTCATCTAAGTCACAGCCTCTTAACTTGTTCACCAGTATTTCCCCACTTGTTCACCAGTATTTCCCCACTGTTAACTGAGAAGAAGGTTCCAAGCTCCAGAGTGGGCCATGTTCCACAATTTTTGTTTAATAAACACACTCAAAGTTTGGCATCTTCAACACTTGATTAAAATGAGGCACATCTCTTCTTCGGGCTGCATTCCCCCACAGCCCCAGTGCTGGGTGAGGGTTGGAGAGGGAGAGGAGAAGGGGGACAGTGCCTGGGCAGCCTGGGTTGTGGGCATCAGTGTCTGTGACACAGGGTCAAAGGAGCCCAGGGCTGGAAACCCATGGCCTTTTGCCAGGGCAGGGGCCTACTAATTCAGAGAGGCCTCCCGGTCCATGCACATAAAATGCTACTCAACTGTCCATGACATCCACATGTAATCTATGGCAGAATGCCACCTCTGTCTCTCCCCAAAAACTCTGCTTTGTGACAATTTACCGTGGTCACTGTAGAGGGCATATATCCTATGGTAACCCTGAGTTGTAACCTGAGCTGGATACATTCCTGAGGGAGGGGGGAAACCTGCTCCCTCTGCCTACATGACAGGTGTCACATACCTGGGTGCGGGAGCTTAAGCTCCCTATTGTTCTAAGCAATGCCTACCTGACTGGGCGAGTGCTAGAGACCCTGCCAGTCTACCCAGCAACCAGTGATGCATTTCAAATTGGTTGGCTAGCAACCAACAGTTGCTGGCTTTCATTGGACCAGGTAAATGAGGTCATAAGGGCTATATAAGTGAAGGACTGCCCAGGAGGGGGTGTGGGAGCCATGATGAAAAACTCAGTGTGAAGCTGGACCATCTGAAACTTGCTCTCTCTCTTGAAACTCATGATCAATGAACTGCCTGTCTCTAGAGGGAATCTCCACTTGCCTCTGGATGATACTCATGAGTAAGTTATGTGAGATCTAACTAGATATATAGCTTACAGTAACTCAGATGCGTGATCAAAGGCTACCCAGCCACCCTATTTGCCCTATGGGAGTTCCATGATATTGCTCTACCCTGTACCTTATTCCAAACCTACCCCTTGTAACCAATAAAGTTCTCCTTTGTACTTAGTGTGGGAGACTTATTGGGAGAGGGGCTAGATTATGCCTTGGGGTCTCCTTGGTTCAGCTAAGGGAGACCACTATTTGTGCTTCAGACTGAGAGAAGCACCCCAAGTTCTTGAAGTGGGTCGAGTACCCTCAAGGACTATTAGGCCTGTGTTTCCCAGTCCAGACCCTGGGTGGTGGTGGCATTACCCCCAGGCTAGAGGATGTGCTCCAGGAAGGGGGTTGGCCAGATGTAAGGTGCCCCCAGGGAGGCACTTGGAGCCTGGAAGGTGGTCAGGCACAGTGAGGTGGCTGGCTGAGTGCAGGAGCACCTCCCTACTGGCCCATCACATGGTCATGCATGCATGCACACACAAACCACAAATTTGGCAGCTGCAAGTCTCAGTGGATGGGCATGAGGAGGACTGCTGGCTCATGGCTATGAGGGCACATGCCATGATGAGCTGCTGGTATATCAGGTCCAGATGGGCAACTGTGATGTCCTCACTAGCCAATCAGGGGTGGCTCAGCTGTTCAGCTCCATTCAGGAGTCTTCAGCAGACTGAGGAGCCTATGGGATGCATGGGGAGGCATTCAAGAGCCCCCCCTGCTATCTGCTGTGTTCAGGTTGTACAGGTAGGCTCTGAGCCCTGCGCCCCCCCAATGAGGGCTAACATGTTTTCTGCTTCCCCCTGACTTAAGCTTGGGCACTTTCAATTAAGGCTCAAAAGTTAGAGTGCTTCCACCTCAGGCTTCTTGAATGGTGGCCTAGGTTTCTGATTCCTGGCTCCTGATCCTAACTTGGCACTTTGGCTCTTGACTTGTGGCTTCTGATCCTTACCCCTGCAGCACCCAGCTCCATGCCTGGCCCTTCCCACTACACCATCTCGCCAGGTGGACCTTGACAGACAGGAAATCTTAGGGAGGCTATGTACAGGCAGCTCATAGCTGGCAGATAGAGGTGGGGAGGAACAGAAACTTGTGGCCCACGCATCTGGTCACAAGCTCAAACCCATGCTAGAAAATGGTTGTTGACCTCTGCTCTAGAACATTTCAAAGAAAGGAGGGCAGGTTGAAATATAGGAGAACAGCAAATGAAGCTTTAACCTAATTCAGTGCAGCACAATAGTTTACATTGCAGGTTCTTTATATGTGAATTCTCTCTTATGAGATGGGCATATTTAGACCTATAATTCATTATACGCGAGGTAAATTCACTCTTATGCGATCAGCATAGATGCCCCCCTGCCTAAGCAGGTAAGTCTGTAGGGGGAGGGGAAAGGGCTGTGGCCCCACTCACCTCAATCTCAGTTGTAGTAGCCCTGGTAGTGGCCAGCACCAGCTGCCTGCATGAGGGTATGGTGCAGCCCAGGAGCAGAGGTGAGTGGGGACAGGCAGAGCCCAGGCATGGAGAGACAGGCAGAGCACAGTGCAGCCCAGAGGCTGCAGCTGGTGCCAGCCACTCCTGGGACCACTGCAGCCATCTCTGCGGTGAGTGCCGCTCTGTTCCCTCTGCTTTGCTGCCTTGTGCAGCCCTGGGAGCAGCACCCCTCCCCCCGCCCCTTCCCTAGTCCCAGCCTCACTCCCTTCCTCCCTCCATCAAAGCTATGGGAACCTTTCCCTATCTGTTACATTGTAAAGTGGGTTTGCTTTATGCAAATTCGATTTATGCGGCATTCTCTGGAAATGCATGTACCGCATAAATTGAGGGAAATCTGTATCTGGAAAACATTAATACATAAGGCACCTATAAACCAAGCAACTAAACTGAGTAGCATGTTAAGTAAATCAAAATTTACCACTTTCATGGCTACTATACAGTTGTCCATACTGGTGCTGATCCATATCCCAATCACATGCACAAAAAACTAAATGCATATAGCACTTGGCACTGTAAGCTAGAGCACTAAAAAGATCTTCAGCAGTAGATCACAAGGCACAAAGAAGAAACTTGGCAGTTCTGCACCCTGGGTGCTGGTATATGGGACAACAGCTGCAGTCATGCTGCCAGTGTGGTGGTGGCCCAGCCAGTAGCATGAAAGCTGCTGTTTTTGTGCCCCCTGCTAAATTGGCACCCAGGGCTGGTGTCCTCGTTGCTCCCTCCCTTAGTTATGCTACTAATAAAGCATACCTAGGAACAAAAGGGCATTGCCACATTCCAGCACTCTCCTGCAGTACTGAAGCTTAGTGGGGCACTGAAAGTACAGATTCTTTACTCACCTCTTCATATAGCTGGACTGAAGCTGCAGTTATTGCCTCTAGTGTGTGGCAGACCTTTAGCATATCTTGCTTGTGGCAGTGGGTGAAAGTAGGGATGAGAGAACCAATAGAGCTGTAGATCAGTGGTCATCTAACCCCAGCTGTGCCTCTCTTTTTGCTGCTCTTAACACTAACGCAGCAATGTGCAGGAAGGTGTTGCAGCCCTGAACTCTGCATCAGTGCATATTTCTGTTTCAGACCCTCCAGAAATTTGGCACATCCCAAACAACTCCTTTGGTGGAGGATGCTTTGTGGATACAGGGGTAAGATTTTCTAGATATAGAACAGGAAGGCAACTGACATCTGAAGGCTATGACCATGCAATGCCTTATATGTAAAAAATGTAATCTTGTAATCAAGATACTGTTTAATGGGAAGCCATCACAACCCTGTGGAGTTATGCTCTGAATGTTTAGTCCAGGTGATAAGCTTTGCTGTAGCACTTGCAGATTTATGGAGCTTCATATCAAGCATGGCACTGCAGTATTGTTGTTTGATGTCACAGTGGCGCAGACTTTGGAAAAATAACTATAGAAAAGAGCAGTTAAAGATGATACTTGTTAAAATGGAACTATACGTATTACTTAATCTGGACCGTATGCCTTCTAGAGCCTGAAGGGAACTTGCTATCATGCTTACCACATCACCAGCTCTGATTTTTGAGAAGTCCTGGCCAACCAAAAACTAGAGAAAATAGAATAGTAAACTGAGTGGTAAAATTAGAAAGAAAAGCATTTTTTGATCCCTTCTACTCAAGTTAAAATTCTATCCCTAACTGAATAATGGTCTATTAAAATAACAAAAACATAATTAACAACGCCAGTTTAGTAAAATTATCTGTAAATATGTTATTACATTATTGATAAATTTAGTGTATCCATATGTTTGGAATTCTGTAAGGCATTTGATATTAGGTCTACCTGAATCTTACTGGAAAAAATAAATTCAAATTGGTTTGGGTAAGGCTACAATGATTTGAAATAACAATTAAATAATTGTTATTTGACAATTATTAAACAATTGAATAACAATTTAAAAAGGAGCATGATAACCTGCAACTGCTAGTCACCCAGAAACTTCCTGTTTTGGGAAGTTAATACATAATTATCTACTCAGTGTCTTTCTCTTCCCTCTGACACATCTACTGCTGGTCATTTTAGAGACGAGAGAATGGGCTACATGAGCCACTGTTCCAATAGGGCATGACAATGTCTGTATTCTTAAGGCAATATGCTAAATATGGAGAAGTGACCAAGGTGGTAATGTAAGGACTCATGTAAAGTCTGATTTTATTTAAAAAAATCATTCATAATGTGGAATACAGTGTGAGAACACGCAAGTGATAATACAGTTGATACTGAATGGAGGTAAGATGCAAATACCTGTGTTACAACAGTGAGACAGTGGAATAGACTGCCTAGGAAAGTTGTGGAGTCTTCTTTAAGTGAGGAGATTGAGGAAGAGGTTGGATACATATTAGTTGGGGATGATTTACAAGTAGTAATGCCTGGGGAGTTCTGTGAAGAGCAGCATTTGGAAGCCCAGGAGATTTCTCCGCACACATGCACATTGGAAGTGGAGAGGAACATAGTTAGCAGTAGGAGACTGAAACACAGCTATACAACAGATTTGGTTAAGAAACAACTTTTAAGAGCTGGGACAAGTTTACGGAGGGGATGGGATGACAGAAAGGGGAATTCTGATTCTCCACGTACAGTGTGTAACCCATGGAGCTATGTTTGTGGTCCCCAGGTTACAGTGCAGAGTGGTGGGTGGGTGTTTGGTTTTCCCATGTTTCTGGGCTTTGCTGGTTGCCATGTGGTGCCAGGAGGGAACTTTTCCCCCATCCTGTTGTTTCAGATGTTGAGGGGAGGGGGCAGTGATGCCTTTCTCAGGAGCATTGGGTGTTGGCTGCAACCAAGGTTGGAGATTTTGACTATGGTATGCAGATGCTTCTGCTAGGACTTAAAACTGACCTCAAGCAGAAGAACAAGACACTCTAGCCAGGAACCTCCAGGTTTGTTATTTTTTAGACTAGGTTATAGCAGTAGTTCTCAACCTCTCCAGTACTCATACTCTCCAGTCCATGGGCTGGATCCAGCACAGGGTCAGAAGATGGGATCAGTCCACAGGTGCAACCTGGCAAGCCAGTGCAACCCTGTACAGTCCAACTATAGCACAGCTGTGGGCTGGCACACAGGGTCATGTCATTTGGACTGCGATTCCCACAGGTCTGGAAATTTGCCAGCATAGAGTGGTGGAAGTGTTAATTGCTCCCAGAGCTGCAGCCATGAACACTTCCTACCTCTTCTCTGCCCCCAACATTTCTGTACCTAGAGGGAGCTCCACAGGCCAGATGACATGGTCCTGTGAGCAGGATCTGTCCTGAAGGCCAGAAGTTGAGCACCACTTAAAGAACCACTTCTATAGGATGGCTTATATTAGGGATGATCTGGCTTTGAGCAAGTGGTTGGATTAGATCAGTGGGACCAACCCTTTTAACCCCACATTCTCCCTGAGTGCTCCAGATCCTTTTCCTCTATCTGATCCACTGCTCTGCTTTCTTCTCTATCTGCTGCTACGTTGCTTGTTCCTTCCCCAGTGTGCCACACAGAGGCTGCCTGTGCCACTTGTGGCATGCATGCAACATGTAGGCCACCTCTGGACTAGATGATTTCCTGAGGTCCCTTCCAGTGCTATTTTCTATGATTTCCATGAGAACAAAAAAATATGGAAAGAGCTATTAGAGAGATTAGAAAGAGAACTATGAGATTCAAAATGTGCAGAAAATAACAAATGAGATGTAGCTTAAAAACATAAATTAGAATATATAACAAACATAATCTGAAGCACAGAAGGGAAAATGGATGAAGAAGCAGGTGTGCAAGTAGAAAAAAAAAAGTTGGTTACATCACTTGAAATAACTGAAACTCCACTGGACAAAAAACTCCAGAAAATGTACTGTAAGGAAAATAGATGATCAAGTAGACCTTTCCACCTTTATGTTATTCATTACTGTTTCTAACAGGAACAACAGTCAGTTTATTACTACCTCTATAAGGCTGGTCACATCCATATCAACCATGACTAGCCCATAAGACTGCAGAGGGCCAAATGTGTGACCCCAACAATTTGAATTACTGCTGAAAATCATTTGAGCCAATCAATCAATTCAAAGTATAGAACAGCCAGCAATATCCCCCCCCCCCCCCCCATCTCACTGGCATTACATTCCCATGATTAAGCTCTGGCAGGCAAGCAGTGCTGTCATGCACACTGAAATGTGTCTTGGAAGAAGCAAACACAGTTGAGTGCCTTCTGCATGTCAGCGGTAAACATCATGATGGCAAGAGATGCAAGCCACTGCTAACATATACATACTGGAAAGCCAAGGACACACCTACTTCATAGCCAGAGGGAACTCTGTAATTCATAGGGGCAATATCAGAAGATCACTTACTTATAGTGACAAACTGGCATCACTGAGGCAAATAATAATGAAGTAATGTCAGAACAGTGCCCACAAGGCTCAGGATCTGCTACAAGTATTTTAAGAGAAACCTATGATCTCCAGTATCAAAAGCCACAGAAAGATCAGTAAGAATTAAAATTGACAATGTGCCAGAATCCACCTACTATAAAACAGAAGGTCACTACAAATCCTCATTAAAGCTGTCTCTCTGCTTTGGCCTGATTGAAATTTTTCAAACAGTGTATTATTATCATGAAGGTAAGGGCTGCAGTTGCCCTGCCACAACCTCTTTCCAGAACCTTTGCTAAGAAAGGTACATTTGAAATAAGGTGGAAATCTGAGAAATTGCCTGAGGACGGCAAAAGGCTGCTTAATCAACTGCTCCAATTGCCAGCAAAGAAGAAACTCACAGACGCCAAAGAGGTGTTAATGATAGATATTATAAAAGGGAGCTGCTTGTGTATCTCTTCCAAGCATAGCCACAAAAGCCTTTTTGGCAGCAGATCAAAACAGGTTGCGAGTACAGGACCACATTTCTAATAAAAGGCAACATGACAGGTTTAAAATCCATAAGCTACACTGAAGTACGTAGTTCAGAATCCCAATGACCCAGCTCAAACCACAGTGACTTAAAGTCTGGGTCCTTATCACCACAAAAATATTTTTGTTATGAAACTGGCAATTTTCCCCCATTCTTGATCCTGTCTCTCTGTTGACTGAACTTCTCCCTGCCTGAGTTCCTTCTTCCGATGCTGGCTGGTCCCCATCACTTCTCTTGGAGCCATCTACTCCTATTCCAGCTACAAAACCAAGAACAGATTAAGTGGAGTGAACATTCAGCCATAGCAAACCTCTGGACAAAGGAAGAGCTTCAAACTCCAGCTACTGAGTTAATTGGGGAGCTATAGAGCAACAGCAACTGAATCAGTGAAAGACAAAAAAAAGACTCTGCTTCAGCATGGCAAACGTGTGGGAGATTCCCTTGACTGGAAGACCAAGTTTAAGTAGACCAAGGACTTTGCTGTGCATTGCAGCTTATCCAAACAAAACAACTTATTTAGACATTTCTCTCCCCCATCCGTATATCTTCAACTTTCTCTCTTGCTACTATTTCAGAGCTCTTAAATGGTGCCATCCTTCTTCACAATGGTTTATTACGTTCTTCACACACACAATAACATGCTTTCAGACTAAATACGTTATCATTTTGGTGTAAGAGAAAAAAAATGAAATAGAAGAAAGGTAGGGACTTTGAGAGTGCCGTGTGCATCTCCCTGGTAACATGTTGCATTCTGTTTCCACCAAAGGCAATCATCTGAACACATTTGAAAAGGCCCAGGCATGGAAAAACAAATAGAGAGAAAGACCGTAACAGCCGCAGTATACAGTATATCCATGATTTTGTTCGGCTTTGTTTTACAAAGCTTTAACCTTTTCTGATTTTAAATTGGAGCCAAATCAGGACACAGCTTAAAATGGTTCAGCTACAGACTAAACAAAGACCAAAATGACTTAGAAGCAAGCACATATTGAAAGCCAAAAGAAGCTAAAATCCTGCTAAACTTCCCTTTCCAGGTCTCAGGGAAAAAGCAAGTTCTGGGAAAGTGTTATGAGCTAGTTACTGCTACGGTTCCAACAGAGCTCAAACTCAAAAATTAAAGCAGACACTGAGGAACTGGAGCACCTGTTCACTGCTAGTTTGGTCTGAAAAGAAGTATTAGTATCCTTTGTGCAAGATTAAGAAAAGTTTATTCATGTCTTCACACCTGTACCCCTTTTGGTATGGTACTATTAGAAGTACTTGGTGTGCCACAAACCAATGCTAACTACTTTTCCCTCCTTAACCTGGAAGGTTAATTGACTTCCTAAGGTCAATCAATCTCCTAATTGTACTTTGTTCCTCACCCCCCAAAAAATTTTTTGGACTTGGTATTTATATCATTACCATTATTTTTAGTTACAGGAACCAACAATTATGCAGATATGGTTAATCTTACAGAGGGGGAAAAACATCAGGAGGAAGAAATGAGAATCTGAATTTATTGTCAGCTTTTAGGAATATATTAGAAAGAGAGAGTATGCTTGGCTTTTTTTTCCCTTGAATAAATAATGGGCATAAAGACCACTATTATTTCATAGGTTAAGTATAGGTTAAGTGTCTGGACTTAAAATTGTATGTTGTGTGTGTATGTGTGCCTAAATGTGCATGTACACAATACCATTTTAATTCCAGACAATCACATTATAAATATAAACATCAGGGCTTTTCCATATTAAGGCAAAATCATCTTTTCAGTGATACTTTGCAACATTGAGTTTTACAAGTAATTTGAACTGTCCATAAAAGAAAAGCATTTCTTTTTATCAGTTTTCCACCTATTAATTTCACTGAGTATCCCCTTCTTCCTGTGTTATGAGAAAAGGTGAATAGAGGTTCTTCTGCATCATTATTTTTTCCACCAAATGACTGTTACAGTAGTTATTTGAAGCTGTGCAAAGTAAGTACAAAGAGAGCATAAAATGGTAGCACTGTACAAGTGAATAGGAAATTTTGAGCCAGTATTGTTTTTATACCAACTCTCTGGTTGCTTTGCCCAAATATAAAGTCAGCAGAGAATCAAGACTCTCATGTGGATCAGAGAAAACACTGAATTCAATGGCATTTCTTGCATCCGGTAACTTTCTACTCGCTACTTACTATAAGTAATCACTCTGGCTTTCGACTTAAAGCTATTCTTCATTTCCACTTGTGAAACTTGTTTTATAGCATATCTGGCACAGAACTGCTGTCATGTTTCTTCCCAAATGTGGCTAAGTTTGCAAGCACTCTGATATCCTTCAGAACTATTAGCATCAGGAAACAGGCATGCTGATGAGACCATTGCTAACACCCTAATACTAGGTTTTAGCCTTAAAACTGGATTCTCTCAGGCTTGAATCAAGCAAACTATTAGACTTTAAAGAAATATCCAGCGGGTGCATCTACACATGCAAACGCTGTGGGGTGGGTTTACTCTAAGGTAAATTGCTCTAGAGTAAACCCACCCTGGGTAGGCATCTACACGTATGGGGATTTGCGAGCAGATTTGCTGTTCCTCGCAGCAGTCCACTCCTGCTCTCTCTGGACCTACACTGGCCCTCTGTAGCAACCAGGGGAAGCTCTAGGCTCCCCCTGAGTGCTAGTCCAGAGGCTGGCGGGGAGCCTGGAGACAGCTATCTTTGGGCAGGGGCTGGGAAATTGCTTCCTGCCTCCTGGAGCTTCCTGCTGCTGGGGCAGGCTTCAGTGGTGAAGACCCAGCAGGGATAGTGTCCCCCTGCCCCAGCAGCAGACACTCCCTGCCCAGTTGGGGGCTCGCTGCCAGCTGCTCCACCAGTGGATCAGGGCAGGGGGCTGGGACCTGTCCCTCCCATGCTGCTCTTCACAAGCCCTGTGCCTCAATTGCCTGGGAACTGTGAAAAATCTGCAGGACTGGAACCTGCCCCTCACTGGGACAGTTCCTGCCCAGCCCTGGGCTGCACGGGGAAGTCTGCACATACAGCCTGGAGCCGGCTGGGGACTTCCCAATATGGGACAGTCCTCAGCCACCTCCAGGCTGTACATGCAGACTTCCCTGTGAAGCCTAGGGCTGGCTGGGAACTGTCCCAGCTCCAGGCTGGGCGGAAAACTCTCCCTGTACAGGGAGCTCCCAGGTCCTATTCCACAATCACAATCATGGAGAAGGGGCTGGGAGTTCCCTGCTGCCAGGACAGAAGGATATTGTCTCTACCTGGGCAGTCTGTCCTGGCAGCAGGCAGCTTTTGGGGCCAGGGAGCACTCCCACGCCCTGCTGCCTGGCTGACTGGGAGCAAATTTGCGCTCAGTTGGCCATCTACACATGCCGTACTGCATAGTAATTACTTAGCAGTTAATTTGCTACTTGCATTTACAGGTAGTAAATTAACTGCCACGTAGAGGAAATTACTGTGCAGTAAGGATCAGCACGTGTAGACAGAGATGCTTACTACACACTAATTAGTTCTACTGTGCAGCAAAGCATCTCATGTAGATGTGCCCAGTAGGTGTGCTAAATACAGCAGTCTCAAGCTGTATACAAACCATGAAGCAGATGTGCTATCAATTCATTTTTATGATGCGCAGATGCAGGCCTCTTGTCTTGACTCTAGAAAATTAAAACTTTGTGACACAGTGACAAACACTTCACAGTCCTTGGATGTAGTCAGGTCTATATTTCAGTGCAGCTCATCCAGCAATGAAAAATATTTCATATACAGATACAACAGGTATGCCTAAAGAGATGTGGGTACCATTAGGATGAGGTTACACATTGCAACTAGATCATGTTAAGAGAATGTAAAACTTAAATGATCATACATTAAGGCTCATTTACAAGTAATAAATACCCTTCAGACTTCTTAAAGTTATGCCACTTTGGGTGAGGATTATCTTTGAGCTGGGCTACCTACCTTGAGTTAACTTAACTTCTGGGTGTTCACCTGAGATAAAACCACCAATTGGCAGTCATCCAGTATCCCAGGAGGCACTGTTCTCAGGTGGACTCTATGGCCCTGAAATGACAGCTGGGAACAACAAGGCAACAGGTGGGTGGGGATGCAGTTAAATGGGGAGGGAGGGACAAAGCGTGAAAGGGGAGGGGAGCCAAGGGAAGGGAAGCATGAAGGAGGAGTGGGAAAGGAGGAGGGGTAAGGAGGAAGTGGCTGGGTGGGGAGCTGCTGGACTGCTGCCCCCTCTGCCCTCCAAATTGCCCCCTCCACCCTCACATTGCTCCCTTGCCATCCCAACTGCCTCCTCTCTGCCCCTCCCCCCCATGAGCCTCTTCACCCCTGGATCACTGCACTGCTGCCCCAATCAACCTGAGAGTAGTGGATGTGTCAGTGATGGAGTAGAGGGGCCAATCACAGGGTGGAGGAGGGATCTGGGGAATCTGGGGTGATTTTGGGTGGCAAAGGGAGCAATCCAAGTGGTATAGGGGGCCCTTCTCCCCTCCCCCTTGGCTTATACTGTGGCTAGAGAGCTCACAAGTAGGGCAGGTATGGAGTAGATTTGCAGCCCCTAGCCACGCCTTTGCTTGCCATCCCCCTAGTGGCAGGTTTGAGCAGTGCACATGAGAGAAGTTATTAATCCCAAACAGGTGACTGACTGATCACTAGTACTAGTTAAACTTAACACAGACTAACACTTCTTAGAATTAGCACTTGCTAACTTTAGTGTATAATCTCACCCTTAGCTTCTTATCAAGGCAGGAAAATATTATGCAAGGTATATGCTATGCATGTTCTTTGCCGATAGTTTCATCTCAGCTAGTCTTCCACTAAATAAAATTTGGCATAATAAGTAAGAGAGAGAATGATTTGTATTCATTTATAAGTTTGGGGGGAGAGGACTATTAAAATGTCTCTGCTTGAAGCTGGAAATCTAGGAAGTTTCTTCAACTTAAGTACTGTGTTTATGAGATCAGTGTGACAAATCAAGTAGGAAGATATTTTAATCTGTAAAAACTTTCAGCTCTTTGCCTCAAAGATCAAACATGTTGGAGCCCTGCCCAGGTACTCCTAACAGGCAAAACCACTAGAATTTTATCTTACCGAATAGTTTTCTGAATATAAACCTAACTACACATACAGCAGAATATAGGAGACAGCTTTTTGTTTAGGAACTTGACAGTCTACTGGGTGGCATCTGACTTCATGAATATTCTCAGAGTTGGCTGAAGCAACTACTGCAATTAAACTTTTCAACTAATTTAGTCCATTTTTAGTGCATTGAGCACTCATCATTTGAGCACTCATTCTGTTTTCTGAGATCATACGTATCCATTACTTCTGGGTATGTGCTTAGGAGTAAGGAAAAAAGTGTTCAGCCAAATAGGTTTTTAAAAACCATTCAACTACTTATTAAGAGTCCACTGATGGACACTTAAATAGCCTGGCTTTTTTGTGTTCTGACCAGACAGAACTTTTGAAATATCAGATTTTATTTTAAAGTATCTTTCAGCATATGCATACAGGGATTAATGTAAGGATCAGTGTAACATTTTTTGTGCCCTGTTATGGTCCAGACTGTCCCACCAGACCAATACTTGTGGAGAAACTTCCTGTTGGACCCCAGGACAGTGGCATGATTACTGGAGCTGCTCAGCAGGCAGCTGGAGGAGGAATTGCGTCCCCTCCAGTCTGTTTCGGCCGGCAGAGCCACATGTGACCAGAACCAGCTCGTATTTGGCAAAAGGGGCCACTGGCTGTTGAGTTTCCTTGGAGAGGGGGAGCATGAGAGAAACCAATCTTGTGCAAGCCACATGGAGGTACAGAGACAGTGCCAGGAACCAGAACGGTAAGCTGGAGTTGGAGACGAAGCTGGAGCCAGGGATAAAGCCAGACTAGGGGAGGACAAAACCCTCCACAAGAGAGGTGGCATGGAGAGCTACAGTGAAGGGAGAGAGCTACATAGACCCTTGAGTCTAAAAAATTCCATGTGCTCAGTCACAAGTATGATAGACTTGGTTAATTGGTCAGGGAGCCGGTGAGTGAAGCAACCCATCCACAGTAGGCTTAATGAGATATGGGATCACGATGGACTCACCTATTGATGAAATATAAATAAGGGTGGATGAATGAAGGGTAAATCAATTAATGAAATATAAAAGAATGGATTAATTGAATGCCAATAAACTAGTTAATTGATAGAATGTAAGTAAGGATTAATTAAGTGACGATGTGTAATGTGCACGAATTGATGAAATATAAATAAGGACCAATTAAATGAAAATAAACTCATTAATTGATAAGGAAAAAATGAAGATCAATTGAATGATGATAAACACCTCCAGTGGCACAGTATAAATAAGGGCCAAGTCATGATTCTAGTGGCAACGAACTTACTAACAAAGGAATTAAAAGATAACTAATGAGTGGCATGAACTGGCAAGTATTGGATTGCTAACCACTGGTTCCAATGGGCAAGAAACCAGAAAGACTGGTCAGGAGCCAGGCACCACACTGTATGTAATATGAGGACAAGACACCAAAGATGATGATGGGTCTGTGCCTGTATTGGTGTAGTAAGGGCAGGGTGTAGGCGAGGGGGTGGAGGGAGGGAGAAGACCTCATTTTAATTCCTACCACTATTGGTAACAAACACCTCATCTCCATTCTTCTTTTTCTTTCCTTTTGCTGAACATCAAGGTGTGGCAGAAGAGCAACAAGGAAGACCCCAAAGTGTGGGAGTAAGTGAACAAGCAGAGATATTTCCAGGTTACAAATGCCCACAATCAGCCATTCCTCAAATATGTAGGGAAACAAATGCCACTCACACAAATACTGGACCAGGTCTTTATCATCAATGTCTAATGGTCACCTAGTGCTCCAAGATGAAGACCATGCTTAACAGTTCATAGAACTTTCTACCTAAGGCAAAACTTCTCTGTGCCAGAAAGAGAGCTTTCTCAGGGGCTGTTTGTCTCAGAACAAAATCCCATAAGAACTAGGGAACATTGCACTTGGACTGGAAAGTGGAGAGACTGAAAGGCAAAATACTTTGACCTTGTCTCTCTACCAAACACATATCACTGGGTACACTTAAAAACTGACTGCTAAAATACCCTCTGCCAAACAAGCACGTATAACTGTTGGTTCTCTGTTGCAAGCACAGTTCTCCCCATGGGGCCAATTGAATGAGACAATGAACTTCATGTATGTTAGCCACAACATGTTAGTTGTATGACTTAATGTTAATCACATGACTGCAAAAAACTCTGATGCCAGTTATGATGTGGTATTAGAAAGAACTTGCCTAGGGAACAGATCATATCAGGGGCCTGTGAGCCAGATGTGGCCCACCAACTGATTGGATCTGGCCCACGGGTGGGTGCCCACTAACTGACGGTATCTGGCCCATGGCACTCAGCATGGGGCTGAGCCCCACCTGCTCCTGTCTAGGACAGCACAAACCAGTCTCTCACCCACACCCACCAATGGTTCCAGTCCCAACCAGTGCACACAGCTTCCTGGTGGGGCTGGTCCCGGTGCAGCTGCAATTGCCTCATCTCCAGCAGCTCTGCCTCCTTCTCCTGCCCCTGCTGTGCCACTTGGCATCAGGTAGTACAGGAAGCGATAGCAGCTATGGAGATGCATGCTGAGCACCTGTGGCAGGGCACTCTGTGTGCCTGCCACTTTAAGGGCCTGGAGCTGGCAGCCACCAGGTGCCTGATGAGGGCAGCCATTTTGGGAGTTAAGGGCTGCCTATATAAACAGGGCAGTTTGGCTGCTGGAGGCCAGACAGCAACATCGCCTGGTCGGAGGCTGCTGAGAACAATCTGGAGATAAGGGAGGAGTTGTAGGGGATGGTAAGGAGGCTCCTGGTCCTGGGCATGACCTAAAACTGCACCCTGCTGGGAGTGGGTGGTCTGGTGGGGCTCTCAGTGGCACGGGAGCCCCCAGGAAATGCCAGGCCAGTTACCACCCCGGTGGAAGGCGGGTTGGGGTGCCTTAACCCCTTGCCCCCACCACCGGGTGGGTAACCCTGTGTTTGTTTGAGGGGCCCAGAGGGCAGACCCTGGGAGAAAGTCAGGGGCTTGAGACCCGACCTGGATGAGAGAGTACCCTTGACTGGCCCATGCTGGGGCCAGGGCCAGGAGGGTCAAAAGGGCCAGGGGCCCACCGCGAGGGACACGCAAGAGCCAGGGACCTGGGTTCCCGACTGGCCTGGAGGTGGGCCAAGGCTAGTAGCCGAAGGTCCCGGGGGGACCACACCCGAGAGGGGAAAATGGTTTTGGGGGGCTAGGTAGCCTGGATGAAGGCGGAGAGGCCGCCTGATCAGAGGGATCATGGAGGGGTCCTGTTTGGATGATTCTGGGGCCCAGCGCGGGGGCCGGTGAGGATATGAACATCTAGATGCCATCTGCGAGGCTTGGGCTGCGGTATTGGGGAGGATAGGAGCCGCAGAGAGCGCCCCCTGGCATCAGGGCACTAAAATGGGCAGCCTCCCACTTAATTGACATCAATCAGTGAATCAATTAACATCAAGGCGTAGCGGGCGAGAAGGCGGGCGGTTGGCCCAAGAACAGGTGGGCGGGCCATGGAGATCGGCCCCGAGGAGGCCCCCTGTTACAGCATCGCACAACCAGCCAGGTTGCACACCCAAAATATAAGAGTAAGACTTTATTTTAAACTATTATGCAATCACCTCTATATACACTACTCAAAAAAAAACTGTAAATCGGGACAAAAATTATTTTTTGAAATAAAATTAATATGTTATAGGAGATGTTTGATTTTTAGTATATGATTTGTTTTTATCTATAATTTATTTAAATATCTTCTGAAAGATTTTATGCGTGCAGCCCTCGACAGCTCACCAAAACTCATTACGTAGCCTGCCAACTGAACAAATTTCCAATCCCTGGATTATGTTGAATATATACATTATATTAATAGAATTCACCTAGTACTTGCACAAGTGTACATTTTGGTGAGTAAGGTACTTTCCAGTCCTTTACTTCAAAGCCTGTAGGCAGAATACCATATTTACTCAAATCCAGGATGAGATTTTTTTTCCCCCCGATCAACATGGGATGGTGCCTTGTCTCAGGTTGAGTAACTGGCCCAATGTCGGCATTACTCATGACCCAGTGCTGGGACCAGGGCTGAAGCCAGAGCTGGACTGCTGCCTGTCTCTGGCTTAGGTGGTTTGTATGGTGAGGGACAGAGCAGGTGGTGGGGAAAGTGCAGGATTAAATGCAGAGGGTGAGGGTATATAGAGGATGACCATGTGGTAGGGGGAGTGCATGAAGGAAACCTGTGGTGTGCGGCTTGGGGGAAGCACAGGCAAGACTGTGCAGCCTGTCCCCCCTAACCCCTGTCCCCTCACCCTCCACCCCACTACCTACCTTTAGCTCTGGCTCTGGTTCCAGCTCTGGCTTTACACTTGGAGCTGCTGCTTCTGCCTGACCAAGCTGGACTGGGGCTGAGACCACTGCCACTCACTACCCTAAGCTGGAGCCAGAGATGCTGCAGAAGGTAAGTGGCAGAGCAGCACAACTGGCTGAGGGTGGAGTGGGGCCTGGTGGGTGGGGTCAGTCATAGGCACAGGAGGAGCAAGGGGCAGAAGGGCAGGTAGTGGAGCAGCAGGCACTAGAGACAGACAGGGCAAGAGGCCGGGGGCATGTGGAGGGGAGACAAGTGGCATAGAGGATGGGGAACAAGTGGTAGCGGGGCAGACATGGGGGGGAGGCAAATGGTAGGGGGACAGGCACAAGGAGAACAAAGGGTGAGGGGTAAAGGGCCAGTCTGGCTGGCTGTCCCCCTGACTCTGCTTTCCTCACCACAGTGGTGGGGGAGGGGGAGTAATTAAGGATGACCCTCCAATAGTTAGATTAAATAGATGGAAAATTATAACAAATTTATAATTTTCTGTGCATAGAATCTAATTACTGGGGGTTCATCTTAAATTTTAAGTCATCTTGGATTTGGGTAAATACAGCCCAAAGTAGAGACTGCTTGCCTGTAATTTCACCAAATACATTTTTTCTCAAAGAAGGAAAGTGCATCAGTAACATTCCTCCAAGTCTCTTGTTTCTTGTTGGTAATAATTACTTATTCTGCATCAGTGTTTCATATCTGTAAATAAGCATGTAGAACTACAGCAAAGCTTCAGACTAGCAAAGGATTTGAGCATCATGATCTTTCAAGCATAAAAGCAGTATTCCATGGACTTCTTCATAAGCTGGAAGTTAAGCATGCACCTCTCTGCTTTCTCGATTGGGGAATAGCTGGAAATATTTTTTGTGAACACGTACTTTTGTTCGGTGTGACTGTGACTGATGGAGCAAATTGATTCTGTGGTAGAGTGACAGCTCTTGAAAGGTGCTCGAGCATCCTTAACTCCTACTGAAGCCCAGAGGAAAATCCCCAAACCCTCCAAGAAGGTGGAAAGGGATAGTTACTTCATCCACTACTGAAATACAGTAACTTAGTTGGAATGCAGTAGATGTTTCACAGCACATAATGACACAATACAATGTACAGTACAACAATTTAGCTATTAAAGATGTCTTAAACTCTGTAAAACAATTGCACAAAAGTATAAAAACAACGTAGGAGCTGGGATAACAGATCAGGCAACTTCAGTACCTTCTCAATAGTGATGGCCAATACTAGAAGTTTTAGATGAGTTTGTAACGGGCAGTTACAAAATAACCTAGCTACAGATTTCATCCTGACCCCATCGTTTTGCAGTTGACTTATTCCAGGTTTTAAATGTTATTTTTATTAAAGTAAGGCTAACTCTTTTGTGTCTGCAGAAGCAAAAGGTGCCCCACATTAGTTATGGTAAAGAAACCTCATCAACAGATACAGAGAAAACAATTGTCCTGTGTGTGTGCTGGGGGGAGGCTTTCTGAGAACATTCTTTCAGCATATCTTCCCCAAAGAGAAACAAACATGGTTCTTGCTGCTGCTTACTTATTATCTTGATAACTGGTATTCTCAGTCTGAGATCAAGGATACTTGTTACATGTTCTGTCAACACAGTTAACCATGATTGATTTGACCTGGTGACAGATAATTTATTATGCACTTATACTCCAACCTTACTAAATCAAAGATGGTTTGTCTAGCAGAATGATGTGACACAAAATAGAGGAATTCACCAAGACAAAGTGATGGCTTTGCTTTACTCCAGACTCATCCAAATACAAAGTGAAAGCAAATACACTTTTGGAGAAAACTCTGAAATTCAAGCAAACCTGAGTTCCTTTGGAGAGTTGGGGGGAAGGCAGACTAGAGGAAGCAATTTAAGCAAAGAGTGAAAAAGTTTGAGAGACAGAAAGAGTCTTAAGAGAGTGTCAGAGAGAGAGTTGGGTGAGAGGCTAGGAATAATAAGGACAGGAACAAACGGTGGTAGCAGACATCACCTTTTTTCACCCTTGCACAACCATAATAATTTTTGCGGTGGCACAAAATAAAAGGAAAATAGACAAACATACTAGGCCTGTGCGCAGCTTCGGGTGCTGATTCAATTCAGAGGAGAATATGAATCCAAAGTATATACTAGCCACTTCGCACAGGCCTAATCCATACCTTTGGCACACCACAAATGCCCAAATTTGTGGTCGCAACAAAAATAGTAATAATGTGTGCCACTTAATTACAGTGGATCTCTATTTACTTTATGGTAGGAGAGCATGGGCAGCTGTGCTGGGACACATTCTGGCACAGCTCATCCTCTTCACTTGGTGATGTCTGTTTCTAGCCAAAAGTATCCAGCAGTATTGTAAAAGCTTGAAAATCAGAGCCAAGCAGATTGGTATGTCTACGTACAACCTTGAAACAGAACAGGGAAGCTAAGTACAGACAGTCAAAAAGCCTGAGGATAATCAATTCAATCTTTGCAGGTTAGTCTAAACTGCGTAGATTGAAATGATAAGCAAGTGAACAGATGTTCACTTTTGATTCCAAAAATGCAGCCACATGCCTGCAGTGGCCTAGGCCAGAAGCTCAGGGTGGGGAGGTGGGGCACAAGAGCATACCTCCTGCCTTGGCTGAAGCCAAGGATAGTCTGCGCACCCTGTGAGGGGGAGTTTGTAGGGGAGGTGCAAAGCATCATAGGAAGCTGGGGGACTGTGAATTACCTTGAATCGGGAGGGGATCTGGGACAGAATTTTAGTAAACTGATTTAAGCTAAATCAGTTAAGTCTGATGCTACATCCATCCAGATTTATCTTAAACCAGTTTTAGCCATTTTGAAAGCAGTTTATGTGCACTGAACTTCTGTTGTGTTACAGAATTGAACCAGTTTCTGATTACTTATACTGGTTCATGTGTAATTTCTGTCTATAGCCAGGGTCTCTATCTCTCTCTTGTTTTTCAGTCTTTGCCTCATGTAAAAATGGGCCACTTGCTGTCTTGGAGGACCATTTACCTTCTGCTCAGGGTAGAAAAACAAAATTTATCATGCTTTGTTTTTTGCTTGATGTTGATGCTCCCATTGGAAAGCCCGCGGACAAAAGTTTGAAGGCAGTACCTTCTTGTTACATGTATGTACCATTGGCACATGGTGCAGTATGCTTTATGCCTTTATCTTCCACTGGTTTAAATTAGAATTGAGGATTGCTTTCTAAATATTCATACATTTTCCAGGTACAGTCTGTGTTAATGACAGCAAATGTTCCTGTGAGCCACACGATCCCCCTTTCACCACTGTTCAGGCATCCTTTGTTGACTACAGTCACTAAAAAAACCCTCCTGGTCACATATATAAGAAGGAGCAAGTGGAAACAGGGGAGAGATCTCCAGGATTAAAGAAGTCTCATATAACATGATGTATATTGCTAAACTTAACACATCATTGATATCCACACTGTGACAAGAGTGTTACCAAAAGGATTTTGGGACAGAACCAGCTGCCCAGCGATTGGCAAAAGAAGCTGAGAGACAAAAGACTGTAAACAGATCAGTAGCAAGTGTCGATGGCACGGTTCCAGATATGGAGTGTTGAATAGGCTCTCCATCTTGCTCTCCCTCCCCTAGAACTAAAGGGATGTGCCATTGCTAATCCACCTCTGAGCTGGATTATCTTTTGCAAATCAAACAATACCTTTCACAGCTGCACAAATCCATTTTTGGCTGAACTGAAATAGTTGATTGCTATGCAGGAGTGGAGAGGGTTATTAAATAAAATCTCCCTGGAGGCTCTTGTTTGAAAGGCCTGCATGGCATGGGCCAAAACTAATTTCCCCCACCCAGCCAGGTCTAGCAAGAATAGGTCAGCCAAATGCAGAAGCTGTGGAACATTTGACAAGGACAGAATCCTTGGAGAGCAGTGAAATCTTCGCCTAGAGACTGTTTATCCCCTTCTCCATTTAGTATTAACTCTCTCCACAGGAATGTGGGACAGAAATAAGTGGGTCACCAGCATCAGAGAAAAAATAAATGTCATTTTACATGTTGTGACATGGTCAAACTACAGCACATTTGAATTCAACTCAAAGCTATTTTACTAAATCTGAGCAACCTACAGACATATTTGGGGTTTGGGGTTTTATTTTTACCTTTATTGAAGAATGTGTTTAAAAATACAAAACAGGACTGTGTATAATTTTTATACAGGTTTTGCAAAGTGTCATCAAAAGCAAAAAAAAAACAAACCCCAACCAACCAACCAAACACAAAAAACCCAGAAAGGCAGAGCCTGGTGACCTATTTCACTTATGTGCAGCCAAGAGAATTAAATCTACTTCAGCTTTAAATATATTGGCCATTTGAAAAATTTAACACTGGCTTCTTTTCTGTCTATTAATAGAGGCCATTAATAAGTAACATTTACATGTTCTTTTCAGGCTTTACAGTCCCTGCAAAGTGCAAACTCCAATGTTCCTGTGTAGGATGAACTATAGAAGACCTCACAAAAATATACAAGCTGGATCCTCAGCTTGTGTAAACTGGCATAACTCCACTGACTTTTTGGGAAATAGAGCAATTTATACCACTAGAGGATCAATCTGGCTTGCAGTTTTAAAATGGACTTATTTAAGAGGAATAATAGTGAGCATATAGTAATTCCAATATAAAGATATAGTTGATCGTCCCCATTACTGAATTCACTCCCACAATATCCATGTGAGGTAGGGAAATATTATCCTCATTTTACCAATGGGTTATAAAATAAGTTCTGTCTTACTGCGAGTCACAGAAAAGTGAGTGCCAGAGGAGGGAATAAAAGCATCCTGACTGACTATTCTTTGTCTTCTTAAGGATACATCATAAATGGTTTTCAAACATGCAAAGTCATATCCTCAGCTGGTACAAATCTGCATAGCTACTTTAACATCCATACACGTATGCCCATTTTCACCAGCTGAGAACCCAGTGCAGAGATTTTATTTATGTGAAGAACTATCACACATGAAAAAATATGCAAACTGTACAAATGAGGAAGCTTCCTGTCTCACCAACTAAACTGTGATCTGGAAAAGCTCCTGCCATAGCCACCTTCCTCTAATGATAGAGAATGGGAAAGCCATAACCACGTTTATTACTAATGAATTTATAGTTTTTAAACAGAGCATATCCTACTCAATGGAGGATGTAATAGGATATGAAAAAACCCTAGGGTGAGAGTGAAGAGGGAAGAAAAAGGTGACAGCTCAACTGAAGAAAGGCAGGACAAAACATTTATCCTGGCTATTATACTTCCTGGATAGTGTCTCAACCCATGGGCCCACAGGATATCTTTACGCATGCTCCAGGGGTGGGAGGGAGCACTTTAATTTGAACAGCTCTTCGGAGTTGCTTTAATTAAAGTGCCTGCAGCATCTCATGTATTCAGTCTCCCATGCTTCAAAATGGCAGTGAGGGCGCTTTAACTAAAGCTCGTTCAGTGAGCTCTAGGTAAAGCACCCCTTGCCACTATTCTGAAGCATGGGGATGCTAAATACACAAGACGCTGAGGCTGCCAAAGCATGCTAATTAGCACACATCAGCAGACTCGATTAATTGAGTAATTACACTGCACTGGAGGAGGCATCCTGCATGTTGAGAGGCACCCATAGCGGGTGTCATTTTGTTTTGTTGTTTTGTCCTCAGGTTTCTATTTTTAGTAGCTTGAGGAAAATCTTATATTGCCCCCAAATAGTTTCACAGATACCAAAAGACTTCAAAGTGCACAAGTCACTTGGAAGCTAGCCACTTATTTTGAAATAATAAACATTGGATGTATTAATATGATCAGTTCACAATCTATGCCCCAATCTTTTAGGCTAAAAGCAGACATTGCACTTGAGTCAGTTCTGATTGATCTGAGTCAAAACCTGGGAGCGTACACAGCTTGCCCCTAAAATGAATATCAGTTAACTGGAATGAGTTCTCAGATAACAGGTAAAGCAGGACTATGGGCTTGTGCATGTCAGATACCAGATTAAAAGACTTTTTTTCCTGGGACAAATCTGCTATCTGTTTTTACCCTGAAGCAATTATGTGATATGAGCGCTCTGAGATACAATATGACTGCTGAATGTAAGCAAAAGAATTAATGTAAGCAAGGGAATTAAAAAAGTCATATAGAAAACAAATCCAAGTCATAGAGATTTCATGGTAATGCGAGTAAGTATATTGCCCTCTTTTTGTTACAATGAAAGGACAACAGCAGAAGTGTTAAACCATAAAATCTTTACTTTATTAGCTGTCCAGTGGAGTAACTGCTTACCTGCTCACCTATACTGCAACACTTTGCCCTCTGCACTTTCACAGCCCATTGGCAGTGCTAGTTAAACTCTCAAGTGAATTATATAGTTCACTGGACTGGACTCAGGCTAAAGAACATATTTTAGCTGTGTGGCCAGATGAACTACTAAAAGAGCTGCATTCATGCATCTGAGAACAATTAAGATATATCTGACAGGGACTTCCAAACTTAACTACTAAGTCAGGAAAAGGCTACAGACAAAGCAACTGGAAACTCATATACTTTAAAGGCTGAGTGGTCAGCCTAACAACACAGAGATTTCAGCAAGCTGCTGTGGGCAGCACTCTTTTTAGAGCAACCCAGTACATCTTTGTCATAATAACCTGCATTCCCGTTCAGCTACACCACTCTGCGTAAGGGACACAATATTGGTAGGGGCTTGCACAGAAGTGAGCAAGCAGCTTGGGCACATGACTTAGGGTGCCTGGGAACTCTCCAATCAGGGAAACCTGGAAATCTTCCCCCAGCAACACTCATGGGGTCGTGGCAGTGGTGGGTGAGAAGTTACTGCTTTGCAGATCCTAGCAGGGCAAGCTTCTGTCCAAGTGAGATGACCAATGTAAGAGACTGGGGCACAGAATCAGCCTTAGGGGTGGGTAGCCTGGGTGATAACCCAGGATGCTATGGTTGGGGGTGCCCCGCATACACATGGGAAGTACTTGGGTGGCAATTAATCCTGGTGACTGGGCCCACCGTCCTCAACTGCGCCTGGTGATGATTGGAATGGCTGGCTGGAGAAGCAGGATAAAAAGCCCCCAAGCAGCAGTGGTGAGGAGGGGCTGCTGCTGGCACTCATCCTGCTCAGCCTGCTGGGACTGTACCTGAACCAAGACCCCCATCTCCTGCTGCTGCCAGCCCACTTGCACATGGGGCAGCTCCTACTGGGCTCTGCCCAGAGGTGGATTACGGTGTACTAGGGCCCTGGGCAAACACAAAATTGGAGGCCCCCTCTCCCCATGAGAGCTGGGCTGCAGGGAGGGAGGGGCCCCTTCCCTTCCTGGTGCTGGCAGAGGAGGCTGGGTGGACCCTGCCAGGCTGGGGGTGGAGGGGTATATGCCCCACTCTTCTCCCTGCTCCCCACACATGCAAGGGGCCAGGCCGGATGAAGCCAGGAGTGTCGTGCCGTGCCGTGCTTCTGCAGGTGGATTGCAGAACTGGGAGGGATGGCTACAGGAGACTAAGGTGAATTTTGAGGGGCTATAGCCTCCCCCCCATGGCCAAATACACACACACACACACACGTGTGTACACAGACAGGTGTGCACTCTACTTTCACTCACTCTCTGCACATAGATACACAGACACAACCACACTCTTCCTGCAATAAACAGATACGCGTGTGTGCCCAAGGACCCCCTGTGCTGCCACCGACCTGCAAAGGCGTGGCACGGCATGGTGCAACACAGTACTCCCAGCCTGGCCCCTCTTCCCCAGGCGCAGAGCTGCGCAGCACTCCTGGTCAGCCCGGCCCCAGCTTGCCTCCCCAGCCTCATTAAGGGAGGGGCTCCACTCTTGGCTGTGCGAAATAAATGTGAAAGCCAGGGTTTTAAAATCCCTCTTTCACTTCCCTGATGATGGGGATCCTGAGGCCCTGAATTGGTAGGGGCCCCTGGGCTTGTGCCCAGCTGGCCCGTGCATTAATCCACCTATGGCTCTGCCTAGGCTTCAGAGCACCCCAAGTGCCTGGGGCCGCTGGCCTGGGACTTGCTGGCCCCACCCATGTCTGAGCATGGACTGGGATGCTGTGGAGCCTGTGCCCTTCTTGGTCACTGGTGGCAACAGCAAGGTTGGCAGTGGCAGCAGTCACAGCCAGGAAGTGCCCAGCCACCCTCGCTCACAGCAGAAGCCCAAGCCCAGCAGAGCTTTGGTGGCGGTGGTGGCTGCCAGTCATCGTGATGGCCCAGGAACACAGTGTCAAAGGTTGGGCCAAGGGCAAGGCAGCAGTGCCCAGTGAGAAGGCAGTGTGGCTGGGAAGCCCTGGCTTGTGCACCAAAGGCTTCACCATCACCAACTTGCTGGGACTAGAGGCTGAGCTATAGGCCCCCTGGCCACCACAACCACTGCTAAGAGCAAGGGTATGGGCAGCCCTGAATGCTGCCGTCCCACCTGCCCTTCTTTCTAACCTGCATTGAGTCCTTGTGGCCCTGCAACCCCACTGCCCAGCACCAGGCCACCATCTCAGTGAGTGGACATGTGCTGTCTTGAAACAGTTCAGGGGGTCTCCTGCCATGCTCAGCTGCTAGGGCACGTGTACCCCCTCATGCCTACGTATCCCCCCCCATGCATACTCCTCCCCCCAAGACACCCTTCCACTCACAGACAGGACCTGTGGGGCCACTTTGGTGGCAATTAATCCTGGGGATGGGGCAGCGGGGCCTGCCTCCACTCCCCAGCTGCACCTGGAGCTAATTGGAGCCAGCTGGCTGGGGCAGTAGGCTAAAGAGCCCCTGGGCAGTGATGACAAGGAAGGGCTGCTCCTGGCATTCATTCTACTCAGCTGCACCCAGACACCCACCATAGTTCCTGTAGGTTCAAGTCAAATACTTCCATAATTTATCAGTGAGCTTATGGAAGGGAAAATAATGATCATCAGAGAAAGGAGAGGTTACCTTTCTAAACAAAAAGTTTAAAATTAGTTATATGCTGGTGGTTTTTCTGTAGTTTTGCTATTTTAAAATGGGGGGGGGTGGGTCTGGACCCAGCCCCCACCTCCACACCCCTCCACCCTGCACACAGCATCAGTGACTTGCAGTGGGGGGGGAGATGCCAGGGAGGAGAGGCACCGGGGCCAAGAGGTGAGGCACCGTGGGGGCGGGGAAGGGGGCAGAAACCAAAATACAAGTTTATCCAGGGCACCATTTTCCCTAAGGCTGGCTCTGCTGGGGTGTGAGTCAGACACTAGCCTGAACTTGGTTTCTAGTTTCCCAAGCATCTGGTTTGATTCCAGGAGCCTGGCAGTAAACCAGAAACAAGCTACTGTCTCCCATGGGCTGCCCATCCCCATCCAGTGGGAGCAAAGGAGCTCCCTCTGAAATGGGGAAGGGAGAAGCAGGCAGGCTTTTCCCAGGGCAGAACATTTGTTCCCATGAATGCACTGTGTTTAGTGATCCTTCCGGCCTGCAAGGCCCATTATGTCATCACCAGGGATCCAGGTTTTCCATTTTCCACAGAAAAACAGAGTAAAAGGTAGATTTCCTCCTTTATCAGAGGAAAATGTGGATTTCTCATTTTAGCAGAGAAACCCATGGATTTTGCTGTTTTGCAAAGAGCTCTCTTCAGTTGGGCAGAGTTCCAGCCTGCAAGGGACTGGAGGGAGCAGGAGGTGGGCTGTCAGGCAGGGGGCACCATGTGCATGTATATGTACATGGCCACCAGGCTGCCTGGACAGCAGCTCCCACAGGTAAGGGTGGGGGAGGAATTGATACCTCCCATAGGGAGGGAGGGATGGAGTTGGACAGGGTTGAGGCTGGGGGGCTGCTGCCCAGCCAGGCGGTACGTGGGGCTTGGGGACTGAGGCTGTAATGTGCAGCTTCAGGTCCCTAGCAAGGATCGGGGTGGACCCATTGGGCAGCTCATGCAGGGGAGGGGCTGGAGGGGCTGACTCCCCACTGCTGCACACACTCCCAGGGGGACAGAGGGGACCCATGTCCCCTAGATCTATGCGCAGAGTAGGGGTGGGTGCAGGCTTCCCCATGTGGACTCAGGCTCTCACTCTGCTGCCCTCCCCCAGAGCCTCTACAGCTTGGCGGGTGTGACCTGGCACTGCAGGGCAGGATGGGGCTGCGCAGGAAAGTTGCTTGCTCCTGTGAGCTCTGCACTGCCCTGGCAAGGCATCCCCTGTGCATGCAGGGCCAGTGGCACAGGGTTGTGCCCCTCATTGCTGCCATGTGCACAAAAGATGCCTCACCAGGGTTGCGCGGAGCTGGCAGCTTTCCTACGTGGCCCCACTCTGCCCTGCAACACCTGATCACACCCGCAGGGCTGTGGAGGCCCCAGGGAGGGCAGTAGGGTGGGGAGCCTGAGTGAATAGCCCACTGCTGCCCCACACACAGATCTGAGGAGCACATGCCCCCTGGGAGTGTGCCATGGTGGTGACCCAGCCCCACCCTGCCCGAGCCTGCAGTAGGCAGGCAGCTGGGGGGAGGAGAGCTGGGCTCCACTCTGCTGCAGCAGCTGCCACCTCCTGCCAGGGGACAGGCAACTGCAAACCTGGGTCCCTGGCCTTATAGCCCTGGCACCTGGGGGGGCAGAGGCTGTGAGTGGGGGGGCAAGGGGCATCATCAGGGTTGGGAGGGGGCTGTGGGAGGGGAGTGAGGGGCAGCAGCAGGACTGGGTTGGGGACCATTGGAGAGCTTTCATTTTAATCATGGATTTTGCGGGTTTTATCAGAGAATTTGAGATTTTTTATCAGAGAAAGCCAGGATCCCTAATCATCACAGGCAGGCCAGACACATGGGCTATGCCAGTTTTTCCAAGGGCCAGAAGAGCAAGCTCCTGTCCAGCTGAACTCAGGCAGGTGGATCCTCTGCCAATGAAGCCATGGGGAGGAGATCTTCAACGTGCAAGGCACCATTCCCCACAAAAGCGTAAAGCCCCCCAGCCCAATGCACCTCGCCAGCCTGTAGCTCCCCAGCACCCCTTCCTCACAGTCCCTCCTCCCACTAGCTCTGGTCTCTTCACACACCTGAACCTCCTGTGGGAGCAGCTTCTCCATTTCTGGAGCACACCAGCCTGAGCCCTCCAGCTCTGCATTCAGGACCTGGGGCTGCGACTCTAGAGAGCAGTGCCCTACAGGTTCAGTGGGCAACAGGGTGCCCCAAGTAGTGCAGGATTGGTACTGCAGCATTCTCACCACAGCTGAGCTGATCAGCAACATATAAGCAGGGGGAGAGGCAGGGAGATCTTAACTGCTCTATAGCAGTGGTAGTCTGCTGTCCTCTGCCAGCTTGTCCCCATTTTTCCTTGTCTTCCAATAGGAAGTTGAATGTTTGGGGAAGAGATGTTGTCCCTCTGGATTGCAATGTGGAGAGGAGCTGTCCTCTTCTTCCCAGTATGTCTGTGGATGTTTTCAAGTTGCATAGTTCTGATGAGGCTCCAAACCCCCATAACCTTATCCTTGGCCCAAAGTTTGGAGTGGGATGGCTCTGTTTTGAATTGTGAAGTGAGACCAGTCTGAACATTGGGGAATTTCAGATCCAAAGATGTAATTATAGTCTGACTCTTGACTCAGAAGGACCTACTTATTCCTCCTACACTTTTGTAGAGCTGAATTCAAACAACGTTTAGGAGGTTAGCCAATGATTCTTTCAAGTAACAGAAGTGAGTAAGATGTTGAGCATGGCATTTACGTGAGCTAAGGCTCCACCTAGCGGTACAAATGACATTTTAAATAAATCAATCCCAATTTAAGATATGATGGAATCCTTTTGGCAAGTGAGAGAGACAAAGGTTTGAAATGATACTTCTTCTTTAACTCAAACCATTAGATGGAGGAAAATAGAACAGTTCACTTGTTTCAACTAAGATTAGTGCGTCAGTTATAACCTCACCTCAGTTATAACTTTGATTTTTCTGGGGTGTACTCTTTCAGCAGTTTAACATTATTATATTTTTATGCATTTTTTTAATTGTAACACAAGATCTTCCTGGAAAGCTATGAAGTTTGCAGATTTACTTTGCAGACTGAAACAGTTTCAAAGCTACCTTGCAGACGTACTGAGTTGTATCCTTTCTTTGACGTAGGCGATTCCCTGAACTTTCCCCACTGGCATTCTAGTTCTGCAAAACTAGGTTAAGTTCATGAACCTCTTCCCTCATAGTTTAACCTTCCAATTTTTAAAGGGATTCTGTTTGAGAAAATAAAATATATTTTCTTATCTAAAGGAAAATCTGTGATATGTACTGAAGGATATTGATGCCTTCCAGAGTACAGTACCTTTTATTCATTTTGTGCATTTAAACACACTGGGGCCCTGATATCTACAGATTGGGAACTATAGATGTTAAAACAATAACAATAAACAGATAATTAAGTCTGAAGGGTCACTGAAGTGCCACTTCAGCTTTGTGAAGGGTGGAGGTAAAGCAAGGCACAGACTCAGTATTTACTGAATACCAATAATAATATTCAGAATGGCTCCTCATTTTTTTCTTGAAGCAGAAGTCTGATTTCTTAGTGCCACCCATTATAGGCTAGCCTGGCATGTTTTCCATGGTGACTCTTAGATCTCTGCATAAAGCAAAAATCCATAATGACCATGTATCTAAAAGACTCTGAAGGAAAGACTGGTGTCACATCACTGAACTCTGGGCTCTATGTGCTATCCATGTACTGATATAAAAAAAGCATTACAAAAGCACATGCTATTCACTAACACTAGTGAACAACACTACATAGCTATTTCCATAGCTAGAGAACTACAGATGGGTCAGCCTCATCTCAGTCCCTGGAAAAATCATGGAGTTGGTCCTCAAGGAATCCATTTCTAAACCCTTATAGGAGAAGAAGGTGATTAGGAACAGTCAGCATGGATTCACCAAGGCAGGTCATGCCTGACCAACCTGATCATCTTCTATGGTGAGATGAGTGTGCAGATGTGGAGAAAGTAGTGGATGTGTTATAACTTGACTTCAGCAAGGTTTTTGATGTGGTCTCCCACACTATCCTTACAAGCAAGATAAGGAAGTCCAGGTTGGATGGATAGACTGTAAGGTAGATAAAAAAGAGCTGGCTTGTCAGGCTCAGAGGGTAGTCATCAGTGGTCCAATGTTGGGCTCAAAGGGTAGTCATCAATGGCAGCAGTATCAAGTGGAGTGCCCTAGGGTTTGGTCTTGGGCCTGGTTTTGTTCAATACCTTTATCAAAAACCTGGGGGATGGGATGGAGTGCACCCTCAGCAAGTTTTCAGATGACTGAAAGGGTGGGGGGGATAGTAGATAATGCTGGAGGGTAGGGTTAGGATTCAGAGAGACCTAGATAAATTGGAAGATTGGAACAAAATAAATCTCATGAGGTTCAGTAAAGACAAGTGTAAAGTCCTGCACTTAGGTTGGAAAAAAACCATTCACTTCTACAGGCTGGGAACTGATTGACTAAGCAGCAGCTCTGCAGGAAAGGACTTGGGGGTTACAGTGGACAATAACCTGAATATGAGCCAGCAGTGTGCCCTTGTTGCAAAGGCGGCTAGCAGAATACTGGGCTGCATCTGTGGGAGCACTGCCAGCAAATTGAGGGAAATGATTATTCCCCTCTGTTTGACACTGCTGAAATCACATCTGGAGTATCGTGTCTGATTTTGGGACCCCCACTATGAAAAGGATGAAGACAAATTGGAGAGAATCCAGTGGAGGGCAACAGAAATGGTTAGGGGGCTGGGGCACATGACTTATTAGGACAGGCTGAGAGAACTGGGCTTAGTTAGTCTGGAGAAGAGAAGTTTGAGAAATGATTTAATAGCAGCCTTCAACTACCTGAAGATAATTCTAAGGAGGATGGAGTTAAATTATTCTCAGTGGTAGCAGATGACAGAACAAGGAGCAATGGTCTCAGGTTGCAGCAAGGGAAGTTTAGGTTAGATATTAGGAACTGTCTCACTAGGAGGGTAGTAAAGCACTATAATAGGTTATCCAGAGAGGTTGTGAAGTCTCCATCCTTGAAGGTTTTTAAGACCTGGCTAGACAAAGGCTTGGCTGGGATGATATAGGTGAGGATGGTCCTGTTGCAAGCTGGGGGTGGACTAGATGAGTCCCTTCCAACCCTAATTTTCTACGATACCACATTTTAAAATATTTACACATAGCATATGTATGTTTTATTCTTCCTTGATTTCTTAGATGCCTTTCAGTATTGCACCCAGTACATTTTCCATTTTTCCTAATTACAGTAGTTATTCTCAATCCAGTGTAAAGGGGGAATCTTACCTAACGTGCACTGTGATAAAAGTGAAAGAAGCTTGAGTTCCATCAGGTTTCCCCCATATGTGTCTAACATAGGCTTAATCTTGAAAGATGCAAAGTACATTTTAGGACTGGGTCTAAAATGAGTTAAATAAGGTATCTATCTCTAATAATGCAACACCATTACTCATGTCTCCATCTAAAGAAACAAAAGATTAAGGAAGTGGAGCAGGCTACCAGGGTTTAGGACTCAGGACTAGAAACCAAGATATTGTTTCTCTTTTCTTTTCTGAAAAAGACCCACTTCTGATTGAAAGTAAGATTTCAACTACAGCACAAAATTAAATGTCACTCTACAGGCAGAATAGAACGAGAAATGTGTAGCATAACTTGTAGTTATAGATGTATTAAACAATATGGGCCATAATGTTAAGAATTTCACACATACCATAGAAGAGAGCACTTCACAATGAGACACTAAATCCGAGTAGAATGGATTATGAAGAAAGGTTCAATCTCTAGTTGAAACTCATGACTGAGTCTTTTATGTGTAAAGCAGGAGAAAAGGCACAGGAAGTCAAGACCTATTTTGAGAGTGCTGGACCTTTTCTTGCATTTAATATTTTAAGTGATTTTTCATGATTTCAAATGGACATGCTTAGGCCAAATTCAGTGCGAGCAAGAGTAGTTCAAGATCCTCCACATATTTCTGTCTAATCTGTTTCTCCTAACTCCCCAATCATTCTGTTTGAGCAGTGCTGGTCCTCCAGCAGGAGTTGCTAATTATGCAAAGTAACTTGAAAACATCTACAGACATACTGGGAGGAAGAGTACTTAAAATATCCTTACTAAGCTTCACTTCAAGCAAGCACTTAAGCCTCATAGATTCAATAGGATTTAATTTTTTTTACAGTAATACTTCCTTTTATCAGGGTGTATGGCATGGAAGATCACAGTAGTAGACCAAATAATTGAGACTCAGACGACCAGGGGTGCCCCCAGCATCATGTCCTCCAGCCCAGGGGACTCCCCAGAGGTAAAAAAAATTGTCAGTAGGGATGTAGTGCCTTGCCGCCAGATTTCTGGACCCATGAAGAGCCCTATGCCCCCTCCATGCTAGATCACACATGGAGATTGGCCCTGTGCCTGGAGTCAAACAGGGGTGGCACAGGTACCAGGGTCCAATAACAACACATGGGACCCTATCCTAGCATGCGGGACCCAGTGGAGGTGGCAAGAGACCCCAGTGCCCAATCTTAGTGTGTAAGGCCAGTGCAGGGCCTGATCCCAGACAATGGGGGCCAACTGAGGCCATGTAGGGACTGATTCAGCTGTGTGAGCCAGAAAGAGGCAGTGTGGGATCTACTCTTTGTGCATGCAGCCTGATTTGACCCGCAGACTGGCCCTGTGCCACTCATCTGGTCCATGGAGCCAAAGGATTGAGCACCACTGATTTAGAACTGACACTACCCAACTGATTTCACTCTTTCTTGGGTCTTCAGGGTCTAGATATTGCTCACTCTGCCATTTCCCTTTATTTTTATTTTATAAATATGATACCCTTTGCATTTAGGACCTGTAGTGAATGGAAATGTTTCCGTTTGCATTAAGAGAAGTTAGATTGGGACCTGCTGTTAAAATGAACCTTTCTTATTTAGAGATCTCAAAGTACTTAAAATTAACCAGAAACAACTCTGTCTTAAAAAGAAAATTGGATGTTTAAATAATAAAGGCTACCTCTATTGACAACAATAACAATAAAATAATTATTCCATTTTAATCATCACCAGAGAGAAGAATCAATATATTCCAAAAACAAAATTCAATTTTGCAGCAAAATTACTACATTTTAAAATTTCATTTAAATGGTCCATCTTAGACAATGTTTGCAACAATAGAGACAGTAATCAATTTTTAGTGTTTGTAATAAAGAAAGGTGGCATCTAACAGTCATGTGTAAACAATTCATCCCAAGGTATAAAAATATTTCCTCACTATAAAAATGATCATTTGTTCATTGATAATACTGAAATCTCTGCTGAGGGGAAAAGGGTCTATTCATGTGACCATTTCTACTGATTTCAGTGTAGCTGAAGACAGTAATAAAGACTATTTGTGTGATAAAGAATCGAAGGATATGATTCATAATCATAGAATCATAAACAAGAAGTGCTGGAGGGGACCTCTAGAGGTCATCTAGTCCAACTCTGTACCTGAGGCCGGATCATTCCTATCCCAACCATCCCAAGCAAATCCTTGTCTAACCTATTAATAAAACTACACAGACAATCTTGCCACACAACCACAAAGCATCGTGTTCCGACCTGTCACAGGTAAAGCAGGGGGACAACGGTGGCCAATGTCCTGCTTTTGCAAATTTGTTAAAATATAATCATGAGATCCAAGGAAAAGGGCCATGTTCCCTGCTATGGTTGAAGGCAAAAGCCCCCAAAATCCATACCAATTTGACCATGGGGTAAAATTCCTCCCTTGCCCCAAATGCAGCAACCTCTCTGAACCTGAGCAGAAAACCCTCTAGCCAGAGCATTGACATACTTAAGTCAAAATCCTCAGTGAACACCCAATGCTTCTAAGGAAGGAGGAATCCCCATTGTAGAACACAGGCATAACTATTCTTGATCATCCCTGATCAATGCATATCCAACCTCTTCTTGAATACCTCCAAAGGAGGAGATTCCACAATTTCCCTAGGTAGTCTATTCCATTGCCTCCCTGTTCTAACACTGAAGATTTTTTTCCTGATATCTAAACTTTCTTTTCTGCAATTTCAAGTCATTAGTGAGCATCCTGCTCCCTGCAGCTAGAAAAAAAGGCATTCTCCCTCATCTTTATGCAAGCCCTTCTAATATTTTAACTGTTATTATGTGCCTTCCTAAGCTGAACATGTGTATTTCCTTTAACCTCTCCTCATATTGCGCACCTTCTCCTTTATCATCTTTGAGGCCCACCTCGGGACCCTAACTTATCCATATCCTTTTTAAAATGCGGAGCCCAAAACAGTACACAATATTCTTGATGAGGCCTAAATAATATCTTCAATATCTTTATCAATGACCTGGAAGATGGGATGGAGTGCACCCTCAGCAAGTTTGCCAAGCTGGGGGGGACTAGTAGATATGCTGGAGGGTAGGGATAGGATTCAGAAAGACCTAGACAAACTGGAGGACTGGACCAAAAGAAATCTCATGAGGTTCGATAAGGATAAGTGCAAAGTCCTGCACTTAGGACGGAACAATCCCATGCACTGGTAGAAGATAGGATGCAACCAGATAAGTAGAAGCCCTGCAGAAACGGACCTGGGGGTTACAGTGGACAATAAGTTGAATATAAGCCAACAGTATGCCCTTGTTGTGAAGGTGGCTAACAACATACTGGGATGCATTAGCAGAAGCATTGTCAGCATATCGAGGGAAGTGACTATTCCCCTGTATTTGGCATTAGTGAAGCCACGTCTGGAATACTTTGTCCGATTTTAGGACCTCACTACATAGAGGATGTGGACAATTGGAGATTAGTAAAGTATTGTAATAGGTTACCAAGAGAGGTTGTGGAATCTCCATTCTTGGAGGTTTTTAAGACCCAGCTAGACAAAGCTTTGGCTGGGTGGAGGTAGCTGAGGATGGTTCTACTTCGAGTAGGGGGTTGGATGAGATGAGCTCCTGAGGTCTCTTCCAACCTGAATTTTCTGATTCTATGAAACAATGTTGAGGCACTAGCACCTGTCATGTCTTGTATCTAATGCTCATATTGATGCAGTCCAAAGCTGCATTTACCTTTTAGGTGGTTGCATCACACTGCAGGCTCATATTGAGTCTATGATCCACAAAGACTCCTAGATCCTTTTCCATAGTGTTGCTATCCAGCCACATTATCACTCATCTTGTATTTGTGTTTTTGATCGTTCCCTAAATCTTGCATTTGTCAGCCTTGAACTTCATCCTGTTGACTCCAGCCCAAATCAGGATCTTTCTGAATTACACTCCTGTCCTTCAGTGTGTTTGCAATAATTTCCAATTTTTTGTTGTCTGCAAATTTGCTCAGGAAGAAGTGTTTTTTTTTTCCCAGCATCCAAATCATTAATAAACATGTTGAACAGCACTGAGTCCAGGACAGACTCCACTGAAAACTCCAGTCATTCCAACATGAATCAATTTATAATTACTTTTTGCTCATGGCTATTGAGCCAGTTTTGTATCCCATCTTATTTTGTCTAGCCCACATTTCTCCCATTTGTTTATGAGAAGTCATATGGGATTTTGGCAAAAGCCTGGCTGAAACCCAGATACATTATATCCACAGCATTTTCTTCATCTTCCCAACCTAATAATCTCTGTGGAAGAAAGAGATCCAATTTGTTTGGCACAATTTGTTTGTGATAAATCCATGCTGGCTATTCATAATCAGCCTTTCATTCACCAGATGCCTGTAAATGAACTTCTTTATGATATGCTCCAGTAAATTCCTGGGTATCAAGGGTAGGCCAAACGGTCTTCCTAGATCCTCCTTTTTATAGAGAGGCGTTATGTCCATTGTTTCCCAGTCCTCGGATACTTTGTCCCTCTCCCATGTCTTTGCAAATATTATTCCCAAGGGCTGCGTCTATACAAGACACTGACTGCGCAGTTGTTACCGTGCAGTCATTTAGTACTTGCATACACAAGTACTAAAAGACTGTGCAGTAACTGGCATTACTGTGCAGTAGCATCCCAGAATAGCTTTTTGGTGATGCTGACTGTGCAATTGCTTGTAACTATTGCTCAGTACCATTGCATCACTGTGTCATGCAATGCTACTGTGTAGTAGTAATGAGCTACTGCTTAGTCAGTGTCTTGGCTCCAAAATCTCCTCTTCCACTTCCTTCAATACCCTGGGATGAAATTCATTATACCTTGTTGATTTGAATTCATTCAGACTTATCCAAAGCTCTCTGGCTGTTTCTTGTGTTATCTAATGCCTCATCTTATTCACTTCCTTATCCAAATAATCCTTGTTAACTGTGGCCTAATTTGGTTTTTTTTGTGTCTGAAAGATAAGTAGTTCTGCCTCTGCATCTTCTGTTAAGAGTTCACCTTGGCTATTTAATAGTAGACCCACAGCTTCTTTGGTCTTTCTTTTTCAACATATTTATTGAACTTCTTCTTGTCTTTAACTTCTCTCACTGGGTAAAGTTCATTTTTTACTATTACCTTCCTGATATTGTCCCTGAAAGTTCTTGCTATTTCCTAGTATTCTTCCTTGGTGATCTATCTTTCCATTGCCTGAATACTTTCCTTTTGCATTTGAGACATCCTAGAAGCATCTTGTGCAGCCACTTTGGTCTCACCATTTTTTTTTACACTCCCATTCAAACAGATGGAGCAGATTCTTGTTGGGCTTCCAATATATACCCTTTACAAGTTTCCAGCCCTCCTATGTGCCTTTTCATCAGTTTGTCCTCCCATGACACCGTACCTACTATCTCCTTAAGTCAGCTAAAATCCTCCTTTTGGAAATCCAGTATAGGAGTTCTGCTGACCTCATGATCACTCCCCCCCCACCCTATCATCTTCACATCCTCACCCAGTTCTTGTCTATTGGTCAGCACAAGATCCAAGAAAGATGTAGTTTCTAGTTGTATCCTCAACTTCCTAGAACAGAGAGTTGACCTACACACGTTAGGAACTATTTTATGTTTGGCTGTATGATTCTTCCAGCAGTTATCTAGAAAACTGAAGTCTCCCATCAGCACCATCTCATCATTTTTGGATAATACTGTCACCTCATTGAAGAGTTTATCATCCACCTCTTCTTCCTAACTTGGTGGTCTATAATAAATCTCCACTCCCCTCCATTATAGCAGGCCTGTATCTTTCACTTTTTATCTTCAAACCAAATACCTTCTGATCTGCTACCTTCTTCCTCGTGAACCAGGGAACAAAATATATGTATTGACATGCAAGACAACAGCATCAGTTTTTCTCTGTGCCCTTCTAAAAAATGAGGGCAGCCCTCAATGTCCCACCAAGTCTCTGTGATGCTAATCAGATCAGTTCCTCTCACAGGTTGTGACTTCCAGATCATCTTGTTCATCCCCCATACTTCTTGCACTTGTGTGTGTGTGTGTGTGTGTGTGTGTGTGTGTGTACAAATCAGTAATATTTTGTATCCTGACCTATTTGTTTCTCTTTTGCATTATTTGTTGCTGTTTTATGGTTCTCTGGCCCTTTTCCACAGTTGAGCTGCTTCTTCTGATCTTTATTCCTCTGGATTGTTTGCTCTGTTGCTGGAGGATTTTGTTCACCATCCCCTGTGGTATCTAATTTAAAGTCTCCCTTACTAGGTTGGCCAGACCACTCAAAGATGCTCTTTCCTATTTTGGTATAATGGATCCTGTCTCTTGATAGCAATCCTCCACCCCAGAGCATCTGCCCATTGTCAAAGAATCCAAAGCATTCATGTCGACACCAAAGTGCAGACATACATTTGCTGCCATGATACAGCTTATTAGGATCCTTACCTTCCATGGTTAGGATTGATAAGAACACCACATGTGCTCCAAGCTCCTTAATCAGACTGCCCAGAGCCTTGTAATCTCCTCTGATCTGTTTAGTGTCATTTTCTGGCAGTATTGTTGGTGCCTACTTGGACAAGCAGGAAAGGGTAGTGGTCTGAGGAATGGATGAGCTCTGGCAGTCTTTCTGTGATATCCTGAATATGGGCTCCAGGAGACAGTACACCTCCCAGGACTCTAATTCTGGACAGCAAATTGGTGGTTCTGTCCTCCACAAGAAAGTCACCAACCACCACCACTCTCTTCTTCCTTCTTGGTGCAGTAAACTTAGAGCCCCATCCATGGGGCCCTTTGCTTCCTACTCTCTAGACTGCCAGGTCTTCTAAGTCTTGCCTGCTGATGTCCTTATAATCCTTCCTTCATTCACCAAGAAGCTAGTTATGTATGGTTAATAAAAAAAGATCAGTATAAAACTGAATCTTGAAATCAAGAATGGTGAAAATGGCATGAGGAGTGCATAACAAATATAGAACATATACCTTTCCCAACGCAAAAGCTATATCCCTTCCCATCCTCCACATACAGTACAGTACTCAATTTTAAGCTTAGGTGTTTTGTAAAAGACAAATGTCTCAGGTAATAATTTTCCTATCAAATTGACTATTCCTTTGGATAATTAATGTTATATATAATTGCATAAAGTCATCTTATCAAAACCATCTGCTTTCATTGAATTTTTTTTAGCAGTTTAAAATATTAGATCAGATCCTGATCTTAGTTACATTAGAATGATTCCATCAGGTTCAATTAGTTCAATTATATTACAGGGGTGTATGGGAGACCAGAATCTCACTCAGTGTCCACTTGCTGCTGTTTTCTCCACAGAACATTGTGGGCATTTACCATTTTTCTGCAGAAAATCATTTATCTGTTAACACCTCAATAATAAACACTACAAATAAGAAGTGTTATTTGTTCCCCTTTGCTTGATTCTGCTAGTACATCCTCCAAATTTTAACCAAAATCTAAACTAATAAGAAAGATCAAAATTATTTTAATGAAAACATGACATTTTAGTCTGTTGATTTACATCTGTTTAAACCATACTAAATAATAGACCCACACAAGAACTGTTAGTTGCCAGCCACATCTTTTGTGAATTCAGAAAAGGTATATCAAATCTATCCTAAAATGCATTTTTTTTTAGCATGTAAATACAGTTAAATTATTCTCTATTATAAATTCACTATTATTACTCATTATTATAGTGTGTAATGTTGAAGGTAGTGAAACACATCAAAATAAGTAGGTCCTAATTCTGTAACTCACAAGAAGGGAGAATTAAGTCCTTATTGCTTTTATATGGGAAATGTACAGAGGAAGATTTTTTAAAATAACTTTAATGCTCTGTGAAATTAGGAGACTATTGATAATAACCAGAATTTAGTGGGGGCTGGTGATCAGTATATGATATTTGACAAGATGCCGTATTTATCTTGCTAATATACTCTCTAAATTTTAACTATAATCTAAGCTAATTAGATCAAAATATTTTAATGAAAATATGACATGTTTAGTCAAACTTGAGGGAATTTTTCCTAGCATTTTCTAAAGCAAAGACTGTTATTCATGCAGTTTCACCAAACCACATATTGGTTCTGTGATAGGTAAGAACGTCTCACTGACTGAGATGAAATCAACAGGTTCATTTGTGTTTGCAGTCTTTGCTGATGTTTTAACTCAGTTCTCCTGGGTTAAAAATCTCATGCTCTATCCTCCCCACCAACACTATTGTGTCTCTCAGTTTAATCATATTCTAAATTACAGAGGTGTGTTGAAGGTGTATGGGTTAGAACCTAAACTAGATAAATATCTGGGGTAAAGCCTGGGCTCCTTTGCAGAGGTGGATCCAGAGTGGGGTACAGTGGCACAATTACATCCTCCTTTCACACCACACCTTGGGAGCAGCAGCTGGAGACTTTTATTATGTCCTCAAATCAGGCAACAATTTTCCCCCTTCATTCCCCTCTGCTCTCAGCAGAACCTCCCCTCCTTTTCCCCTCCATTCACCCCCTCACCTGCCCTCCATCGTCACTGTCCCCAGCTGACCCAGAAACAGGGGAGTGGTAGCATTAGCAGTACTTGGGTCCCCTTCATTGCCCGATGCCCCCACATGTTCCTCACCACCCCAGGCTTGGTGAACCTGCTCACCATCACCATTGCCAACATCTACAGCTCAGCTCCACTCTCCGTGCAGCCCAGTTGGAATGTGGCAGGAGCAGATCTGGAGCTCCACCTGCCCCCGAGTACCTGGGGGCAGTGGCAGAGATGGGTGGAGGAGATGGGGATAGTAGGAGAGGACAAGTGCCTCTGAAAATGGAGAGGAAAGGTGGGGAGAGAGGGGATGCCAAGAATTGAGAGGCGGGGAAGAAAATTTTTACTTGATTTGAGGACTTAAAGTCCATGGCTGCTACTCTTGTGGTGTGGTTTACCCACTGTGGTGGTGATGGGAGAAGCTGGGAGCAGGGGTACAACCAATACTGCAGCACTGGTTACTGATCCCACACCCCACTTCACAAAATCCTGGATCAGCCCAGGATTCTTTAAAATCAACACCAAAACTCCCACAGATTTCAGTGAAGAGAGATTTCACTCTTAATGCAGTTCAAGGTTTTGATTCAAGCCTGGGGGCTAGGTACGGGGGCATAAACACTCTAAAACCTCTTCTCTCATAACTACTGTGAAATTGAAATTTCCACAAGAGGATGACATTTCATCACGCCCATTTCTGCGAAGTTGCAGTTAGTTCAGAACTGGAACAGAAAAATAAATTGTTACCTGGAACTTAAGACAAATGGGATTCACCTGAATGCCCAGAATTTGGCTTCTGGCTTCACCTTGTTTTGGAAACATAACTTTGGCATGGAAATGCGACCAAGAGAAATTTGGAAGAGATGAAAGGGGCTGGGAAAAATCAAACAATATGAGAATGAATTTGATAGAGATGTTTGAAGGGCAGAGATGATCCAGAGATAGTCAAGTATTAAGTGGAATTTGAGAAATCGATCCTTGAATTAAAAAATGGAAAGAGAAAGCCTGATTCTGGAAATCCAGCTAGTCACAGAGTTTTTATAACAAGGTTTATAGTAATATATTCAAGTATATATTTCACTTCAATTAAATATAGTAGTTCTTGACATCACTGGAGCTTTTACAATTTATATCAGCTGAAGATCTGTAATTAGAAACACATTTTTTTATACGATGCTAGACATTTTCCCATAAGACTAATGAATTTTATTTTGTAGCTTTCCAAGCAAGAATACTCTTAAATCTTTACCACAGAACCCTCATTAATTTTAACCTTGGATAAATTAACCGGGAAAGACAATAATGTATTTAAATAATAACATGAGCAAACACTCTACTGCCCATTCTTACCATATTTTCACATATGATAACTATTGGACAATATCTTGACACTTACAGCACATACTTCACCTAGGTTTAATTTCTACCTTGCTAATCTTATAATAACCAATACATCTGTCTTTGTCTTCTCCAATTCTATAGTCAAACAAAAAGGACCAAAGCAAACTGTTGTTACTTTTGACTGAAAAAGACTGTGTGAAGCTACATCAATGGATTTTAGTAATCTCTGCATTAATTTAGGGTATTAGCCACTGTCCACCAAAATCAATAGAAAAGCTACCGTGGAGTTCATCAAGTGCTAGATCAAATTCTTAATTAGCCTCTTTCTTTGGTTTAGAACAATTTTCCACTAGTTCTCTTTAGTATATTGTATCAGGTTATGGTGAAGGCTGTTTTTCTGTATATGTTCAAAATTAGCTCATTTATCACCTAAAAAGATTTCTTTTCCTATGACAATAAGAGTCTTTTACAGATTAAAATAGGTGACCAGCTGCAGATGTGTACAAGAAAAAATGATTATATGGATCATGTGGTAGCAGCTTGAAGAACTTGGGGCACCTGTAATGACTTGTGGTCTGAAACACTTTGCTCTCTAAAATCCCAGAATTTATTTCTGTTTTTGTTCCTGTCTAGGGAGTCACTGCAGAAGCCTAAAAAGCTAATGGTTTCTTTGTACAACTTTCCTGCTGAAAAGTTGGCGAACATCAAAACCATGGGTATCTTGAAAAAAAAGTTTAAATGAAAGAGTTTTAATCATTACCATGTCAACTACTTTAATTATGTTTCTATTGATTGCTTGTTCTCCAAAATGTCCATATATATTTTAGAATAGACCATTAAAACCATTCTCTTCAAACACAGAAACACTGCAGAGAATATTTGCAAGAATGGATTCTGAAAATTAAATTAATTTTGATATTCCATTCTCAATACTATGGATTCATTTTTAAAAACTACAGAATTCATATAAAAGACAACCCCAATTTAGAATGCATTTAATTCTCAATTATTTCCTTAAATAAATAGCACACATTGCCATGTATTGCTACTGCACATGTATGTTCAAGTACAGAAACTGATCTCCAGAGCCTTAAGTAGTGTATACAGGAGTTAAGAATGTAGTTATAGGAATGTAGTGTTTCTAACTTAATTTCTGTATCATCCAGATTAAGAGTCCAGTAGAATATCCCAGTAAATACCAGTCAATTTGAAGCATCGAGTAATTATAATCTACGAATGACTTCTTCCACTGTTCTTTTGCAGACATTTGTTTATTGATGGATAAAGAAATCCCTACCTATTCAGGTAAAGGAAAAACATTTCAGTAAAAGATACAATCAACTTTTCAAAATATTGACCTCCCCAATTTATCAGAATAAATGCGTGAAGTTATATAATGTTTTAAACATTTATAGCAGCAGTTCTCTCAAAGTCTGATGTGAGTTATGAAATCTAATTTTGTTTTCATAACTCTGTGATAAAATTTTATCAATGTTATAAAAAGGGTCTTTACTAAGAATGACCGGAAATCTGAACTATCTGGTCAGGCAATAAAAACACATTCCATTGCTATGAAGTGTCAGACAAGCAAGGTTTAGCTGAAAATTGATCGATAAGTCTTCCTTTTACACTTGAGTGCATTCACTTTTTCTTCATAGGATAATAGGGTTTTTTTAATGGTTTTTCCATTAACATCAAACTTTACTGCTAGCAAGAAAAAAAGCAGACAGAAAAAACAGACAGAAAAAGTCAAGAAAAAGTTTAGTGGTCTTTAATGATATGAACTTACAACTTAGATATATGTTTTTTTGTTCTTGTTAAAAATAATACATAAGTGACAACTTAAAAATCCTGGGCTAGCTCCAGCAAAGGGACTGTAAAATGAGTTTCACTTGTCTTACGCTGAGGAAATTCCAGGGTAGCATAAAGTCTGTGTTAGGTGACATGAGCTGTGTCTGTGTATTATGTGGTGCATAAAAAATGAAAGGACTCTGTGTCTCTTAAAATAAATAGGCCTTTTACAAAGAGAATTTATTTGCAGAGAGATTGCAACTATACCTAGCATGTTAGCTATGTGTACACAGACTGATTTCCTGATGCCTCTTCTAAACTCTTATGTCCTGAAGTCTTGGCTATAAATTCCAAGTTCCACAGGTTTTTAATAATGAGGTTCGTTTGTTTTTTAAATTGTGATCTGTATACAGAAAGGTCAAAATATTTGTTAAGTGTTTCTCAACATTTTGCTGACCAAACTTCCTGATTTTGAGATCTCCTCACTAATTTTCAGTAATAATTCTAATATTATAAAAGCCTTAGTCTATCTCTGTCTGTCTGTCCATAACGCTTCATTCACGCTCTGATTGGCTGTCTTGGCAGAGTGCTCTAAATGGACAGGACAGACGGTGGAGAGCCACCATGACAGTGGTGACTGAGGGGCAGCTCCTTGGAGGCAGAGGGGGATGGATGGGATGGAACTCCACCATAACAGTGGGGACGGAGCTGGCCTCACCCCCCCCATCTGCTCCTTGGAGTCAGGGGCGAGAGCACTCCCCCTCATCCCCCAACAAGAGCCAGCAGGGAGGAGCACAGCGGCAGCTGCAGCTGCAGGGGGAAGCAGGCTGGGACCCAAAGCTACTGGGGCTGGCGGGGGGGGAAGAAAACAAGCCCGGGCCCAAAGCAGTGGGCAGGGGGGACAGACACAGGCCCAGTCCTGGAGTGGGGGGAAGAGACCGGTGGGGGAACAGCCGAAGCAGTGGGTGCAAGGGTTGGAAGAGTGGACCTGGCCCCAAAGCGGGGGCAGGGCCACCATGGCAAGTGGGGGGCAATGGGGTTGGGCCCATGGCAGAGTGGGGGGAAGGAGGGGGTGCAGCCCTGACCCTGAACCCAAACTTCCGGGGGGGGACAGGGGGGCCTGAAGGGGGCGGGGCTAGATTAACATGGAAGGGGAACGGGGGCACAGAGCCAAACACTGGGCTCCATCCCTGCCTCCCACCCCTCTCTGTAATTTTTGATGGGCAATTTGCTAGTACAGCAAAAGCTTTGTTATCCGGCACCCATGGGAAATTGGGGGTGCTGGACAACTAAATATGCTTGTTACCTGAGAGGCCCAAACAGGCATCTTTGCCTGTTTGGGCCACTGTCCCTCTCACTGCGTCAGTGTGCCGCAGGACAGGGACAGGGCCCCCAGGCACACTGGGGAAAGGCTGCTATGCCACGGGCCATGGGGGCTTGGCAGCACAGGCTGCTTTACCCAGGCCGCGGAGGCTTGTTGAAACCACAAATGCCACGGTGGGCACTTCCAGTTTCGCTTTGCTACATCGACTGGCATGCCAGTTAGTAGAGCATGCCAGTTTGTAAGCTGCCAGATAATGTGGCTTTTACTGTATTATTATAATTTTCTAACATCTCAGAAATTTCTTTTTATGTATCCTAAATTCTGCTTCTTCTTATGATTAATATCCAAAACTATGCAAAATGTGCAAAACTACAAATTACTTCACTCTCATGGAAAAACAATGACGAACTGACAGATGTGATGGGTTTGATCTACATACATAGCTCTGTCTGTGTGGAAAACTTCTCTCTATTTCACCGTTACACTGGGTACTACTGTTGTGGGGTATAAGAAGGGGTTAAAAAGGTCTTTTGAAGATAAGAGCTTTATTGGTTTCCTAGCTTAAATATATGAAACTTCAACCAAGACAGCAAAAGACCAGTGCTACATGAATTGTAACTGTGGCGCAGTTTACTTTAATCCCAATTTAGGAAGCAGGAAAGTATATTAGGGACAGATTTGTGATTTTGAAATATTCAAACCATCATCCTGGGCAGCGCCTACACTTTTTTCTTATATTTGGGATAAGCAAAAGTGACTTTTTTTCCCCTGTCAAAAATAATTCTTCCCTCAGCCACTCCAAAGTGGCTTATAAAAAGCATCTCTTTTTGCTATATCCTTCTACAGTAGGCCTACCTTTCCTTTGAATTGGTCATGATTCAGCTAGTTATATTTGGACTTTAGGGAAGTACTTGAATACAAAAAATAAAAGTCTCACTGGAGTCAAAAAAAGACTGCAGACATGCTTAAAGAGAAGCATGCACTTAGGTGTTTTGCTGGATTGACCTAGACCGAGTTCCAACTGCCACCAGTATAAAAAGAATGTATTGGTATCCAGGAGTTTGTAAAGCTGAATAACCACTGAAAAATTTGTGCTGGATTTGGCCTATATATTTAAGATTATGACACTATTCATATTGGTCAGATGAAATTATATTAATTTTGGAAGAACTTCTGAAACAATGTAAAATTACCATTCTATTAAAACGTCAATAAAAATAGTGTATTAACATTCTTAATATTTTGTTCACATTGATGAGCTATAATAAAAAGTGCACCATCTTTTTGCCTAAACAGTATCTTCCATATCAATTTAAGAACACTTAGGGTGCATCCAAATATGTGTGGACATTTGGTTCCCCAGGGAATGCCCATGCCATGTACGCTTTGGCGCACAGCAAGTTACCCCAGGGGCACATTTCATTGAAAAAAATTAGTCTCCGCCCCATATCATTATATTGAATGCAAATTCAAGTTGAATTCAACATGCTACAGAAGCTATGCAGTTTACATGACCTCTTGAAAAAGGCAGATCTTATCACCAGCTGAAGGCAGTTCAATTAAAATTGGAAGCTTAACTAGTCAAAACCTGCTGGCACTGTACTGATGTGCTTTAATCCTAATTGCAAATTCTGTGCAGTTAACACAAAACAAAGACATATAACTACTTCTTCGCTGCTGCTCATGTTATCTGCAGAAGGTAATCGGACAGCACATTCATATGGGGATTATATGCATTTGAAGTGCTCCACATTTGAGAAATAGATTAAGGCTAAATGAGGCCTGGATCTACCAAAACTATAGAGATGCTTCGTCCTCCCTTCCTCAGTCTCCTTGATCATCTTTCTTCAGCAGCCCTCAAGGGGCTTTTTCTTTCTCCTCAGTATTGTTCCTTCCTATGTTTCCTTTTCCAACAATATGCAGAAAATTGCCCTTGGTTTAATCCAAGATGATAAATTACATAGATTAGGGTTACTATACAAATGCCAAGGAAAAGTTGTTTATATCTGGTGTTTATAGAATAGTCCATGGCATTCTAATATTAATAAGTACCCAAAAGAAACCCCACTGATAGTGAACACATGCGAAAGTTGTTATACTGAGGTTCTGACACTAAATCTTGTTTCACTAGGTTATCAAAATTTATCTTAGATAGAATAGAAATATTCTTCTTAATAAGAACATAAACAAAATTTCACTGAAAATTCAATACAAGTGTGAATTTTTCTGAGATTCTAAAAATTCTGTTAAAATAGTCCCAATCTTGTGTCTCTCCATTCCATTGCATGGTCAAGGTTAAAATTTATTTTGTACATCTAAAAAAAGGCCCAGTGAGATTGGCAAGAGGACCAATATTTACCAGTAGGTGATTGATTCAAAAGAGATTGAAGTCAAAGTCATAGCTTTTATGATACAAAAATTAAATAATAACCACCATCAGATGGCTATTTTATAGCCAAAGTTAAATGAGTTCTTTGTCTCAGTTCAGTTACTGGATAATAGTAATAGTCTGTCTATAAAATAATTATCACTAAATACCACTCCTGTTTGTCTTACCAAAGGTTTGATGAATTGAACTGTTATGTAGGCCCAACTCCTCTTTCTTTCTCTTTTCTGGCCCTCTCTTCCATATCTATTAACTAAAAAGCCCCTTAAAGACAATGGCAAAGACCCATGAGCCCTTAAGATCTTCAGACCAGTAACTGTTCTCTTATTGTAAGCAGACAGTGCCTAGCACAATGGAGTGTTCATTTCACCAGCATCCTTATTGTAATCAGTTCACTAATAATGATATTTTAAGATTGAGTATGGGAACACACGGCATTTTTATTTCACTCTATATTATTTTTGAGAGTTTGTATTGAACTGTATGGTATTCTTTGCAATACTATTTTGTGACAAAAAGCTGTAATGCAATATCAAACTTAACAGAGCTGCTAAAATATTCTAAACTTAAAATTGTAATGAAGCAAACCTAAGGCAGGATCCAGGAGGGTACAGTGGTATGGACACATCCCCCTTTCAGTGGACCAAGCCACAGGAGAAGTAGCCAAGGATTTTTTTTTCCAGGCCTCTGAAGAAAATAAGAATTCCTCCATTCCTTTCCTGTGCCTTCAGCAGCACACTCCCTCCCTCATGAAGCCAAGTGCAGCTGGGAACAGCAGCAACAGTGGGCAGATCCCTCCTTCATACTTGGTCCCCTGGTGTCCCCTGTCAACCTGCGAGCAGATGCAGAGGAAGGGAACCCACCCACTGCCACCACCGTCTCTAGCCAAGCCTGGGGATAGTGGCAGTGGTAGGTTGGAGAGAGGATAAATGAGAGGGGAAGGGAGGGAACATGCAGCTGAGCACAGAAAGGAAAGGAGGAAGGAGGGAAGATCCTTACCTGCTTGAGGAACTTATAAAAAAGCCCCCTGTTGTTGCTCCTGTAGTGCTCTGCCTACCCTGGGAGGGAGGGAGGGAGAGGATGGAAGCTGGGGTGCAGCCACCCCTGCAGCACAGGTTGCTACTACTATACCCCCCTTTCTGAAATCCTGGATCTGCCCATGAACAACCCTACAATTTTTCTAAATATTTTTATTATATGTATGCTTTTTGATACATTTCAATATCTAATTTTCACATTAGCATTGACTGACACCCTTTTTTCTTTGTTAGCATTTTCTTCTAGTCTTCCACTAGTGTTGCCATCATTTCCAAGTCTAGTAATCCCCTGCTCAGTTGATTTAGCATTTCTGCAAGCTGCACCTCCTCATCCTTACTGTTCAAAACTGTTGACTCGGCCCAGAAGGAAAGAAGTGGGACCATTAGCATTTTAAATAAGATGTTGGAAAGGACCAAGGGCAAGAGAAAGGCTAACCAGTCATAGCAACAAAGAGGAGGAGAGGGGAGGTGTGAAGAGAAAGCTGTTCAAATAAAAGGTGTATGTATACGCTCCATTTCTATAGCTGTAGCTATGATTCTGTCCCTTAAAAATGATATTTCACTGTATCACACTGACCCTATCAAATCGACTACTTTCTGTAGGTACCTGGGACATATGGCAGCAGTTGAAAGGTTAAGTCTTATCCTATATTTATATGATTTAAGTACATTTAAATCTACTGTCATTTTTCAAGGAAGAAAAATAAATACAAATCCTAGCTGCTAACTTTTTAGTGTCGGTGTGACACTTTTAACCTTTTTTCTTGTCAGTGTGATCACTCTAACTTTGCCACTTGGATCTTTGAAGGAGAGTCTACAGATGCCTTTCAAATCTTTTCAAGTCATGTAATTCAGTACTTTTACCTTTTACAGGTCTTAATAATGAATAAAAGTAAGATTATCATTTAAAGGAAGAATGATAAATCTTTTCTTTCAGCGTGGATATTGGAGCCCATTTGCTTTTTTACATAAAATTAAAAAATTTTTTACATTAATAAGACTTAAAATTAGCATTACTTGCACTGTAGCAAGATCAATGATGCTGGTGATAATACACAGCACTTCTGCAGTATCTTTTATTGGATAATCACACTAAGCCTCACATAACTAATTTAACCTTCCCGCAATGTACATTATAAACCAATTACCTACAGTACATTTTATACATTACAAAACTACTGTCATCTATGGATTGAAAAGGGGAAACAATCTTTAAAAAGACGAGCAGTGACATCACATACACTTTAGGACAGGAAGTGCATACTACAGACATAGCAGAGGCAACAAGATTTTTCCATGTACATTGTATATGAAAACCTTCCAGAATTTAGAAAGTAACAGCTAGTGGCAAATAGCTAAAAAGGTACATAACTTTCATCAGTGGCTTGGCCATTTACACACAGGATGATCTATCCACAGAGATGCAGGTAAACTTTGTTGGCTTCAGTTCAAAATTCTACATACCTTTACTTTCAGCAGATACTTACCTAGTTGTTATAAGCACTGCTACTAAGAGCCAGAAGCGAACTGGGTGTTTTGGACTAAATAAGAAAGTTTTAGTTATTATTACATTTTAAAGCTTGTACATGCTTTTATATTGTCAATTAAGGTATTGTTTACAACATCTAAAATAGCTATAATATGTTAATCGTTAATATTTACAATAAACAAAACCTTTAGAACTTGATATATGAAAATTTTCTTAACAAAATGTTATTCCGTTACTGTAGCTCTATATATTGGTTTACTATTATCAGAAGAGTACTGAAAAACTTGTTATATTTAAGGTATAGAACAACCCCTGTACTTCTATTAAATATTAGCATGGAATTCATACAGAGATACAGAGCACATCTACACATGCAATTAATTCGAAGCAATAAACTTTGACGCTTATTGCAAGGGAGTTTGAATATGTGCCTGAAACCACAACATGTTGAGACAGGTCAGAGCACTCCCAGCTGGCAGGAGGCCCAGGGAGTCAGCCTGCCAGCCCAGGGCTGCTCTGACCCAGCTCAATGTACTGCGGAGGAGCTGGCTGGGGCATAAGGGTTCTCCAGTGCAGGGTTGGTGGCAGGCAGCCCCCACACTAAAGCACCCTCGTGCTCCAGCCACCCATGTCAGCATCTACACGTGTACTACTGTGGAGTAAAAAACTCCGCAGCAGGATAGTTCTTCTATTTACAAATACTATCCTGCTGCAGAGTTAATGAGTTTCTTGCAGCCTAATAGGAGCTAATTAATCTACTTACATGAAACATCTTGTGTAGACACATCCAATGTTTGAAAAACAGGTCACAAGACAAATTCTCACAATGTTCCTATAAAATTGTGAGCAAACTTCATTCCCACTTAATATTTAGAATAAATAAGAACTCCATTGATATCAGTGAACATAAAATGATGTGAAATTAGTAGATGTAAGGCATATGTGGATTAACGCATGGGCCAGGAGCTTTCCCCAAGAGGGCCCCCAATCCCCTTCCTACCCAGGGCTCCAAAATATCTTAATCTGCCTCTGATGTACGATGAGGATTAAACCCTAAAAAATTGTCTGTAAGTATTTACACCTCTTTTATAAGTCATTAAAAACTTTTATTTTTAAGTTGACATAAGTATATGCAGTATGTTAGCATGTTAGAGACTTTAATTTATAGACTACTCTGTTTCAAATGTTTGGCTGGCTTCAGAAGAGCAGGCAGTCACAAAACGGGCTGTTTTTATTTTTCTTGAACATACCTTACAAGTAAACACTTTGCAGATATAAAATCCTCATGTATAAACAGTTTTCTTATCCATAATTAAAAAGAGAAGCATGAGATATTCAGAGAAACAGGGTTCTCTTGAGGACAATGAGCGTAGGCTATGGGCACTGGCCTGTCATTGCTGATTTACATTTGGATCACCTTAATGTTTCTTTAGCAGCAGGAAATATATTTTTCAGAGAAAGCTGTCAAGTTCAGAGATGTTGTTACCATTCTAGGTTAAAAATAAAATGATTCCTTCTTCATATAAAAATATTGAAATCTGATTTGTGGCTTATGTAGAACTGATTCAAATTGATTAAAAAAAAACCCGGAAATTACCAGGTTTATTAAAAATCTAGGGTGCTCGAATTCATCTGACATAATCATGTACTCTAGCAAGTACACTGAAACCAACTGCTAGGAGAAGGACCATGTGCGCTTCAACCAGAGGGAATATTTCCACTAAACAAAGAAGCATTTGGATGAACAAAAACCTGAATTTACTTGACAAGCATCCACACAACAGTGAATAAAAATAAATATGACTAACTTTAAGTTGGCCTGTTATTCAGTTTATAAAGTCTCTTATTCACACTGAATCACTATATCTGTCTTGTTAAGTGTTGTACTATGAGACTAAGCTTTTGCACCTGAAAATCCACTTAGCTAGTGATCAAAGAAAATTTACATTCTGCTATTTGATGCTGAGGATACTGCAAGCAATTCCCTCTCCTTTCCCAAAACTGACAATTGATACAAAGCAGAAAACTCTTTGTGGAGAACCATCAGCCTTTTGAGCTAAGTACAGACAGTCAAAAAGCCCAGGGCTGAATCGATTCAATCTTCACAGGCTAGTCTAAGCTACATAGATTGAACTAATAAGCAAGTGAACAGACATTCACTTTTGATTCTGGAAATGCAGCCACATGACTATGGTGGCTCAGGGCAGAAGCCAGGGTGTGCTAGAGCATACCTCCCTGCATCATTAAAGCAGACAGCTTGGACCAAGGCTAGCCTGCCCATCCTGTGAGGGGGGAGTGGGGATTTGCAGGGGAGGGACAAAGCATACTAGGAAGCTGGGGGACTGTGAGTTAACCTGAATCTGGAGGGGATCTGGGCCAGAATTTCAATAAAGCTGGTCTTCAATTTAATCCCATGTGACCAGAAAATGAAGAAGATGAATGAAGAAATATTGATTTTTTTTTATTACTCACAGAGCACTTAACCTAATTCATTATGATTCCACATTTGCACAACTTAGTACAACTCCCTGCACCCCCCTTTTAGACAAATTAGTACAATATAACATAAATTGTATATATTTTCAGTATTTTAGGAAGTTCTGAGAAGTTAGCTGCCATACCCCTTTCCCATTTATTTTAAATGGTAATTTTGTTTTTTGTTTTTGTTTTGTTTTTTAATTAAATTAAAATTAAAATAATAAAAGCTGCTATGGATGGACAGTTACTACCTAATAATCATTTCTAGGACCTCTCAATCATACTTGGTGGAGTCAGCTTTGTGAAGTCACTACTCAAATTCATATGCTATATATGAGCAGTTAGGTCACAAGCATGAAGCAGAGAGTTAATATTTCATTTAGTGGAAATTTACTTTTCCACTTCCTCAGAACTGAACCAGAGTTTCTGAGCTTAGTCACATAGGGTGTTTATATATGTACTCCGGAAGGCCTGGAGGGAGGAGGGGCTTTAATTAGAGTGGCTCCAAGAATTGCTCTAATTAAAGAGCCCAGAGTATCACGTGCATCAGCATCACCCCACAAACCCCTGAAGAGGAATTACCATGTTGTCCAATAAGTGAACAGAAATCCTCCCTTATAAGGGTTCGCAAACTGTGACTAGGTTTGGTGATACAAACATTTTTGGGTAATTGGAACATGACAAAGGGCAGGAGCATATGTTCACTCATGACTAATGCCAACATAAAAGAAGTTATGATGGTACAAGAGTCAATATTTCTTTGCACCCAAGGAAATGATATGGCAATCAATTAGTGGTACTAGGTTTGGATTGACAAATCCTTTTAAGAAATTATAAGCCTTAGCACACTTGGTATCACACTTATCACAATAAAATATTGTACTGTGACCTAAAATCTGCCCACAGTTTTTCCAGAACTGGACAACACTTTTAACTACAGTGAGGATTAGCTCAGTATCAGGTACAATATTGGGTCATTTTCTCAGGAAAAATGGTTGGAAAGTAGAAAGTTTCACTTTTATCACTGAATTCTTCAGAAATAAGAATTTTTAGGAACCAGTTACCTATTTCTATTCGCAGTTGGTTGATACAGTAATTGATCTGTATATGATTACATGCAATATCCATAATAAGGAAAAATTTTTTTTTTCCTTAAATAGTAATAGTAACTGCACAGTATTTATAGCCTTGGTATAAAGGAGAAAGAAAGGACTACATAGATGACTACATGTTTGTATAATACAACCTGGCTTTTAGAAATTTTTGAAGGAGAAACAACAATATTAGTGGCATCTGGACCTTGCTGCTTTTGGATTCTGGCATAAATGGCTCTAACTTCCACTTGCTGCTTGATGGCTATAAAAGCATTTCAGAAAAGCAATTATTAATATAGACATTTTAAAATAAAATGTATTATCATGAAATTGTAGAAAACATACAGTGGATACACATAACACTTATGAGCTTGAATAAGAATAGGGAGATGTCTTTCTGTCTTTGGAGGGAAAAACGATTCCTAAAATGAGACCACTTATGTATCCAGAGGCCATGTCTAGATGAGTGAGCCCATGCCTGTTGCGGTGCTTCAAAGCAGTTTGAGATGCCACAAGAGGCATGCTAAGAATGAAAAAATGCTCCCTGCACTGCATATTTGCAGCATGGACTCTAAATTCGATACCGGGAAATCCCAGTATAAAAAAAAAATAGCATGTTGGGGAAAAGCAGCACAACGAAGCAATCAGAAGCAGGGTCCTCCAGAGAAATGCTTTAGCATGTGGCCAGAATGTCTCTATAGCTCTGGTGTGCCCCTGCTAGTCCAGCATGCTGCCTCAGCAAGGCTGGTACCAGTGGCTTGGACCCAGTCTCTGTCCCCCATAAGTAGAGACATGGGGGTGAGAGGACTCTGGAGGTGGGGGGGACTGTGGGTGGAGGGACTGTGTGGGAGTGGGGGGAACTATGGAAACCCCCCCCCCCACATGGTGCAAAGCCCTCCCTGCATGGTGCACAGCCTCTCCCCCCCCCCCCCCCCAGCAGCAGCAGTCACCATCAGAGCACTCATGGCCTTCCCCTGGCAGAGACTCCTGGTGGCACAGTGCCACCTCAGACCTGGGGGCTGCACATGGTGCACAGTGCCGGCCTAGCCCTCTGACATGCACCTTCTCCCAGTACCAGACCAGCTCTTGCTGTTACCTGGGGCTCCCAACACCTCAGGCAGAAGCTGCACACTATTGGGCTGGGCCAGGTCCTGCCTTCATGGAGCCAGCCCAGCCCACTGGTACACACGGAACATGAAGACAGGAGCTGGCCCAGCCCAATAGCGTGCAGCTTCTGCCTGTAGTGCCAGGAGCGCCATGTGACAGCAAAAGCTGGACCAGTTCTGCCCAAGGTTGCACACCAACAGATTGGGCCAATCAAGGATGCACACCAGCAGACTGGGCTGGTGCCAGGTGCCATGTTTAGTCCCCGGTTCTGAGGCAGTGCCATGCCACCAGGGATCTCTGCCAAGAATGGGCCATGAGTGCCCTGATGGGCACCATTGATGCTGCTGCTCCTGCTGCTGCTGTGGGGGGGATGGGATGGTGAGCCATGCGGAGGGGGAGGCAGGAAACCCACCTCTCCAGAGAAGTCCCCGCCACCTCCACTGTGCACCCCACCCCCACACAGTTCCCCCACACCCACAAACCCCAAACCCCCAAACCACCCCCAAAAACCCCCTCCTACATACCCACCCACAAACACCACACCACGAGTCAGCCTATGGTCAGTTCTGAAATAGTTAAGGAGCTCCTGGAGGAGCTGGATGGGTATAAGTTAGCAGGTCCGGATGACCTCCATCCATGGCTGCTAAAAGAATTGGCCAGTGTCATAGCTGAGACACTGGCACAGCTGTTCGAGCACTTGTGGTGCTTTGGCCAGGTCCCTAAGGACTGGAGAAGGGCCAATGTGGTGCCCATTTTCAAGAAAGGGAGAAGGGATGAGCTGGGTAACTTTAGACCAGTCAGTCTTACCTCTATTCCTGGGAAAATGCTAGAGAAAATAATCAAAGAACACATTTGTGCAGGCCCAGCAGGGGAAATGATGCTGAAGGGAAACCAGCACAGGTTTGTCACAGGTAGATCCTGCCTGACAAACCTTGTAGCCTTCTATGACCAGGTCACACACTGCCTGGATGCGGGAGCCGAGGCTGATGTCATCTTCCTGGACTTTAGGAAGGCCTTCAACACAGTTTTGCACCCTATCCTCATTGGGAAGCTAGCAGACCACGGAGTGGACACCTACACGGTCAGGTGGATGGCCAACTGATTTAGGGACTGCACCCAGAGAGTGGTGGTGGATGGTTCCTTCTCGGCCTGAAGGGACGTGGGCAGTGGGGTCCCACAGGGTTCGGTCCTTGGACCGATATTATTCAATATCTTCATCAACGATTTGGACGAGGGCGTGGAGAGCACCCTCTCCAAGTTCACTGATGATACCAAGTTATGGGGCAAAGTTAGTACACTGGAGGGCAGGGAGCAGATTCAGGCTGACCTAGACAGGTTGGATTAATGGGCAGAGAGAAATAGGATGCAATTTAATAAAGATAAATGTAAGGTACTCCACCTGGGAAGGAGGAACCCACAGCACACCTATAGGCTAGGGAGTGTCCTTCTCAGCAGCTCAGAGGCAGAGAGGGAACTTGGAGTCATAATTGACTCCAAGATGAACATGAGCCGGCAGTGTAACAAGGCCATCAACAAGGGCAATCACACCTTGTCGTGCATTAGCAGGTGCCTGACTAATAGAACAAAGGAGGTGATGCTCCCCCTCTATGCGGCACTGGTCCGGCCTCAGTTGGAGTACTGTGTCCAGTTTTGGGTGCTGCACTTCAAAAGGGATGCAGGGAATTTTGAGAGGGTCCAGAGGAGGGCCACTCACATGATTAGTGGCCTTCATGATAGACCCTACGGGGGAAGGTTGAGAGAGCTGAATCTCTTCAGCTTTCACAAGAGACGGGTGAGGGGAGATCTTCTGGCCGCCTATAACTTTATTAGGAGAAGTCAACGGGGAATAGGGGAAGCGCTGTTTACTAAGGCGCCCCAGGGAGTGACTAGGAATAATGGGTGTAAACTAGTTGAGAGTGGATTTAGGTTAGATATTAGGAAGAAATTTTTCACAGTAAGGGTGGCCAGGATCTGGAATGGGCTTCCAAGAGAGGTGGTGCTATCACCTAGCTTGGAGGTCTTCAAGAGGAGGCTAGATAGTCACCTGGCTGGGGTCATCTGACCTCAGTTCTCTTTCCTGCCAGGGGCGGGGGGTCAGACACGATGATCCACTGTGGTCCCTTCCGACTCTACAATCTATGAATCTAAACCACCTGAAGCCCCTGCACAAGCCCCACACTGCCCCCAGAAACTTCACCCCCAGAAACCCTACACCCACCCACAACCCCTCCCAAACTCCCCACAAACCCCATATCCATCCCCCCACAACCCATCCCCACAACCTCACACCCTGTATGCCCAGCTGCCAGAAGGGACAGGACAGGACCTGATGGCAGGAGCTGTGGCTGCAGGGTCAACTGCCACACTGCAGCCCTGCCCCATGCCCCCACCAGTGCTAGTACATGTAGCTCCAGCCTGGGGGGCCTCCTGGTACTCAGAACCACTTGGGGGGGGGTGTGATGAGCTGCAGGAAAGGTTAGAGATGGCAGCAGAGGTGTGTGTGAGAGAGAGAGATGGAGGTCAGGGATGGGGGTAGCCTCTCCAGGTAGGAGAGGCTGCCAGAGCCAGGCTTAGAGCCTCCCTGCCCCCCTAGAACAGCCTGTGCAGGGGGAGGCTGGCCTGGAAGGGAAGGAGCTTGCCTATCCCAGTCCCTCAGCCCCAATCCAGGGCTTCCCAGGAATGGCATGGGGATTACTGAAGCCTGGGCACAGGCGCAGGGAGCAAAACAGCAAGGGCTGGCACTGCTCAAAGCCACAAAGCAGTGGGTAGGACAGCTGCAGCTGGACTCATGTCCTGGTGCTGGGATGGAGTTACTTCCAGGAGGGAGCTAGTGGGGGCAGGCAGGGGCTGTGGATCAGGAGTGAGGAGCACTGGTGGAGCTGTGGGTTGGGAGTGATGAGCAAGGGCAGAGGCAGGGCACCGTTATATCAGTGCTGCTTAGCATCCCACATCCTGCTAAGTGAAGGAGACAGGGGCAGGTCTAATTTTTCTATGATAAAAAAAATGAAAAGCAAATGCCAAAGTGTATAGATATTTAGAAGTCATTTTATTATGATGATAGAAGCACCGGTAGGCTTCCAAATTGCTTTAAAATTGTAAATATATCAATAAAACATTGCACAACTGATCTCTCTCTATATTGTGGCATTTCAATATATTTGTGGAAGAAAATGGATTTTGGGTATTTTAATAAGAGAATTTGGGTTTTGTAATCAGAGAATTTGCAATTTTTAAACAGGGAACACCAGGATCTCTGCTAGTGAGGCAAGTGGTAGGACCCTGGCAGAGGAGCCTGCCCAGGGCCAGTACCGGGGACCCAGCTGGAGGGCAGACAAGGTGGCTGACCTTCTGGCCATTTGGGGCCAGGAGGACATGCTTTGACAGATCAAAGTGGGCCATTGCAAGAAGCATATCTTCTGGGCTATAGTTGCCCAGACGGCAGAGCGGGGACACCAGAAGACATGACAGCAGTGCTGTCCAAAGGCCAACTGTACAGACACAGCCCACTGGCAGCTAGCCCAGAGATGCAGATGGCTCTGCTGCAATGCTTGTACCACAGCCCAGGTGGCTGTGCGGTCCCTGTCTGGGTCTGGCAGGCACGCAGCCATGGAGCCTCATGCTGTCACAGGTAGCAGCAGGTCATAGCCAGATAGCAGCCCCCACTGCCTGACTGCTGCAGCAGGAAGAAGGTGCAAGGGCCACTGTAGGTTAGGGCTGCTTCAGCAGTCCAGCTGGCACAAGGGGTAGTGTCCCTAGATGCCAACTGGCTGAGCCTCAGAAGCTCCTGAGGACAAGTTGCCCTGAACTGCTGGCCAGGGCAGCTTCTTATACTGCTCTACTTATGGGCTCTAGCTCCCTTGGCTGAAGATCTGGGAGGAGCTTGGCAAGGTCTGTTTGTCCCAAGTGGCACAATTTGCCCCACACCAAAGTGCATGTTCAGGCATGTGTGCTGAGGCACAAATCTCCAGCACAAAATTTGTGCCACTGCTATTTGAGCTGCTGCAAGTGCACATGCCTGCATGTGTGGATGTGCCCAGAGGGAGTATTAGAATAATTCCTACACTTTGGTCAGGTAACTCAGAACCAATCTCAACCTGCACTTTGGCCATGCACGATGCGAAACACAATTCTACCCTAGAAGTCTCATGGATGGGCAGGAAAGAAAGTAGAAGTTACAAAACTGCATATGGCTGATCTGGTGGAATTTCTAAACCGTGTCCTTTCACATGTGTGGGCTTGGAAAAAAAGGGTGCCTAATCACAATGATGCTGGAGATCTATGAAAAAGATGTATTTCTAGAAACAGAGACATGTAAATGCAGCTCTTGCCCTTCCAAACTGCTCTTCCTTCACATAAGGATATTGGTATCATTTTCCAGTCTCAGGAGGGAGTAAGTGTTATAAACAATATGCAATGCTAATTGAACAGCTCCTGGTATATTTGAAGTACTATATTTGAATAAGCAATTCTGTAATCTGTATTAAACTCAGAAGTTTAGCTGTTCCAAAATCTTATGGAGCTCTGACCCCACAAAGCTCTGGTGGGATCCAAAAAAAGGTTGGGCTATTTTCTGTCACTCCCTTTACCATTTCGCAAAAGAGATTTGGTGGATCATCCTATTGTCTGCTTGAGGAAGTAAAGGGATATAGTATAGGTTTTAGAATTCAAGCATCACTGGGATATTAAGTTGATTTACCTTGGCATGAGGGAGATTAAAATATTTTAAGATGGAGAAATAGAAAAAGCATAGGGATTACAGCCTGATTGACGTCCAGTGCAGTATGTCCCGTGCAATGAATTTCCGTGTGGCCAGTCATAATGTACCAGGAATGTCAATGATTTCAGTGACAATTAAGGACTAGTATTGATGGACTTAATTTAGGCTGGATAAATGTTTTAAAATTGGGATTGAAGAAATTGTGATCTATAACATACACACCAGTACCTTTTCAGTTCTGGAAGATTAGTGTTGTGGATTTGCTTTTAAATTACTCTTTAATTTCAAATGTAAAATAAGACCATAATCTTTTATTATAAATAAACTACTTTTAAAATAAAATGTTACAATTCAATACATTTAATATAAATAAATTTTGAATCTATCCAAGTATATAATTTGGTTCTTAATTACCACATTCCAAATCCTTTTATATAACAGTAGTTCAAAGGACAAACAGTTTATTAGGCATGTTCAAGCTTAGAGTGATTACTCTGACTACCTTCTTTCCTTCCTACATTCAGTAGCCTGCATGTCACAGGAGAGCAGAAAGTAAAAAGCCAAATACACGTATGGTATTAAAAACATGCTGCATTTCCCCAGTTATGAATAATACCAAAAAAATTACAGTCCCAAAACAAAAATATAGCCTTCACTTGGGATTTTTTGGTCACCACATTAAATCAATACTGCTGAAAATGTTATGCCAAGCAGTTTATTTTTCCTAACACTTTATGGTATAATCCAGATTAAAAATGTCTGAAAAAAATTAATCTGTTCAGGAGATAATAGTTCCAACCCATAAGAACATACATAAATCAGAATATGCCAGCTATACCAGTTTTACCAGATTAATATGTTCAATAGTGAATAAATGAAAGTAAGATGTGGTTTGTAGTTTTGGTATGTGGCCACTTAATATGCCATTTTTTTTCTTTCTTTTTTTGTAACAATGCTAATACATGGTCTATTGGAATATGACTGATAATACTGAAGATAAACACTGATTACCACTTGCATTTCAACTGCACAGAAGATGTTTCGGTGTTAGAGGTTCAGGTATTTGTGAAAGCTATTGCTATATATATATTTTACTTACTATTGACTACCTGATTTTAATTCCATAGAGCTTGAATGTGCAGTCCTTACACTAAGTAGTACCTTATTAATCAACTAATCCTATTTGTCCAATAGGCCTATTTGAACAGTAAATAATTACCTAACATTAGTCAGGTAATTAGTCCACAGATATTATTACCCACCTAAACCTGAAAAAGGAAGGGCAAACTGCTTTCCCTAACAGCAATGTTTGTTTCTCTTAATGGTAAATCTAAGTGAGAATGAGACAATAATTTAAATAACTAGTGATTAAGCCAACAGCTGGATGGACAGAAAAAGATCACAGGTTGCTAATTTACTATTTGGGGATTTTATCACACAATAATTTCAAGAATTATCATGAATGGAAAATAGAAAAATTAAGTAAAGGGCTTGAATGGCAAAATTCAAATATAAGGTAAAAATAAAGCTGTAAAAAGAGAATCAGTATATTAAAAAAGATTGGTTTTAATGACAAATAATTAATTTATACAGTTTCTTATTAAAATCATTAGGAGAAATCCTGGCCTTTCTAGCCACGTCCAGACAAGCACAGACATTTGGTTCTCCAAGGAATGTCCATGCCATGTGTGCTTTAGCACACAGCAAGTTACCCCAGGGGCAGTATGGGAAACTGGGGCCAACAGTGCTGGCCCTAGCAGCCTTATCTGGGATCCTGGAGGCCTCCCAGGGTTACAGCAGCAGTGATCCAGCTCTGGGCGGCCTGGCTCCGCTTTTCAGCGGTGTGCGCTGCCTGTGCATGCAACGCTTTGGGTTTTTTTTCTGCAGGTTTTTTTGATCCCTGGATATCCCGGGGTCAAAAAAAGTGTGTGGGGGGGAAAAAAACAGAGCAGCACATGCACAGGCAGCGTGCATAACACCTGACTGAGCAGTACATGGCACCGTGTTTTCGGCACCACATACTGCATAGCTGGGCTCATCTGGACGTGCCCTCTGAGGTCAGTGGGAGTTTGATTCATTGTGTATAGTCAGATCATATTTCTATGTAGCTTCTTTCCAGCTGCACACACATTAGTTATTTGGCGAAACTTGGCACCTGTTTTGATTTTGGAAAAGGATAAGGCTGAATAAATTACCTTCTCTAGTCATAAAAGGTTTTCCGGCAGACACACACAGAACCATGTCTCTGTCTATTTCATCCCATGTCTGGAGCAGCTCACCATCTGGGGTATACAAAGCCTTGGCAGGCTGTTGCATATTCAGCCGCATGGTACAGTTATCTAGCAGCTGAAATGGAAAAAGTGCAGATGATGATAACTTGTGCTGCACAGAGGATGCACAGACATAGTAACATTTAAAAAAACCATGGATGTACATTATATAAAAGAAATTTACAGTACCTTCTGTTGATGAATATCCTCTGGGCCCCAAAAGCTAATGTCTTTACAAATGGTAATGAGACTTTGGCCCCCAAATAAGGAAGTTAGGATTTGGCCCATACAAGGTAGGGTTAGCAGAGGTAGAAACAACATTGACAAGAGAATTATTGAAAGCATTGGAAATATTCTGTTATAGTTATCACTGCAGAGAAAGACATATAAAAAATAACCAACTTCCTTCCCCCAAAATAAATGAACTTTCAAAATTACATATATTTGTCTGAATGTGATTGTTTAATGTAATTATATTGGCTTCCACCTGTTGCCTTCCCCTCTGTCTATATTTATAGTGCTCTAGCTTCCTATTTGGTCAGTTTTAAGAACAGTCCCTCTGGTTTATGAAATCTCACAATACCCAAAATACCCATGAGAGCAATTCAGAAATTTCAGAGAGAGAGAAAGACAGTCCTTAAAGTATCTGTATGTGTGTGGGGGGAGTGGAGCATATATACTCACTGGGCATATCTACAAGAGATGTTTTACTACAAACTAGCATAGTTTACTGCATAGTAGACATGTGCATCTACAAGTGGTTTATTGCACAGTAGCACTTGTGTAGATGCCTGACCAGGAGCAAATCTGCTTCCAGGCAGCCAGCCATCACGGGGCAGGAGATTGCTCCCTTCCCACAGGAGCTGCCTGCTCCCAGGGTTGGTTCCGCCACTGGAGCCCAGACAGGGACTATGTGCCCCTGCCCCAGCAGCAGGGAGCTCCAAGCCCCTCCCTGCTCTGAGATCACAATTGGGGAGTGGGAACTGGGAGATCTTTATCTCCCAGCCCCCATTTTGCTATCATGACTGGGGAGAGCAGGGGACTAGGAGATCCTTATCTGGCAGCGCCAGCTCTGTGACAGCAGGGCCAGTGCTGGGAGATCCTTATCTCCCAGAGCTAGGGCTCGGAGATAAGGATCTCCCAGCACCAGCCCCATGACTGTGGAGCTGACACTGGAAGATAAGTTTACTTGCAAGTAAACTGATTTTGGATCAAATGCATGTGTAGACATGCCCACTGAATATTATTATTAAAACAATGAAAATTAATACATATGTTTTTATGGATTGGATTACACCTCATTGAAACTGGGGAGAAGTGTTATAACCATTGCCATTTATTTAAGGTAGTTCTAAGAAACTACTAATCCTTTATTGAGTCAGACATCTGAAACAAATAGGGGACTCCAATTAAAATACAAGCATGTCACCACCCAAAATGAATGTGAAGCCTCTGAAGAATCTGGACTATGAGGGGAGAGGGGGTTCACTGGATACTATTTTAGTAGAAGATGAGTGTATATTATAATAGTATGTATATAGTATATTTTGTAATCACTGGGCATTTACATGAGCCCTTATGGCGCAGTAACAGCTCATGCTGCACCGCCTGCAAGGCGCACAGGTATTTTTAGCCACTACATCACCGTAACGATGTGCTATATCAAGCAACTGCACCGCTGTGGCGATGTAGCTGTGGTGTCATGGTTTTTGTCTGCCAATGCTATGTCACTGTAGTGTGTTGCTACGGCGATGCAGCATCACGTGTAGACACACCCAGTGTATATGTATATTGATAATAATTACATTTTGCCCATATAAACATTGAAAGAAAGCTGAGAAATATCCTGGAAGTCTGACAATGCACAATACAAGTTGTTGCCTTAAGGGAACAGTACATCAAACCTTTTTGCACATCATTGAGGGTTTCTGCAGATTTTTCCATTTTAGGGATTTTTTTTTGGTAGCTACATTAATTTTTTGTTTAGAGTGATGTCATGTTACACATATTAAAAATATCAAATGAATTGAAGTGTGCTATAATGTGAAAAGCATGTTTTATCTTTTTCTACATTAAGTATATAATAAATATGCTAAACAGTTATAAACTATGAATCTTAAGGCCAGATTTTCTGCCCACAATTCTACTAGGGGAGTCAAAAGAATTATGTAAGCAGAGAGATTGAGCCTTGAAACTCCATGTTTTCCCCATAGGCTTCAAAAGACTCAGCCTTTCTGTAAGCACTTGGCAGCAATTTTGAAAGACATATTCCTTCTCCTGTACCTTTACCTCTGCAATTGTTTTCCCCCAGGCATAAACTCCTTGCTTGGGTTTATAACCATTCAAGTAAGCCCATACTCTTTTTGCAGCTGGTTGATTGTACAGACATCTGCGGTTGCCTGACAGCAGTTTAGGTGAAAACGGAGAACTTCTTTTGAACTGCAATGCTTGAACTTCTGAGAACTGTGTCTGTAATGAAAACATTTCAGAGCCTGAGAAATTAACACAATATACAATACCTTCAGAACTTTTTAAGTATAGGAAATTAGAACATACAGCCATGCAGTTGGTCCAATAAAAGGCATCAGCCACAAAAATCCTTGCAGAATTGCTATCTAATTCAGTGTAAATCTGCAAGTGGGTTGTGACTAATGTGTGGTCCCCAAAATACTTATTGGTAATTGGAATAGTCTATCTTTTAGGAAGTAAAAACATGCTGCATTGTATATATATATGTATATTGTATGTATGTATATTTTGTGATTAATTTTTCCACATATCTAATATTGGGGGACAATAGCTATCCTTCCACAGAGCCATAATGCTCACTGAATATTGGCTTATTTCTCATGTTCAAGTATATAGGACAGTACAATCTGTACTATGTAGACTAGTGGTTCTCAACATTTTTGACTCAAGGTATTCCCCCTTCTATAACTTTTGTGAATTGAGTGGGACCTCATTTTGAAAAACTAACTTATTTATCATATATAAATATATAATAAGTGTACCTTGCAGAGGGGCTAGGTAGTGGGGAAATGAAATGTCCAGGCAAGGACTGAGCCTGAGCTTATGCTTATCTGCTTATTTCTCTCACCTTTGGGCACCTTTCAAGAGATCTCATGGCACCTCTATTGTATATATAGAGTGCATGTTCTTACGTGCAATAATTTATTCAACTTGATCTTGAAACACTTATTGAATTGTGCATTATCTTATGATTACAACACCTTTAACACATCAACAGAATACATAATATTAAGGTTACTTTACAAAGCCCATGACAGCTTTTATGAAGCATTTTCCTAAGCAAAAAAAGTGGAAGTTATCTGCATTGACTAGAAATTACTTTTTTTTAAAAATTATCAATCCCTCTATTACAATCAATATTTGATCCTTTATTCTTTTACACATTGAGACATAGCCTTAGGAGTGATTAGTATTGAAACACTAGGGTCCATTTTACTGCTATATATCTAATTGCTCATGCATGTATCTACAAGGCCCTTTTTACCTTCTTCATTAGGGTCAATAATTCTTGGGCTCCATCCATTCAAAAAGATAGGTGCGTGTAAATTTTTTTTCAAATACTGGTATACAGACACACGGCTACAACCAAAAACCCAGTTACCTTGTGATAAAATTCTGAACACGAACTGCTGTTTTTAATTTTGAAACGTTCATATAAACTGTGTTTTCTATTACCTCTGTATGTTGAATATTTTCCAGGAGTTTCATCTCTTCTTGGTTTTTTTCAGTCCAGCCTCCTTCTACTACTATAGGCTGAATTGCGCTTTTTGTGGGTACTAGCACAGCTGGTTTAGAGGCTGTTATTCGTCGCCCTTTAGAGACACAAGGATTTTGAACAGGTAACTTTATTTAAACTGGGCTTTTTTTTTCCTGATGAACTTATTCTTTTGTTGCCATCCTTTTTAGGTACTTTTAAGTCCTAAATACTAAAAGATAATTTATAAAACAAATACTAAGTATAAATTGCAATAAAGATCAGGGGCTGACAAATATGGATGCATCACCATTCAGACTAATAAAAGAAACAAATATGTTATCTACTAGAGCTGTCCAGATTTTCTTTTTAAATAGCCTAAAGCCCAATGTGAACAAAACAGTTAATTTAAATGCTGGCCAAAAATTCCATCCTGTAGTACTAATGTCATCTTTTTGGAGTCTGTAAAACATTTTGTTCAGCAATAGAATTATTTCTTCACTTAACAAAACTATTTATGGCCCAGAGATTATACATTTCTAAAATAATCCCAACTAAGGGAACTGGAATACTTGCTGAAGTTTAACACCCGCCTAAAACAATGATCGTCACTTGATAACCAGGCCAGGTACTTGGTTTCCTAAGTGAAGCTATAGTAAAACATAGCAGCTTTTGATATACATGCCCAGATTCTTTTTTCAAACAAATTATGTTAACATGATTTCTAATAGTGGATTCTTTCAGCACAGACAATGCGCCTCACTGTTCAAATACCCACTGACAAGGGAATAGCATGCACCCAGGGCAGTCCTCTCACCCTTTCTCCACCATCTGCCTCATACCTTCTGGCTTGTAGGACTCAAGATCAGCAGCAAGCAGAAGCTGGGCAGTGTCAGAGTACAGCATAGTTTGGGAGTCTCTAAAGTAGCAGTGGACTTTGCTACTGTCAGAGGGGAAATTTTCATCCCATTTGTTTGCCATTGAAACCCATACCCGGAGTGCAAAAAAAATGCTGATGTTGGCAGCAAGAACAAGGTCAATTCTCCACTGCTGCTCTATAAAACTGTGATTCCAAGAATGCCTTGAATCCCTTTTAGGGTTACCATACTTCCGGGTTTTCCCAGACATGTCCTCTTATTTGGACCTCTGTGCTGCATCCAGATGGGTTTTTAAAAATAAAAGCAAATGTCCGGGTTTTCTGCTGTCCTGGACTGGATGCTTGGAGCTGGGAGCAGCAGGCAAGGTGACTGGCTGTTCGGGGTCACGTGTTCCCCACGTGGGTTCCAGCAAGAGACGGGGGGGGGGGGGGGGGAAGAGAGAGATGCAGGAGCTGCTTCAGCTGGGGCTGGGGCAGGGGGCTGTGGATCAGGAGTGAGGGGCATGGGGGACAGGATGGGTTACTGTGGTTTGGGTCTTCAGGGTACTGGCAGCACCAGGGGGCTGCAGGTTGGGAGTGAGGGGCACCAGCAAGAGGTGGGAGGCAGGGTACTGCTGTTTGGGAGTGAGGGGCACTGGCAGAGAAGGGGTCAGTGGGTCCAAGGTGAGGGGCAGCAGCAGGGCTGGGTGGGGGTGTGGCTTGTCAGTGAGGGGCAACAGAATGGGCAGGGGCAGGGCATGTCACTGCCTCCCCACCATCATATTCTGCCCTCCCCCCTCCCTGACAGGTGTCCTTTTTTTTGGACCTAGAAATATGATAATCCTACTTTATGACACATGTTGCTGTCCCAGAAGCTTCCTGTACCCAGAAAGTGCAGGCAGGGTGAGATGGGCCCACCCCCCACCCTTCTAGTGCCCCTCTCTGTAGGTGGCACCCACAGCATGTGCCCCATTTGCCCACCCTGTTATGCTACTGCACACCAACACATCATTTTTGGCATCAAAATCTATGTAGATGGACCCACACCTAGATGGAACTACACTGAAGTAAATGTAGCTTTGCACATGCACAGTTTAAACAAGTCTGCCTGGATGGATTTTACTCTAAAGTATGTCCCAATAACAGTTTACTTGCATAAATTTGGAAGAAGCACGCTCATATTTGAAAATTAGATCTATTCATCATAAATAAAATAGCACCTAAGTGAATGAATAATGATACCAACCTTGCAGTTGTCGCATTTTGTGTTTCATGGTATTTAGCTCAGCCAAAATTCTGTCCTTCTCAAACCAATTTTGTTTTTCTTGCTTCTCTACCTTTTGCAAAGCTGCAACAACAGAAAATTAATATTTCTATTTGCTATTTTTCATATAGTGATTGAATGCATAATTGGTTTGTATAACTGGATCTATTTCAGCAAATAGTTTTTTATAAACTTAAGAGCATTAGTGAGTTACAGATCTAATATTACTCAGTTAGAAGGGACAGGGGCTAGGTACAGACATTACACCTACCATGCATTAATTGCCCAGAAAGTACTCTAAAGCTGTAACTAAACAGACATTCATGGCTTTTAGAACATTTTAAAAATAGTGGATTGTGCTCTAAGTTAAGCCTTGATGGATGAGGTATTAGACAAGAAATGTGTACAGAAGTTGCTTTTTTTGCCTTCTAAGGCATTTTATTCCAGTGCCTACAGAAGTGCAAGGCCTTATATCACTTTAAAAAAAATTTACAGCACATTAAATTAACCCTTGTTAACTGAGATATTAAATTTGAAGTGCTGTATTTTACAGCACTTCAGCAGCCTACAGGGCACTTCTACATGAGATGCTTTACTGCGCAGAAGAAAAAATTACTGCACAGTAAGAATCACTGTCTACATAAGCAAATGTTTACCGCACAGTAAACTGCTTTACTCAGGAGTTAATTTGCTACCTGAAGTCTGTAATGCACATGTAGATGCTATTTGCTCCCAGTCAGGCCCACCACCAGGGGGCCACCTGCAGGATAGCCCCAGAGCCATGGGGCTGGGAGATTCTCCAGCCCCAGGGCTGGGGTGCCTCTTTGCCTGCCCAAGACCCTGACCCTTAAAACTCTGCAGGGACACCGGGGTCCTGGGCCACCTGCAGCCAGCCTCTGGCCAATGGGTTGTACCACAGGGCCCAAGGCCAGCTTTAGCAGCCTGCCCAGACGCTGGTACTGGTCCCTGCCACTGTGTTGCTGCACAGCTGTGTCCCAGATTCACGAAGTTTAAGCTGGGAAGGACCTCATGAGATCATCGGGTCCAGCCCTCCCGCTATGGGCAGGAAAGACTGCTGGGGTCAAATAACCTCAGCAAAGTCCACTCTCCTTTTGAAGATCTCTAGGGTAGATGCCTGCATCACCCCCACTGGAAGTCTACTCCATAGTCTAGCTACACAAACTGTGAAGTTTTTCCTTATATGCAATCTGAAGTCTTCTTCTAGGCATTTATGACTGATGCTCTTGGTTTTCCCCTGGGGCACACAACATTGCCACACGCAGGTTCCACCTCAGCTGGTGCTCCCTCCCCTTGCAACACTGAGGCCACCACTCAGATGGAACCAGCAACTGGGAATGGGACGACGTGCGGTGTATGTTCCTTAGTGAGGTCCCTGGAGTCCCAGCTGACTGAGCTCCAGGCCCAGGTAGGCAAGCTTCATGCCATCAGGGCCCACGTGCAGGAGATTGATCACTGCTACAGTCAGGCTCTTCTCCTGAAAAATGAAGAGAGAAAGTACCCGACTACATGAAGATGGACAACAGGAAGACTGACTCAGAGCCCCACCCAGGGGCTGCTTGGAAGATGGTCATCTCAGGCCCCAAGACACACAGTACCAGGGTCACTCCTCCCTTGGAACTGAACAACAAGTACTCACTTCTCACACCACCAGCAAAGACATAAGCAGAATCACTGCCCCACCTGAGCCCAACCCCACCATTCATCCTGGTTCCATGCAGCCCCGGGAGCATGAGCTGCCTGCAGTGGGACCAATACCACACAGCACAGAGTGGGGCTCTCTTTTAAAGATGGCTGCCAGCTAGGGATGCACCAATAGAGATTTTTGGGGCTGATACTGATAGCCAATATTTAAAGAGGCATATCAGCCGATACTGATCCAATTTCTGATACAGCTGCCTCCAGCTAGTAAATCTGTTGGGGTAGAAGGGGAGGGGGGGAGGAAGGAAGGGGCATGGGGGTGCAGATCAATGCCTTTTACAGTGAGGGAGACGGCAGGGGCAGGGACAGGCACTGCCCAGGTGGGATGGGGGCGTGGAGCCTCAGCCCATGGGCGGGGTGGGGAAGGCAGCTCCTGTTGCTGCTGCTACTTGAACTTTGGGACAGCACAGGGGGGCATGTGCCCCCGAGGTTTCTGTGTAGGGTGGGGTGGGTTGCAGCCAGGACTGCACAGGGCTCTTCTCAGTGGGGACTGGGCTGGGAGCAGGCACCAATGGCACTGGGAGGATGCTATATCCACCGCAAATTTTGCCACTATTCTTCTCACAGTGCAGCCACTGCCAGCCACCCGGTGCAGCCCCAGCTCAGTGCCTCATGCACTGGGAAGAGATGGGGCTGCGCCGGGCAGCTGGCGCTGGTGCCTGCTCTGAGAGGGTGGGAGCAGACTGCTGCCAGAAACAGCAAATCTGCTCCCAAATGCCCACACGTGTAGATGCCTACCCAAGGTGGGTTTACTCTGGAGTAAATTCATTCAGCAGCATTTGCACATGTAGATGTGCCTAGTGTGCTTTAAATAACTTCTGTACACTGGTCAAATTTCTGAGCAAGCCCCAGGAGGTTGCAGAGTGCCCCCTGCCTCGTAGCCTGGAAAATGCAGGGAGGTTCAATGCACCCCTCTCCACCAAACACTTCATTTTTGTCAGGTCTGGAAACACCGTAATTTTATAGTGCTATAACAGGTGCTCTAAATTACAGCACTGTAAAACATGCATGAAGAACTTCTGTACACACTTTAATGAACTTTCTGTTACTGATTTATCAAATGTCTGTGCCAGATCCCATTGAGGGTTAACTTAGAGCACGATTACCACCACCCGTGTGCAAGGTCTGTGGACAGAGCAAATTTGCTCTGCCTGAACACTAGGATGGCCCCGCCCACCCCAGCTCTCGCTGATCTGAGTCAGTGTCAGCCCCTGATCCCAGCCCTTCTTCCTCCCTGAAGCCAGCTGTGAGCCACAGCCTGGCCACAGGGGGTTGGGGAAAAGAAAAGGGGGTCTCTACCTGTAGCTGCTCCATGACACACTGTTGTCTGGCCAGAAGAGCATTGGGGAAAAGGGGTCTGGGTTCCTTCTCCCCACAGAAGCTCTGGCCAGGCAGCAGTGCACCATGGAGCCAGGGCTACTGTGGAGACACTGAGCCCAACCCTCTTCAGCCCCCCACCCCCAGGCAGGCTGCAGTAAGCCCTAGGGTCAGGGCTGCTGAGGGGAGACTGAGCCCAGATCCCTTTTCCCCCAAAGCACCCCAGCCCCAGAGTGTGCTGCTGCCCACCTGAGGAGGCTGCAGGGGATGGGTCTGGGCTCTGTGTCCCTGCAGCAGCCCTGGCTCCACAGTATGCCACAGCTCAGCTGGGGGTGGCTCCTTCATCCCAGCTGCAACCAGGAGCTGCAGTTCAGTGCCACTTTTTGCTGTGCCAGGAACTTTGGCAGGAGGGATTGGTAAAGGAGCCCCCTGCCAGATGCCACCCCCCCAGCTCCAGTCTTGGTGAGGACAGGGTTGCCTGCCACCCCCACCCCCTGACAGCAGGGTGCTGTGCTGTAGCTCCTGGTTGCAGTTGGGGGGAAGAAGCCTCCCTGCTGGGCAGGTCCCCTGCAAATTCCCAGTTCAGGTCTTAGTGAGGGCTGGGCTAAGCCCTGCTTCCTTCTCCCCACCCCCAGATGCAGACAGGAGCAGCAATGAAGCACTGCTTTTTTCTGCACTGGGAACTCTGGCAGGGGAGGGGTGGGAAATGAGTATCCCTGCTATAGGAGGGGCCCGGCCCTGTCTCCCACCAAGACCCAAGCTGGGAAGCTGTGGGGGGCAACCCTGCAGGGGATCCTATTTTCCACCCCCATGCTAGAGTTTCCAGCACTGCATTGCAACCCCTGCTGGCTCTCTGCAGGGAGCAGAGCTTGGGAGTGTGCATATGTCCATGTCTGTCTCCAGCCTGGCCCCAAGCAATCATGCTCTGGAACCCTTCCTCCCTCCAATCTGTGGCAAATCCAAATGGGACAGTTACTCTCAGCTCCCATCACAGCTCCAGTACCCCTCCAGCCTGCCACTACTGGCACTTGGCAGATGGGCTCCCCAACCTGGATCCAGACCTCTGCATCCTAACCCAGCATGGAGGTCCCTTCCAGCCCTGCTTCTCTGTGATTCTCTGATTCCTGACACTGATAGAGCAGTGGCAGGGTGGAACACTCATCTTCCACACCAGGCAGCCAGTCAGGGATGGCTTGCTCATTTGGCTGCACTCAGGAGCTTCCAAGTCCATAGGGCATGCTGGGAAATATGGGGGAGTTCCTCTGGGACAGTCTCACTCTGCCCTGGGCAGAGTGAGACTGAATGGCAAATGTCTGTTTGGTTCAAATGCACTCCAAATTATGGCACTTTAAGTGAAGTTCAAGAGTTAAAGCACTTTCACCATGGGTTTTTTGAACATCTGTACTTAGACAGGGACTTTGGAAGGGTCCTCAAAAGAAACTATGGGAGAATGTAAAGCTTATGAAATATCTTAGCAGAACAAGACACAAAAACTTGTATTAATTGAATAAATATAGTACTTCATTTACTCTTCCAGCATTGATAGAGTAAGACTATTTTAGACCATCTTGTTTTAACATGCACCTATGAATAGAGGGATTTGCATTATCAGAATGATAATGTTCAATTAATTCTCAAGGTATCAGTAAATACCTAGTATCATGCTTGAATAAACTTTCAACAGTTCACTTTATTGTCAATGTGGAATTCCATTGATTTTGTAAGTTTAAATTGAAATTTAAATATTAGCCAAAGGGTTAAAATGATCTCAATTATGGTTAACTGGCCATATCAGTCCCTTTAAGAACCCTAACTTAAAGCATATAATTAATTTTAATCATGTGAGTCATGCAAATGACATAAATATGTGTTATGTCATCATATCAGCATAACATTTGTCAGAAAAAGTGTGTTTAAATACTTTCCTCACTAAACTAAAACATTTTGGATTGGAAAAAAATTTAGAATCTGCTTCAGTCTCTTTTCCAAAAGTGTCCATAAAAAGTACTTTGCTACTTCCTGTGTATGGTAGTAGCCACATTAAGAAACCAGTAACGCTCACTATAGATTTAGGATATTTAGTTTAAAAAAAAAACCCAAAAAAACAGTTTCACAGGAAAAGAGTAGGAGAGACCTCAGACCATCAACAGTCCCTGAAATAACAGGGACTTCATAAGATAAAATATGCCCTGATGATCCTATGACCACAACCCACATTACAAAGGCAAGTCAAACAAACAGTCTACTCATTCTTGCCCTTTGAATGTGGAGGAAAATTCCTTCCTAATCCCCTGGAAATCAGTTTAAATATGAAGAATGAGCAAGACCCAATAACCAACCACTTGAGTGGTATACCACTAGAATAGGAACACCACTACACCCCAGACAATCTCCCATTTTCAGCTGTAGCCAACATCTGATTATTCCAAGGAACTTAAAAACCCTCAGAAGTCATGTTATGCATTGAAGAAGAGCAGAGGGAAGAGCAATGGAATTATTTCTTAGCCCCTAAAAGTAAAAAGCAGAAACCCTGAAATATGGGTTCTTTCTGAGCTTGGCTTAAGGAAACTGTTTGTTTCTACGTAACTCTATCCTTGTAAAGAGGTAGAAAAAAGGAACTCATACCATTCAAAGGCAAAAAAGGCTCTCCACAGGAAACCCAGATCTCAAAAGGCTTTCTGAGAATGTTGGTAAGCAGAGAATCATCAATCATGTTCAAACTTTCTGGAGTTGCCAGGCATAAAGCCAATTTTATCTTCTCTTTCTCCATTTGCTTATCTTTGTATTTTGAGAAAAATATCAACAGTTTCTCTTTATATCACTTCAGGATAAAATGTTTATGCCATCTTATTAGTTTAATTAAGATTACAATTTATGTTTATACACTGGCTATGAAGCAATAAAAACTCAATTAGCTAGAGTTACAAAAGCTTAAAGATACCATTTTTGGAGCAGCATTAATTGGTAATGTGACATGATGGAAGAGACAAGGGGATGGGGGTGTGGCCTTTGTTAGTGACTATATACTGACTATATATTTGAATGTTTGTAATAGTTGCCTATTCGCCAGTTTAGGAAGAAGACAAGATTCATCTTCTTATCTAGGCCATTGTTTTGGCCTACGTGTGGAAGGTCCTGACTTTGCTCAAAGTTTTAACTCTTGAATTTTATCTTTAGAGGCCTTTAACAAAGTTAACCTAAAAATGACCCTTAAGTAAACATCCCACATTCCAAGAAATCACACCCTAGGAGCCTTTGAAAAGATTGGAAAGAAAGGAAATTCCCCAAAGTAATTAAAATAGTCAACAAAAGAAACTGATTACCAAGCAAAAGAATCTGTTGAGTAAGATCTGAGCCCAAATTCGGGAGTAGTGACAGGTTTGGGTAGGAGGGGTCCAAGACGGCAACTCACTCAATAAAAACTGTAACCTACTGTCCCAATTTGGAGGTAACCTCACTTGCAGAACATCAAAAGAAGAATCACAAGTGTAGGCCGGATCAGACCGATCACCTGAACCACCCTCTCCGTGAACACGAATCTCTTAGTTCACGCTGAAGCTGCAGAGCACCCGAAAGGGACTGAAGGAAGGGGACTTAGTCCTATCAGTATTGAGGCCAGACCATTGAAACGTATTGCTGAGGCGAGCCTGTTGAGCCGTACTACTGAGGCCAACCCATTAAATTGTACTACTGAGGAATGAAACCATATTTAGGTGTTTGGCTTCTTGGAATTCTAGGATTGTAAGTATATTATAAAAATAATAGTATTGATTCAAATTTAACTTTTAGTTGTAATTGTAGTTGTTTTTGTAATACTAATTCTTATAACATTGTTGATAAGGAAGTGCATTCGGAGCATTGTTTCTGATATATGTAGTTATTGTGTTCTTAATGTTTGTGGTATTTCTTAAAGCTAAGCAGTGTTAGATGTGTAGCAAAGAATTTTAAAATAAAATTGTGTTGTATGAATTAAGAGTGTAATCATTGTGAAATCGTGCAAGTAGCTAAAAATTTCCCCAGCCAGTGCATCAAACGACTCAGTAAATTGTGTGGGATTTTCTCTATTCCATAACCCACTAGAGACATATACATTACAAAGCCATTTTGTGTGTAGGAAAGGGAATGATGTGCGTAAAACCAGGATGAATCTCAAGCATTAATCTTTGAGGATAAAGGAAGTGTACAAGTGAAAATCACAGGGGCTAGAGATAGAAATTACATAAACTGGTATAAATGATCAAGTTCAAATCTGTAACACAGCAGAAATTCAGTGAACATAAACCACTTTCAAAATGTCCAAAACTGGTTAGGATAAATCTGGATGGATGTATTATCAGACTTAGCTGATTTAGGTTAAATCGGTTATTGAACTTCTGTCCCAGATCCCCTCCAGCTTCAAGCCATCTTCTCCAGCTGAGCAGAGATCCATGCTCTTGCCCCACCCCCTTCCCCAGCTTCTGTCCTGGGCCACTGAAGGCATGTGGCTGCATTTCTGGAATCAAATGTGAATGTCTGTTCACTTGCTTATTGGTTCAATCTACACAGCTTAGACTAAGCTGAAACGATTGAATTGATTCCACCTTGGGCTTTTGGACTGTTGTATTTAGCCAAGAAGGTTAGAAAAGAAAATATGGATAAGGACTTTTTGTGAGAGTTCTCTATCTTTTGGAAGAAAACTCTCATAAACCCACTCTATTTAACTATTATATTAGTTATTGTATAGTATAATATAGTAGTGAACTCCTATTTACCTACTGTAATGGAAAGAGCAAGATGCTGTAATTAAGAATGTGTCCTGTTTTACACTGAAACCAGGAGCTCAGTCAGTTTGCCTGATAGAGAAAATATATTTTCTCTAATTTTAATCATATCCTCTCTGAATAAAACTGGAATATTCTGAGCAGTTTCAGCAAAGTCAGTTAATAGGGTACACACAAGCAGCATTTCTTAGGAACACTGATCTTGAGTATTCCCTCCCTATCTTGCCATGCTCATACTATTTCACATCAACCTCTAGTTGAATTTCAGCTTTTTGCAATGTTTTGATGTAATAACATTAAATAAAAGGTTTTAAAATGTTGGCTTTTTAAACAGAATTAAAAACCATGGTTTATTTGTTGACCAGCGAAAGCAGTCGTTATAGCATGAAAATGACATATATTAATGTTCATATAGCCCTTCGGCTTCTATCACTCAGGGTTATGATATGGCTAAATTGTATGGCTCACAAAATAAAATGTTAAAACACAAAAGCATCCAATATTACATTTCATATTCCCCTGCCCTAATCAGAATCTGACCTAAATATCTCTAAAGTTTTTGGTTACAAGGCTTTATACTAGTGATTTTATTTGCAAATTTATGTTCAGTAGAGGCACAATGAATAACTACAGGCAACCCTCACTCAAGACTGTTTCACTTAGCGCTATTTCTCTATAATGCTCATTTTAAATTGATACCTGATTCCACTTAGCTCTCAGTGAGTTTCATTATAACACTGCAGTCACCGTCTTGGGCTATTAAAAGCACTTGCGGTTGCCATTTTGGGTCATCAAATACTTTTGGTTTCATTTAATGTTCGTTTCGCTTAACGCTCGGTTTTTCAAGAACCAATTAAGAGGGCTAAGCAGGAGTTGCCTATATAGTATTTTGAACTAAGTGTAGATGTTTTCCTATTTTTTCAAACTTTCTTCGTGTATTCTATTTTTATTTGGTTCAACTTTCCCTTCTCCAGCTTTACCCTCTTTCATGTATTTATTTTTAATATCTGATTTTAACCTACTAACTTTGTGAGAGGGACTTATCTCTTCTGCATTTTCTCCTTTCTCATTTATTAGTTCTCCAGGCAGCATGCTATCTTACATGAAGCCTCTCATTAGAATTGGTTCACTTTGTATTAGACATGATTCTATTTCTCATCAAGTTTATAAATTGTTAATTCATGAAATCAGTTTTATCAAGGCAGATTAAGATGATCTAGGCAGCCTTGAAAAGAATCACTGAATAACTGGTACCCTTCCTGCATGCCCCCTTCCTAGTACATCATTGACTAGACCACCTGTTTTTTCATCTTAGTAATGTGAAGGGATATCTAGCATATAATCAACTCTCTATTATCAGCTTTCATTGAACTTTAATATGTTTTAAGAGGAAGTGGAAGACAGTATTGATTATCTGAGGGAGAGAGGACGTAGTAGCAGTCACAGGATCAGATGAGGAATGCATGAGTATGGAGAGAGAGAAAAAATATTAAAGGCTACAAATTAAAGTAAGAAATTAGGAAAGGGTAAAAAATGGTAAACTAGCAGAAGTTGGGGACAGAGCTAAGGAATTAACCCTCAGGGGGCTATTTTCAAAGGCACAAAGGGATGCCCAACTGTCACTGAACTTCAAAAGTAATTGGGTGTTTAGCTCCCCTTTGTGCATTTGCAAATCTCCTCCTTACTTCTCAAGCTGAATTTCTCTCCCACACCTCCTTCTGTTTGTACCTTTAAGGCCCACACCATTTTGTCTTCCTGGAGCTCTCAACAGAATTAGGACACATTGAGGCAGAGCTCTACTATTGCATATAACTAGAAGATGACCAGTAACTTTGTAGGGTTTTTCTTTCCGAAGATCCTTAGCAATTTAGGAACACTTTTGTAAATAGTGATCATGGACACTATACATGCTATAACTATATAATAAAGAGCATTGGTAATATTACCATGCAAAACAAAATTGGATTTCAAATGGAATACATGGCAGCATCACAAAAGGGGTAGTTTTATATCATCCAAGTAAACTCGATAACATGTAGTGTATTACACCTGCAAGTGCTCCTTATCCCATGAAGGAATATTGCTGTAGTGTTACATGAGACACTTGATCATCTTCAGTCACAAAAAAAGAAAAGTGATTCTGACTTACAGACCTAAAGTGCACGAGCTCTAATACATTATTTGTCATACATAATAAAGCAACCTACATATATTAATTTTAATAGCCCCAAAGGTAACTGCAGATTTTCTGCATAGAAAATGATTTGAAAATCTTTTTTCCCTTATAAGCCATATACTCCTTGATTCAGGTGTTGATCCAGAGGTTGCACTCCCCACCTTTCAGACAATGATGTGGAAGCAGCAGTCAGGGGCTTTAAGTCCCCCAAAAAGACAAGGATTCTCCCTTCCCTCCCCTGCCCCCACCTTCACTGCTGTCTTGCCTCCCACCCTTCAATGTCATACCTGTCATTGCTGCTGCCCTCAACTAATCCAGGAGCAGCTCCAAAACTGCCCCTAGCTTGCTCCATCCAGGCTGTACAAGGAGCAGATTCTCCCTCCTTGCATTTGTTCCTGGGCTGGTGGGGAACACAATAGAAAGGGAAACCTGCCTACCATCACTGCTATCTCCAGCTGAGCCCAACTCTCCAAGCAGCTGGTACCTGCAGTCCTAGCTGGAGCCAGGCAGAAATGGCAAGGACTGTAGTATCTCCACTCCTCCCACACTCCAGAAGAGTAGAGAGGGAGTAAGGGGAATGGGAAGGAGGGAAGGTGCTGCTGAGCACACAGGGGAAGTAAGCAGGGTGCAGCTACCTCTGCAGACCATTTTTTTTTAAAGTTCACATCCCCTTTTAAAACTCTTGCATCTAGCTCTGCCCCTGCCCTGATTCAATAAAGCATTTAAGCACATTTACTTAAAACTCACTGAAAAACCTGGGTTTTAAGCTTGTGCTTACATTCATTATTGAATTGGGTCCTTGATTCTTGTAATTAAGTAATAAACAATATGCAGTAATTATTAGCAATAAGCTCAAACAAAAGGTGAGGAACTAAATGCTTCCAAACTTTGGGATAGTCATAATCCTGAACTATATCTGAATTTCAGGGCTGAGGTTCTGTAACAAATAGTAAATTCATTTATTGCTAAAATGGGGTTTGTTAGATCTTTACTAATATTCTACCTCTCTCAATATATTAATAGATAAAAATGGAGTTGCCACTTCAATTCTTCTTTTTTACCTGCTTACTCAAACATATAGATTGTTGCATATTTACATATAAACCTATCAAAAAGATAAAATGTGATTGGCATTGAGCAATTATGTTGAAAAGCCTATAAAACCCTCATCTGGAATATGTGTCACCTTGTATACAAGTAGTACCATATTTACTCTCTTACCACATGCCCCCCCCCCAAGAAGATATGCTCCTGTTTTCAGAAGGGAGAGTGAAGGAAAGAAAAACATTATTTTTGCCAGCAGCATAAATATATGCAGCTGTAGTAGGAGGAAGCAACAAATGACTGCTTTGTTGACCCCTACCTGCAGGCTGGTCATGGACAATTTTTCCCTCAACAGCAGCATTTGCAACAGTAGGTTCTGCCCCAGTAGCAACTCAAAGGTGGCCTTTTAACAAAGTGAAATGGTTGTTGGGGAACGGGGAGAAAAGGGAAAAGCGATGCTGCACAAGCTCAAGGGATAGCCTTAAGCTGCTGCTAAGACAAACCCCACTGCTGAGGGAGGACCTGTCTACAGCCAGCCAGCAGCTAGGGAGTTAAAGCAGCTACAGCTGTCCTATTGCAGCTGGCAAGAAAGGAAATACAGTGAAGCCCAAGCTAGGGTGCCAGAAAAATCACCTCCTGAATCAGCAGGAGCTTCTGTAGTATGACCTCTGCTGAGGGAAAGAAAGTAATGCTCAATGTGCTACACAGGGACCACAGAATGAGCATGCAGGGCTCCCTCACTGCTGGCTGTAAAGCCCTATGTGCTCACTGCACTGCCCATGTGTGGTGCGCTCCTTTCTTGTTCCTGTTCCCCTTGCATAATCTTATACTGCAAAAGCTGCTATTATCCTATTTCCTCATTTAACATGCTCACCCCAATTTCCACCAAATGGCTATTGGAAAAAAGGGATGTGCATGGTATGTGAGAAAATACGGTAGCCTTCAATTGGTTTCATAATAACCTGACATTTATTTAATGGAAGCTTACCATTATGGGTCTGATTTACAAATCAGGGTCACATGCAAAAAAAATATACTACCAAATTAGCCTACACAATTAGGTATCTAAATTAAAAATGTATACAAGTAAACAAGCAGCTAGGCAGTAGCTAGTATGATTTGTACATACAATAACAATAGTTATATTCTTAAATTAAGCACCTGATAGGTATAGGACTCTATAGAAATCAGTTCAAGTTTCTGCACTTTAACATTTTCCAAAATTGATATTTATATATAACTAATTTTTGTTCAAATGAAATATATCAAAAGGAGCACAATACAAACAAAATACACATGCAACTTCACTACAAATTTAAGAATTTTTTTAGATTGACTTTTTACCTTCCACAGGCAGAATAACCAAGACATACCTTCCATTGCAGTTGTCTCTTCACATTTGTCTGAGACACTTTGCCTAAAACATTTGCTTACAGCCCATGCAACTAAATCTGGTAGAGGAAGGATTAGGGTTCCATCACTGGTGTATAGTTTGCAGGCTTTCCTGGTAAGGTCAAGTTGTCTTGTACATATGGTAAGTAGCTAAATAACACAGGAAATAATAAATGATCACACAAATAAGGTAAAATTGCTTCCTGCAGCAAACCTTAAATAGTGCATGAGCCTATGCTGCCCCTTTGCCTAAGGTAAAGTTTATCAATAGTGCCTACCCATCTCCATTTTTATTAGTTATAGTCTAATTAATTTGAAAATTTTACAAATGAATAGTCTGGTCCTATCATGAAAAAAACTTAAAGTATATTTTAGCTTGCCTTGAGAGAAGATAGGAGGATGTACACCTTATATAATACACCATGGGCATATCTACATGTGCAACAAGTGCATGTGAATAAATTCCAGAGCTTATTGCTCCAGAGCATTTTGCTCCCAGGCACACCCTTTGACCATGTGTCCAAAAGCAACTAATTCCAAAGCAATCAGGTCCAGAGTTTATTCATTTGTGGCACATGGAGCCTGATCAGAGCGGCCCCGGCTTCCAGGCTCAGGGGTCAGTCTGCCAGCTCAGGGCTGCTCTGACCAAGTTCAATGTGCTGCAGAGGGACTGACTGGGACATGAGGGTGCTCTAGTGTGGGGCTAGCTAGCAGGCAGCCCCTGCATTAAAGCACCCTCCTGCCCCAGCCAGTTAGTCTGCATCTACATGTGCATTGCTGCACATGAAAAATCTCGGCAACAGGGTAGTGCTCATATTTACAAGATAGGAGTATGTATCTACAAGTACTACCCTGCTGTGGAATTCATTAGTTTCATGCACCCTAACAGTGACACACATGGAGATGCTGAGAAGTTTGCTGCACAGTTAATTAGTCAAATGAGTAGTAAATTTTCATGTAGACGTGCCTAGTATATAGTACTTTGATAGCACAAGCCACTACTGCAGCTAGAGAATGAGGGTAAGAATATACAGCACAATGGAAAACACAATGTCCTTGGGCAACTTGAGTCCCATTTATAGTCCATGCTTAGTGGCCTATGTCTACACAAGATGCTGACTGCACAGTAGCCCACGACTACTGCACAGTAGCATTGCATGGCAGCAAGCATGACGTGGTGCTACTGCGTAGTCTTGGGCTACTGCACAGCCAGCATCACAAAAAAAAGCCATTCAGTGATGCTACTAACAGTAACTGTAGTTACTGCACTGCCATTTAGTCTTGTTTATACATCTAAAGTATATACAAGTGTATCTCAAGTTTATACATCTCAAGTTTATGCCAGTACTAAATGGCTATGCGGTAATGACTGCGCAGTCAGCATCTCATGTAGATGCAGCCAGTATGGACTAAAACATTTTTTCAGGTTACTACTTCTCAAGTTAGCTCAAGTGGCATGTCTCTCATTCATGCTGATTGAGCACAATTAGGACAAGCTTATTTTGGATTCACTGGCGGACCTTTTTGAGATGTTTGCAACCAGGGCCAGAGAAGAGTCAGAAGGATTTATTTACTACCTTGAACAAAGCAAGATTTTTTGCCACATTGCAAATGATTATTTATGAAGAACACTACAATAATATGGAATTCCATACACTTTCATTCATTGGCTGCAAACCATGTATTTGAACTCAGCTCATGTTTCTCTGGTCAATCAAAAACAGGCGTCAAGGCCAGTTACTCTAAATTAAGAGGTGAAACAAAGGTGCCTGCAGAAGCTGCTGGTGTACATCTTTGCCACAGAGCCTTTGACTACTGGCAGAAAGGGTATAGGTAAAAATAAGGCTGAGAGAAGACAGTCACCTTCAGGACACAAGAAACAGGGATCCTTTCCTCTGTGTTGTGGCAGTTGCTGATAATATTTCAGTAATGGCCATGACTTCAGAAGCCATGAGAAACTCTTGTTCTGACTACAAGGTTATGAGAGTAACTTAGGGGACTGACTATGCCTTTCACAAAAGCAAAATTGTGGCTCAGTGGCAATGCAGAATGACCTTTTCCTGCTTAAACAGTCTAAAGAACATGCAGGAGGAGGAAGGAAGCTTGAAATATTACAGCTTTACTTCCATGAAGAAGGCAGAAGAGTGGCTAACTGTGAGAAGGCCCTTGAGGAGAAAGAAAAGGTTGTGGCTAGAGTGGTGGGCTCCCACCATCTTGCAAAATTGGTCTCTGTTCCTACTCTTATTGCTCTACGAATCGGCATATCTTCTGCCCAAGGAGCAACTTATGGGGAAGCTGGTGGGGTTATTTTTCTGAGTATGGGAGAGATAGAGATGCAACTAATTATCCTATGGTGAAAAGAGCCATAATCTCTAGATAAAAGGCGCGTGATGGGCTGGCTCACACACCCAGAGGTGTTTATGGTGTCTATTTACTCATTTTCACTATCAATAGGTACAAAAGCTTTGGGAACTCTCGATACAGTCAACAAAAGTCATTGTCACAGTTCATGTGTCTTACGTTCTTGAGGAGGGAGCTGTGATAGAATAGACTGGGTCAGGCTATTGAGCAGGAAGAGCACCATCCTGATGTAGGTGATGTGTATTTCTCAGACATGTCAAAATTTGAATCTTAGCCTAAACCAGAGTTAACATAACATACAACTGAGCAAAATCATAATGTATGGCCAACCAAAATTTCTTTAAAATGTTCTAAATTTATAAGCCTATATGGTAGAAATATCACAATTTAAAGTATTATTACGTGACTGGTACTATAAGAATGGTTTAATGCAGTGGAGCTCATCCTGTGCCACCAAATTTCTAGACTCATGGGGAGCCCTGTGGACAAGCTGACATAGCTCTATGCACCAGATTACGCTTGCACATGGGGATGGCCCATGGCCAGATCTTGTGTGGGGTCAGGCCACAGCCAGATTTGTCATGTGGGTCCAGGATAGCAGGCCAGATTGCACCCATGGACCACATGCTGACTCCACACTGGTTGCCGTTTGCAGACAGATCCTGCCCATGGGATCCAGTCTGCAGACTGGAAGGTTGAGCACCGTTGGTTTAACGTCATGGGTCATGTCCACTATGGCTCCTCTAGGCTTTGAATATGATTGGGAAAACTTGTGGTAGGGATGAGACCTATATATATTTGAAACCCCAGAAGTTCATCATGTTAAAAATTTTAGGTTTGAGATTCTGATTGGGGTTCATCTAAGTCACTGACATGGTGTTTGTCCTTTCCAGTACTACAGCCATTATGCTTATCTCTGGGGATGACTGCTACTTACCATAGGAAATGTACTAGCAATGATTAACTGCCCATTTCGGTAGCCAGCTCCATTTCTGTATGCAATTATTTTTACTGCTTTCTGGTTCATAACTGCAGAGATCTTTTCTGAGATAGTTTGTACAGAGACTTCAGTGTGCAGAGATGCTAGAACTTCTTTTAAGTGACTCAGGGTGATTTCAGCTTCCAAGGTGGATAAATCAGTCTTTTGGAGATATATATATAAAAAGAGATCAGATTCAAATCATGCTATTGCTTCTATTAAATCAATATAGAAATAAATTTCTTTTTAATGAAGCCCAGGAATTTGATTTAAAATGAATTCAGTCAACTATATAACTTAGTGAAATATGGGACATGTTAACATCTACTGTGCATATACCTTTGATGATCATATTGAATTTCCAGGTATTTTTGGTAGCTTTGACTTAGCCATTATTTGTCAAATTTGACAAGAGAGAGCTATTACAAATTTTTGTAGCACAGCCAAAACGTTTATTTTAAAGATCAGTGAATATACATGTGCATATATGTGTTTAGATAAAGATGAATCAGTTTTCAAAGATATCTCCACTTACTGCATAAAGACCTCCTACTAATGATCTACTACCAATAATATTTACTATACTGTATATGCAAAATTTCTGAAGACAAAATGATTCCCCATAACATAGGGGATGCTTCAGATCCATGATAAAGAGGAGGAGTGTGTGCTGATCATCCCTGCCCCTCTGCCCCCAATTTCCAGCAGGATCTCCAGATCCTCCCATATCTGCTCATTAGCAAACAATGAAACTGAATCTATATGCAGGTTTGAAGTTTGTCCAAATACAAATTACAACAGTCTATGTAAATTTTCATTTTATGTTATAATCTTGGGTCTACTGTACAGCTAGTAAAACAAAATAAAAAATACTAACCTTTGTCACTTTAACATACTTAAAAGGCCCCAAAGAGGAACAACTTGTTTCTCCAGAGGCACAGAAGAACATGCTACCTGGGGGTAATTTTTTCAGTTCTGTCTTTCCTCTTATAGTCCTTGCACAAGCCAAACATATCATCACTTTCTGCTTTTTACTGGGTGAAAGAAAATAGTAGCCCTAAAAATAAGTGGAAACAATAATTTCAAGGCTTTAAAAATAACCAAATTGTTGCACAGCTGAATGTTTTATTCAGGATTTCCTTAATATGTAACCATACTAACCTCAGCAAACTTTTTTGATGATGCCAGTTTTGATACCTAAATAACAGTTGTTCATTAGAAACGGGACAAGGACACAAATTCCTTTGTATGTTCAATGCTTCCAACTTCTCATACCATGACATGGATCTGATGTTGGAAAAAGCAGTGGTGGAATAGTTTCATTGTAGGAAAAAGACTGGTAATGTATTTTACTTACTACAAGTCTCCTGATTAAAAAGGTATTTGATGGCAGATTTTCTCATTTTCTTATGATGTCAGACTTGAAACAACACAGCTTTCTACAGATAAAACTGTCCAATACATTGCTTTGCAAAGTGCTATTTTTCAGTAAGTGAAATGTTTGACATACACGCACATACATGCACACGCACATGCATACACCTATGTACTCTGTACAGCAAGTTGCATTCATTGAGAGTTAAACTTCCTTATATATACTTACATGACTGAAAAAATATATTACTTACAGGCTGGTCTATTTTCTCTTTATTAGTCGCAGAGAATGTGCAAACAGAAGCATGATTTGCTGCTGTGATTTCCTGGCCTAGCACTGTGCTGTAAAAGGCACTAAATACTCCGGTATTTCCTGTATAATGCCACTTCTGATTGGCAGCTCCATTGCTGTGTTCTTTATATTTCTGTCAGAACATAAAAGATAAATTCTTTTGCTATGTTTTACTGTCAGGATGTTCAGTACTTGGCAGGAATATCTTGTGTTGTTTAAGAAAGAACCCTGTTTTACAGATGAGACTTCAAAATCTTAGGTTGTGTGTGTTCTTTGGGTGACTGTTAACTATCCCACAGCACTTTAAGTAAGTTTACATATATGCTACAGTATCTCTGGAAAAAAAATTCCCTCCATTCACTGTTCTATGGTGTGTTGTATATAACCATAATCTTTCACCATGGAGGTGGCTGTATTTTAATAGTAGTATACATGTTAAGGACCTGGAGGACAAACCTTATGAGGAAAGACTAAGGGATCTGGGACTCTTCAGTCTGGAGAAGAGAAGACTGAAGGGGCACTTGGTGGTCATCTATAAGTATGTATGGGGTGAATATAGGGAGCTGGGAGATAAAACTGTTCACTAGGGCACCCCAGGGGAGGACAAGGAGCAATGGCCATAAACTGTTAGAAAATGGTTTCAGGTTGGATGCAAGAAAGAAGTTCTTTCCAGTAAGGGTGACCAGAATCTGGAATACAGGTTCCCCTTGATTTATGCAGGTTCTTTATATGTGAATTTGCTCGTATGCAATAAGCATATTTAGACCCATAATTCATTATATGCGAGGTCAATTCACTCTTATGTGATCAGCATAGATGTCCCCCCCTACCCAAAAAGGTAAGTCTGTGCCGGGAGAGGAAAGGGCCATGGCCCCACTCACCCAAGCCTCAGCTCCAGTGGCCCCAGGAGCTGCTGGCACCAGCTGCCGGCAGCCACTGGGCTGCACCGTGCCCCGAACTCCCCAGGGCTCTGCCTGTCCCCACTCACCCCAGCTCCTGCTGCAGTAGTCCCAGGAGCAGCCAGTGCCAGCTCCCTGTAGCCACTGGACTATATCTCCTCAATGAAAAAATGAATAACTTGTGTAGGAGTCCTTGCTATCTACATATTGTTCCAAGAAGAAAGGTTAAAATTAAAAATTGGCCCTGTTTCGTGACCGCATAATAGTAAAAGAATTAATTAACCCAATGGGATTGTAAGGCGAAGAGACAGAAAATGGTCAAGCAGTTAGGCTAAGTACAGACAGTCAAAAAGCCTGAGGTATAATCAATTCAATCTAGGCAGCTTCCTCTAAGCTGTGTAGGTTGACCTATCCTGGTTTTCCATGACAAAAAAAATGCAAAGTCTCTGATAAAACCCCCAAAATCTGTGATTCAAATTAAAGGCCCCCCACAGGCCCCTCTGGCACTGATGGTGCCCCTCTTTGCCCCCACAACAGCCCCCCAGCCCTGCTTATGCCCCTTGCTCCCCACACACAGCCCCTGCCCCCTCGCCTTGCTGGAAGGGGACCCCAGCTGTCAGAGCTATGGGACAGGGGACCCAGGTCCACAGCTCCCTGCCCCCAACAGAAGGCAGCTGCAGCAGGAGCCTGCAGCCAGCTCCCCCTGCTGCTGCTGTCTGCTGCTGACTTGGGCAGGGACAGGGCTGGCTCCCGGCAGCCACGCGCACTCCTGGGGAGCAAGGGGGACCTGTGCCTCCAGATCAGTATGGGAGGCAGGCTGTGGGTTTGAGCTCCCTCCCTGCTTCCCTCCTGTGCGGCCGCTGTAGCCCAGCAGGCAAGACCCAGCATGGCTGGGAACAGTGGGGCCGTGCCGGGAACTCCTTGCCCCCCCCGCCACGCCTTCTGCGCCTGCCACTGCTATCAGTGGTGGAGCCCCACACCGCTTTGCTCAGTGCAGGAGGTGTATCACTGGGGCAGTGCAGAGTGAGCATCTGCTAGGAAAGCCCCGCACACCTCCTCTGTCTCCAGTGGCTCCTCTGTCCCCAGCTGCACTGGGTCATGGGGAGGGGAGCAGGGTGGCAGGGACCTGCTGCCCTGCTCCCCTCCCCATGACCCAGTGTGGCTGGAGACAGAGGAGCTGCACAGGGATCTCCTAGTGGCTGCTCGCTCTGCACTGCCCCAGTGATGCACCTCCTGCACGTGGGGCTCCACCACTCAGAGCAGCAGCAGGTGCAGGAGGCATGGCGGTGGGGGGGCAAGAAGATCCCAGCACGGCTCCGCTGTTCCCAGCCATACCAGGTCTTGCCTGCAAGGCTACAGCAGCCCCGCAGGAGGGACGCAGGGAGGGAGCTCAAGCCGACAGCCTGCCCCCCCCATACAGATCTGGGAGCATGGGTCCCCCTTGCCTCCTTAGAGTGAACAACACTGAGTGCCTGGCTGGCTCCACACTTCCCCGCTCATGGCTGGAGTGCCTGGCCGGGGGCACATGAAACCTAAGTGGGTCTAGCAGCCCTTAATAGAAGCACATGGAGGCGCCGGCCAGGCACTCTGTGTATTTCCCCAACACCTCTCTACTCCTCAGCCCACAGCCAGCTTCCACCCCAGCCCCGCAACCCCCAGCCTCCTGAAAGCCCCCCTTAGCAGTTCACAGGCTCCAGGTGAGCCTGATCAAGGCCTTGCAACTGACTAGAAGCTGCAGGCTCTGCCTTCCCCCTCTGCCTCCCCCTCTCTCTGCCTTTCCAGGCAGGGTTGGGGCTTTCCCACCCTATTTGCAAATAGCTCTTGCAGGCTGGAACTTAGCCAGCCTGCAGAGCTCTTTGCAAAAGTGGGAAATTCATGAGTTTCTCTGCTAAAAGAGAAAATCTGCATTTTTCTCTGATAAAACCAGGAAATCCGTGGTTTTCTCTGTTTTTCCATGAGAAATGGAAAACCCAGATCCCTGCTGATAACCAACTGAATGCCAATTAGGAAAGGCCTGCACTGACCCAGGCCAGTATGCTGGGGGTGCTAAAGCACATCTCCCAGCCTGCTGGCCATTTCCAGCCTAGCCAACTGTCCCCAATTGGCACCCCAGTACATGCTCCCAACCCCCTGTTGTTCCAGTGTGCTCCCAACCCACACTGCTGTTCCCCAACAGGGGGTTAAGGAGGCCCCTGTCTGGGTACTGGCCTACATTGAAGGAGCCTCACCTTCAGGAGGTTTCCCCCAGCCTGGGGTCCCCAGCCCAGGCAGCCCTGGAGAGCTGAAGGGAATTTCCACCCCCCGCCTCCCCCCTTCCCAACTGCTGCTTGCTTTGGCAGCTGTCCCAGGAGGGAAGGAGAAGAAGTCCTCCTTGCCGAGTGCCTACTCATGCAGCCTGGCATGGGGGCACTGGGAAGCCCCCACCTTCCCCCAACCCCAGCCCAGGGTTTCCCAGGAAGCTGAAGGGAATTCTTCCCCTCCCAAACCCCACCACTGCTTGCCTTAGCACCTGTAAGTCTCAGGGACAGCCTGAGGCAGCCTCAGGGAGCAGAGGGAAATTCTTTCACTCCCCTGAAAAATGTTTTGCCTCAGACTCACAGCAACTCAGGCAAAACTGGCTGCAGAGGAGCAAGAGAATGTCCCTCCACTCCTTAAGGCTACCCTGGGCTATCCCTGAGACTCACATCAGCTAAAGCAAGTATCCCTGGGGTTCAGGAATGGAAGAATTCCCCTCAGCTCCCTGGGGCTGCCCTGGGCTACGGGACACTGGGCTGAGGAGCTCCCCAAGGCAGAGTCTCCCCAGTGCACCCATGCTGGGCTGCACAAGCTGCCACCCAGCAGGGAAGACTTCTTCTCCCTCCCTCCTGTGACAGCAGCTGAAGCAATCAGCAGCTGGGAAGGGGGAGGGGGAAGGGGAAAGGGCTGCCAAGGGTCAAAAAGCTCTTTTCACAGGGGCTTACCCCCACCACACACTTTGTTAACTCTGGATAGAGGGGTCTGAGTTTCTGTTCCCCCGCCTTCCCTATGGGCTGACAGATGCAGGCAGGAAGCAGACTAAGGAACAGAGGGATGAGCAGTCCCTGCTCCACTGGAGTAGACAGCATAGCCTAGGACTGCAAAGCATCCTGGGATGCTGGGGGACTGTGGGTTAACTTGAACCAGGAAGGGATCTGGCACAGAAGTTCCATAAATCAGTTTGACCTAAATCAGTTAAGTTGGATACTACATCCAACCAGGTTTATTTTCAACCAGTGTGGGCCATTTTGAAAGGAGTGCGTGTGAATGGAGCTTCTGTTCTGTTACAAGTTTAAATCAGTTTCTGATCATTTAAACTAGTTTATGTGTAACTTCTGTCCCTAGCCTTAGGGCTCCTACATACATGCAGAGAGCCTGCTCCAACACACTGGAAATCCAGCACAGACTTGATTAATCAAGTCTGCTGAAGCACAGAAATTGACATGCTCTGGCAGCCTTCCACATCACATGTATCAGTGTCCCAGGGTGTCCCTGTGCTGAAAAAATGGTGGTGGGGTGCTTTGAAATAAAACACTTCTGATGAGCTTTAGTTCAAAGTGTGCCATCAACATTTTTCCAGCATGGGGAAGCATAGGGGTGCTGATATATGTGATACACAGGTGCTTTTAAGTAGTGTGGCTTGCTAATTAAAGCGCCCAGCACTGCATCATGTAAAAATGCCCTTAGAATACTAGTTTACGATCTGGGGGACTCATTTAATTCTTTCCTCTATCACAGATTTCCTGAGACCTTGAGTAGGTGAGATCTTACTTCACTTAGATCTCAAAGGCACTTTTCCATTTTTAGGCTGTAAGTCACTTAACTTTATTTTAGCTCATCCTATGCAACAGGATGAATTTTGCTAAGATTCCTAAATTCTTTTCTGTATCTAAGTGTGGCCTGCTTCACTTCCTGAGAAGTGATCCAAGACAGCTACATAAGTATCTAACTCCAGTTACAATCAGTTATCATCCAGTGTTGCCATGGAAAAACATTCATTTATGGAAGTCCCTTGAATCTGTAGTTGACAAAAACCATGGTACCCACTTTTTGCCTAGGGTTAAGGTAACTGATTGGGATATAGGAGACCTTGGCTGTATGACCACTGCACCCTGAGGGAATTTAAACTTCTCATATCAAAGATAAGGCTCAAAGCACCAAACCACTGGCTAGATCACCTTCCACCACTCTAGATGGAGAGTACTATGGGCAGACCAGTTGGAAAGTCTCTTTTTACTTGCACTGATGTAACTCCATTGGGCCAGATTCTGCCCTCTGTTAAAAACTGCAATCCAGAATCATGCCATTTCTTTCAATAGCATTATTTTAGATATATATCAATATTAATTACATATTTTGCATTAAATGGCACTGGATACAATTCATAAGCAATAGGGGCCAGAACACAGTACTCCCTCCCTGGACAATACCATCTTACTGGCCCTTAAAGTTAGGATCCCTCTTGTTTGCTTTCCTTCTGGCCCTGTGAATCTTTCCTTCTTAGAGGCCTAGTAGGTCAGCTTCAACAGAAGGGCGTAGAGGGTGCTCTCTGTAGAGTTTAGCCCATAGTTAGGGCTCATTTGAGATATAGGAAATGTGGGTTCAAACCCTCTGAAGCAGAAGGAGTAACTCAGGTTTCCAATGTCTAGGAAAACTAGTCTATTTGAAGATGAGCGTTTACTTTACACCCATGGTTTCATCGGCTGGCTGGATGAATGGCACAGGGCTGGTCTGCAAGTCAGATCCCATGATGGGGGGGGGGGGGGTCTGTCTAGGGGCCTAATCCAGCATGGTGTAGCACACAGGTTCAGTCTGCACATGCAATATGGAGTGCTGGCCTGGATCCATGTGCTGGATCCAGCTGTAGAGCAACTCCGTGCATTGGCCTGGTCCTATGTGCCCAATCTGCCTGTGGAGCAACCATGTATGGGCTTGATCCTGCATACCAGATCTAGCTGTGGCCCAATCTGGCATGCATGGCCATGTTACCCAGTCTTCCCAAGGGTCCAGAAGTTTGGTGACGGGGAAGCAAAGGCACCATTAATTGCCATGGCTTCAAAATTTGGCTATGGGGAAGTGGTGGCATAATTTACTGCTGTGGCTATGGAAGCCATGACAAATAAACACTGCCACTGTTCACACTTGCCAAATTTCTGGACCTGTGGGGAGCCCCATGGTCCAGATGATGTATCTCTCCAGGCCTAATTCACCCTGCAGACCAGAAGTGGAGCACCACTGTTTTATGCTGAAGTCAATGCTGCTATATGTTAGGTAGATACTTGTTCAAGTAAATGTTTCCCTACTTAGGTGCTGAATCTTCCTACCACACATTGCTTTCATGTCTTCAGAATCAAGAATCATGCCTAGATGGAAGCATCTTCCCATAAGCAAAGGCTCCCTATTGACAGAAGAGAGAGCTTTATAACCTTAAGGTGAAATAGGTTCTATCCTTGGAGACAATGTTGCCCATTGAAAAGAATGGAGAAAATTACTTTTCTGCATAGCAAATTAGTGTACCTTCAGAAATGCAAGAGGCCACCAACAGAATTAATAGGGGAACTATGCCTCTTCACAGGTGGAAAACAATCTCCACCCCACCCCGCAATATGGATGTGTTAGTTTGGAATAAGCAGAAACCATACCAGAGATTCCTTAGCATCAAGAAATCTATGATCTGGGCCTTAATCTCTCCATATCTCAGTACTTCTGTAAAGTGCACATATTAACATTGCCCTACCTCAAAGGAGTGTTATAAGGATATAATACAAAAAAGATAAAATCTTGAGGCACGCTAACGCTATGACAATAGGGACCATATAAATTAAATAGCTAAGGTAGGGTTCTAGGAAAAGAAGTTCTGGAAAACCTTTAGATGCACTGCTTCCTTTTGCCCGTTCCTGCTCCCCCCAAATTAAGACTATCTGTATTTCCCACAGAAGATAATTGCTGAGCAAGGAGAGATGAGAAAAAAGGGGAAAAAACCCACATCAACCAGCTAAGAGAATTGAGAGGGAATTCCAACTTGCAGCTGGAATTATCTAAAGGGGCGGAAGTAACTTTGCCTAAATGAAGAAGTCCTTGTGTTTCTTTCTTACATGGTCAGAGCTTTATATTGTGTCCTGAGATTTCATGCAATTCTCAGCTGCAAATGGGCATCTGCACTGACAATACTTGAAGGAAAAGGAAATATTCATCCACAGAGTCAGTTTTAATTAATTCCCCCCTGGCTGTTCCCTGTATAATTATGTTGTGTATCATTAATTATAGTCCTATCGATATTTTTTAAATATATCACATAGATATTTTTCCCAATCTGCTCCTTGGTCGATAGCACTATCCCAAGGGGATATTTTTAAAGACACAATATTTTATATTATAGTAGAGGAGACTGTTTCTGCTGCTGTAGCAGGCATTCTTTAAGTACTATACAGTAAAAGAAATTAAATGAAATACTAAGAATCACTTCCAGCATATAAAATGATTTAGTTCACATTTCAAAATAACATAGAAACCTCAAGGGAAAATAAGCCATTTGAACAACAACTTCATCTTGCCTGGCAGCTTGTCATATAAAATATGAATAGCAACCATATGGAATTTAAGAGTTTGCAAAACTCTCACACTATTGTTTTGGGTTCATAAAAACCACTGGAGTTCATGAATCTTTTCCCATGTAATTTAAACATCCTGGTGCAAATTCAGAGGTGAATCTAAGCAAGTCCTCAGGGAATCAAACTGGATTAGTTTTTACTTCTTTCTGCAGCTCATCCACAACATGTTTCTCACAAGAAAACAGGTTCTCCTTTAGAGACACACTCCTTTTGTCTTTTTTAGAGACATAGTCAACTAAATCTGGCCTAGTGGTCCAAGGGTAAGTGAAGCCAAACTGGTGCAACATGTATTAAGGAACTAGAACTGAAGAGGACATTGAGGCCAGGACCTCACAGGAAGATGTAAGAAGATTTAAGCTAAAGCAGGCCACTGTTTCCTTCTTGTACTTTCTTTTGGAATTCTAATATGTACAATTAGTCATTTACACTTCATAGGTTTAAGTAGATTGAAGGGAAACTAATGCCATGCAAGAAAATCTAAGTGTAAGGAAGTTCAATTTATACCATATATGGGTCACTTCAGAATGCAAGCAACTGTTTTCAAGTTCTTACATTAAAAGAAAGAATTTCCTAGAATTTCTTGGTCTGGGTCTTAGGAATATTAAAAATTCAAAAAGCAGAGCTAATGTAAGTGGCTACTTAATACATGGTGGCATATATTCTGGATTTATTTCTGAATCCCTTTCTCTGCTGCCTTTTTCACCATCTTCATATTTGTTTTTTGCTCCTCCAGCTCTCTGTTGCAATTCAAAATATTGTTTCACTGGAAATGGTCGTCTATATACAGAATGATGAAAAGCATTTAGAATTAAGTAAAACAAATTCACATGGTCCTAATGCCAAGACATTGCAAGGACACCCATAAAAGGTTTATCATGATTCATGATGTTTCTGCTAATGGACAATGGCAAAAGGGAACATGAGTGACTCTTCCCATTTGATTTGAGGAATGAAAGAATGGCAGCATCCCTGAGAACCACTGCAACACAGAGAAAACTTAGTGTGCTAAGCAGGGACAATCACAGGAACAGTGTTGCATCATTTGTTTTAAAATATTTAAAATCACAAATAAAGTATGGATTTGTAAATCCTTGCACATATGAATTAGTTCCTTTGAGGTAAATAGGACTGCTCGCATCAAGAAGCATTACTCATGTGAGTAGGCAACAGTTTGTATTGCTGCAAAAATGAGAGAAAAACAGTTATGAAAAAAATGGAATTGTGTACAGAACACTTGAAATACAAAGTTTCTAATAAAATTAAATTGGGAAAACTGCACTGGATATGTTATATTAAATTACTAGTTATCAGAAGAGCACTGGTAAAGATAAGTAGAACATTTTAATATTAGAGCAAGGGTGGGAAAAGTATGGCCCACAGGCTGAATCTGGCCCACCAGGCAACTCCATCTGGCCTGCCTTCATCTACCAATTAATTGTACCCCATCCAGCCCATGCACCTCACTCCCACCCTGGTGTGTGGAAAGGCCCAGCCCAGCCAGCATGCAGCTTCTGGGTAGGGCTGCTGCTGCCACTGCTGAAGCCACTGAGGGACCTGCTCAGCTTCCCAGGCTTCCATCAGCTCTTCCTCATCTTCCTGCTGCAGCACTCACTCCAGACAGAAGCAGTGGTGGCAAAGGGAGCTGCAGCAGGGGCAAAGAGCATGGAGCTGGGGCTGGTGGGAGTGCAAGACCTGTGCCCAGTGGCAGCAGCAGGCAGGGGCCCTTGGGGCACTTGTGGTGCTGCTGCCAGGGCACACAGCATTGGCCTACGCTGCACATGGTAGCAAGAAGCGCAGCTCAGCCGGCCTGCTTCTATTGCACAGGGTTCTGCACGGCACACATGCAGGTCCCAGCACTCGCACACCACTGGGGGAAGCCCTGCATGATGGAGCCAGCTGCTTTCCCTTGTTGCCCTGGGGGGTCAGGCCAACACCCAGGATCTCAATATTGCATTGTTAGACAGGAAGGTGCGACAGTTGCACATATACAAACACACAAATCAATTAGGTGCACACACACACACACACACACACACACACACACACACACACTACCAGCTCAGGCACATACACATCCAAACGAGCCTAGGCACATGCATACCTATCACCAATTCAAGCACGTACACACTAAAAATTAGACAAAAATCAATTGTCAATACCTGCACATTCAGTATACATACACAGATCACTAATTCATATATCATGCACACAATGATATATTCCTAGTCAGTTGTGTTTGGCTACATGGGATACTTGGGGGAAGGTTAAGGTGAGAGAAAGAGTTGAAGTGTAGGGAGTGAAAGTTGCCAGAACTGGGATTAAAACCAGTGGGCTAGAGAGAAGCTGACTGAGGAACTGAGGTTTGGGTTTACTTAAGATCAAGTGGCCCTAGGGTTACTTGAGATCACTGGTGCATGGGAAGGGAGGGAAAAAAAAAAAAAAAAAGAAGCCTGGTGGCAAGGAGGAGACAGCCAGGAAAGAGAGAGAGACAGAAACCTGGGAGCTTGAGGCTGGAATCTGAGGCAGACAGCTGAGATATTGGAGGAGGCAGATAAGTGGTGGAAAGGAGAAGACAGCCAGGAAAGAAACTGAGGCAGAAACCTGGTTGCTCAGGGGAAAGGCAGTGGGGATAAGACAGTGGCAAAGAAACGGAGGGTTTGGAGGCAGAGAGGAGCTCAGGACAGGTGCTGGAGGTGGCAGTGAGCCAGAAGAAGGAGAGGGAGAAATGAAATAGAGGGGCAAGTTAGAGGGGCGAGGAGCAGAGATTGGAGCAGGGCTGAACCATAGTAAAGCAAAACCCAACTCAGGGGTCCAAATAACAGGTTAATTAAACAGACAACACACCACACAGCCCCATGAAGTTATTGGTTCACACATGCACACACACCAGTGCTTACAATGGCAGCAGGAGAAAGAGACTCAGGAGAAGGGCTGGAGTCCAGGTAGGGAAGAGAAACAGAGTCCAAGTGCTTGGTTGAAGGTGGGGGGGTGATAGCTACCTACCCAGGCTGGAAAGAGGTCTTTGTCCAGTAGGTGTTGTCCAGAGGGGAGTCAATGGCAGGGCCTCTGGGTGGATAGGTGGTGTGGCATGGTGCTGGTCCAGATGGAGAGGGCACCCCAAGGAGCCTGTCTTCACTACCCCTTTTTATGGGGCAGACTATCTCTGATCTCCTATGGGGAGGGCCTGTCCAGGCAGTGTCAGTCCTGTCTCAGAGGGTTCCAGGTGTTCTTACTGTGCATGTGCAGCCTTGGCACAATGGTGGGTTGCCTCATCTTTTGTTTCTTGAATGCTGAGGGTGGTTCCAATGGCTAGGTTGTTGGTCCAGGTATTGGTGTTGATGGTTTGGTCATTCAGAGGGAGCTATTTTTAGACCTACTGCCATTGTCTCTCAAGTACCCTCATTCATCCCCATTCATTCAGGAACCAAGTTACATAGGAGGGGTAGGTGCGAGTCATGGGTTACACAACCGGGCATGGGGATAAGATGGAGGCTTGACATTACAAGATGGAAATTTGACATGACTAACTTACATATATAGGCCTAAAACAATAATCACACAATATAAAAGCAGTAAAAAAAGTCAATACAAATATAACAATTATCAGTTATAAAACAGTGGATATCTATATCAAAATAGCAGGGCACTTATTTGTAAAGAGGGGAGAGAAAAATAAAACTTACTACCTAAAATAAAATGTTAAAGCTTATCCTACATCTTAGCTTACTTATACTTATCTATAGGGAATAGAGGGGGAAAGAAAAAAAAGTCAGAAATGGTTGGGGAAGGGGATGGAATGTATTTTAAAAATGAATTAAAAAAAGAAAAAAATGGGGGTTTTGCTACACCCTACTACATGCAGCTGCCATGATTCCATGAGAAGTCCCCTGCTTGTGTTTCATAGATTCACAGATTGTAGTCAGAAGGGACCACAAAGGATCATTTCCTGGCAGGAAAGAGGACCAAGGTCAGATGACCCCAGCCAGGTGTCTATCAAGCCTCCTCTTGAAGACCTCCAAGTTAGGTGAAGGTTTGGTAATTTGGTGTTGTGGCAGCCAGCTCCATTGCACAGGGCTTCCTCCAGAGGTGCATGAGTGCTGAGAGCTGCATGTGTGCCGTGTGGAGCACTGTGCGATACAGGTGTGCCAGCTGGGCTGCACTCCTTGCTGCCATGTGCAGTGCTGGCCGGAGCAGCGAGCTGAAGGGCAGCAGCACCATGAGTGCCCCAAGGGCACTTCTGCTTCTGCCACCAGCAGCAGGGGCTGTGTGCCATAGCGGGGAATGTATAGAGGGTCCCCACACACCCTCCCTCACACCTCACAAATGCCACACTCAAACCCTGCCCCAAGAGCCCCCCCACATATACATCCACCCACACACACCCCACCATACACACACCCTCAACTGCACCCCACAAACAATATACAAGAGCAAGACTTTATTTTTGACCTATTATGAGTCACCTCTATATATACTACATAAACACAAATCATAACAAAAATATTTTTTGCAATAAAATTAAAATGTTATAGTAGATGTTTGACTTTTAGTATATAATTTGGTTTTTTTCTGGTTCAGATGGCAACCCCCCTTCCCAAAAGGAGTACGTCTAGATGCAAGGGGAGGGACTTCCAGTGGTAAAAGTCAAGGGTAGAGAGGCAGCACTTCCATTCTCCGGATGGCGACCAGGGAGCAGGGCACATGTCAAGGGACAGAGTTAGCCTTGTGGCCTTCAACAGCTCACCAAAACTCTTTAAGCAGCCCTCCAGCTGAAATAATTGCCCACACCTGTATTAGAGCATGAATCTGCAGTTCATATTTATCAACTGAATTAAAGATTTAGGGTCTGATCCCAATATACTTAATATTTCAAAATGCAAACTTTACATATTGTTTTAGAACTACTACATATGAAACCTTACTTTAGCATTTCCAAATTTTAGCATGTTTCATAGTATCATAGTAGCTAGGGTCAGGAGAGACCCAAACAGATCATCTAGCCTGACCCCCTGCCACAGGCAGGAATGAATGCTGGGTTCACAAGACCCCAGACAGATGATCTTCTAACCTCCTCTTGAATTTGCCCAAGATAGGGGGGAAGACCACTTCCCTGGGAAGTTGGTTCCAGATTCTGGCCACCCTAACTGTAAAATATTGCCTTCTGATCTCTAACCTAAACCTATTCTCCATCAGCTTATTACCATTGTTCCTTTTCACCCCAGGTGGTGCTGGGGAGAAAAGGGCTCCACCTATTTGCTGTTGATCTCCCCTGATGGGTTTATAGGCAGCCACCAGATCCCCCCTCAGCCTCCTCTTGCCAAGGCTGAACAGGTTCAGGTCCCTCAGCCTTTCCTCATAGGTCCTGTCCCGCTGCCCTCTCACCAAGCGGATGGCCCTCCTCTGAACCCTCTCCAGGCTGGCCACATCCCTTTTGAAGTGCGGCACCCTCTACTGGATGCAGTACTACAACTGCTGCCTGACCGAAGTCGCATAGAGGGGGAGTAGCACCTCTCTGGACTGGCTTGAGATGCGCCTTTGGATGCATGACAAGGTATGGCTGGCCTTGCTGGTTGCGGTCTGGCACTGGTGGCTCATGTTCATCTTGGAGTCAATAATGACTCCAAGATCCCTTTCTGCCTCTGTGCTTTCAAGAAGGGAACTCCCCAGCCTGTATGTATACTGTGGATTCCTTCTCCCAAGGTGCAACACCCTGCATTTGTCTACGTTGAACCCCATCCTATTCTTGTCTGCCCACTTTTGTAGTCTGTCTAAATCTAGTTGCAGCCTCTCTCTCCCTTCAAGTGCATCCACCTCACCCCACATCTTAGTGTCATCAGCAAACTTGGACAGCATGCTTTCCACCCCCTCGTCCAAATTGCCGATGAAGATGTTAAACAGTGCGGGTCCGAGGACCGAGCCCTGGGGTACCCCACTGCTCACATCTCGCCAGGTTGAGTACAACCCATCCACCACTACTCTCTGGGTGCGCCTCATCAGCCAATTTTTTACCCATCCAACTGTGTAGGCATCAATGCCGCAGTCACTTAATTTATTGATGAGGATGGGGTGAGAGACAGTGTCAAAGGCCTTCTTAAAGTCTAGAAAAACTATGTCCACAGCGTTACCATCATCCAAGTATTTACTTACTTGGTCATAAAAGGCAATCAGGTTGGTCAGGCAGGACCTGCCTTTGATGAACCCATGCTGATTGTCCCTGAGCATGATCTCCTCTGCAGGCCCTGCACAGATGTGCTCCTTGATGATTCTCTCCAAGATCTTCCCGAGCACCGAGGTGAGGCTTACAGGCCTATAGATACTTGGGTCCTCCTTCCTCCCTTTCTTGAAAATTGGGACCACATTAGCCAGTATCCAGTCCCCCAGTACCTGGCCAGATGACCACAAATGCTCATACAGCCAGGCCAAGGGCTTCGCGATGACCCCTGTCAGTTCCCTCAACACCCTTGGGTGGAGGGCACCTGGACCTGCAGATTTAAAAATGTCTAGCCCTTCCAGAAGATCCCTAACTACATCTGCACTGACTGAAGGCTTGATAGAGCTATCCCCAAGATTGTCCCTACCTCTGGTAGGTGGGATATCCCGGTCCCTGTTCAAGAAAACAGAGGCAAAGAAACTGTTAAAAATATCAGCTTTCTTGTCTGGCATAGCCACAAGATTACCGTTTGCTTCTTCCAGGGGCCCTACATTGCCGGATGCCCTCTTCTTGCCCCCAATGTATTTGAAAAAGGACTCCTTGATGTCTTTAATCCTAGCCTGAGCTCCATCTCTGCCTTGGCCTTTCTAATAGCCCTCCTAGATTCACGGGCTGAGGAGGAGTACTCCTCCTTGGTGATAGCTCTTCCCTTCCACTGGTTGTATGCCTCCCTTTTAGTCCTCAGGCATTCCTGAATGCCTTTGCCGTGTCAAGGGGGTTTCTGAGCACTCTTAACCCCCTTGCTTCTCTCAGGGACTGTTACCCTTTGGGCCCGGAGGATCGTCCCCTTAAGGTACGACCATCCCTCGTGGACTCCCACCTCCTCTACCTTCTGGGCCCTCAGTGCCTCCCCCACTAGTCTCCTAAGCTCATTGAAGTTGGCCCTTCTGAAGTCAAGGGCTTTAGCCTTGGTGTAAGCCCTTGACGCCCTGCGTTGGATAGTGAAATCCAGCAGGTGATGATCGCTATTGCCCAGGTGGTCAAGGACCTGCAGTTCCCTCACCAGGTCATCCCCCGTGGCCAGGATCAGGTCCAGCAAGGTGTTACCCCTTTAGTGTAACTTTAGTGTTCTCTTACTGACCTTTTATCACATACTTACAGTTATTTAAATCTCTCCTATGGAAGCTTCCCTTCTACTTCAGGTGCTGTCTGTAACATACTCATCTCCACTCAAAGAACATGTCAAATTAAACCTGATCCTGATTACACAGAACTCAAAGGGAATATGGGACTTTGGGTCAGATCTGGATGCACAGCACAGAAGTTTCTTTGTAGTCTATTATTCATAAATCTCTTACCTGAAGAACAACAGCACACCCTTTCATTTCCACTGCACTTTTTGAATATGTAGGCTGAGTGCTGGGCATTGACACTGCCAGGACTAGAGTTGGATCACGCATCAAATGAAATGTCCTAAAGTACAAAAAGTGATAGTGACTTCAATGTTAAATTGCAAATATATTTATGGCAGTCTAATGAATTTATGCCTTTTTCCTAAATGGATGTTACAGTTGGAGGGTCTGAACAATGACTCGGTGGGCACATCTATATGTTTCCCTAAGGTGCCGTTGTTACTGTGGCATTATTTATTACTTCCTTTTGGAAAGTACTAAATGATGGTGCAGTAACAGCCCATACTGTGCCATGCTGGCAGTATACGGTTATTTTTAGCCCCTATATCACCACAGCAATACACTATAATGAGGGAGCACATTGCTGTGGCGATGTAGCTGCAGAGTCATGGTTTGTGTCCACAGACACTACGTTGCTGTAGTGCATTGCTACAGCAACTTAGCATCACATGTAGACATGCCCGGTAGTGTTTACTTCTATAAAGAAGTCTCAACAGAAGAATTATTAGTACAAACCTAAATGCTGAAAGAAACTTGGTGAGCTCAGTATACTGGGATCCATTTCCCTACTACATTCATTTAGAGTTTCAAATTCACTCTAAACTCAGAATACTTTGCATGAACCACTTACAAGCTTAGTAAGCTTCTCCTACAAAATCCATATTCACAAAGGCCCTGGTATTATAACGGGCTCTTCTTTTCTAAGTACAGTCTGCCTTGCTTCTTCCCCCATTCCCAGAGAACCATTCTTTTCCCCTCTCATCCTTCAAAATGCCCTAGATACCAAAAGTTATGCATGTGCATCCCTCCATACTCCTTACACACAAAATGGCTTGTTTGACTAGTAATATCCCAGTGATATTTTACATCCCCCCTGACACCCTCAGGCGGTTCCTACTCATTCCTTATCTTCTCTGGCCTCCTCAGGTATTTCTTGCTAGCACATAGTTCAGTCTGAAATAACTTCTTACAGGCTTTTACATGAGCAGTGGACTGCACAGTTGCGACTGCACAGCGTTACTGTGCAGTACTGTCACCGCAGTTTTTTCTGATGCTACTGCACAGTATCTCATTACTATTGCACAGTAGTGTCGCATCACGGTTCGTGCCCAGCAATGCTACTGTGTGGCAGCAACAAGCTACTGCGCAGTAGCATCTCATGTAGATGTGCCCACAGACAAAGTGACGTAGAACCCACAAAGCATGGTAACATCATCTATATGGGGAACATGTGATGTTCCTCCCATTAATATGAGAAAAAAATTTGTCTAAAACAAAAATAAATTCTTGTCCCTAACTGGACTTCCACTTGGCAGTCTGAACAAAGCTGCAGAAGAACTCTCTATATTATTAGCATTCAGAGGCCTGCATTTTTTATGTGAAAAGCAGCTTTGAGACTTCCAGCAACTTCCAGGCCCCTTCTGTAACAGCAGTAGCTCCAAACACAATATTTTGCTGGTTCTATATCTGCAAACCAAGAGGGGAAGAACCCATGCTAAATCCAGGATATATTTATACTGAAGTTAAAACATAATTGCAGCTCAGGTTTTCCTACTGAGCTGACTTTAAATGAGCGAACTTAGTATTGATAGTAATGCAGGCATCACAGACCAAGCTCAGCATGAATTAAACACCTGAGTTCAGGTTCCTAGAAGAGAGTTGTCTGTGCTGAATCCTGTGCTGTTTTATTTGGCTCCACTGTTATTAGTACCAAACCAGCTAGTTCAAAGCTAGCTCAGGGATGTCTATATCAGCTCCAGTCACATAGGTTTCCCCTTGAAGGCTGACAGAGTTCCAGCCTGCAAGGAGCTGGGGAAGAAGGGGAGTGTAATCAGAGGCAGGGGGCACCATGTGCAGATGTACATGCATGTGACAGCTAGGCGCATCTAGGGGAGTCTGGGACTGCAGGTTGGGAGTGAGGGGCACCAGCAGGACCAGGGAGCTGTGGGTTGTGAGTGAGGGGTCATGCTGAGGAAACGGGGTCATAAATGGGGTCATGCTGAGGAAACGTTTGGAAAGCACTGCCCTAGAGATGGTCGCTGGGACAGCAGGAAAACTGGGAAGGGCCAAATGATTAATTTGTCATCTCTAAATATAGGAAAAGTTAAAAGGAGGAGGAAAAAGGATGTGTGGCCTAGCAGGAAGACAACCAAAACTGGGGACATAGGTCCTTTTAGTAGGAAGCTGAAAAGAGGGGACTGGAAAGTTGTGAGTCCAGCCCAAACCTTCTCTGTTCAGATCCAAATAGAAAACCAGGTAAGTTTTCATTAGCTTTAGCCTTTGCTAAGAAATGGTTGCCTATATTCCCCCAAATCCAGTCAATCCTTTTAATTCATAGGATGCAATAGAAAGATTAGAAAAAGGAGAGAGTCCTGTGTTCCTGGAATCCAGAGCTGTATGCTTTGTCTAAGCTTGGATGCTTGAATTATGGGATGAAAAGGGGATGGTGCAAATGGAGACTGACATTTTTCTCTGCACTCGGCGCTTCTGCTTTGATTTGACACTGTTAGCTATGGAAAGGTACAGTTTCTCTCTTCATGGGTCCACTGATTTGTTTAATGTAACTTCTGTCATGCTGCTGCAGTGGATTTTCTCTCTCAGGGGAAAGAAGCAAAAGAGAAGAGGTGAGTAGTATACTGCACAGCAACCTTTAAAGCTATTGGTGTTTTAATCATGTTCAGGATGTCACTGTGATTAAAGGCAAATGACACATGCATGCTGATGTTTTCCCTTTCTGTTTTTGAAGGACATCTGCACTAGTCTAACTCTCTAGCAGTGCAACATTACCACCACAGAGGACCTATATTTTGATGCTGAGATCATTCATTTCTCCTTGGGTTGATAAGATTGTGAGGAAGAAAAGACCTTACAAAGCTTTCCATCTATCCCCTGTGGACAGGTTAAGGAGAAATCATTGGGGGAGAGTGAGATTCTGTCAGAGGAAGGAATGTTCCCTTGATATGGGTCATTTAAGCAATTAGGCTTTTATTTTCTACACCAGATATTTACTTGTGAGATTCTTTACAAAATTGATGATTAGTAAGATTAAAAAGACCAATGAAGAAATAGAAGCATTAAGACATGCAAAACCTAGTTCTTGCTGATTAAGCCCATTAAAGAATGCCTTGAACAACTAAATAACAGTCCATAGAGCTGGAACTGTATTTTAAGGAATCTTAAAGAAAGGTGTCTCTTCATAACATTTAGTTTTTAAAATAATGATATATCAGGAAAAGTAATGGTTTTACCTGTCATATTCTCTCCATATCCAGCGCTGATTGGTATCATCAGGTTTCTTTTCCACCAACACAACTTTAGTCCCAGCATGTATGTCACTATCATTGACCCCCAAAACAAGATCTGGTAGTATGGCTATAGTTTGTTGGTCTCTAAACTCAAATTTCTGGCGGTGACCTTTCTGAAACTCTGTTATCAGTTTTGGTTGAGGTCTGGAAAAAAATTGCATTTAAGGATAGATAATACTCTGCAAATTTCACACATCAATGAATTTAATTACTCACAAAATAGTAGTGTGAGAAAGACAAATAGAAACTGTAGAATCTTGGTCAATGTATTGACCTGTGCTCTTACATTTAAAATAAATGATCAGGAGTACATAAACTAAGAAGAAAATTCAAGAAGCAAAAAAATGTTTTGGCAATATCTTTTATTGGATCAGCTGTATACTTGAAAGAGATGTTAGACAAGCTTTTGGGCCCCAAATGCCCTTCCTTAGGTGTGGAAAAAACCTGACCATCACAGTTACAACACTTCAATCCTACTATGAAGAAAAAAACATGCATTTGTGGACAGAGAGAAGAATAGGGAGGAAGGAAATAAGAAGCAGCAAAAGAAAAGGACCAACAGATGGAAAAATATTTTGAAGACAGTTCTCTAATGGTACAGTTCTCCTATGGCTCTCCAACTTTCAAGAGGAGCACAAAGAGTTAAAGACCACCTTTATTTTGGCTAGGTTTTGCCTCAATCTACTTTGAAAGCAAGAATCTCAAGGTTTGAGAGATTGGAAGTCCCAATTTATATGTAGTTCTGCATGTCTCTTCACCCCATGTTTTTCAATAAGTTATTCCAGTAAAATTTAGTTATTTAGATAATATGATAGACAACTCGGAACTCCAAGGAAATGAATGACTGCATCCTGCAAATATAGTGTGGACAAAATCTAGTAGGGCTATATTATTGTATCTCAATAAATTTTCATATGACAGTTTGATTGTTTTGCATTTGATAACTTAGTATTTTATTTCCTTTCTACCCCTTTTTTCTGTTCTTCTCTTTCCACTTTTGGTCATCTACCAATATCTATCATCCTGCCCTCACATTTCTCTCTGTTTTCCTTTCTCAAGTATTCTGTTTTTCTTTGGCTAAGAAATACCTCTAAATAACTCTCAATTGTCCTTAACATCAAAGGCCTGAATTTTAAAGCCCAGGCTCACACCTACAATTTGCTGTGGTATATAATGGGCACAATAAACTGTCCACAAAAGTCTTCATTTACACTTCAAAATAATCATGCCTGCAACACTGCTCCTGCAAAAGGATGACAGGGTTAAGGATCCTTTAAAATTAAGTAGAAATAATTAATTTTTCAGTTTATTTAGCAGGAAACAAGATGTTAATGGAAGTTGTACATCTAACTCCTTGTACTTAGTTCTAAAAACTACTGTGTAGGGAAATGGTACTGTAAGAGTGACATTCTAGCTATGACTATCCAGAAATTATGCAAGAGGCAAGGGTTTATTAGGGTGATATCTTTTATTAGATCAACTCCATAGCTGCGATAAAGTTAGACAAACTTTCAAATGCAAGACATAATTCCATAGGTCTCTCTGATCATGGGGAGCCAGGCACAACATAGTGAAAAACAGCAGAGGGGAGGGAGTAAAAGCAATTCTCAGGGGTAGCAGACAATTAGCAAAAGAAAAGAAGCTGATTACTGGAAGATCAAGGCCTATCAAAAGGAAGGCGGTCATTCTCACCTTCCCTGTGGGGAAAGAATTTAGGAGTTGGGTAAAATATAATATGCCATAAACCAATATCAATGTTTAGTCATTGGTTCTTAGTGTCCAGTCAGCTTATGAATTTGTGTTCCCAAGTTTGCCATTAAAACATGTTAGGGTAGCTTTATCCTGAGCATGAGAATAGTAATGGATTAACAAACTTTAAAAATGGATTCTCCTTTAAAGGAGAAAAATGTGGGAGACAGTGGTTTTCCCTTGCAGGCTGGCAGTGTTCCAGCCTGCAAGGGGCTGCTCAGGGCCCCTCATGCCCTCCCATACACACCCTGCCCCACAAACTGGGGGACTGTGGCCTGGGAGCGGGGGTCAGCAGGTCAGGAGTGAGGGGCACTATGTTGGGACTGGCCATCAATGTTTACAAATGGGTTGGCTACACAAAATGTTGAGAACCACTGCTTTAGGGTGTGTTGGTTGTAGCCATGTTGGTCTAAGGTTATAGGCAGACAAGGTTCTTTGGGTAAATGTGATATCTTTTTATTTTGTGCACAAACACCCTTCTTCAGGCATAGGGGCTCCTCTCTGCTCTCTATGCCTGAAGAAGGGTGTTTGTGCCCAAAAGCTTGCAAACAACCATTTTTCCAACTATTTTGTTGGTCTAGTAAAAGATATCACATTTACCCAAAGAACTTTGTCTACTTGTTCTTTATATTTTTTTCTGTGGGACTTCATTCTGGTCTGTGGTTACTGTTTAGCTTCACCTACATAGTTGTCATAAAGCACTTGATGCATTGGATTAGGTATATCATATTTTACAAAAGTCACCCATGGATCCTGATGGGGATTTTTGTAGGGAAATAATTCAGCTGTTCTTAGAATAGCACAAGCTTGGTTAATATATAAAATTTAGCTAAGTAAGAAATTGCAGGAGATGAGTAAACACAAGAGAACAAGGTTTAGTATGATATGTGGATCTAACACAACTGCTTTGTCATCTTTTGTGCTACATTGTCCAAATGTTCAGCAAACATTCTATAAAAGTATAACTGTTTTACCTGCACTTCTGGAATAATTCTACATCTTCAAATAATTCTTGATCTGTGGCCTTTAAAGAATTATCATACTCATCAAAATTGGGAGAATTCTCTTGCCATTTATATTTGTATTTCATGTACCAAGCATCTGTTTTAAGATGTGATTTTGAATGCGAATCACTGAAAAACATGTAAAAAACAACATGATAATTTGGAGGAAAACACCTGACAGCTCTTTATGGGTCAGAATTTTGTATGGAAAAATTACATTTTTTTTTAATATTCAGTTTTATTAAGGATATACTTCAGAAGGACTAGTAGCTAGAGTTATAGGTTACCATTCTTTATCAAAGGATTTCTTTTTCAGAGTAAAAACTGAAGAACTTGGATCAAAGTATAATATGGTCCACATATACAACAATATCTTATAAAACAAATGGTGAAACTTTGAATCCACTGAAATGAATACCAAACATCCCATTGACTACAGTGCAGCCAGGATTTTGTCTCAGGACTCACCATTAAGTGACTAAGATTTTTAGTTGCCATCATATTAGAAATTCATTAATCATAGAGCCTCCTATATACAGCTGACACTACAGTGAATGAAAGCTAATATTATCAAAGAGAATTCAGCTCCCATTGACATAACCATATTTACCCAAATCCAAGACAACTTTGAAGTTAAGATGACCCCCCCCAATAATTAGGTTCCATATAGAGAACATTTATGAATTTGATATAATTTTCCATGTATAGAATCTAATTATTGGAGGGTAATCTTAAATCTGACCCAGGTTTGGGACCAGAGTCAGAACCACAGCAGCTGCCTTGCCCCCCTCTGCCTCCAAGATGAGAGGCTTCCTTCTCAAGGCTCTCCAGTTCCCCCTTCTCTTCCTCTACTCCCCCACTCCTCTTTGAAAGCAGGAATTGGCATAAATGGTTTTTTTCCTCCATGTTGAATGGAGAAAAAAAATCTCATCTTGCATTCTAGTAAATATAGGAAATCGAATCCCATTCACTTCAACCAGATCTGGCTCAGACCCTAGCTGAATAACCCCTCCAAGGTCTCCTTTTACAATTGCATTTGAAGAATAGTATTTAAAACGCCTATACAACACTGACTATCTGCTTTGCATGCAGACTATGAATTTAAAGAGTGTGCCTTCTTAAAATAAAGAGATGCCTTTGAGGTACCTAAAGAGGGTGGCTTTCAGCTTAAAAAATTGTGCCTCAGTCCTACAAGGTGCCAAGTCCTCTTGGCACAGATCCATACAAGCACTTAACTCTCCTACTTTTCCTTCCTGTACCCACCACCAACCACTACATAAGTTGTTCTAGTGGCTTAAGTTAAGCAGGAGATTGTAGGATCAAACCCACAGGTATTCAGCATTCATAATATGGATGGTTACAGAAAAGCAACAGAAGATTATATAGTAAGTCTTGATTATTTAATTAGATAAAGGACTTTATTTCCCTAGTTCATGGACAGCAAGAAAAACTAAAAGGTAACAAACACCTGGATTTCAACAAATTATTTTTCAGAGGGCCATGCCTCCATAAATCTTGAAAATATATTGCAAACCACATATTTAATTTATATTGACAGATAAAGTCAGACAGTGCCAGGCCATGGCAGTGGGCAAGGTGTCTCCTCTTTGCATTCGTATCCCAGTAACTGCAGTGGAAATTATCTTCGGCCAGTACTCTAAGCATGGCTTACTTCTCTCAGTTTGGCTTTTCTCTCACCTTCCTCAGACCTGAAGAGACCTGCAGGGTGTCACATTGCCTCTTTCTCAGGAGGGTGCAATGCTCTGTAGTCACATTGTCCCCGGAAGAGTTTATGACTAGCTAGAGCAATTCATACAGTAGGCTCTGAGACAATGCAATAATCAAGCCCATAGACCAGACTTATTTGGACATGTTCTGGGATGATTTTTATGCAAGATACCACATATTTTGTTAATTTTAGAAATAGGTAATATTGTACAATACAGTTTATTTGTATCCGTGGTGACTTATGCACTGGTTTAATCTAAATGACTACTGCCAGACAGGACCACAAATAATCAGTGTGTCTTTTATAATTGATTCTTTACCAAATGCAGCACTTTCAGCCTCCACTCTAACCTTTAAGAAAACAGTGCCATCTATTGCCATAATCAGTAAGTACAACCCCTGTCTGGAGTGTTACTGTTAACTGAATGTTCTTCCAGCTTTCTCTAGATCTCTTCTGTTTTTGTAACTCATTTCTTTCATTGTTTCCAGAAGCATCTGAATTATTCCTGTGTCACACCAGGGTAATTCCACTGATTTCAATGGAATTAAACCACTTCTAAACTGGAGCACTGCCTTGTAACTGGCCCAATATTTTTTAATAATTTCCATTGTTAAGGATGTAATGGGCTTATGTAGCAGAACAAATGGTCTTTTTTAACTTGCTATAGAGGTCAAAACAAGCCTCTGTATTTATTACGGGTACTGAGAAAGATGGAATACTTTATTTGCTCTTGTCATTTTAGAAATCCTTCACTCTTGCACTCGCACAAAAATGAGAAATAGGTCTAATGAAACAGAAATTCCTTAAAGTCCACAACTAAAGAAATATTGGAGAGAAATAAGCTTACTGTTACTGGGTTTTTGCTTGACTTTCAATAACTATAAACATTATTCAAGTTTAATATTATATAAAGGTAACAAAGTTTTCCTGCCCTTTTTCTTTTCTTTAGCATTCACAATGAGATAATATTAGTGATTGCTATATAATCTTTTCATTGCTAGAAAAAAATTAATTGACATTTGTGGACCCAGGCATCCTTCCTATTCCTTTATTCATAAATTGGTTTGGATATACTGAAACACGAAGGTTTGTTCATCAGTTTTTTCTCCTTCAAATATAGCTTGTATATTGTATGAGCTATCGAAATTATATAAATAGTATTAATATTAAAATTGCTGTAGAAATTGCTCTGCCTTTCAGTCAACTACTTCTCTCTCCTTCTTGATAATGATGATCATGACAATGGGTACAAACAAACGTTGCCCTTGGGCTGCCATAAATACATTTACACTTTACAAATTATTTATAGTGGCACGTGTTGTGAGCAAATAAATGTTCCTGCCCTTTGTAACACTCCAATTTCCCAAAAAATGTTTGAGCATCCAAACCTAGTCACAGTTTGTGATGCCATAAAGGAGACAGCTGTGTGCCCCAGGAATTCCCCTGCAGGGCACCCAGGGCTGTTGCCCTTCAGAATCAGGCCCCTGAAACCTGGAGTCCAAACCTGCAGGACAATGGTTCTAGTGACATCCATTTCTGCTGATCAACTGGAATAGCTGTGTGAGGTCACTTCCTGGCACAGCTGATCCTGCAACAAAAGTGATGGCTGTTTCTATCCAACAGCAACAACAACTAAAGCATTGTTCATTAGCATGTAATATATTATGTAGTGAGACTACCTATAAATAATACTTTTTATAGTTCATCCAGCTGAGGGTACTGAACAACTTGAAGGCAAACATCTCTTCATTGTCGTTAGTCTGAGTCTGATGAGTTACAGTTCTAAGAGGGCCTGATCCAGTGCCCATTAAATATAACAGAAAGATTTATATGGACGTCGGTGACTGGGGAGCCAACTTACAGGGATCTATTTTTTCAGGTGCTAGCTGCCTAGTACACTGAAAGTTTGTTTCTTGGCAATTCAATATTGCACCTATTTGGTTAAATTTTCAAATTGAAAATGAATGATTTTTAAAGCAGTTGCTTTCATTGTGGAGATGTGCAAAATTTCAAAGTTGCACAACAAAATGATTTGGCAAAATTTCATGAAAACAAGAAGCATGAGGCAAAAAGCAATTGTGAAAGTGGTTTAAAAACACCTTGTATCTTCTAGTTACTGGTATTATTAATCCCTAGAGTTTGAAATAGAAATGGCTAACACAAAATGGATGCCATGAAGCAAAGATGCAGGAAGCAACACTGACATCAAAGGAAGTGACACTACTCAGAGGTGTGACTAAACAGCCAGGTACCAGGGACAGCAGAATGCATGGGGGCAGCAGTGACTTCTAGTTGTCACTGTGCTGCTGGTGTGATTATGCTGCTGCAGGAGCAGCTGATATTTTTTTGTTCCCACCTGTCCCTATATCAGTGCCTGGGGCAGCTGCCCCGGTCACCCCACCATAGTTATGCTACTGATACTACTTATGTTGGGAGAAATATAGCTATTACCAAAATGCTTTGAGAATAGCAGACTGAGAGCATATTATTTCTAATGTGAACCTTCAAACTAGATCTAACTTGTAAACCTTGCTCCTGGGTTGCAAGCATTAAACATAGAGGGGTGTAGCCACTCCAAGCCCACATAAATCAGTCTCAAGGAGTTGAGCTGAACTTTGGCTATCAGCCTGCATAGGGCAGGCAGTTGCCACAAACCAGTAGGAAAGGGAATGGGCAGGGCTACAAAAAGTCTGCAAAAATGAAAAAAAAATGGACAATGGGTTGAACTATAGCCCCCAGGCTGCTTTGGGGGCTAGCAGGAGGGGAAGTGGGAAAAAGGAGCTGCAATGTGGGAGCTGTTTCACCCAAAGCCCTAAGTCAATTCTTGGGGCAGCTGTCCCAGACACCCTGGGGTGACAGGACCTCTCCCCTGCTCTCTCTGGCCTCTCTTCAGAGCTGGGGTAGATGGAATAGGGGAGAGGCCTTGTTCCTTGATAGGCTCCTGAAACCACTGATGGAAGCCCTAGGGAGATTGTAGAGGAGGAGCCTGGTCTTGACTGCAGCTGGGAGGAAGATCAACTTCCCTACTGAGGAGACACAACAGAGAATTTGACTGTGACTACAGAGCAGGTCCCAATTGAGTTGTACTTATAAAGGCTGAAGAAGTTAATATGGGCAGTGTGACTCTGGGGCATCTTAGGCTGTGCACAATGCAAAGATTCTCACCCTGAAGGGTTCCTGTCGGACTGCTGGAATTGGGATTTTAAGATGCACCAGGGTAATTGTGTTATCAGGTTTCCACGCAGTATTTCATGGGTTACACTGCAGATCGTTGTTCTAATGGGTGTAAATAAATCAGATTTGTTTGTACCCTACTGTTAAACTGTTGTACTGTTGGGGAACCCAAGTCACCACTGTCACATACCCACACCCCTCCTGAGAGGGGTTACAAACTTATAGCTTGTGTTTGCATGAGTGATGATGCAGTAGCTGTAACACCCTTCACTTCTGTGCATGTCGTGATTAAGAAGAAGAAAAAAAAAAAAAAAAAAAAAAAAATCACCAAACTGGCTGTGTAGAAGCCCAGTTTAAAGGCTGCAGTATATAACATTGCATTAAAATCAGTTATTCCCATCTCCAAGGAAGTGTCAAAAGGTCCTCATTTTTCTCTTTCACTTACTTCCTGCTCTAAATATTAAAATGCCTCAAATTCAACTAGCATTAGCTTTTAACAGTTCCCTGTAATAAAAACCATAAATGCCTTCTCAAATTATGAACCACAACATTTTCATTCTGATCATTTCAGCTATATTTCTCACTTTAAACCAAGGTGTCATTCAAGTTTATAATAGATTACAAACAAACAAACTGAACAGAAACTTAACTCAATCCAATTTAATCTTTTTGAAGATTTATACAATTTCTGCCCACGTTTTTCAGTGTTCATAGTTGTGCACATATACATTTTCTTACAGCCAAAACAGGAAGCAGGAACAGCAAACTATGACTGAAAAGGATAATGTATCAGCATTCGTAGTAGGCAACCATTGATCCTTTGGATCATGGTGTGTGTGTGACAGGTCACCAGGACCTTTGACGCATACACCTATGCAGGAGTATGGAGTGGAAGCTGCCTAGACCTTTCATTCTGCCTTTAGACCATTGAGACAGAATCCAAAGGACAAACTGAGTCTGGGCATTCAGTGCCTTGACAGCTGTAATTATGTGCACATCCGGGGAATGAACCCAGGTCTCCCACGTGGCAGACAAGGATTCTACCACTCTAAACTGCCAAAATGAGGATATAATTTAAATACGGTAAGAAAGCCTGTTCTGATGAGGCTTAAATATTTATTTCCAGATTTGAATGATTTACATTAGGGGAGTCAAGCATACAGCTCATAGGCTGGATAGGCCACAGAGCCATTCCATCTGGCCTGACAGCCACTAACTAACAGGCTACTGGGAGTTCCATTCTGGCCTGCCACAGAATTAGGGGTCCCCATGCTCCATTACACATGGCATTGTGGCAGGGTTGAGCAAAGGTTGTGCTTTCACAGTATCGCTTGCCTTGCTGCCACTAAACCCTGCTGTCACTATTAGACCTCTGTTGCCATTACCAGACTCCCCCTGGCACCTCTATCAGAATCCCTCCCACCTCCACCCCCAAAACCACCAGAACCACTGGCCATTGCTGCTGTTGGGTCCACATATCCAGCTTCGGAAGTGCCCTGTGTTCCAGACTGGGCCTAGGGCCCAAGGTGATTTTGGTGCCCCTGCAAACTCAGCAAACCTTAATCACAATATTTGAGGTTCACTGTTCTACTGAAATGTATTCTTTAAGATGCAGGAGCTAATTTCTCAAACTTGGGTACCAAAATTTAGGTAGTTAAATCTGTATTTAAGCAGCTCAATACCATATTTACTCAATCCAAAACATATTTTTCTTCCCTGTTCAATATGGGGAAAGCTAAGCCTCTTCTTAGAATCAAGTATCAGACTGCTCCAGCTGGGAGCTGTGGGGAACAGCTGTGCATAGAGGCCAGCTTGACTGGGGACAACATCAGCAGAGCACAGGTTCCTCCTTCCAGCTTCTGCTTCCAGTCAGGTCACCCTCCTTCTACCTCTCTTGCTGGCAGAGTACAGACGTTGGAAGCAGAAATCTGTACACAGGTGCTACAGTCCCTAGCTGAGCTGCTCTTCAGAATTCCCAGCTGGAGTGATTTGACTCCCAACTGATATGGGCACAGGAAGAGCCTTATTGCTGCTCCCAACTTGCTTCTGCCCAGTGCTACAAGGTGCATAGGTTCCTCCTTCCAGCTTGCTCCTGGGAGCCAGCTCCCTGCACAGCTGCTTCCTGAACCATGGGTCAGTAGCAGTTCTGTGGCTCTCTCCATGCCTGTATCAGCTGGGTGCAGCAGTAGTTTCATGTATGTTCCTCTTTTCAGACCCTGCTCTCAGCCAGCAGAGAGCGACAGGAGGCAAGAAGAGCCAGGCATGGAGCAGGAGCTGGAAGCAGGAAACTTGTGTCACCCTCGCTGTCCTCAGCCGAGATGGGTTCCTGCACAACTGCTCCCTTCAGCATGGAGCAGGTGCAAGCCAGGAACAGCTCTGGGGACCTCGCTGTGCCCAGATCAGTGGGGGACAGAAGTGGAAGAGGGGCAGGCAGGGACAAGTGGTACAGAGGCAGGCACCAGGGAGTGTAAGCACCAGGGGGGCAAGGTGCATGAAGAGGCATGGGAAAGGCTCAGGTTGCTTGCTCCCCATACCACTTGCCTGCCTGCTCCCAACCCCTCTGCCACTTGCACCCTCCACCCCTGCTTTCCCCACTGCTAGCCCCCACCCCTGCTGGGCTCAGCTGCAAACAAGAGCATCAGACATGATAGGCAGGGGGGTGGGTTCCCCCCACCCTGCTCAGTCCCCCAGGAGCAGGTACAGGGCAGGCCCCCTCTGCCCATTGCTGCTGCCATTGTAGCTGTTCCAAGCTGGAGCAGGCAAGAGCAGTTGGAAGCTTCCCCCACCCCCAGACCAGCAGAGGAAGCAGCAGTGGTAGGCAGGGGATGTGGGAAAGGGAAGGGGATGGAGCATGCTTTAGAAAAGTTCTTGGAGTGTTCCTGTGGCACAGCCTCCCTACACCAGCAAGTGTGGGTGAGGAAGAGGTTGGGAGTGGAGGGGGCAGCCGCTCCTGCAGCACAAGTGGTTACTCCCACACACCACCCCTCTTTGCCAAATCCTAGAACAAGTCCTGCTCAACACTCACAAAGGTCAATATTCAAACACACCTGAAGACTAGGTCACTTATTTAGGTGCCTATGTAAGTACAATACACAGAGAACTTGAAACCGTCCTGAGGTACTTTTCCCCTTCAGTGGCCTGATCTGGCCAATAGGGTTCCACCCAAGTCTGCAAATTTGGCAGCAAGATGAGTGGCAGCAGCATTAACTAGAAGATAAATTAATACTATCACCACTTACCACACAGTCAAATTTCTGGACCTCTGGAGAGCCCCAAGAGCTCAGCTCCATGGGCCAGGTCTTGCCCATATCTTGACACTCCTGCTCTAGAAGGTCACAATCCAGGGAATGCAGAACCAAACAAGGTCCATGAAACCCAAAACACAGCAAAGAAGCATCTGTCCTGTTAAGGAGCCTGCTGGGTGCTGAAAAAGCTGCTGTTTATAAGCAAGCAGCCACCTATCCAGGTAACTGGAGCCAGCTGGGGGCAATTTAGTCTGCCTGCTGTCCTGAGTTTTGACACTCAGGATTGCTGACCAGGGGCCAACAAAGGCTGAGGATCACTGCTCTAGAGCCTAAACTCAGGCACTTATATTTGAAATGTTGCCTTTGAATCCTTACATACATACACACAGACAGAGGCATGCATAGAGACACACACACACACACGCACATACATGCGTAGCTTAACAGGATATTTTTCAAATAGGACTGCAGAGGGTGACAGAGCTTCTGCAGTAAAAATGTGGGTATGCAGTGAAAATTTTCTCCATCCCCTCACCAGCACTGTTTACTGTATTTATCTATGTTCCTACTACTATTTGTCTTCCATTCTGCTCTTTAATATATATTTTACCACCCATTAGCTTTTTGTTCTGGCTCCAAGTCATACCTTATTTCATTCTTCTCAGTTTCTGTCTATAACCTCAAGTGTCTAACAAAGGCACTCAGCATGTGAAACTGATAGAAGGCATACAACGGTTACAAACACTGCCAATATTTTTGCAAGTCTGCACCTGTTCTTTTTTTGTTGATTACATGTTATTCAGAAATCACTTGCTAAATGTTGCAACCTGGACATTCAACAAAAGTACTTTTTTCTAGAATGCTCATCACTTAGAAACCTGAATAGCATAACAGAATAGTTTTTCATTACAATGCTAGGGAGTTTATAAATGCTTTCTAGTAATGCATTTTATGTATCTAGCTCTGCTTATACTAAAATTTATGTACTGTAGATGTTAATGATCATTTTGGATAACTTACGGATATTGATCTGAATAATCTTTATTGCCATCATTTTCTTCTGTTTGGTTTTCCTCCAGATCCTCAGTTAATTTTTCTTCTTCTAAAGCAGTAACAAATCTATCCACAGACAGCTTGGCTCCAAGAACAATGTTGCTTCTTACTTCTAATACTAGACCTAAATGCAAAGACATATTAAGGTATTTGTTGCCAGATATGTACTGTGTGTTTAGGCTACTGTCATATGGGTTAGTCATATAGGATTTTTGGCATAAGTAAAATGAACTGAGCTTTTATGATTGTACTTTTGTTGTATAAAGAAATATTTCAAACAAAAAGCGTAAATACTGACAAACAGTCAAATATGTTATAAAAATGTGGATGATCATACTCCATTTTCTACATTTTCTAAACTTGTTTTTATATTTTTCTTTTTTGGCCAGAGTCTGAAATGCATATCCTCTGCTAGTGAAAACCCAGAGTAACACTTTTCATATCAGTGAAATGATTCCAGATTTACACCAGAACAAATGAGACCTGAATCTGGCTCTTAATAATTCATAATAATTTTATAGTTGTAGCCTTTGTAAAGCATGCACCTGTTGTTCTCTTTGTGAAAATTTCCTAAAGAAAATGAGGTATCCATCAAAAGTACAATATTTCAATGGGCCCTTCCACCCAAAAATCTTATCTGTAAGTTTGAAACACTATTCAGTTTATGAGGCAGATAAGTGATTTGTCCAAGTTTACACAATCAGTTTGCAGCACAGCTGAGAATTGAAATATGACTTGTAGCTCTCAATCCTCTTGTTTAAGTACGGTTTATGCATGCTCTCTCTCCCTCTCTCAGTGTATCACTGTTGACTATTTTGATGGTTCATAGGTATTTGGATAAATAGACATTATATTTCTTCCTTAGGTTATACATTGTGAAACAAGGATTTACCCTTATTCACACAATGAAAAGCCTATTCTCCCTAGATGATAGTTATTTTTATATAGGCAAATAATCACATTCATTAGAACAGAGTTCAAGAATTCCCATGGCAACAATATAATTGTACCATGGAGAATATCTGTATACCCCACAAATTGTGCCAGATGTTTGCAGGCATGCCCCTTTCAGCCTAAAAATTATTTCATCATTAAGAAGTAAAGATTTGGAAATTACTATGTACTTGTTTATTGACAAACTATTTTTCTTTATAAACAACATGATCCTAATTATACAATAGCATAGCGGCTAGAGGATTGACCCATGAAGTGGAAGGACTGCTCTTTCTTCTGCTTGGAAGGCTTAAAAAAACGTCCAGGTACTGGCTCTTGTGCTGTGGAGTCACTGGGTCAGCAAAAATGTACAAGAGGAAGCGTAATTTTTTGCCTAGTACTGTAGTTTGGGCACTACCCTGGGAATAGGAAGTCCGGGGTTTTCATCCTAGCTTCCAAGACTATTTATGTATTTCATCTAATGACTGTTTCACATCAAGTATATTAACAGTCTTGGGACCAGGGATTGGAGACAAAGTCTTACCTATTCTTGAGAAAGAGCCTTGTTTGGTCCTTTAAGGAAGGTATAGGAACCTATCTACACTCAGGGGAGGCTTCTGGCCTCCAAATAGACAGAGGTGCCTTGAACCAGCTTTGAGCATGGGTTTATTATATTTATTTTTATATATAATAAATATATTATATTTATTATTATATTTGACATACACCTCTTTGTATCCCATTGGCTAGCTCTGCTTAGAGTGCTGGCTATTTAGGGTCCCATTCAGAAGTGCCTAACAATCTCCATCCAGGAAGAGCACACACCGACTGCAGAAACTTCCTTAGCCTGACGAAGTGTTTTTGAACCCGAAAGCTTGCTTAATAATTATTTTCCAACTATTTCGGTTGGTCTAATAAAAAGATATCAGAGTCACCCAAAGAACCTTGTCTAACAATCTCCTGGCACCATATAAGAAGCCTAAGCAGTTTCACAAAAGATCCTAGATTCCACTATAGAGCCTAAGGGCGCATCCAGATGAGCATGGATCCTGTCTGCAGCACCACACACTGCACATGCTGGCATTCCCCGCACTGCTACTTTGCAGGGCAGGGAGGAGGGTTGACCCTGGGAGATTCCAGGGTCAAAAAAACCCATGCCAAAAAAAGCAGGGAGGTCCATGTGGAGGCAGTGTGCACCACCCAAAACTGAAGCCTGGCTGGCTGAAGCTACACGCCAGTTGCCCACGCTTCCTACTGCAGGAGCACCACAGCTGCAGCTCCTGGAGGTCCACAGGGCCCCAAATAAGGCTGCTGGGGACTCAGTCGCTGGCTCCAGCCTCTCCTACCCCACCTGGAGTAACCTGTCACGCATCAGAGTGTATGTGGCATGGGCATTCCTGGGGGACAAGTTGCAGTGGCACGAAGTGTGCTGCTGCTACTTATCCACAGGGAAACGCACGTTCCCACTAATCTGCATGCACCCCAGGTGCCTAAAAGTTAGGAGTTGCAATGTTTAACTTCTACATACTTATGTCCTTTTTTATCTGGTTCTAAATTGTTAAGTATAAACATTTTAGGGTGGCTTATACATGTACGGAAAGATCAATCACCTCTGTAGCATGATGGACCTGTATTTAGGGAAAAGGTCAGTCAGGCATTAATTCTCCCCAGCCTTGTCAAGGAATACTTGACAAAGTTAAATTTAGGCATAAGACTAAATTTCTGCATTGGTATTTTGAGACACAAGACATTATAATTATTTTCTTTGCAGATATGAAGTTAGCAAATTATTTCAGTATACTTTTTTGATAAATTAGTATAATCCTGTATGTAAGTATGCTTAGTTTTCCGCGTAATTTATATTTCTTAAAGTAAGACAGTTCTTGGATATTAATTAGATCCCAATTGATTACTAAAACCTAGTTAGCAATGTTTGGAGTCTGATCCTGCAAACTCTTAATTACGTAAGACATAAGCAGGACTGCCTAAACAAGAACCTTCATATGGATAAGGATTGGCATGCTATAGTCATTGTTAATTATGTACCTCTATATTTCTATTATATTATGCTAATCTCATGTGTTTTATGTGCTTAATCATACATTCATATTTATCTGCTTGTATATGTTAAATACTTACTGGCAGAGCCAGACACCCATGAAAATGGATTTCTTTTAGTATTTAAGGTGGCTGAGAAAATAGTAACTTTATTACTAAAAAAACCATGATGATCCTAAAGACCCTTCTAATCTCTGGCATAAAAAGAACAGCCAAGCCTGGTCTGACAGGGACTGTATTCCTGTGCAAGTAGTCTATGAAATACATCCAAATTCTGTGCAGATATAGGGAGTTCCTTTAGAAGATGAGCATGCTGCCCAAGCTCCCCATGGCTGGTAGTGAACCACTGCCTCCTTTAAGGTAACTCTGATAGTGCTCATCTAGTTCTTGTGCCTTTTTGTTAAAGAAAAATAAACTACTCAGACAATCAGAACCACACAGTGGCTCATTCCAACAACTGTATATTCTCACAAATCCCCACAAATTGGACACCCTGCATAGACCCTGGCAATCAAGAGAAATGAAAAGAGCAAGTACACATGCCACATGTGGAGATTACTGCACAAAACAGTGGTTTGTGTAACAGATAATTACACAAGAAAGATTAAACCAGTGATGGGTAGGTGGCAGGACAACATCAATGTCTGGTAGATGAAGTAAAAAAAAGGCTACTTTCATTCATGAACTGCTTGGCAGCTAATCCTCTAGTTCCATTATTAAAGAAGCTAGATTGGACAGTACGCAAATTTACACAATTAGTTTTGGAGGTTTTCTTTGGTATTGAATTTATAGAGTCATGAGTACTATGTTGATTTTCCACTATTCTGAAATGCATTGTCCACAAACTTCTATGAACAACTATAAAATTATCCTTTTCTGTTTGCTTCCTGTAGGTGGTTATTCCGGTACTGTAATATTTGTAACAATACAGGACTAAGACTGGATTCCAATTTAGCTGCACTAGTGACTTGATTTGTGACCCTGGCAAATCATTTCACTTCATTCTACCTTCTTTACCTATTTCTAAAATGGGCATAATTCCACTTACTCACATGTCATAGGAGTCTTAATGTTTCTAAATTGCTGTGAGGCTGTCACACATGCAAAGCAAGTGCAAATTATTATTCTCACTTTCTTTCCATCTGGGAGACTGAATTTAACACTCCTACCATTTCACACAAAAGCACATATTTCTCCAAAAACACTGAGACATGATAACTCTGAATGAAATAATACACTAAAATAAGTACAAGCTTACTTTCAGGGCTACGCATGATACAATAAGCGTGGATTGCTGATATATCCACTGCTAAATTATTAAGTAGGAGACGTTTCTTGTGCTGAGCCATAGTCAAGTGAGGATCAGTCCACTGTTCTCCACCTGAAACGTATACCTATCACAAAGGTGTAAAAGTTATTTGCTTCACATACTTATGAGGTGTCAAATACTATGTTCAACATGTAATACAATTCTGAATATGTGAAAAAGAAAAAAAAACACACCAGCTTCCATAGCACCTGGTCCACACAGAAAACTGAAATAATATTAAGCATACAAATATATTTAGAAAAAATTATGAAATCTAAAGGTACATTGAACATCCAAGTCAATGAACTCTCTTTTGGCACAACAGTCATAAAGGAAACTACTGGTCAATAATTTTTTATCCTTTGTCACATGCACAAACAAACAGGCTAAGAAAAGAAAAATTCAAAAAAGTATTATTTTTTATTCCCCATCAACATTTCAGAATCTCCCTTCACTATTTAATTTTTTTATGTAGGGAGATCCTTCAGAAGATGAGCATGCTGCCCAAGCTCCATGGAAGCTACCATTTTACTGGTATATCATCACCAGTGGCCCTATTTTAAGAAGCAAATTATGGTCCCAGTTTTTCAAAATGGCCTATTAATGTTACTACTTGTGTCTGTGAAACACTCTATAGGTACAAGGTTCATATTCAGAGATCCCAATGCATGTTTAAGGCTTAAGATGAAATCCTGCTCCTATATGAGTTAATGAGAGTTTTATCACTGACTTCAGCAGCACAAAGATTTTACTCAATTATAACATATATATGCTAAATTAGGGCTCTCCAACTGGTGGCTCACAGACCACAAGAGGCCAACAAGGGGTTAACATTTAGCCCTTGGGCTTGTGGCTTCCCCAGGGTTGTCAGCTGTCTGCTTATTTATGGACAGTCTCTAAAAATGGCTGTCCATAAAGTCCATCCATTAAAATCCAAGCAGCTGTGAGCTTGACTGAAAAACCTGTGTCAGAAAGAGTCTGGAGGCATACGTTGATGGCCAGACAACAGAGCAGTGACACCTGATGCCTGAACAGGAGTGCAGCACCCTTCAAAGAGCATTCAGAGGGGGAAGTGGGGCCATCAGGGTTCAGGTTGGGAACTGACTGGGGGGGCAGCATGGTGCGGGGTGCAATTGGGGGTATTGGGGTGTAGGGTTGAGTAGGGAATCCTTGGAGTGAAGGCAGTATGGTGGAAAACCATTGCTGTAATCAAGAAGGTTTGCCAACCTAAAACCATTTTGTTACAGACAAACTGTAACACTTTTGCTGACAACCAAATGTTTTTACTATGGTTAGTGTTAAACCCCTATATTTGAACCTGGCCTTTGTCCAGGGCCTAGCAGAAGAGTTCCATTTACATTAGGTAAAATAAGTCAGTAAAAAGTATATCACTAAAAAAGTTTGGTTGTCAGTAAAAAGTCTGCATATTATCAATAAAAAAAATTGTTTTGTGCTGGCAGCCCTGGGCTCTCTCTCCCTCCCCTGGCTTCTGCTCCATGACCCAGCCCACGCAAGTGGGGAGGTAAGGCTCAGTGCAGTGCATGGTTCTGGGGAAGTCAGCAGCCCCAAGTACATGTCCAGTGCACTGCTACAGGAAGTTGTAGATAAGGTCCAGATGAGTGGAGAAGCACCCACTTGCCTGTGCTCAATGCAGAGGGATATGAAGGAGCCTGCCTACTTGTGTGTATGGTACATTGGAGTGGAGAAATGCCTGCCCACACATGTCCTGGGGAGCCCATGGTCCCTGCTGATGCGGCCATTGGGCATGTGGCCCATAGTCACTGACAAGTTGAACAGCCCTGTTTTAAACTATAGAAGAGATTCTGAATATTATATCTACGTAAAATGAAAAGCTAATCTGTAAAAAATTTCTAATTTTTAAAACAATAATCCACTAGGAAACCAGTATCAAATAATCAAGTAGGGTAGAAAGTCACTATCTAGACAATTTAATAATGCAAATAAATATAGCTTCCTGCAAGATAATCCTTTTTCTTGTATGATACATCCTAGCTCCAGTAAAAATGGCAAAGCACTAGGAAGTACTTTGAAATTGAAAATATTGCAAGTTGTGGTTTCACTGCTGCAATTGCTTCTTTTATTTAACAGGGCCCTTTTCACTATTTCATTGTTAAGTTTCTTCATGTTTTATGAGACAGTTAATGGAACAGCCTTCATAATAAATGGGTATAAGAGTAACCCTTTTGGAGTAGCAGTTAATGTAGTGTGGGGAATTGAAAAGAATGCATTTCTCATGCAAAATCCAGTATTTTGGCTTGCAGCACTAGACTCAGTATGAACAGATGTTGATTAGAATGGCAATACTTTTATAAAGTATAACAAAAGTGTGTTTTGATGAGTTTGGGATGCGGTTTATGTATTTGACTGTATGGGTTACTTTAACTTTTTTGAAAACTGAGTTGTTGTATTATTATTCATTAATCTGTAAGAAGTAATGATCCCACATTGAAGAAAAGGTGTGTAAGAAATTGGTGGTGTTGATTCCGATGCTTTTACTCCAGGTCTGCAGTGTATAGGCCTGCAAAAAGTTAAAGTTACAAAGTTCATGTCTATATGGTGCAAAGTAGTGCTATGCAGAGATACCCCAAGTAAGCTCTGTACATACAGGCTCTTGGACCAGACTCAGAGTATTTATATTATTAGGACTTTATGCCCAGGGTAATTTGCCACCAGTAATACCACTAGGGTGGGGCAAATGGGGCAGCAGCCCCAAGCACTAACTTGAGGGGGCCATGCAAAAATATTAGCTGCCACCACAGCTGCACAATTGCCCCGGTTGGCATGGTGGCTGCTGGAAGTCACCATGCCCCCATGCATCTCAGTACCCTGAATGCCCAGGTGCTTTATTACATCTGCTTGCCCCACCAATTAGTTTATACACAATGCTATGCTAACATGACTACTCTGCTTCTCATCCTAGAACTAGTATGCACAGGGATAGTTTGGATATCCGTGCATGGCTCTGTCATGCACTGTACAGACATACTCTCAATCCATTTGAGCTTCTCTTCCTGTCTATGCCTTGTAGCCCTCACCAAAATTTTCACATTGTGCCACTTACTTAAGCACCCAGCATCAAGATGCATCTCAGAATCCCTTACACGGCCCTTCTAAAATCAGTCACAGATTTCCTGTTTTTCCTTCTGCATTTGACTTTCAGCGTAGATAGTCACCAGGTACAGGCTTTAGGAAGGCCTTTAATAGGTCAACCCTATTTATCACTGTAGACAAAGGTACAGTGTTCCAATTGTATGGGAACAAAACATTCTGAAGTAATGTTATTACCTTGAGTTTCTTCCTTATAAATTTTTTCTTACCAGTTGATCTCTTTCAAGGTCTTTCAAAATAAAGATTTCCATCCCCTTTTCAGTGAATAATCTTCGAGCAGCAGTGCATAAATTCAACATTGTGGTACACCTTTAATAATAAAAAATAGACATACATACTCCATTTTTCATCAAGTTCACCTATGCTGGGAGCACTATTTTACTGACGCTGTAAACTATTAAAGCCCAGAATTTTTTGATTAAGTTACAAAGAATATTTTCAAAGCTAAACTAATGTAACATCAGACTGTTAAGTGATGTCATTTATAGATATACAGTATGTCTGGATAAATTTATGATTGGAAAACAAAAACTGCATTTGAATTTTTACCTTTCTAAGAAATGCTGGAATTCTATTCTATATATATCCATTCCAGAGTCTTCATCAGGGTGCATTTTCTGGTTCTCCTTTGTTTTCTGTCTCTTCTTTGCATTAATATTTCTAAAGCAAATAAATACAATTTTGATTGATACAGTGCATAAACTATCAGTTAAATAAGTGCAGTCTCAAAATTATCCAGTCATCCACTTACGCATTTTTCATGCAACAAACAAAACAAAACAAAAATCCTCTCAATATATAATTTAGCAAAATTTAAGGGATTTTCAATCATACACTTGTGAAAAGTTGATTTTTATCCATGGCTGTCAATCAAATACAAAGCTTTTTACCTAATGGAATCTGGGGACATTTGAGACTTACAATCACATACAAGGAAACCTCATTAAATACACTGTTTATCATTAAACTGCTGACAAAAGCAGCATGTGCTCAGTAATGGAAACCAAGTATGAAGATGATTAAATGAAGCCAACACTGAGCATGACTATAAAACACATGGCTCATACTGGGCAAACATACTGATATGAACCTTTTTATTATTTTTATGATGAAAGTATCAAAAACTTAAAAACCTGCATCTGCTTATATTGCAATATAAAAGAAAAGTTCATCAACTACAGGCCAACAAAACAAGAAGATGTCAAAACTTAGAAACCTGCTTCTATCACTTCCAAAACTTCCGACAAATAAATCCAATCAAAAACACAAAACATTTATACAGGGCGTGTCTACATGAGATGCTTAATGAGAAGTAGCCTAATAACACTGCACAGTCACATGCTGAGCAAAAACTATGCTAATACACTACTGCTCAGTAATATTAGGTTACTGTGTAGTAAGTGTCACAAAAAAACATGCACCAGCACTACTGCACAGTTGGGCTAGTGATAGACATTCAAAAAGCCAGAGCCTGAATTGATTTAATCTTTGCAGGCTAGTCTAACCTGGCTAGATTGAACCAATTTGCAAGTGAATAGGAATTCACAAAATGCAGACACATGCCTGCAGTGGCTCAGGCCAGGCACTGGGGGGTGCTAGAGCAGCCCTTGGCTGCAGGGAAGCTGTGATGGGGAGGCATGGCCAGCCCTGGCAGTAGCCTGGAGTGAACTGGCCTGGGAAGGGGTTTAATTTCCCCCCTCCCTGTCCCCACCAGCATGGACCTGAGCCAGGGTCTGCCAGGCACTCCCCACTTTGTTGCTGCTGTGGTGGGGCTGGGGTGTGGCCAAACACCAGTCAGCATGGCCCCCTGAGGCAGAGGAGGCAGGGAGAAGGGTTACCCCTCTACCCCTACTGCCCCTGGGGGACTCCAACTGGAGTCTGTCCACCCCAACTGCTGCTGCTGCCACTCACTTCCTGCATGAGGCGAGCGACACAATAAGCCCACTCCTTCCCCTTTTGCCAGATGCCAGAGGGAGTAGGGAATAACACCCCTCCCTGCCCCATTGCCTAAGGGGCCCTGCTGGCCGGTCTCTGCCCAGGCCTCTAACCCTGCTGCTGGAGCAGCAAGGGGGCAGTGTCCTGACGGGGCAGCAGCCCCCGTGCTGGTGTCTGGGGAGCATGAGCCTCTTCCTGGCAGGGGGGCTGCAAGCAGGGGGTCAGAGCTGCTACAGACTATGTGGGACAAGCAGTGGCACCAGGGCTTAGAGGGGGCATAACCCCCACAAGTCCCCCCAGTGCCACCACCGCTGCTCACCCTGCGAAGTCTGCAGCAGCTCTGCCTGCCCCACAGAGCGGCCCCTCTACCTGCAGCATGTCCTCCCACCCTACCGGAAAGAGTCTTGTGCTCCTCAGACACCAGGACAGGGGCTGCTGCCCCATCAGGACCCTGACCCCTCACTGTGGGAGCACCTGGCAGACTTTGGCTTGGGTCTGTGCCAGTAGGACAGGGAGAGAGTAAATCCCCTCCCCGGTCAGTTCACTCCAAGCTACGCTGGGGCTGGTCAGGCCCCCCAGTATCTGGCCAGGCCCCCGCCCCTGCCTGTCCCTGCTTAGGCTAGAGAGCAGAGGGGTGGGGCCAGCCCTGCTCCACTGGAACAGAGAGCACAGTCCAGAGAGCATGCTGGGATGCTGGGGGACTCTGGTTTATCTTAAGCCAGGAAGGGGTCTGGGACAGAAGTTGCATAAACCAGTTTGAGCTCAATCAGTTAAGTCTGATACCACATTCGACCAAGTTTATCTCAAACTGGTTTCAGTCATTTTGAAACTGGCTTATGTGCACTGAATTTATATTCTGTTACAGGTTTAAACCAGTTTCTGATCACTTAAACCAGTTTATGTGTAACTTCTGTCCCTAGCCTAACTGGTGTTACTGTACATTTAGTTAGTACTTCATTAAGCAAGTACTAAACCAAATGTGCAGTAACTAATGCACATAAATGAATATGTCACTGTGCCCACATTGTCCAATGAGTCCCTCCTTCCCCAAATCCCCATTAATCCAAGGGGCCTGGGTGCTTTTGTTCCTTAATACTGCATTACACCCTGTTAACTTTCAAGCTTGTCTATTAACACCTATCGCCCTTTATCCCATATATGTTTTGTCTTAACCCCTATCATGCCGTTTCCTAGCCAATCCATGGCCTGTGGCTACAGCTTCACCACCTTCCAGGCCTCATCGTCTTTTCACCCTCCTCGATGTACTAGGTATCTCCATTTTTCTCTTTTCCATAAATCCATTACCTGCTCCTTACCTAGTTCTCTTGTGTCTTGCCAGCAATACCACCCCAGTTTACTCAAGTCCAAACACAAGGTTTCTTCTGCTGAGAGTTCCAGTTGTTGCAAGACTAGTAAGTTTCTTGCCTTCTACAATGCTGCATGAAAGCTCACTACAGCTTTCCAGACTTTTCCTCCACCCTTCCTCTGGGTCCTGGCCTATACTCGGCAAAGAACCGCTTCTAGTGTGAGCTGGCTTTTAGCACCCAGCTGGTATAGGAGTTTCTCTGCCTTCCCACAGACTGTTCTGGTAAACTGATTCTCCCACCTCATCTGCCATTTGTTTTCTTACTTGCAACATGTTTATTTGGAGCATTCACCTGCTCTACACAGTCCCCAGCTGTAATGGAGCACACATACCAGAATGTGCTAGCAGCCAACTGAAGTCCTGGTGCTGCTTTTGTTAGCTTTTTTTCAAACACCCTCTTCCCAATTATCCATGCTTTTTCCCTATAAACCTCCCCACTAAGGATACAGTCTCTTTTCCCTGATTCAGGCCTTAATTTTTTTTATGGTTCACCAACTCTGTTTTGGCTATTGTCTGCATCCTGTACCAATTCACAAATTTTACAGTCTTTTCTTACATTGGCAGTATTCTCTCTGCTATTTGAACATTTCAGTCTACAGATCCAAAAATTAAGTCTATGCAGAATCATGAATGGACTACTACATCCACTCTAGTAAACTTCCTCTCAACTCCAGGCACTGCCTTTTGGGTGTCCTATAGTTTATGCTCTGCTAGCATCCTTGCCAGTATCCATGAGAACTTATCTAATCTCGAGGCATCACTTCCCATCCTATCCCTTTCCTCCAATATACAATTAAAATCTCAAACCAGTATTAGGGGCACTGTTTCTGCAAGGATGAAGGTTAGTTCCATTAAGAACTGTGTGTAAATGTTAAGTATTCTAACCTTTCCCCTCTCTTCCCCCCCAATCACCTACAGCCCTCTTTTCTCAGTTATTTCCTGATAGTTTATTAGCTGCAGCCGCAGATCTTTAATTAGTACCGCCATATCCACCTCCCTGTTCTCGTTACTGCCCAACTACATGGATAGGCCATGCTTCCATCTTCATGGGCATGTCTACATGTGCATTTACACCAGCTTAAATTTACTACACAGTAAATTACTGCATAGTAAGCAGCAATAGGCTGGTGCCTACACATGCAGATCAGAACAGCTTGCCATGTGCCCTTGTGGCCACTGGGGGCACCTCCAGCCTCTGGCCACATGGACCACTTCCACACAAGCATGGACGTTTGGCTCCCTAGGGACAAGTAGCAGTGGCACACCTCATGCCACCACTTCTTGTCCTCGGGGAATGCCTGTGCCACATGCACTTTGGTACATGGCAAGTTGCCCCGGCTGGCATAGGGGAGGCTGGGGCCAGCACAGTACTAGCCCCAGCACTCTTATCTGAGGTCCTGGGGGCCTCCTGGAGCTGCAGCCGTAGCAATCCTGCTGGGCAGAGCCTGACCGGCAGCCGCAGCACAGCTCCAAACAACCCAGCTCTGCTTTTTAGCAGTGCATGCTGCCCGAGCATGTGCTGCTCTGGGTTTTCTGCATTTTTTTGGAAACACAGGAAAAAAAACCAGAGCAGCACATGCCCGGGCAGCAGGCCTTTGTATGGGTACACAGGTGCGTGGGTGCAGTTTTTTAACGGGAACGGTTTTATCCTTTTGTGGTGTAATAGTTAGAGTGTAGATATATATAACTTTATGTATATAGAGAGACATATATTTAAAAAAAACCCCAAAAGAATCTCCTCCCATTTGAATTTAGCATCCATGTTTGAAAAGTTGGGTAGGAGAGGCTGGGTCCAGCAACTGTGCTGGCCCCAACAGCCTTACCTGCAGTCCTGGGGGCCTCCGGGAGCTGCAGCCACAGAACTCCTGCAGCAGGAAGCCTGGCCGGCAGCTGGAATGTGGCTCTAGCCAGCCAGGCTCTGGTTTTGGGTGGTGTACACTGCCGTCATGTGCACTGCCCCACTTTTTTTGGTGTGGGTTTTTTTGACTGTGGAATCTCCCAGGGTCAGAAAACCCACATGCACTACAAAGTAGCAGCGTGGGAAATGCTTGCATGTGTGGTGTGCGGCACCACAGACGGGTCTGCAGTGCTACATACGCATATCCATGCTCATCTGGATATGCCCAGAAAGTTCAAGAAGAATATCTATGAGAATTTCTGATAAACTCTACAGCATATAGGACCAACAGCTATCATAATTAAAATACGAACATTTACCAAATTACCACACCATGAAAACCAAAGCCATGAATTACTATTTCCTATTCTAAATGTAGGAAATTCCTGCAGTGTCCCTAAAGAAACACTGGTGTGGTTGGTACTGGTAAGTGATGAAATACGCAACACAGGATATTCATTTTCTTGTTGCCAAACAACATGGCTAAACAAACAAATAAATAATGTGGTCCACATTATTTCTGTGTGTACATGAATGCTGTAAGCTAAGCTATGGCAAATAAAGTAGCAGACAATAAAAGTAATTCTGGACATTTCCCCATAAATGGAGGCTCCTTTGAAGGAGAGCAACACAGATCACATATCACTCATAAGACAGTCAGATATATTTGCTAAACCAACAATAATACATGTAAGTAATACTGTGCTTGATTCATAATGAAAGCATAACAGTAATGAAATTCTGTGTTAAGCCTCAAATATTCAGTAACCTTATTACTTGTAAATTATCACAACTGAACACAGGCTTTAACCAAAATGTAAGAAGACAAGTCCCTATTCTGAAAAGTTAATTCCTTTGCTTCCATCCATTGCTTATATACTGTATTTGTAACCCTCACATCCTGAATCACCTATCTGAAATTCCCAGAGTTGATGTAAGTCAATGACCATACCAGTAAACCGTGAGTTTTCACTTCCTTGTCTTGTGAGATATTAACTTTTAAAGCCTACGACATTAATCAATTCCTGTAAGTTTAGATTTCCAGAGCCCTGGCAGCTCATGAATTGGTTAGAAAGAGCTATGTGGAGGGAGAGACACGGTTTTTAGCTGTTGGCAGGCAAGGGGAGAATCTCAGAAAGAGCTTATCCCGATTTGTTTCCTCACACTGGAAAGTGTACCCTTCTTCAGTTTGTCACTCACAACGTTTTTATTTAAATATGCATTACATGTAAATGTTTGAGAAAGCCTTTTCAAAATATTTATGAGGTGTTATCTAATATCGATGATCCTCCGGGGTCCCTTCCAGCCCAAATGTCTATGAAAATTGTCTCAGGGAAGGAGGGACAATACACCAAGTTTCAGAATGGTGTAATATATTATGACAAGTATGGCCCCAGTCTTACAAATAATTCTGTGCATTCTTTATCCTGAATTTGTGAATAATCTCAGTGATTTACATAACTGTGAGAGCAACAGAAAACAGAAAAAAGGCTTCCTATTCTAAATGACCTTGTTGAGAAGGAAATTTAACAATGTTTAAAAAAAGTAAGCACTGTAATTTCAGAGCAGATAGAAATAAAAAAGGGTGGGAAAGTTAGGACTAGTCATTAACTCTCTATGTAAAAAGATCTGAATTATTTTAAGAGCACTATACTCACATTTTAGATCTAGCAGAATGAACTAATTATGAAATGTATGCGTCAAAGATTTCAATTTCAGGCTTGACTTTACTTTGAAAATTAATTTTTTACTTTATCATTTTTGCAGGCATCTCAGTGGACAGCCTATCTGAATGCTACTCATTGTTCAATGATGTATGAAGTATATTTAATCAATGTGAAGAAAGTAATATTAAACTATTATCAGAAGCATCAAATGTTCTAAAAACCTCAAAAGAAAGGTCAAAAGGTAACATCTCTACTAACAATATGAAAAACAATGTATTTAACTTATTCTTTACACCAAAACTTTACAATGATATATGAATTATTATCTTTTTGTCACATGAAATGACAAATGTTCCCTTTGTTTTAAATACAGAATATTTTAAATAATAGAAATGATTCATGTACATATAAATAAGCAAGATTTTTTTCAATATTTTGCTTGAGAGTATTTTGAATAATCATTTCAGTGGTAAACAATATTTTGAATAGCCAATTGCAGATTTCATTGATATGATCTATGATCATTATTCAACCATTTACTGTGTTAGAGAGCTAACTGTAGTAAATGCCAACAGGAGCAATTATCCCACAACTAAATAGCTATATATTTTAAAGTCAGGTACAGGCAATCCTCGACTTACAATGTTTCAAGTTACAACATTTTGCACTTACAACCTTTATAAATTGACACCCTGTTTCAACTTTCTGGGTGCATCCACACATGCAAGCACGTGCACTTGCAGCAGCTCAAATAGAAGTGGTACAAATTTGATCCGGGGCTTTTTGCCTCAGCACATGTGTTCAGACATGCACTTTGTTGTGGAGCAAATTGTGCCACTTGGGGCAAAATAACACTGCCTGGCTCCTCCCAGATCTGCAGCCAGGGGGAGCTACAGCCCAGGGCCAGCACCTGTGCTGTCCCCAGCAAGATAAAAAGCTGCTCTGTCTTGGCCCCAGCAGTACAAAAACCTGCCCTGGCCAGCAGCTCAGAGTTACTTGACCTCAGGAGCTTCTGGAGCCCAGGCAATTGGTATCTGGGGACACTACCCCTTGTGTCAGCTAGACTGCGGAAGCAGCATCCCAAATTCACTTTTTAAAGTACCCCAAAATCCACATTCTTCCACAATTAGAACAAAAGGGAGAGGGAAAGGGGGATTGATCAGATGGGCAATGTTTTATTGTTATATTTACAATGTTAAAGAAATTTGAAAGCCTATCAGTGTCTCTAGTATCATAATAAATAAATCCTAAATATCTATATGTTTTAATGTTTGCTTTGGGTTTCCTTATCACATGGTGGGTGGTGGGTGTGTGATGGGGGGATGTGGGGTTTGCAGGAGGGGGTAGGAAGGGAGGTGGGGGGATTTGGGTGGGTGTGGAGGGATGTGGGAGGATGTGAGTCACTGTGTGGGTAGGTATGGTGGGACTGTGGGTGTGGAGGCTGTTTAGGAGGGGTGGGTCCCCTGCATGAATGCTGCATGCCCCCGGTGGCTGGTGGGGCACAGCAGCACTGGTAGCAGTGGGAGCATGGTGGCAGTGGTAAGCAGGGAGCTCCTGCAGATGCCGCTGGCACTGTCGGCAGCAGGGGGAGGGGTGGTGAGCAGCGAGCACCCACAGACACCACTGGCAGCAACAGCGGTGGCCAGCAGTTGACTGCAACAGCTGACTGCCCACAGACACCACTGGTGGCACGGGGGGGAGGGGGCAGCAAGTGGCAACCACATACAGGCTGGAGACTGGAGATGAGCAGGAGAAGAAGCAGGAGGCTGGAGAGAATAGGAGACTGAACAGGAGGCTCATTCCCCCCACCCCTGTTGGTTCCCCTGCTCCCCATTCATTCCCCTCATCCACTGTTCATCCCCCCAGCCCCCTGTTCATTTCCCCTGCTCCCCATTTATTCCCCTGCTCCCCACTCATTCCCCCTTCCCCCTATTCATTTCCCCCCTCTGGTTCATTCCCCCCACCCTCTGTTCATTCCCCCAGCTCCCCGCTTGCTCTCCCAGCCCCCCACACTCACCGGCAGTAGCAGAGAATGAGCAGGAGACTGGAGAGAGCAGGGGAAGTCTCCAGATTATCTCCAAGAGCTTGTCTCCAGCCTCCTGCTCCTTCCCCTGCTTGTCTCCAGCCTCAGGAGGGAGCAGGAGGCTGGAGACTGCCCCTGGAGACATTCCCCTGCTGTCTCCAGCCCCCTGCTCTTTCCCCTGCTCTCCAGAGGCTGGAGACAAGCAGGGGAAGAAGCAGGGGGCTGAAGAAGTCAGTTTAAACTTTACAACGCTTGATCTGATGTGATGCCACACCAGTGAACAAGTTTGTTGCATTGCTCATCTCCCTGGAGAACATCTGTCCAAACTTCCTTGGACATTTTCTTTAAGAAAGCAGACAAGACTTCAGAAAAACCTGCAGCCAAGACTCCTGAGAAGACTCCAGCCACAAACCCTTCAAAAAGTCCAAACAAGAGCCTTTCAAAAAGTCCAGCAAAGTCACCTCAAAGAAGTCCTTCCCAATCAATATGATTGCTAATTACAATATAAATACATTAATGTAGCTATATTACTCATCTATATAATTGATTAAATACAAAATTCTGGGTTATTTTTGGTGAAAATAGGGTATTGGGCCTTGGTTTAGGAACAAATCCCACATTTATAATATTGTTTCTTATGAGAAAATTGGTTCTGAGTTACAATGTTTTGACTTAAGACATGGTTTTCAGGAACCAATTGTGTCGTAAATCCAAGGACTTCCTGTATTTTAATCAATACTCACAAGCATTCAAATCTTTTCCACGTTGAGTTCAATTCAAACATGATCATGACAAAACCCTTAATTACACACCTCTGTTAACTCCTTAAACTTTCTCACTATTACTAATATAGGGTCATTTTCATGTGGTCTTTAAAATACCAAAACATACAGAATGATTTCGCAGAATAGAAGGGGGCAATTTTTTTGGCAGGTGTGCCATAAATTAGCCCCACACCCTCCCCTAATTTCACTCTACTCCTCTTCCACTGCCCAATCCCTGCCCTGTCCTGCTTTCCTGATCTGCTGCTTTGCTTACTGCTTCCTGCCCTGTGCCTCCTGCTCAGTGTGCAGCTCTGTTTCTACTTCCTGCCCTATTTGCCACTGTGCTGCCTATCCCCTCCTTGGTACTCTACATGCCACACCCAGAGGCTGCCCCCCCCACCATTTGTGGCATATGTGCCGCAAGGTAGCCACCCCGTATCATAATATCAGTAGAAAGAAACAGGCATTATTTTAAAGCAAGTTGTTCAAATTCTGTCATTCAATGACTATTTTATTGAAAATTCATTAGAAGTTTTAGTCCATTTCCAAGCTGATCAATGTCAGTGAATTAAAGACATTTTCACAATGGGTCTCTTGGACGACAGTTGCAGCAGACTTGTGGCAGACTGAGATGGAGAACCTTCACTTTCCACTCTATCTTGTCTCTTTGACAAACAGGATTTTAATCTCTGTCTGTATTAGTGCTACTCTGTGGGTGCGCCTATATGAGACGCATAATGGGAAATTAGCACAGTTTACTGTGAAATAATGCTTATCTCCCAGCCTGAGCTCTGAGGCTCTGGCTGGGAGACCTTTATCTCCAAGCAGCAGCTCACTGAGGACAGGACCATCACTGGGAGATGGTTATCTCCCAGCCCAAGCCCTGTGACTGCAGAGCTCAGGCTGGAAGGTAAGCATCTCCCAGTGGCATCCCCTCAGTCATGGAGCCAGTGCTGGGAGCTCCCTGCTGGCAAGGGCTAGGGAGCTGGGTGTGGAACAAGCTCCTCATCCTCTACTCCATGATTACAATTGTGATTGCAGAGCAGGGGCTGGGAGCTCCCTGCATGGGGACAGTTCCTTGCCCAGCCTGGAGCTGACTGGGAGATGCCCTTGACTGGGATAGTTCCCAGCCAGCCCCAGGCTGTTGCAGAGAAGCACATGCAGCCTAAAGATGGCACAGCAAATATAGGCTGGAATAAATGCATGTGTCAATGCGCCCTGTCCATCATAATACAGACCTAAAACAGCATGTTAGTTTTCACCTTGTGTGGTTTTTACCTTGTTTATCAGGAAATATATCAGCTCAGGGTGTACACTAACTTCAAAAGAAAGAAGTGATGTCAAGAAGCTGCCTCTGAATCAGGTTCCTCTGCATAATAACATATTGGACTGCCAGCAACAGACTACAGGCAAGCAAGCTTTTGACAATTTAAGCTCATGCATCATAAATTAATGACCAAAGAATAATTCCCAGCAGCAATTAGAGTAAATTACTTAATAAATAGAGTGTGAATTGTCTGTGTTATTTGAGAATGAGAAAAGTGGTTGCTTTGGGAGACTACTGTGGCTTTTGAGTAGGATCCTGATTAAATTATTCGTAACACATTCAATGCACTATATGCTAACTGAAGGTATACTCAAGTTAAAGTAAAATATAAGTCTTAAGACATTTTTAAGTTTACGACATTATTAAAATTAACTTCTGTTTCCTTACTGTCTACTCAGTACAGTTGTAAGATCAGGTACAATGATGGTGACAGCCCTGCTTTTGTCCATGTCTCCATTGCGTAACACCCGTAGTCTCACAGGCATAAGCCAATCTGATTTCATACCAGCTGGTTTCTTTAGTGAGGGACTATTTGGAATCAGCAATCCTTCAATTGGCCAATCAAAAGCCTTTTAATATAAAAGCAAATGGTTAGTGGATTTTATATACATGGTTCAGGGAATAATCATATGTGCAATAATCATTGCAGTCTACCACATTATATAAACCTTTATAATGCTTTTATAGTTAACCATGATACAAGTAAGCATGTTGCAAGTGTTTGGAAACCACAGTGATAGTTGAGGTACAGGAACCTAGATAGAAGAGAGGTCAACAGAAAAATAGGAAATATTACCACCAACCTTTGTGTAGATCTGCTGTCCAAGGAAAGAACATGACAAAAATCCATACAGTTTTCAGTAAAAAGAAAAAAAGGAAGGACAGTGCAGGAAACAGGCAATATTTTTAGACAGATACCCTTCAGCACTATATAATAAACTTCAGAGATGAGTGAACAAAGATCATCATTCTCTACATCAGGAGTCAGCAACCCCCGGCACACGTGCCAAGCATGGCACTCAAGGCCATTTTGCTCAGCACGCCACTGCCAAGCCAGGCTCTAGGCAGCTGCTGCCAGCCACGGAGCCCAGGCTGCTCCCAGCAGGTAGCTGGGAGGCTGAAAGCCCTGCTGCAAGCAGACTGGGCTCCTTGGGCTGGCTACAGGCCGGAGGCTGCAAACAGCTGCTCTGGGCTCCAGCATGTTGGCACTCCAGCACTTTCCAAGGTAGACATTGTTTTTTTCAGCGCTCTGGCCAAAAAAAGTTGCCTACCCCTGCTCTACATTGTGGGTAGGATCAATACTGTTACAGTGTAGGTTCTTATACTTTTTCCACAGTACGTACCACATTTTAATAATCATGTCCCTGATCTGTAAACATGTATGAACGTGCTTTGCTTTACCTTATTACTGTAAATAGTTCCATTTGGTTCCAGCACTGTTGGGGTTTATATTATGTCAAAGAAAACCTCCCCTTCTAATTTCACAATCACAAAAGTATTTGTTATTGAATGATATCTTTGTAACAAACATATATCAAGGAAGCAGGAAAGCATTAGTGGGAAAGTGTCCAAATATTTTGTCTTGAATGTGACAAGTGTTTTGCTTTTTTCATTAAAAGTACACATCATACTGTCTGCTTTCACTGTTCAATTCTCCCTCTCCTATCCAGTTTACTCTTTTACTTTTGCAAAGTGTACTGCCCAGCTGCTCGATTTCTTCTGTCCTTTTTATGCTTTTCATTTTGTATTGTTGACAGCTGATTACCCATTAATGGGCAGCTTTAACTGTTGCTACCAAGAACAGAGGCCCTTGAGAGATGCTCCTAGTTCCTCTCATTGGCTAGGGACAGAAATGACACATAAATTAGTATAAGTGATCAGAAACCAGTTCAAATCTGTAACACAAAAGAAGTTCAATGCACATAAACCACTTTCAAAGTGGCTGAAACAGGTTTAAGATAAACCTGGATGGATGTAGTATCAGACTGATTTAGGGTAAATCAGTTTATTGAACTTTGGTCCCAGATCCCCTCCACACACAAGTTAATTCATAGAGCCCCAGCATCTCAAGATGGTTTGCACCACCCCATAAGTGTAGTGTGTGATTGAATGAAGTTTTAGCAAGATGTAATGTAAGGCCAGAACATGATAGCTTAAATGGCTTGGCATTTGAATAGGTTATGTTTAGATTAAGTAATAAGGGTATTATATTGATAGTAATAAGTTTAGTGGAGATATAATATAATATATATATTATGTGTAATCATTTATATATGTAATTAAGCCATGCATGAACTTTTTATATAATGTGTTAAGGATAGTAGTGTGATTGATTGAATGATTGTAAAGTGTATGGAAAGTTTAGAGTGTGCCTGTGTAAGCATGAGGAGGTTTGCTAAGGAGCTGAATATGCAAGTTACCAGACAATGAACTGATTAATGGATGGCTGAAGAACCAGTCTGTGACCAGGTGCAGAGGAGATAGGCTAAGCAACAGGATAAAGTATGAATTCTGCACGTCTTACAATTTAGCCTAAACAACTTTCAAGGCTGGAAGACTGACTTTTATGACAGGAGTGACCCCGAGCTGAGATAACGAAAAGAATGATAAGAAACAACATCTGGATGAAGACGTACAGATAGAAAAGTACCTCAATTTCAGACAAAGACTTGAAATCTCTATAAAAGTGGGATGCAGTAATGCCAGAGCAGGAAACTTACACTCTGCAACATCAGGGAGCACAGGCATGTCTGTTCACCTCTGCTCCCATTACCCTCAATGAGCCTGGGCTGGCCACCCAGTCCTAATATTGAGCAAGCAAGCTGGTAACTATAACATCTAAATACAGTGTGTGTCTGTTTGTCTGCATGTGTGTGTTTCTGAGTATGGTGTGTTTAGTGTATGTCTTTGTATGTTTTTGTTTTATGTAATTAATAAATGCGGCACTTTGCCTTACCCCCCCCTTATAAGGTCTCGCTCATGATTTGAGCAATTGGAAATTTGTGTAACATAAGCCCCTCCTCACAGGGTGGATGGGCTAGCCTTGGCCCAAGTTGTCTGCTCCAGCTAAGCAGGGAAGCATGCTCTAGCACCTTCTGGCTCGGGATACTGCAGGCATCTGGCTGCATTTCCAGAATCACTTTTGATTATCAGTTCAATCTATGAAGCTTAGACTAACCTGAAAAAGGTTGAATCAATTCAGCCTCAGGGTTTTTGGCTGTCTGTGCTTAGCCATAAGGGACAGCCACACTGTTAGGGGCTAGCTTGTCACACTTCTTTGTTTACAATTATTTCTATGAGTATCCAGGTTCTGTTTTCTAATGTGGAAGAGCCTAGACAGCTAGAAAAGCTGAACTGGAACCAAAAGGGAGAGGAGCCAATACCATGTGACCTGCTTAGAGTCTGCAGATCTCCAGTGCCCCTGCACTGTAATTTGAAAACATCATGTTAATGAATGAATATTAAAGAGGAATGGGATTTTCTTAAACCTCACTGAAATCTGAGCCTCCTTATGTGAAAGGGTAGATTTGAGATCATGGCAGTGAATCACACCAGGTAAAGGAGGTTATCATGGATCAATCAAGAGTTGATAAAATACAGGATTATACGGATTAAATTGAGATTATAGCTAGCAAATGAGGAATTAAGGATATAAAGCAATGAGGGAGAAGCAAGAAGTTAGGTGATTTAAGCAACATAAATGTAATGTAGGCAAGTTAATGTTGGAACAATTAATCAGTTAACTGCCAGAATGTCATGGTTTTTAGTGAATGATCTCACAAAGTTAATGCTGAATAACCTATTTTCAGATATTTAATTTCCCATGTAATTTCTTTTTTAAATACAAAAAAATGAGAGAGAGAAAAATATGAAGATAATTGGCTTGTACAGGTTACAAATTGCCCTGGCTTTATTAGAATAGCTTATAAAATGTTGGACTGACTAATTTTCACAGTGTAGCTGTTTAAGTATACACTTGTTTTGACTAGTGTCCCCAAAACTCTGCTAACATTAACGCCATTTATTCAAACCATTTTGTCCCTCTGAATTCAAGAAAACATTAATCTCTTCCTTCCCCTCAACTTGCCCAATATCAGGTACTACTGAAATAGTAAATTGTAACATTCGTTGTGTGTGAGTGTGTGTGGTGGTGGGAGGGGGGGGTGTCCAAAGGTACCAAATGAATGAGATATACTGGAAGCTAACAGGCCTATGCAGCCTGATCAATAACACTGATTTACAGCAAATGTCAACTTTCAACTCAATTCCTGTTTCATTTCTATTAATAAAAACTAATCTAATCTACTATGTCTAGTTTCTGCTATGGGTTCATCATTAAACAGTTCTATAAACCTAACCTACTTTGAATTTGTGCCTACTCTAATTAGTAACATTGACAGACATGTTGAAGGGGTTAAAAGTAAACCTTTCTTTACTCATCAAAACAAGGAAAAGACCTGCTTTGCTATGATTTGGGTTGACTGAACATGTGTAAAACCAGAGAAAGTTAGAAAAAAAATTACAAGCATATACTTCAAATTTGAAATGTAACCTAAGGAATATGCTCTGTGGGTGAAAATGTAAGCAGACAATATACCTTTTATTGCTAACTAATGTCTGAGTTACAGGAAGACAAGGTTCCTTGGGTGAATTTGATATCTTTTATTAGACCAACCCAAATGGTTGGAGAATAGTTATTAAGCAAGCTTTTGGGTTCAAAAACCTTACAGGAAAGCATTGGTTGCAATAAGTTACAACAATATAATGGCAAAAAAAGAAAATAATAAATTATCTGCACATGAAAAGTAAAACACTGAATGGCATATCGCTCTGGAGAGTTACTCGAATCCAAGACAAAGCTCTTTTCATTTATCTAACATGGGGAGAAAGCACCTCATCATGGTTTCACATACAACTGGGAAGACAGATGGCTGCTAAGGCTCTGACTCTAGGCCTGACCTGGATTTGGGGTTGGAGATGGAACTGCAGCTGCTGAGCATCTCCTGCTGCTTCTGCCCTCTGCAGCCTTTGTCACCCCATCCTCCCTCCCTGTCACTGCCTCTATCCCCTCTGCCTGGCCCCCTGAATGCCTGCACCCCCACCTCCTCTTCACCCCTACTTATCTTCCTGCCACCTCTGGCTCCCTTCCCTTCATGATTGCCACTTACCCTCCCTTTCTAGCCTCCACTCCAGCCTGGGGCATGGTTGCCCCAACCAGGCAAAGCAGCAGTGGTAGGGGTACAGAAGCAGTAGGGGAAGAGGGAGGGGAAAGGTTGGGGAGCAGGCAATGCCAGGGAGAGGCAGCTGGGGGGCAACTGGCAGGTCAGAGGCAGTGGGGAGGTTGGCAGCAGGTGCCAGGTATCAGAGGAACAGTGGGAAGAGGAGGAAAGTATAGGAGGGAACAGGGAGTGGCAGGGGGGGAGGAACTGTGTGGGGGCAGGGACAACAGGGCACAGCAAGTGGGAGGGGAGGCAGGCCCTGGGGCACACAGGCACAGTGGTGGAGGCAGCAGGGCAGACAAGTGCTGGGAGAGACAGGTGGCATTGAGCAAGTTTGCGGGGGGATTCATAGATTGTTAGGGCCTGGATGGGACCTTGCAGATCATCAGGTAACCTTGCATATAATGGGCAGGGGTCAAGCCACTTCACACCTTTACTGCCTTTACTCTTACTGTCTTGCCTACCACCTGTCCCCCCACCATCTTTCCCCTACTTCCTGGCACTGTTTGCCCTACTGCAGCAGTGGAGGGGACAAATTTAATTCAACCCTCTAATATTTAGATTATATACCTGTAAAATTATAACTAATTTATACATTTTACAGGTATAGAATCTAATTATTGAAGGGTTGTCGTAAATTCAGAGTTGTCCTGGATTTGGGTAAATATGGTATTGGTGTTTCAGAGCTAAAGACTAGTAGAGCAAATCTGACAATTCCAGTGAATTTGCAATAATTTATTAAAGCAAGTGATACCCTCTGCACTACTCCCAGCACTATTTACATTTCTGATTTTCCAAGTTGCAAGAATTGAATGACATACTTGCATAGTACGTTACATCTTCTCTGCTTCACTTGAGAAAAAAAACTATTCAATCTGTTATTTCTTTTTTCCACTGAAATTACCTCATTAAGTTCTCCATTTGGAAGGACAGGCCACATGTATGTCAGCTTGTTTCACAAGGGATTCTCCACTTTGGAATGTTTCCATTGGCAAGGTTTAGTTGTTCCTTCATGCTTTATGGCCCACCTGAGAAAAGAAAGTGAAATCATTTTTATAATTATACTTCCATCTGGGAATAATTCTTAAGCAGTTAAATTGCAGCTTCCTGGGTAAAGCAAAATTATGGATCTGGTTTTGAACCTCCTACCTCTATAGCTGGGTAAGCTAAAGTCATGAATCCAGAAAAAAGGATAAACTTGGAAATCTATATTGCATTCAGAGCTTTCCCAAATGTAGAGGTATCTATTTCTTGGCTCACTACAGAGATTGATTCTGAGGTGTGAAACTGGGTGCTGATCCCATGATCAGCTATTTGTTGTTACACTTCTTCTATGATCTAGATTTAGGGTTCACCAACTTTCTTCTACACCTTTCTGGCGTATGGGCAGTCCCAGAAGAGGTGGTCGATTGTTTCTGGCTGCCAGTAGCAGGTCTGTCTCGGGCAGTTCGATGGACCCCTCTGCCCTGCACTGTTTTTCGAAGCCCGCATAGGGAGTGCCTGGTGTGCTGCCTGCCAGTTCAGGTCTCGGTGCTTCTTCTGCAGGTCCTTGTGGAAGATTTGCTCCCACATGGTCTGGCAGCTGTCACCAGGTTGTAAGCCTACAAGGCAATATGGTGTGTCTGCCCTTATTACCTCCCGTATCTTGTGGTGGTTTATCAGGGTCGCTAGGGTTGAATCATGCAGCTTGTATTTCTCTCAAAAGCACTTCAGGATCTCATAAAACCATGGAGAATCCATGGCCACGGGCTCCTATTTGTCACTGTGTGCACTTGCCACTCTCGGAGCAACTGCCTTGCAAAATACTTAACGAAGCTGGCTGTTTTAGATTCCACCCCTGTTTCCAATTTGCAACCCTGTCTCATGTATTTGGCCCAAAGGAAGAGAAGGACATCTGGCATCCCTCCACCTCTGGACTATTTAGTTTTGTACATTTTGGTCTTCGCTACTTTCTCCCATGTAGAGTTCCAAAAGAAAATACAGATGGCTCTCTGGATTCTGCAAAAAACTTGTTCAGTGGGTAGGGAAGAGACTAGGGTGGTGTGTAGCAGTATCAGCAGGAGCACCACGTTCATCAGTGCCACGTGCCCCTCTATTGACAGACAGCGTGATTGTCATAGCCCTGTTCTCTGTCTGGTCTTGGCCTCTACCTTTTCCCATTCCCTCTGCCCCACCAGCTCTGGGTCAAACTCCACCCCAAGGATCCTTAACCGTTCCTGGGGGACAGAAACCCCCAGGAGTGATAGGCCCCTGAACTTAGCCCCTTCTGCTGCTCTGTGTACCTGGGTGTGTTGTAGTGCTCTTTCCACTGACCTTTTGTCCTTGCATATGATGTTTAGATCATCCATGTACATGAGGACTTTTGGTCTCCTCCCCATTCCTCCCAGGAATTTTCATTCCCTTGACCTCCTCCCCTGTCTGAGTTGTTGTGCTCATTGAGTGCCCATTGAGTGCTGTCCTATTCTGACGCACAGTAAATTAGTTTACTCCAGCCTCATAGGGGCACATGTGTAGACACTGAGACATTTACTGCACAGCAAATTAGTCAACTGTGCAGTAAACATCTTGTGTATACATGCCCACTAAGCAGTGCTGAGCTGTGCGGTCACCATGGCTTGAAATGCTATTGACTCTGCTGGGGCCCAGCCCAATGAACTATTTTGTAAATCTTGAGCCTCTTGGTTTTGGACTAATATCATGCATAATTTGTACTATCTATAAGTACATGTTTTTATAAGTGTGTTTCTGGAGTACCTGTGCTAAAACTTGCAGTAAAATAAGTAAAATGTATCAGTCCTACTTGAACTAAATCTATGGATACTATATGCACATAACTTCAGGTATGTTTGTTTCAAGGTTAGTGTTTTCAAATTTGCTTCTCATTTTTGTGTGTTCAGGGAGAGCAGTGTCTGACAATGGTGAGGGCCTACATGGGGAAGAAGTTGGCAGGTAGAGGGCATAGGGACTACTTGACTCCAGATTTACTTTCCCTGCTATAGCAGTAGGAGGGGGACAAATTCAAGATATACCCCAATGATTTGGTTCTATATCTGGAAAACGATAACAAATCTATCCATTTTCCATATATAGAATCTAATTATTGAAGTCAAAGGAGGATGTTTGGCCCTATACCAATGGTCACAGACTACATTGAGGGATTGAGGGGAAATGTGCATTTACTAGGCTTTCACAAGTACCAGTTGGATCCAGTTGCTGCATTTTGCACACTTTCATGTTAAAGAAGTCCTATCAGTTGGAAATGAAACACTGAACAAAGCAGATGTGTATCAGGATCCTGGGTTCTCAGGGATTTTTGAATAGCACACGGTGCCCAAAATAAAATAAGCTAAGAAAATAATGTGACTAGTAGAAAAGAACAGTTAAAAACCTCACTATAGTTGAAACTCTTCAGAAATATGGAGGTCATCTGGAGAACAATGCTTCACTATCTGCAAACAATGGGTGCCAGTCAAAAAAATAGCAATCAGAGGGCAGATTTATTTACGACAATAGCAAGTTTTGAAGCCCTTGATGTTTTTAATACTATTCTGTTAACTCAGGTGGAGGAGCCCAACTATAATACAGGAATCTGAGTACTGAACTCTGTGTAAAAATGAAGCTACAAAACACAGACTACAAAACAGTAGCATAACTAGGGATAAGCAAGCAGGTGCTAATTTAGAGGGGATGCCAGAATGACGTCTACTGAAGAGCTTGCACTGCTGCTGCAGCTACCCATGCCATTGCAATCATGGCCCTGGGCAGTTCCTTCATCTCCCACCTGCCAAGTGCCATCTCTCACCTCAAGTGCCAAAATTCCTAGTTACACCTCTGCTATAAAAAGAAGGTGACCAGACAGAAAAAAAATATAAATGATCTAAAATGAAAGAGTTAGTCTTGCATTTTGGAGGTTTAATTGGGCTCGTCGACACATGCACCTCAAGGCACAGTTGTTAGTGCTGTTGTTTAGTACTTGCTTTAGGAAGTACTAAAGGATGGTGCAGTAACAGCCATTACTGCACTGGCCCAGTGGTGCATGGTTGCTTTTAGATGCTACGTCACCATAGTGGTGCGCTATAGCAAGGTAGCTCATCGCTCGGTGACATAATGTCAGCATCATGGTTTGTGCCCGCCAACACTGTAGCATTATATGCCCACAGTGTTCCTAATAAGAGACCAGATTATACCTGGCATCTGGGACAAAAGATAGAGAGATTATTGAAAGATCCAGAATTAATCTTTGAGGAAGCAATTAGAATTTGCTGAACAAAAAAATGTTACCCAATCTAGGATGAAACTCATGGAATTTTGATAGTATTCTGACATGGATATGATGGAAAATTCAAAATACTATAGGAAATAAAACTGAGGCAGAAAGTCATGCAAGGTCACTTTCCAGAACAAACTACTCATGATGTGGCAAATGATATGTGCCAAGACAGTGTCTGGCTTTTGGAAAAAAAAGCTGAGAGTATTTCATCATTATATCGTTTTGTAAGATTCTGTAAACCCAAATCAGCATGCCCCTAATGCACAGGTATGAAAAATATTAACAGATCAGCATTTTACTACTGATGAGGACAAATTATATTTTTAGATGCTCTACAGTCACATATTAAGGAATGTGCACAGCTTGGGCAAAGTTAGGCACGACAAAGCACCAGCAGCTCAGTGGAATTTAGGGTAGCAATGGACAATGTTGCAGTAGGTGGTGACTGGCCAGCAGCCTGAAAGCAAATATGTCTCACTTAAATGTTCCAGAAACTGTGACATTACTCAGAAGGAAAAGCCAGTCAGTCAAAATTAAATTGGTGAAAATTAGGACTTGCAGTGGCAATCTTATTCCCACTAAAAGAGGATGTGAATTAAATGTATGAATAAACAACAAATTGAAAAGCTATCACTTGTAAGAATTCCGGGGGGGGGGGGGAAGTATCTTTTACCAGATTAAAGCCACATCAAGCCTGTGGTTTCCTCATTTGAGAGACAGAGTACCAACATAATTGAGAAAGAAATGAAGGATACCTTCCAAGATTTAGGGAACCTCTGAAAAGAAATACAATACAGATGAAAGAGTCCAACAGCCCCACAAGTCATGAAGCTAGAAAAGGTTTCCTCATTGTAAGGCAGAGTCTAAAGGAAGAGCAGGGTAATTTCCCTGCTTGGGAAGCAAGAGAGATTTTTTCTGCTGGGCCCACAAGGAAATATATTGTCAGCTAAAAGGAAGAAGTGCTCTGGACAGCACTGAATTGGAATCAGGTTTTAACTGATTTTGAGTAAAGACTTTGTAAATTTTATCCAGGGATTGTGGTAGAAATTTGCATTTATTGGTTGGAAACCACTGGAGTGGAATTATAGTCCACAGTATGGAATTATAGACTTTGCTCTTAGGACTTTTCTCTCAGTTGTGCCTTGACACTAGGTTCCTCCTGATGCAGGGCAATGCTTAAAAGATATCATTCATATATTAATTTTTTTTCCTTTTCTGGGTTGATGTGTCCTTGTTCCTTTTTAAACTTTGTTCCTTTAGTTTTTAATGTTCATACCGGTATTGGAAAAGGAAGGAAAGGAACAAAAACGTGCTACTGACATTCACTTAAGCATCAGACTTTTCTGGATTCAACAGCATATTTTGTGGGACTGTAAAGTTTCTGCCAGGTTTTCCATATTATTGTTAATGAACATTCACAGCATACACCAAAAGGTCTTCACAGAAAGTGCTATTAGGCTGCCAAATTTCAGCACAGTGTGAATTTTTATAGCAAAGTCATAAGCCCCTGAAAATTGTGTTTTATAAATGAAAAGCTGACAGACACTCAACTGTAATGGCATTAATGGGTGCAACTGATGACTGTATATGTGCAAAAAATAAATTATATCCTTACAGCATTTCATGTTTGTAGTATCACTTATCACTGAAGGCTTTGAAGTAATATCATTCTCCCTAATCACCACTAGGTGGAGACGGTGATTCATGCAATGCTGGCACATTATTTCATTTCCCTATTCAGTGTACTACATACTGATACCATCTTTTTAATAGGTACTTCAGAAAGTAAAACAAAATTACTCATGTTTGGTTGGTTATCAAATCTCTCCCTCTCTCTCTCACTCACTCACACACACACACACACACCCCTTGAGGCAAGTTTAAAGATAAGCTCCAAGTTTCACTCCTAATTGTGTGCTATGAATTTTAATTATTACAAACAAAAACAAGGCACCCTATGATTTCTCTACAATTTCATTTGAAACTAAAAGTGACAGCCTGATATGTTTCTAAATCTCCAGGTGCTGACATTTTACCACTTTTGTGGCAAAGGTATATCCAGGCTTGATTAAAACCTCAATCTTTTTTTCTCTTCCAGTAAGTCCTCCACACAAGCCCTGGAAATAAACTTTCCTTACTTGTTACTTCATTTTCTCCTGGTGAGGTCACTAGATTGGGCTGAGTAGTATAGCTGACTTTCCTTATAATAGAACTATACCCTACCCAGCAGTGACAAAGGCAGTCCCCAGGATGTCAGTCATGAGTAATAACTGATATTATAGGCCCTTTTCCAATGGTTCCCCTCAAAACAAGTTGTTTCAAATGGTTTAGATGAATAACATAACATTTAAGATGAAAAGCCAACAGAGAAGCATAATGCAGAGCAACAAAGCAAATGCGGGCACAAAGAGGAGGAGAGGCAAACTTTCAAGTATTTAAGCTTAAATGTTAAAAATGATGAGTGATTAAAAAGGCCACAGCTTTTGAATGCTTATTTGAAATCCCATTTTGCTATCTATTTAGCAGAGTGGTTATGCATCACAGTCTGAAACCTGTTATAACTGAGTGTCCAGATTGTGATAACAGAAAGTTCAAAGCACCCAATAAATAGACATTTTTCTAAAAGTAGACCTTGTTGAGGAGAAAGGAAATTAATAAATAAGGTACTGTTACTAGCCTTTCATTCTGATTCTCTGAAAGTCTTCTCCTGACAGGATTCTCACCCTGGGGTCTCAGCTCCCTACTACACAGCATGTTTGTAGATTCAGTGTAGCTCTCTTCACATTTTGGAAATTTTTTTATTTCTAAAGTTAGTGGTGCCCAACCTTTTTGGGCTGCAGGCTGGATGAGTGGTGTAGGATCAGATCTGGTGCATGGGCTAGTCCATGGGCCCAATCTAGCATGGGATCAGCACGTAGACACTATCCAGCATGAGGTCTACATGCATTAGAGTGGGCCTGCTGCCCTGGGTCTGCCCCTGGTGCAGTGCGTGATCTAGCTCACAGGGCCATGGCCATGTCATCTTGCCAAGGGGCTTGGAAATTTGGTGGCAGGGGAGCAGTGGTATTGTTCATTGCTACCACTACCCTGCCACCCAATTTCTGGACCTGCGGGGAGCCCTGCTAGGCAGATGACATGACTTCATGGACTGTATATAGCCCATGGACCAGGGATTGAGCACCAATATTTGAGGTCATATTTAACAGAATGGGATGGGGAGGAAGCTAGTTTCACTACTGAGAACTGAAAACCATTCTCTTAGTTTAGCTGAAACTTTTAAATGAGTTAACAATTGAGCAAAATCTAAAAGCTCTCCAAAATGAAATAAATAAAATGAATAAACAAAAATGACTGATATACAAAAAAGTTAACAAAACAAAATGTTACACTCATAGCTGCCTCAATAAATTCAGTCCACAGCGGTGGTATGTAGATGGATGGATTTTGATGGAATGAGATCTTGGAGAAGCAACACTACAAAAGGAAGCAAGAAGAAAGTCCACACTGTTCACAAACAGGAGAGGTTTTTTTAGTGACCTAAATGATGAGAAGAATGACGTATTTTATAAAAATCTCAGCTCTTACACAGGCAAGCAAGAGACAAGCAAAGAGCAATATTAAAATCAAGGTGTCTTATTGAAGTAAAGGCAACAACTAAGGATAACAAAGATAAAGTAGATATAGCCTTCCCCTTCCCCATTATGCTGTGGAAGTTATTCAAGTTAAAGATGCTGAAAATATTATCACTGATGCACTGCTGTGAAAGGGTGGGCTCCAATTTCTGTAGAACCTTGGCCAGAGCAATCCCACTCTGTTAATGCTACAGAAAAGGGAGAATTGACAGAATGTGGTATCATTTTGTAATACTTCCACGATCATTGTTGTGCGGGCCGGGCGCAAGGCGCGGCCCGTTTTTGTGCGCGCGGGCTGTGGCCAGCAGCCCGGGCATGCGGGGTCGGAGAAGACCGGAAGCGAGCTAGAATTAGTTACGGACGCGTAGTGGTTGATTTAAAGATTGTTTACTTACACCAAAGATGGTCGTGGTGTAGGCTGGACAGTTTTCCAGGCACAGCTCCACTTAAATCCTCATTTGAGGATTACGACAAGTTCGCTCTCTCCAACGGAGTTGTTGAAGCTCCGTGGGTCCGTCTCTTTTGTTCGCAGGAAGGGATACGTCTAGGAATCTATCGGCGATGGGGAGAGGCCAGAGGCTGTTCAGGCCCCTGTTGCCTTTTAAGAAATGCATTGGGTCCATAAGGATCCGCAGCGCTTAGAGATCTTCACACAGCGTGAAGTCTCCTCCTCCTGGTGTTCGTGGAGTCCTCCCTTGCGGGGGTTCTCCTCGGAGTTCTCCAACTTGGGCGGAAACCACTCAAGTTCTTTATACGGCTAGCAAGCCAATTGCTAGCCGGCACGTATGCATAATTGCATGTGAACCAATAATGTGGCTCGAATTTGAATACAAATGGCGGGAACTCTTTGCACCGAGCATTTCTTAGATGCAAAAAGAAATGCACCATGCAAAGAAAGCTATAAATTGGCGGGAAATTCTCCCTTGCACCGGGGTTCTCTTCTGCAGCAGAAAACTCCACCGTGCAAAGAAGCTGCAATTTAGCGGGAAAATAATTTAGCAGTGCCAAAGCACACACAAAACACAAAATCACAACTTTGGGTTGTGACAATTGTATATGCCTCATTTTCCTTGCCTTGCTCATATACTGTCATACATTTGGAAAGAATAAGTTAGCTTTCTCTCTGGAATAGGAGAGAATTTAATATTAGTTGCTACATGTCTGCCTAGTCTGCTAGAGAATACATGATCAGAAATTCAAGATAAAAATCTACGAAAGGAACACCTTGGGGGAATATAATGGAAGTGCTAAAGACTGGAGATTAATTTCCAAGAGCTGGCATTCAGGAAGGGGATCACCAAAGTCCAGAAAAGGCAAATTGGTTTGAAGAAGGGACACATCATGAACCAGCATGTATCTCAAAGGGACATACCCACTTAGGCCTGTCCCTTTTGCTGACATGGACTCTGCTTAGGCTTGGCTTAGTGATTCTGATCTCTGCTCCTGTGTTCCACCTATTATATACTGTCCTTTTTCAGAAAGACTTCCTTTCTTGATTCAGTTCACTCCTGTTTTGCAATCCTTCCTTGAAAGGGAAAAATCTTAAGCAGTTTTTTACTCACTGAAGTGGTCATGGAGATAGCAAGGTTTGCTGTGGCCTAAAGGCATAGTGTCAGAGTTTTAGGGATGGCTTCAAGGGATAATCAGGCAGACTGTGGAAATGCTGAAGGTCCCAGCAATAACTCCTATACAGAAACAGTGTTGTCCTAGTGTACTGGCATCCAACATAACAAAAAGGTTGAGTGAAGTTTCTCAGAGCTTTAATTTGCACAGTTAGAACTCAAAGGATCTTTTGACATTGAGCATACGTTAAAAGGGCCTCAAAGGGATAGCTATATGGGGATATCCACTCCCACTTGGTGCAGGAAGAACCTGATAAACATCAACAGTGGCCATTGTACAAAGCCAGATGCTTTCCTTTAGCCGTGACTTGATGGCTCCCAAGAGGACCATCTTGAATATTTAGTTAACCAAATACTTATGCACCTCTTCAGAACCAAGAAAGCTGCAGCTCTTGTCATTTTGGGTGCGTACAGACATTTAAAGAGTTTAGGGGGAGGTTAGATCGAGTTAAAAATGGGCACTCAATTTAGGTTAAGTCAGGATGGTGGACTAGTGGTGGAGGCTTTGGGGGACTGGAGGGATAAGCAGGTTGGGCGGGGGTGTTGAGAGGGTCAGGGGGGAAGGCAGGGTCCATGGGAGGGTTGGGGAACTGGGAAGGCAGGCAGAGTCTGCAAGGAGGATTGGGGGGGGTTGGTGGGATTGGGGGGGGTTGGGGTTCAAAGGTATAGGTGGCATCTGTAGGGGCATTGCAGGGGATAGGCAGCATCCATGGGGGGGGGATTCTAGGATCAGGGAGCAGGAGGGGTACACAGGGGGATTGAGGGGTCAGGCAAGGTCCATGGGGGGGAGTTCCTGGGGTACAGAAGGGTTTTGCAGGAATGGGGTGGGGGCTTGTGGGATCCATGGGAGGGCTTGGGAAGGAGGGGGAGCTCTCTCCCTCATCCCCCTAGGACCAGAGGCAATTTTTAGTGCCCCCCCTCCAAGACAAAAAAACCCTCCTCCCAGTAAACCAATCCCCCCATCCCACCTGCCCCTCCCCTACCCCAACTTACTTGTTTGGCTCCCAGCACTGGTGAACACCAGTAAAACAAGCACTGTGAGCATCTTGTGAGATTGGGTGTTTGCTGGACCTGGTTGGTAATCAGGGTGGCCCGCTGCTCATGTGGGGGAGGGTCTGGGAGGCTAAAAATAGCCTGTTGATAGGGCGGGAGCAGCAAAGTGCAGTCCTAGGGCTGGGGCCAGAGGTTGGGCTTTCCTGGTTCTGGGGTTGCACTGGGAACTGTACAGAAGTTCAAGACAGTTAGACCCATCTAAAAATGGCTAACCCAGTCTAAGTTACATATACCTTGGAGGTGGGGTTAATTTTGACTGGGTCAGTCATTTTTAGATTAGCCTAACTGTCCTGAACTTCTGTACAGTTCACACTTAGATCCACCTAACTAGAATCATAGAATCATAGAAATTAAGGGCTGGAAGGGACCTCAAAAGATCATCAAGTCCAGCCCCACCCTGCTTTGGGCACGAATACTGCTGAGATCAAATGATCCCAGCAAGGTGTCTGTCCAGTCTTCTCCTGAAGACTTCCAAGGCTGGAGACTACACTACCTCCTTTGGAAGTCTATTCCAGATTATGGTCACCCTTACTGGAAACAAGTTTTTCCTTACATTAAACCTGAAACCATCCTCTAACAGTTTATTGTCATTGCTCTTTGTCCTCTCCTGGGCTGCCCTAGTGAAAAGTTTTTCTCCCAGCTCCCAATATTCACCCCTTATATACTCATGGATGGCCACCATGTCCCCCCTCAGTCTTCTCTGACCCAGGCTGAACAGTCCCAGATCCTTAGTCTTTCCTCATAAGGTTTGTCCTTCAGGCCCTTAATCATTCTTGTAGCCATTCTATGGACCCTTTCAAGTTTCTCCACATCTTTTTTGAAGTGCAGTGCCCAGAACTAGTGTAAGGTCCACACCTGGATGAACTAAGTTAGATAGGGTGGCCATTTTTAACATGATCAAGTCCCCCCCAACCTCCCTGAATGTCTGTACCGAGCCTCTGACTCCCAGACAGTGTCTGGAAAAAATAACTTCACCCTTTTCAACCATTTCTCTTCTATTTAGGTTCTTAAACCACCCTAATTAGTGTAGTATCTGAGTGTTGTTTAGTAGCGAGTTAAGTGAGTAGGATGGTGTTTTATTTTGGTAGGGTTTTGTCTTCTAAATGCACACATTTTTATGTATTTACAGTACTAAAGGCAATAGTCACTTGCTCTACACTTGCACTCAAAGGGGCAAGGGGGTATGTTTTGTGATGATTCCTTCCTTTGTGTGTGAGTTTGTTTTTGTGATGAGGTTTATAAACCCTATAGACCAGGGGCAGCCAATTATTTGGGCTGGAGGGCCACTTAAGGAGTTTTGGTGAGCTGTTGAGAGCCAGGGAGTAAGCGATGATGACCCAGCCTCAGACCCCTGTCACAGTTTTTTACACAGAGTGGCACAGCAGGGAGGGGGGAGAAATGCCAACGGGTCCTATCCAAGTCAATCTGCCCCACACCCAGCACTGGGGAAGCAGAACCAGTGCTTGTCACTGGGATGTGCAGGGAGCAGATCATATCTCTGCCCCAGGCCCCACATTGTCACCATCCTGTGATTACAGCCCTGGTCCCAGCCCTACCTGCCCGTCCTGTTCCTGGACACTGCTCTGCACCCACCTGTGGACCCATCCGTTCTACCCAGCTGAGCATGTCCAGCTTGCAGCAGTCCCAGGCTGGTGTCCAAGGAGACAACACCTGCCTGCTCCATCCAGCACCCCCAGCAGTGGGTGCAGGCCAGACAGGCTGGGTGCTGGGTCCAGCAGCGGTGACACTGACAGCAGCAGCTGGAAGGAACCACCACCACAGGGGCTGCTGGGAAGCTGAGTCTAGCTGCTGCACTGCCCTGCCCCTCCACTGTGCTGCTCAGCCCCACAGCTTCCAGCCCCACAGCTTCCAGCATGCCCAAGACCAGTATGCAGGGTAGGGTGGGCTGCACTCCACACCAGGTGGCACCTTCATACCTGGGCGCAGCAGAACCAGCCACACACACCATGACCCAGGTTGTCCCTCGTGCTTGGGCCAGGCAAGGCCAAGGGCCCACCATGGGCTAGACAGAATTATTTGGTGGACCAGATTTGGCCTGAGGGCCAGATTTTGCTCACCCCTGCTATAGACCTATGTAACAGCTACAAAGGGTTTTTTTTGGACAGAAAACTACTTCCCATGTATAGCTAATAATAGTCCATCAACAACTGAGATACAGGTGGCTGTCTAAGCCAGGTGGGTTGGCTGCTAGAGAGGCTGAGAAATTATCTCAAGGAGACTCCCTAAGGAACAGCTTAGTAAGAAACTACCTAGACAATAGATTCAAAAACCCTACAAGATGTAGTTTGTAGGGTTTTTGATAAAAGATCTTTAAAAGATAAAACCTTTTAAAGACCCATATTGTCAAACCTTTGGAAAAATGAAAATGTATATAATGTGGGCTACAGGACTATGAGACTGGTATCCTAAAAAGCTGGAGTGACAAATATAAGGGAATTAATCTCCTCACAGTTCCACAATCTTGAACTAACCTCTGAGGATCTTTGTCTTGTGCACAGATAAGCTTCACACTTGGCATGAAAAGTTTTATTGTGCTGAGAAGTATAATAGTTGAGTCCAGTCCCCAGCTTGGAGCTTTAAGTATTTTTCTAGCTATACTAGTGTGGCAGGCTGGCCGGTAGGCTCACCAGTAGCCTGGCTTGTTAGCATGAGCTAGGATGGCTCAGGCTGATTGGTGGAGGCATTTCCCTTCCCCACCAATCAGGAGAAGGCAGGAGGCAGGTTTGCCCTGCCTTGACCCAGGAGCAAGGTTAAGAAGAAGACCTGAGTGGGAACTAACCCCTTGGCCTTCCCCATTGGTCAATTTTCAGTCTGGGGGCAGAGCCTCTGGAAGGGATAAAAGCCTGTTTGCTCAGCACATGGGTGAATTCAACAAGGGATGAGAAAGAAGGGCTGCAGAAGGGCTGATAGAGCTGACCACCAAGGTGGAGCAGTTGCCCCAGAAGCACCCTGAGGACACCTCTACTGAGCAGGAAGCAGCGAGTGGCTGCGTCCCAGCCCCGCTGCTGAGGGAGCAGCAGTGTCGGTGGACAGAACAATGCGGGGGGGCATCTAGAGGAAGCTGAAGTGGCTGAAGCTGTACAAGGCAGCACAGGTTCCCATCCCTGCAAGAGGCAGGAGCCCATTGTTCACAGAGTGGTGCATGGGGCCTGAGAGGAGCCCCACAGCACACAGAGCAGTGCACAGGGCCTGAGAAGAGCTGAAGGGACCCTGCAGCTGCACGAGGCAGTGTGGGTCCCCATCCCTGCAACAGGCAGGAGCCCCACGGTGCACAGAGCAGTGCACAGGGCGTGAGAGGAGTCCCACAGTGCACGAAGAGCACACAGGGCCTGAAAAGAACTGAAAGGACCCTGCGGCTGCAGGTCCCCCACCCCTACAAGAGGCAGGAGCCCCACAGTGCACAGAGCAGTGCACAGGGCCTGAGAGGGCTGACAGGCCCGGGTAGCTGAACGAGGCAGCTCGGGCCTTCCTGCAGCAAGCAGCAGCAGGACAAAACAGCCGTCCCAGTGAGGGTGGAAGTCCTGCAGTCAACCCTGAGAGAGAGAGAGAGAGATGAGCCAAGCCCACATGAACTGCTGGGAGTTATGTCTCTACTACCCCTGACAAAATATCAATAAGCTCTTTTACAAATAATGTATTCTTAGTTCTGTAAACGAGAATATACTGTGATAGCTTTGTCTCTGGTTTCAACTGTAAAATTAACAAATTCAAATGCCCTGAATCTTATATGGATTAGATCAGGGGTAGGCAACCCCCAGCATGCATGCCAGAATGTGGTACGTGAAGGCATTTTGCTTGGCACACGTGCCTTGGAGCAGGCAGCAAGAGAGTTACGAGGGCCATGATCTTTGTTGTGGCAGTGCGGCCTGGCCCCTTCTCCACCATCCACTTGAAGGTGCATATGCACCTGCCGCTGGCAACAAGCCAAGCCAGGGCTCCATGGATCTCGGTGCAGCTGCTTACAGCCTCCCTGCCTCCTGCTGCAAGCAGCCCAGGCTCCACTGCAGGTGTCAAGGACCTACCCAGAGCCCAGGCTGACTATGGTAGGCAGCCAGGAGGCTGAAAGTGGCTGCACCAGGGTCCACAGAGCCCTGGCCCAGCTCATTACTGGCAGGAGCTGCATATGTGATTCGGGGTGGATGGTGGGGAAGGGGCTGGAGCTGCACTGCCACAACAAGGATTGGGCCTCTCCCTTGCCATCCTCCCCGGCATGCCAACATATTACAAATTGAGGTTGCGGGTGATTTGGCACTCTGCCCAAAAACGTTGCGGAACCCTGGACTACATGTTTCCAAAGGTGAAAACCTGCCTTTTAGTCCAATGTGGGTCTGTGACAGTTTTGCTTGAGGAAACAAGAATGCTAAAGAAATGCTGTGAAAGTAAAGGATATCTTACGGTGATATCAGGCATGTCTACATGAGATGCTAGGTCGCCAAACTGCCGAGCTTTGGCAACATAGCTCATTGCTATGGTGACATAGTGTTGGCGGGCATGAACTGTGATGCTGATGCTGATGCTACTGCATAGCAGCAATGAGCTACTAAGATCAAAAGTGACCCGTGCACAACCGGGACTGGGCAGTAACAGCACTTACTGCGCAGTCATTTACTAAATGACTGCACAGTAACAACTGTGTAGTCAGGGGCACATGTAGACACACCTATCTTTTATTGGATCGACTAGTAGTTGGGGTATTTAGACAAGCTTTCAAACACAAGACAGTATTCCTCTGGTCAGAAAAATGCTTGTAGTTTTAAAGTAAATCTAACACTGTTTCACTGTATGTTTCAAAACAGAGTGTAAAAGATGTAAGGGACTCTGCAGATTTCACGATTTGGTACTAAATCAAATAAACTGTCTAAGACAGTTTCTGCAAAAATTGTGAAAAGAACAGATTTTCTTTGGATAGCATGGTACTCCACCACACTGGAAATATATTTTCCATTGGAGAAGTCCTAGCAGATAGACAATAGTTAGAAGCTGTTCTAGTTACATTTGTTGCTCCTTCTCCATGCTCTTTAATGATTACAGCTGAATTCCCTCTGTGTCTGCTGACTTAAGTACTGAAAGGGTTTTTTTTATTTTGGTTTTGTTTTGTTTGTTATTTTTGAGAGGCATTATTTTTATCACAGGGAGATAGTAGCACAGGCTTCTCCTTTTCTTCAGATCTAAAGTGTGCACAGTAGGAGCTGAATCAAACATCATATAGCAAACAGACAGTTAACAAAAAAGCATTTAAAGTTAAAAATGAAGAACAGCTTTCCATCATCCATCAAGAAACAATTATATTGTTTTCAACAATATAATGAAGTAAAATGCAGTACGATATATAATTTGAGTATGATACTGTATGTAATAATTACTTTGAACACCAGCCCAAATCAGCATGCCTTAATAAACAGGTATGAAAAAATTAACAGATTAGCATTCTATTACTGACAAGGACAAATGACATTTTTAGATGCTCTGCATTCACCTACTGAGGACCATTTCCAGTCTGAGAGAAAGGGAAAGAGAGACAGTGTATCTACTGTTCTACTTCCTTAGCTAAATACGGCCTAGAAATACATATTTTTAAATATTAAATGTATTTTGAGGGACTGGATACACTATCTTCATTCCTTATTTTATTCACTGTAGGTAATACACTAGTTTTAGAAATTAAGTATTTATCTGCTTTTGATATCTGGGCATTGTTGTGCTTCCTAAGGTTATAAATTAGTTTCACTGAACTTTTTCTCTTTGTCTATACTACAGAGAAGCTTTAGGAGGAAAATTAAAATAAAGGATTTTCAATGCACACAGAAACTATTTTAATTTTCTCATCTGTTTGGTAAACAATGGCATTCAGTTCCTGTGGTGCCTCCACCTGTTCACTCTCTAGGACCAGGAGCTGGAACTGGAACTCCCGGTCTGCCTGGTTCCTCTCATCCTCACTCCAGTCCCACATGTCCTCCCAGGTAACATCCCCTGCTCGCCACCCACACCCCCACCCTCACCACAAGGATCTTCTCTAGGAAGGCATACCAGGGCCACCCCCGCCCCATGCCACCGCTGTGCCCCAAGTGTGCCCCTGCTGCCTGTGCCCTGGGCAGTGCATGAGAAGCTGCTTGCATGGACCAAGGGGTGCCCAACTCGCTATGCCCTGATGCTGCTGATGGCCATGGTGCCCCAGGTGCACCTGCACCCCTGGCACATGATCCTGAGCTATGATGGCACAGGGGGCAAGCCCAGGCTGCCCCACAACCTCCACCACCACCTGAAAGGCTACCTGTGGCTGTGCTACACACTCCTGCCCCCCACAGCTGAGAAGGACATTGCCACTGGCATATGAAAGGCCCATACCCACCTAACTGTAGGGGCACAGGCTGCTCAATAAAGTTTTACACTGTCTCCTGCCTCCCTGTGTGCTGTGTGGGGGTAACCTGGGGCCAAGGGACTGCAGCAAGGCCAGGCAGGGATGGGGGGCAGGAGCAAGGGCAGGGGCAGGGAGGGCCCTCTCCCCAGTGCGGGGCTTATCACATTGCTGGGGCTGGCATGGCTAGTGGCTCCATATGGTCATGGCTGTCAGCAATGGCATGCACGTCTGGGTGGTGTCCTTGGATGGTGGGACACAGCAGATTGGTGCCCAGTCAGGACTCCCCCCTGGGGTGGAACTGGTACTGCTGGCAGCAGGCTGTGTCTTGGCAGTTACATCTCATGGTGGGAGCTGGGGCTGTGGAGCTGGCATGGCAGGCTCTGGCCTGGGCTCCCAGACCTGCTAGTAGAGGGTGCAGACTGGAAGTTCAGTGGGATGGGCTGCTGGATGCCTGAGGGGCTGGATGCCTGAGGGGCTCTCCCCCAGTGATGTATCAGCATGGGTGCCAGGCCAAGGCAAAGGGCTAGAACAAGCCGACCATGCTGTTGCACACTGCATGGCTGTGGCCTGGGTCCTGGGGCACACAGATGTCCATTAGTTGCCATATAAAAGTCATGGACTTACAGGCATCCCCAACCAATGATTGTGGTGAGTAATGGCAACCCACTGTGTCCACAAGGCCTTGACCTTTATGCAGCACTGCTGTACTGACTGATTGTGCCCATGCTCCTACATTCAGCCTGACAGCCCCTCATAAATATACATGTTGGAGTCCTTGTCCCGCTCAAACTGGCACTGCACCTTTGCCTTGCCCCACAGTGCCACAAGGTCTCCAGTCTCATCTTGCAACCAGTTGGGGCCCTGCATGGTGGACACAGGTGTGGTCATGGGTGTTGGTGATGATAAGGCCATCAAGTGACTTGCGCTGGCTTTCTGGGCCTCTGCACAGCTGTTCCTCTGCTGCCAAGCCTGGGCAGCTCCCTGCAGCACTCAGTGCAGGGGCCCAGCATGGGACTGAGCTCAGGCAGTGCCCCATTGCACTTGCAGACTCATGGCAGGCTGCTGGGGGAGGGCTGCAGGTAGCTGGAGCTGGCCCTGGCAGCCAGAAGCTGCCTGCAGCTGGGCCTGGTGGCTGGCAGGCCTGGCTGGAGCCTCCAGCAGCCTGCAGCACCCCTCAGGCCTGGGCGTCATGGACCTGACTGCCATGTGGCATTGTGGTGCCAGGCAGTGGCATCAGGGTGAAAGCAGGCTGAGGCAGCTGGCCTGTGGCCTGCACAGGGGGACACAGGGGCCTGGAGTGCCCTCAGGCTCCCTGCTGGTGTGCCCCAAGGCTCAAAATGCCTAAAGGCTTGAGGTAGGGGCTGCCATAGAGGCAGCCCACCCCTGGGGCAGAAGAGGATCCCAGCCTGGAGTCCTGGGGCTAGCCTGAGGCCAGCCCATTAGTGGGCAAATTTGCTCCCAGGCTGCATCTACATGTGCATTACTGCACAGTTACTAATCTCGAGTAAATTTGATACCTGCATTTGTGGGTTTTACCACACAGTAAGCATGCTCACATGTGAATGCTACTGCACAGTTAAGCATCTCTTGTAGACATGCCCAATATGTTGGAAAATTTAGGATTTTCCCACTTCATAGACTGCTTCCTGTAGACATCATGTCAGCAGTAACAAAAGTGTCTGAGAGCAACATACAGAAAAAAGACAATGACTGTGTGTTGCTGTAGTAGTGTACTTGCCTGCAGTATAAAAGACCCACTTCATAGTCCTGACTAAGCCCCTTTTTTTAAAGATGAGTGCTGGCCAGGGAGTGGAGCGCCGTTGCGCTCCCAGAAGCAGCCACAGCCACTTCTGGAAGTGGCCACAGCGATTGCCCGCAGCTATCGCCTGGTCAGTGAGATCAGCCAAGGGGGGGACTTCCCCCCAGGTTGGCAGGATCAGAACCCCCCCACCAGGGCAGAAGTGTTACATGTGTCCATACTCAGAAAGGAGTAAATATTGTCACCCTGCAGAGATAGAGCAGTTGGTCAAGGAAAAGACTTTCCAAAACTGCACTCCTTAAAAACTATACAGTAGGAATATTTCAGAATTAAAGCTTTTGGGATTTTTTTTTCAACAAAATTAAAGTTTTCATGAGAACATAACTTCTATAGAAAAGGTTCTGGTGCACAGGATACAGTGTCTGATCAAAAAGAGAAACAGGCATCACAGCCTTCTGGAATTAAAGTAATCTGTGAATGGACTAGAAAGCGGGGAGCTGAACCTGTGCCTCCCATATCCCAGGCAAATACCCTCAATACATGGATATACAGACATTCTTTTTCTGTCTGTGTTGCTCTCAGTCATTTATGTTCATACTGACTATAACACGCTGGGGCCCCAGGGGTGGCTGTGATGCCCCCTGGTGGCTCTGCACCCCATTCTGCCTCAACATGACCCTCCCATCTGCCTTGCCCACTCTGCCTATCTAATTATTGGATTGAAAGGGAGGCTTCCTTGAGAGTCCTAGAGTAAGCCTTATTCTATCCACTAGCTAGCAGGTTCCTCCTGAATACTGCTAGCCTTGACCCTGCTCCTGAGTTGCATGGGTGCTCTCCACCTGTCCATGCCCCAGGGCACCTATAAGCCTTAAGGGCTAATTATGTGGCTCCATCCACACCTATGCCCCATGTCTCACAGGTGCCACTGTGCCATCATTCTTGCCTCTGGGCCCATGTCTCTGCCCTGCTCTCAGGCATTAGGCCCCTGGCCCCTGTCTGCCGGGCCCCTGGCCCATCTCTGCCCTGATCCAGGCTTTGCATTCACTCTGCCTTAAGTCTGCCCCGGCACTGTAACTGCACCCTCTCTGGTGCTGGGCCCTCTGCAGCCCTGGATCTGCACCCTCCACTGGTGCTCTACACAGTCGTGTGCCCTAATGAGGCCTCCTTCTCCCCTATTAGTCTCTTTCCAGTCCACTGGTATAAAAGACAACAGAAAAACGAGCCCCTGGGCTATAACATAACAATAATCACAATGAAGGCCACACTCTGCCCCTTTAAAAAGGCAAACTTCTCTCTTATCATTGTGTGCCTCCTAGCCTCAGGTACCTTATGAGCTCTATTAATCTTGCAGGCAGCAGACAAGGCCATCAAACATCTCTAAGTAGTTCTTTCCTGCAAGAGCTCCTTCCCTTGGCAGCTGCCAGAGAACTAACTCCTGCCAGCCCCAGGCCTGAGGCTTATATGTGCCCAGGGCCCTGCCTCCTTCCGGTCAGCTGACCAGGTGTAGGCATCAGCTAATTCCCCCTGGCTATAACACAAACTCTCTCCTCCGGGCACAACATCAACAAAAGTGAAAACACCACACTGTCCCTTTAAAAGAGAAAACCTTCCCCCACCTCTGGTACCAGCATAACCCCCCAGCTCGGGATTATATCTCTATAAACTCCCAAAGTCTCACTGGTAATCCAAGGCAGCTCAGCTGCTTCCCTTACAGCTTGCAGTGTAAGACTGCCTTGCTTTGGCTCTGGCAGGATTGCCAGGTCTTAAAAATGAAATAATTGTATTGGAAGGTCAAATTATTGTATTTTTTGAAAAACTATTGTACGTGGAAAAAGCAAGTATGCAAATACACATGCAAAGAAGTATGCAAATAAGCATTCTTTTTTAAGTGACATCATCTTGCCTTATACTGTTATCATCACATCCTGCACCACTCTACTTAACACTGCCTACTCTGACATTTTGTTTAATTCTTTCTTTGACTGGTTAAACTGAATTTATTGCTATGATTATTCTTTTCTCTTTGTTTTGCAGTTCAGGTCAATGTACTGTAAATCTTCCACACTTTATTTTGCAACTTAGTGTATTAGGCACATGCATGGAATTTACAAGTGTGGCAAGCACAAAACCCCTTTGACTTTCTATTGATTTCAGACCGTATATAGCATTTAAAATAAAGCTCTTAGTATTATTACACAATGAGATTTAGTTACGTGATTGTTATGAAGTTATTTTATATGGCTCGCTGTAAGTCTCCAGTTAACGATAAAGGGCAAATATTACTCGCCCTCACTTGAGTCCCTTGTCAAATTCCAATTTAATGTACGTGAGAATTGGATCATCAAAGTTGAAGCGTTTCTTTATCAGTATGCCTATAGACATTTTTGCTGTCTGTTGAATGGAGCAAAAACTGGCTGGCTTGTTTTAGCGTGCACTTAATTACAGGCAAAGGGTCAAAGGTGACATCACTTATCCCACAGTGTATGATGGGATATCTATGATAACAAAGCTTTAACACTGTGGTGAGATCACATGATCAAGTAAGTTAGGTCTACTCTGTCAGTGGAGTGATTTACGTGTTTGTTTTGTTCCCTGTCGCAACCTCAGTAGGCACTGTGACTATCCCTCCGCTCTCTGGGATGGGCCTCCCCAACTCTCCTGCCATGACTTGATGAATCTTAACTGAAAGGAGGGGTTCAGTGGTGTTCCAAGCCCAGGGCCTGAAGGCAGGGGGTACTCACTGCCTTGTCGTGGTTGGTCTTGGGGATCTGCCTCCCCTACACCCTGTCCACTTGCCAACTGTCAGAGTCATTATGCCTCTGTGCCAACTTGTGGTCCCAGCTTCTCTTCTTCAGCCAAGAGACCTCAACCTCTTTGGCCCTGGTTCATGGTGCATGCTAATGGCCGCAGCCTGTCCTTTGCTCCTGGTCCTCGACCTTACTTGACCCCAATGCAGGGCTTGTAACTGCTGTGCCCTCTGCCAGCTTGGGGTTGAATGAACTCTGCTTGTGCGCTGGGATTACTTTCATGGAGCGTGGGGTTGACGAGCCCCATCAGGGTCCTAGACACTGCCCCCACCTATTCTCTGCGGGTCAGAGCTGTCTGCTATTAATGCTCAGCCAGGTCACAGCCCAGTGAACTCTCCTTCCTGCCTCCTGCCTCCCTCCACTCTGCTGGCATTTTTAAAGCCCCCTCAGTGGCAGCTGTGGCTGACAGCATCAGCTAGCTGTCGCTGAACTTAATTAAGAGTTGCTTGAAAAGCCAGTGCAGCACCGGCTCACGTGACCCTCCCAATGACCCAGCCTGCCTCTCTGGTAAGTTTTCAGGGACAGGGTCCCGAGGTCTATCTCCCGGAGCGTTGGAGGTAGCCCCTGGCACTTCCAGTTCTCAGGAGCAGCTCCCGCTGCCACATTCCTCAAGTTTAATTACATGAAAAAATTATCATACATTTTGAACTCTTTTGGTATTATCTATCATACATCATACAAGGGTTGAAATTATCGTGCAAATACGATAATTATCATACACCTGGCAATTCTGGCCTCTGGTCAGGACTTATGTGCCCACAGTCCTGCCCCCTTCTAGTCAGATGACTCTCTAGGATTTGCTGCACGTGCCTTCCATTTAGATTCACTGCCTAGTCTCCATGGCAACTCAACGTAGCAGCGCCTACCAGAGCTGGGCAAAACAGCACCGCCTTGTTTCAACTTCCATTTTGCCATTACAATGGAATAGTGTTTCATTTTGAGTTTTGTTTCATTTTGAAAGCACTGTTCCGTTTCATTTTGTTGAAACTGTTTTGCTGTTTCAACGCTGTTTCGACGTTTCGCCCATAGGCTTTAATGGGGAAGCACAAAACTGCCTATAACTTTGTCATTTCATGCTTGATTCAGATGAAACTTGCATGGTTAGTAGCCCCTCTTTCTGAGGCCATGAAGTCTGCTAAGTTTCAAGGAGATAGGTTCAGGGGCTTCTGGGAAATTGGACCTCAAAGTCTTGAAAGCAAAACTCGTGTCACATGTGTGTGTTAAGGCACAGTGGGGTGAAAATTGCAGGCATGGTAGCCCCTGCTGAGGCCACAAAGCCTGCCAAGTTTCAAGGAAATAAATGCAGGGGTTTCTGGAAAACTGCACCTCAACCTGCTGACAAGCAAGACTTGTGACATGTGACTCAGTGTGTGTGTTAAGGTGCAGTTGTTTTTCTGTCCCTCCCCCAGAGCACTGGGATTGGAAGGGACCTCACATTCACTGGCCAGCTACACAGTCAATATCAGAGCAGTCCTTCCCCACTCTTTCCCCTCCTTCTCCTTACTTTCTGTTTCCCTGCAAGCAAGCCCAGCTTCAAAACTCAAAACTTTTTGAAACTTTCAGACATTTTGAGTGTCCTTGTTTCATTTTGAGGTTGTTTTGAAGCCTTTTGTTTTGTTTCAATTTCACTGTTTCAAGCTTGAAATGAGTCAAAACAGTGTCAAAAGGAAACACTCAGTGAAATTTTGCACAGCCCTAGTGCCTAGTCTCCCCTGCAGGGCTCCAGCCTGCAGTCCTACTGTGGAGGAACCAACACTGCAACAGACTGCCTGCTGCTCAGGTAGGCCTCATCCTACAGTACTACTACAGAGCAACTAGCTAAGCATTAAGCACTCATAGTCATTGTGTACTTAGGCCAGCTCTCCTGGAACTCCGCTCCCCTCCTTCCCCCCTGTAGTCTGTCCCCACCTGGGGCTCTCCCTGGACCCTTTCCCTTAAAGTAGCAGAGAGTCTGTAACACTGACAAAATAATTAACTATTCATTGGGATAGAGCAAAAGAGAATGAGAAAGGCTCTATAGTTTGATGTTAGGGCATTCATTTGAGATATGGGAGGTCCAGGTTCAAGTTCCTGCTCTACCTGATTCAGACCATGGACTTAAACATACGTCTAACACATTTCTGATTTGAACTCTATAATCACTAGTGTTTGGAAAAGGAAGATGTCTCATTTTTAAGGTCTTGATTTTAACTCATGAGGAACAAGAACATTTTGTAAATATCCAATTTTTCATGAAATGGAAAAACTATTTTCTTCCCTGTTTTATTCACAACATCCATTCAGCTCTCCCCAGAAATATACTAAACTAATACATATTTCAGCAGAGGAATTCTTATCCCTTGGCTACCCTTTCACCCCTGTCTGCTTATGTAGCAAATGCAACAACTGTCCTGCAATTATTATTGCTAATATTCAGATATTGCCTATGGTGGCCTTTTGCCAAATAATAATGTGTAATTGCCTCTTCTATCTTTTTTAATGGTGCATATACATAATACCTAGTTCAGCAAAAATATTTGCAGATTCTGTGCTGCTCAAACTAAGCCCTGCTTAGGGGTAACTTCTGGCGATATAAGGCAACTCAAGCAACTTTTAATCATTCACTCCTAGTCCCCACTGCATGGACCACAGCCAAATTGACTCTTTCCTGGCAATCCCTTACTGCAAAACTGGCCTCTTTGGGGATCTGAGCAGCTGCAAAAGTGGAATTCATGACAGGGACAGACTGGCAACCCTATGATCAAGCAGCCATGGAGATGGTTTAAAACTACGATTAATTCCCTTCAATCCAAACCTGCACCTACTGCAGTTCTGTATCCAAAAATATTTTTACTTGAGATATCATTTCCAGAGGAGTTTCATCTAGAGATAGTATTAAAAGAGATGCAATAACAAATAAGAAGCCTTCTTTCTCTTCTCAGAGAATACTAATTCAGAATCAGTTTTAATTACACTAATATAATAGAAATTCTAAAGGTACAGCATGTTCTCTATAATTCAGCTCCCACCTTTTATAAGGCTTCTGTGATTATATTTTAACAGGTTTCATCTGCTTAGTGATCCTATTAAAGCATGTTCGACTCTCAAATCTACCAAATGAAATAATACAACCTACCAAATGAAAAAATGTTTTGCCAGTAATCAGTCTAGTGGCATCATATCAAGTATGCGCCACACTGCTCTGCATGATCTACTACACATTTGGAAACATTTGGATGCTTATCTTGCTGGGATCCTTTGACCCTAGCTGACTTCCTGCCCCTTGGGAAGGGGGCTGGACCTGATGATCTTGCAAGGTCTCTTCCAGCCCAAAGGTCTATGAAATCTATGAACATTTACCAGAATATTTTAAATTCTGTCTCTGTCTTGCTGCCACTTTGTTTCCCATAACTCAGATGTAGACTTAGGTACATCATACACATTAGATGTCATTTCAGCCTCTGCATAAAGAAGAGAAGTTCTGTGATAGCTGAACAATAATCTATGGCAGGCTCTGGACATGATCCTTCTCTTATGCTTTAATGCTACTGATTTCAATTAAATGATTCCAGTGCACATGGGTATAACTGAGTACAGAATCAAGCCCACTGTCTTTAATCAAATGATTAACTATTACCTCAGCTTCCTTTATTATGGAATTAAAAAATACCAAAGGTGGGCAAAATGAATGAGAAAAGAGGCACTGATGCTTATTCTTTATCTAATATTTTTGCTTAACTGCAGGCCTGGAACATCCTGCCAAGTTCCATGCTTCTATGTTCACCCAACAAGGACACTCGTCCAGAGAGGTAGATTGCACGTTTGAAAGAGCCACCTGGATACCACGTGAAGAACTGCTGCAGTACAGAAGAAAACCCCCCACAACTCGCACACCGCTGGTTATGACATATCACTCCTCCCTTGAACCTGTACGGAAAATCCTCAAAAAATTGCAAGCCAAACTAGAAAGAGACCCTATTCTTAAAAAGATCTTCCCAGAGCCACCCATCCTAGCCTTCAAACAAGCACCGAACCTCGCCAACCTCATCACCAGAAGCAAACTTCCTCAAGCCCAGAACACACCAAAAGGATCCAGACCGTGCCATGACAAGAAATGCAAAACCTGCCAACACATCTCCACCACCCCCACAATTACTACACCCCACAACAGAGCCATCAGCATCCCAGGATCTTACAGCTGCACCTCCAGAAATGTAATATACCTCATCCAATGCACCAAATCCCCTGATGGAAAATACGTAGGAGAGACCAAACAACAACTGCACACCAGAATGAACGCACACCGGAAATCTATCAAAGACAGAAATACCCAATTACCGGTGGGGGCACATTTCTCACAGGAGGGCCACTCTCTCTCCAATCTCTCAGTCCTGATCCTCAAGGGAAACTAACACAACACTTCCCAGAGACGAGCCTATGAGCTCCATTTCATCAACCTCCTGGCTACTAGAGACCATGGACTAAACATAGACATTGGATTTTTGATACATTACAATCTGCCTGGCAACTGACTCCACAGCCCAGCCCCTGGCTTGTTTACTTTTCATTCCATCCAGGAAGAGCACACACCAACTGCTGAAACTTCCTTAGCCTGACGAAAGGTTTTTGAACCCGAAAGCTTGCTTAATAACTATTCTCCAACTATTTGGGTTGGTCTAATAAAAGATATCAAATTCACCCAAGGAACCTTGTCTGCCTATGTCCTTAGACCAACACGGCTACAACCTACACCCATGCTTCTATGGCTTCATTCTTCCCTTATTCTGGGCTCCAAATGCAGAAATTGCCCAGGTGGGTGGTAGAAGTTTCAAGGAAAGGTAACACAGTTTTTGAGGATGAATTCTCTTTTCCATATTGTTCTAACACCAGAGATCTGTCATGGCCAGGAGAGGCTCTGCTTAGCATAGTGCTGATAGGTATCTGCCAATTTTAGGAAATAGAGCTCATGAACTATTCTGGGAGAGAAGAGGGCCATGGAGGTTGGTCCTAATAATGACAGGGAAGGAGCTAAACTAGGTGTTTCTTGTGGAAATTTCTTTCCCCACAATCCTTTCCTGCAGACCACAAAAGCTAAATAGGTTCACCTGGCAAGTGCCAGCTAGTTCTCACCATTTATAATATTCTCACCATGTGTGGTTAGAGATGTATCTTTCACCACATGCCAAGAAAACTATTCTCAGTTACTGTAAGCTACAAGAAAGGAGTTTTTTATGCTTACAGAGTAAATGAATCCCTATACTCTTCAAAATGCAGCAGAATTAAATGGTTTCAAGATTTTTAAAACCTACATCTAGACAACTATGTTCTCTATGTAAAAATCAATAAAATCTAGGCATAAAGCTCATGCTGGCTTATATCTCTTGCTCTCATAAACAATTTTTGAAACTTGGATGGAATTTTTCCAAGAAAAATCCAAGGCACTATATGAATTAGTGATGATGGTTAACAATATGGCTCTCTTCTCTGTGGCTGGAACTGAATCTTTTCCTTAACATGAAAGTACGGTGTACTGGTATGCTGAAACAGAGACATTTAAGAAGGTAGCTGTGATGACTCTACTGATCAGACTTGCCCTTAAAGCAGGACTGAAATCTTTGCTTTTCTCACTTAACTAAATTTTATATGGAAACTTTTAGAAAAATGCATTTTTTATGTTGTTTTTTATCCCCAGAAGACATCTTACTTTTAAAAGAGAGAAACACTGAACGAGTCTTGCTTTTTAAAATTTTGGCCCTGAAAAAAATATGATTTTTTTTCCTGTGCTCTCTAAATCAAAAATAGTTATATTCCTTTTGGAAAACCCCAATGTTCACAGTATGCATTTGTTGTGTTTCACCCATTAGGCATCATTCCACTCTTTTGCCATAACCTCATCTGGCTTTACCAAGAGTAGATGATGGAGCTATAAACTTTCATTTTCTGATGTGCCTGTCAGATGGAGAGCCGGATGGCCTCTTGAGAGGAATGAAGTTATTCATGTGGTAGTAGAAGGTGATCAGAGCGATAAGTGTGTGTGTTTGCTAGATGGGGAGAGGGGGTGTGATCAGGAATGTGTGAGGCAGTACCTTAAGCAGGCAGAAGGAATGACCTGAAATATGGGTAACATGTGAGGGACAGTGTTCTGAGCAGGAGAGTCACAAAGGATGACAGGGATAATTAACCCCTGACTGCTTGAAGAGCTCTTTGGGGCAGTAGTGCTAGCAGAGTGCTAGCCTTGTACCTAGGCACTGCCCCTCAAGGACTCTAGGATTCTCCACCAAGATGACATCTAAGCATGGGCAGCTCCTGCCATGGGAAGATCCTGGAGTTTAAAAAGGGGCATGACTAGCACTGCAGGGGTGGCTGCACATACCCCCAACCTACCCCTCCACACAAAGATCATACTGCAGGAGCAGGAGGCAGGGCCTTTTTTAAAGTCACCAATCAAGTCAGAATTCCCCCCCTGCCCCCCACTCTCAGTACCCTTCCCTTCCCATCTATGCTCATGGCACTTTTCCCACTTGCCTCTCCACTTATGCCTCTGGGAGCAGGAATAGGTCCAGGAGATCTGCCTCCTGCCACTGTCCTTGTCCCAGCCACTCCTGTCTTGCTCCAGTCAGGGCTGTGGGGTACAGTTATGCAGGAAGCTGTCCCCTCCCTCTGCCCTGCTCCTAGGTTGTTGGAGAATGCCAGCCAGCCAGGGAACCTATCTGCTGAACCAGGCTTCACACAGCCTGGCTGGAAAGGGGTAGCAGCAGCTCTGGACTCCCACCCCTACCCCTGCCCCCAGGTCAGCCAGAGACAGGGACAGAAGTGGGCAAGGGAGGAAGGGATAAGGGGGAAGGGAAGGTGCCCCTGCGCATGAAAGGCAAGGGAGGGGGTGTCAACAGCAGGGAAGGGGAAATTTTTGTCTGCTTCTGGGACTCAAGAGTCTCCATTTGCAGGTCCTGTGACCTAAAAGGAATCACTGTGATCCGAAAGGGGGATGCGACTGCAGCCTGGTTATCTGGTTACCCCTGAAGGGTGGCCAAGGGAAACATGTTGCCTACCTCAAACTACTTCCTACACCTTTACTCGCCTTCTACACACCATGATGCAGCACCATGAAGGGATTTGTGGGTAGATGGAGAGATGGTTAGGGATGTAGGGAGCCTATGATGGTGACAGATGATGAGAGAGGGATTAAGGCTTCCAACAGGAAGGCTTGGGGATGGCAGAAAGAGTTTGGAGAGGACATCAGTTTACTCTGGTCAAATCCTCAGTGGGTCTCTGAAGACACAATCCTCTCCACAAACCACAGCTGGTCTGTTATTTGGGCTCTAGGTCCTTGCAACCCTTATACTATCACTCTCCCATCTGCACCCAAATACCAGGCCCCTATTATACAATCCTCATTCCCATCCTGTTCCTCCTCCATACACTTTTACCATTTTATGCCCTCTACCATTCAAACCCCAACTCCATGGATTTTATCCCCAGGCTTTGCACATGCACAACCTTGCATGCCACATGTTGGCCCACTAGCTGCCAATCCGTGCATAAGATCTGAATGTTTCAGAGAAGTATAGGGACATGATGGAGAGTGGAGATGTGGGAGGATTATATTTAGGTGTGGGGCTGTAGGGTCAGATGAGGAAAATAATTGTATAGAGTAAAGCAAAATCAAATTCTGTGAAATCTCCACTACAAGATTAAAAATAAGGGACTAGATTCTTTGCTGTAACCTTTTGGGAGCCTTTGTGCTTTTTTTGTGTAGTCCTTTTATTTCATTTGCACATCTGTGAAATGGAACTAATACTAATTTTCTACCTTGCAGGGAAAATATAAATTCATTAAAATGTGTGACATGCTCATATAATACAGTGGTGCTGAATCAATTCCTATCTTTTACTAAAAGATAAAACAAAATTAACATACTGCAGAGGTAAAAATGAAGTTTATACATTTGAACTGTTACCACTTTGCTCTATTTTATGTTGGTTAAATTGGTCTGCAAGATCAGAATGTTTTTGAAAATTTATAGTAACATTCTTTTGTTTCATTTTATGCAGTTCTGGAGACCAAAGGAGCCTTGGGAATTAATTGCAGCCTTCTAATAAACACAATGATGTAATGACGTATTTAACATTACTGTTTTTTGTTTGATTCCAAATAAATTGCAGATTTTTTTCTGGTGTGATACTAAAACAATTACCATTTTGAAAAAGGATAATTAATCTGCAATTTTTTCACATTAGATCATATATCTCTAAAGAGTGCCCACAGATTTGATAGTCTTCAGCTGCTGTGTATTTATTTTTCATTTTTTCTAGTGATGTACCGCCCCATCAGTGCTGACATTTAAATGAGTGAGTATTCAACACAAATGTGATCATTTGTACAGCATCCAATGCGGCACCATACTGAGATGATTGCTTCTGGGAGCCATCCATGGGTTCTTGAATAGGGGGGAAAAGCCAGGCAAAATTTTATCAATTTACATTTTTCTGTGATTAATTTTTATGCAAATAAGGGCCCGACCGTGCTCCCATCTCACCTGAATCATGCGGATCATCAAAGACAAATTGAGCATCACTTATTTAAAAAATAGGCTTTAAACTACTCTACAGCTGTGTTGGAAAATGCTAAGAGCAGGGCATGAACTTTTCTAATGTAACAGGAATACATAAGAAAATGCCTCTTTCTGCATTTTTGTCCACACTGTGATGAATATGAATCTTAACAAAATCCTAAAAACTGTCTTTGTTTTGTATTCTGGATGTCTTTGTAAATATTTGACTAAGAGCAAAGCGATACTAGGGATTTTTTTTTTCTATTTCAGAATACACAAATCAAAAGTTTTTGTAAATTAAAAATGTATTGGTTATTAATGATATTAAAGTTACATTGGCTATCTCCATGTAAAAAAAAGAGTATGTTACATTTTTAGTAAAATCAAATAGTTTGTTTACATTTTAGATCCACTCCAATATATTAAATAAAGATATGATCAAATTAATATGGATGAATAATGCATGATTAATCCCTGCATTTATTAAACATACATAAGTAATTATGTCTATACTTGTCTATTTGTATATATTTCTTTGTATAAAGATTCAGAAACTGATTTTTTTTCTAAAATGCAAGGTTGCATGGCAATACAGTTTAGCAGGTGTCATGTTGAACAAGTTTTGGTCATTAAGAGTCGCACTAAAGAATATTAAAATGTCCAAATTAAATCTTACTTTCATTTTTAAAGACATTTCCATTTCTCTTGCTTTTCTGTTGGAAAGCATCAAAATATCTCTTTATGATGTTCCAGATGTAGAGCAATGTTATTGCCTGGAATTGTGGTTTTTTGCAGCCACAAAATAAATGGTAGGTAGAAATCTGAATACTTCTGTATCTAAAGGTCCCTGACACAGGTTATATTCAAGATGTGATTAATGGGTTAATCGAACCTTAAATAGTAACCGGCCACATGTACAATTCAATTTAAGGCATGATAATATAGTAAACTAGCTACAATGATGTGGAATAACTTTGCAGCTCATTTGTGTCATGCCTTAAGATTGAATGTGTGGCTGGGACATGTCAACACCTTGTGTGCCGTGCAGCTGGGGCATTTATACAGCTCCCCATGTACAAGGTGTTGTAAAACCACGTGTGCTGCCCGGCTGGGCAGCACATGTAGTTTTATAGATCCCAGTGCATAAGGATCCCAGCACTGGGCTATTGCTGCCTGCCTGATACTGGGCTCCCCATGAGTTGAACCCATTGTGAGCTGGGGCTGAGGATTAGTTTGATTCCTGGCTCCATTTGACAATCAACTGATTGGTTTCATCTTGCTGGTGCTGGGACAGCCTGAATTCTCCCTGTACCAGCAAGTAAAGTGTGATTGGGATCTAATCCCTGATCCTAAAATCATGGATCCTGCCATGCATATATGGCATGGCAGGACACACACTTGTTGGGATCAAGCATTAGATCCCAGCACATCTTAAGATGAACATCTATCAGGGGTGATCTGCACCTGCAATTTGTATGTAAGCACAAACATAGGTACTAAATGTCCCCCATGTAGGGGAAGCTGTGCTTCTGAAAATGGACGATATTTTCATAACTGTATGCTCAGGAAATCATGCTATATTGTCAGAGCTCAAAGACACATCTTATAAGCCCTCACACATATAAATACTTATGAGTGTAGTCCCAATGCAGTGAGTAATATTGTTCACTTTAGAAAAGAGTATCTTTATCAGCAAGGTTTTAGAAGATTAGGTCCCACGTATCAAACAATCCTGTACCTCAAAATACAGCAAAAGATAACTTCACACAGTACGTAAATTAAGGCTGTAATTTTATACGATGGTTTCTGTTACAGAAACTTTCTGTGAGATGCTGATTTATCAGACAGCATGAAATTCACATTATTCCATATACAGTGCAAAGTTTGCCCTGGTGCTCTTCCCCTGTCCTGGCCACTTTACACAGCGCAATCCCTATTCTTGAAAAATGCAGCTACACTTCACCTATTCAAAATTGACACAAGAGTTAAAATCCTAACCCATCTGAAGTCAATGGGAGTTTGGATGTTGACCTCAATAGGACCAGAATTTCATCCATGGTCCCCTAGGATCAAGGAAACTTGAAAATCAAGACACCGTAAATAGACACCCCAAAACCTCTCCTCCATTTCCTGAGTTGAGGGTGACTCTGACCTGCTGTTTTTAATACAGTATGTTTATAACTATTCCTCACTCTGTTTCTTCTGATTGAGAAACACTGTGCCATGAGTAGCTTGGATCAAAATACAGAATACAGTGAATTGCCCCAGAGACTCCTAGAATATATCACATTTTGAGTGGGGGCAGTCACTTTTTTGAGCCAAAAACCTCCTTCTAGGACAAATAACCCTTTCTAAGGTCAACATATCTGATGAGAAAACAGTAACTATATTAAAAAAAAACAAAACTTATTGCCCTTCACCATGCATATTCATATTCCAGAACAGTTCTGATAACAACAAAATAAAAAAAAACACTATGCAGCAACATCCAAACCTGTACTCCAAATCTCCCTTAAATTTAAAGGGTATTTATAAACATGCTCCAGGAGGCTGGGGAGGGGGGTGCTTTAATTAGTGCAGCTCCAATTGCTATGCTAATTAAAAGCATCTGGAGTGTCACATGTATCAGCATCCCCATGCTGAAAAATGGCAGTGGGGCACTTTGAACTAAAGCTTGTTGAACAAGCTTTAGTTTAAAGCACTCCGCCGACATTTTTCAGCACAGGGATGGTGACACATGTGATGCTGGAGTCTGCTGGAGTGAGGTAATTTCCATGCTTCAGCAGACTCGATTAATCAGGGCTGCTCCGACACGCTGGAATTACAGTACATCAGAGCAGCCTCCCTGCATGTGTGTAAGTGCCCTAAGAGTCAAATCCTATAACTATTAGACACCTAAGTGGACTTATCCACCTAAATGCAATTCTATTCCACCCTGTTTGAGTCCATAAAAATTGAAGCAAAAACATTTTCAGTATACCTTAGCACTAAGCAAGCAGCTCATACTTGTCTTTTCCTAAAAAGTCTAAAACTTCACAAGCCAAATTAAATACTATTTTGATAAGTTAGCAGGAAAATTAACTTACAATAAATAGTTTGAAAAATATGATGTGTAGGTTGGCTCTGTCCAGCAAAATATGTAAGCATAGGCTTAACTTTAAACATGAGTAGGCCTAATGACTTCACATATATATTTTATTAAATTAGTCTTTTACACCTCTAGGAATTGCAAGAAAAACTGATCACAGATATTTAAAGCTATACTGTAGGCATCAATACAGCTGCCAGCTGACCTGGTTTTAATTGGCACAGCTGTTGTTTAAAGTCATTCACAGTTGCCAATTTAATGTAAAATAATTCTACACCCCATCATAGGAGCAAACTAGGAACTCCACACTACTAAGAGATGGTGTTCCTACAGCTGCTGACATAATTGGAGGAAATAGGATTATGGGTAGAAGGGGAAACCTTGAAAAATCATCTTGAAAAAACATTTTAACATTTAAAAAACATTTTAACAGCAGGAGAGAACAGAAGCCTGGTTGAAAACCAATGAAGAAATAGAGAGTGAAACACAAAAGAAAAGCAAAGCAAGGCAAGGACAAAAGGAAAAGAAAATTCTGCCTATGACATGTACCACATGATATGTCCCTTCTTCCTAAAGTCACATGGCCAGTTTGATTTTTGCTGGTGAGGTACCATCCTTTAGGGCTCTGTATTAAAAGTAGAATGCTCCAAAGGAAATGTTTCATGGAAGGCAACAACATTCTTTCCTTCCTGGATGTGAGTGTAGTGACCCAGAAGCAGAGGATTAGACTTAAATGTCCTGTAATATTTTTGACTGTGAATGATGCAGAGGTTAAGGTTTTATTCCTAAATATATGAGGAAAAACTTCTGGGATTAAGATAGCAGAAAATTTGTTGGAGAAAATAAACAGGAACAAATGACTTGGAAATGTAGATATTAATCTGGACAAAAATTACATGACTGTACTAAATAACTGCCCAAAAATGTTCCTCTTTTTCTTCTCTCTCGCATTTTTGAGCTCCTTATGTGATTACCGCAGAGATTTCTTAAGAGTTTAAATTGGGGAAAGTACTGCTATATTTGACAGAATTTTTCACCATGTAGTTATAAAAATTCTCATTGATCTAGCAAGGCCAGCAGAAAGAACTAATTAAGACTGGCTGCATACCAGTGATTTTACCTCTTGGAGAAGATTGTCAGTAATGATTAGAGCTGTATGATTAATGAATTTTTTGGTGGCCAAGCAAAAAACATAAAATATTTTAGGTTGATCTAAAACAATTTAATTTAGATGAAAAAAAAGTCACATCAACCTGAAACATTTAACCAGAAATGAAATGTTTTGTTTTATTTTAGGCTATTTAAGTCTTTTTACCTTTAAAAAAAAGAATTTCAATTTCAAAATGAAAATGAAAATGTCATTTAAATCAAAAAGTCAAAACATTGCCTTTTAAAAATGTCAAAACAAAACTATTTCTCAAATTCAACACAAATCCATGAATAGCTTCTGTCCCTCCAAAGCTGCTTTTTTGTTGAATTTAAAATTTCTAGTTAAAATGTCTAAAAATTCCCCTGACTCCAGTGTTGACCCAGGATTAGCATACATTCCAAGTACTGCACAAGTATTCTCTCTGGAAAGCTGGGACCACTGGGGATAATGTACCCATGCTACATTATGGAATCAACCCTTCAGGCAAGGGGCTGCAGCCCCAATACCTGTATAATTCCACTTAATTGGAGCCCTAAAAGACTTCAAAGAGTATAGCAAATGGGTTCCAATTTCTGGGAAATCACCTAGTAGCAGTGACCTTAAAGAGTCTGAATTATTAGTTAAACAAAACTAAAAGAATCACTAGGTATGACACCTAGCTACAAAGTCACATGTAGGCAATAACAACAGCAGGAGAAATACTGTGTATAAAGACAGAAATCAACTTTCAGGTAAAAATCTTTCATTGACAAAAGGATTTGTAAGACATGATGTGGATGCTGATTTAGATGGGTGACATGTGTTCTAGAACCAACAGGTTAACATGAGAAATCTGCAAGTCAAAATTAATCTACTCAGACAACTGTTGAACAGAGTCCTGGATATGTCCTCCATGAAAGAGGCCCGCTTATGTGTCCAATTTTGTCTTAAAAATAGCTAAGAGCACTTTCCACATCCAGCATGTACAACTCATCTTTTCCTGTATAACCAGCAGTTTATGGACACACTTGGGAAAATTGATGTGTTATTTAAGAGTGCACTCAAAAACAACATTAGACAAGAATTTGTCGTACGTTATATAGTATAGGATGTTTTCTTTTAAGGTTCAAATGGTGAGTCTATCAGTTTTATAGGTAAATTTAGGTCCCTCAAAATTGGCAGCTGGTAAAAAAAATTGAAAATGCATTAACTCATCTTTTCATGAACTTTTCTAGTTGTGGAAATATGCAGAGATCCTGCACCAGAGACTGTTAACTGCCAACTGATAGTAGCTGGCTGATAGTAGGTGGAAATAATCTGAAGTGCTTGATAACAAATAGTTCAAAATTAAGGCAGCTGTGGCTGTTAATTAAGTGTTCTCCCATTAGACTTATGAAGAAAAACTCTTCTTGACTAAAGTTACAGTTTTTCCTGTCCTTGTATAAGTTGTACCAACTTAATCTTAGGCCCCCTCTACATGTTACAGTTATTGTGCACTTAACTGGTTAACTGTGCAATAAAACTGAGGCCAGCTACATATGCAAAGTACCTATCACTAGGGATCTACCTAAATTGTGCTGGAAGTGCACTGTGCAGCAGCTCCTTTAATCTTGTTCCTTTTGTTGCATGCCTCCCACCCCACCACTGACTGGTGGAGGGGGGCCTGTTGGCCCCGCCAGTTGCTCCTGATTGACCAGGAGGCAAAAACTGCAGTTTTAAATATCAAGAGCGGGTGGCAAGCAGCAGGGCCCACAGGGCCCCTCTGCCAATCAGGAGGGGAGTGGGGGGGCAACATGCCATGAAAAGAGCAAAATAAAAGGTACTGCTGCAGAGAGTACTTCTGGCACAATGTAGATAGATCCCTATCTAAAGGGTCCAACCAGATATAAAGTTAGACCTCAAAAATGTGTACTAACTACTTAGATGGTTGTTGTCTAGCTTTAATTTATGAGTGGCAGGATATTCCCTTTGGTTGGGAGCCCCATCAGCTGACCGGGCTCCCAGCCACAGGGATGAACCATACACAGCTGGGGCTGGGAGTCCTGCAGACCCTGTAGCACTCAGCACCCTGTAGCAATCACAAATATTTGAAACCGCAAATGCCAAATCTGAGAATAGTGAGGGTTTCCTGTAGAGTCTAAGTTACATAACAAGTCTAAATTTCAGTTGAGGTGAATTTAAGTGTTTTTTCCACTTAGCAAAGGATGTGTTAAATTTCATAAGACTGGCCTAGCTCTAGCATAGTAGCCTGAAGTGAGAGCTCCATAGAAATAAGGTATCCCAATGCAGACCTCATGGGTACCAATTTTCAAGACACTATCTAAATTAGACCCCTTTATACTCAATGGGTGCATCTACACATGCCATTAAGGTGATGTGATAAACTCCAGTGAAGTTTGCACCAAAGTTTATCACAGCACCTTAATGGCATGTGTAGATGCTCAAACTGCAGCTATCCAGGGTGCATGCACAGATGTTGCACCCGGAACCACAGCAATTTGAGTCAGGGAGGAGCAGCCCCAGGTTGGCAGGGCCCTGGAGGGTTAGTCCTAGGCTTCAAGAGGCAGTGGCAGGTGGCAGAGGGGCTGACTAGGGCACAAGAGTGCCCCAAGTTGCAGAGCCCTGTGTCTAGGCAGCAGGCAGGGGTCTGGCCCCCTGCTGCCTGGGCTGACCAGATGCATTGTATGCAGCGTTTACATGTGCATTTAGGCACAGCTATTTTTGCTGCAGTAAGATAGTTATGTCAGCAAAAATTTATTTGCTGCTGTCTAATAGTATTACATGTGTAGACAATGATGCTTTACACCACAGCAAATTAGTCTACTGCACAGTACAGTACACGTGTAGATGCACCAAGTCTCTTTTATACCATGAACTACAGTAACTAAGAGTTCTGAGCTTTTTTAGATTCTGAATGCAGTTTATTTTCTTCAGGGAAGACACCAAGCCAGGAGTTAATTGCATCTGACAGTTTTTAGAATGATCCTCAAATGCCATCCCTGATGGCAGTGCTCCATTAACTTTCACAATTCTCCTCATGTTGGGCTTTTTGTCAGACACTAGATTCTCTAAGAGTACTGTCAAAGCCTGTCTCATAGGCATATTATCTAACCATCTTTTCAGTTACATTTCTTTTGTTTTTGCCCCATAATGACCAAAATCCTTAAAAAGACAGGTAAGAAATGTATTTCTCTTGAAAGCAAAAAGAGATAGTGGAGTAAAGACAAGAGGAGGAAGGAAAAAGAAAGATGAAATGTTTGAAAAGAGTCTACACATTTATGGGGCAAAGTAATCATGCGAGAAATATATTACTCTGTTGGTTTCCTATTTAGCACACAATTATGTCCTCCTTAACAACTTATGACATTCAAACAGCTTGAAAAATAAATATAAAAATAAAGACAAATACTAACTTTATAAAGACAAATGTGCAGAACCCTTCTAGGTAGTTTTTCAAGTATTGGGAACAATAAGCACATTGTACAGGCAAGCTGGGACACAGTCAAATATGAAGCACATTCCAGCACAATAGGCAGCTTCTGTAACAAAGATTTAAGGGCATCTCAACTATGTGCAGCAAAGGACACCAGGTTTTGATTCAAAGCAATCTTTTTTGTCAGCAAAACAATCATATAATTAAAAAAAATCTGTACAGATATATTAATCTGTCAAAGATTCTTCCCAGTCCCAGATGATATTTGAAATACAACACTTGCTATATGCAGTGCTTTTGAAAAACCATTATATAAAGTATTACCAGAGAAGATGAGTTAAAACTGTCTTCTTTTCCTTTTTTTTATAGTGAAATATAAATCCTGAGTAGAGTGCATGAAGATTTTGACATACAACTCCCAGTAACAAAAATGTAAACTGTTCAGCTAGCTAAAAGTCTGTGATTCTCCACACTGGTTTTAACCTTGAAAAATTTAAGATATCTTTATATGTAGGTCTAAAGTAGGAAAACATTATGTTGGTAATTTTATTCTTCAGAATCAAAATCTAGCTCACTATTGTTGTGTAAAAGTCCAGGTGAAGTAGAAGCAAATCAGATATTCTCTCCCGTTTTAAAATAACTTTTCTGTCTTTTCCCAAAGTGGAATCACATACATGTAGTTGACCTAGACACGCATTCTTATGAGTAGAATTAACTGGCAAAGATCTTTCATTTCTTCCTGTGGTATTTGAATAATTTTTATAGCAGTTTTTGACAGGGATATTTACTGCATTTACCCAAATCCAAGATGAGGCTCCCCTGCCCCCCTTAGCATGGGGTAAAAAGCCCCTTGTCTTAAATTCATATACAAAGTGGGCAGGGGGTGGGGGGAGGAAGGGCAGGCAGCTGCTGAAACTCTGACTCTGCCTGAGCCTGAGTTGGGGCCAGAGTCAGACCCACAGAAGCCACCTGCCCCTCATTCTGCTGGCCCTCTGCAGCTTCTACCTCCACATCTGCCCCCTTCTCCCTCTTAGGCACAACTTGGCTCTGGCTCAGGCTGGGTTCTCTCCCAGGCATGGAATACAAGGAAACTCCATCCTCTGCTCAGCCAATCAGCAATGCTGCCACTGCTGCATGGCACAGCAAGGACTGTACCTCCATGTACTGTGCTCCATGGCCCAGCAGGGAACACAATCTGAGCAGTGTCTGATGGTAAGTGTGGAGTGAAGAGGCAGAGACTGGGGAGTGGCAGAGATTGTGGGGCACTAGGGCTAGGGGGGTGCAGGTGGCAGGGAGTAGGAAGCTGCAGGAGGAAGTGGAGGGGGCAGAGGGCAAGGGGGACACCTGACGCCCTCAGCCTCAGCTTTTTGCACTGTAGCAGTGGGGGGTGGGGAGGATAATTTTAAACAACTCCCCCCACAATAATTAGATTCTACACCTGGAAAATGATGACACATTTATAAATTTTCTATATATAGATTCTAAATACTGGGGGGTCATTTTACATTCAGGGTCAACTTAGATTCAAATAAATACAGTATTTTATATCCCAAACTGAGTGCAGTATTAGAATCACAGAAAGGTAATGGTGAAAGGGAACTCAGGACATCATGGAGCCCAATCCCCTGCTCAGTAGAGGATCATCCCTGTCTAAAACATCCCAGACAAGCATGAACGCCTCATGAGTCCCGAGGCTGGTGGCGGCACGGTGATTGCTCAGAGATGGTGGTGGCAGTGGCAGGGGCATGGCAGCAATGAGTAGGGACCATACGCAGGTGACCATGGTGATGTCGGCGGTGAGGGTGGGCCAAACGGGGACTGCCCACAGTTCAGCCGTGGTGGTGTCAGTGGTGAGGGGGCAGGGTGGCGAATGCCAAGTGGTGATCAGCGACCACCCAGAGACATTGCCGGCAACGGCGGTGGCGGCCAGTCTCAGGGGGTGCATGTGCACCCACGTGCACCCTCTATGCATTGCCAATGCAGACAAGTATTTAATATGCTCTTAGAAACTTTCAAGGATGGACAGAATCTACAACCTCTCTAGGTAGCCTGTTCCAGTGCACAATCACTTTCTGCAACCCTTCCTCTTCTTCAGTAGCCCTTACATTCATGAACAGACCATTGTGAGGAAGAGCTGCAGAAATTTGTCTGGATAGAATGGTTCATATGCAAAATGTTTCTTAGTACTTGTACAGTACAATAATTTTTTTGTATACTGGGAAACCCTAAATATTTTACTTTGGTAATATTAAGTAAATGTTAATGACAGATACTGTGAGAAGAAACAGGGCCATGAAGTTGACTGCCCATATTTAACCATCACCCCCCTGCCTGGTGACATTGTCTTTAGAAGTACAGTATCCATTATTAAAAACAGATAAGCTTAATCAAGTTAGCTGCTTCATGGTTACATTTTCCAGGAAACCAATTCATTGCAAGTGACTTAAAAGATGGTGACTTAAAAGATGATGCACTGATTTGTGATTGGGGATCAGACAGGTTGGTTGTATTCCTGGCTGTGCCTTAAACAAATTCTTAACTTATTTATTTTTGTTTCCATTTCTCATCTGTAAAATATAAAACTGAACTCCTGAAAAACAAAATAACTTAGGTTGAGCAGAATTCCATAATAATGTAGCTACTCTGCTGCTATCCAAGTTAACTCATTTAGAAATACTTTGGTTATTTCTTTGAAGCACTGCACATACTCAGTGCCTTTTATTTAGCCACGGATAAATTGTGTATAGAAAGCTGAAGACAAAGTTTCTCCATAACATGTTGCCTGACAAGGTTCTTCTCTTGAATTAATTCATTCTCCATGCCCAGTGAATTCCATTGCCTCTCTTTTGATACTGCCAACAACAAAGGCAGACTAAAAATGACCTAAAATAATTTCATATGGTTATAACCAGGAGCAATGGGTTGAAATTGAGAAAGACAAAATACATTTTAAATGTCAGAACAGAATACCTGTCCATGAGATATAAGTAGTTGTGGAACAGTCTCCCAAGAAACAGTGGGACGATTTTGGGGCCTTTAAGAAAACCACAGCATAAAAACTTGAAAATATACCAGAAGGAACAATTATGCTTTGGCAGAGAAATAAACTGGATGGACAAATGCTTCTTTTCTTTCACAAATCTCTGATTCCATGGATGTGGGTTTTTGTTTTTTAAACATGGACATTTACCCATTAGAAATTGTACTAAGAAAACAAAATTCATTCTGTGTAGGTCAAGGAATCATGATGGCTAAGTACAGATAGTCCAAAAACCTAAGGTTGAATCAATTCAATCTTTGCAGGTTAGTCTAAGCCACACGGGTTGAACCAATAAGCAAGTGAACAGACATTCACTTTTGATTCCAGAAATGCAGCCACATGCCTGGCCTGGAGTGGCTCAGGCTACAAGCTGGTGGGGGGGACAGGAAGGAAGAGGGAGGGCTAAAGCACATCTGCCTGCATGGTGGAGAGAGAGCTTGGGTCAAGGCTAGCCTGCTCACCCTATGAGGGGGTTTGCAAGGGGTGTACAAAGCATCCTGGAATGCTGGGAGTCATAAAGAGATTTATGTCTATTGAACTTCTTTTGTGTGACAGAACTGAACTGGTTTCCAGTCACTTATACCAGTTTATGTGTAATTTCTGTCCCTAGCCAATAGGTTAATGACAACTTCCAGTGACTGCCAACTTCATATAAATGAAATGACTTGCATTCAAATTTCATTCTAGTTTTTCAATTTAGAAAGAAAAAATGTGAACTAGTGTTAGTGCATATCTTTTTTTATATTGGAACTTTTTCTATAACTGCACCTCTCTCACCTAGCTGGGATCCCCTTTCATTGTGCAGTTTGGGAAGGGTAGGGAAGTTGTTATAAGATACCAGGGCATAGGTGGCCTAACAAGAAGGTCTTCCCTTGTATCTGCCTTCCCACACAAAGCCCCTTCCTGCCTGCCCCCAGCTACTTGCCCTCCTCCCACTGCCTGCCCCCTCCCCACCACACTGCTGCACATTGTGTTCCTGGGTAACTGTGCACTAGGTCCCTTGTCATTTTCTGGATGTGCACTGAGTTATGGACTGCTTCCTGGCTCCGCACTGAATCCCCCACTGATTCCTGGCTTAGTGAGCCAAGGAGCATTGCAGGACCCAGCAAACAGCTGGAGAGCAGTGAGGGAATCAACACAGACCCAATGCTGATCCCCTAGCTGCTCTCTGGCTCCCTGCTGAGCCATGGAAATAAGGGAATATGTGCGGGGCCAGAGAGCAGCAGAACCCAGCATGCAACTAGAAAGCAGTGAGAGAATCAGCACTGGATCTCACACTGTGCCCTGGCTTTGGGCTGATTCCCTTACCACTCCATGGCTCAGCAGGGAGCCAAGCAGCAGCACAGGACCCAAAAGGGAGCTATGGTGAGAATGGTGAGGGAATCAGTGCTGACTCCTCAGCTGCTCTATGGCTTCATATTGACTCCCTTACTGCTCCCTGGCTCAGTGACACCTGTAGATACTCAATTTTAAGATGAGGCTTCATTTTTCCTGTGATAAATGGGGGAGGCGGGGGAACGTAATCTTGGAATTGAGTAACTACAGTATTATTGCAATTCTGCATTTATATTGCAGTACCATATATAGCAATAGTTCTGAATCTAGAAGTTATGAGTATAAATATGGTGGTATCAGTAGCCCTATGAAATTCAATTATAGCACACTGATAGAGGGACTGCAAACAGACTGGGAGTAGGACTTCCTGTGTAAGCAAACTGGGAATCACTGATGTAGAGGCCAGTCAAACTAGGGGATGCTTGGGTAGGGACAGAAATTACACACAAATCGGTATAAGTGTTTGGAAACTGGGTCAAATCTGTAACACAACAGAAGTTCAGTGCACATAAAACACTTTCAAAATGGCCCAAACTGGTTTAAGATAAAGCTGGATGGATGTGGTATCAGATGTAGCTGGTTTAGGTTAAAACGGTTTATTGAACTTCTTTCCCAGATCCCTTCCAGATTCAAGTGAACCCATAATCCCCTACCCTTGTAGCAGTCCACTAGCCCCCCCAGCTTCTAGCCTGAGCCACTGCAGGCATATGGCTGCATTTCTGGAATCAAAAGTGAATGTCTGTTCACTTGATTATTGGTTCAATCTAAGCGGTTTAGACTAACCTGCGAATATTGACTTGATTCAGCCACAGGCGTTTTGACTGTCTGTACTTAGCCCTTATGCTAGATGTTTTATAAACATATAGTAAAAGAAAATACCTACTTCAAAGAAGTAACCTAATTCAACCACCTCTTAAAAAATCAAGCAAATTAATATGAGTAGATACTTCTTTATGACTTATTTATTAAAGAAGGCCATTCTTTACAAGGTTACTGGTATATGGCTGAATACAACAGAACTGTGCCAGTGTATTGAATAATAAAAGTGATTGCAAAGACTCAATGTTTAAGCTAAGAAAAATGCAAAAAATAAGCAAAAACGGAGAAAACATTAAATTATTTTAGTTTGAATATTAAATATCATTGTTAATAAAATGGACAACTCTTAATAACAAGGATAAGGATATAGGAATTTAGAAACATACAAACTGCTTAACTGGATTAAACTAGGGGTCCCATTAGGTTCAGACTCCTGTCACTGCTAGTGGCTAGTACCAGCTGCTTCAGAGAAAGGTACAAGGCACCCTGCAGTAGACAATTTCAAAGTAAAATTCCAAAAGGAAAGTTTGCTTCCTTTGTGAGAGGTTGGCATGGTAGTATAAACATATCCCTTCAAAAGCACATAATTAATTTAAAATAAAAACAACTATGTTAAACCCATTTTACAGCGTGTAGGTTTTATCTTGGCAATTTCTCCTACTTTATAGGAAAAAAAATATGGTGTTGATGGCAAATTATGGACCATGACTCAGATCAAATGTTAGTAGCCATCTAGAATATGTAAAAAAAATTATTTTGTTTGCATGGCCAGGTCCCAGTTCCAGTACCCAGCTTAAATGACAACCTAGAGGTGCAATCAAAACAACGCTTTTAGGAGTGATTATAAAACAGTGCTTCTGATAAAAGTTCAGTTTCTTCTTCTTCAGTCACTGCTTTGTTCTTTCTTTAGTGTAAAACTTATTTCTCCCTTCTCTCTTTCTCTTGGAAATAAACCTTTTAGGATGGATCCTGTAGTTTTAAGACTTCTATGGCAGCCTTGACCTGGGAAGAATTACAATTATTCATTACAAATGACAGGGGTTGCTGATGATGCCACGCACACTATATTTTGACCAAGAGGGTGCCACTTATTGTAATTTTAAACAGGATAACTGTAAAGGCAACTTGTTCTGGCAGCAGTGAGACTAGGAAATACAACAACTACCCCATATCATCATCAGACTATCCTTGCCCCTACCCCTATCTCCCTTCTATGTTGACATCCAAAGCAACTTACCTATTTGAGTGCTCAGGGCTGACAAAGGTGCTGTCAGGCTAGGCTGACCATATGGAAATCCTGGAAATCCAGGACATCATCTGGAAAATCTGGGACATTTCCCCTTCCACCCACAATCCCCCCGCTCTCAGAAGTCGGCAGGGATGGGGCTGCATGCTGGGCAGGCAGCAGTGCCTACTTGCCTACCTGGAAGGCTCTGTGTGCCACTCTGACTCCCAGTCAGACTGCAGCCTGTGCCTCTGCATTTCCAAGACACCCATTATAATTCTCATGAGCTGGCTGGGACCAGCCTCTGAAATCCAGGACTGTGCCAGCTAAACTGAGACAAATGGTCACCCTCTCTCAGGCCTACATATTACCAAAAACTAAATAAGGCCTTAACTGCCAGGCAGATTATCTCCTGAAACTCCTCATAACAAATCAGGCTGCCTTGCAAATCCACTCTCTCACAGTTATGTTGGCAGGTTAATGTCTACTGTGCAGGAAAGGATAATAGTCTTTCTTCCAACCTTTGGCATGCCTGGTAAACTCACTCATGACCATATGTCCATCCCTAATCATTCTAACCCTAACAACAAAAATCTAATCCCCACTGCCACAATAAACTTAAAAGCCTATGAATTAAGTCAGCACTGTCCAACTGGTAGCTTGCAGAATGCATGTGCCATTAGCATATGAGAGGTTAGCATGCAGCCTTTGGGCTCCCACCTGGCTGCCACTGCCTCCTACAGCAGCTGAGGACTCTGGGCTCCCACTTCCTTTTCCAGTTTTCACTTCCTGCTCCTGCCCTTGTATTTTAGCATATGTCATTAATGTAGCTCCTTAGACAGCTGGAAAGGCATGCTTGTATAGGGAAAAAAAAATATTTCCATCAAATGAGTCAAAGGAAGCCTAATCACTTAAGCTAGGGACAGACATTACACATAAACCAGTTTAAGCGATCAGAAACTGGTTTAAACCTGTAACAGAACAGATATTCAGTGCACATAAACCAGTTTGAAAATGGCTGAAACCAGTCTGAGGTAAACCTGATTGAATGTAGTATCAGACTTAACTGATTTGGCTCAAACCGGGTTATGCAATGTTTGTCCCAGACCCCTGGCTGGTTTAAATTAAATCAGAGTCCCCCAGCATCCTGGCATGCTCTCTGGGCTGGGTGGGGCTCTCTGCTCCACAGCAGGGCTGACCCCACCCCTCTGCTCCCTGCCTGCAGCTTCTGAAGAGACATGCAGGCACAGAGCATCTGCCTGCTCCCCCTATCCCCTCACCACTCTCTGCTAAGCAGGGATTCCTCCATCTCTCACAGACACCTCTCAGCATTAGCTAGCAGACCACATGCTGGCTACCTCCAAGCTGTGGCATAGGGGACAAAGGCAGAATCAAGGAATAGCTGGTAATGTCCCTCTGTTTTCTTAATGGGGTGATAAGCATTCCTTGCTGTCCAGGGGGGGGGGGAGCCCCTCCCTAATCAGAGCCTACTCCCAGGGCCTGGCTACAACCCCCTCAGCTCAGCACTATGGAAGGAAGGGAGGGCTGCTCTAGCACCTCCTGGCTTCTAGCCTGAGCCACTGAAGGCATGTGCCTGCATTTCTGGGATGTCTGTCTGGCATTTACAGACCTGCTCCAGGAGTTGGGGGAGGGGGGTTGCCTTAATTAGAGCAGCTCTGAGAACCGCTCTAATTAAAGTGCCCAGTGTGTCATGTGTATCAGCGTCCCATGCTGAAAAATGGCAGCACTGTATTTACAGTGTGTCGGAGCAGCCTCACTGCATGTGTATAGGTGCCTTTATGAACCTAAAAGAAATGGATGTAGTTGAAAGAAGGACAAAATTCTTATTATTACTTGATATTCAAAGTAATAATTAGTATTAAATGAGAGTTTCTTCAAAATTATGTCTACACATTTTGAGAAACTTGAAATCAGGACTTCAAACACTTCACCTTCTCCAGGAAAGGAGTTGTTTCATCTAGAAGAAGAAGAATGACAAACACAAATAAACTCTGCAGTTTAGAAACTCCTGTCTGTGTGCATTACTCTTTCACAGCACAGAATCTCTCTTTTGCTCTGTACACAAGGCTGCAGCTAATTACAAGAAGAGACAGATGCTGAGTAGCCTTAAGGCTTTCGCTGCCACCACAGTGAGTCTGTGCTCTAGTCAACAAGCAGGTAGTGAGTGAACTCAAATATTATCTGACAAGGCAGCAGATCCCATCACCTAGGGTTAAAAAACAGACAAGCCATTCCGTGTTCAAAAGTAAAGACAGAAAAATTTCAAGCAGATTGTTTCTGACAGAAATCATATCACAGCCGCACTTTCTGACAAAGTCTGCGTGAATGAAACTATACACTTTCTGTTTCCCATCTTCCCCTTTAAGAAAAAGCCAGTATTTCAAAGTTACATTGAAGGTGACAGCTCAATGCACAATGGTTAGCAAGTTCTTATAAGCTTGTTTTCCCTTCGGAGGTATTAAAGAAACAGCTACAGCTTATCTATTCGGTTGCAGAAGGTTACCCCACTTTAACCTAATGAATTCCCAGTTTCCTAAATACTTGAATCATTTTTATACATGTGAAATGTTAACTCCAACATGACACGCTTGTTGCCAAGTATAAATGTTTCAAAACCTAAGCAGTACTTTATTAAACAAATCTAACTTTTATACTATACACTATACAAAGGTAAACATATAAAAAGACTACAAGAAATGGTCTCATATAAGGCAATACAACCCACACTGTAAAATTAACACATGAAATGTTGCTCTCATATGCACCAACTGAATGCAAAAGGAAATCTAGCTGTTAATATTGGGAATTTTTAATTGGATTTTTCCCCTTCCATCATAATATCCATGAACTCCAGACGGAAGGGAGTTTGTATGTATGTATGTTTGCCTACCTAGCAAATCTAGATAATCTCCTCTAAACAACAGGTTTGAGGCTTCTACCTACATTCAGAGAATATTGAATGGACTAGATCAGCATGGCTGGTTCACTGCATGCAGTGTCAAAACAAGACAAGAAAAACAGTGCCCAATGAAGTACATAGATTTAGGGGCATTTGCCCCATGTGGCCTCTGAAACTAAGAAAGGTTTCTAATTTCTTGCTGGCTGGCATTTTTAATACCCTTCTTCTGGAGTTTGAGAGATATATCTGTCATGGTGCCACCAGTACACTGATAACGAAGACATTTGTTTCTAAATCCTACTTTCAGCAGATATGGGGAAAGCAGATTGATAATTAATCCAGATCAGATGGAACTGACGTTACCTCTAAGAGGTGAGCAACTGAAAAAAGTATTGAAGGTTGCAAATACTCCATCTATTGGAGGAATATGTTCACCTTTTGTCAAAATGCTTTGTAGCTGAGGGTTACTTTTGTGGTTGGTTTCCTCTTGAATACCCAAGAAAGTGCAAGAATCTGTACAAATTGTTTTTGGGGTTTTTTTGCCTTATATATTTTTGATAAAGAGGTACTTCCTTACTGTCCTCCATACCTTTGCCATCTCCAAGCTAACTGCTACAGTGAGCTCCATTTGAGACTACTGTTGAAAAATAATCACATATTTGGTCATCTTCTCATTGAAAAGGATGAGTGTGATCACATCACCTGACTATTTCTACTCTATACTCTCTTAATGAATTCTATTCAGGATGACGGTTTAAATCTATTAAACCATACCAGGCTTGGGATGAGACTCCTAGACTGTATCATAACAATAATTTAGATCTTTTAAGCCAATTTTGGTGACAGTCCAAGATGTGTATTTTTGAGGATCAAAGAGAAGATGCGAGTCCTGATTGTGTAACTGCTAGAGGCTTGGTTTGTTAGGCTCTAGATCAGCAGTTCTGAATTGGGGGTACATGTACCCCCAGGAGGTACTTGAAGCCTAATTAGGGGGTATGTGAGATATATTTCATACATTGTCTAACACAGGTTGAAGGGCCTAAAAAATTAATTTCCCATTGAAAGCAGGTATGTGAAGTCTCACTCGGAGACCAAGGGGTACATCGACTGAAAATGGTTCAGATCTGCTGCTCTAGATCATCAGATAAGAGAAATTTGTATGGCCTAATTTTGTCCACTCTAAAATTTTGTCTTTCTTTCACCTCCATTGTTTTTCTGTATTACAAACAAGTTTGTTTATACCTAAAGTGTTCACAGATGACGTTATCTACATTCAGATAATTCATAGATTCATAAATTCATAGATTTTAGGGATGGAAGAGACCTATTAAATCATTGAGTCTGACTCCCTGCCCTGGGCAGGAAAGAGTGCTGGGTTCAGATGACCCCAGCCAGGTGTTTGTCCAATCTTCTCTTAAATACCTCCAAGGAAGGGGACAGCACCACCTCCCTTGGAAACGTATTCCATATTTTGGCAACCCTCACAGTAAACAATTTTTTCCTGATGTTCAATCTAAATTTGCTCTTCTTCAGTCTGTGGCCATTGTTTCTAGTTACCCCAATGGGTGCCCTGGTAAACATCATATCCTCTATTTCCTGCTGTCCCCCCCAATGGGTTTGTAGATGACCACAAGATCACCTCTCAGCCTTCTCTTGTGGAAGCTGAAGAGATTCAGGTCCCTCAATCAGTCCTTGTAGGGTTTTTCCTGTAGGCCTTTAACGAGAGAGGTGGCCCTCTAAACCCTTTCTAGGTTATTTACAGTCCTCCTGAAGTGCGGCACCCAAAACTGGATGCGGTACTCAGCTGCAGCCTGACCAATGCTGCGTAGATGTGAAGTATCACCTCCTAGACCTGTTTGTGATGCACCTACTTATGCAAGAAAGAGTGCAGTTAGCTTTACTTATTACTTCGTCACACTGGTGACTCATGTTCATTTTGGAGTCAACTACAACTCCAAGATACCTTTCCACAGTTGTGCTACTTAGAATGGTACCTCCCAGGCTATAGGAGTGTTGATGAGTCTTCCTCCCTAGGTGCAACACATGGCACTTAACTTTGTTAAACTGCATCCTATTCTGTTCCGCCCACTTCCCCAGCCTGTCCAAATCTGCCTGGATTCACTCCCTGCCCTCTAGTTTTTTTACCTCCCCCCATAGTTTGGTGTTGTCTGCAAACTTGGACAGAGTGTTTTCTACTACCTCATCCAAGTCACTAATGAAGATATTGAACAGTACCAGTCCCAGGACAGACCCTTGGGGGACTCCACTGCCCATATTCCTCCAGGTAGAAACCAACCTGTCCACCACTGCTCAGGGGGTATGTCCCATAAGCCAATTTTTCACCCATCTGACTGTAATAATCGACATTGCAACTGTTTAGTGTATTTCTAAGAATTGGGTGTGACACTGTGTCAAAGGGGATTTTTTAATCTAAGTAAATAACATCTACCTCTATTCCTTCATCCAAGCATTTTGGGACCCAGTCATAAAAAGAAACCAGGTTAGTCAGGCAGGATCTGCCTGCTATGAGCCCATGCTGATTGCACCTTAGCATCATTTTACCTGCTGGTCCCCCACAAATGTGATCCTTAACAATTTTCTCAAAAGTCTTGCCAAGGATAGAGATGAAGCTAACTGACCTATAGTTACCTGGTTCCTCCTTCCTCCCCTTCTTGAAAATAAGGACCACATTGGCCCTTTTCCAGCCCTCCAGGACCTGTCCTGAGTGCCACGAGTGCACAAACTCGTGGTGCTCAGGACATAATGTTGTGAACCAAAAGGAATCCCTAGATATACCTAATTGTATGTTATTGTTATAATAGTAATAAATAATTTATTAATTGTAACAATATATTTTTCAATAGCCAAAGATTACAACTTTTTTCTTTTGGTAAGAAGAACTGCCAAAAAGGGCACAAGCCAAAATGCCCTTCTTAATTATAGCTTTAAAAAGTATAACTATCTCTGGACATTAACTTATATTCAGTTAAGAATTTAAGGGAAGGAAATCAAATATTGTACTCAAAGACAGAAATATTTCTTGGCTAACAAGAGGAAGGCCTTGTCCAGCAGCATGAAGGCAGGAGAGGCTTCTTGTTCAGGTAAAGGAGCAAAGGTCTTATAATTTGACCCTTAGAAAATATTATGCTGACAGTCGGCGCATCTACATGCATTAATGTGCTGTTGCTACTGTGCATTAAGTTTAGTACCTCTAATATGAAGTACTAACTAAATGCTCAGTCCCCAGTAGTACTATGCAGCTATCCTATACCAGGGGTCATCAACCTATGCTACTACACAGTAGCAAAGGTGCATGGTCTTTTTGTGACACTTAATGCACAGTACACTAATTCTACTGTACATTAGTACATTAGCATGGTTTTGCTGTGACACGCTAATGTGCAGTAGAATTAGTCTACTAAGCTGGAAACAGATGCCCCTTCTGTGTAAGAAAGTAAGCAATATTAGCCTCAAAGACTTTATTAAGAATGGTAGCTATCTTGTACCAGGGGTCATCAGCCTACTGCTAGCTTAGAAACAGCATTTAAGGGTCTGCTTTTTGGGAATTGGCTTATAGATAAAGATATATGCATTATAAGGGTTCAAGACGGGCAGCATGGCTTAACTGATTTATAAGAGCCTGGGTTTCACACACACAGTTCCAGACAGCCCTGGAGGCAGACAGGCTGTCTAGCACAATAAGGCCAACGGATGGACACAGCCTGAGAATTGAGGGGCGGGAAGGACATGCCATAACATGAGATCACAGCCTTCAAGGCAGACAGGTTGTCTAACACAACAAGGACACAAAGCCTGGGAACCAAGGAAGCATGTACCATACTGTCCCATAACACAAGATAAGTGACACCAGCTACAAAGCTCCAGAACAAGGGGGGGCCTGAGTTCCAGTTTTGTGGGAACAGAGCAAATTAGGAGAAGGCCTAGAAGGCTACATGGATGTGTGACCACAGAGAGACAACCACGAGAGATAGCCATGAATGAAGAACCATCAGGAGTCATCAAGTGGGAAGGAGAATACAAAAGCAGAGACTTGAGATTAATAAAGGGTTCCTTCCTTTTTCTCATCCATCACTCCCATCCCTTCCTGTTTTTTCTCATCCCTCCCTATCCCCCCCTTGCCGTCTCTCCCTTTGTCCTGTCCTTCCCTGTCTCTTCTCATCCCTCCCTGTCCCTCCTTCTCTTCCTTGAGAGGGGTCCCCATCCCCGTCCCCTGGGAAGGGTCCCCAAGGCCACCTTGGACCAAGAGCATATCGGCAGCCCATCTCATGCACCCCACTGGAAGGGGGCTGTGGGCCTCGGCATCCCACCTCCAGACTGCTGACACCTAAGAGAAAGAGCCTCAGAGTGGAGCCTGTGTCCTGACCAGATGTACTTTGACTATGATGACAGCCCTAGGATTGATAGATATAGAATTGCTTGATTGTTTGTATTGTTTTTTTTCTGTTATCCCTCTGTATCAGTAAACTCACCTATTATCAACTGGCAGGTGTTGTAGTTGGTCTGAGGGTTGTGCTCATCTGGAACAAAGGTATAGGGACTGGGTCCAAATCCAGTGCTAATACCTATGGCCCATTGGCTGGATCTGGCCTGCATAGCCATTGGATCTCATCTGTGGACATGGGGCTTCAGTGACATTCTGCAGCAGGAACTTCCCTCACTCTGTGGCAGGGAGAAATGGCACCAATGGTAGCTGGTTCCTATCAACCACCCATTCATCTGCTTCTGACCTGGGTCATTCTGGCCAGAAGCCTGAAAAGTTTCCCAAACACAATTCTACTCTGATAAGAATTAGGCAAAACTGAAACTCCGCATTCCAGCTACAAGGCAAACAAATGATTCTGTATGATATATTACGATTCCTTGATCTGACTTTAGGAATGCAAATTCAGCTGTAAGCTTCTCAAACAAGCCTTGGATATGAGTCCCAGAGAAGTATATGTACCAGTTTTCTTCATTCCGAGGAGTACATCACAGCTGGCATTCCCCAAGATTATGGCTGCTGCTTATATGAAGAACACAGAGTTGTTTGACTTGCTTAGGCTAGTAAATGTTTTGGAATTCATTGGGCACAGTTCCTTAGAGATTCTGAAAATTTTGACTTTAAAGAGAATAAAAAAATACTGAAGATTGGAGACGGTGCATGCCATCAGATTCTTCAATGTCTGATTGGACACCTTCTAAACAATCATATAAGAATGTTCAAAACCTGAATGTTAAAGGGCCCTGACACACATTAATTTAATAGTGTAATAAGATTTGATCCCCAATCCCAACAATCATACCTCCTACCATGCCACACACGCATAGCAGGTCATGTGATTCTGGGATTAGGGATCAAGTACCAATGACATCATTATTACTCACCAGTGCAGGAGGAGCCTGAGCCCTGTACTCATTGAAAGCCGGGTGCCTGCAGCCTGGCTGAATATGAATGGCCCCAGGGCTAGGACATATAATCAGTAAATTGTCTGTTCCAGGAATGCACCAGATCTGGGTCCACGTGCTCCCAAAACTCGGATTGACAATCAGCCAGTGCAAGACTCTCATGTGGTTCCAGGGCTAGGACCATTTTCTTATGCCATTATTTCCTTGAAAGGGTGGCAGGGTTAATATTTATAGCATGATTAACAGGTTAATCACATCTGCCAGGAGCCTAAGATTAACCATCTCCACATGATAATTGTGACCTTTGTCCCTTGCTCATCTCATCTCCGAAGGATGAAGGGACAAAGAACTCTGGGAGAAAAAATGCCCTTCTTCCAGGTACTACAAGTATCTGGAGTCCATCAAAAATATATATAATATTTGAATGATAAATCTCTGTCTGTATCTATGCCACCTTGCGATCCAAAAGAGAGAAAGAGAAAGTGCTACATTTTAAAATGATGTAACTGCCTAGCAGTACTGTAAATAAGAAGTAGATATAGTTCTGAGAAACAATGTGAAGATTCATTCTATTGGCAATAGTAGGTCACAGAACCAGAGCATGCTGCACTCTCTCGGGTCTGCAGGCGTTTTTGGAACCTTGGGAAAAAGAATATTCATAGCTACAATCTGTGCATGTGTGCAACCCTGATAGCTAACTGCTTTAAACAGTTCCAGGATTTGTGGTATCTGATCTACTCAATATGGATTGGAAAAGGCATGTATTCCTAAAGGTTTTCTGGCAGTATTCCTTAATCAGATACTCTTTAAATGAAGAAATTTTGCCTGCATTGTTTGTATTTTAACCCTACTTTCTATTAGTTATTTGTAAAGCTTATTTTAGTACACAACCTAATTTATATTATCTATATTATCCTAGTTTAGAATATACACTTTATTTTTTCTAGGTCTGATAGGCTTGTGAGTCCATAATACAGAATCATAGTTATTTACATCAGTGCTAGGTAAGCAACTGCTTCAGACTGCATTATGCCACTTTGTAAGTAGTTTATTATGGCTACCTCCATCCTACTAGGGGAAAAAAGCCTAAGTCCTATTGCATAAAGCCCAGATACTTATTCTACTTTCCATGGCCAATAAAATGGCTGTGTGGAAATAATCCTTTTCTACTCAGCATGTGTTTTCCCACTTTCTTTAATAATAACATTAATTCACTAATCCTTTCTTTTTTGCTAGACCTGCTTCTCCATTCTATTTCACCTTATATACCTTCAACCAAATGGTTTACTAGCTTTGACTTTTTTACACTAATGCAAAAAGGATAGCTTGGACATTGAGAATCTTATTAAGCTTGTTAAACTTTATTACCCACGTGATGATGCCTAAGAAGGAAAAATCCCAGCTTGATCCCAAATCTCAAGCTGAATTTTTAGGTAAGAAAAAAAGAAAAACATTTTTATTTGTATTGTACAACGCAGTGACTTGAAATTCATTACTAAACTTGAAATCCCAAGAAAACAATTTTTACAGACTCACTTTCCAGAGTGGAGGTATTCTCTTGTGTGGCCTATTAAACACTGTTGCAAACGTAAGGATATTGTAAAGAAGAATTTCTGTTTGATGAGATTTGATGTTAACAGGGTTTAGAGAGACTTCAAGTAATCTTTTTTGAGGGGAAGGTATTCAGGACCAACCCTGGAACATAGACAGGCTGGCAGTCCTGAAATAATTCTTTTAGTCCAAGTTATTTGTGTATTGTGTGACCAGCTAACAATGGTTTCCAATGGCTGAAGGCTTGCTGGATAATTGCAACAGTGCAAAGTATTTTAAACAGTCCTCAGTTGTCACCAAAAAGTAGTTTTGGGGGTATCAAGAGGAGTGCAAGAGACAGTTACATTACCTTTGTGCCAACTAAGAACTCTCCAGTGCCAGAGGCATTTTCAGTTGGTCAGATTAAGCTGCTTTATTGATCTTTGTACCATTTTGTTGGCCCAAAGGCACAAGGGAGTTTCTTCAAAAAAAATCTTCGAGGTGTCTTGAAGATTCCCCCCACCACTCCTAAACCTAACTACACACATATACAGAGCAGAATAACAAAGTTTAGTTTGTCATCTGAACACCAACATCTTTCACTATCAGTTATGTCATTTCTTTGTCTTCCTTAATTTGGCAATTGATTCTATTTTTTTAATTAGATATGAAACTAAGATAGGGTTTATGGATTTTCGTTTTCCCCTTATCTTTCTACTTTTTCTTTTTCTAAAACTTACAAAACCAAAATTGAACTTGTTTTGCAACTGTAATCTTAATTTTAGTTTACTCTATCTATGTGTTGCACTTGCCTATTGTGTATTTGTTTCCATGGACCCAAAGCAGATTTGAATTGTTCAGAGCCGAAATGACAGTGGCAAGGTGAATTATACACAATTTAGCAGGTAAGAAGATTATTACAGTTCTGAGAATGAAAAAGTAGGGGTAACATGGGGACCAGATTTTTTAAAGAAAATGTTTACAGTGTAATCTTAAATTTATGTTACTGCTATACTACCTGATGGATGAGCAGATTAACTATGGTGGCATTTTGAGAGGAAAATGAAAATGAATAAAAAGTATGTTATGACTTTTGTGATATGTAGCATTAATTAATTAAAAGGTAAGCACATACAGGTGTTTTCAAAATCAGGGTCACTTTTTCAACAAATATTGCTCGGCTCTTTACACTCAGTCTACTTCAAGCATAAACTTTTTGTATAATTACATGCCATCTTCAAACTCAAGACAGCAGTGGGTTCAATTTGACTATTTTTGCTGCCTGAAGGGTTTCATTGTCTCTGGTGAATAGGGAGAAATTATGTTTTTAAAGGTAAAGAAATCAGAAGTGATACTTACATACAGATTTCTGTGTAAAATACTAGGACCAGTGTTAAAGTACAGTTTGCACAGGTATACGTTTTTAATGTGATTTTAAAAAGAAAAAGCAGATTACCTAACTTTTTAGTTTCAAAACATCTTCCATGCAGCACTGGCTTTCCTTGTAAAAGGCTTGTTATGAAGCTCACTGAGGTGACTACGTGTTGGATTAGGCTCTAAAACTAGATATCCTTGAAAATGACATTTTTTGACCTCACACGTACCACAGATAGCAAAAGAGGCCTTGGTATATGTGCTGCCACATTCTGGAACAGGACTGAAAGGATCTCTCAGAGGGGAAAAATAGTCTACAACACTTTTCTACTGAATACACTAACTTGACTTTTCATTTTTGCTTTATGGTCCATATTTAAAGCTAAAAACAAGTCATACTACTTGACGAGATATTTGATGATAAGAAATAAATTTGCTTGCCCGATTTATCAGTTTAACCTTTTTTCATACATGATTTATATTGTGGTGGCCTTTTGCTTATAATTCAATGGTGATCAGGTATGTGTTTGTCTGTTTCTACTCAAACCATTCTAGGTAACGTTGGATATTTAGCTTTGTGGCTGTATCACAGGGCAGAATAAGAAGTTTGAGCAATAGGTTAGACCAAGGGCCGGCATCTTTACCAGCTGTGAGCCAGAACAACCCAGCTTTAGTTTGATGTGGGCTGGGGGGCTTTGGCAGCACATCAGGGGCAGGGGGATTTCTCTGCACCTGTGCCAGGGCCAAGCAGTTGGGTGCTGTACCTGAGCCACCACTGATTTTTCCAGCCCTATACTCCCTGGCTGGAGCACATACAGGGTTTCTGACTGGTGGGGGAATGTGGCAGAACTGGGCAGCTGGAAGCTGCCAATTCTTCCCAACCCCCTGCCTCCTGGCTGCAGCATGGAGTTTGCTGGAAGATGCCCAGCCCCAGCGCAGCTCTGCAGCAGCTGGGGGCTATGCCCACACTGCAGCTTTGGGCGGCAGGGAGAGGTGGGACAGGGTGGAGAGGGGCTGGTAGAAATGTGGGCATGGTTGGGAGTTGCCTGGCTCCAGGGCAGATCCTTCCTGCTTGGTGCAGACACAGATAATGCCCTCCAGCTCCATCGGCAGCATCCAATAGCTCCGCAGGCAGGATCTGGCCAGTAGGCCATTTGCTGCCCTGGTTTAAACAAACACTTTTATGGGATGATATGTATAGGAATGATCCTGCCTTGAGCAGGGGGATAGACTGGATGACCTGAGATCCCTTCCCACCCTACTTTTCTATGATTGTATGATTCAGTATCCAGGAGTCATTCTGGTTTTTTTATAATCTGTTTAAATATGTTCCTATATATGTTCTTTGTTCATATAAATTTTTGAAGGCACAGCACTATGTTTATTCCCAAATTTGCATAAAATCATTAGCACAAATTTGGTCCTGTGACATCCTGGTGGCTGTGCACATTACAATTATACTCTGCGTAACACTTTTCCCTCCTTCTACAAATAAACTGCAATTTACAAAAAAATAAGGAAGAGCTTGTCCCCTCAGCAGGTAAATTCCTGGTAGGGACTGGGCTGGAGAAAAACTTTATTAAGATCTCCTTATAAATTGTCTTCTAAATCATATCATAAGATTTGGGGAATAAAACCTGGCTGCACCTTCCTGGGATCTCATATGAAGATGACATTTCTCCACTCAAGAGGTAATATATCTCAAGCTAATTCAAAAAGTATATCACACTTTTAAAGCTGGAAATACTAAATTTAAGATGTTGGGTACTTATGCCCTAGTTAGGGACTTCTCAGGAAACAAACCCTATTGTCAGTGAGGATAAACATTTGTTTCTATTTCTGGATTGGCTGAGGGCCTGGGGTTGATCTCTGACAGAAGTTATGAAACAACTCAGCTGGATCAGCAGTGGTACCATGACTATAAACATTAACGTATCTATTTGTGTGTACACACACACACGCAAATACACACATCCTATGCCATAGCACTTTACTGAGTCTCTTAGCTTAAGGTGTGTTTTCACGAATGATTCACTCAGGCTGTTGTCCATAGACATGAAAACATGCAGGGACTGTTTCAGTCGGTGGGTGAAATCCTTGTTCCATGGAAGTCATTGGTTAAATTCCCACTGACGTTTATAAAGAACCAGATTTCCCCTCCATATGCATATGGCAGTAAAAATGAGGTCCCATATTACTGCTGTTATTTATATGTGTTAGCTTCAGTGTTGGTAATTAAAAAAATAGTATTTTTTTCTGGCTCTGCTACTTTCACATAGTCTATTGCTAATCAATCTATACAACAAAGGGATCCTTCTGTGCACTTAGTGCTTTGCCTTAATACACATTTTGTAAAATGCCATGTGAATTTATGGTGCTTTAATAAACAAGAATAGGGTGCCTCATTTACCATTTTAAAATATTTCCCCCTATGTACAGTCACATCAGTGAAAAAGTATACTGCACAAAAACAGCAAATGGCACAAATGAGCTGAGACACTCCTTTTCCCATCATGCAATTGTCCACTATAGTCTTGAACATACATAAACATATCAGTAAAAAACAAACAGAAAACAAAACCCCACCAAATACTATCCATATATGTTGTGTCTCAATATAACTGCCTGTATAAACATCCTGTGGGGTACAGGCTGGACAAATCACCACTTCCACAGCACACTTTCTACAGATTCTTTAGCTCCCCCTGTAGTCGTACTCACTGACACTGTGTGCTGGCATGTATTGTGTTCTCATCCAGGACGTGATTGATTGGCAGCAATTTATCATTCATTTAATGAGTATAAATGTTTCTATGTAGCTTATTCTAAGGGAAGTTTGATCATTTTTATGGTAGTCCTGCTACTCTTAAAACAAGCTGAAAGTACACGAAGGGCAGGCAACTTACAAATAAAAAAAGCCATTTGCACAAATTGTGGCCACAGAGTCTCAGAATATATGATAATTGTTTAAGAGAACTACCAAAGCTGTCTTGTAGAATAAGCACTACTCCTTGTTGGCCCTAATGATTACTGCCAGTTACACTAGAGTTTTCAAGTTTCTGGTTTAGAATGAGAACCTAGATCAGAGGCAGGAAATTATTTGAGCCTGCGGTTCACATAGGTAGTTTTGGGGAGTTGCCACTGACCAGTAAAGCACCTCCCACACATACAACAGCCTGGAGTCCATGCACCCTGAGGCTTCTCCTCATCACCACCAGCAGCAGCTGAGCACACAGCCTAGGACTTGGCTTTGGCCCGCCTACACCTACTCCGGACTTGCCCCAGTCGGAGTGTGGGGCCAGCTGGGACCAGCTGGGACCTACACACACAGCCCTGACACCAGCCTGCCCCATGTCTGCTCCAGACCCACCCACTCATGATGAGCAGCAGCAGCAGCTGGGCAAGCTGCTGCGCATGGGGGAAAAGCACCTGCCCCCCTGTTGCCACTGCCAAGCCCTTCTTGCTGCAGGAACCCAGAGCCTGTGCCCAGGCTATCCTGTGGCTCCTTTCTACTGCCACTGCTGCTCCACTGGATGGCCTGGAGGTGGCAATGGTGGCAGCAGTGATAGCAATGGAGAGGAGCAGCAGGGCAGCCTGGGTACAGGCTCTGGGCAGCTGCAACAAGGGCCCAGCAGCGGTGAGGGGGAAGCGGTTGCTTTTCCCCCTGCATCCAGCCAACAGCTGCTGCCACTGCCACCACTGCTTAACATGGAAGGATGGGTTCGGAGGAGGTGTGGGGCATCCTGGGGTCAACGCTGTGTGTGTAGGACCCAGCTGGTTCACAGCTGATCCATTCTGGCTGGGGCAAGTGGAGTGGATGCAGACCGGACCAAAGCCAGGGCCAGGGCTGTGCATGTGGGTCCCCCATCAGTCTCCATGGGACTGGGGCCAGTGGTGCTCGCAGCTGGAAGGAGCCACCACCACCTGGCTGCCTAGAATTAGAGTACAGCTGCGGGCTGCCCCAGCCCTGCTGTATGGCCAGGGGCAGTAGGATGTGATATGGGCTAAACGGTGCCTGGGCCAGAAGGAATTGAGGGACCCACCATCAGCTGGACAAAGTCCCTCTATTGGCCAGATGCACCCCATGGGTGGTACTTTTGCCCATCCTTGACCTAGATACTTTCCCTTGCTATCACTCCTGTCTATAGGCTAATGTCCTGCTTCAGGCTACCATTTCCCTGGAGAAATCCATCTATTTGGTCATTCTGTTAACCAGCTGTTTGTAGGAGATCAGGTTGTCCTATGGTCCCAGTAAAGAAACTTTGTGTTTCAAATAAAATCCATGAACATGAATGAATGAATAGGATGTAATGCTGCATAAAAAACATTTCTATGATGCAAGTTTAAGACTCCCCCATCAAACTGCCCATAATGAGACAGCAGGAAGAAAAATGTATCTTGCATAACCAAGTACTAAATGACTGTGCAGTAACCAGTGTTGCAGCACAGTAGCATCCCCGCACGGCTTCCTCGTAATGCTGACTGTGCAGTAGCTTGCATGCAATAGCTTTTTAGTACTGCACAGTTGCATCACATCATAGTTTGTGCCATGTGACGCTACTGTGCAGTAGTAATGAGCTACTGCACAGAAACTGCCTAGTGTAGACAGGCTGCTGAGCACATCTACATGTGCAAATGTTGCTGGATAGGTTTATTCTGAAGTAAACCCACCCTGAGCAGGCATCTACACAAGTGAGCATTTGGGAGCAGATTTGCTCCCACCCTGCTCCGCCCCCCTGAAGCTGCAAGGGAGAGCTCCAAGCTCCTCCTGGGCGCTAACCCAGGGACTGGAAGGGAGCACGGGGCCAGGAGACAGCTGTCTCCTGGCAAGGGAGGGGAGATTGCTCCCTGCCTTTGGTAGCTGCCTGCTGCTGGGGAAGGCTCCAATGACAAAGCCTGGGCTGGGACAATGTCCCCCTGCCCTGATAGCAAGGAGCTCCCAGCCTGACTCCCCGATTGGGGCCATGTGACTTGGAAAGAGCTGTGGGGGAGCAGCAGATCCCAGCTAGCAGGGGTAGCTAGCAGTAAGTCCCTGGGGACTCCCCGCCCAGCTAGGGGTTTGCTGCTAATTGCCCCACCGGCAGATCAGGGCAGAAGGCTGGGACCTGCTCCTCCCCCACAGTTCTTTCCAAGTCCTGTGCCTCAAATGCCTGATTGGTGCACAGGGTTGGGAAAGAGCTGTGGGGCTGAGACCTGCCTCAGACTGCTGTTTAGGGCAGTTCCAGCCAGCTCCAGGCTGCATGCACATACTTCCCTGTGCAGCCCTGAGCTGGCCAGGAACTGTCCCAGTCTGAGGCAGGTCCCATCCAGCCCCAGGCTGGGCAGGAAACTCTCCTTGTGCAGGGTCCCAGTCCCCACTCCACAATTGCAAAGCAGGGGCTGGGAGATTGCTCCCTCCCCCGGGAGCTGCCTGGTGCCCAGGCGGGCTCCAGTGCCAGAGTCTGGATGGGGACAATGTCCCCTTGCCCTAGCAGCAGACAGTTCCCCAGCGGCAGGAAGCGATCTCCCAGGCCCTCCTCCAGGATCACAGAATCAAGGCCAGAAGCTCTCTAATGCTGGGGCAGGGGGACATTGTTTCCACCCAGGCTCTAGCACTGGAGCCTGCTCGGGCAGCAGGGAGCTCCTGGCGGCAGGGTGCAATCTCCCACCCCCTTCTGCCCAGCTAACTGGGAGTAAATTTGCTCCAGATGGCCATCTACATGTGACTTACTGTGCAATAACTATTAGGCAGTTAATTCGCCACCTACCAGCCATGTCTACACAAGTGGTGGACTGTGCAGTTGTTACTGCACAGTCAGTTAGCACTTGCATAAGTAAGTACTAAATGACTGCACAGTAACCAGCTGGCATTACTGTGCCATACTGTCCCCACACAGTTTTTTTCTGATGCTACCGCACTGTGGCATCTCATCTAGACATGGCCGCATTTGCAGGTAGCAAATTAACTGCTAGGTAGAGCAAATTACTGCTCAGTAAGTGTCTGCACATGTAGACGTTTACTGTGCAGTAATTTACCTACTGTGTAGTAAAGTGTCTCATGTAGACCACTAATATTTGTTTTCTAAAGCTCTCTTTACTAAATTCCTCTTGAAAAATGTAGACCTATCTTGAAAACCAAACTTAAAAATCTCAGACAACTACATCAAGGATAGGCAACCCCTGGCATGGGTGCCAGAGTGTGGCAGGCAAAGGCATTTTGGTTGGCATGCATACCTCAGAGTACATGGTGGGGAAGGACTGGGGCTGCGCTGCTACAATAAGGATTGGGCTCCTCATGGCTCCTCTGCCATCCACCGCTGGCATGCCAACATCTTACAAGTTGAGGTTGTGGATGTTTTTGGCACTCTGCCCAAAAACAATGCCAACCCCTGAACTAGGTGCTGTTTGGTATTAGGGAAGTGCATCCCAGTACATGCATAATAAAAAATATTTTTTCTACATTGATTCAATGGTTAGAAACCATTTCTTCTATTTTTAATGCCCAAAGTATTTCAATTTAATTATTCACATTTGTCTTTGTTAAGTAAAATGCTCCTATGTAAACAATTAACATTTTCTGTAAAAATAAATTAGGGTATGTGATTTACCTTGAAGGAATAGTGGCAAAACCCTTAAGAAGTTTAAAAGTATATATTTAAAATCCCAATCCTGTATCAAGCAGCATTCTGGTAAGCCTACTGTGCCCAAAGGGAGCCACTTCATTGGACAAGCATAGCAATTGAGGCACATGTTATATGTTACAGAACTAGAGTTTAATTTTATAAGATGCTCAGATACCATGCTGATGAGCTCATTATTAACTGACAGACTTATACATAGGTAACTACAGAAGAATGAGCAGATTGAAGTGTACTGTTATTTCTCTTGACTATTGTTTCAATCCTCTAATGGGAATACAGAAACAATTCAGTAAGTGATATTTTATTGAATCAGAATCCACATATTTCAGAGGTAATTGTATTTGATGTCTTTTTATGGGCCAGGAAAGCTGTTTCTTCACCTCTCTTCAGCCTCCGTGATTACCTACATTCTATCTACTGTATTGCAACTATATTTAAACCTTTGTTTGAAATACCAAGAAAGGTTTATTTCAATTTTTTACAACCTAATACAAAAGAAAAAAGCAAAATATTTTTAAAAATTCTCCCCAATTTTCATATATAAGAAATGCGGTGTGTGGCTTTTGTGTATTCTTTTATAATGAATTAAGCCTTGTTTTTGTTGTTAAACATGCTTTTTTAGCCACATTAAAAATTGTTTCTTGGTAATAACAGGTTTTCAGCAAAACGCTTCATTTTTTCTTTTCTTCCTCTCATCAGCTGCTATTCTGTTTCTCTTTTTGTCTCCAGCTGCTCATGTTATTACTTGCTTAATTTTTTCCTTTTCTCTTGTCGATCTTCCCTCCCTCCAGGTGTTTCCATGCTAGTTTTCAACTATTCTATTTTATGATAAATTAATTTTTTTAAACGGGATTTTACTCTATCATGTTGGTAGATTTTGCCTATATATCATTACCATTCTAATCAACTAGTCTTATCAGATCATTGTCACTCCTTTTAGTAGTGATGGTTATTGCATGAATAAACATGAGACTAACTGTGTGGATGAATTTGGCTTCATTTTACAGTATAATTTCAATATTCTAGTTATTGTAACAATCTTAGGAAAATACAATCTGCTTATATAAATTGTTATGTATAGTTGTAATATACAGAGTAAATGTACCAACTTCTGAGAAAATCAACGAACATTATTATTTATTTTTATACCAGGGTTTGCTTGTGAGCATCAAAAATGCCAATATTTTGACACATTTACTGTCTTTACCAGTGCCCTCAGTTGGGTGATCTTAGGACTCAAGCTATATTAATGTGAAGTAAACTTAATGAAAAAATAACTCCAGAACATGGCCTGAGAAGCTGAGTCAAGCATGGAACAGATAGAGCTGTTTCTTTACATGGAGCCATATTTTTGAATAACTGTGGGAGGATGGGAGGAGCTGATCCTTTGGCCTCAATCTAACCTGATTCACGTGAGCAAGCACTTCTTGCATGCTCTTCATTATCTAGTAAATTCTTAAGTACTAATTAGTATTATAGTGATTGCCTCGCAGAATTTTTGTTGTTTTATCAAACTCAAAGTGATACTGTCCACTGGATTAAAATGAAGCACTTCTCAATTAAATCACAATTGCCCTGAAATCCCATGGATTGTTTTATATGCCTCATGATAAACAATTCTTTTTCAGACATATGTTCATAACATACTGTTTTTCTGTATACAAAAAACGTGATCCTCTAATATGTCTTCATGTTGATTTTGTTGCATAATCTAAAAAAGAAGTAATGATTTCAAACTTCATCTAGTAAAATATCATCCTACCACCAAAATATGTTAAACTTCATTTGGAAATGCACATACATATTCCAGGATGTAAAGTGGCCCACGTGATTTAAAGTACTAATTTAATCTACATAAAATAATGTATTATTAATAATTTCCGAATAAAAAATGTGAAATGATAATTTAACAAAACAGTCTTCTTATTGCTCAAAGATAAACATTATCAAAGATACATTATCAAAGAAACATCAAAGATTATTTGGATCTTCACACTAATTCATTATACTAACAGCATACTGTTTTCTAATAAGGTAACACATACTATACATTGCCAGTCATGCAAAAGATCTTCTATGATCGTCATGTTTTTATTTCACTATAAAATGTATTTCTATTATTATTATTTTGTAGATGCATTGCATTTCTTGTATTCTCTTCTTAGATGTCCATTGATCTATACCATTTTTCTCTCTTTAGACCAGTGGTTTTCAACATTTTGGACTCAAAGCACCCCTTGTTGGACTCAGGGCACCCCTCAGAAAATGCTAGCTCTTAGCTTTCTTGACTACAGAAAAATAATAGGGCATTTCTTCTGTTGCAAAGAACTTAGCAAGACTACAACAGGTTAGAATGCTGTTGATTCCATGGGTTCCTATTTGAAATCTCTAGGTTTATCTTTTGAATCCTATAGAGGTGTCTGCACACTGAACAGTACTAGTATTATGTGGCACACCACAGCAACATTAAAAGGATCTCACAGCATCCCATGGCTGGGATCTCACAGCATCCCATAACTTCCAGCCTGAAGCTGCTCCTTCCTAGCTCAACATGGTGCAGACAGGCTGGCTGGGGCATGAGGGTGCTACAGAGCTGGGCTAGCCAGCATGCAGCCCCACCCTGTAGCACCCTCATGCCCCAGCTAGCCCCAGTGACCATCTACACATCCATTATGGCAAAGTAAATAACTCTGCCATAGGATAGTACTTGTGTCAGGCAGTCCTATCCTTCAGTGGAGTTAATCAATTTATTCCCGCCTACTACCTGTTGTTGTTCTACTACTAGGGGCACACACGTAGATGGTGGTGCTTTACTGTGGAGCTAATTAGTCAACTCTTCAGTAAAGTGTCTCACGTAGATGCACCCTGCATCAGTCAGATGAAGAATAGGGTTACCCAAAATGGATGCAAAGATATGAAATATATGAAAAATTTGATATCATAAACTGTATGTCTGTACTGGTAAGCATCAAGTAACCTAGAACAGTGGTCAGCAACCTTTTCATGTAGTGGGCTGGACCAGCTTGGTTTGAAGGAGAGCTGAAGACACAGCTTCTGCTGCCACTGCTTCTCCCCACCACATAGCCTCAGCACTGGCAAAGTGCTTCCTGCCCAGCAGCAGCAAGAGAAAAGCCCCCAGCCATCAAACACCAACAATGACTGAGCACCTCTGAGGCTCCCCACCACCATATGCTGCCAAAACCTGTGGCTCTGCATGCCAGATCCAATTTGCCAACTATAATCTCTTGACCATAGTCCAGATTTTTGACCTATCAACTCTGCTCTTTGGGTCAAATCCTCTAAACAGCATTTTTACAAATCATGTTTCCATCTCAAAGAAGACGCCTTCTCTTTTTCATAGATGTATTTATTTTTATCCTTGGTCCAAATGGTCATAAAAAAGTTGCATGAGTAAAAGCCAATCCTGGTATGGATGATTAGACTCAAAAAGTAAGGGCCAGGTCCCTATTAAGGAATACCATGTTAATGTTAACATATCCACAGAAGCTCTGGCCCTGCTTCAGAATTAACTGAAGTCAATGGAATTGAATTGGTATGTTCAAGTGTTATAAGTGATAAGGAAATGTTATAAGTGATAGTTCAGGCTCTCTAAATATGTGTTGTTCCTCTCTGAAGAGGTCATATTTCCATACAAATATTATTATTGCACTGCCTACAATATGAAGATTTTCTAGCATCAGTCTGAAAATATTTTCCCTGGAAGGTTTTTGACCTCCCACATTCAGAAGGTTGTGCTAATAGTGTGCAAGACTCCCTTTTCTGCTGAAACTGCCACGCCTTGGGGCTGACAGTTCATACAGAAAAAGGTACTCTTAGTTACAAGCATGCCTTGATTTGATTAATGAGACTAGAAATCCAGTGAGGTCACGCTAACTGAAAATTATTTTCTTTAAAAAATTATGTTAAATACTGATTGTCTCTGCATCTGTCTCATCAGTTTTTAATGGACCAGGGTTCACACTACAAACGATATAGCAGCTACAGTGTTCACTGCATAAGAACTGACTTCAACGATGGGTATTTCTTGGTGCCCCACTAGAGGGCTCCTGGTTAGAGTTGAGGACTGGTACAGAAATAAAAAAGGCAGGCTTAATTCTGCCATTAATATATACTGGACTGAATACAAATATTCTTATGTTCTTGCCATATGTAATTCTTAATATCTTTTCCTTCACGGGGATTCAGAGGACATGAGGTATCCTTTACTACAAAGACTACATGTAATGATAATATATTTATCAAATTTAAATGGTTCAATAATTTTACATCCCACTAGCTTTATGAGAGAGAAAAAGTATAAAACTCCAGGAAAGGATATAACTCTTAGGAATTATTATAACGCTTATGCAGTACTAATAATTCTACCTTATTAGATAATTCTATATATTTTCATAATGAAGATTAAATGCAGCAGAAATTATATAATGGCAGTACGGCTGTAGATCAAATTGAGTCTACCATAAGAAAAATGATCACTGATCCCAAGACGTTATGGAATAGTAAACTTAAGAAATTGTGCTGCTTTTCAAGTTTATGTGACTATGATTATTTAATTTTCTTTTGTGCGTGCTCAAGTATAGCTGTTATGTGACTACACATGAGAGAACCTGAAATTAATTTGTCTGTATAAGATCAGTGACTGTACAAATTCTTATGAAAACTAACATGCCATGACAATAGTAATTTTGATAAAATTACAGCAAGAACTGCAATTCTCTGCCATCTGGCTGTCTCATCATAACTACTTTGATGTGATTTTTATTACTTATTTACTTACTTCAACTACTTTATCAGTTGTTATAGAGCTTAGAAATGTTAACTGCAGAACAATACAGTATTAGAAACATGGTATCTTCAAAGCTTAACATATTAATTCTTTACAAAGATCTAATATAATCAGTAATTATTTTTAAAATAAAGAAATACTTAAAAATAATGCATCCAATCTGGACAAAACAGATACTTTCCGTTTTTTCAAAAATTAAATAAATATACATTTTTCAAGGTATTGTAGTCATGGTTTGTATGGATGATTATCTCTCCTTTCAGATATCTAAATAAAAGGTTTTTAATTAAATTTTGGAATTGAATTACATATTTTCTTAATATAAACACACAGTTACACAGTAATGAAGAAGTCTAAGTATATTTAAATGCATTTTAACAAAAAAGAAACCCATTTATTTGGGGTCAAGGTATCAGTACTGTGCATTTCTAATTCAATCATATTTATTCTAAGGGAAACCATCTCACTTCGGTGACTTCTTATGAATACTAACTAGCCAGCATCATTTTTTTTTCTTTATAAGGGGTGAAGAATAGGGGAGGAGGTCAAATGCTTCCTTATCCTTCTGAAAACTCATTTGCCTGATAAAGGTGATGATCTGAAAACTTAGAACTTAACTCTTGTCATTTCATACTATAATGTTTATCTGAATCTGAGTCTATAACATGTCCAAAGCTCAAGGTATTACTGCTGTTTGCAAATAGGTAGCAGTGCTTTTATTTCCTCTTTTCTATTCCTTTCTAACAGTTAGGAATTATTACATCACAAGTCATGTTACCACGTGTTAAGAATAATCTTTCAAAAATATTTCTAGATTTCATAAAAACTCCATAACAACCATCTTTGAAAAGATGGTTTAGCTAAGGGAGATAGTAAAGGATAACTGTATATATTTGAACTCCAGTTCAAATCTATCTGTCATGGGTGTTGATTAAAGTAATTAGCACTATATGTATATGATATAAATTGTTACTGTTTTCTCTTTTCAAACACTTGGGAGGTACTCCGATGCTGTAGGCAGGGGAGTTATTTAACTACATGGAATGGATTGGATTAGAGTTATTAGCCTATGTGAAATGAAGTGGAGATACCAGTGCATTTTCTGGAGAACAAATATCTTATATCACAACATCCACCATCACACCTGGCACTAACTGATTTCCTCCTTAATGGTCTCAGCAGAAGGACTATTATACAATTATGAAGGGTGAAAAACCGTGGCCTCACTGAAGTCAATGGTAAAAGTGCCACTGACTTCAATGAGACCAGAATTTCATTTGGAGTCCCATAATGTCTTTATCCCTTTGAGGTGCTGGGTCAGATCCTCAGCTGGTGTTGATTTTCATAGCCTTATTAAATCCATTGACTTTAACAGAACTATAACAATTTACATCATCTGAGGATCCCCCTTCCCCCCTCTCCATCCCCTCACATGCTCAAGTCAGGACTGTGGTGTATCACTAAGAAAAACTTCAGTGCTGATACCCTATTGTATTAGTTCTGTGAGGCTTTAAATCTCCAAGGCTGTCAAATCCAGCATCTTTCATGAGCTCTAAATTCTCAAAGAGAATTAAATTAAAAAAAAAAAAACAGACTCTGCTGCCATCAAAAACTCCATGCAGATGGCATAAAATAGCTTAACTGTAATTCACTGGGAGCTAATTTCAGTCATTGCTAATACACGCTGGGTTGAAAATTAGTGTCAAACAACAAAATGGCATGATTCTTAAAAGCATTTGGATTCAAGTTTCAGATGCCCTAAATTTACCAGTATTCAAGTTTCCAGAATTCAGATCTCAACAATACAATAACATATTGCCAATCAATTCTCTATCTTCAATTTTTAAGACAATGAAAGGTATAAAATCTAAAATTTGTATGTATTTGTTAGATGTCTATGACCAAAAACAATAGAAATCATAAATGGTGTAAATGGTATCCCTGACTGAAGCAATGATATGATTACAGATATTTCAAATGAAAATATAATAGATAAATCTATTATCTGGGACTAAATGAACCCCAAACAACTTTTCCTTTCAGCTGAAAGAATTTCATATGTCATCTTTCTTACTAACTGAAAAAGTGGAATGTTTCTGAGCACGATATAATATGCTTGTTTGGTAGACATGCTGCCTTTGCTATTTTATTAGATGCATCCAGAAATGATTAAGACAGAACCCCCACTGACCATGTTGGCAGATCTGCCTGAATGGGGCTGTGATAGTGGGGCCTATAGATATAAAACCTATAGTGTAGGTTTTGCTTTCCAATGTCTGTTTTTAGCTTTTTTATTTAAAGATCTAAAACTGGAGAAAGAACTGAGCACAGGTTTAACAAATGATGAAGGTCAGTATCTGGAATAATTTTGAAAACAAGTGTACCATAAATATATAACATAAAGGTTTCAGGAAGAACATGAAGCTCACTGCTTTTGTATCAATAAGCTAATTAAGAGTCTACTTTTTGCATTATACTTTAATCCAAGGTTAAACAACACTGTATACCTCATCCCTTCACAGTATTTATGGTATATTTTGGAATGAATAGAAAACAAATTGCAGTTTGTACCTACACAATCTTCTAAAAGCTGTAATAGAATGAATTATATAGACTTTCTAATTGAAGGCCAAGATAAAGCCATCTTTTATAGCAGTAAATAAAACTAGTAATTTTGGGAACCTAATTACAAAGGTGGATTTCTTTTTTGATCATTCAGCATAACGTATTTCCTTCTGAAAACTGTTACAGAATGTTTCTAATACTTGTGGGTGCACCAACAAGACTAAAGCAATTATGGGAAGAGTGAGTGGGGGCAGAGGGAAGGGGGCAGGAACCTAACACATTGAAGAGCGTATATTACTTACTATGCTATGCATAGTCAAAGCTGTGTAAAATGAAAAAAATGCTTTCTGATCTACACCCCATTTATATGGCTTGCTAAAGCTTGGTCTTCTTTCATTTATATTAGTTAAGGATTGTACAACAGATGTATTGAAGGATTTTTAATCCTGATGCCAAAGAAAGCTTAAGGAATTGATAGCCAATTAATTTGCAATGTTCTAAGATCCCCTGAGTGTGAAATCATTTAAATTGCCTTTACTGCAGACACTTCTATTCCAAATATAAAACTATCCAAAGGCATCCTTAATTCCAAATGTTATCAGCTGAAACCTCTACTATGCCTTTTATTTTGTTCCAAGTAAATTGCTGAAGGATAAATATTCATAAGGCAGGAATTCGACAGCATACTGACTCTAAATATTATACATTATTTGTAATGTGATTTTTCTGTTATAAAAATAACAATTACAAGATAAAAACATCTAAACAATTATGCTGGGACAAGACTATAATGTATTAAGACATAATGGAGGTAGCCAGCAGGGATTTTCTGGTCATTTACTCAATGGAAGATTTAGAAATCAGTTTATTCATGAGAAAAAAAATATTGCTATCAGTCCTCCATCGTAAAACAAAAACAGAGCTTCAAATACTGGTGGTACTATGAAAAGGGATAAATGGGCATGCCATCAGCTCTACCCTTAGTAGTCACTTTGGTAATCAGGAGCATTCAATGAACAGCAAGAATAATGGGACCACCATATTTTGACAGAAGAAAAAAAAAATCAGCAAAACGTACAGAAAAAGCTGTGAGTGCAAGTAACTAATTTTACTGAGAAGTTGTTATGTACCTAGAACGTGAAGGGCATGCTTTCCTTTTAACTCAATTCATTCTTTTAGATTCTTAGTAAACCCAATAGCCCTTAAGATGCAAGGGGAGCTCCAAGTGACAGTCTACAAAAAGGATGCATTAGATGACTACCTCTTACAACCAAAATCCCGAAGAAAAATCATTTTTCTTACACATCTATATCAGAAATTTTATTCAAAGAGTTTCCACCTGAGAGAAACCTAACAAAATGAAGCAACCTTTCTGAACAAGATAGTAATTTTCATAAAACGCACAGTCAAACTGGTAAAAGCAAAATCATCTAAATTCTCCAATTTTTACTTCAATTTAAAATAAAATAATGTGCAATACAGTTATTGCAGGGTACTTCTTAAAAAAAAGAAACATTTTACAGATACTAAGACCAATAAGTAATGTGCATGAATCATTTTTCTGGCAATTTTGAACTGCTTGTCTTTCATAAGATTTCTTATGGCTATTTACATTTTCACTCAGTGAAAATCAATTACCTTCCTGCAATAAGCCTCATTTGCTACCTTTGAGTATAATAGAAACACCATTAGGATGATGACATTACCCAAAAGAAGGGCACCACACAGTTGGTAGACATAAATTAAGGACCCTTTCACATATGCATTAGAAATACTGCTGTGACTGAAATATGCATAAAATCTGTATCTATTAGAGCTATTAGTGTGTGGTGGTGATGATTTTGAAGGAGGAGGGGGAGATTGTGATCTACTACTTTGACAAAATTATGTATTTCCTTTTTTTCTCAGTATGTGCCACTGATGCAATAAGCACAGGCCCCCAGCTGAGCTGCATTTGGAAATGCCACTGAGCATGGTATACGCGCTTCACTTCCCTTTGCTGAAGCAAGACACTGTCAGGAATAGAGTGCATGTGTGCCGCCAAGCCCGCTCCTCCTTCATCACCCTGACCTCCACTGTTCTGCGGATGTATGCCTGGGTGAAGATACCACTCATGTGGAAAACAGCTCCTGCAGATCAATTCATAGGATTTAGGGACATTTAACTTCCATCAAGCCCACATCATCTTATTGATATTTGAAGACTAACTTATTACTGCACATTAATGGGACTAACATAAAGGTCTGTGTATTTACCAGCAAGAAAAAAAAGCCCACCTAATTTAGAGATTCCCTCCTCCAAGTCTGTTAAGCAGGGAAAACTGCTCCTAAGCACAGTTATTTTTACCTAGGTTCTTATGAGAAAACAAAATTATAACGCAGTGTGACAAAACAGGTTATACTTAGAATGTATTTAAGGTATAAAATATGCCTGCCTCCTTCCTATTTCCAAATTCATTTGATATTCCTACAAGCCCATTAATGAATAAAGAATATATCAGGACCCTGTCTCTTTCCTAAAAGGATTACTTAACACAAGGCTCATATAGGAGATAAAAGAAAACCTCCTGTAACATTTTAGCAGCTAGTAAAAGGATTGCAAGCATTTATGACAAGCAAAAGAACATTTTAAAAGCAAAAAGCCTCTGCATTATACCAATTTAGACAAAAAGGAGTAATGTATTGACAAGATTTAACTATACCATCTTGAAAATTCATGTGTAATCTGTCCTGAAAAGGTAGAGGGGTCTTGCTGAAGTCAATAAATTCATGACTAAGGATTTATCAAATGTTACCCTGGTTACTAATATGCTACCATTACAACAAACAATAATTTCCCAGTTATCTTAAAATACTGATTTTCTGTGTAAAATAGGAAGTCAGAGAACACATTGCTTGGTACAGGCTTTGAGAGAAGACTATTTATTATATTTATTCTAAATAATTTCTGCAACCCTGTCATACTGCCTTTTCTCCAGTATATCTGGTACAGTGCATCAAAGTTGTATAAAATGTTTTGCTAACTTCTATAATTGTTCAGAAAATCTGTTCAATTTTAATGGCAAAATAAAGTTAATCTGATGACAACTGCAGTCAATAATGCAGGGATGGATCTAGTACTCCCCTATCTCATCCCAGATCAAATTCATCAAGAAAAATTCCATGGGTATAGGTGAGAGAACAAGAAGATCCAGAAACTGTTATATGTGGCCAGAAATTTTGCATCATTTAAGTCTCCCTGTATGTTATACATCTGCATGCTGACAAGTCAAGAATAGTATTCCCACACAGAGCACTTGATCCTGCACAATGCTGAACTGACTAGCGCAATCCAGCAAAGCAGTAAGCATATGTTTAACTATAAGGATGTTAAAAAGTCTCACTGAAGTCATATCCTCACATTCTGAAATGAATCACAGCATAAGTGCTTAGCTGAATTTGGCTACGGTGCTTGGAGTGTTCAGGATGATGTCCCCAATTAGACGTCCATAGCAAGGATCACCATAACTAGCTTCTCAGGATCAAGAGAAACCCATGTATGATAAAATATTCTTTCTTACAATCAACATTATTTGCAGTGCTATTACTATTCATTAAACTCCTGTTAAACCTTGAGCTATCATGATAATGAACCATATTAAAAATGTATATTAGAGCTGCATACAATAGCAGCTCTTGCAGGTCATGTTTTTTTGTTCTACTTGTTTATTTTTGCTGTTTCTCTACTCTGAACAAAACTGATTATCGTATGTGTCAGTTACTCTCTGCAATGCAATTCTGACACTGTCTGATCGATGCTATGCTAATCTTAACTGTAGTTCATTGTATACAGAATAATTACTGCAAACTAACCAAAAATACAGAGAAATAAATTATGAATAAAAGAATGCAGATCACTTCAGAGCAATGCAATAAGGGACTTGTGGCTTTTTTATGCAACATTTTTTTTCCTAGAAGCAGATACTGTATCTATGGCACATATCATGTATGAACAAATCGTTCAATGTGCACAACATATTTGATAAATAAATCCAACAACAGGCACAGTAAAGTTCAAGTATCTCTCTAGCTAGACATTTATACCACTATCATGTACAATAAGACACATGCAGATGGAATGTGGCTTCAGATTAATCATTTAGACACTATACATTTCATAAGGATAAAGGTCATAACAGTTGAGCAAACAATTTCCATCAACATTTTAAATAAGAAGATTATACAATATGCCGTATTTTCATTGGAACTAGCAACAGTGACTTTATACAACATATTGTAGTAATTCTCATTCCTATTAAATTACCAGACTAAATAAAACCATATAAATACTGTACACTCCTGTTAATACATAAATTAAAAAATTAAAATGATAAACATTCAGAATGCATTATTTTTTCAATATCACAGATATAGAAAATATATAATTTTAACAGTTTGATACTTCCATCCTAGGTATCTATGTACACTTTAATTATTGTGAAAGAACAGATTCCATTTGATCTTATTATTAACAAGCCTTCCAAAAGCCTATTAACAAAGAAATTATGTGTTTAAGTGCCAGGCCCTCTATGAATTTAGTGTTAAAATGCAGACTTTAAAAATCGTCTCTCATTCAGATTAAATTACAGTTTAGTATCAAGCCCATTCAAACATTTGCTAATTATTTATTTGTAAATGCTCACTTATGTTGATATCTTCCTGGAACTGAATACCAATAGCATACAAATACTAAATTATGCTACTTCCCAATTGGGGATGAGTAGAATACGTCTATAAATGCCAATGAATATGGAAGTTTTACTGCTACAGTTAAGTGAAATGTGAAGTAAAAGTTGTTTTTTTAACACTTTTAACTCAATTTGAAATACAGATTTTAAAAGGCTAGAATTATGGGTCATTCTGCATTGTTTATGCAGGTTTTTGTATCTAGCTGCAAAACTACAGAATGCATCTCTCCCAAAGTGAACTAGTTTTCTTCTTCAGTTACTCAGCTGGTTTGCTCTGATCTTTAAGACTGATCTTGAGAGATGTTAAGTATTATCAAATTAGGTGGAAGTGAAATTACTTACTTTCCTTGCTTTTCTGTTCTTTCAGCATCTAATAATCACAGCTGCATGAAGAAATGCACAACAGATTTATGCCAATAGCCATAATACTAACTACAGTTTCTCAGTTATGATATTAAAATTGTCTTAATTTTCAACTTATAAAAGCAAAGATAAAAACTACCTTCTTCTTAAGTTGCTGGTGGATATGAATTCATTTCTATGGTAAGCCCACAAAAAGGGAGGGTAAGGTTGTAAGAGACAAAATTCACCAACATCCAAAAAACAGGAACTGTAGCACAAGTATTCCTCCATGAAAGCATGGCCATAAGACTCAAGTCTAATAAATATAAGGACCTAAAAGTATTTTATAACCACCTTTATAACCTATAAATCCAGAGACAAGAGGGTGGACCAAGATGGTCTCCAGTACACCAGAACAGCTTGGAGGGGTCATTTTGGCACTGAGGAATCTCTGAGAAATATACTGATCTTGCCACCTTTCTTCTACAATTTTCTCTGTCCCACAGCTGGGAGAAGGAGGAGGATGCTGGTATAGCTACCTCAGCTCATGCCACCCTATGATTCCACATCCCTGAAGAATCTTTAGGGGCTACTTCTGTTGGCTTTACAGTTGCTTTGTGACACCAGTATGTAACAAAGAAGGATCGATCCCAGGAGGTGACCCGAAGTCTTTAACAGTCAGCTTGACATGAAACTATCCAATCCGCTACCCTACTCAGTCTTTTTGTTTCCCATCTTTTCGTTTCCCCTTACTAAAACCTAAGCCCATATTTCCCCAATTAGCTGAACCGTTTGGTTATAGTGATGCCTAGTGAAAATTAAAGCAGTCTTCACCCGCCTTGCCACACAGCCAAGAACTCCCTACAGGCAGGGGAATTTTCAATGGACCAAATCCTCCAGCTTTATGGTTGCTTTGCAGCGCCAGAGTGGTACAAAACAACTGTAGAAGGACAAAGCTCCATAGTTTTTACTGTGCTCCCAACAAGGAACCTTGCAGACTGATGATTATTTTTGAATGATTAAAACAATAAAGCATATTGGATATAAAATGCTATATAATTCAACAATCAACAGGAAATTGGAGTCTGACAGATGAAGGGTCTAACCCAGGGATGGGCAAAATGCAGCCTGCCATTCTATCTGGCCCGCGGGGCCCCTCAAAAATTTAGAAAATTAATATTTATCTGCCCCTGGCTGCCTGTCATGTGGCCCTCGATGGTTTGCCAACACTCAGTAAGCGGCCCTCTGCCCAAAATAATTTCCCACCCCTGGTCTAACCTAAGGTCTTCCACCATTCATTATGACATAGAGCTGTATTTACTGCAGGAGCCAGAAAACACAATGCCACTGATATCTGCTGAATCGTGACTATGATATTTAATCATACATTGTTTTCGGTTATAAAATGACATGGTCTCTTTTTTTTACTCAACTTTAAACCAGGCTTTAAGAGCTAGTGAATCCCATTTCACTGTAGTTATCTCTTAACTCTAAAGTTGTCACTTGAAGGATCTATAAAAATGCAAGGATTCTCATAGTATTACTCTCATCCCCTTAATTTGTACCTCTTAGCAGCATCCAGTGGGAATAACTATAGAGATATCAATACAGAGGTTGAGTTTGTTCAGCACAGTGTGTTCATCCCCTGGACAACCTGTCAGGGAAGACAATCTGCTCTTCAATAAGGCCTAGGTTTCTGAGCCCTGACCTCTTCATTGCGAACCATACTGTAGGCCTGGAAAGCCCTGCTTGGTCAGAGGAATGCCATGATGGTACAAGTGCATGTCACTAAGTTAAGCAAGTACTGGGTTGCCAGGCAGAGTTGGTGTTTTGCAACCAAAAGGAAACAAGAAAGCAGGCACTGACTGGATGCAGAGCTAGGTTAACCAAATATGAAATGGTGTATGTGACTAACAACACAGAGTTAAAAATATAAAAAAGTTGCATAGCCACAAGGAATTGACTCACTCAAGACTCCATCGAGCAAATTTGACCATCATGAATCCCTGAGGAAATGACAATGCCTGGCCAGCTGACCCACCCTCTTTCAACTCCAAGACTATGTAAGCATTATCATTATTGCATTAAATAGGTCAGTGCTTAAGCATATCCCTATAAAGCTTGTGATATATGACTAGAATAGTTTAACTGATCATTATTAATCTCAGTCTCCACCCCAATTAAAATTTAAAGTAACAATGCAATTGGAAGAAGAGCTCATGAAAACATTTTCCTGTTAGACATGTAACATTTTCAACTTTATATATCTGTTACTGCTAAATAAAACAACCAAATTAATAATACATATACATGCAGAGCCGACCACAATCTCTTGGGATATTGGCAAAGAGCTCATTCAAAAGGCATTATTGTTTAATCTCACCCACCCACTGAAATGATGCATCCCAGTGTCCTGGTAGGATTGGCGGGGTGGCGGGGGAAGGAATTGGCAAATAAGGCAGAAGGTGGTCTGGGCCATGTCTGAGGGGGAGGGGCTGATGGTTGGCAGTTCACAGGGACCACAGGGACAGGGGTGGGCTGAGTCTGGGGTGGGGAGGGATTGGGGTCTCTGGGATGGCAGGGGCAAGCTGTCCTGGAAGGGGGGCAGGCGTTGAGGGGTCCCAGGTTCAGCAGGTTTGGAACATGGGTGGGGGGCAGAGGTTAAGGGAGCTCTAAGACGGTTGGATCAGAGGTGGGCCAGGGTCCAGGTGCAGGGGCAGGGGTTAAAGGGGCTAAGATAGGGGCAAGTTGGGATCCAGTGTTACAGGGTGGCTTAACCCCACCACCATTAGTTGAGGGTTAACAGTTTCACAGCTTCTGGGCTGCATAGTGGGGCTGGGCTTCTTAGCCCCTAAGGTATTGCGGGGGTGAGCACTTTGTCATTTGGGTCACTGCAGCTAAGTGCAGCTCAAGTCGCACATACCTGACTCACACAGGTGTACACACACACACACACACACACACATTATTTTCCCTCGTAACAGTTTTTATAACTCGTTCCCTGTGGGACAGCTCTCTAAGCCACTTTTGCTGCTCTCAGTATTCCCGACATCCTCAAAACATGACCATACAGACTTATTTTTTACTTTTAGTTCTCCATCTTTTCTGCACACTCCCCCTCTTTACAGTGATGAGAGATGCTTTCTTTGTGACTTGGATGTGGAATTCCTCCACAAAATGCCTAGTCCCAGCTGGTTCAGGAGTAAGTCATCAAATCATGTTTTGAACACTAATCGCCTTTTATAGTAGCACATTGTGATCCTCCTATAACACATTATGACCTATCAATTTTCATGCAGCTAAAATATCAACAACCATAATTCTTCTTCATTAATGGGACAACAGCCAAACTATTCTCATCAGGATAGGATAGGTTTTAAAAATCTGCTTACATGCCAATATGCTGATAAATGAAGTAGTTTCTTTCAGTAATAAGACACAGACACAAAAACACACCAAACACAGAGATTTTTAGGTATATTATTTTTTTCATTTTGCTGAATAACTTCCACTGTACTTCTTGTAGATTAATTATGTTTGCACAGAAAATTTATTCTGAAGCATTTTAAATGGATTGGAATAATCACAATTGTTTTCATGCACAAAACGCCTCTCAAAAACAAACAAAAAAATTATGCTCTGATTTCCACAAATGTAAGCTGTAGTTCAAGATGTTATAGAGATATAATTAGCACAGGCTAAGGATAATAGCATAGGGATACTAATTTCTGGGTCAGTGAATATGGTAAAACTGCCTAAAATAAGACTTTAGATTCAAGCCAAAATTTTATAAGTTTTGCAGTTGTTAAGAGTAAAATGTACAAAATTGTTAGGTTTGACCTGTTCCATTTACTTTTTCTGCTTTGCGTAGTCAGTGTTCCTTTTGTCAGCATTGCTGCCTTGATAATATTATTGCCTCTGGGCCAGAAGGTCATAGGTTGTGGGTCCACATAAAGACTTAGGCTCAAACTCAGTGCTGACACTGCAGCGCAGTACTTGCAAGGGGGAGGGTAACTACACTGTCAGAGGTGCCTCCTGTGGATGAAGCATTACACTGAGGTCCCTTCTGGCAAAGTCAAATGGAAAAGAGAAAGCTTCACTGTGAAAAAATATGTTTTTTCTTTTTAAACAATTCTCACAGAATTCACAAAGAGAAGTTGGTATAAACGTGTTACTAGTCTATAACATGGCTGTACACTATTGCACATCACCCAACTACCTCTGTTATACTGAGTTAGAAGGAAGCATTTCTGGTTCCAAATTCATGTATTATTATTAAGATTTTAGGACATAAACTCTATAGTGTTATTAAAATCATGATGTGCTTTAATAAAAGTTAAGGCTTATGATTTTGAGTCAGCCTGAAAGTATTTTACTTTTATTTTTAACTTTTTGGAATGCATTAGAAAAAATTTCCATCCACAAAGTTTCTGTAGGTTACTAATGAGCCATTGCTCTTGCTTTTTTTTATGTGTTCTTTTAGAAAGGTCAATTACAGCGTAAATAAAGAGTAAATATAAAATGTATAAATACACTAAAAATCAGTGCAGTTTTAGAGGTGTTCATCTGAACAAGGCATTTAGGAATATGTTGGTATTGAGTAATATCCTGGAAGGAAAAAGACAGGTGAGATATACAAGCAGTAAAGATGCAAGTATGAATTCTTGCAAATATATGTTGGGAAATTTGTGCAGGTGGCAGAATGAATAATGATTTTAACAAAAATAATAAGCTAAAGCAAGAAGTGGAGTTTAAGCGAATATTTGAGATTAGGCAAAAGTGAACACCCCAAACAGAGAGTACCCCTAATGGATACCAATGTGTAACTGAAAGATCTTTCAACTTGGGGAAGAAGGAGGACTAGACTGTTATAATGAATATCCTATAAAATCAGAGGAAGTCTCCAGGGTACAAATCCATGGAGAGCTACAAAATCCAAGAGGAAAATTATAAAGTTGATGGGGTAAATGACTGCAAAACCAATACAAGTGTGAGAAGATCATGGGTAATATGTCCCTACCTTTTGGGATGCAGATTAATTTCGAGAGTAAATCTGAAAAGGAAGAAGCTAAAAAAAGCCTTAAGAGTAGGAACTCCACTAATCAAGGCATGAAGGCTTTAAGTTTCTCAAAAGTACTTCATCAGAAAAAGGGTCACAGTAAGGATATATTTGAGCTCTCTATAGAGGTAATAACCACCAGGACAGTTACATATGAAATAGGGATTTCTCTTCTTTGTTTTAAATTCATGCTATATATTTTCTTGGAAAATTTGCACTTCATTTTCAAGCACTAACCTGACATTTTTAAAATGTCCCTCTGGCTACCTTGAATAGACACAAATTTCAGTTAGTTTATATTAAATGGTAGCAGTATTAAGGCCAAAATTTCAAAGGCCTAAGCAGCAGATAATATCTGCAAAATGTGCATATACCCATTCCGCCCCTTCCCGCCAACTGCTCCCTCCAAGCCTCAGAGTCTCTTGAGGCATGCAGCTGCTGCGTGCCTCCCCAGATGGCCATGCTCCCGCTAGCCCTGGTGTCTCCCAGTGCATGTAAATAGCTGGTTAGGAAGCAAAGTCTTCCAGGGAGTCCAGCTACTAGGCCCTCCCTGGCTGACCACACGCCCTCCAAACTTTGGAGTCTCCCAGGACACTTAAATTGCTGGGCACTCCCTGCCTTGGTGGCCAACATAGAAGACAGTCCCGTTGTCCTCTGTCTTCTATTGATACAAAACCGGATGCCTTTATGTCCTCTATTTTTCTCCTGAACAGAAAAATAGAGGACATAAAGGTGTTGGATTTCATATCAATAGAGGACAGAGGACAAAGTGGCAGAAAACTGGAATGTCCTCTATGATGGCCACCCTATCCCTGCCTGGCCATGCTCCCACCAGCTCCAGAATCTCCTGGGGCATTTAAATGGCTAGCAGAGGAGTGCCCAGCAACTGTATATCCCAAGAGACTTCACTCCCCGGCTGGCTATTTAAATGCCCTGGGAGACTTCAGGACCAGGGGAGAGTGTAACCAGTCAAGTTGCAGAATCTCCCAGAGCGTGCAGCTGCCAGGTGCTCCCCAGCCAGCCCCACTCCCACCAGCCTTGGGTATGTAACCTGGGGTCTGGGTCTGGGTCTGGATCCAGGGGGTTCAAGACAGAGGCCTAAGGATGGGGGGCATAGTTGCTTCAGTCCCCATGTCCCCCTGGAACCTTGTACTGAGGAGCTGGGCATACTATTGCCTCAATGCTAACAGAGAGAGGGGCTTGCTTTATACCAGGCTGAAGCACTAGAGTACAGCCCAAGTCATAGAGCGTCCCCCTATGGGGGGAAGGGAGCAGTTTGTAAGCAATAAACTATGGGATTGTGGAGGTCAATGCAATGCCTGCAATCGATTGAGATGATGTACAAGTGCTCATTCAAGTACTTGCACCCTAATTGATTAGCACTTCAACCTCATCCAACACAGTGGAGATTTCCACTGTGTAGGCCATTTTCAAAAGTAACTGAAGTGCTTTGAACACATTGTTGAACACAGTGCTTTGAACACATGCTTGTACACATTGCCTTCCAACTCCTGAAACTGCAAATCCACGGGTTGAAATGTCACATTTGTACATACCCTAAGAACAAATCACCAAGCTATAGGTTGAATGGAAACAGCAAATGTAATTCCTGTTTTTGACTCTATTAAAGAATTTGATACAAATTCTCATGGAAACCTGCATGAACAATAGATTAAAATGTGCTTGTGTATGAGCATTGCCAAATGGAACAAAAACTGACTGTTGTCTGGAGCATGAATTATCTTTGTTTTACTTGTTTGAATAGCGCTTATCACATTGGGGTCCTGATCCCAGCATGGGACTTCTAAGCAATACCACAATGAAACAATATCAGTGCTGCTAATGAAAACTATTTAAAATGTACTGATAGACAACAACAAGAAAAGATTCCAGGATATTCAGTAGTGGAGAGGCAACTAAGTGTGATGTTTCAGGGACCAATATTATATCTAGTATTACTCAACATATTGGAAGAAGTAGTAATCACAACATTAACTGTATTTTTAGATTTTACTGAATTAGGTGAAATGACAAAAAAGCAATGATATAGTACTACTGGAGTGATGCTGTAACCATGATGGTATTTTTAAAAGTACTAAAATGCATTAAAAAGCAATGAGATGTTGTCACATTTTTGTTAAGTATCTGTACTGAATAGGAGACTTGGTTCCATTTTCAGAAGTGTTTTTGGCGTTGGAAACCAAAGTCCCAAGGAAGTCAATAAGATTTGGGGCTTGGTGTGTTTAAGCCACTTCTACACCTTTTGAAAATTTGACCACAAATATTCTTGAAAGGAAATGTCTCACTTTTGAAACTGGGATTTCCTGTATGAGACAGCAGGGAAAAAAGCTTTGTGATTTGGATTACATTAGAAGATATGAGGTACATTATTAACCATGAAAATGATGTGTTTTCTGTAAAGCTCAGAATATGCTTGAATATGATTCTAAGCACTTTCAGTATTGGAAATATGTCCACAAACTTGGAGTAAGATAAATAGCTATCCACTACATTTGAAAGGTGCAAACCACTGTGGTACAAAAGGGAATGATGGGAGGAAATTGAGCAAAGGATATTTTTTTGCTAACTGTCAGAAAAATATTCCTGAGAGAGAGGAATAAGGGAAAAGTCTCCTCCCTAAGGGAAATGATAAAAATCCCATTGCTTTAATCCTCTGAAGATGTATGAGGCAATACACTATAAAGATATACTGTAGAAAACACAAATCTACATTGGCTGGAATATGGACAAAATGACCTATTAGGTCTTTCCCACCTCTAATTTCTACGATTGTATGAATATGAATGGAAGAGAACAGACCATGCATAGCAAGGAGGGAAAATTCAATCTGTCGTTGGTTTCCCTCCCTGCTAGCCTCCCTGTTTCTTGCCATTCACAACCACTTTCCACCATCTGCAGATGGCTAGAGGAGCAGGGGGCAACACACAATTACAAATTAATCGCTATTATTGTTGCTGGAGCCTAGAGTTGCACTCCAGTAGCATACAAAGCTAATTTTCCCATCTTTGAAATGCATTTTCTTGGGAGTGGGGGTTATTTTGTTTGTTTGTTACTTAACCATTGGGTTTGTACACACAACACAGAGAAATGGAGGAGGTGGGGGTGGAAACCAACAAAGGTGGCTAAATTGGGGGGGATAAGGAGGGGAAAACAAAGTCCTAAGAGTACCCTTTGGTTCTGCATTAGCATGAATATTTTCTTTGAGGTACTTCCTTCACTCTACTACATTATGAAACCTATCTGTTCCTCTCTATTTCATATCTTATTTGTTGTTGATAAAAAATGGGTTAACATACAGCTCTGAGCTATCTGTGGGTTTCACAGATAAGTTTAAAAAGAGTTCCACTTGTCCCATTTAAAAAACACTCTCAAAAACATGGTCATGCAAGCCCCACAGTGAAAATAAAGTTGTTATACATACATACATACATACATACATACATACATACATACATACATATATATATAGGCAGCTAAAGAATCCATCGGATCATGGAAGAAAATAAGAGTGCAAGCTCCACAATGGACTTGAAATGAATGGCTCTCTGGTGGTAACCCAGCTGTAAAACAGTATGTGGCCTTTTGGACTGAGGAGTCAAAAGACGCTGAATATTAGGGCTGTGTGAAACTTCGGCCTCTGATTCGATTTGGTGGAGATTCAGCCCGATTCGATGGCTGAATCTCCCAATCAAAATGGAATCAGAGGACCCTTTAATCTCTCCAGATTGAATCCAAACCCTCCAAATAGATTCGGAGAGATTTGGAAAGATTCAGCGATTCAGAGACAGTTTTAAATGGTTTTTCTACTTGCCTCTAGGTAGCAGGGGCTCATGAATGCTGCAACGCTAGGGTGCATGGAGTGTCCCACAGAAGCACAAGGGGCTCCCCAGCATGCTTGGCAGCAGACCCAGAAGTGGACCAGAAGCACTTCCAGTCCACTTCCAGGTCCGCCGGGGAGCGTGCAGGGGCCCCTGGTGCCTCCTGGGTCTGGGGGGGAGGCACCCGGGGTCCCCCTGTGGCCGATTGCCAAGCTAGGGAGGCACGGGGGGGGGGGTAGCACGCTCCCTGGCAGACCCAGAAGTGGACTGGAAGTACTTCCGGTCCACTTCCAGGTTCACTGCTGAGCATGTGGAGGGCCCCCTCCACACTCCTGTGGGACACTTCATGTGCCCCACCATCACAGCTATCATGAGCCTTGCCTGCTACCTTAAGGTATGTGAAAAAAAAAATTTAAAGCTGTGTCTATGTGTCGACCATGCACGGGTGCCCAGGGGCCATGGTAAGTCTGGCTGGGCAGACCTGGGCCGAGGTGGCCACAGAACAAACCCCGTCCCATCCCCACTTGCTCCCCTGAGACCAGTGGGCTGCTGGGTGCAGGCAGCCTGCCTCCCTTACCCCCTTCCCAGGGTAGGACAGGTGAGGCTCCTGGCAGCACCTGCTGCTGTGGCTCTGGACCCTGCTGCCCCACTCCCTCCCTGAAGGCCAATTGCTCTGCTGTGCTGCTACCCAGCCCATGGCTTCTGGGCTTGAGGCATGCAGGTCTCCCAGACAACTGAGGTGAGGGGCTGGCCACACCACTGCCCTCCCCACTGGGGGCCACTCCAGGGAGATGCCCTGGAGTCGGCTCCCCTCCCCCCATGCCACCACTGCACCCCAAGCATGCCCCTACTATGTGTACCCTGGGTGGTACACAATGAGTTGTTCATGCAGGCTGAGGGGTGCCTTAGCCACTATGCCATCTGGCTGCTGATCCTCCTGGTGCCCTGGTCACACCTGAGCTCCTGGTTCAGGATCCTGAGCTACGATGGCATGGGGGGCAATCCTGGCCTGCCTCACAATCTCTGCCAATGCCTGGAGGGCTACCTGTGGCAGCATTACATGTCCCTGCCCCTGCTGTTGAGGAGGACATCACCACCAGAATCAATGCCTTCCTTGGGGTGTGAGAGGCCCATGGCCACCCAGCTGGGGGGACAGTTTTGAACTGTGTCCCTGCCTCTCTGCATGCTGTAAGTGGGGGGGAGGAGGGAGGCCAGGGCCAGGGGAGTGCAGCTGGGCCAGGATGGGGGGGGAGGCAGGGGCTGGGACTGGGGGCAGCAGTGTGGGGTTTGAGGTCCTTTCCTCCAATGCAGGATTTACCACATGGACAGGACTGGTGAAGCAGGCAGCTCAGCATGGGCCTCCCTGCCAGTGATGGCGGCCAGTTGCATTTGGTGTCCTTGGCCCATGGTCACCAGAAGGGCCAGGGTGAGGCAGGGGCTTGGCAGGTCACCCCTGCTGGTGACCACTGTAGGAGTGAAGCCTGGGTCCTGGGTTGCTAAAATCTGGGTCAGCTGCCACATGAAGGACATGGTCTTAAGAGCACAACCAGACCAATGATTGCGGTTGGTCATAGCCACCCACTGTGCCTGCAAGGCCCTGACCTTTATGCAGCACTGCCATGCTGTCTGTGGCTGCAGTCCTTGGATGCAGTTTCATAGATTCATAGATGTTAGGGTCGGAAGGAACATCAATAGATCATCGAGTCCGACCCCCTGCATAAGCAGGAAAGAGTGCTGGGTCTAGATGACCCCAGCTAGATACTCATCCAACCTCCTCTTGAAGACCCCCAGGGTAGGGGAGAGCACCACCTCCATTGGGAGCCCGTTCCAGACCTTGGCCACTCGAACTGTGAAGAAGTTCTTCCTAATGTCCAATCTAAATCTGCTCTCTGCTAGCTTGTGGCCATTGTTTCTTGTAACCCCCGCGGGCGCCTTGGTGAATAAATACTCACCAATTCCCTTCTGTGCCCCCATGATGAACTTATAGGCAGCCACAAGGTCGCCTGTCAACCTTCTCTTGCGGAGGCTGAAAAGGTCCAGTTTCTCTAGTCTCTCCTCGTAGGGCTTGGTCTGTAGGCCCTTAACCATACGAGTGGCCCTTCTCTGGACCCTCTCCAGGTTATCCGCATCCTTCTTGAAGTGTGGCGCCCAGAATTGCACGCAGTACTCCAACTGTGGTCTGACCAGTGCCCTATAGAGGGGAAGTATCACCTCCTTGGATCTATTCGTCATGCATCTGCTGATGCACGATAAAGTGCCATTGGCTTTTCTGATGGCTTCGTCACACTGCCGGCTCATGTTCATCTTGAAGTCCGCTCGGACTCCAAGATCCCTTTCCACCTCTGTGCCACCCAGCAGGTCATTTCCTAGGCTGTAGGTGTGCTGGACATTTTTCCTCCCTAGGTGCAGCGCTTTGCATTTCTCCTTGTTGAACTGCATTCTGTTGTTTTCTGCCCACTTGTCCAACCTGTCCAGGTCTGCCTGAAGCTGTTCCCTGCCCTCCAGGGTGTCCACATCTCCCCATAGCTTTGTGTCATCTGCAAACTTGGACAAAGTACATTTCACTCCCTCGTCCAAGTCACTGATGAAGACATTAAAGAGTATCGGTCCAAGGACCGAGCCCTGCAGGACCCCACTGCCCACACCCTTCCAGGTCAAAACCGACCCACCTACCATGACTCTCTGGGTGTGACCCTCTAGCCAATTCGCCACCCACCGGACTGTGTAGTCATCCAAGTCACAGCCTCTTAACTTGTTCACCAGTATGGGGTGGGATATAGTTATTTAGGTGGATGTCATCTACCTGGATTTCAAGAAGGCCTTTGCCACTGTTTCTCACCCCACTCTCATAAAAAAAACTAGACGACCGTGGCATTGATGCCTACACAGTCAGATATGTGGCAAATTGGTTAGATGGTCACGCCCAGAGAGTGGTGATTGATGGGTCATTTTTGACCTGGAGGGATGTGGGCAGTGGAGACCCCCAGGACTCAGTCCTGGGGCCTGTACTGTTCAACATCTTTATAAGTGATCTGAATGTGGGTGTGGAAAGCACGCTGTCCAAATTCGTTAATGACACCAAGATGTGGGGCAAGGTGGGCATGCTAGAGGAGTGGGACAGAATCCAGCTAGATCTAGACAGGTTACAGAGGTGGGTGGATGAGAATACGATGGAATTCAATGCAGACAAATGCAGGGTGCTGCACCTAGGGAGAAGGAACCAGCAACAGCCCTATAGGCTGGGGAACACCCTTCTAGTCAACACAGTGACAAAAAGGGATCTTGGAGTTATTGTTGACTTCAGGATGAACATGAGCCGCCAATGCGAGGAAGTGGTCAGTAAGGCTAACTGCACCTTTTTGTGCATCTACAGATGCATCACAAGCAGGTCCAGGGAGGTGATCCTTCCCCACTATGTGGTGCTTGTCAGGCCACAGTTGGAGTACTGCATCCAGTTCTGGGTGCCACACTTCAAGAGGGATGTGGCTAACCTTGAGAGGTCCAGAGGAGGGCCACTCACAAGGTCAAGGGGCAGCGGGTCAGGCCCTACGAAGAGAGGCTAAAGGGCCTGAATCTATTCAGCCTCCACGAGAGAAGGCTGAGAGGGGATCTGGTGGCCATTTACAAACTCACCAGGGGGGACCAGCAGAAATTGAGGGAGGCTCTGTTCCACTGGGCACCACCGGGGGCTACTAGGAATAACAGCCACAAATTGTTAAAGAGAAGGTTCAGGCTGGACATCAGGAGCCATTACTTTACAGTTAGGGCTGCCAGATTCTGGAATATGACACCTGAGCCTCCCCTCCCACTCCTGCCTTTGGAATCCTTGCCCCCACCTCTCAGCTCCCCTACAGGGTTTGCCCAGGGCACCAACCCTGGGCATTATGCTTCTGTAACCATTGCTGGTGATGTTTTATTTGGAAGTTTGATTCTATGGACTTTGAGTCAGAAACTTGCAAAGAGTGAGGAACTAATCCTGAGATTGGCTGGATATTTTTTCCCTATCTCAATTTGATGACATTTAAAATAAAAATACCCTGGCAAAACAAATTGTTTGTTAAAGCATCCCAAAGATTTGGGCTTCTCTTGATCAGCCTTTGACATTTGAGTTACCCTTGGCTCACATTTCTCCAGACAATTTTCAATTCATGGGACAGTTATATCCAAGTTAGTTTGAATTCACTTTGACAGGAGGATTCCATGAAGCATTGTGATAAATTCTGCAATAAAGTCCAAGTATATAACATTTACTACATTTCATTGACTTACTCATTTTGAAATTTTATCATAAGAAGAAATAAAGCTCACGTGACATGCCTTGTTTCTTATTCAAATATGTTATTTTTTTACTTATAGTTCCATCATCCTGTAGATGGTTACTGATTCTTCTCATAATGGTTGTTCTCTCATTTTACACAAAAAAGAATTTGAATTTACTAATATTATTCTCCTCTGAGCTATATAAATCAATGTCACATTTGTTCTTCTGATCTTCTGATATTGTCATAGTTCTCTCTGATTTTTCAATGTGAAGTGATTCAAAAAATAACCATCCTAAACTCTGACTGGCTTGGACATGGGTGGCCTTGAATGAGTCATAGCAGGATGGATACTCTCCAGTCATTGCTAAAGTATCAGTCACCTGATAACTGTCTTTGATCTGCTTTTGGACAACGATGATGGCTGGCTGGCTGTCGTTCTCTCTGTCTGCAGTTTACCTGCAACTCCAAAACAAAGTATCATCCCTTGGCCAGGATGTTTAACAATCATCTATCCATTAAAAAGGATAGATGATTGTTAAAAGCCCTTGTGAAGTGAAGAACAATGGGCCATTAACTCAATGGCCCATTAATGATCCTTTGACTCCCTCAGCTGCCTAGATAGTGTTACCAGAGCTGCTGTACTCTGGAGCAGAAATCAAAGCTGGGTGCTTCCATCTTGGGTAGACAAATCACCAAAACTGTAAAGAGCTATTGCAGCTCCAAAACTGTGACAAACAACAAAAAAATTTCCCTGATCACAGATGGCTAAATTTTAAACAGACAGATCCTGTCATAATGAACTACTAACATACTCTAGATAAAAAGATAAACCTCCCCTCTCCCTGGTCACAGTTCATTTTTAGTATATATGAACAAATTCCTCCCCAAACTCAAGTTTAGCAATTAGTTAAAACTACAGCATGAATAGAAATCTGCTACTACATAAGTATAAACATCCTCAAAATACAATCAACCTAATCAAGGGTTAATCAAATTATCCCTTCACTCATAAAAAATAAAAAAACCTGAGAGCTAGGGATGTCCTTGTTTCCAACTGCCTAAGATTAAATATTGTTGCACAGAAGGGAAAAATCAGTTTAAGGACTGGGGGGCTTCAAACCCTTTCTTCCATTATAGCCATATGTCTAGGGACCTACTTTAATCGTGCTTTCACAATTTTCACAGAAACCATGGAAAATGGCAGTTTCCAAAATCACTGCAAAAAATGGTGTTTGCCTCGATTTCCCCTGGAATTGCTTCCCCAAACCAATAAAAATATAATAAAAATAAAATGCTGGCTCCGCAGCGGGAGCCAGCAGTCCTCAGAGTTGCTGCTGCTGCTGCCTAACCTCACAGCCTGCTGTGGGTGGGGAAGGTGCCAAGGGAGCAGCCAAGGGAGAAGCTAAGATCCCTCCTCTCCTATAGGGACCTCATTGCCAATCAGTGGCAAGAGTCAGGACCACATGAAGGGCATCCCATTCTGTCAATCAGCAGCAAAAGGCAGGGCCTCCAGGGTCTCTCAGTCAATCAGTGACAAGGGGTGAGACCCCTGAAAATGCCCGCAGAATTGGCTCTGTGCACCGTGAGCAGGCTGCGAAAAGCCCTTTTTACTCCAATTTATGTAGGTCCCTACATAAATTGTCCAATTACTTGTCTGGGGAAAGATCTGAATTTCATCAAGTCCCAGTCCAAAGGCCTGCTAGAAAAACAGAGATCTGCATTGATTACCAAGATCCTTACATTAATAAAAAAGGGAGTTAATACATGTCACAGAAGCAATTTCCTGACAGATGTCAGTATGGTATATAGTTGCAATAATAACCTCTTTTGAAAAGAAGTATTGAAACTACTCTTTTTCTCAACTGTTTTGTTATATATGAAAAAGAAATGTATTAATATTCTTACAAAATAATCAAAGCTTTCTTCTTACCTAGTAAAATTAAGTTGCTTGGAAGATAAATCAAATGCAAAGGCAAATGGTTTTGCAAAGTTTAAACGAAGTTGTACTACCTGATGTGCATATCTGTATGTAAACAAGCCCTGCCATGGTCTCAACCAATATTTAAGTCTCTTTATATTCTTATTAACTTTTGTCAGTAAAAGACTCAGACTCAGATGAGTTTAAAAGTGGCTCTTTGCTGCTCAACGACCCCTAATTGCCACCAGTGTAAAAGGAATCCATCATTTCAGTTCTTTGTCCGAACACTCACTTTCAATTTAGAGGCTGTTTTTGAGCTGCAGAAAAAAGATTAACTCAAACTAGATTTGCAGAACTGATTAATGGCTTCCTTAATATATTGAAGAAATATATTCTGCAAATTTGTCTGTGGGATGATCAACATATTTCCTGCACTTTTGATCCTGGCAAATGGATTTGATTTGAGGGTTTTATTAATTTGCCCCTGAGCACTACTGTCTAATGAATAGTGTACTGGAATGGAACTTAGGATATCTAAACTTGTTTATATGGTACCTAATGTCACCAAAAAAGAACATGCTAAGCTAGGTATGCATGCACTAGCTCTGGAACTGAAATTAGTATACCTGCATTAGGATGGGGCTATGACCATCTTAATAAGTCTTGCTTTTCAGCACAGCTAATTACCTCAATTGTGGTACCACTGCTATTTGTCCCAGGTATATTACAGCTCCTGGTTCTGAAATCTGTGCACACAGAGTTGCTTCAGGGTTTCTCTGTATGGTGCTGTCTTGAACTATGTAGACCTGGTCCCAGGTTACTTGCTCTGCTACTGAGCTGCTAGAAGAACTTGGGAAAGTGGCGGTCCTTCTCCCTGTTTCCCATCATTCCTATCTTGTTTGCATAGGCTGTATAGACACTGAGAACATGGACCAGCATGATGGGGGCTTTATCTGGAGCTTTTTGAAATTGAAACAATAATAATAACAACAATTAAAATTAATGAATTATTTTCTTTTTTAATTTCATATGTTTGTGACGTATGGGTAAAGACACTTGGTTTGAGTAGGCACTTACATAGCCTTCCTCACTTTGTGCATCTTGCAGTGAAGCAGTTGTACAGGGTGCATGCATAACAGGTCTTTGTATCACCTTTAAATAGGTTAGAACAGAGGATGGCACTAGAGGCATGTTGGAAGTGTGCCAGGGAGGAGCAATAGGATCTGTGATTATGTACAGATAAAGACCCTAGGATCCCATGAAAGTAGGACAGAGTCTGTGACCACTATTTTAGTCCATACAGCTTGCTAGAGTAAGAGCCCTCAAGGAAATTGTGTCCTCACCACGGGTTAGGGTATAAATAACATTTCTGCTGTATAGGGCCTATATTGAGCCCATTTACAGAGATACTTTACATAGTTTAAGGTATTTTCATCCTTTATGAAAATGTAATTGTAATATTAAATCAAAAGAATAATGCATCTAGTTCTTAGTATTTTTCCTATCCATTCATTTTCTTCATGTTCTGCAGAAAAGCTTAGTAAAGTCTTTGATAACTAGTTTATTCGAATTACCAACATTTGGTAACAAACATGAATAAACAAGTTTTTTAAATCCCCACAAGAGGCAAATGTTTAGCAGTAATAAAGGGAAATACACACACACTCTGTATTTCTAGCATTAATAAAGCATTTTAAAAATTGACCTCCTGGAATGCACTGGAACTGTCCATTCAGAACATGTTAAATGCAGTAAAGCAGACTCAACATGTACATTTACATATTGTTAGAATTGATTTCTGATGCACTATGAATCATTGTATCAATTTCATTATCTTTCATAAGCAATGATCTCAAGTTTTTGTTAACAATCTCCTTTTGCAAATTAGCTGTTAGAAACTCTGTTATGCAAATAGGCAGTATTATATTTAAAGCAGTCTCCTCAATGAACATGCTAATAGTATTAAGGGCTAAATTACCGAAGATTTACTTTCTATTGGCACTAGTGTGCGCCAAAAATGCTTGGATATTTTGGTCAATCTAGGCACAGAAACATCTGTTTCCTTTCAGACTGAATAAGACCAAACATAATAGTATTATTTTTATGCAGGAAAATAAGGCTACTGTAAGTACAAGTAAAAGGATATTTTTGATCATCTAAAATATTTTTATTCACAATTCTTCTTAAGTGACTTGAAAATCATTAAGTAGGGCATGATATTAAGGATGAAGACTGCCAACAAATACTAAGCAAAAAATAATGCAGTGGATTATGTAGAAAAGGCAATAACATAAATTGAAAGCAACATAAAGTGAAAGATGTAATTTTTATAAAGATCTTAGAGCAAGTTCTTATAAAATAGGCAGTAAATCCAATTATGAAAACCCAAGGTTCAAATATTTTTATTTGATTTTTGGTTTTTAATTATATAAATGCCAACTAAATCATTAAAAGAAATGTCAGCCCCATCAGTGACAGCTGCTTGCCCTACTAAAAGAGGAGGGGAAGTGTAAGAGCAGGGCAGCTAGCAAACCCCACAGCGGTCTGCAAAGTCACTAGTGGGAAAACAACAAAGGCCTTTCCATGCAACTAACACAGATGTGCCCATAGCCAAACTGTCAGAAACAGTTAAGATGACAGCTACTCACAGTTCATTATTTCCTTCTCACAGGTCATTGGGTGACAAGCTGGGTCACCATGCTTTGTCGGTTGCTACAGTCCTCCCCACACAACCCCCATTCAATTTAAATAAAGGTAAACTGCTCAATTTGATAAACTAATGTAAACAAATATGTCCTAATGCTTTCAGAAAATAGGCATGTAACATTTATTATAGCTTCCTATCATGTTTAGCAAGATGAACTATTTCATCTGAGAAGCAGAAAACAGAAAACTTAATTTGGATATCTAGCTGATACAGCTACCAGAATAATTTTGTCAGGATGCTACTAAAGCATGTAATGAAAGCTAATTTGTCACCAATTCAAAGCTTTAACCTTTAGAACATTTACATGGCAGATACATCATGAAGAATTGTCTTGCATTTCAGTGAAAAGAGATTTTCCTATAAAGGGACAGATGGATTTTTCACGAGTAAACTTAAAGGGGAACAGTTAAAAATGAATAAATATAGGATTTTTTTTAAATGCAAAAAACCCATAATTAATGATTGTGTTTAAAGCAGACCGGGTGGAAATAACTTTAAAAAAAAATCTTCAGTTCACAAAAATAAAAAATCTAAACTTCAGTTTCATTTTCTTGAATGCCTTTTCATCTGCCATCATGCAGTAATCATATTCTACATAATAAAGACAGATCATGGCTTTTATCTACATTTCAACCACTTGGGATTTACCATGAATGAACAGCTTTTGAACAATCAAAGTCAAACATCTGATTAACCATTATAAACAATACTACCAATTTATAGCTTTATAATTTATGGAAGTGGGAAAACGTTTTCTTTGGGCTATTCCTCAGTAATTTTTCCTAGGCTAATAAACCTCAGAAAAACAATGAACCTGAACAGCAAACTCAGTAAAAAGAAAACCAAACAACAAAAAAACCTATTGGAGACTTGTACCTCTTTTAGGACCAAGACCTACAAAGCACTGTGCACTCTGACCCAGATCCAAGACAGCATGTATTTTAACTTAGAGCACATTGCTCACTGCCGGGGTGGAGCAGAACACTCAGAAATACACAATTTCATGCTCTTTTCTGTACATTTTTAGACCTAGACCATGATTCAGTAAGACTTTGGTCCAGAGATAATAAAGCCTATGCTTATCTTTAAGAGTATGACTAGTTGAACTTGACTTCAATGGGACTACTCACAAGCTTACATGCTTTGCTGGATCACAGCTTAAGTACAGATTCTTTTTGTTCTCTTCCACTATTTTATGGCTTCAGAAAGCACAGCTATGAGAAAAATAGTATCTGTAATTACAATTGAAGTCTAGAATAATTCCTCAGTGCGGTTGTGGATCAGGGAAAGAATGTGAACTCAAGATTTTAAAAAGAAAAATTTACAATATTTTTTACCAAATTGGTCTCCTGTTATGAGAATTTTTTCCTGCTATATTTGATCAAAGAAAGACCACTGTTTGCTATTTAGGGTCATATTAGCCAGTTAAAGTACACTGCATAAAGGATCGCTGTCAGGTTTTAGCTGTAACTTCTGTTCAGTTTGGCTCTTGAGCCCTTTTTTATTTTCAGCTTTCTTAATGAAAGTCTTAAGAATAAACCGCCAAAGAGAAAGTTAATTTTGTATGCAACCACCTCTTTTCATACTTTTCTCTGAATGTATTGTTGTTAATGTGGCAGATTCTCATTAATGTAATCCCTAGAACTTCAAAATGAAGGTGTCTTTTTGCCTGAGCTAGTCAGGGGTAAAAGTAATGGAACTATCAGGAGTTGGGAGAAAAAGGAGGGGAAGGGGCTCAGTTCTTCCATCCAAAGATAGACCAAGTCTTTTGCCTGATGTGAACATAGTACTAGTTGCCTTTCTGGGACCAGGAAAGATTTTTTTCCCCCTGAATGCTATACTGGGTGGAGGAGTGTTCATCACCAGCTGCAGAGGAGGAAGCTGAAAGCAACTCTTCACCAGGGATGTGACTAAGGAATAACCATGACTGGCACTGTACTAATTTCTCTACCTGCACTGATGAAAGCCTCCTCTTATATTAAGGATGTTCCATCGTGTAGAAACTGCACTCACAGGCTGCATTCACAGTTATATCTTCTTATGTTTAGATTGGGCTGAATGTGGCTGGAAAACGTAGTGGTGATACCCTTAATGCAATTATGATTTTGAAAGGATGTTATATTAATAAACATAACAGAGTTTATTATTTTCTGCAATAGCACATAGCTGACTTTTGTCAGAAAACCAATTGCTGCCAAAGCACAAATACAGGTTGGGTGAAGTGGCTCACCACTTAGACAGGACTCAAAAGCTTCTACTCAGCATCAGCTTTTGAAAGACAGTGCCTAATCTCAGCCACTACTCATTTAAATTGCTAGAACTATTCCACAGAAGACTTGCCTGACTAAGGTCTTTTGACCTGGCATACAGTAGAAAGACTTATACTAACAATCTATAAAAATTTCATGCACATTTCATTTTTCCCCAAATGGCAACATTTCCCTCTCTTTCCTTAAAGAGAATTAAATTGGTAACACTGGAGTTACACAGGTAATGTATAGTTTTCCCAACCACAAAAGGCATGCGCACCAAATAAAATAGCATCTTACATTTATACAGCGCATTTCCTCTGAAAGGATGCTTAAACCATTTTGCAAATGATAACTAGGTAGAATGTGTCAGTTCTTCATTAGTATGCAATAATGTTCTAGCACAAGTTAAGACCAAAGAAGGAGAGGAAGAAAATATAGAGCACATACTATATTTGATGAGGATGATGACCTAAACAGTGTTTGAAATAATACCATTGCTACTTGCAGAAGAAAGCAGGCCTTTTACTTCAGAATGTTATTGGATACAAAATCATGTTACAAATTTAAAAGTATTAGTACATGTTTGGTCCCTTGGGTGAATCTGATATCTTTTATCTGATAAAGATATCAGATTCACCCAAGGAACCTTGTCTGCCTATGTCCTTAGACCAACATGGCTACAACCTACACCCCTTAGTACATGTTTTACTTTTTTACTGCTTAAAATCCCAATTTAATAGACACTTTAACATGCATAAATCCCATTGGACTTAACCAGAGGCATTAAAATAATTATGTGCTTAAGGCACAATCTTGATGATAGGATACTTTTGAATCAATGCCAATGTTTTCTTGGAGGTGCTCTTTTACAAGAAAGTTGTGTTTAACACAAAAGCAAGAAAGAACAGTTGAGAATGTTGTGTTTAACTTGGTCCACTGTGCTTCAAACAAGCCAGATATTTTAATATACCATGTACCAAGCTGTATGGTAGCATTTTAACAACATGCATTAAATTCAGACCTTACTTTAAACACTAAATAAGATAAGTACATTATGTTATATTAGACTTTAATTTGCATTTCAAAATAAATCTTTTTGAAGGAGACTGAATAGTCTTTAATAGCTGTTTGGAGCTCTTACAGTTTATCTTGGAAACGCTAATCAGTATTTACAAAAATTTACTTTAAAACTTGGATTACATATGAATAAATATAAGCATGAATGTATTAAAACAAATATAGTTAACTTCCTTTAAGGCAAATAGCTGTAGAGATAGATTGATTAATATAATTTATCCAGTTGCCAATAATTACCTACCAAAAACCTGAAAGGCTTAAAGTAATAGCAAGCCAAATAATACCATATGCTCATATTTTTGTAGCATCAGAGTATAGAATTGTGAGGGGGTATCAGAATTAATCCAGTACATTACATTTCAGAATTACTGGAAAAGGTGGAATTTGCAGATCGAGGGACCAATCTAGCCAATGGCAAGTCATCTAAGGAAAATAATCCCAGGAAAAGAAGAAGTTTATGGTAGCTAAGTTAGTCAAAATACAACAATACATGGAAGAATCTTTGTTCTTTTATTATTACAGTTGATTGATCTGTAAAATTTCTAAGGGATCTATTGTTGCACACCTCACTGCCCCTTTAAGTCTTGTGCACTCTAAACAAATCATAGCTGCTAAAATTCAGTGCTGAAGTCTTGTTGGGGAAAAAAACTGTGAATGTTTAGAAGCTGTTTCTTCTAAATGAAAGGCCCATCTTATTTAATGCTTTGCTCTACAGTTACCAAAATAGCAGCCCACAAAGACAAATAAGGTAGCAACTATCAATGTAATAAAAAAAAACAACATTTTTTCAGTTAATTACAGAGCCTTGAAATCAGGGCTATTCTTTCCCTTCTTGTAACTTCAAAAGCCTAACTATCTTACTTCTAGTTTTAACTGAAATAAATTCCTGGTCTGGGAGTATACCAGTGTGCCATGCAATGCTCCAGCTCAATTTGTCTTTCAAGTTTAGAGTGAAACATTTACTATTCAGGCTTAAGCCTAGTGGTACAAACCTAGTCAACATAATGCCAATGAAAGTCCTATTACTTTGTGTTATGTTATGTTGAGATGTACAACTTAAAAGTAAATCCCCCAATTACTATCAAACTTAGCATACACATCAATCTTTAAAAAAAACCCGCATATAAATGTCACCCCTTTTCATTAATTTTGGTCAAAAATCCATGTTTGCTTACCAGCCAGAGGGCTTCTGAGATATTTCAATAATATCCAGGAAATCAATCTTACATGAAACTGAAGGAAAACATCTAATGTCATTGAACAATAAATATCAGTTCTGTCAGTGGCTTACCTTTGAGCTGAGGCCTTAGGATGTTTCTCTTCTAGTTTCCTCACCAGTGCCACTGTCAGCTGCGTAGTCTCCCCTAGGGGACCTGCAGGCATTAAATGGGTGTCCAAAGGTCCCGAAAGTTGTTTCTGATTGGGGTTGCTGACATTTTTTTGCAGAACCTAAGAGACGAAGTATAGACATGTAATTTATATATTGTTAATTAGAATAATGTGTGTCTAATTTTTCAAGAAAGGCTGCTGATCAGCAGAAAATGTCAAAAATCTAAATAGCTATGTCAAGATTTATCAAGAAACACAAATCTGAACAAGTTACGATTTTTTTTGTTTATTTTTACTTCAAGAAGTCTTTTAACATAAAGAATATTACATTTAAAAGTATGTCACAAGTATGGAACAAGGAAGGAGGCTCAAACTTCTGTGAAAAAAAGATCTTTACTCACCAAAATCATGCAAATGTAAATGTATATTATTTGCCTCATATTTTGGAACCCTCTGAGTGCATTAAAAAAGCAATGTATTTATTTATTTATTTATTTAAACTAACAAATGTAATGATGTAGGTTAACTTCCCCATTTTCCAAATGTTTTGGAAAGGACTGTCTCTGACCTGCCTCTGGCTTGGTACAGTGACCTCTTCTGCTGAGCTACTGTCTGCTTCCTGATGAGCTGTAGACCAGGCCCCATGGTTAATGTGGTTTTCTGTCCGGGTCACCTCCTCTCTTACATTTAGCTCCTCTAGGTAGGTCAGGACAAACTCAGGGTAAGTCTGTAGGAAAGGACAAAGGCAAAAGAGTAATGAAGAGTAACATCAGGCTATATCAGCAGAATTACAACAATCTACACAATCTGTGGGAAAAAGTAGTTGTTAATAGAGGCAATGTCACAAAAGTTACTGCCTATAAATAACTTTAGACATCATAGTTTTCCATATTCAATTTATGCACTTACTTTAACAGAAGTAGTAAAGGGAAAAACAAACAAAATATCTAAGACTAAGCAGTTATCTGAGAGTCAAGACTGACTCTTAAATTGTTCTTGTTGTTCCATTCTATTTGTTCTGATTCTATTTCTCCTCCATAAAACAAAAAGTGTATTCCTATATGCAATTAAATATGAGCAGCAGGTTTATTTAGGAATTTAAATATAAGCTATTAGCATAATTCTGTGTCTTAACAAAGGCATGTATCCAAATCAAAAAACTTCTTTTCTAAAGAAAGAGCTCTGTAATGGATTTTAAAATGGTTGCATCTTCTTTTTTGAGAAACAAAACTAATATAGTTCAGAATTACTAACCTTTGTATCCTTTTAACTTTAATAGCATGTCAAGATGCTCCACATAAGTTATCATATCCTTGGAATAACATCTTACTGCATTTGAACAGAAAGGAGCATCAGCATTCTCAGCTACTTAACGAATATGCAGTTGGTCGGTCCAAGATAGCTGCACATCTGCCGATTCCTCACCCCAGTTAAATTTATGTGGGTATACAAGGTTAGTGTTTACTCTTAGCAGTATATGTCATAGACACAAAGGCAGACATCTCTTCTTAGTTCTTTTTGGTAGTTAGAATCATACAATCACAGAAAATTAGGGTTTGAAGGGACCTCAGGAGATCATTTAGTCCAACCTGCTGCTCAAAGCAGGACCACCCCCAAGTATATCATCCTCAGCGAAGCTTTGTCTACTTGAGTCCTAAAAACCTCTAAAAATACAGAATCCACAACTTCTGGGTAGCCTGTTGCAGTGCTTTACTACCCTCCCAGTGTGACGGTTTTTTATAATATCTAACCTAAACTTCCCTTTATGCAACTTAAGATTATTGCTCCTTGTTCTGTTATCTGCCATCAGTAAGAACAGCCTAACTCCATCCTCTTACTTGCTTGTGTTAATGTTGTGGGAGACCGTATCAAAAGCCTTGCTAAAATCAAGGTATGTCATATTACCTGCTCTCCCTGCATCCACTGAACCAGTCACCTCATCATAGAAGGCAATCAGGTTGGCCCAGCATGACTTGCTCTTGGTGAATCCATGCTGACTGTTCCTAATCACCTCCTTCCAAGCATTTAGAATTGGACTCCTTGAGGACCTGCTCCATGATTTTGCCAGGGGCTGAGGTGAAGCCAACTGGTCTATAGTTCTCCAGATGTTCCTTCTTCCCTTTCATGATTTTTCCAGGGACTGAGGTGAGGCTGACCATAGTTTCCCAAATCCTCCTTCTTCCTTTTCTTAAAGATGGGCACTATATTTTCCCTTTTGTCTGGGACCTCTATCAATCACCACAGGTTTTCAGAAATAATGGCCAGTGGCTCTGCAACCACATTGGCCAACTCCTCAAGCACCCTTGGGTACATTGTGCCCGACCCCATGAACTTGTACACATCCAGCTTTTCTAAGTAGTCCCTAATCTGTTCTTTCGCCACTGTCAGCTTGTGTCCTTCTCCCCAAACTGTCCTGCCAGGTGCAGTAGTCTGGAAGCTGATATTGCCTGTGAAGACTGAGGTAAGAAAGGCATTGAGTACTTCAGCCTTTTCCACATCATCTGTCACTAGACTGCCTCCCCCATTCAGCAAGGGACCCACGCTTTCCCTAATATTCCTCAAGTTCTTCAGATCTGTCTATTTAATCCATCTATCATGTTTAAAAGGCATTTAACTTAACCAATATTATTCAATGACAAAAAAACCCAGACCCACCCATCTCAAGAGAGTTCTGTAACCTCTCAGCTACAGAAGCATGTTCCTTCTTGTTTGTTGCCAGGACTTAAGTACTTTATATAAGACAGTTAGTGTTTCAAACCCCAAAATAACTCTAGTAGTAGAGATGAGAACCCAGGATGCTGTGTGTCCAGAGGCCTGTGCATGTCCATAATCTTTAAGCTACAGAAGTGAATTTCCTCTTGCTTACTTTTTCTCCTCTCGCTTTCTTTCTGGTCTAATGGCTCTTGCATACTTGGCTGCCTTGTGGCCTACTTTTAACAGGAGTAGAGGGCATTCCCATAAATTTACCTATACATTTATGTTATTATTATTTTATTACTTATTTTTTTATAATTTTTAGATATACCAATTATATGTATTCTATATTCTATAATATTTAAGGCATTGTCTTGGGAAGTGTAAGATGTGGGTTTAAATCTCCTCATGGGTAAAGAGGGTCTATGACCCTGGTCTTCCAATTCCTGGATAAGTAATCACTAGGCTATTGTGTAACATGTGGACTCCCTTGATGTTTAGATCTGAATTTAATGGTGTTTCTGAGAGTTAAGGTGTTTGGAGCAGTCTAATATATCAGGTCCCTAGAGGGATTCAGATGCCTCCCAAACACCAAACTGGATCACGTGAAGTAGAGCTTATGCAAGAACTAGGTGCATAGGTGATTAAACTAAACTACCTCTAAACCCACATAATGTCCAAGTGTAGGCACCTATGGATCTGCAGTCCAAAATAAAGATATCTAATGATATTTGTAGTCACTGGAACAGGGACACTCTGAATTCCTAAATTTAGTTGTAGAAAAGAAACCAAGCTGGATTTTGCAGCAATCCTTTTCATAAAATGTTATTTAGGTTCCCAAGTAGAATTTACGGAAACAGTGGAAATTTTCAATTAATTGATTTTTTGTCAAAAACAATCCAGTGAATTAATACTAAGCCTGCCGGGGGATGGGAGGACTACTGACACTGCTGTCCCACTGAGCAACCCTTGCAAAGCCAGCAGGCCAAGGCACTTAAGGGAGCCCACCCCTGCCCCAGCCCACCCCTGCCCCAGCCCTGAAACAAGCTGTAGGCAAGGCAAGGGCCCCTAAAGGGACACTTGCCTGCCTGTACACAAATGCCAGGAGCTTGGGGAATAAACAGGAGGAACTTGTCCTCCTGCTTAACACAAATAACTATGATGTCATAGGGATAACAGAGACCTGGTAGGACTCCACCTATGACTGGGCCACAGGTATAGACAGCTATACCCTTTACAGGAGGGATCGAGTGGATAAAAGGGACGGGGGTGTAGCTCTCTATGTCAAGAAAAACTACATGTCCCTGCAAGCCAACATTGGCACCCAGGGTGGATGACTGGAGACCTTCTGCGTTAAAATCCGTGGGGAACACGGCACAGGGGACACAATGGTGGGAGTCTACTACAGACCTCCTACCCAGGATCAAGAGATTGACCAGGAATTCGCCAGGGAATTGTCTGAGGCTGCACACTCCCAGTGTATTGTTGTCGTGGGAGACTTCAACTACCCAGACATCTTGTGGGAAGAGCGCTTGGCCAAATCCAAGCAGTCGCAAAGCTTTCTCTCATGTGTTGATGAGCTCTATCTGACGCAAGAAGAATCTACGGACTGATGAGAGGTAAAGCGCTGCTCGACCTGGTTCTGGCAATGGGTAAGACCTAATCAGCGACCTAACAATTAAAGGGAAGCTAGGTGACAGTGACCACGAGCTGATCACCTTCACCAATCTGCTGTAAAGTTGGCAAGTCAGTCAGCAATACAGAAGTCCTTGACTTCAGGAAGACTGACTTTGACAAGCTCAGGAGGCTCGTCAGTGAGGCCTTAAAGGGCCTCAGCTCAAAGGGGAGGGGAGTTCAGGATGCGTGGTTGCTCCTCAAAGGAGCGATCCTGGATGCGCAAGCAAAGTTTATTCCATCTAGGAGGAAAGGCAGCAAAAGGGCACAGCAGCCCCCTTGACTCTCCAGGGAACTAGCAGACCTCCTGCATCTAAAAAGACAGACCTACAAAGGATGGAGGACTGGATCCACCTCCAAGGAGTAATATTCTGCACTGGTCCATACCTGCAGGGAGTGAACCAGGAAAGTCAAAGCTGAGATGGAACTCCAACTAGCTACAAGTATCAAGGACAATAAAAAGTCCTTTTTTAGATATGTGGGGAGCCAGAGGAAAAGCAAGGGCAACACTGGACCCCTGCTAAACCAGATGGGACAACTGACAACCGATGCCCAAGAAAAAGCCAATTTGCTAAATGGATACTTGGCATCAATCCCACGGGACGCCCCTGTCTGGGCCCCCTAGGTTGGGAATAGACTGCCACTGGAGGTGGTTCAAGCACCTACTTTGAACACCTTCAAGAGCCAATTGGATGTTTATCTTGCTGGGATCCTATGATCCCTGCTGACTTCCTACCCTTGGGGCAAGAGGCTGGACTCAATGATCTTCCAAGGTCCTTTCCAGCCCTAATGTCTATGAAATCTATGAAAACTGCATTTTTTGCAAAAATGTATCAGTTTTGACAAAACTGTGGTCAGGAAAGTTTTTCTGAGTCCAAGGTGAAATTTTTGGTCAAACCTAAGGACCCCCATTGCAGAATAATCAACAATTTAACAATCAGGGTGCCATGAAGGCCTAGGTTCCAGTCTTCGCTCTGACTCAGATTACAGACTTGAATATGGGTTTCCTAAACCTAGCTGAGTGTCCTAACCAGTAAGCTATAGGCATTCCCGCAGTGGGTCTTGCTCTGATTTTTGTTTTGTTCCATAGCAGAACAAGAACATTTTTATATACAAAGAAAAAGTTAGTTATATTTAAAAATATACAGAATAGAATTTAAATTAATTATAAATATAATTAGTGAATAGGAGGTTATAATTCTGAAAAAAGTGAGTTCCCCTTTTAATCTGAATAATGTGTCACATACCATTACACTGCACTATGCTGTTTTTCTATATGTCAGTTCTTGTTGGCCTACATATGCTGCAACTTAAAACAGCATGACACTACAGATAAAGTGAATGTGATAGGAAATATATAGAGAAATACACCATTTGGGGATGAACTACTAACCTTTGTCACTCACAATGAAGCAAGCATAGGGCAGAAATAAGTATTCTAATATCAGAAGTTAAGCAATGGAAATTTTAGAAGTATAAAGTACATATAAAATACAGTACTAAGGATTTACAAAGCTAGCATATGAAAAGCCAGCACAACAGAAAAGAAAGTAGGACTGTACACATTTGTTCTAGGTAGCAAATAAAAAATAGAACACTTTTACTCCCCCACTATCAGTCCATCAAGGCTGTGGAAGCAATAGTATTTAATCTAATGTCCAAAGGAATGAAAGGATAATGGAAGGCTGATAGCAGTGAAAGTAATGGGCCCAGTATTGATGTCCCACTGGACAGAGTTTCTGTACAATTTTCTATAAGTTAACAGATTTTAACACTATGCATGTTCCCAACATATTGGTACATGTATAAACATATCTTCAAAAAATTGAAGCTTGACTTGCACCATGGCCAAAAGGGACCTATGGGTAATGATTGACCATCGCAGGAATATGAGCCATCAGCATGAGGTGGTGGTCAGCAGGGCAAATAACACACTGGCATGCATCAACCAATGCATCTCATGTAAAACTAAGCAAGTGATACTCCCACTGCACTTACTCAGCACTGGTGAGATCGCAGTTGGAGTACTGCATCCAGTTTCTGGCACTGTACTTCAATAAGGATGAGGAAAAACTTGAGAGGGTCCAGAAAAGAGCCACCCATATGACTAGAGACTTGCAAGGCAAGCCAAATGAGGAAAGGCTGAGGGACCTGGGCCTCTTTAGCTTAAAGAAGAGAAGGTTGAGCGGGGACTTGATAGAGATTTACCGCTATATCAGAGGAGTGCATCAGGAGCTCAGTGAAAAACTGTTCACTAGGGCACCCCCAGGGAAGACCAGGACCAATGGATACAAACTCCTAGAAGGCTGCTTCAGGCTTAATACCAAGAAAAACTCCTTCACAGTAAAGGTGTCCAGACTGTAGAATAAACTCTGTCCAGATGTGGTGCAGTCACCTACCCTGGAGGTTTTCAAAAGGAATCTAGACAGTCACCTTGCTGGGGTCAACTAACCTCATTTGTCTTCCTGCCTAGAGCAGGGTGCAAGCTAGACCCAGTGCTCTGCTAGGTCCCTTCCAGCTCCTAACAACCTATGAATCTATGATTTATTGCACATTCATCATCCACTAAAATTGTTTAGGTCCAGATGAAATTCAGTTCACTAAGACATCGTGGAAACAGCAGTCACTGGACATTATTACACCTGGCCCACCAATAGAACACAGGTCAACCTTTTTGTGGGGCTGGACACTGTTGGGAGAGAGAACCACTGTAACATTCTATTACTGTCCTTGACTCCTTAATGACAACACACATGAACCAACTGACCTAAAAATGTAAGAATTAATTGAAGATGCGGAGTGAGGACACTGACCTTAACACAAGTGCATGTAAAGAAGAGCATCTCTGTCAATACTATGCACCAAAGGTTATTATATTCATATTACTCACATAAATGCTGTTATTCAAAGACCTGAAATGACTGAAATCACTAAAACACTAGCTTCTTGGTAGCTAATACATTCAGCAAAACATTTTTCTGTGTCAAAAGTAATATATTTAAGAGTCACATTTCCTTTAATTGCTAGAAATTAAACATAGCCACTGCCAGCAGTCCATTGGGTTTGCAAAAAGAGTTGACATCATTTTACCATCTTCAGTTTAGACCTGATGCGGGTTTTTATTTGTTGGTTCATTTTAGGTTTCATGGGCTTTGGCTGGGAATTCAACTGAGACAGTTGATTCAGGTTCACTTGTTATAAACTAAAGAATTTTCCTTTAAATGTTGCTAACAGTGTACCAATATCATTATAACTTGCCAGTATACATTTTAGTAAAGCTGTCATGCAAGTAGGAAGCATACAGAACCAAAGGCCTGTAAATGATAAGCTTAGCATAAATAGACTTGAGGTTTTGGCCTAGTTAACATGAGCAGGTAGTCAGTATTTGACCTATAATTATGACACTAACCTCAAAGTGAGAAATGGTTTGGTTGGCAAAATAAACTGTACAGATGTACAGAATAGATGTTTTCCTTAGATTTGGGAAAGTTTGCAGAATAAAAATGTACTGTACATTGCAACTGTTAACTGCTTTTGGCAATAGTAACTTGCTGACATGAATGTTAATGAATAAATTATATTAGTTATAGATAGCAAAATAAATTTGAGGTATTTTTAAATCGTGGGTTAAGTGAAGTGCTTAAAAGGACAATATCTTATGCATATTTAAGTTAGTTGGACTAAAGTATATAAAAATGAATATCCTAACAACCTGTGTGAGAAAATCAGGAGAACAGGGAGTTCCCATCTACGCTGGCAAACAGCCTATAGCAGGGGTTTCAAACTCACCTTGTCAGCCAGGACTACTCGGACCTGGCTCAACGTGCTGCAGTCCAGGTGCACGTGTAAACCACGTTCCCTAGGAGCTTCCTGGGAACAATAAACTGCAGAGCAATAAGATCAGCAGTTTATTGCTGCACGCTAATGGCATGTGTAGATGCACCCTGGGATTCCTTGCAGGTTGGATCCAGACAGAGGCATAAAGCACCCAGATCTGGACCCTGGGGGCATGTCTACATAAGACACTTACTGCTCAGTTGACTAATTAACTGTTTAGTAAATTTCTCAGTGTCTACATATCCGCTCCTATTGTACAAAAAATACTACCCTGCTGTGGAGTTTTTTCATGTGCAGCAGCACACGTGTAGATGATGACCCAGCTGGCTGGTGCACGAGGGTGCTTCAGTGCAGGCCAGCCCCTCCTCAGCATGTTGAGCCCGGCTAGAGCAGCCCCAGGCTGGTAGGCTGATCCCTGGGGCCCCCTGCCAGCTGGGGCTGCTCAGCAGCATTAGCACACTAATGGCATGTATAGATGTGCCTTGGGACTCCTTGCAGGTTGGACCCAGCCAGAGGCATACAGCAGCAGGAGCTCTAGGTCTCCCCAGGGTGTGTAGCAGTGGTAGCTCCAGCTCCAGCACAGGGAACATGGTGTACCTCTGGCTCCCACTGCGTGTCCCAAGCCAGAGTTGAAGCTGCTACTACCACTGTCATGTGCCCCATGCTGTGGCAGAGGCTCTAGCCCTTTCACAGAGTACACGATGATGATGGTGCTCTAACATGGGGCAGTGATGGAGCCAGTGGCCAAGAATCTGGGGCTGCAGCAGTTGTGATGGGCAAAACAGCCGGAGGATGACCTGGGCTGATTCAGACCTTGCAATGCTCACCTTCCTGTTACCAACTGCCATGTCCACCAGGGCTCAGGACCCCTGGATTCTATGGTAGGCCACATCCCCAAGTTCTGGTGGCCAGCTGGTAGCACAGCTGGCCAAACTGAGAGGCTGCATGAGCCAGAACTGGCTTGTGGGCTTTATGTTTGACACCCCTGGTCTATAAGGATATACAAAGGAATTGATAGAATGAACATAGCTCATTTAACATAAATTTTCATTAATTTTCCAATTTTCTGTTGTTACATTTGTTCCTGGGTAAAGGTTGCATTCAAGTTACTTATCAAGTGGTTATCCTCTGTTTTCTAAGGTAATCATAGCACAACTGGAGCAACTGAAGCTAAGCCTAACAGTATAATTGAATCTTGGGTATAACCCTCATTCTTAGGATACACCAAAAAGGTATCTCCTGGCTTCCCAATCAAATCAGGCAGAGGCTCTTTGCTAAACATCTCTTTAATCAAAAAAAAATTTGCTTCAAGATGTGTTTGTAGAAGGTGTCTCTAGCTTTTATTCCATGACCAAAATGTCTATATTTAAGGCTCTTCAAAAGTTTTCCTTACAAATCTGTTAGCAATGACATACCAAGTACTGGACTTAGAGGCTGCAGCCTGGAAAACCCTTTAGTGGGTTTACCAGGCTCCAGCCTCTAAATGTCTCTTAACTTCTTTTAATAAATTAATATAAAAGTAATGAAGCAAACACCTCATTTCAGATGACAATGGTATGTAATATTACCTTCAGCTTCAGCCTCTTTCTTTTTCAGATGCTAATTTCTAGATAGATACAGTTCTAATACCAATTAAAGTCAGAATAATGTCCCATTGCTCTTATAGAAATTAAATAAAAAATCAAAACAAATGTGTGTGAAATAATTCAAGACTTAATGAAACAAAGTATTAAAAACCCAATGAAAAAAATTACAAAACATTTTTATGAAGTATTTCTATCTTAACAAATAACTTGGTGATATTGCAATGAAAAATAAAAAAGTTAAATTATAAAGATGCGGAAGTTCTCTTTTCACCATAGTCACATATACTTTATTTAGTTATGTTACAACTGCACTTTTTTCAAAATGTTGCGGCTAAAAATGCTACATACACCACAGAGCAAGACTGAGAAACAATTGGTGGTAAACAAGGGTTGTAATTCTGTACTCAAACATCCCTCCTAGCTTCCCCAGCTTGCCCAGTATTACAAATGGGACTGAATGTTGAGTGGAACTAATGTGTATAGCACTGGTTTCTTGTAAGGGTGCATTTGATTCTCCAACAAATCGCATCTTTTAAGAGAAAATTATTTTGAATCTTTTTTTTCCAGAAATTTGGTTGCAGTCATTACACACAAAACTCACATTTCAAAATTTTGAGAGAATATCCAGGGGTGTGCCAATTACACAAATACAGTTATTATGCAAGCAAATATGGCATGTAACTTTTCTATGTTACTAGGTTTCATAGATGCATGAAAAGGGGAATAACTCTTTCCAAAAGTTATAATATCATCCAAACATACTTACAAAACACACACCTTAGAATAGATAGAACCGTCGTTTCTAAAACCCCACTTCTGATAGATGCTGCTTTTGTCTCTGAAATAGAATAGTATAATTCAATTAAGTAAATTAATAGTAAATGTTACCTCAGTTAAATCACTTTTTTGCTATAAAATTAAAATATATGTAACGTAAGAGTCCATTCCATAGCTCAATGACATGCATCTGTACTGAAAGCTCAAGGATGTTGTTGAATGAGGCTCCAAAATTCCCATCGAACTCAATGACCACTGAATCAGACTCATTTTTTAATTACTTCCGGTTTGGGAATGTAACCAGTGCATATCAATGTAAAACTGGTGGGGATGCTAGGAATGACATCTGCATGGTTTACTGGAGTGACAAAGAATGCATTGCTAATTTGACTGAGTAAGAGCAATGGCTATTTTCAGGGGTGCCTGTTGTCCTTGAGGACATGGCATCTTGACAGAAGTCAGGCTTAATTTATATATATATTTAGAGGGAAGAAATCTGAATTTAATAAACTCAACCATATCATTTCTGTTGCAGGTTCTATTTTTATTTATACAAGTGTAGATCCAAGTAACACCATTGACACGATTCATACCAGTACCAGATTCGGATCTAAAGCCCAATACAATCAATAGAATTTTTTCAATGATTTCAGTGGGCTTTAAATCATACCCAAAGCAAACTTGGGTCACTATCCTTAAGGGTTCATTCCTGCTGAGGAATTTGTAGAAGTGCTAAGCCTACAAATCCCATGAAAATAGTATTTTCAAGCAAGCAAGATATACAATGGTAATAGGATAAAGATTCTTATTGTTTGCACATGCCACATTCAGACCAGCATATTTAGTGGTCTTCATCTCTCAGATAACAGATTGCAAACATAAAGAAAGTCTCAGTTAAAAATATTTTGCATCAACCAAGGAGAAGCTTTGATGCAACTTGCTTCCATCAACTTGTTCCCAAGGGACTTGGTCCACTGCCCGCTTAAATCAGTTTGAAAGCCATTGACAAAGCCATTGACTTCAATGGCTTTGTATCAGGCCCAAGAAAATTAAACTTCATCTAATGAGATCCTTTTTAGTCAACATTCCATTTGACAGTTGAGCAAGAAGTTTAATGAGCTGTTGTAAGTTTATCAACTCTTTAACCAGAAGCTTCTTCTGCCCTTTAGTTGTGGGGTATCTATAAAAATGATTTTCCAAGGGAGTTCCCTGCATACATTCCAATGCATGGAGAATTGCTTAAGGATATATCAGTCAGCAAAAGATCATCCATGTCTGACTTGCATAACACTTACTTTAAATGTAAATAAATCAAAAATAGGTTCAGTGCACAGTCTTATTCATATGGGACATGTCTTGGGAATGACCTAGTGGATGGAGAGAATATTTTCCCCTAAGTGTCAGTAAGTGACAGATCTCAATGACACCCTGTGCTATTTTTCTGTAGGGAGTACACCCAGAGTAGAAATATACCCAGAGTTACTAGGAATCTTGACATCTGTAACATTCCTGGGGCATTACATCAGCCCCTTTAGGTTATTTCAATTTGATCTACATATCCATGAATATAAAAAATCAGTGTGCCCAATGGTCTAGTAAATCATTCACTCTAGCCTATGCTATTGTTCCTTTGCTGTGAAGTATAGGCATAAAAGAATCTTTGCTGTGAAGTATTGGCCTGAGAACTATGCCACTGGGAACAAGCCAATCTTAAAAGAGCTCCCACAGTGAACAGGTTAACAAACAGTCTACTAAAAAAAGAACTTCCCCTTTTACTTTCTTTCTAAAGCTGCTTACTAATTTTTAATATTTAAAGTTTCTAGGTACTCTTATGGAGCCCGGGCGAAAGAAAATATATAAATGAATGAAATATTTCAGTACAGATGCATGCAATGGAATGTTATTTTATTTTCAGCAATATCTAGGGCTAAAATCTTTACTGGAAAAATTTCACTAACATTAGTGGAGTTACCCAAAAGAACAGTTGGGCCCATATGAACTTGTAACCAGCTGGAAAAACATTTTTTTCTTCTTTTTTTAGACAGGAAATAGTCTATACAGGATGAGTTGATCCTTCTGCCCAAAAGATTTTATAAACAGCATTTTGCGAATGGGTAGTAGGACAAATCTTTTAAAATATTTTAAAATACTGCTTTTGTTTTATAAATATGAGCTTTATATTTTTATACAAAATATTTTTATAGTATACAGATGACAATTGTTTTATAAATATGAGATTTATATTTTTATACAAAATTCTATTGGTTCTTATCTTAAAAATTACTTGCCAGTGTAAGTTAGTGCAAAATTAGAGTACTATATTTCTTAAGATAGGTTATGAATTATGCCCATACATCTGAGACTAGACTATCAGCCATGTGCATATCTACATGCAGCAACTTATTAAAATATGTAAATCAATTAATTGCAATATCATTCCACCTAAAAACAATAAGAAGAACTGCAAGGCTGCACCAGGTGACAGAGAGAATCTTGCTGACTGAACTCAAAAGAAGTGGACTAGGATCATATATGCCTTGGCTGTCTCCCCACCTTCCACCCCCCTTCAGCATGACATATGTGCATGTAAAAAACCCTTTCTTGCAGCTGCCACCATGCATTAATTAGTAGCTAGGACTCTGGAATGACATATGCACTTAGCTTCCAAGAAAGATTTGCAAAACCTTGCAAAAACTCCTGTAGAGTTTGAAATTAATGGGAAAAAAAATTCCTATTGCCAGTAACCATGTCTTTTGCTGGAAATATTTTGCACCTTTATCTCAGAAAAGAAACCGTATTCTCCAGCCTGATGGAGGAACAGAGTAGGAGAGCTGATGTGGCACTGGAACTCTTTTGCTGCTTTCCATATTCTAGAGCCTGGCAGGAGCAATTTTGGTGATCAGTGTAAAGCAGGGCTGATTCAGGGGATAATTGACTCATAAAAAGCTCCCTGCCCCAGGCGCTGTATGTACATCCTCCTTCAAAGGGAGGCAGCATAAATTCATTATAGCCAGCTCTGTATCATCCCCACACTACAGTCCATATACTACAGTTCTTCCTGGAATGGAAGTCATATGTTCATGTTCTTGCACCTCCTCTATCCAGTAATGCTCAACCCCCCTGTCCCTGAAGAATGAATGAATATCTAGATGACATCATCATTTGGATGGAAAACCTGCAATCTCTGATTTGATTTCCATCACAAATTCAATAATCATCACCCCTCCAGCAGGCTATCTTTTGAATACTCCAGTATGAACATTTCCTTTTTGGACACTATGATCTATAATCAGAATGGTAAAATACAAACTGGCATATACAAGAAACCCACAGACCAACATACATATCTGCACAGAACCCACCACGCATTTGCATTTCCACAGACTTTTATTTGGCATATTGGTTTCTAGCCCATCCAAGAGAACACAAAACAACAGCAGACTCTCCCTATTCTTGGAGAAGGGTGTTTGTGCCCAAAAGCTTGCAAAGAACAATGTTTCCAACTATTTAGTCGGTCTAATAAAAGATATCACATTTACCCAAAGAACCTTGTCTGCCTATGTCCTAAGACCAACACAGCTACAACTAGCACCTCTGTCCCTAACATGAATATCTGTACAGCTTTACTTGCTCAGATACTATTGAATAATCAATATTTTACTTGCTTGGTATTTTCTTTTATTGCTTCCCTGAGTAAATATAACCTAATTTTGTTGTTTGTAATGAGTCCCAATTGACAAATGATACAGATATATATTTGGGGGAAGTAGCTAAAACAACTGTACACCCAGCATATTGCCAATAATACAAGGCCTATCAAAGCCCTTTGAATATTTTTTGTTTGGTTTCAATGGATTTGATCAAGTTTATGGCTTTGATCGTGTTTTCTGATTCAGAAAAGTTATGTAGCATTATGTGATTGAGGAAAAAATAAAAGACTCAGGTGGCGATGATCAAGATAAGAAAATGGCCAGATTACTTACTATTAGTAAGTAAACAACAGTTAACTTTTCTCTATTGTGTTTGGTGGGGAATGGAAAAGGAGGAAAAAAATATATCCTAGTGCTCAAATAAGGGAAAGATTCTCAGCTGATGTAAAGGACATCCTGTTTGGGCTCTACTACACTAATCTTGCAAAACTAGTTGAAATCAGATAGCATTCAAGCTGGGGAAAACAGATGTTATATTGAAAGTTTTGCCTCCATTTTTCCCTTAAGATTTTAAAGAATCAGCCTTTATAAACTGTATAATCCTTTATGATTTTTAAATAATGTTTTATAGACAGATGAATATGATCAACAATTAAAGAACTGGACAAATCATTGAAATGTAGACTGCAGGAGGGATTTGAATATGAAGTCAGCTATAATACAAAATGGACTAGTATATACAATCTAGTACCACTACAAAAAATAATAATACAGTATTTTCCAATGATAGTCCAAGTACCTAGGTAATTCTACATACGTAAAAGCAGTGTATATAATCAGTACCTTTGCTGTACTGCCAGCTTGTATCCTTCTAGAGGTACACCATCACTGATCTCAACTCTGATTGGCTGACCAACAGCTAGACAGCTCTGTACCATAGCTCGATTCAGAATCATTCCAGCCTTCCAATGAATGGAGAAAAAAGGGTTTGAATAAGTTAAAAGAACCAGAAAATTCAACAATGTGTCACAAATAGAGAGGTCATTATGCCTGGATAACCCAGGATATTAACAGTTGCAGAAAGTGAAACACTATCCACAACTTAGCAGTCAATGAGCCCTGCTCAGAACCAGTGATCTTCTGTACAACAAGGGTGGCATTTTACAGTTCAGTGCAAAATAGAACAGACCCTTGATATCTTCATTTGTCCTTTTTCTGTGCATATTTCACAGTGCAACGATTTAGGGTCCATAACGTGTCACTTGCTATACTTATAACTACAGACTATTTGAAATATGTATGCACAGAAAAAAAGTTCAGTGAACTGCAAAGATTGCAACAAAACTATAGTCTTTGAGTCAATTTAAAGTTTACTCTTAAGTCTGAAACAGTGTTGGTTAGACATCTTTAAAGACTAGTTTGAACTACTTTTGTTTTAACACATAGACAACTTGCTGTAAAAGCATATAATTGACAGCAGCGTTAGAACTGAAAAATTTAACAGTATTCTTTATGGCTAGGGACAGAAATTACACATAAACCGGTATAAGCAGGGACCTACCAAATTCACAATTTCTCAGATTCTGTGGATTCCATTAAATCTGGCATTACCCAGGGAATCCATAAAATCCAAGGGGAAAAAAAAACTAACTGAAAATAAAACATTAGCTCCCCAAAGGGAGTCAGCCTTCCTTAGTGTGTCGTGGCAGCCCACAGCGGTAGGGGGGGCTGCCCACTCAAAGCACTGCTGGCAAGATGGTGGCTGCCCTTCACTGGCCGTGAGGGGTGCCTATCATGTAGCCCTGTCCTTCTCCACCAATTGGTGGTGAGAGGTAGGGCTGCATGATGGACAGCCCTCACAACCAACCAGCAATGAGGGCCATAGCCACACATCAGGCAGCCCCTGCAGCTAATCAGTAGTGTGGGGCAGGGGTGGGGCCACCAGAGCACCTCAACCAATCAGAGGCACTGCACTCCACCTGCAAAACATCTGCCCAGGCCCATGCTTTGCCTGTGAAATTGGGGGGGCAGCCCCCATGAATTAGGTAGGTTCCTGGGTATAAGTAATTGGAGACTGGTTCAAATTTGTAACACAGCAGAAGTTCAGTGCATATAAACCACTTTCAAAAAGGCCCAAACCAATTTAAGATAAACCTGGATGGGTGTAGTTTAGGTTGGATGGGTGTAGTTTAGGTTAAATAAGCTTATTGAACTTCTGTCCCAGATCCCCTCCAGATTCAATTTAACTCACAGTCCTCCATGATCCCACAATGCTTTGCACCTTCCTTACCACCACCTTGCAGGGGGGGGCAGGCTAGACCCAAGCTGTCTGCTCCAGCTGAGCAGGGAAGCGTACTCTAGCGCCCCCCGCCCTCTTGCCTAGGACACTGCAGGCATGTGGTGGTATTTCCAGAATCAAAAGTGAATGTCTGTTCACTTGCTTATTAGTTCAATCTATGCAGCCTAGACTAACCTGTGAAGATTGAATTGACTCAGCCTTTGGCTTTTTGACTGTCTGTACTTAGCCTATAAATTTCCTTTAAATTTCATTTTAAAATTATAACAGATATTTTAATAAAATGTTCCAAACATTTTTGTTACAGTCTTTTAAAACACTGACAACAGATAAGACAGATAAGCTAGCAAAAATAGAAACTGAGTTCCTTGCTGTATGTCACACTTAGGACGTGTTAACTGAAATTAAAATGTGAGTGTCCATGCATTCAAACAGTAAAACAAGGGCTAAGTACACTCAGATCACAGAAAAGTTAGAACTTTTCATGGAAGGAGCATCTCCAGATAGTATTTAGTAGCACATGTTCTGCTATCATCCAACCAGTCCACAGAGATAACATGAATAATTTGCAGTCCCAAGGCTGGTGCCCACAGTCACCTGACTGACATTCCCAGTTCTGCAACCAAATGGGAGACTCAAACTGCTCCAGTGTGGTCCCAGGGCAGAAACTGACAATCACCTGATTGCCAGTCCCAGCCCTAGGATGACATTGGAGTCTTGAATGGACTCTGGTCCCAGGACACTGGCAGGATGCAGAAGCAGGGGCAGCACCCTTTCTCATGCTTGGCTCCTCATGCCTCCCTCCGCCCACAGCTCATGACAGAGACCCAACTCACCAGAGCTTCCCATGAAGCATACAGGTTGGGACACCATAGTAAGCATTACCGTGCAACTGCTCAGGTTACGTTTTAACTTTTAATATGGCACAGCATAGTAATAATGCTTAATTTGTTAATTTATGTGTCCTTGTAGATTACCTGTGTTTACCACAAGCTGTCTCATTACAGTTTAGAGCCTTCTCCAATCTTAATACTCTCACAGTCCTGACATTTTTCTTTAATAAATACATCATTAATGCTAGTTATATTCTTCTGTACAGCTATAAACATTTGTCTCACTAACTGATATAGATATATCCTTATGATACATCAATGTATGAGACTTAGAAAACTATCATTAAAATTTACATTGCCAGCTGAATAATCTATTTATCTTCCCGTTACGGTAGGGATGGTGGAAATCAAATTATATTCCACCTGTCTCTTAAAAAAAAGTTCTGCCTGATTAGTGGGCTAGTAGATTAGCGGGCTAGTGACACTACTAGTGGCTAGTAGAACTGACTTTTAGGATCTTTAGGTTAAATTGATACATATACTATACTGCTGTATGAAGAAGGTTGTGAAAAAAGCAAATGTTTTAGCCAGTTTGTTTTACAACAGCTACAAGAAAACGCACAATAATTAACATTTACCCATATATAATAACATAGCATAAAAAGAATGCTGTGGAAGCTTCAGTTCAATTAAGCAAAGGTGTAAATGTTCGCCCAAATCTTAAACTGAAGCATTCTGTGATGTTTGATAAAGTTCAGGTAACTTTGTGTATCTGAAATTTCACAGGCCACTGCCTTTCCTTGTGTCACCTGAGGCTAGAAGCTAAAACTCCAAGACACAAGCTGTTGTTGCAGTATTTCTAACTTGACTGCAACTAGAATGGGCTAGAAATCTCACAAGGGTGTCTGCCTCATAAGATTTCCACAAAGGATTATTGTGTAATATTCAGAAGGGCATTCAGAATTTTCGATGCATATCTACACTGAACTGCTGAACTATTTAGGTTCAGTGGTTTCTGGCAGTAAGATGGTGAAAAAATAGATTTTGTTTTTTATAGTTCAGTGTAACAGTGATGATGAGAGAGGAAGAATGCCAAAAAAGCTTAGTTAACTCAATAGGAAAAAGGCTTGCAAAATTATAAGATGTAACACAACAAATTTGTAAGTTGCAGGAATGCAAAAAAGACATTTAAATCACACAAGAATTAGTACTCCTATAATGCAAAAGCAAACAGCCCAGGAAACAAAAGAAGTAGATCAGTTTAATAATTGGCTAAGGAATTATGCACATTTGATCTCATCCTCTGGACCAAGGAAAGAAAAAGAAACAAAAAACATTGCAGAATTTATTTTTGGAAGATAAAGAAAACTAAAGAAAAAAAATTAAGAACAGAAATTCAGCTAGTGTCACTTCCACAGTCTACCCACATTCTGACTTGGTAGATTTATTATTTGAATGTTTTACTGAACACCAATCACCCTTGTTTTCAGATAAGAAAAGGGATGTGCTCATATAGGCCTCCCTGTAAGATGACAAGAAAAATTTTACAAAAACAAAAAAGAGTCTCCTGTGACAAGCCAGGATTATTGGTTAAATACTATTGATCCTATTTACTTGTATGAAAACTAAATTGTTTTAGAATGAGATGTTGCTTTTAATCTAGTGCTGTATCCCCTCTCAGAAACAGAAATGTAAAGAACCCTGGTATGTGGCACTATTTCAAACTGTTAAATGGGAAGTGTCCCTTCCTCATTGTCCGTTTTCTAACAGCCATGTCCTTTAGGAAAATGAGCACGGTACAAGAAATGTACACTTTGCTAAAGTATTGGCAAATATGTTTCTGCGACGCAAGTGTTCAGTGGATGCCACTGATTCTTTGACTTGAACTGGAGAGGTCTGGTTTGGCATTCAGTGCCTAGATACATTCAACAGGATGTGAAGCTCCAAAGCAATGATGATTTGATGGAAGCAATTAGTATTCAGAGCATCACTAAGTCCTTTGGCATGTGAATGTGGCCTGAGCAACCCTTCATATGATGTATACAGTAGAAATCAAGCATACTGTGAATCTGTTTTAGTATTATACAACATATATTTATTTTAATCTCTACTTTTTAATGGCAGAGTTATTATTAAAGCATATCTGCAACTGCTGCATCAGTTTCAGCTCCATGACTCTTTACATAGCAATATACACGCACATTAATGCATATTTTAACTCGCCTCAAAGACAGGAAATAGTTTCTTGATTAAAATACAACTTGGCAATAACTATGACATCTTTTCCAGAAATGGCTTTGAAATATAAGGCATCAGATTACTGCTCTACTTTTCAACAAAAACAAAATAGTAAAAAACATTGAGGTTAAATTTCTATTATTTAAATCCTGTCCTTGGGCAGAGCTCTGTCTATGTCAGGGCTAGCCACTGGCTTCTTTTTGACTGCAATAAGCCCCTGTAGGCTTATAGCAGAATAGCCAAAGCACAATGCACTCCTGGCATGCTCCCTCTGCTGGTGGATGTCGGAACGTAATGAAACCTCTGATATGTGAGGAAATCCAGTTGTGGAAGTTATTCCACATACCTTTTTCTGTCACATTTATAGTTCTGAAGCAAAGTACAGAAGCCACAGTGGAATAGAGAATCAACCTTTAATTCCCAAAGGGCAATGACTTATCTACAACAAGGGCAACATTATAAAATAGTTTGAGACATTCAAAGAGAAAAATTCAAAGTCTGTTTATGGAAGCCGTAACAGCAACTCTACAACACCCTGCTAAAATAGATGATGTACTCTCTTCTCATTGAAGAGAATAAATGTACATAATCGCTCTAAGAGTTAATGGGGATTACATAAATAAATCTGCCAGGCAGTGAGAGAAAAATAGAGCCTATATGTTTGACTGTTAGCTACACAGTGGACACATCTACACATTCATTAATGCGCTGTAGTTACTTCAAATTAAGTTCAGTACTTAGTTAACCGCATGCTAAATCAATGTGGACTAACTCACGCTACTGCACAGTAGCACCAGGACATGGGTTTTTAGTGATGCTTACTGCGCAGTAGCCTGATACTACTGCACAGTAGTGTATTAGCACAGTTTTTGCCCTGCATGCTACTGCACAGTGTTATTAGACTGCTGTGCAGTTACTGTCTTGTGTAGATGCACCCAGTTTTTAGTATTTTTATATGAACAATAAGATCACAGGAAAGTAGGACTGGAAGGGATCTCACAAAATCATCTAATACAGCCCCATGCTCAAGGCAAGATTATCTTTGTCTACATAATCTCAGCCAAGCAGGCTGTCCAACCTGCTCTTGAAAATTTCCAAGGATGGAGATTCCACAATTTCTCTAGATAGTCTGTTCCAATGCTTGACCACCCTCATAGTCAGAAAGTTCCTTCCAATCTCCAATCTAAATTTCCACTGCTGCAGTTTGAGACCATTATTATTAGCCCTGTGCCCTACAGCCATAGAGAGAAGCCCATCTCCATTCTCTTTATACTAACCGTTCAGATATTTGAAGACTTATCAAACCAACCACCCCTCAGTGTTCTCTTCTTCAGGCTAAAGCATCCTAGTTCTTTCAACTTTTTCTCAAAAGTTTTGTTTCCCAGGCCTCTAATAATTTTGTCACTCTGCATTGGACTCCCTCCAATCAGTCCACATCCTTCTTGAAGTATAGGGCAGGAAACTGGACACTGGACTGAGTGCTGAATAGAGAAGAAGAATCACTTCTCTTGATTTACAAGTGACACTCCTGTTAATACAACCCTGTATACTGTTTCCTTCTTGCAACAAGAGCACACCATTTTTTCATAATCAACTTATGGTCTACTGAGGTCCTTCTCTGCAATACCGCAGCCTAGCTAATCATTACCCAGCTTGTATTTATGCATGCAATTGTGAATGTTGTGGGAGACACTGTCAAAAGCCTCACTAAAGTCAAAGTGTATCACATCTACTGCTTTCCTTTCATCCACAGAACCTGTCACTGTATGAGATTGGTGAGGTATAACTTGCTCTTGGTGAATTCATACTGGCTGATCTTGATCACCATTTTTTCCTCTAGGTGCTTCACAATAGGTTCCTTGAGGATCTGCTTCATGATCTTTCCAGGTATCAAGGCTAACTGGTCTGTAATTCCCTGGATCATCCTTCTTTCCTTTCTTAAAGATGAGCACTATGCTTGCCCTTTTCCAGTCATCTGGGACTTCACTCGACCTCCACAAGTTCTAAGGAAGATAGCTAATGGCTCTAAATTCCTTCAGCCAATTCCTTGACCTGCACCAAACAAGCTATTGTTTGGTTTTGTTCTCAAATAAGTTAATTACTTTTTGGTATTATTAAACTCAGCCAAGTGTTTTATCTTCCTTTATTTTGCTCTTAATACCATAAGGCTTGCATTCTGTCTGCTTTCCTTTTGAACCTGATTTTATAGCTGGTTTTCTACCAGTGTGTCTGTCTGCTTTCTCCATGGCACTGGAATTCTTATTCTAACCTCTGGTTGTATATTAACTGTGAAGCACAACTGTTTTAGTGGGCTGGAGATAGACAGTCTATGAAACAGTCAGGCCCTGATCCAGCAATGGCTCTCTAATTAGGATGAAATTCAACTTCTGCGCAGAAATTATATATAACTTTTGATAGAATGAGTTACACAGTTGAAGATAAAAGGACAATCCAATCCAGGGGATGCTTAAGCCTGTTATAGGGTGCACAATTGAGCTCCACATCACATGGGGGGCATAGACCATTTGTGCAGGGTTCCAATTTTCTGTACCCCAAAATAGCAGAACTCCATTAAGTTTGGGGACAAAGAATTCAGATTTTTCATTTTTTTGAATGTACTTTAATAATGATTTTGATGGAGTTACTGATAAAAAAGCTTCCATCATAATATGTTATCACCCCACAACATATAGATGTATGAAATAGTTCAAAATACTATTTGCAGACAGCAAAGCCTGGCTGGTATTTTTTATACTTCTTTAAAGCAATGAATTGTTTTTCACAACACCACTAAAGTTGGTATCACATCCTATCAGTACAGTACCTTTGTGATCAGCCACACATTAGCCAGAGGCCATAGTGTTGATGGTACTATTAGATCCCGATGGTCTTTTTTTCTGGGAAGTGTCTTCTTAATTTTTTCAATGGTGACAGAAATATGAAAAACCACCTGGGGATCAGCCTAAATGCATTAAAACAAACAAGAGTGTTATTGTAATTTGTGTTTAAATTTGTAGCAAATACTACAAAATACACTGCTAGCATAGCTCATATGAAATGTAAATTGTTATAGAATGAGCCATTGCTTTTAATCTTGTGTCACATCTCCTCTTAGAAACAGAAATCTGAATAAGCAAACTATCCCAAATTGTTCTATTATATGAATGGTATTCTGCCCTGTTTCGATACTGAGTTAGTGTATTTGTAAAGCAGTTGTAAACTAGCACGAATACATATTTTGAATCATGCTAGTTCTGATAAACACATAGATTAAAAATGTTGTTTCATCATACTACGGGCTGACTGCAGCTTTGCTATGGGCCCCAGACAAGTGACAAGCCCTGTTGCTTTATCCTTAATGCAAACCTGCCTTCAAGTCTCCCCCTTGATCTAAGAGAAAATTACCCTGAACCAAGTCTGTTTCAGTGCACTGTTCTCCTCTCAGCATGCCAGCATGCTACTATAACAGCTAGAAAACCAGAAAATGTTTTGTACTGGCTACATGATCTACCTGTTAAACGTAACAACAAAGTAAGAACAACTGTAGATAAACCTGCCTTATTTTAGGCATGCTATAAAGTGAATCCACCAAGTACCTCATTTTGTACTGACCCATTATAACTAATTTTAATGTAATTAAAAGATGTGAAAAGATCTTTATAGAGTAGGTTGATCAGTATAATTTTGAAGTTACATTTTCCTACTATATTATTTGAAGTTGCTCCTGTGAATCAACCACTAATTTGCCAAGTACTTGAACACAGAGATGAAAATGTGAAAGAAGTCATCATATTATTAAAAAGGTTTTATCCCCTCAATATACAATCATTTATACAGAGAGCCAGCATTATTTATGAACAATAGGTCAGGCTGCAACAAAACAAACTGGACTTTCCTGTAAGTTTTCTTCAGTGATTTGAGGTACACTGCCCAATGCAAAAGCTAGATAGGATACTGTCACAAAAATTTTTCAGTGGATGACTGCTGGATAATGAAGTTATACATTTCGATACAAGAAAAAAAAAGACTATTGACACTATGAAGTCTTCTCTCACCAACCTTAAATATATTACACAATTACATTACATTAAGAGATATGGAACTACATGTCATAATATAAGTTCTTTTCTAGCACTGCCAGAACCTCAATGGCTAGGAGCAGATGTTGCATTTATCTCTGGACAAGTCTGTCCCAGAACAGAAATATCCCGGGATTGGTGTATACACTCATTGCCTTCTAATCAAGGTTTAGTGAATGGCTAAATGCACTGTCACTGATTCAATAATGGAATCCTGGGATAACTGTTCAGAAGCACCTCGCAATATCCCAGGATAAACTGGTAATACTTCTTATTCCATGAACCTTTTCAGGATTTATCCGGGGACAACAAACATGGATGTCTGAACAACTGCACTTTAACCTGGAATAAAATCGTTTATCCTGGGACAAATGTAACACCTATTTGTAGCCAATGAGTTACAATCACCATAAAATGAGATCACTTGCCAATGACTGCATATCTGTCCCTAAAATCTAGCTCTGCTACTATACAGACAGTTAGCTCTATCAAGATCTTTGCAATCTTATCTGAAAAATAAACTGAAGGGAAAGTGTTCAATAAAGAACACCTAACTTCCATGGAAAGCAAATTCTTTCCATGTAGTAGATTATTTACAAAACAGTTCTGGTGATCCGAAGTTTGAGTACACTATGTAACACGCAAAACCTCAGCGCATCTTAATTATTAATTATATCATATTCAGGTTATTTTAAGTAATATCTGAACAATTAGCAATTATCTTTGAGAATCTGTGGAGGACAGGGGGGGTCCAGAGTGCTGGACAATAGCAAACATGGTACCTTTCCTCAAGAAAAGAGATAAGAAGAGCCCAAGGAATTTTAGGGCAGTCCCCCAAACCTCACTCTCTGGAACATATTATTAAGCAATCTATAAGTATTTGAAGATAAAAGTAATACAGAATGTCTGAAGTGGGGTTATTAAGAATGAAGTCATGTAAAACTGCATTTTATGGGACTAGCCCTGGTGGAAAGCGGGGAATAGATGCCATATACCTATAGAAAGGCTTTGGACATTGTTGCAAATGATATCTTTATTAGCAAGGAAAGGAAACACAGTTCACATATATGGTCACAGTTCAAGTCTAAGTTCACAGTGAGGTAGATGCACAGACAGTTGAAATATCACTTCCAAAGAGCAGTTATTAATGGTTCACTGTCAAAATCTCAAGCAAGTTCTCACAGGTATCTGGCCTGGGCCTGGGCCTTTTACAAATTTCCATTAACAAACTGGATAATAGAAGACAGGTTTCAAGTGCTACACTTATAAAGGTAATATCAAATGCTTAAAAATGGGAAATAATACGCTGGGCAGCAGAATAAGAATCTACATGTAGTGGATCACAAAGACTATTTGAGCCAATAAAGTCCTGGTGTTATGAAAACTCTCATTTTGGGAAATATGAATAGATAGGTAATATATAGGCTTGGCAGAATTCAATTTTTATTTTTTAATAATTTTGATGGCTAAAGTCAATGTTTATTTTTAAGCATTTACTTTGATTTTTTATCAATTTAAGTAAAATTAACAACAGAAAAAAATTCCATCCCCAGGATGGCAAAAAACTAACAGAAAGGTAACACCCTCCCAAAACTTGTACACTTTCTAACTGGAGTCTCTGTCTCCACATACTAGTCTCACCAGTAGGTTGTTTTGCCTCCCCCCTCCGCCCCCCTTCCCTTTGTCTGTAGCTGAGTTGTTAGGAGCTTCCTGCCACTGCTTCTTATGCCTTCCTGCACAGCCACTACTTCCAGTCTGGCTCAAATATTCTTCCCCCACCTCCACCTCCTCTGGGCTTCAGGTAGGGGTTTAAATAGCCTGTTATCTCCCTCCAGCCAGCTTGCCAGCACCTGTGAACAAGCAGCTAATTGCTTAATTGCTGAGTCATTAAGCTGCTCACTGTTTTCCTCTTTAAAGAGACCTGGCCTCTACACTCTGGCCTGCAACTCCCTTCTGTTCTTCCCCCTCTCTTTTCCATTATTAACAATGGAAACATTTTTTTGCCAGTCTGTGAGTGTGAGGTGAAATGTATGTTTACTGATAAAAATCAAATCCTGCCAAGCCGAGTCATATGTAAGACAGAGAAGTATTTATTTCACTCTAAAAGGTATGACCAAGGCCTCATTTCAAATACTTTATCTAGTTTTGTGAACACTAAGAAAGATGATGACAAACTGGAGGAGAACAATGAAAATAATAAGGTTTAGAAAACTAATTATGAGGAAAGGTTGCAGGAATTCAGATTTTTTTCATTTAGAAAACAGAAGACTAAGGGGGAAAATGATAACAGTTCTCCAAAAGGTTGTTATAAATAGGGCATTGATCAATTGTTCTCTCTGAGTGCTGGAGGTAGAAAAAGAAGAAATCAGCTTAATTTTCAGCCAAGATGACTTATATCGCCTATTAGAAGAAAACTTTCTAAATGTGAGGGTGGTGAAACACTGAAACAGGGTACATAGGGTTTTTATGAAATCTTCTTCATTAAAGATTAAAACATATTAAGCAAATGTCTGTCAAGAATAGTCTCGGTATACATGATGCTGCCTCAGTGTTTGGATGGAAAAATGCTCGTCTGAAATTATCCTGTGTGAACTAACTTTTCTTCATCCATAATACAAATTTGTAATGTACAGATGAAGACACTAATTTTTCAATCTTGAAAGGTACGACCCAGCTGTTTTTATAAGTGCCAGGAGACAGCATTACTCAAGAAATACAGACTAGCTTAGAGACATCTAACCTAAAAGTTGTCAACTGGAAATGGTATGAACTTCTAAAAAGTCTGAAAAACCATGATCTGTTGTGATTAGAATAAAAATGTAATGGACCAACAGATCTTTACTGTAACTTGAATGGCATTGGACAGGAATGAAATTGGCCCTATATACTTTGATGACTAAAGATTTACAGGAAACAAAATACTTCCTTAATTTCCAGTGCAGAGCATGCGATAAAACTATTTTCAATAAGGAGATATGGGATCAAACAAACTGCTACCATCTTATACTAAAAATGACTCACATTTCCACAGTGGATGTAGAACTGTTCACCTTCTCCTAACCCACTCCTTTCTAAAAACAAAAGGAAATATGCATGCACGCGTGCGCGCGCACACACACACACGCGCGCGCGCACAAAGGCTAACAGGGCAACAGAAACAGAATGCAAACACAACTGGCACAGAGATATTTGATTTCATATTACCTGTTAGCCAGCAGTAGGCAGATCTTACAAGGGAATCCCCACAGTTATTGTACAATGGCAACAAATATTTTAATAATCCTCTTCCAAAGGCTCAGAGGTAAGGGCAGCACTCTTACTCAACCTCACTATTCTAAGTTGCTATCAAATATCCGAGGTTTCACTACAGCTGTGTAGAAGATTGTTTTGGTTGGAATTAGACACAAGTATCATTATGCTGTGTGCCTTTGTATAACACCTGCTGCAAGTTGGTGTATTCTTGTTATCACTACCACGGGTTTTAATCTTTTAACATTTGGCTTATTGGTTTATAGCGAGGAAGTACTAGCCCTTTGTATTCATCACAAGCTGGCACCTAGAAGTAATACTGTGCTGTTCATCAGGAGATAATATAGCTGGACAGTACCCAAGTGACACTAGATAAAGAAGCAACAGCATGTTCGTCTCTCCCAGCTTTAGATGATGTTAAAAAAAAATCCTCCAGAGCATGGGGCATTGGCACCCTATAGAAGTGACAGTGGCCATTAACTTTTTCTTTTGTGAGTTCACATTCTTCATTATATTTAATAGTTTTGCTCAAGACTAGCAGCACATGACAGTGAACTAGAGACATGAGACTTGAGTGAGTTGAGTGCCTCAGAAATGTTACAAATTGCACTAGAAAATTATATTGAAAGCTAGTGCTATTACATACTAAACTGTACTATCATACACAATATAGATACCTTGCTTCTATTGCACATGCTATTAAACAGTCTTCTTTAAGCCCACATATAGAAGCAAACAAAACATCCAGCCTACCCTCTTGTACAATAAATATGCTTAAACTCTTACCTTCTGGAATGCAGGCAAAGGGATAAACCACACAGTGTAACAATATATGAATATACTGGAAATTTAAAAACTAAGCAAAGGCATCACAGACTATCATTTAAAAAAAACATTCATTAACATTGGCTTATATAATAAGATGTTTATTTTACTTTTAATGGGCGCATCTACATGTCGCCATACAGTGATGTAGTGATCACACAAGTATACACATGATCACCAACTACATCGCGCCATAGCGGCACACTCCCCCAGTATAGTGCACTGCTACAGCAATGTAGCAGCAAAATCTACCTGTGCACTAGGGGTGTGCGAAACAGGCCATATTAGATTCAGATTTGGATTCAGCCTGAATCAGGTATAGTGATTTGATTTGTTTATTCGAATCACTGTCCCAATTCGATTCGGACAAATCCATATCTGAAAATTCAATGCTGATTTTGAGAATCAGCGATTCAGCCATAGACAACAACTTTAAATGTTTTCTCTACATACCTCGAGGTGCCAGATGCAGCTTGTGAATGCTGCAATGGTGGGGCAGATGGAGTGTCCCACAGGAGTGCAGAGGGGGCCCCCATGTGCTCAGTGGCAAACCCAGAAGTGGACCAGAAGTACTTCTGGTCCACTTCCAGGTCAGCCCCACCACACCCCTCCCCAGCTTGACAATCAGCCATGGCTGGACCCCAGGTGCCCCCCCTCCCAGCCCCAGCCCCAGCCCCAGCCCCAGCCCCAGCAGGAAACAGTCACTGAGTCCGGAGGGTACGGTGCAGGGAGGGGCCCTGCGTACTCCCTGGCAGCCCTGAAAATGAACTGGAAGTGCTTCTGGTCCACTTCCAGGTCTGCTGCTGAGTGCACTGGGGACCCCCCCCCCACACACACACACACACACTCCTATGGAATGCTCCATCTGCCCCAGCATCTCAGCATTCACAAGCTGCCTGGTACCTAAAGGTATATAGAAAAAACTTTTAAAGCCGTGTCAATGTCCGAATCATCAAATCTTTCTGAATCTCTCCGAATCAATTCAGAGGGTTCTGATTGGATTCAGAGAGATTAAAGGGTCTCCTGATTCAATTCAGATTTGGAGATTTGGTCACCGAATTGGGCCGAATCTCCGCTGAATTAAATCAGCAACCAAAGCTTTGCACAGCCCTACTGTGCACCATGCGCATGGTGCAGTAACCGCCTGTTCTGCGCCATAGCTTAGTACTTCCAAAAGGAAGTACTAAAGCACGGCGCTGTAGCAATGTTGCCATATGGCAACATGTAGATGTACCTAATATCATGTATGTAGCACTAAAAATATGTGTCATCTGTAAGTATTTTGAATTATGCATTTTTATTTTGAAGATGAATTCACTGAAGAGGTGATAGTTATGGAGTCCAATTTATTGACTAAAATAGAAATCAGGAGATGCAAATTGCAGATTTACATATAAACTTGGTCTCTGGAACCTGGAGGAAATTTAATCTCAGAGGGTGTGCCCCCACAAGTGGAAACGTGCAATTTGTGGCACCTCAGAGCCTTTTGAGGCACTGCAAAACGCATATGGTGCATGCTAATTTGTTTGCTGCACTGCATATTTACAGCACAGCAACAAATTTAGATACCGGAAAATCCTGGTATCTAATTCCGGGCTCCACGCAGACGGAGCCCCTGGCTCTCGGCTGCAGGGGCTGCCTGTCCCTTTTTCAGGCTCTGGGGCCTGGGAGCATGGCGACCTCCCCTTGCGGGGTCTGCTCCCTTTTGGGGTCTCTGGTGCACCAGCTGGAGGAGCTCCAGGCCACAGTCCAGAGACTGCGTGCCATCAGGGACTGCGAGCAGGAGATAGACTCCTACTGCCAGGCCCTTCTCCCCCGGGAGGCAGAGGGTAGATCACAGTCTCCCTCCACGCCAAAGGAGGACTCTGGGACCTCCTGCTGTGTCCAGCCAAGGGCATGGACCAAGGTGGTCAAGGGCCCTAAGGCCCGCCGCACCAAGGCCCCTCCCCCGCCAGAACTGAGCAACAGGTATGCACCTCTTGCTGCCCCAGCAGAGCCTGCTGAGTTGCCGGCCCCCACAGGCAACATGGGCCTAACTGCAGCTCCCGCCCCTGCTCTCCCCAAGACAAAACGTAAGGTGTTTGTTGTGGGAGACTCCCTCCTGAGGGGGACGGAGGGGCCAATCTGCCACCCCGACCCCTTAGCCCGGCAAGTCTGCTGCTTCCCAGGGGCCCGCATCCGGGACATTGCGGAGAGGATCCCCAAGCTCCTCAAACCCACAGACCACTATCCCATGCTCCTTATTCATGTGGGCACCAATGACACGGCTCGGAGCACTCCCAGCCAGATCATGAGGTGCTACAGGGATTTGGGAGCAGGGCTTAAGGGTCTGGGGGCACAGGTGGTGTTCTCGTCGATCCTCCCAGTCTCAGGCTATGGGCTGAGAAGGGACAGGAGGATCTATGTGGTCAACCAAAGACTGCGGCGCTGGTGTCGTCAGGAAGGCTTTGGCTTTCATGACCACAGCCCACTCTTCGGCGAGAGAGGCAGCGAGCTGCTGGGAAAAGATGGTCTCCACCTCTCTCCCCTAGGGAGGAGGCTCTTCTCAGCTAGACTGGCTGACCTGCTCCACCAGGCTTTAAACTAAGCCCGTTAGGGGACAGGGGGACTACCGCCACTGCTGGCCCTCTGAGCAATCCTTGCAAAGCCAGTGGATCATGGCACTCAAGGGAGCCCACCCCAGCCCCAGCCCTGGTAAAATCTGTGGGCAAGGAAGGAGCCCCCCAAGGGGCACTTGCCTGCCTGTACACTAATGCCAGGAGCCTGGGGAATAAGCAGGAGGAACTCATTCTCCTGCTCAGTGCAAACAATTACGATGTCATAGGGATAACAGAGACCTGGTGGGACTCCACCCATGACTGGACCACGGGGATAGATGGCTATACCCTGTACAGGAGGGATCGTGTAGAGAAAAGGGGCGGGGGTGTAGCTCTCTATGTTAAGGAAAGCTATGCGTCCCTGCAAGCCGATATTGGCGACCAGGGTGGATGGCTGGAGACCCTCTGGGTTAAAATCCGTGGGGAACACGGCACAGGGGACACAATGGTGGGAGTCTATTACAGACCTCCCACCCAAAGTCCTGAGCTTGACCAGGAGTTTGCCCAGGAACTGGCTGAGGCCGCATGCTCCAGGACCATGGTTGTCATGGGTGACTTCAATTACCTGGACATCTCGTGGGAGGATCGCTCAGCAAAATCTGAGCGGTCGCAGAGCTTCCTCTCATGCGTGGATGACCTCTACCTGACTCAAGAAGTCTATGAGCCAACGAGAGGCAAAGCGCTGCTCGACCTGGTACTGGCTACTGGGGATGACCTAGTCGGCGACCTAGTGATCGATGGGAAGCTGGGTGACAGCGACCACGAGCTGATCACCTTCACCATCCGCCGAAAAGCTGGCAAGTCAGTCAGCAACACGGAAGTCCTTGACTTCAGGAAAGCCGACTTTGACAAGCTCAGGAGGCTTGTCAGTGAGGCCCTAAGGGACTGTGACCACAGGGAGAGGGGAGTTCAAGAAGAGTGGTTGCTCCTCAAGGGAGCGATCCTCAATGCACAAACTAAGTCTATTCCATCTCGGAGGAAAGGCAGCAAGAGGGCACAGCAGCCCCCCTGGCTCTCCAGGGACCTAGCAGACCTCCTGAGGCTAAAAAGAAAGGCCTACAAAGGATGGAGGATGGGAGTCACCTCCAAGGAGGATTATTCTGCACTGGTCCGGTCCTGTAGGGAGCTGACCAGGAAAACCAAGGCTGCAACTGATCTCCAGCTAGCTTTGAGCATCAAGGACAATAAAAAGTCCTTTTTCAGATATGTGGGGAGCCGGAGGAAAAGCAGGGGCAACGTTGGACCCCTGCTGAACCAGATGGGGCAACTGACAACTGACGCCCAGGAAAAAGCCAACCTATTAAATAGGTACTTTGCGTCGGTCTTTCATCAGCCCCATGGGACGCCCATGCCCGCTACAGAGCCGGGAAGTCCGAGTGAGGGTGATCCCCTGCCCTCCATTAATGCTGACTTCGTGAAGGAACATCTTGAGAAGCTGGATACCTTCAAGTCAGCCGGCCCTGACAATCTTCACCCCAGGGTACTCAAGGAGCTGGCGAGCATCATAGCCCAGCCTCTAGCGCGGATCTTTGAAAACTCTTGGCGCTCTGGTGTAGTGCCCGAAGACTGGAAGAAGGCCAATGTGGTGCCTATCTTCAAGAAAGGGAGGAAAGTGGATCCGGCTAACTATAGGCCCATCAGCCTGACTTCTATCCCGGGGAAGATCTTAGAAAAGTTTATTAAAGAGGCCATCCCTAATGGACTGGCCGACGCCAACATCTTAAGGGATAGCCAGCACGGGTTTGTTGCGGGTAGGTCTTGCTTGACCAATCTCATTTCCTTCTACGACCAGGTGACCTATCACCTGGACAAGGGAGATGAGATTTATGTCATATATCTTGACTTCAAAAAAGCCTTCGATCTGGTGTCCCATGATCGTCTCTTGGAGAAACTGGCCAATTGTCGCCTTGGGTCCTCCACGATCCACTGGCTGGAAAATTGGCTCCGGGGTCGGACCCAGAGGGTAGTAATTGATGGAAGTCACTCATCGTGGTGTCCGGTGACCAGTGGGGTCCCCCAGGGCTCTGTCCTTGGACCCATACTGTTCAACATCTTCATTAATGATGTGGACACTGGAGTCAGAAGCGGACTGGCCAAGTTCGCAGATGACACCAAACTTTCAGGCAAAGCATCCACACCAGAAGACAGGCGGATGATCCAGGCTGACCTGGACAGGCTCAGCAAGTGGGCGGACGAGAATCTGATGGTGTTCAACGCCGATAAATGCAAGGTTCTCCACCTTGGGAAAAAAAACCTGCAGCATCCTTATAGGCTTGGCAGTGCTTTGTTGGCTAGCACTATGGAAGAAAGAGACTTGGGGGTCATCATTGACCACAAGATGAACATGAGCCTGCAATGCGATGCTGCCGCTAGTAAAGCGACCAAAATGCTGGCTTGCATCCATAGATGCTTCTCAAGCAAATCCTGGGACGTCATTCTCCCCCTGTACTCGGCCTTAGTGAGGCTGCAGCTGGAGTACTGCGCCCAGTTTTGGGCTCCACAATTCAAAAAGGATGTGGAGAAGCTTGAGAGAGTCCAGAGAAGAGCCACGCGCATGATCAGAGGTCAGGGAAGCAGACCCTACGATGACAGGCTGAGAGCCCTGGGGCTCTTTAGCCTGGAAAAGCGCAGGCTCAGGGGTGATCTGATGGCCACCTACAAGTTTATCAGGGGTGACCACCAGTATCTGGGGGAATGTTTGTTCACCAGAGCGCCCCAAGGGATGACGAGGTCGCATGGTCACAAACTACTACAAGATCGTTTCAGGCTGGACATAAGGAAGAATTTCTTTACTGTCCGAGCCCCCAAGGTCTGGAACAGCCTGCCACCGGAGGTCGTTCAAGCGCCTTCATTGAACCTTCAAGATGAAACTGGATGCTTATCTTGCTGGGATCCTATGACCCCAGCTGACTTTCTGCCCTTTGGGCGGGGGGCTGGACTCGATGATCTTCCAAGGTCCCTTCCAGCCCTAATGTCTATGAAATCTATGAAATCTATGAAATAAAAATGCAAGAAATAAAAGCAGCGTGCACTGCCTGAAACTGGATCTTGGCCTGCCAGAGCCATGCTCTGGCTGCCAGTCAGGCTCCATGCTCATGGATCACTGCCATTGCAGCCCTTGGAGATCCCCAGGGCCCCAGGTAAAGCTCCTGGGGCCAGCCCAGGTACTGGTCCAACCTCCCCAACCCCACCCAAGGCACTTTGCCATGTGCCAGAGCACATGTGCAAGGCCAAGCCATGGGACAAGTAGCAGCGGCGCAAATATGTGCCGCTGCTATTTGTCCCTGGGGAAACGCACATTCCCACTTGTGGGGACATGTCTAGAAGAATCAGTCCTCACCCACATTTTCAGTCAGCAGTCAGGGGAGCAGATTTAAAAATACATAGGGAATACAGGAATTCAACTAATGCAGGCTGCTGAGGGGATGCACTGAATCACTATATTCTTTAATAATTCTGGCCACAACTCCCCTCCAGCCAGATACACAACTTCTTCAGCTTTCTAGAGACCACAGGTCCTCTCTAGGCCTTCGGTGTATGCAAGGTTTTGATACTATATAATTATGTAGCCTTCCTCTTTCCCCTGGCCATATATCTAATGCCAGCAAGGGGGAGGCTCTCTTTGTGCTCAAGTAGTCCCTTGCACTAGCATTACCCTTGTTTGCTCCATTACATCAGCTTTATGGTGAAAGTCTGCCAACAGATTGAAACTTTTCTTCTTATAATGTCTTTCAAGGGATGACTGATGATCATGAGAAATAGAGAGATTAATTAATATGCGAGTCTACTCTTATTTCCTCAGTGTTATTCAAGAACATCCCAAAGAAGTCAGGAGAATTACTTCAGTGTAGAAGTTGAGATAAAGGAGGGGAAACTGATTCTATGGCTGCTGGCAAATGTTAGTGCAGTCTCATGACTGGAGTCTGAGAATTTTTATGCCCCATTCCCCAAATCACATTATCTGCCATGCCATACCTTCATGGCAGCTCAGGCAATTCTGGGAATGAGGCATCAAATTCCTTAAACCCCAACTACACAACTATCAGCTACCTGAGTTGGGGGCACCTGCAGTAGGGGAGCAGGAAGCTCCCTGTTCCTCATCTGCATCCCTCAAATATGAAAGCAGCAGCTGGGGAGCCAAGTGCTCCCCCTCCCCATGTGCTGCTTCCATGAGTGCCCAGGGCCTCCCAGCTGCATGCCAACTTTTTAAAGGTATGTGGTGCCATGAGCCCAACACTGGGGAATCTTTCCCCGATGTCGGGGTCACAGTGACCTGGACCTTAAATAAGTGGGCATGCAGCCTGGAGCCCCACCTGAATGCCTACCCACTTTTTGTTTCAGGCCCAACATCAGGAAGAGGCTACCCAGCATCGGGTTTGCAGTGCCCCCCATGGTGCAGTTGGAAGTTGGGGAGCTTCCCTATCTTACAAAGCACCAGTTTAAAGATGCAGTCATGCAAGCAGCAGGGGGTGGGAAAGCTCCCTCATCCCCAGCTGCTAGTGCCAGGAGCCTCTTTAAATGGGCAAGTATAGCTGGGGATGGGGAAGTTCTCTTCACTCCCTGCTGCATGTGTCAGGCAGCTTTTTAAACTGACACATGCAGCTGGGTATGAGAGAAACTCCCCCACCCCCAACTTCATGGTCAGCATCCTTTGGGGATATAGTAGGGGTAACCAGGTTTGGGATCTGGAGCTGCCTCCAGCTGGATCCCACCAATTGGGCAGGGGGTGGCTTTGTCCTGGACCCCAGGACTGCCCCAGCTGAGCCTCAGGATTCAGCACCAAGCAACCCCAGTCCCATTTCTGAGAATCAGGCAAGGAAAGATTTTTTGACAGACCCTGGAGCTGCCCCATGTCCACTGGGACCTGGCACCTTCAAAAGCCTTAAAGGAAGGATAATGCTCTTTAAGGTGCCAGGTCCTGGCAAACCTGCATCCTGGTGTGGACAATCAGCAGATTGTCAGCATCAGGACCAGGGCAGCCCAGTGTCATGCCAGGCTGTGGGCAGTCAGGTTTTGGTGTCACTGCAGGGTCAGGAGAAGCAGCCAAGATGTGAGGGGAGTGCAAAGATGTAACACAGAGAAGCCAGGACATCCATCTGGGGAACCTAGACAAATCCAGTGGATCAGGTACAGCACAATGTCGGGAGGCTTGTCAGGTCAAGTATCCAAGAGATCAAACTAGAGTCAGGTCAGGCCAAACTGAGTCTGTGGGTAAGCTAGATCAGGTAACCAAAGTAGTAGCAGCTCAAGTCAGAAGTGCAGCAGCCTAGATACAGAGTTAAGCCTTGTTGCCCAGATACTTTCTGTTCTGGGTCAAGCATTTATAATGGAAGGGGTGAAGGGTCAGCTGACCTTGTTGGTCATTCCAGTAGCAGAAAGTGAGTGTGTGGCTAGGCCCAGAGGGAGGATTCTGGCCATCTGGGTCTACCCCAGTGTTGCTGAGGAGGTGGTGGAGTGGGATGAGGATCTGCCCCAGGCAGGCAAAGGCCCTAGGTCAGGGGTGGGCAAAATGCAGCCTGCGGGCCAGATGTAGCCTGCCAGGCCATTCTATCCCTCCTGCAGGGCCCCTAAAAATTTAGAAAATTAATATTTATCTGCCCTTGGCTGCCTGTCATGTGGCCCTGGATGGCTTGCCAAAACTCAGTAAGCGGCCCTCTGCCCAAAATAATTGCTTGCCCCTGCTCTAGGTTCAAGGTCACAGCCTGTCACTCATCCCAGTGGTGACAATCAGCTGATTGTCACCACTAGAATGATGAGGTGTACCTTATGTTCAGTTTACGGTGCCATTCAAACCAGCCACAGAGATGTTACATAGCATTTTGCATCATGTGTATTCATAGCACTATTAACATGTTAATCATGCCAGAAATATTATGTGCGCCAGACTACAATAAAGGAAGGTAGCAAGAGAAAAAGTCTCTGGTTTTGTCATCCCCTTCTTATTAACTTCTGGCAACTGCTGATATGGAGAAGGTCCAAGATGACTAGAAATCACCAAACTTCATTAAGCATTATCTGAAGTCACATTGCTACTGTCTCTAACGCTATGCAAGCTCTATAAAACTGATTCTTTTAAGTCAAAAAACTACTTAATTTGGATTAAAAATATAGTTCACTGTTGATAAGCTATACTTTGGAATGTGATACTGAAGAATTTCAAAGGTGCATACATTAAAGAATTTAACAAATTATAATTAAAGGTGGGCCTACTTTATCTCTCTCTCTATATAGAGAGAGAAATACATATATATATAGGTTTTTACTATGTAGTAAAAACCTAGATATACATTTTATCTATATATATAGGTTTTACTATATAATATATATAGTAAAAATCTGATATATATATATAGAGAGAGAGAGAGTAAAAAGCTGAAAATAATTACTACTTGCTGTGTTAGAAATACATAGGATACATACATTGCAACTCACCGAATGTGAGATGCCAATATGAGGATTTGAATTGTTTAATTGTTTCTATTATATTTGAGAAAGCCCTGAAATCCTGAGGAAATTTTTTAATACAATATTTAGGGATTTAAGTATTTAGTTCCCACTAAAAGATTAAGCTGATAGAAATATAATGTCCAAAATCATATATCCTCTAACCTTCCCTTGTCAAAAACAGAATATGATTAATTTTATGAAAGCTGTAAAGAATGATCATATAACCAGAACTGATAAAGCATCAAAAGATTAAATCAGCTGATGCTTCTCTATCCCAACTTGCTGATTTATGGCTAGTCTTCCTCACCAGTGATAAAAGAACAACAGGTTGTAATTGTCAGGGTTGTCTATAGTCGCAGACTTATGCACAGGGATTATATGGTCTGAATTCCACTCTAATACCACTCTGCTGGAAAGGTTTTACTTGTCAATAAAAGATTAAAAGTAACAGTTAGGGGCTGAACTACAATATCTAAACCTGAAGATAGAGTTAAAGCATATGCACCCAGAACATCTGAGCCTTTTACCTCTTTAGTGTGTAATCCTCTTACTGTCTTCTGCACTTCATTGAGCACAAAGTTTCTGGAATACAAAATTGTCTAGGTATCTAGCACTTCTGCCCTGAATTTTGTTTTAAAAGAGTCTCTCTTGAGGATATCACATTACTACTATTCACAGTACTTTGTTCACTTCCAGATATGTAATCCTTGCATGTACTCGTCTTGTTTCCAAATTTAAAAGCCACCATATAGTAGCATACTTGCTGTTTTTAGGTTAATATTAACTAGCCCATTCTTTATCTTCCAACACATATGCCTAATCTTTTACTATAGATAAGGATCAGTAATATTCAAGTATTTTACATTTTTCTCAATCTTGATCAGATAGTTTTTGCCTCTGAAGTAATTTTATTTAAAACATGAATATACCAATAACTAATGTATAAACATCATGGTCATTCTACTTCACCAGAAACAAAACAACACTTTGGGTTGCCACGTATCAAACATTTCAGAATGGGCTGTGGACATCCTGATTTCAAGTTGCTGGTGTAGAGGGAGCTTGGGATCATAAGCTCAGGCTTTCTCTGCACTTGCAAGTAGAAAGGGCACAACTGGGATCTGATTCTGGAGCCCAGAAATCACATCTCCTGCCATGCACGTGGCATAGCAAAAGGCATGATTGTTGGGATCAAGGATAAGATCCCATAGCATCTTAAATCAGGGGGTACTTGGGAAGGTCCTAGGGGGTATGTGTGGGTGGGTGGGGATGGAGTGCCACCATCCACTACTCCATGCCATCACCTCCCAGGAGTAAGGCTGGGGTGGGGGGCAAGGGCAGCGGTACCCCACTGCGGGCCGCACAGGCGCCGGCTGGATGCAGGGGGGAGGGGGAAGGAAGCTCACATGTGGTGGCTGCTGCCACCACACACCACCCCATGCAGCCAGCCCCCTTCCACTCCTCATCCAGCTGTCCCCCCGCCGCCTGCCCCTCTGCTCCAAGTTCACCCACCAGGGGTACACTTATTAAAAAAGGTTGAAAACCCCTGTCTTAAATGAACATGTGCCACAGAGACATGTTTAACCATTGGACCCTTTGGTGGTATGATAACCCATGTGTCCATGCAAGAAAACATTCAAGACATTAACTTGCACAGAAAATAAGGTGAAAGTCAGGTACATTAAAAAACTGGGTAATAGCTAATAATGTGCTTTAAATAGGAATGTGCTGACCTTGTATTGTATAAAATGGCTATCCACATCCACCTTTTCCAAAGTCTGAAGTGTCTGGTGGTTTGTACATTGGAAGGTATCTGGAAATCCTGTATAAACTTTCCAACTAAGAATAAACAAAGTCATCAACATTTCTTTCATAACTTAAAAAATACTTTCTTTTCTATATCTTATACTTGAAATAAATTTTACATATAATTTGATATATTAAACTTGTCTTGACATCTTACTATATTTAGAAAAAAAAAAAGAGTAAAAACATATAAGCAATGCCTAAAAGGCCTTGCAATTTAAATGTAAATAAATTATACATAGGCTTAAGCCAAGATTGAACCTAAGAGATAATATTTGGACATTTTGGCCCAGACCTGAAGCCCAGCTTCAGCTTCACAGATGGCCCATCTACACAAGATGCTTTAATGCACAGTAGAGCTAATTACTTTGCAGTAAGTGCCCATGTCCACACGTGCAAAAGCTTACTGCACGGTAATTGGGTCTAATAGCGAGTAAATTTGCTACCTGCAAATTCAAGTAGCAAATTATTCAAGATTACTTACTGTACAGTAGCTCACGTGTAGACACCTGACTGGGAACAAATGTGCTCCTGGTAAGCCAGGTAACAGGGGGCAGGAGATTGCTCCCTGTCCCTAGGAGCTGCCTGCTGCAAGGGTGGGCTCTGCCACTGGAGCCCAGGGAGGGACTATGTCCCCCTGTCCCAGCAGCAGGGAGCTCCAAGCCCCCACTCCACGATCACAGGGCTAGGAAATCCTTATCTCCCAGCCCGAGCCCTGTGACTGGGGGGTTGGGGCTGGGAGATCCTTCTTTCCCAGCGCCAGCTCCATGGTTGTGGGGTAGCTGCTGGGAGATAAGGATCTCCCAGCCCTGGTCTCCCAACCAAGGAGCTGGCACTGGGAGATTAGGAAAATATATCCCTGATCCTGCAAACACATGTAGAAGTAACCCAGAACATTTGAATAATTTCATTAGGTGAATAGGGTTATTCACATACTTAATGTTACTTGTGTGCACAGTGGTTGTAGGATAAAAGATATAAATGGGAGATAAAGGGTATAGACAAAGATACCTTTTAACTACTTTAAAAGGAGATGGGGAGCTGGTACTCATGAGTGAGAATCAGCTGTTATTATCTGTCTGCAAGATACTTTAATAATAAAAGACAGTTTGACTAGACTGCTCTAACTTTGCCCCTAAAGAAAGTTACAGTGGTTTTCCTATACTTCTATCCCTACAGAATCATGCAGAGGAAACAGTTCCATTAACAGCGTATATATTGATATTTGATATTGATATAATCTTATGGCTGTCTATACCCAAAGTTATATAAGATATCAATAAATGTACTGGCAGCTTTTAAACAGCTACTGTTTTTTTCCAGGACAAACAAAATGGCAACTTTAATAGAAAAATATTTTAAAATGCTTTTTAGTAAAGGTATAAGTAAAAGGTATAACTTTTTATCTTAGATTTCAGTGAAGGTCCTTGAACTAAAAAAAATTACTGACCCAACCTTTCTGTACTGCTATTACCTTCTAACTTTTTCAGACAAAAGTGTATACAATATCCTTCTACTTATTTTAAATGTACTGCATAAAAGTTGAAAGCTAATATATATTACATTTAGTTCATTTTTATAACTACTAACATTTCATGAAGAGATAATGAAGAAGTACACGTGTTATGTTGTGGCTTGAAAAAATGGTATTTATTATCATATGGATAGGAATATTTGCTGACTAGCTTTTCAACATTTTAATCTTCATCTAACTTTCATTGTAAACTTGGTTTTATTTTTTGGATAATATTTACAAAGTAAAGTTAAAATACTTGTCAAATCCTGGCAGCAGATCAGCATTATGATCCAGAAGACTTTTATAAATAACCGTGATACCATCCTTTTCAGCTGCAGTCACTTTGTCAAAGGTCAAACTCAGAACACAGTTTAAGGGAGACCTGAAAAATGGAAATAACATCAAAGCTGACCTTTCTGAAACAAAAGCAAACAGCTGCAAAAATAATAATAAGATTATACATACAAAGACAGTGAACATAACAATAGAAATTCTGATGAATGGACTAAGAAAGAAAATATTAAAAAGTATACAGCATTTTGTATGTTGGCAACAAAATTAGTAACCTAGGAGCCACTCTATGTCCTCAGGCATCTTATCTTTATTAATCCATGGGATATGAACAGCAACCAAGTTGAATTACTCTTGCAGTATTAGCTCTTCTCCTAGGATTAATAACTACTTGGAGAAAAAGAGCTCAGAATTGTGACTAGTACTTAGTTATCATCTAAAGAGGATGGATTCAAACTGTAAGTTAGTGTACATCAATAAGTAAATAATATAAACGTAGTTTGATAGAAACCATAACAAATTACAGAGTATTTTGCCAAATTAATAAAAAAGTAAAATTAGCTAATTTAATTAGTTAATCCTTAAAGATGAGAGAGCCATTGATGACTGAGATCAGTAGATCACCTAGTATAATTATGTATACTTTTCTATCATCCATTAGAATTATCTAGGTCTAATATTGGTTCAAATAATTAAATTAAAAGCAAATTAAATATAAACATCATATACGCTAGTCTTATTAGTAAAGCTTCTTTTAAAAGACACACAAACCTAAAAAATTATTTCCATATGAATATTTGTGTGTGTAAGAATCATCTAGAGTCAGTATAACTGAAAGACATTAGAAAAAAAACATGCTTTTGTGTATGTATTCCCCCAGATAGTTCATTTTGTTCATTTGAAAACACTATGTATAGTCACTTCCATTGCTTTCACTGTATAGTTCTTCAGTTTTTCCTGTTGTCCATTGAATCTTTCATACATCAACACAGGAGAAAATTAAAAGAAATCCAGAAATCCTGGTTATGGGCTTTTGGTCTGTATGTTTGTTTAATCTAAGATTACTAAATGGGGCAGGTAAACTTCACTAAAATATAACTTTTAGTTCATTTAGGTAAAATTAGCCATCGGCAAGTTGCCAATGTCACTTTCAACAAAACATTCTTTAATGCGATAAAATATGATTCTAAACTAGAATCAAAATTCACTTTTACAAAAATGTATAGAAAAAAAACCATAAGCTATTTCACATTATCCTGAGGGAAGTAACAGTTTAAGAAAGAGCAAGACTGGTTTCAAAAATAAACCAATAAAAATATAAATAATCATTTATCATATAGTTTAGTATTATTTTTACAGACATTATAAATGCTATATGTCATTAATCTAAAGCTGGTAATTTGAACATGCTTAAAAGGTTAACAAGCAACACCCGTTTTATGATGCATTCACTTAAAACAATGGTTGTACATTATGTTCATTCTAAGAGTAACACTCCTGACAAGTTTTCAGGTTTGAGTGAAGCAGATTAACGGAGGAATTGTTTGTACAGAACTGTAATGTGTTATAATATACAGTAAAATGAAATGTCATCAATTAAATAATCACTTTTTTATCATAGTGTATGGACAATGAGTTCCTGTAAATATACCAGAGCTCACTCTTCCTGGCAGAGTAGAAAAAAAATTAATATTAAAAGGAAAAAGATAATTTTTGCCATTAGGAGAGAAATTGTAGATGATTGATGAATAAGCAGTAATCACAAGACTATACACTTCTATGTTGCTTAACATATTCAAAAATATGTGCTTTTAGTGCAAAAATATTACATAAAGCGTTTACATTATATTTTGTAATGTCTTACCATTTTTACTGCGTTGTAAATTTTGTGATTGCTATTAATCATTTAAAGGATGGTAGTGTCCAAACTCTCCAGTTAAAACAGATGCTAAAGAGAAGAGTATAATCTACTTCCTTGACAATAATTAATAATTAACGGAAACTGTGAACTATTTTAAATGGTTGTAAAATTATTCTTCAATTTTGGAAATGGTTTGTTTTGTTTCAAGATATAAACGTCATGAAAGCCATAATAAGAGTCATGTTCAAAATGTTAAACCAATAATACTTATCATTAAAACAGATTGAATAGTGTTGGATTATAGACAAATGACTATTCAGATATGGATTTCAGTGGATGTTTTGCCTGAAGAGGACTGCAGGATTTGTCTCACAGAGCTTTACTAGGTAGAAATACAAGATATACTTTGTATAATATTAGAAAATACCAATACTAAGTTTGTGTTCTATAATACCCTACATGAATATGGTTTTACCAGTTAAGGACTCAAAGCCAGATTTAAAAAAAAAATTAGAAGCCAAAAGATTCAGAGAGGTGCTAGTGAGATTCTCAAAAGCACCTAGTCATCTAAATCCCATTTATTTCAATGGGATTTAGGCATACAGGTGCTTTTGAATATTCTAATAAGTGCTTAAGAAACTTTTAAGAGCCCAAATGTATTTTAAAAAGTCTATCCTTAATGATCTTATTTTATTTTAAGCAATATATTTCACCTAATATTATTCGTTGAATTATTCTAGTTCTCTGTTTCTTCTACATTTTTACTTTGTTCCCTTCAAGATTTAAAGAAATCATTCTCTCAGCACACAATTGATCACATTTTTCTCCTTTAATCTGTTTCTAAGGAACTCTGGAGGTATGTAGCAAGCTACAGATTAATTGTTACCACTTTGGAAGTTATCATTGATTCCAGGAATGCAGCTGCATTCTAGTCACAATCTACTTAAATTGTTTAGAGCGTTGTCAACAGCAAAACTCACAATATCTTTAGCAAGTATTTGGTAAATTTTCTGGGCTAAAAATGTTAAGTATTTATTCATTTACAGCTTTTTGAAACACAGAATAGAAATAAGGCACTGGATAAAGCATACCGTACATTATCATCAAGTCAATATACCAACTATTCTTTACACTCTGAACTCACAATATGTTTAATGTATTAACATAATTGTCATCTTGCTGTCTCGGATTAGTTATAATCAAAATACTTTTTTGGTTCTTAATTTTTTTCCAGTATGATGAACAAATTAGATGTCCAACAACTGTATTGTACTACATACCTATATTTACCTATTTTTCAGCATTCTAATTCTGTATCATTCTTTAATTAAAAATTTAAAAATTGTTTGGTTCTTTTAAACAAGTAGTATCTAAAACCACACCAAATTAAATTATAGTTGGTAATAGTTAAACAACAAGTAAGCATCAAATTATATAAACTTAATTGGGAAAGTAAACTCAAATTGTTAATACAACACAGTGAGCTCAAGGTTCTTGACAACAAGTTTTAGACATGATCTCAGAAGTCAAGAAACATAATTTCACAATAATTCAAAAAAACCACAACAGGCTAGCATAGCAGTGAATATGTAGTACAGCCACTTTTTTTGTAGGAAATAAGATAATTTTATGCAGGAATTAAATCTAAAAACCTAAGCACCCCTCAAACATGATTAGGAAGTAATGCAACCTGGATACTACTTATTTAAAGAAAAAAACTTTGGTAGGCCACTCTTTAAAAGCTTTACCAATTTATTTCTCTACTGTCAATGGTGCTTAAGAGGTTAAGACTTTATTTGTGAAAACATAGAGAGATAGCAGGGAATCATGTTGTCTACAGCTTCATAAATCTTGCTTAAGATCCTTTTCAATTACCATCCATTTCTCCTTTAAAAAGAGACAAAAAATAGAGGAGTGGAAACAGGTCAGGGCAGTCTGTGACAATGACAGTGTGATGGGCTTGGACCCCCTGTGGTGTTTCCATCTGCTATCATTAAGGTGACTATTCAGACATGAAAAAATCCCTCTTGCTGTGCTGACAGGCAGACATCAAGAACTATGACAAGGCATTAAGACAGAAAGTCAGAGACAGAGATGTCATATTCTACAAACAATACTGCCTCAAACAAGACCTCTGAAATTTTATTGGAATTTAAAATAAAAATAAAAGAGGTTTTACCTGGAGGTTATCAAACTTCCTCTTCTGATAGTTTGACAACGAAAAGATTGCTGACAGTCACACGGATAAACATTTTGCTCCTACCTGTAATCTTTACCATAAGAAAACCAAACTTTTTGCTCATTCTTCAGTAAAAGTGGGTTTTTAATTTCTTGTCCTTTCTCATCAAAAAGCTGGGCAGGAATACAATTGAGGCCTGACGATTTGAAGTCGGCTGAATATTGAAGTCTTTGGTGAATCGTGTGCAATAACTGTCAATGAAAAAAACTTTAAAATGTGAACATCTGTAATAAACTGTTTGTACTCCGTAACAAACAAAGTCCAAACAAATGATAATTAAATTCACATGGAATGTTAAAAGAAGTGTGAAATGACTGCAATGTTTATCTCAGTGTAAAGTAACAAAATGAGCACAGGCTTTTAACCAGCAGGGGGTGCAACAGGATTATGATTGAGCTCTGACCCTTTGGCACAGAGACTGAAAGCAGATGTGACAGTTGTACAGAACAAGCATTTTTTAGCTTTTACATACTATATAAAAGCTCTTGTTATAAAGGTTATGGTTTTCCTGTCCACATTTGGAACTGCATTTTGCTATTGTTCTTACTGAACTTGTTCAAGTTTTACCGTACGTCTTTTTCACCCTCTTACCAAACCATAGGTGATCAATAACTGAACAATAATATCGCAAGCCTCATTTAACAATTTTTTGTACAGAGTCTGTTAACTTGCCCCAGCCAGAGTAGCCACAATTAAGATACCTGTGAATACAGGGTTTTTATGTTTTGTGTTCTCTCTCAGAAGTTGATTTACAACATCATTTTGAAGTGTATTTAATTTTCCATGACTGTACTTTTCAGTCATGAAACCTTTAGAAATCTGAAGCACCTTCAGCTCCAGTTCTGTGGCAAACAGTACTGGACTGCAATTTGCCATTTCACAGCATGGTAATGACTGCTCTGAACATTGTAGTCATCCCATTCCACTCCCCCTCCCTTGGTCATCCTTTTCTGCCTACAAGAAAGCATGTTCCCTGCAAACACTTCTCACTCACATTCTGCCAGCCCCTGGACACATCTTTGAGCTGCCTCCTTTAGCACCTATTGGAGGCACTATAGAGGCATGTTCAGGATGGAGGGGGAAGTTTGGAAGGGGAAGGTAGAACATAAAATAAAAGATTGTAATAACTGACCATTCTCCCAGCTTTAGATGCTCTTTTGGAATTATTTGATTTAGTATTAATTTAGAGGAAGAAAGAATCAAAGTTCTGTGGCAGAAAAAAGGCGATTAGTCACATCTGACATGAGAAGTGGATATACTGTTTATTGTATTTTGAGATTTTTACCACTATTTTCCACACCACCATACCAACTACATTTCCCAACTACTGAAATAAGGTACATTTTTTTCATAACAGACAAAAAAAAGCATGCAGGGCTTGATTAGCATTTATAGTAGTGCCCCTTGGCACCTCCCAGCTCTAGAAGTGTAAAAAAGTTTTGGAGTGGCTGTAAATTATAAGTACATTAAATTTAAAGTCTCTGTTATGTTATCAGAGAAATGCTAATAAGAACCATGCATTTTTATCTGGTGTTTTAAAATACAAGTTTAAAATAAGATGCAGAATGGTAGATAATACAGGATTTCCTGCAGAAGCTTCACAGGATTTCTTTGAGGGGAAAAAAATAGGGGATCTACTGACTGCTTACCCGGCATGGTTTACCTTTCTATGTTCAGTATGGGATCAAAGAGGATCCTAAACCTCAAAGACACTAGAAAAGCAAAGAGTTTGACTGAGTGGTTAGGGGCTGTAAATTGAATTGAGAAAATATGGGACTGACAGTTATGGAGTATATATAAAGCATTCTGCCCCTGAAGAAGAGTAGCAGGGGGCACATCTACACCAGATGTTTTACTGAGTATTTGACTAATCTAATGCACAGTTTGCTAGTACCAATAGATACAGTGTGGCAGTGCACTTGCAGTGCCTGCCACTTTAAGGGCTGAGTCAAGCAGCCAGGAGGTGCTTGACTGCGGCAGCCATTTTAGAACACTGGCTGCCTATATAAATACAACAGTCTGCCTAGCTGAGCTTCATGGAACATCTAGCAGGTAGGAGCTAGAGGGTCTTGGTCCTGGGCATGAAACTGCACCCTGCTGGGAGTGGGTGGTCTGCTGGGGCTCCTGGTGGCATGGGAGTCCCCAGGAAACACCAGGCCAGTTACCAACCGGTGAAGGTTGGGTCAGGGTACCTTAACCCCAGCCCCCATCTTTGGGTGGGCTTTGGAGGCAGGAGTGGGGCCAGGCATGACTGTGGCCACCTGAGCCCATGAGGGGGATGTAAGACCCCAGGGAGTGAGTGTAGTGGGGCCAGGCACAGGAAACAAAGTGCCACATGAGCCTATGGGGGTGGTCGACCCCGAGGCCCTGAGAGAAGGCATTGTAGTGAGGTGTGAGAAAAGAGGGTGGAGTTGTGTGGCCAGGCACAGAGTAGGGCTGAATGGGAGTAGGCCTAAAGAACAGAGCAAGGGCCAGCCTCATGAGTAGTTGATTGGGAAGACAATGAGTAGACCCCAGGGTGGCATGTGATGCAGAGGCCCTAGAGAGGGCATAGTAGGAACCCCATGTGAGGGGAGTAGGCCAAGGTATGTCTTCAGATGCTTGATGCCATAGTTTGGGCCAAAGGCCGAGTAAGGGGGTTCAGTCAGAGAGAGAGCGGTGAGTCCTGACCCTGGTAAGTCCTCCACTGCAAGGAGGCCAAGTGTGGGTTGAAAGTAAGACCTGTAGTTGAGCACAATGACCTGCTGCTCCAGAGGTGGGGAGCGAGAGTCCCTATGAGACCCTGGAGCACCAGTTGTGGTGTAGGTTAAGAAGATCATGTGGATGCCAACTGCAAGACATGGGCTGCAGTGTAAGGGAGATTGGAGCCACAGATAGTGGCCCCTGGCATCAGGGCAGTAATGGTCAGTCTCCTGCATTTACCATCCGTTTATGGGAACACCAAAGTCATGGCAGATGAGACAGGGTGGATAGCCCCATAGAGACAGGTGGGTGGGCTGGCATGGGACCGGCCCTTAGCTTGCACCCTGTTGCATACAGGTACTAGAAAACCACACACTGACCTACTGCACTGTACCGCATGTGTAGATGCTGGCTGGGAGCAATTTGCTTCTGGTCAGCCCCAGGCACGGGGCCACACTGCTGCCACACTGCTGCCTGGCTAAGTCCCAAGCTCCAAAGGGAGTGGGGAGCTGTCCCTGGTTCTGGGGGTAGCTCCCAACCCTGTGGAGCTCAGGGTTGGCTGTGGCTGATGCTCCTGGGAGGAGCGCATGCAGGTCTGAGCCACCAGCTGGGAAAGTAGGGTCTGTGGCGCCTGTATCGTACTAGTCTTTTCTCCCCTCAGGAGCTGTGATTTTCCTGAGGAGTTGTGATCACAGTGAAGCCCAGAGCTTCTTCACAGTGCATGTCCTGTAGCGTAGGGGTGTAAGGTTCGACCTAGAAACTACTATGCAAAGCCTAAGCAAAAGTGAATGTTATGTGTCGAATGCCCATCTGCAATGATAAGGAGCAGACAGTCTTAGATAGAGGAAGCTTGAAAACAAAAAACAGAATCAGAGTTACTGGAACAAAGAGCTCATTATAATACTAAAAATCACACCCCTAGGCGGGGAAGATATATGCTAATGAAACATATATGTATGTTAATGAGATACATAGCTAAAACACAGGTATAGAGACATGCTCAGTAAAGAACTCCTTGCGTCACTCCTTTATAACCAATTAGCAAACAAGGATGCTTATGAAGATTCAACCTCTTGTATATAAGGGGCTCAGTATTGAATATGTGTGTGCTTGTCTTGTGAAATTATTCCGCTTGCACCTTTTATTGCTAGCAATAAATCTTTTTTATACTTTCACCCCTGGTATCTTTATTGGCCTTTGCATACCGGGCACGAACCCAGACTTGAGCTGGGGCCTAACAAGGGGAGGTGCTGGACTGCAGGGACCACACAGCAGCCACAGGGTTGGGAACTGTCCTCACATGGCAGAGTGGCTGATCCCATCCCTGGCTGGACTGTCAAGGGCCCTATTCCCCTGCAGTACCTGGTATAACAGCAGAGCCCAGCCTGGCCTGTCCCCAGCCATGCCTGGCTCTCCTGTGGACCAGGGGTCTGGGCTGGCTTGTCTCTGGACTTGCCAATCCCTGCATGGTTACCACACCAGTGCAGGGCTATGCCCAGCACACCTGCAGAGCTCTCAGCAAGTGGCAGGCAAGCGCCAGTATGTCTAGCCCCCATATCTCCATGCCTGCTTGCTCCTTGCTCTCTGTCTTGGGCTCCACAAGGGAACAGGGGTCTGGAGCAGCCCAGCCAGCTAAGCAGTGTGAGGGCACTTGCCTTGGGGCTGCTATGTGGTCCCTGATGCCCTGCACCCCAGTGCCTCCCCCTCAGCTACAGGATAGGCACCACAGGGAAGCTACAGGCCCCAGTGCCAGTGCAGTTGCAGCTCCAGGGGGCAATTGTAGTTCCTGAGGGAAGGAAGGACAGCTATGGTATGGGCACCATGAGCCTCACCTCTCCAGCTAGTGGCTCAGACCCGTATGCACTCTTCCCAGGTTCATCAGCCACAGCCAACTCTAAGCTCCATGGGGCAGGGGGTTGCTCTCAGAACCAAGGGAAGCTTCTGCCCTGCCCTCTGGAGCTACACCCAGAGTTGGTGAAAGTCCGCCCCCCCACCCGCCAGAGCCCAGATCTGACTCCTGTGTCCGCTGCCAGCTCTGGGCTGCCCCCAGTGTCCCCTGCCAATCTGGCACCGGCACCTGGGGGAGCCCAGAGCTCCCCTTGGCTGCTTCAGGGGGGAAGAGCAGGGCAGGAGCAGCCCTGGACTAGGCTGCTCCCATTGGGTGCAAATCTGGCACGTGTAGACATATTCCCTGGGCAAATTTAATGAGCCTGAATTTACTGTGTAATAAATTCAGGGACATTAATTGCACATACAGACGCACCCAGGGAAGCATAAAATAAAGGGATAGTTCAGGGAGAATAGCAGAATGGATGAATCAGTGTCAAATGAAGCAATATACATTTTACAATGGTTTTGTGAAAATATGTGGAGTTTGCCAAGTAGCTACTCTACAGATCTCAAAGACCATTTATTGTTCCTGAAGAGTTCATGCAGATTTTGTTGAGTGTACTCTGAAATTTGAAGGATGAGATCCTTTACCCTTCTTACAAGCTTCTGCTTATCTTGATTACTGAGGGCCTTGCTTTTCCCACTATAGAAAGACAAACAAGGTATCACATTTCCTAAAGGAATTTGTCTCAGATAGAATTTGATGGAACTAGAAACATCTAAATGGTGATATCTGACTTTAAAGGATAGGGAAGCTTTCAGTAAAGAAAAGGGAGAATGACATCCTCCTTAAAATGATATGACCAAATGGGTTTAGGTAAAGATTCTGTGGTAGTTCTGTACTAAACGTACTCCCCAATAAACTAGGAAAAAGTTTCATGATGGATAAAGTATTTAATTCAATAAACTTTATGAAAAATGATTGTAAATTAAAGTTAACTTTGCCAGGATGTATTTCTAAAAATAGTTCAAAGGCTATTCAATCAGATAAGAAGTTAAGTTTCCAGCAGGCAGAGTTCTGATTCCAGCTGGCAGTAGGATTTTTCAGAGGAAGTAAAAGTTTGGCCATCGCCTCCAAGGATGTCATATGAAGAGAAAATGCCAAGCTATCCTTTCTATATGATACTCTCAGAATTTATGAATGAATTATCTAGCCTTAAAGACCTAGTCCTTTGATAGACCCATCAAAATAAAAAATTCTGGCAGGTTTCATCATAAATTGTTTTAATAATAAGATTATATAGAGCTCCCCAAGACTAGAATAATTTCTAAGTACAATAGCAAACTCTGAAAACAGAATGTGTCTGGACTTAAAACATCCATTAATCATCTGCATATTCAAATTTAGCAATTTATCACCTCACATTCTAAGCCAGCTACAATTTGTACAGCTTCAGAGACTTTGTTTGACCTTAAACCAGTACTTTTATTCAGAGAGGAATTAGAAGGATTGATAAAGTTCTCTCCTGAGGTGGAAGAAGCTGGAACCTGTAGAGCCAGTGAAGGCTACCTGAATCACCTTGGCCCAGTTCATGATTATTTTCCTGGACACCCTAAAGAAAAGTCAAAGCAAAGAAGCTGTACCTTAGGTGCTTAGACCAGATAAATAACAAGGATACATCTTCCCTGCATGTTCATCTTTGTACCTGGAACAGAGAAGATTGAAATTCGTGTTCCTTTTGGAAGTCAATGCAGTTTGAAGAGTGTCTCAACAAACAGTTCTGGTGGAGAATTCTTCAGAGGCAGAGGGCAACATCAGAGATAACTGGCTTCCCCAGAATCTACCTTTAATACAGGCCACTGCTTGATGATCCCTCTCTTTTCTTTAGGCTTACGGAGCTCTCTTCTGTAAAGAAGAGTCCTGACTTGTGGTACGTCACTGTTGTACTGTTGTTATTGCAATGAAGGATTAGGAAACCAAGAGGCAAGAGAGATACCTAAGAACATTCCTAGCCCGTCAGAATTATACAAAATTTATCTTTCTCCTGGATTACATTGGAGACCATTTACTTGGACATCACTTGAGTTTCCTAAACCCTGATAGCGTCTGGTTATGTTAGACATCAAACAAAGTCTTTACTTAAATAAGGTCATTAATTTTTTCTCCCACTTCAGGGACCTCAGGACTACAGCAGTAAGATACAAGGACTGGTGAACAGAAGCCTGATTATGATCCACTTGAAAAGGATCAAAGCCTGTAATAATCTAATGTGGAAAAAGTCTCACTGAAGTAAGAGTGAAGATGCTACTGTCAGGCTTACAAGATGTAGTGCTTCCAAGTGGTGGTCATGATACTGGCTTAAAGTAGCCAGTATCATGTTGATTTTGAGAACTAGAATCAGGGAAAGCAGCTGAGGCTGTCTCAGTTCCCAGGTATATAAAGAATAAGCCTGGAAAGCCCCAAGCACTCTGTATGCAATCTCTGATTGAGTGTATGTATGCAATCTCTGATTGTGTTCCATCAGAAATTCAACAATCAGCATCCCTCCATCCGACTATCTCTTGAACACTCCAGCACCAACATCTCCTTTTTAGACATGATGAACAATATTCAGAATGGTAAAATACAGACCACATTATACAAGAAACCCACAGACCAATATACATATCCGCACAGAACCAGCAATCACCCTATACACACCAAGAAAACTGTGACAAAGCCAAGCCCTCAGCGAATTTGCACTTAGGAGAACACCTGGGATTTCCACCTCACCAATCTTAAAAAGGCTTTCACTCAACAAGGACACTCCTCCAAAGAGATAGACCACATGTTTGAAAGAGCCACCCAGATACAACATGAAGAATTGCTGCAGTACAGAAGAAAAACCTCCACAAACTGCACACCACTGCTTATGACATATCACCCCTCCCTTGAACCCATACAGAAAATCTTCAAACAATTGCAACCCATACGAGAAAGAGACCCTATTCTTAAACAGATCTTCCCAGAACCACCCATTCTAGCCTGCAAACAAGCACTGAATCTCGCTAACCTCATCACCAGGAGTAAACTTCCTAAGGCCCAGAACACACTGAATGGATCCAGACCATGCCATGACAAGAAATGCAAAGCCTGCCAACACATCTCCACCACCCCCACTATTACTACACCCCACAACAGAGCCAACAGCATTCCTGTATCTTACAGCTGCACCTCCAGAAATATAATATATCTCATCCAATGCACCAAATGCCCTGATGGAAAATACGTAGGAGAGACCAAACAACAACTGTGCACCAGAATGAATGCACATTTCTCCCGAGAAAGCCACTCTCTCTCCAATCTCTGAGTTCTAATCCTCAAAGGAAATTTACAAAACACTTCTCAGAGACAAGCCTATGAACTTCACTTCATTAACCTCCTGGATACAAAAAATCATGGACTAAACATAGACATTGGATTTATGACACATTTTAACCTGCCTGACATCTGACTCACCAGGTACCACTCCACTATTCAACTGCTACATTCATCCCCCTTTTCTCTCTCCCCCCCCCCCGCACAGCCTGTCTCTTACCACTGACTCCTCAATTTACATCTTCACTGAATGCCTGTCTTGCATGCATACCAGCCTATCCTCTGGCTTCTTTACTATTCATTCCATCCAAGAAGAGAACACACCAACTGTAGATGCTTCCTCAGCCTGATGAAGGGTTTTTAAACCCAAGGGCTTGCTAATTTTTTTTTCCAACTATTTAAGTTGGTCTAATTAAATATATCAGATTCACCCAAAGAACCTTGTCTGCCTATGTCCTTAGACCAACATGGCTACTACCTACACCCCAAGGACTCTGTGGTATATGCAGAAGTGGTGGAAAAGCTACATCACCTTCCAGGCAGTTCCAGATCAACGGATTCTCTGTGTATGAAAAATTGCTTCTAGTAATATCAAATTAATGTATTTACAAGTTCGACTCTCTCTTACAGATTTATATCAAAATCCAGTTAAAATACTAAAAACAACTTGTTAGATGTATCTCAAAGATAGTTAATGATAACAATACCACCATCACATAGTATTTATGCTTTGCTTACTATTTTCATATTGTTGCATAAGCATAAGGGTAGATTTGATTACAAGCTTGTGTAAATCAGCAGAGTTCAGTGAAGTAATGTGAATGCAACAATACCACCAATAATACATAAGGCAGGGAGATTCATGTACATTTATATTGTATTATGCATGCTCCCAAACTGTAACAGACATCAGGTCTGGGTCTGGTGTGAGACACACGGGTAAAAACCCATCATGTCCGCATGAGCCCTGGACCCCAGCAGATCCTCCGGACAACCCCAATGCAATCCCCCATCATGGAGCCAGAAGGTAGGCGGGGCCCGTGGTAGGGGGGCATTAGGTGGTGGGAGAAGCTGAGTGGAGCTGAGGAGGGTCATGCCCCACCCCGGCTCTGACTTAGCCCAGCCCCCTAGGGAGTCATGCAACCAGACTGCATGAACAGAATGTGCAAACAGGAGTGCTCTGGACCCGGCTTGCAAGCTTGCATGGGAGTTCATGAAGGAGAGCATGCGAAAGGGTGGCCCATCAGGCATTCTCACTACTGAGTTGCCCCCTGGTGCCCCGCACACAGCACAGTACACCCTGGACAACTGAAGCCCCCCGCCATGCTAGGTAAGTCCTCTGGTACTCCAGTGCTGGACACCAGGTAAAGGGGACAAGGGCTTAACCCTCCCCCACCCCACCAGGGAGGGAGCTGGGACTCTGGGAATCCCCCAGCTGCTCAAGAAGATAGGAAGCTAGGGTATCCCCCTACAGGCAGCTGCTTGAGCCTGCCTACCTAACCACAGCAGTAGCAGCAGCTGGTGAGGGCTACATGGGAGCAATAACACCCACCTGGTCCCCTACTCATATAAATACCCAAGCAACCATGCAACCAGGTTCTTCTTGCATTATGGTGATGGGTACATGCCGCACCCCTAGGCTTCCTGGACTGGATGATCCCTCGCCCCCCGGTGCCTCAGAGGTCTCTATCCAAACAGCTTATGGTCCCAGCCTCCATGCAGACAGAGCCCTTGACTCCAGGCTGTGGGGGCTGCCTGGCACATCAGCTGGATGCTTGGATCAGGGGCACGGGCACTCCTACTTGTGGGATGTGCTCCCTGTGGAGGCTCCGGAGGGCTGGGTGAGGGAGCTATGAGAGGAGGTGGACAGGCTGCATACCATCAGGGAACACGAGGGAGAGAATTATGCTTACTGTTAGGGACTGCACCTGCAGAAGAACACTATAGAGACCAAGCTGATGAGTGGGCCTGAACAAGATACCCCAACCAATAGTGGGTAGGAAACTGGTCACATCGTGACTGAAGCCACAATGTGCATCAGTTGTCCCACCAATAACGCTGCACAACAGTTACGAAGCCCTCTCACCATCAACACATGATGCACCCATGCAAGATCAACCAACCCCAGAAAGGAAACAATGTAGAGTGATAGTTTCTGCTGTGGGGAGACTCTCTGCTGCAGGGCAAAAAGGGAGCCATCTGTTGGCCAAACCCCTTTGCTTGAGAGGTCTGTTGCCTTCCAAGAGCCAAGATTATTGATGCTAGAGCAGGTATCCCTAAACTAGTCTGCCCTACTGACCACTACCCCATGCTCCTTGTCCATGTGGGCACCAACAACACAGCAAGAAGTAGCCCCAGGAGGATCATAAGAGACTACAGGACTGTGGTGCCAAACTTCAAGGACAAAGGAGTGCAAGGTGTCTTCTCTGCAGTCCTCCCAGTCGGGGGCCATGGCCATCGGAGGGAGGAGTGTATCTAGGAGGTTAACCAAAGGCTTAGAAGATGGTGTCACTGTAAGGGATTTGGATAACTTGACCTTGGTACGCAGTTTAACTATAGCAGTCTACATGCAAGGGACAGCATTCATCTCACAAGCAGAGGGAAGAAGCTCTTCTCCACAAGAGTCGCCAACTTGTTGAGAAGAGCTTAAACTAGGCATGTCTGGGGGCTGGACAGAAGGTTCCACTGCTGAAGCAGAATCCACTAGCCACAATGACACACAGGAGGGCATTCAAACAACGGATGTCCAGATGGGTACTGACATCTTGAGGCAGAGACATCATGACAGAAAACCTGAGGTGGGTAGGGGAGAGCTCAGATGCCTTTATCGGAATGCTAGAGGCATGGGAAACAAACAGGAGGAACTGACACTCCTTCTGGCTGATGAAGAATTCAACTTGTTTGGGTTGACGGAGGCCTGGTGGGATGATGCACATGACTGGGCAGTAAATATTGAGGGTTACAGAATTTATAGGAAGGATGGGCTTGGGAAGTAGAGGGCCACACCTTTCTTCGTGAAAGAGCAGTACCCGTCCCTGTAGGTCACCTTTGACAGCAGGGAAGGGTCCCTTGAGACCCTCTAGATGAGGCTACAAGGGGAACCAGAAAAGAGAGACGTGATGGTGGGATTCTACTACAAGCCCCGTCCCAAGAGGAGGTGAGTGATCAAGCATTCTTAGGAGAACTGATCGAGGCATCTAGCACTAGAGACACGATAATCATGGGTAACTTCAACTACCCAGACATCTGCTGGGAAGATTCACCATCTACTGTAAGACTGGGAAGTTAGTCACCAGAACAAAAGTCCTAAATTTCAAGAAGGCAGATTTTGGTAAACTCAAGAGGCTCACTGGAGAAGTACCCTGAAACTGGCAATTGGGTGACTTAGGAGTGCAGGAATGATGGTGCTTCCTTAAGGAAGCAATTCTCACTACTGAAAAACAGGTGATCCCCATGCAGGCAAAAAGCAGGAAAGGAGCTAGGAGACCCTCTTGGGTCACTAGGGATATTAGGGAGCTATTGAGAAAGAAGAAAAGAAGTGTATATGCAATGGAGGAATGGCTCAGCAACCAGGGAGGCATACACCTGTATTGCCATGGCCTGCAGATATGAGACACGGAAAGCTAAGGCAGGCATGAAGATCAAACTGGTAACCAGTATAAAAGACAAAAAAAAAGTCCTTCTACAGACACATAGGGAGCAAGAAAAAATTGGGCTCCACTGTGGGACCCCTGCTGAATATCCAGGGGCAGCCCATAGTCAATGCCCACAAAAAGGCAGAACTCCTAAATACATACTTTACATTGGTAATGCTGAAACCCAATGGGGGCTGCTCACCTGACCAGAGGCCCAGGAAACAGGGGGAAGGTAACAGCCTACATGAAATCAGCCCATAACAGGTGAGGGACCTCCTACAATGCTTGGACTTTTTCAAGTCTGCTGGGTCTGATGACCTGCACCCAAGAGTCCTGAAAGAACAGGCTGAACTTATAGCAGTGCCACTGGCCAAGCTGTATAAAGAATTGTGGAACTTGGGAGTGGTCTGGGATGACTGGAAGAGGGCCAGTGTGGTGCCCATCTTTAAGAAAGAGAAGAAGGATGATCCTCCAAACTACAGACCAGTCAGTCTGACCTGGGTCCTGGGTAAAATCTTTGAAAATTTAGTCAAGGAAGCCATCAACTACAAGCTGGTAGTGGATAGGGTGCTAAAAAGCAACCAGCATGGCTTTGTCAAGGGTAGATCATGTCTGATGAACCTTGTGTCCTTCTACAATCAGGTAACTAACCATCTGGATGAGGGACATGAGGTTGACTTCATCTACTTAGACTTCAGGAAAGCCTTTGACTCTGTCTCCCATGGGATTTCATCTAACAAACCGGAGAGTACCAGGCTAGAGTCTAGAGTGAGGTGGGTGGACAACTGGCTTAGAAGCTGCTCCCAGAGAGTGATGATCGATGGGATGGCTTTATCCTGGAGGGCTGTCTACAGTGATATCCCCCAGGAATTTGTACTTGGACCTGTGCTATTCAATATCTTCATTAATGACTTGGATAAGGGGGTGGAAAGTGCAATGATTAAGTTTGTAGATGATACCAAGCTGTGGGGAAACACAGGCACACCAGAGGATAGGGCAAAGATCCAGGATGACCATGACAGACTGGATTTATGGGTGGAATTAAATCAGATGAGGTTTAGCAGGGAGAAGTGCAAGGTCCATCACCTGGGTAGGAAAAACCCCCACCACATATATACAATGGGCGGTGGTCCACTGGCTGGCACAGCATCTAAATGAGACCTGGGGGTCATGATCGACTGAAAGATGAATATGAGCCAACAGTGTGTTGAGGCTGCCAAAAGGGCAAACAAAACTCTGGCGTGCATTAGCTGATGTGTGACTCTTCCCTCCCTATTCAGCACTGGGGAGGCCTCAGCTGGAGTACTGTGCCCAGTTCTGGGCACCGCACTTCAACAAGGATGTGGATAAGCTTGAGAGGGAACAAAGAAGGGCCACCAGTTTGGTTGAGCGCATGAAGGGCCGGCCCTATGTGGAGAGACTCCAGGAATGTTGAGAGAGAATCAGGCCTGAGATCAGGCTGAGATTATCTGGTCCTATATCTGGGTTTAAGTAGGTCAACAGATGACATCTATCTGACCCACCCTCTAAGGGGAGAGTTACAGCTACCTGTATGGAGGCTGGACTGAAATGCCGTATGAATACCAACGTGATGCTTGCACAGCCCTGAGGATAGAGTGCACAACCCATATAAAAAATCCTTCGGATTGACAGATGGTGCGCGACTGAGGGCATGAGTGTATGAGTGAAAGTGGGACTGAGGGGGTGTGTCTGTGTGTACATGTGATGGTGTGTGGTGTGAGGGAGCAATTGAAGGAGACTGTATGGTGTATTGTGAAGGTGATAGACTGAGCAACAGCCAGTACAGTAGTGACTGATTGGGTGAGTGGATCATGGAGATTCACCATGCCAATCCCAGTTGCCTGTGCAGAAACATAGGTTTCCATCATTGAGGATCCTCTGTCTCCTGATGAGAATAGATAGGGTTGGTTCCCAGGGTTTTCTTTTTCATCCAGGTGTGCTTGTCACTTAAGTTAGTGGCCCTCTACTCTCCTTAGTGAGTATTACCCATCCCCTCCTTCTCCCCTCTTGGCTCTGAGCCACTCGGTGGTAAAGCCAGGAGAACAATCTGAGGTGTAGATTACGCTTGTATAGCCAGAGAAGACGACACTATGAGCTTAATAAGGTTTCCCCTCTCCTTTAATAAAGTTTTGCAGCCCACCCTTGTCCGGGTCTAACTTAAGCCCATCTGGGTCTTTTAGGGATGTGGGAAGAGAGAATCATACTATTTTATAAGGGTAATTAGATAAGGCTATTATCATAAGTGTAGGTTTTAATAGGTTTAAATAGGATTGTTAGTGGTGGTAAAGAGCTGTTAGTTAAATAAGGGACTGGGCTTGTGATTTATTACTTACCTGTTATCTATCTTCCTGTTTACTACTTAATAAATCATTTAATTCATTAGACCTTATACATCTGTGTGAGTGTCCTTATTAGTCATAGTGTAATTAATTGCCGGATTAACTGGGTGGTGACTAGATATGCCCTGGTTAATATGTTAGCCAGGCTGGGGTCAAAACCCACCCCCATTGGAGACTGGACATGGGAGACAGCCGCTGATTAAACATGTAATTAGGCACTAATTAAGTTCAGGTCCAACAGGAACTGGGCCTGTTCAGCCTGAGGAAGAGAAGGCTGAGAGGTGACTTGATAGGTGCCTACAAGCACATCGGGGGGAAGGAAGCATCAAGAACTAGGAGAGCAACTATTCAGGAGGGCACCTCAAGGGAGGATAAGGACCAATGGGCATAAACTAAAAGAAGGTAAATTTAGTTTGGAAAAACTTATTCTCTGTAAGGGTCACCAGAATCTGGAACACACTCCCAGAGGAAGTGGTGTAGTCACCCTCCTTGGAGGTGTTCAAGATGAGGCTGGGCATGCACCTTGTTGAGCTCATCTGAGCCCAATAACTTCCTGCCCATGGCAGGGGACTGGACTTGATGATCTTACAGGTCCCTTCCAGTTCTATGATTCTATGATTCCATCTAAAAAATCTAATAAGACTTGGTAGGGTTCTAAAATTATTGTCCCTTACACATCAGAGACACCCTGTGTAAGGGTAACTTCAAGAACAAAAGACTATACTAGAAAAAAGAATGAAATGGAGTTCAAAGTAAAAGTCATCAACTTGGACATAAAAGTCAAGTGATGAACATTAAAGTGTTAAATGATGTTTTAGGTGACACAAAGACAAAAAGATGGCAGTGATGCATATGTTGAATCTCCTAGAAATACTTTGGTTACATAAAGAAAACCAAGGGCATAACTGCAAGAGATAGATCAGCTGGTTTCCCACTGAAAGTCAGGCTGCAAATAAAAAAAGATCAACAGAGCATGTTATGACCATTAATGATCTAAAGGCTAGAAAAGCCAGCAAAAGCAGGGATCATTAAGAAATCCATATGTTTCCCTTTAACTGTGATCAGCTGCATGGATGCTGTTGTCAATCTTCTTCTGAGAGTCCTCTGCGTGTGTCACTGTCAGGATTGTATCTCAGAATGCTGAGTGCAGTTAGCAGTATATCATTAGTGTAGGCGAATGTCTATATATGAGCACGGGGGAGGTGTAAACTCTTGCTGCACAATACAGTGAGAGATGTTGCTAAAGTCTTAGGTAAAAGTAGAAAATACATAGGCTCTATAGCATTCTCAATGCTCAAAAGCCAAAACTGTGAAGATCAACCTTTTTGAATGAAGACCTAAACCTTTATATTCCAAATGTTGATTGCTAGTATGTGAACCTAAAAAGTAGCTATTAACTTACTCTCTCCATCAGAGCACTGGGTTGATTCCTGAAATTTTCTATTTCTTGTTTGTTGACATAAACAAGGATCTCCCCCGTGTCCTTGCCATTTTCATATACCTGAAAAATAAGTCAATAAATCAAGCTAATTGTGCTAAATTAAGCAACCCAGAGCTAGTAGATATTATTAGCACCTTTGATATTCTGGGTTACACTACCAAAAAAGTCTAGAATTTCTTTGCTGTTTCCCCTTTATTTTAAATGAAAACTGGTAAGGATTGGACAACATCAACATCTGTCAGCATAGATTGAAAAAGGTAACTTCATGATTGCTTGAAAACTGTATTTGGTGCCGACATACTGTACTAATATATAGGTCAATAAGATTAGAAAATAATATTAATGATGAAGAAGTAGCTTCCTGTTTACCTGTTGGAAGGCTGGTTAATGGCTTTGAGTAAAATTCTCAGAAGCACCTAACCAAGTGCTATTGAAAACAATGGGACTAAACATCCAAATTCAACAGGTACTTTTTAAAATGTTACTTTTTCTTTCAAACATTAAAGTCCACAGCAACTACATTTTACATTTAAAAAAAAAAAATCCCAGAGTGGTTCACTAAAAACCTAGAAAAAAAAAATATATAGTATGAAGTTCAGCTTCCAGATATGTTTTACCAGGCCAGCCCTGGACCCTGGGCAGCAGTGCACATGCTGTACCTGCTAGCGGAGATGTTACCTCCTTTTTTTGCTGCCAACATGTGCATTGAGCAGCTAAAAAAAACATTGGTTTTCCATGGCAAATAAAGAAGGTGACATCACTAGCAACAGTGAAGCACCAGCTCTACTCCCACAGCGGACACTACTGCTGCATCTCAGCCCTTCTGATGCAGGAGCCAGAGCTGCTGCATGAAAGGTGTGAGGTGCAAGGGGGAGCTGTATAGGGGATGGGGGAGTGAGGAGCCTTCTCGGCTCCATTACAGTGGCCCCTACCCCTTCAACAGAGCATGGGGCTCATGCCCCACACACGCACTCATTGTTACATTACTGACAGTTTCCTCTGAATACTGAAATCTAAAACATTTGGATTTGTCTCCTAAAAGAGGATGCTTTTGTAAGCAGAGCCAATTCTCGGTGTCTCTGGTAATGCTGAAACAGGTGAACTCATAGTCAGGCATTTTAACTTTCGGCCAGATTCTTTTGACATTTTGTTTCCATTTCCTATGTTCTTAAGTGCTAGGTAGCATTTTAGGGCTAATCTACACTGTACAAAGAACTGAGTCCGGGTGAAAAAAAAATCACATTTTATTTAAACATAACAAAGTTAAAATGGTGTAGATAAAATGGTGTAGTGTTTAGTTAGCTATTAGAAACAAAAATGTTCTATAGCTAACTAAACACTGCAAAAATACTGCAGGTATTTAATAATCACTTATTTGCCCCTCTCTAATATTTATTTTCTATAAATCTTTAAATAAATTAGATTTCTTGTCAACTGGGATATAACCACCTCTAACAGCCTTCCTGCTAAAACTGAAAAAACAAGCAATAATAAACATCAAACTGGACACCTCCCAGTGGACAAAACCATACACTGGACTACTGCATAGACTGTTTCAAGAAGAAAGCTAATGGTAAAATTCTCAGTAAAAGCCAGGACCACAACAACCTCTCTCTCCCTCTGAGAGAAAAGCCATAAAGTCTCTAAGGTCCAGTAATGAAATAGGAATCAAACCAGCGAACAAAGACGGAGCTACAGTCATCTTCAGCTGTCAAGACTACATCAATGAGGCCAACAGACAGCTTGCTGACACCAATACTATAAAGAACCCAGGGAAGACCCTACACCAGAATTCACTCTGGAACTGAAAACTATCATCAAATCCTTCCCACACCAGCTTCAGGACAAACTACTTCACTTATCCCCCAATTTCCCATTCCAGAAACTTTCTACATGCTCCCAAAGATCCACAAACAAAGCAACCCTGGCAGACCCATTGTATCCAACTGTGGTACCCTCATTGAACAGCTATCAGGATTCAAAGAAACTATCCTAAAACCACTTGTCATTCAAAAAGCAAGGTTTCTACAAGACACCACAGACTTCCTCAGCAGACTGGAACATTAACTACCTCCCTGAGACAGTCATACTCGCAACCATGGATGACACCAGCCTGTACACTAACATCTCACACAAGGAAGGCACACCTGCCTGCCTGGAATACCTTCAAGAACATGGAGTACACTCAGATTTGCAACCACATGTTGCATAAAAACTCCACCTCATTCTCATCCACAACTTCACTTGCACAATCACCACTTGCTTCAAATGATGGGCACAAAGATGGTCCCCCAATATGCCAACCTCTTCATGAGCCTCCTGAAGGAAAAGTTTCTAGAAAACTGAACCATCAAACCTGCACTATACCTGTGGTAGATAGATGATATTTTCATTATCTGAACTAAACACCTGAACTCGCTTCTACCACATGTTAAACAACTATTACCCCTCAATCAAACTTGCTCTGGAATACTCCTACGTTAACATTAACTTTTTAGATACCACAATCCATATCCACAATGTCGCCTATAAACCACTATATACAGAAAACCCACAGACCACTTTACCTATGCCTACAAGACCAGCAATCATACTAAGCACACCAAAAATGTTTTAATCTACAGCCAAGCCCTCAGTTATCACTGCATCTGCTCAGAGGAGATCACTCATTATGCCTACCTGATCAGCTTAAAATCTGCCTTTATACAACAGTGACTCTCAAGTAGAGAATTAGACTGTACATCTGAAAGAGCTTTCCAAATACCCTGTGGGAACCTGCTATAATCCAAAAAGAAAAACTACTGTGACTGCATGCTCATGGTGGTCATCTACCACACCATACCAGAATCAATCAGAATAATCACCAAACTACAAGCTACACTCGACAAAGATCAGACCTTGAGAGAGATATTGCTAGCCCCTCTGCTCCTGGCTTTCAAACAGCCCACTATCCTTGCCCAACTCATAACAAGAAGCAAACTCTCCAATGCCCAGACATCAAATGGGACACAACCTTGCCTTGACAAGAAATGATTGATCTGTCAGCATATCTCCACAGCTCCAACTATCAACACGCACTATAACAAAACTATCAGAATCCATGGCTCCTATACTTGCGTTTCCCAAAATTTATATATCTGATCCAGTGCACCAAGTGCCCTTGTGGCAAGTACATGGCTGCTAAAACAGCAACCATGCATCAGAATGAACTCTCACAGAAGAAATATAAAGCACACATACACCATTAGGAGTACATTTCTTACAGAACAACCATTCCCTCTCTGACCTCACTCTCTTCACGCTCAAGGGAAATCTTCCTAGTACTTTTAAAAGGCAAATTTGGGAACAAAAATTCATAAGCTGGCTGGACACTGTGGGCCCCTCCACATGTTCAGGTAAAGGCACAATGGGATCTAATGCATGATTTATACAATTGCACCTCCTACCATACCACATGTTCATGGAAAGGGACACCATTGTGGGATTGTGTATTAGATCCCATCACCCCTTATTGCCAGTGCAGGGGGAGCCTGGGATCCTGATGACAGGGCTTACAGCATGGGCAGCATTCCCTGCACTCACCCCGCTGCAAGCCCTGCACCTCACAAAACCCACAGAAGCAGCACCATTCTCCCCGCTGCCACAACAGCAAGCCCTGCAGCCAACAAGGCTCATAGCAACAGCAGCGTTCTCCCCCATAGTTGATGAGGCTCATAGTAGTGCCAGTGCTTGGAATGCTGCTGCCCCTATAAGTCTTGCCAGCTGTGGGGCTGGCAGCAGATGGTGCACCCCTGTGGCTGGAAGCCACTCAGTTGATGGGGCTCCTAGCCACAGGAGGATACTTGGTCACACATTCAATTAATGGTGTGATTAGAAAAAACGACAAAGTTATTACACATTTTTTGTGGAATCCCTTTGTAGCTTGTTGCTTATTTTATCATGCCATTAATTGGTTGAACATGTAACTGGGTGACAACTTAAGGCGTGATATCACTGGTGATGTGTAGGGGGTGCATGCGGGTGCACTCCCTACAAAAAGGCACTGCTGACAGTGGTGGAAGCGCTTGCGGGAGGTCGCCACTTCCCACCCCTGCCGCCAACACCACTGGTGGCGTATGTGGGCAGTCAGTGATTGCCGCTGGCCACTTCAGACACTGCCAGCGGTGTTTGCAGTGGTCGCCAACCCCTGGTTGGCACTCGCAGCTTGCCACCCCCGCCCCTCACCACCGACAGCACTGGCAGCATCTGCAGGAGCTCCCAGCTTACCACTGCCACACTCCCATCACCACCGACATGCTCCCACCACCACCATGTCCCCCCAGCCGCCAGGGGCATGCATCGTTCATGGGTTTTATAGCACATTATATTCTACATGACTCTTGAGCTCTTTCCACACATGAAAGATGAAAATGACCCTCCTCCCTTTTGATAGGCCTTGATCACCAGTAATCATCTTCTTTTCTTCTGCTAATTCTGTGTCTGCTACCCCTGGGAATTGCTCTTGCCCGCTCCTACTGCTGTTTTTTTACTATGCTGTGCCTGGCTCCTTGTGTCAGACCTGAGGAAGAATGTCTGGCATTCAAAAGCTTGTCTAACTTTATCCCAACTTCTTAGTTGATCCAATCACCCTAAGAAATCCTTGGGTCTTGCATAATTTCTGGACCATCATAGCTACAACATCACAACAATTTCTTGGCAACACATTCATGAAAAGAATCTTTGAATGAATATTAGAAAACATCGAAGTTATAATACAGAGTTTATGTAACAAATGATATTTCAAATTATTTGAACTCATCAAATAAGGAAACAAAAACATACTATTTCACCTGTAGATTAACACTGCTTATGTATTTTGCACAATTTACAGACCATAAGTTAATTGTAGAAATTATTGGGTAACTCATTTTGAAAAAAAGAAAAAAAATAATGAAAAGCTTTCACATGAATATTGTTTAAAAGTTTCTTTCACTAGAGAAGGGCAGCTAAAGTGCATAACGTAACATTACAGTAGAGAGTGGAATGCACAACCCTCTCTGAAAAGGAGCGAGTGGAATTTATGTTTAAAAAGATAAACAGGAAACAATTCTTAAAGGATGGATCTACTCAAGTGAAATGACTCACCACTTGTCCCTGCTGGAGATTTGCAAAGGATACTCCATTCACGTAACAAGAAAAGAAACAGGAGTAGAAGGAAGCTGTATGAATAATTTAAGGCAGTCCTTTTTTTTCTAAAGCCCCTTTCTTTGCTCCTTGATAGTTTATGACATCACAGTCCCTTAACTTTGCATCTAACCTACAGATGACTAAAAAGAATTGTAGAAATAGTACAAACAATTTTACTGGCATTATAGATATAATATATAAATTATCTTTGAGTTGCTATGGAAAAGAGAACACCTACTCCCCTAAATGCGACTAGCTCCCTGACAAAGACTGGTCCTACTCTGATCCTATGGATGGAATGCATTAACATGTTTATGAATATGAATTGGCATTGATAATATCATTACTATTATTATCTATGTTTAAAAGGTAATTATCATTAGTATGAATAATTAATTTATTAATACATTCTGACTGTTTATAGAGAAATTATTTCATAGTTTAATTCCAAAGGATTGTGTTATTTAATAAATTTATATTTCAGAAAATCTCTGTATTTATCTGTCTAGGACTGAAAAGAAAGCAAACTAAAAAAAGAATCTGTGAAGCTGAAAATATAAAAGGATATTTGCTTTTCTTTTTGTTGATTTTGTGTTGATTACTTCTGTGTATTGTATTGGTGGACATTTTCTCTCTCCCTCTCTCATTCTTTACAAAAGTGACAAAAGGGTAAATATAACATTTCAGATGTCTGCTTTCTATGAGAACAGCGGGAGTGATTTTATTTTCCATCGCATTACAAATGATAGATAGAACACAGTCACTGCAATTCATCAACTATATTTCTGTTATAACTCACAAAAGTCATAAAATCCCCAACCCAATGTGTCCCCCACAACCTAAAAAGCAGAGACTTTGTCTGACCTCCCAGTCCTTTAAAGTCCCCTTCCCTTTCCTTTCCTAGGAAGAGGAAGAGCAGGTCCATAGGACATGAATCTGGGTAAGAGATTGGCCAAAATGGGTAGGGGAGTCATTTACATCTTATGTACCTGGAAAAAGCAAAGGATGCACATATTTTTAGTGTATACATACATACACGTACATACACACAGGTGCACTGCACTAGAGTAGGGGTTGGCAACCTACAGCCTGTAAGCCGGATCTGGCCTTTATGGAACTAGGTCTTCAGTGGCATTAGGCAGCAGGGAGCTTTGTCTGTGTTGCGCTGTGGCTGAGAAAGATTTCCCATCCTATGCTGGAACCAGTGGCAGGGAAAAGTAGTGGCAGCAGCTGATCCTAGCACCCATCCTCCTCCAACCTGAACTGGGTCATTCTGGTCCACCACCAGGAAACGCTGCCAACTGCTGTCCTAGAGAAAATCCTCATTCACAATGTGTCAGTAACACTTACTATTTCAGCCATGGATCAGAGCAGGGCTGGACTTTGTTGGATTATTACAGATACAAGCTGTAGTTGCATTTTGAAGCTATGAATAATTTTTCCCTTACTACTTAATTAGCTGGAGTGAAGTGGTTTAGCTGCCTCCCCCATAGCAACTCAGGTGCCCAGTTGGATAAGTCAGAAGTTCAGATTCCAGCTATCACAACTTAGCAGATGTCCAGTGAAAAAATTCATTATAGAAGAGATCTGGTTCCCCAATAAAGCTGGTGATCAACCTTAGGGAAAACATCCCTTTAAATAGCTGAGGAATTTGTAACAGGGTTTTTTGATATATTGCATAGTGTGAAAATGGCCACCCTTTTGCCTCAGCCCCTTAACCCCCCTAAGAGGTGTGGGCAGTTAAGAGTCCCAGCAATGGGGATCAGCTTGGATGGTGGAAGGGTTAATGATAACTCCTGAATGGAAGGTACTGATTAAGAAGGAGTATGAACATACAATTTATTGCTGAGTAGTTCCCATATTAGTCAATAAAGCTGCAGCTTAATTAAGCATTATCCCTTGTCTTTCCTTCTGAGTTATGAGGAAAATGCAGTATTACTATATAGCATCCCATATTAGGAACAAAACTCAGCCATATAAGCAAAAGCAGTGAGATAAAGAGAATCAATGATTAAAGAAACTATAATAACAAAATAAAGAAAAATTAAGAGTATGCCTTTCTTAGAATCCCTCTTTTTGAGAAACTCCAAACCCATTTGAACTGGCTTTTTCAAGGTTGAAGAATATAAGTAGTATGTATTAATATTGCTTTCTGTGATGCTGCTACAGAGCCTGGAGGTGCTACAGCATGGTGGAACAAAGCATCTCTAACGAACAGCATGATGTTAGTGCCAGCTGCCAACCTGACACAAATCAGTGATACTATTGGACAACACACAGGACCTACATTAGTTCCCTCCACCACCACTAAACAAACTGTTAAAAGTTCTGTTAAATCTCACAGTAGGTGTTACACTAAGAGGCACTGAGCACTACCTATTTCCTATATTACAGCCAAAACAATTTCCCACCCAGGTGCAGAGAAGCGTAGAGAGATATAACTCAAAGATGGAGGGAATGAAAGTAAAAGAGCTGAACCTGTGGTTTACTGTCTCTTTGTATAACAAATGCTAGAATCTCCTTTAAAATTCTGCCTGCAGAATGGCATGTTGGAAATTTAAACAAAGCACTCTTGAACCAAATATAGCTCTCCATGTGCATAACCCTGTTACCTATATAACAGGGATGATTATTATTATTATTATTATTAGGTTATAGGAGGATTCCTTTTACAACAAAGGGAACAATCATTTCTCCATTCTCATTGCTTTTTATCTTTCTTTTCCAGTTCTTTATATTTTCCTTTTCATCATACGGAAGTGGGAAAGCATGTGAGATAAAACTAAGCCTGTCTCTAGCTGGTCACTTTTTAGATAACAAAATCAGATCTTAAATTTGTTAGGTTAATGTTTATATAGGGTATTTTAATTGGTTTTACGTATCAATTGTTATTTACATATGCAAAAGAAACCAGGCTTTCAGCTTCTAGTGTCCATCCCTAATACCTCATTTCAAAAAGGCACTTAAGCACATGCTGAAATACTTCCCTACTCTACACAGCATTTGAGTGAGCATAAGTTTAAACACATGTTTGGATTCATTGATTCTAATGTGCTTAAATGGATTAGAATGAAACACATGCTTAAGTGCTGAATAGGGGCATTTAATGGAAGAGACCTATGTACAAATCACAAAAGTACACTCAGTGGTGCACTCTGTGTCTTCAGCTGCAGCCTCCTTAAGCACACTCTGGTGTCTGGGTAGACTGCCTCAAACCAAAAGAAGGGTGCTTACATTCGTGTAGTTCTGTGGGCAAGCTAACTAGCACCACAATAGGCTAATCAGCGCAGCCACTCAGCAGCATTAATCAGCAACCCTAAGTGATGTGCAGTCAGAGAGACAGTTCTTCTGGTTTAGGTTAGCAGAATACCTAAGGACACTGCAGACCAGCCTAGTAAGTTTACTGTGTAGCAGTGGTCAAATAAAGCTATGAAAAAAACCTGCAATCAAGTAGTCAGACACAGATTAAAATTGAAATTTAAGGAGTTAAGGTAAACTTTAGCAAACGCAAATTAAACAATTCATCCAGATGTCATGAGCCAACATGGAAACTCCTAAGACTAGGAAACTGCCACTTAAAGCCTATGACACTTCAAGACCATTATTCAGCTTTTAATGTCTTAAGCATGGTTAAGAAATCTAGCTGTGATGTAACAGCAGGTTTCCATACCCAACACAACATTGCTCAAAATAGCTCTGTAGACCACCCAGGAAGTTCATCTCTGCAAGAGCTATGGAGCAAAAGTGAAATTCAAGGCTGTGGAACAATTTACAAAGAGAAATGTGCAATAGATTTAAAAGGTAGCAAGCAAACAAAAATGAGGACACAGAAGTCATTGTTCGGTATTTTAAATATGTTGCTATGATGTATACATATATTTATGTGTTTGTTTTCACTGAGGTAACATATGTGACAAGAAAAATAAAAAATAGACAAACATATTTTAAATTACTGAAGGACCAGCTTCTGCATTGTTCAAGCTGAGTTGTACTTCATACTATAAGTAGTCTCACTGAAATCACTGGGGAGAACCTGACTCTTAAAGAGATGTCATCTAATCAAAAGCAAATATTTCACTTTGCACATACACGCAACTTCACCAATTAAACGCAACCAACTCTGGAGAAAGGAGAAAAAGGAGAAAGACAAGCAATGTAAAACATTAGTGAAATAGTTAGAAAAGGTTTTTCTTTGGCAAGCATTACTTTTACTAGTGATAAAATCATCCTATTATGAGAAAGGATGTAAAATTGTATTGTGATCAAAACATGATGTGGTCAACTGCATACTCTTTATGTATGGATGAAGGCCTAAATTGATCATGTCACACTGATTTCAGAGAGGTGAAAGTTAGGCTGTTTAAATACTTTTGGAAATGGAACTTAAGCTCCTAAATGACTTAGGTCACTTTTGAAAATTTTGCATCTCATTAAGCACATTAAAATAATGGATCCAAACATGTTTTTAAACTTTGCTCACTCAAATGCTGTGTTGAGTAGGGAAGTATTTCAGCATGTGCTTAAGTGTCTTTTTGAAATTTTGCATCTCATTAAAACAGAAAAATTCTATGGTAGTTGCACCTATTCCTTAAATGCTTCATGAATCCAGGCAATATGCTATATATACAATTCAGAACTGCATAGTCTGCATTCTGCAAACCAGCATATACATTCCCTTCATGTTTATGACCTATAATCTTGGCAATCTATAGAAATGAGCATTAGCATTTTAGAACAATTGAACCTGTGACTGAAAACATGGAAAGATTAAAGAAAGCTATGCTGACTAAAACTTAAGAATGCATTTGTATTGTACCTGTCATCAGTCTAGGTAAGAATATTTTTCTAAAATCAAGCAATATACTCCTTTATTTAAAAGTATATGATTCTGATCATATATGATTTAATTAAGATTCAGACTGCACATATACAATGCTTGATTCAATGGCAATTTAAGATGTACAGCAAGATGTGTCATTCTGTGGGAAATGGGTAGGTAGGCAAGTATTTACTGGTTACTGAAATCAATCACAGAAGGAAACAAACTTTCTACCCTCAAATTAACCTTGTTTTAGCAGCAGGAATTCACCCATTTTATGATGGAATGGTTGTAATTGAACATCAAAGGTGAGAGTTGCATTGCATAGAATAAAAGAAACATGTCACTTTCCAACTCAGATCCAAATGTAACAACATTCCTTCATTTTACAAGGCTTGACCATGCAAACTCAGATGGATGATCTTTAGATGAGAACTCTACTGAACTGTGTGATCAGCATATGCAGTGGAAGGCCAAGACTAATGGGGCTTAGCCCCCCCCCAAAAGCAGGCAGCCAGGATGCACGCTTTGGGTGGCTGCAGCAAGGCAGGGGGATGGGCGTGCACAGACAGAGACAAGCAGCCAGAGCCTGCAGGTGGCCAGGAACTCAATCCAGCCCAGCCATGTGCAGCAGCGCCTAGCAGGTAAATATGTGGACGGGAAGGAGTGTGGGGGAGGGAACGGCATGGGGGTGGCAGATCGAGGCCACTGGTGGTGGGGGGGGGTGTGAATAGGGCCCCAGGGCAGGTCATGGGACGCTTGGAGCCTGGGTAGCTTGTCCAGGGGCACAGAGGGCTCCCGCCATTGTGTGCACCTCCAGGACAGGCACAGGGGGCACGTGCCCCCCCCGGGATGTGTATAGGGCAGAGCTGGCTGCTGCTGCAAGCTGGGCTCTGCATCCCAATGCCGGTGCTCGTCCCCCCAAATCATATTTTCTTCCTCCACGTATGGTGATCAGACTCTTTAATTTGTAAAATAAACAAGAAGCAAAAAGTTTGGTCAGAGGAGTCCTTTCCTTTTCCATGTGGCACACAGCAGATTACCCCAGGTGGGGGAGGAGAGGCTGGGGCCAGCACTGTGCTGGTCCCAGCAGCCTTACCTGAGGTTCTTGGGGCCTCCGGGAGCTGCAGCTGCAGCGCTCCTGCAATAGAAAGGCTGGCTCCAGCCAGAGTATGGCTCCAGTTGGCCAGGCTCCAGTTTTGGTTGGCATGTGCTGCTGCCATGTGCACCAACCTGTTTTTTTTGGCATGAGCTTTCTTTTACCCCAGGGTCAAAAAACCCCACCATGCTGCAAAGTAGCAGCACAGGGAATGCCTGCATGTGCAGTGTATGGAGCCACAGACAGGTCTGTGGCATCACATACCGCATGTCCATGTTCATCCGGACGCACCCGAACTTGCAACCTCTGTGGTATTAACCATACATATTAGCACCCGCAAGACCCCAGCCCAGTATATAGGAAAAATATGCATTAAAATTGATGGCAACATTTTGTAAGGGCTTATAGGAATAGGTATTTCAGAATTAATATTCATAAACCTACTGTTCATTGTACAATAGTGTAGAAATGCTGCTTTAAGAAAATGCTATGTGTATTCAGTTCTTGCTTCCATTTAAGTCAATACCAAAAGTTGGATGTAATTAATGAATAAAAAAGCTGTCTGTGCACTGTTGATGTTTTTATGGAATACAATGTATATACTCTACTTATTACATTACATTACGAAAACAATCTAAATAAAGTATAATATTAAAGTAATAATAATGACATTTGCTTAAACGGATAAATAAAAAATGCCAAATAATGCTAATCTCCAAGCATGCCATAGTCAGAACAGCTCATGAAGGAATAGGATACAAGGTTATGGTTGTTTAAAATAGTCTGCAGTTCTGAGATGTGAACCTTAACAAATCTATCTACCAACACACTTCTCAGTGTAAAGACATAAATTATTATAATATTTTAATAATAATATTATAAAAATGTTTATTGGGACATAGAACCAGAGTAGTTAAGTGTTTCACTATAGATCCAGATACATGAGTTCAAGCTTCACTCAGGAATAATATCAATACTCTCTCTACACCCTATGCAACTGTAAATGTTTATGTGGGTAAGCAGGCTGGGTAAAGGCAGCCAGGGGCAACTACACATGTGCTTCAATGCACATTAGCCTATTTTAATGCACATTAAAGTGTCACTAAAAATGTGCTATTTAGTTAATGCACATTACAATAGGCTAATGCACGTTTAGCGCCACTTAAAACTGATCCTTAGTTAATGTGCATTTTCCTGTATTTCACAATGGAGGTACTAGATTTAATGTGCATTAGCAAAAGTGCATTAATAAACATGTAGATGTGCTAGCCAGATCATTCCTTAGCGTGCTCTTGGCAACAGAAACTGGTGTATTTTAGTAATGCTAGCTCTAGGGACTATCTAGGCTTGGGTAGACCTTTGACCTTTTTGAAGAATATTTACTATGTGGCATGTTTGGTCCAAATAATATAAGTAAAATAGACCAAAGAGCCAGTGTAAAATTATTTTGTAAATGTACCACATGTGCAGTATACCAATGGTATACGTATATGGTACCCTTGCATTTTGCTAAATCAGATATGTTTTTAAAGAATTAATAAGCTCTAAAAGCTATATACTATCCTGTAAGCAACTAGAGCATGATATTAAAAGCCCTAGAGTGCACCCCGTAAGTTCAGTTTGATAAATATTTTTCTCAGCACAGTAGTTGTTTTTAATTTATGAGGAATTCCTTCTTGCTGATTCAATACCCATTTATTTCATGTATTCACAAATTGATAATGAAAAAGTAGCAAATCAAAAAATGTACAAAGAATATGAAGGGGAAGAGAGAGAAAACTCTGTTACTCATAAAAAAGTCTGAAAATATATATTCATATTAAACGTATATCATTTTTATTTGCATATGTGAAGACGGAGTACCTGCTTATAGTGCATAAAATTATGTTAATTGTTTTGGGGTCTTGCTTTAGCCTATGAATGAAGCAGTGATAAATTATAACTTTTTAGCACATTTATTGAAATTAATACATAAAGATTTAAATGTTTAAGATAAGGATAAAGCGTATGTCTACAATTAGAAGTACTATATGTTAGATTATACAAAGGGGAAAATTTCAGGAATCTCAACCCCTCTTTAATGGTTTAAGTTACTGTGTCTGAAATCACAGTAACTTGCACTGCAAGCTGCTTTTTTGTACACGTGCATCACAAGTTAGGTGTAGCTAGACCAGTGCAGGAAAACAAAAGAGTAGTACAAACAAGTCCCTTATATGTTTTTGTGTCAACAGAAATAAGGTTCACTTATTATAATTATATCAGGATACTGGTTGAACTGTATTTTCTCTTCAGCTTTCATTTCTAGCTTGCCAGTGATGAATTCTCAAGGTTTCTAAGGATGTCAAAGAATACAGGAAAAAACCTACAAAATGCAATGTTTAGGAATTTACATTTTAAACAGGATGCAAGGCTCTAATATAGATTATCAAATCATTATTATTTTATATTTATTTATCTATTAGATTTATATGCTACCCTTCTAAACAAAGGCTCAGGGTGGCTTACAGTGAGACACAGACATGACACATTTTTATTAATAAAATACATTAAAAAGGAGGAAGCAAATAAAAGATCTGGTATGTAAACATTAAACTATGGATACACTCAAAATTACAAAAATGCATTCAGTACTCCTCAAAATCATGGAAATGACAAATAATTGCCTACCTGCTAAAAATTCAGTGCAACAGTTTATTTTTAAAACTTACGAAGTAGTTTCAGTGACTACCTTCACGTATACTGGACTTCATTTATGCAGCACCTCACAGAAGCTCCAACACTGCCATGTTTTTAAAGACTTTATGTTTATGGGATTTTTTAAACAAATAGGGAATCATTAATTCATTTTGAACATATGAAGCCTAGCTGATATTATAAAAATTAGAATCATTCATGTCTCATCCGAAGATGAAAAAAATCTGCAAGCAGATCCCTTCATTTTATGTGAAGAATTGATGTTAGCTAAATTGATATAACTGTCTGCACAAGATATACTGATTGAATTAAACCAGATTAAATCCATTCTAACTAATTTGGCTAAATCAGGCAAACTTTGGTGTGTAGACAAGACCTAATTTATCCTCAGAAATTCCAGAATAGTGTGTTATAGAATCCAAGGTCCAAAATTTTGGTTTAACTTTCAGCGGAATACACAGTGCCTATCATATACTGATTATAGAAAAATAATACTGCAAATACTGATATAACATTTGATTCGATGTCACAGGACTACTACCTATTAGTTGAGACAAAACAGGTGTTTTTAGGAGTGATTAGCTTATACATGTCTGTATGTTACAGTGTCAACTGGTATGCCACTCTGATGGTCTCTGAGGACCAAAATAAGACTATGAACTGAGCCTGACACGCCTTTTCTCTCCTTTGTCAGCTAATTGTCCCCCCCAAAAATCAACTCCCAACCCATATAGCTCTGTAGCTACCATGCTAACCATTTTGAGAAGGCAGGCACTACCAAGTTCAGTCCCCCAAAAACATACATTGAATTGTCAGTGTTCTTCTTATATCACAAATATGAGCAAAATCCTATGATTGGGATGTTTCTTTGTATGCATATATGTATCTGCAATTTCTGGACTGGAGAGCCAGTTATTTCCAAACTAGTTCTGAGAACACCATTTTGGATTTCTTCATTGCTACATAATAGTTTTTTAAAGCCCAAATAGCCACATCCAGACAAACACAGCTGTGAGGTATGTGGTGCCACCGACACATCTGTGGCACCACATACCACACATTCAGCTGTTCTCTGTGCTGCAAGATAGCAGCGTGTAGGGGTTTGTGGACCCCAGGAGACCCTGGGGGGAAAAAAAAAACATGCAAAAAAAAAAAGTGGAGCAGCACACACAGGGGCAGTGTGCACTGCCCAAAACCAGAACCTGGCTGGCCAGAGCCACACTCCAGCTTCCGGCCAGGCTCCCAGTGGCAGGATAGCCACTGCTGCAGCCCCAGGAGGGACCCTGGATCCCAGGTAAAGCTGCTGGTGTCAGCCCAGTGCTGGCCCAAGCCTCCCCTGCCCTACCCACGGTAACGTGACTTGCACCAAAGGGCATGTGGCACAGGTGTTCCCCGTGGAAAAATAGCAGCGGCACAAGGTGTGCCGCTGCTTCCTGTCCCTGGAGAAACAAATGTTCATGCTCATGTGGATGCGACCAATATGTTTAGGCTGACATAATTATTAGGAAGTCTTAAATTTAAAACTTCCCTACCTCTTTCACCTAGTACCTGAGACTGAATGATATTCTTGATTAGGAGTCATTGTTGCTTTTTTCTTTCCTGATTCTGTAAATTCAACCTCAGTAAAATTTTAAGGGACAACTTCAGCTTTCTCCATAGTCTCCATTCATCATACAGACATTTTTCCCTATATCTTTTTTCCTATACCTTTTTCCTATGTATTATTATGGTTATGCTCACAGGTAAATCTGGTTAGGGGAGCCATGTATGTCTATAAGAGTCTATGCTGGAGACAGCTGACATGAGCCAAATGATACCTAAACAGCGTGAGCTTCTTTGACCTTCTATTTCCTGTGTCAAAGAACAGATGAAGATGTAAGCTCTTTTTAGAATACAAACTGATAGTACAATAGTTCAACATAAAGGCCAGAAACTATTCTATATACTATATATATCACCAATCTCCACAGACTATTATAAAAAGGGTAAAACATGTGTCTTACTCCTAAGCCAAGGGAATTCTGAAGCAGTAAACACTGGTCTGCATCAAGTGGAGTGAAATAACTGTGTTTCCACATCTACCTCACCATCTAGTTCAGAATACACTGTATAGGAACTGTCATCCTATCTGTAAAAGGGATCAGATATAGACAATCTATATATTATATCTGAGCACATAAAAATATACTAGCTGCTTAAGATTTTTCTTCAGGATTTTCCTAACCAGAGATCAAAGAAAATAACAAGCTATTAGCTAACTTTTCTATAAAATGAACTGTCGGTTATTTGCAACACCAGTGGGGATGACCTGTGAAGAGTCACCAACATTTCAGAGTCCATACAGCATTCCTGATCGAAGCATAATTCAGCAGTGACTATATGAAAGACTACATTATAACTGCACTGGATTCGGAAGTAATTTGATCAATACCAGCTCTGTCTGACTATATCAAGGGTTTTACTGATAAGGCTTTCAGTCACCTGGAACATATACTTTGTTAGGAGTACTCCTCCATTAGACAGTCCTTTGATGGGTATAAGAGTGCTTAGGTTCATTAGAAGACCTAGACATAGAAAAGTAAGGCTGGAAGGGACCTCCATAGGTCATCTAGTACAACCCCTTGCTTGAGGCAGGATCATCCCTATCCAAACTATCCTGTACAAATTCATAATATAACTTCTTAGTAACACTACACAGTAAACCATAGGAAAACAGGGCAGCAAACTTTTGGAAGAAAGACTTGTGGCTACTCGCTACCAAGGATCAGAAAATAGTTCCACTTTGGTTGGACAGGGGTTAAGGTAACTGAAGGTCTTGGACATGTGCTCCATGAAGTTAACTGTTTTAGCAGCAAGCTGGAGAACATCTAATTTCCCCAGAGTTTGTAGTTAACCCAGAGCTTTGGCAAAGATGCTTCTTCATGATAAGTGTGTCAAGCATTCAGCAACTGGTATAATGAAACACTGAAATCTTTATATGACTCTTGAACTCAGCCTTATCTATGCTGATGCTCACAGGCAGGTCTAGGATTTTGAAAAGGGGGGTGAAGACGGTGTGGTGCATCATTACATATAACACAACACATATTTTTCTCCAGTTAAAAAGAAAGTAGAAGCTTTACTAATAAGCTGGGGGACCGAAGCTATATTATTCAATTTGATTGAAACAAAAAAAAATTAATGGAGTGTGCATTAATTTGCTACATGATATACTGCATAAAAAAAACACAACAAACTAGGAAAAAATAATCAAAATATGTTTCATTAGTCCTGCAGTCATTATAGCTAAATGTATGTCTCTTTTTCAGATTCATAAATCAAAATCTATCATTCTTGAGCATCTTGACAGTGCATCCTATGCTTTACTTAAAGTTATCTCCACATCTGAGTTAATATTCACCTGAATTAACATTTCCACACCTGAGTTAATGGTTCAAGCTAAAATTAAAAAACAGTCCGCAGGGCTGTGAAATGGGAGCTACATTAGCAGGAGTAGCTAACATAATACAGAATTGCAGAAGAAAGAATAGTTTAATTAATGGAAACAAATTAAGCCATTAAAGGTCATTGAAAAGAAAAGAGGCTCATTAACACCTATGGAAAGAAAAGTTTAGAAGGAATCAAGTAGATTATGATGAGTCATAAAGTTAAGTGACTCCCTTGCTGGTGCCTAAATAGACGTGCTGCTTCTACTGCTAGGCAGTTGATTTTAAACACTGGGTGGACTAGAAATCAAAGACAAGTTCAACGGCACCACATCGCCCCACTGGATCTCCCAGTGCTGATGCTTTCAGGGCTTGGATGCTAAGGTCGCATCCAGACGAGCGTGGCCATGCAGGATATGGTGCTGCAGACCCATCTGTGGCACCATGCAATGTATAGTCAAGCGTTCCCCATGCTGCAAGGTAGCAGTGCACAGAGTCCTCTGACCCCGGGAGATCCAAATGATTGTGCATGTGTGGTATGTGGCACCGCAGACCAACCTGTAGTGACACAAACCACACACATCAAACATGCAGGCATTCCCCATGCTGCTAATTTGCAACGTGATGGTTTTTTGACATGAGGAGGTCCTGGGGTCAAAAAACCTGCACAAAAAAAAAGTGGGGCACCATAGGCGGGGACAGCATGTGCTGCCTAAAACCAGAGCCTGGCCAGCTGGAACCATGCTCTGGCTGTCATCCAGGCTTCAAGTGGCAGGATCACCATGGTTGCAGCTCTCCGAGGCCCCCAGAATCCCAAGTAAGGCTGCTAGGTCCAGCACAGTTGCTGGCCCCTGCCTCCCCTACCCCACCTGGGATAACCTGCTGTGCGCCAGAGGTCACGTGACACAGGTGTTTCCCAGGGACAAGTAGCAGTGGCACAAGGTGTGTCACTGCTCCTTGTCCCAGGGAAACAAATGTTCATGCTTATGTGGACAAGGCCTACGGGTGTATCCAGATAAGTGCGCATGTGCGTTTCCCCAGGGACAAATAGCAGCAGCACATAGTTGTGCCACTACTTGTCCCCACAGAATGCCCATATATGCACACACTGGTATGCACCAAGTAGCCCCAGGTGGGGTAGAAGAAGCTGGGGCTAGCACCTCAGCTTGCCCCAGCACCCTTACCTGGGCCTCTGGGGGCTCCCAAGGCTCCAGCAGCAGCGAAGTGGGCACGCTGAGCCTGATTAGCAGCTGGAGTATGGCTCTGGCTGGCCAGGCTCCACATTCAGGCAGTGCATGTTGCCTCCATGTATGCTGCCTGATTTTTTTCAAGCAAGGGTTTTTTGACACTGGGATCTCCCAGTGTCAAGGAAACCCACTGCACTGCAAATTAGCAGCATGGCAAATGCCTGCATGAGTGGCACTTGTGGTTTATGTCACTACAGATGGGTCTGCAGCACTACATACCACACATGCACAATCATCTGGATGCACCCTAAGATGACATTCTGTTCTTTTCACGATGCCTTTTCATGGAAAGAAATTACAAATAAACCGGTTTAAGCAATTGGAAACCAGTTTAAATTTGTAACAGAAGTTCAGTGCACGTAAACCAGTTTCAAGATGTTCAAACCTAGTTTAAGATAGACCTGGATGGATGTAATATCAGACCTAACTGATTTAAGTTAAATCAGAGAATTGATTCTGTCCCAGATTCCCTCTCGACTCAAGTTAACTCTCATTTCCTCTTCATCCCAGGATATTCTGCACCTCCCCCGTCCTTGCAGGACAGGTGAGCTAGCCTCTGCCCACTGTCTGCTCCAGCGGAGCCTGGCCAGCCCCACCCCTAAGCTGTCACAAGGCTAAAACAGCAGAGTCCCTACTCCCCAGCCCAGCCAAGGAGGGGATGGGGGCTGCTGAGGGAGGAAATGGAGCCACCTGCCCTGCCACACCAAGCTTGGGTCGACACAGTGTGAGGGGCTCCATGACAAGGATTTCCCCCCTCCCTCCCACAACCTGGCTTTCCTCCCTGCAGCAGGCTGGGCAATAACCCCAGCCCCACCCCCGTGCCAGACCCAGCCTCTCAGCTGTGAAAGAATATTTGCGAAGAAATATTTGTGAAGAAAACCAGGCTTTGAAAGGAAAAACCTCTGCCACAGGGCCTCTTGTGCTGTGCAGATCCCAACTGGGGGCCATGGCCAGGGTGGGGAAAACTCTGCTCCCTGCCCCTACCCCTGCCCCCCTGTGGCTAAGAGGCCAGGTCTAGTGTGGGGATGGGGATGAAGTGATCACACAGCCAGGCTGCAGGGAGGAAAACTGAAGTGTCAGGGGAAAAGCCCCCAGCTGTGCAGTCCCCAGCTGGAGGGGATGTGGCTGGAGGTCTCTCCCCTACCCCAACCCCCTGCAACTGAAAGGCCAGGTCTGACACAAGAACGATCACCCAGCCAGGCTGCAGGGAGGAAAGCCAGGCTACAGGGGAAAAGCCCATGCCATGGGGCACCCCCACCACCTCCACCATATGCAAACCTCATTTCAGGGGGCCATGGCCGGAGCAGGGGCTCAGTTCCCCCCACTGCCCCTACCCATCCCCCCTGGGGCCACCATGGCTAACACTACTGGAAGCCTAGGGGTCCAGGCAGGGGAGGATCTACAGTGACAGCAGGAGGTTCGGGTCATGTGCCTAACAGCCAATCAGGGATGGCCTTGTTTGGCTGGGTTCTGCTGCCAGGTTGGGTGGTGTGCAGGAATACTCTGCCACATTCTGGCCTGGCTAGTGAAGGCATTTGCCCACTTTCTCCCCATCTACACCAACAAGGGCAAACATGTGTTACATTTGCTCATGATGCAGTGTTTGTGGCTTAGAGAAACCCACAAAGGTTGAAATGATTCTGCCTCAGGCTTCTTGACTGTCTGTACTTGCCTTAGATGACCACATATGGTCATCTACATCGTTTCCTAAGCACCATATGTCATTTACACACAGGTCAGCACTTGTATGTATCCATTCAGATGTGTAGGGATGCACAAACAGAAGTGCCAAACTCTGCATAAATAGTATTTTAAGCACTTAGATGACCATGTGGATGATGAAATCTGTTCATGTAGGTATTTAGAAAAGAATATAATACCACTCTTAATTTCACTTCTTCCCACTAGACTTCTGCCACCATCCTTATCAGCTACAGAGAATCTTAATATCCAACTTGAAGAAATAAGGTATAACTATGGTTTCAGACCATTTTTAGCATCAACCAAGTATTTTTTTCTGTGTCTCAGATACCTGATGTCTTTATGCAACCACTGACTGATATCTGTAATAAACTGTCTATTGAAATTGCTAGGTAACTTAAAAGAGCCATCTAATTTTACGGATCCTAACATTTTTTTTAATTAAACATATTTATGCACCGATTCCTGCCCTTTACTTGTGGTTGGTAAAATAAAATTGGCATTTCCATTCTAAAATATTTTTTAAAACTTTTCTTTACTGGTTTAATAAGGAATATGCCTTACTAGATATTAATATGCCTTACTGAGTATTAGAAGCCAAAGGAACCACAGTATACATAAGGAAGAACTACAGTCTTCATTTTGAGTACTATTGGCAAAGCAAAAAATTGCATAGAACATTAAGTTTGGAAGAGACCTCAGGAGGTCATTTGCTCCAAACCCCAGGTCAAAGCAGGACCATCCCCAACTATATCATACTTGCCACGGCTTTGTCTAGCCAGGTCTTGAAAACCTCCAAGGATAGAGATTCCACAACGTGTCTGGGTAGCCCATTCCAGTGTTTTATTACCCTCCTCATGAGAGAGTTTTTCCTAATAGCTAACCTAAACTTAACTTCCCCTGCTGAAACTTCAGACCATTGCGCCTCCCCTTACTCTCCTCTTCTGCAGATTAAATAAACCCAGTTCCCTCAACCTCTTCTCATAATTCATGTTCCCTAGCCACCCGGACATTTTTGTTGCCCTCTGCTGGACTGCTTCCATTTGTCCACATCCTTTCTTAGTGGAGTTTTAAATCTGGAAACAATACTCCAAATGTGGCCTCACTAGTGTCAAACAGAGGGGAAGAATCACTTCCATTAATCTGCTGTCAACACCCCTACTAATGCAGCCCAGTATGCTGTTAGCCTTCTTTGCAACAAGGGCACACTGTTGGCTTATATTCAGTTTATTGTGCACTGTAACCCCAAGTCCTTTTCTGGGAAGCTGCTGCTTAGCCACTCAGTCCCCCGCCTGTAGCACTACCTGGGATTGTTGCCTCCGAAGTGCAGGACTTTCCACTTGTCCTTATTGAACCTCATGAGATTTCTTTCATTCCAATCTTCCAATTCATCTAGGTCACTCTGAGCCCTAGCTCCACTTGATTCTGACTGCCAACTAGTTTTCTATCCACCTTATAGTTCATTCATTCAACTTCTACATCTTTAGCTTGCTTGCAAGAATGTTGTGGGAGACCATATCAAAAGCATTGCTAAAGTCAAGGTATATCACATCCCTGCATCCACCAAGCCAGTCATCTCATCACAGAAGGCAATCAGGTTGGTCAGGCATGACTTGCCCTTGGTGAATCCATGCTGACTGTTCCTAATCACCTTCTTCTCCTCCAAGGGCTTAGAAATGGATTCCTTGAGGACCTACTCCATGATTTTTGCAGGGACTGAGGTAAGGCTGATCAGTCTGTAGTTCCCTGGATCCACCTTCTTCCTTTTCTTAAAGATGGGCACTATATTTGACCTCTTCCAATTGTCCAGGACATCTCCCAATCAACATGAGTTTTTAAAGATAGTGGCCAGTGGCTCTACAATCCCATTGGCCACTTCCCTCAGCACTCTAGGGTGCATAGCACCCAGCCTTGTGGACTTGTACATGTCCAGCTTTTATGAATAACCCCTAACCTATTCTTTCATCACTGTCGGCTGCTCACCTCCACCCCAAACTGCACTGTCAGGTGCAATAGTCTGCTAGCTGACCTTGCCTGTGAAGGCTGAGGTAAAAAAAGGCATTGAGTACTTCAGCCTTTTCTGCACCCTCAGTGACTAAGTTGCTTTCCCCTTCCAGTAAAGGACCCACACTTTCCATGAGCTTCCTCTTGTTGCTGACATACTTGTAGAAAACATTTTTACTATCCTTCATATCCCTTGCTAGCTGCAACTCCAATTGCACTTTGGCTTTCCTGATTTCATCCCTTCATTCAAGAGCAATACTCTTATACTCATCCCTAGTTGTCTGTCCAAGTTTCCACTTCTTGTAAACTTCTTTTTTATGTTTTAGCTCACTGAAGAGTTCCCTCCTAAGCCAAACTGGTCTTCTACCATGCTTGCTAGTCTTCCTGCACATTGGAATAGTTTGTTCCTATACTCTCAGTAAGGTTTCTTTAATGTACAGCCAGCTCATCTGGACTTCTTCCCCCTCCCCCCCCCCACTGGCTTTCCTTGCCTCAGGATCCTACACTCAGTCATCTCTGTTTTTCTGAATAGGGACCAGGATATCCCACCTGCCAGAGGTAGGGACAATCTTGGGGATACCTCTATCAAGTCTTCAGTCAGTGCAGATGTAGTTAGGGATCTTCTGGAAGGGCTAGACATTTTTAAATCTGCAGGTCCAGATGCCCTCCACCCAAGCCAGTAAGGCCAGCCATACCTTGTCATGCATCCAAAGGTGCATCTCAAGTTGGTCCAGAGAGGTGATACTCCCCCTCTATGCGACTTTTGTCAGGCTGCAGTTGGAGTACTGCATCCAGTACTGGGCGCCGCACTTCAAAAGGGATGTAGCCAACCTGGAGAGGGTTCAGAGGAGGACCACTCGCTTGGTGAGAAGACAGCAGGACAGGCCCTATGAGGAGAGACTGAAGGTCCTGAACCTGTTCAGCCTCAGCAAGAGGAGGCTGAGGGGGGACCTGGTGGCTGCCTACAAACTCATCAGATGGATCAACAGCAAATAGGCAGAGCCCTTTTCTCCCCAGCACCACCTGGGGTGACAAGGAACAATGGTCATAAGCTGATGGAGAATAGGTTTAGGTTAGAGATCAGAAGGCAATATTTTACAGTTAGGGTGGCCAGAATCTGGAACCAACTTCCCAGGGAAGTGGTCCTTGCTCCTACCTTCGGCAAATTCAAGAAGAGGTTGGATGATCACCTGTCTGGGTTCTTGTGAACCCAGCATTCATTCCTGCCTGTGGCAGGGGGTCAGGCTAGATGATCTGTTCGGGTCTCTCCTGACCCTAGCTACTATGAAACTATGAAACTCATTGTCTGCTCAAGTTGTGATTCACTTGTACATTCCCCCCCAATTTTTTCCTCTTTGTGAGCAGCAGGTCAGGAAGAGTACAGCCCCTAGTTGGCCTCTCCAACACTTGCACCAGGAAGTTGTCCCCAACACTCTTCAAAAACTTCCTGGATTGCCTGCACATTGCTGTATTGCCCTTCCAGTAGGTGTCAGGGTGTCAAGTCTCCCATGAGAACCAGGGCCTGTGACATGAAAACATCCTCTGGCTCTTTAAAGAAATCCTCATCCACCTCATCCTCCTAGTCTGGTGCTCTGTAGCAGACACCCACCATGATATCACCCTTGTTGTTCTCCCCTTTCACCCTAACCAAGAGACTCTCAACAGGCCTATTTCTAGTTTCACATTGGAGAAGAATAAGAAAGCCTCCCCTGCTGCCCCTTCCTGCTTGTGCTTCCTCCAGGTCACCTGCTTCCCTATGTCCCTCAGGGCTTTGGTCTTCATCCCCCAGCAATCCAAATTTAATATCCTCCTCAGTAGGTTTATGAGTTTGTCTGTGATGATGCTATTCTCTCTTTTTGTCAGGTGGATCCCATCTCTTCCTAGCAATCCTTCTTCTTGGAACAATATCTCATGGTCGAAAATGCAAAAGCCCCAGTGGTAACATCATCAGCACAGCCATGCATTAATCTGCAGGATGCATCCGCTCCTGTCCAGGCCTTTCTCCTTGACCAGAAGGATTGAGGGAAACACCATCTGAGCCCCTGTCTATTTCACCCTCACATCCAGAGCTCTGTAGTCACTTTTGAACTGCTTAGCATCCCCCCTGGCTGTTATCGTTGGTGCCCACGTGGATAAGCAGCATGGGGTAGTAGTTAGGGGTCCAAATGAGTTTTGGCAATCCTTCCATGAATCTGGGCAAGAGCAGACCTCCTGAGACAACAGGTCAGGCCAACAGATGGATGCCTCCAACCCCTGCAGAAGGAAGTCTCTAACCACCTCTATCCATCACTTTCTTTTGGTGGCAGTGGTCTTTATCCTCCCAACCTTGGGAAAGCCTGGCCTGGCCTAGCATCTTCTGCTGACAGAATGTTCTCCTTCTCCTTTGTTGATAGGGCTCCCTATATGTTCTCTAGGCAAACTGCTACAGAAGGTGATGAAGACTTCATCTTGCTGCCAGAGGTCACAACAGGGCTGGCCTATGGGTAACTGGCAACCACCACTTCCAATACAGAGGAAAATAAGAAGTCTAGAATGAACTTTTAGATTTACTTATTTGATATTCAAATGAACAATAAAAACAATTTATTTTTATTGATTGATTCACACTTTTCATTAATGTATGTCAAAGTCCTTTCCCTGAAATTGCTTACTAGTAAGGTTGATCTCAAAAAGGATGTTATACCACAAAATGAGTGAAATAACAAATTTGGACTTGGAAAGGCCATTTGCAAGAGCTTCTGCATCAATGTGTGTTGTATTGCCAGATGATCCTGTGAGGGAAGTGAGCGCGCCGGGTCTGACCCCGGGTCGCTTACGTCGCTCTGCACGCGGGCTGTGGCCAGCAGCCCGGGCAGGCCGGGTTGGAGAGGGCGGGCGCCGAGCTAGAATTAGGCACAGACATGTAACGGTTGATTTTAAGATTATTTTACTTACACCGAGATGGTCGTGGTGTAGGCTGAGAACTTGCTTGAGCTGCGGTTATAACAAAAAACACGAACACACATGGAGGTTGCAAGGCTCCACGCAGACAGAACACGAACAATCACGTGGAGGTTGCTGGGCTCCACGCAGACAAAATCCGGATGTCCAGGACAAGCGCGCATTAAACTCGTCGTTACGTCTTATAGTAGGTTCCGTTCGAAGACGGGAAGAGGTGGGCGGCGGATCAGGCCGCCAAACTCCTCTGAGCAACACACAGGGTTTCTATTACCCTGCCACGCACACCCAGAGTCCCCACAAGATGGATGCGGAGTCCTCTTCGGCTTGGGCGGAAACTGCTCAAGCCTCTTATACGGCTAGCAGGCCAATCGCTAGCCGCCACGTGTGAATAATTTAGAACTAGCCAATTGTGGGGCATGAATTTGCATACGACGAGCGGGAAACCTTTGCACCGTGCATTTCTGTGCTGCAAAGGAAATGCACCCTGCAAAGATTGCTGCAAAGTGGCGGGAACACTTCCCTGCACGCGGGTTCTCTGAGCAGCAGAACTCCTCCGTGCAACGAAGTTGTATACCCGCGGGGATAATTCTTAGTGCCGAAGAACACACACACACACAAAAAAAATCAGACCTCTGGGTCATGACAGGAAGTATCATCAGAAATTTCAATTAGTGTATCATAGATATTGCCAAGCTCATAGCAAAGAGGCTTCAAGGCATTGATTTGACTCTCCCATCTTGTTTCACTCAACAGTTTCACAGTTAGAGAAGGCACATGGCAACTAAGAACTTCCCAATGGCGTGTTGAACGTGTGTCTGTAGGTGAATACATTTTCTTGATTTCAATGTCAGTTTGATGCTGTGAGTTGCCTTCATCTTGAAGTAATCTGTCTTCATCTTGATGTGAGCTGCCTTCATCTTGATGTTATGAACTGCTTGCATCTTGATGTGGATGAAATTGAAGATATTTCAGGAAGGAACCCTCTTGCTTTGCTTGTTCTTTTGCCTGTTCTGCTTTTCGTTTACAATACTGAGCTCCAGACAGTTTTTTCCTATCTGTCATGGTACCATTCCCCTGAAAGTTTTAAATTGTTTCAAATAAATTATGAATATAAAGAACAATCAAAGTACAATTTCAAAGAAAATTCTGACTGTGATGACATTAATAATGTGGACAATTGATTAAATTATCATGGAAGAGAATATAGCTAGGCACTGCCTAAAGTGGCTTAAGGGGCAAACCACCCCCGCAATCAGGAAAGTATTTGTTAGGATATATGACTAAGGGTGTAAATATGCTAACTGGTTATCTAATGTTGGTCAAGATTGTGTGGCCAAGCAGATGTTTTCCTGTTTATCAAGGAGATTTGTAAACTAACTATTATTTCCTATGTACAGTACTCTACTAATTGACATCTTTTATCTAGTAGGTAGCCAGGTTCTCCCAGCAAATTAACACTTCCTTAGCATGGTCTTCTGTAAAGTAAATTGTGATTGTCCATTGAGTAGGTTTACTTATCTCACATATCCCATGAGATTTCTGGGTCGACCAACCTTACATGTTCTGTACACAAAGTCATACAACTGTTTCCTTACACAACAATGATACAGGTGTTACATAAAAAACTAATTAAAGAATATCTCTTGAGCCTGCTAGCAATTAATTAGCACTCGTTCTGCATTAACACACATATTTTAAATGCCTATGTATCTCTCACATGAGTATCCAACCATAATATGTTCACAAAGGCTTACCCCTAGCTCAACTTACTTTAAAAAAATCACATGCGTTCTTACAAGATTTAAATGTAACAATTCAGCAATCCTACTCCAACCATTTCTAGACATTATAAAATTGAGAATATGAAACATGACCACTCAGGTGTATCTACGATAATAACTACATTTGTATATCAGTTCTACATCATTTAAATTTAATGAGATCTACAAAATCAAACCAAAAAATTCCTACCTTGAAGCCTGTTTCCTGAATTATGGGCACAATACATATCTGTACCTGGAGTCAGCGTATTTTGGTCATCTTAACTCTTGACAAAATCTTAAACACAACTGATGAAATTTAGGGTGCTTTAGATTTTAAAAAGGGTGGTTGGAAGGGAGAAGGAAGGTGTAAGAAATCAATGTCATGAGCTGTAAGATGATATAGGAGTAGGGGTTCATCTATTAGGATGACATTGCCAGTGGTAGGCTCTTGTCATAAGTCTGCTTGATAGTTGAAAAGGTAGGAGTTATGATTCTAGAGATCCTTCCTTTGAGATCTTTTCAGAGGTCTTTCTCTCCTTACTGAACCAAAGGTCTTAGACCAAGCTGGAGCCATAGCTGGCCAGGGCTGTTATTTAGAACGATGTTCCTGTTATTTTGTTCTTCATATAATTTTGGCACCCCCCCCCATTTTGGCACTCTAGGCGACCGCCTAGTTCGCCTAATGGTTGGCAAACTGGCCCTGGGTTACAAACTTCCAACTTCTGCCTTCCTGGGAGTCAATGTCCTCTTCCTTCTCCAGCACCACCTCTGGCAACCCTTTATCTGCAGTCCTAGAGATCTCTTCCAGCATCGAATTAACAAACTCCTCATGGCTGAGGATACTTCAGAGTCTTGCCACCTCCTTCTGTAGCTCTCTTGCCTGCTCCCTGAGGGACATCACCAGATGGCACAGATCACATTGCAGGCATTCCTCCACCTAGCTCTCACTGGAAGGAACCTGCAAGGTGCAGTCTCCAAGCACCAACCAGGACCTGGGTGGGACCCTTGATGTTGAGTGGCCTGGCCTAAACAGACACCTCATAGGTCCAATCACGGAAGACCTGGCAGTGGCAGTGGCTCTGGCATTGCAAGATCCTCTGGCAAGATCTCTCTGGCTCTCTTAAATCTGCCACTTATCCCTTCCTACCCCTCTCTCCATGCTGACCTTCCCTAGCAAACACCCCTGTAAGATGGCCTGTTCACTGTTCCTTGGTCTCAAAATGTTCCCTTTTCTCTGATAACCGGCTTCCTCTCATCAAGCTTACAGTGAAGGAAGGTGAAAGTGAATTTCAAGGCAAACTCCCTAGTGAACTCCCCACTCGCTCTGGTCTCTAGTTAAACAAGGGACTTAAATATTGACCTAACTGCTAAGTTTTTATAACTTATGTAAATTATCTAGGTTAGTTACTCTTAAAGAGCTTATCTTAAAAGTACCCTTTCAGAGAGAGGGGTGGCAAACTGATTTGCAAACTGCCCGGTTTGCTATCCCTGTTCACTCACTTCCTAGTCAGTCAGGGAGCATGTCTACATGTGTGCTTTAGTGTACAGTAACCTATTATACTGCTCATTAAAGTATCACATAAAAAACCATGCTAATATACTAATGCACAGTAAAAATAAGCTACTACATATTAAGCATCAATAAAAAGAGTGCACTTTTGCTATTGAGCTTTAGGGTAGCCTCGTGCATTTATTTAGTACCTCACATTAGAAGGCATTTATACATACACTCCAGGAGGGGGGGGGAAGGGGCACTTTAATTAGAGTGGATCCAAGAGCTGCTTTAATTAAAGCACCCAGAGCATCTCATGTATCAGCATCCCTGAGCTTCAAAATGGTGGTAGGGGCACTTTATCTAAAGCTCATTTGACAAGCTTTAGATAAAGCACCCCTGTTGCCATTTTGAAACACAGGGACACTGATACACAAGATGCAGAAGGCTGCTGAATAATTGCCATGCTCCACTAGACTCAATTAATTGAATCTGATCTGCACTGGAATTACAGCGCATCAGAGCAGCCTCCCTACTTGTGTGTAGGCACCTAGAGGTATTAAATTTAAATGTGCATTAGGAAAAATGTATTAATGAATGTGTAGACGTACCCAGAGAGAGTCTCTTTTTATACCACCTGGGTCTGGGCTAGCTATGCCTCCTTGTTAAGGTCTTTGTCAGACACAGGCAGCAGTCACTTAGCAATCACTCAGCTAGCAGCACTCCCAGCTGTTCAGAGCACATGCTCAAGTACATAGCCAACCAAACAAACACTCAGAAAAGTGATTCTGAAAGCTATTAAACCTATACCAACCTTTAGCTGCAGGCCTTGTGGGAGACCTGTATTTGCTGGAAGTCTTTTAATGTGTTGATAGATGTAAGAGGTACACTGTTCCTGCTCAGCTTGTAATTGTGGGGCAAGTTTAGAGAGATGACCTTTGTAGCTCTGGATGGCTGCCTGTAATTCATCAGTCAGCTTGTTCACCTGAAGGGTTAAATTATAAGAGCTGTGAGCAAAGGACAATTGTTAATGTCACACATATTAGAATTTTCATTTTAAACCTGAGAGAAGACATGGATATTCTATGCAAAGTATAATAAGCAAAATGTCGCATATATTTTTCTTTGTATTTTTCAGGTTAGTAGTAGTAGTATTTTATTTACAGCTTTTGCTAAAATGATACAATAGAATTAACAATAACATTATATTACTTTTCAGGTTATTCATTATGCTATACTCTGGGTATACAAGATCATTTCTAATAAATGAAAATGTGCTATTAATTCAAATCTCTTCTTCTTTCCTTTTCCACTCACAGACTGTGTAGCATTATTAGTGAAGTATAAGGAAGAAACATAATTCTGTAATTCACAAAGAATGGTTACACTGAAAATACATTCTGCTTGTCTACATTTACATGTCTTTCAAGCTTCCATAAAATTCAGTTTCAAGATATCTATATGTCCTTTATGGGAAATGCTTACTGTCTTATTACTAGGAAACCATAAAAGGTTGATTTAATTAGAAAACAAGAGAAAAAAAAGTTTAGATAAAATAAGAATCATTACCATCCTTCACCTATGAACCAAGCTAAACACTTCATGAAATTTTAAAAACTAAAATAATGGCTAGCTTACTTAAGAAAAAATGGAGTTTGGTGCACTCAAAAATGGTGTTAGACTTTGAATTTAAAGTTCAGTTCATGTCCTATGAATTGTTAGCAACAGCTGACACTATAATATGCAACTACCAGGTTGCAGGATCAAGAATTTCAATTTTTAAAACCATCTTTCCCCTTGAGCACTATCATCATGCGTTAAAACTAGACGGGTACTTGAAGAAGCATGTTTTCATTATCAGAACTCAGAAATGTGCCTCTCCTTTGGTACTAGGAACTTCACATTTCAGGACTGCTGGGTCTGATACGAGGCCTAATAATTCACAAAATAGTTGTGACTAATAATTGTAATAATTGCATAATTTATCCATTAAACTACCATTCAAATTAAGTAGCTATTTTTCTAGATAAAATTGTACACAATTTATTCTCCTTTTGGCCATAAATTGCCCATTTTACTTTTACTTTTATTTCAAATGCATGCTCCAAAGAGGAATTTGTGTACACTTGTGTATACACTTGCAGCTATAACTGTATTCTTCTTAGTCAACTTAATGTGAATTCTACTACGAATATCATTAGCTTTGATTACCTGGAAGAGCTAACCAGGAGAAAGTGGGCCTGGCAACTAAAATCATGTTAGCTTGTTACATGTTCTCTTATATACACATACATATATGTATATATGTAAAATTATCGTCACACAAGTGAGAGGTATAAGAATACACAAACGTTTTTAGTTGTAATGAGAAGTTCCTGTGGCTAGGTTGCCACTGAAATCCTGAAGTATACATGTAGCTTTAGGCACAATCTGAGTTGAGAATAGAAGCATATTATTGATTAAAGTCATATGCAGAATATACCTCCTTATTATAATATTACAAGGTATATTTAAAAAGAATGTAGGCATTACTATATTGAAACAGATATCTGTCCAGTCTAGTTTTTTTTTTTATCTCTGACAATTAGCTTCAGAAGCCCCCTTAAAAAACAATCAGGGAAGGGGAAGTTTCCTTTTAATCAAAAGAGTTAATAAAATCATTTGATTAATCTTTTTAATCAAAGCAGTGGCTTATTTGACATAATATCATATTCAGTTAAAAACAATATGCTTCACTGCAGACATAATAATTAAGTATTAAATTCTTTTTTGAAACTTACTAAGATACTGGTATCATTGCTGTCTTGTGCCAGTTAACTTTGCAAGTTACGGTAGTTATATGTTGTACAAAAAATTCTTCCTATTGGTTGTATTTTTTTTGCCTTTCAGTTTTATCAAATGGCTTGAGTTCTTATATTTTGGAAATGGTAAATATCAATTCTTGATCTGCTTTTTCTATACTGTACACTATTTTGTGTAATTTTATTGCGGTTCAATTTATTCTCCTCCAATTAAACTACACATTCCTAATATTTTCAATCTCTTCAACTACAATTTTTCACAAGCACCTAAACTTTGTCTCTAAGCCATTTGTTATTTCTATAATTTCTTTTACATAGATAAGCAGAACTAAACACAGTATTCCAAATGAAGGCAGGTATATCATGGCTTCACAACATTTTCAGTAATATTTTTATCCTATCTTTATATAGTCTAAAGGTTTACTTTCTTTTTTGAGTGTTGATGCAAAGTGAAGACAGTGTATGGTAATCTTTATATCTTTTCCCTGTGGCAATATTTGAATTTAAAACCATCTTATGTATGAACAGCTCAAGTGATTCCTTCCACTATGCAGTACATTATATTTGTCATTAACAAATTTTAAGTAACTTAAGTAGTTTTAAGTCATTAATTTAACTTCCTAATTTCAATAGGATTTTTGCCTGAGTAAATACTTCAGGAGTTGGATAAATACTGATATATAAAAAATAGATAAACATTATTCTTTTTAGGATTTTAGGATGTTTCCTCAAGTAAAAATAACATATATTTTAGTAACAAGCACATTTTGCAAAAGTTCCTTTTGTGAGCCTTTGTTCTTTAGGTAACAGGCTATTCCAAAAGGTAACCCTACAAGTGACCCAAGTGAGATATATTAAAATCTAGTAACACAATACCCCTGAACTCTTTTCCCTAATAAGAATTTTTTTCAACGCCCAGATGTTGCTAAAGGGGGAAAAAAGACCTGTAAAATTCTTCATCATGAATCTTTTTTCTTCAAATCCCTTTTTCCCCCCTTTCAAAAGCAATTCTGAATAGAGGTAAAAGAAGACAAAACTTGACCTTTTGTGATCCCAGCATTAATAGGTCTGTTCATAATTCAATCTGTGTGTGTAGAAGCATCCATGTGGAAACATGTGGCCTGAGAGACATAAAGCCTTTCCCTTTAAACATTATCTGACCCTATGAGTCCTATTCACAAAAGAAGGCTTACGTACGCATAAGTTGAAAAAAATGCACACACTCATTGTACTGCAGAAAGCCTACACATTTTACCCCTCATTCTCCAGTAAAACTCAGCATAGAAGTGACATTTGTACAGGATCTGGGCGGGTCTATGGTAAATGAGCAGATTGCTGCCAGAAAAAAAGGATATGGAAGAAGGGATATCAGCTATTTCTCTCATTAAAAATACAAAGTAGGATCCTCACCTAGCATAGGGCACTATAACTGTACTGACTTGAGCAGAGCTGTGATGGTTCGTACCAGTTCAGGATTTTGGGTACTATATACTGCAGGCTTGAAAAATTATACTTAGTGCAGTAAAATACTTGCTGTAGTAAAATATCTTTCCTTCTTCCATAATCTGTATTTAAGGTAAAGGTGGGTTTTGAGTCAGGTTTGGTAAATTTTCAAATTGATGCACTGTGTTCATGCTGTGTATATATTGCTTTTATTACATATGTATACACATATATAAAGGCTGTGCGTGTTTATACAAAATGCAGGGTTTTCTTAGGGCTCAGAATCCTGTTTTATACAGGAACATTTATTGCATTTGTAAGGCTGGAACAAAGAAGAGTAAGATTTATTTTTATTATAATTCTATATATCAAAATATTACTAATATTTCTTCCATCTTCTTCTACTTGGCAATAAATCAGCTGTCAGATTGAATGCTATGTAGTTCAGAGTCCATCCAGGTTACAAGTAAGTGCTCTAAGGCACTTTGCATGGAACCTGTCAACTGAAATCTGCACAAAGGGCAGGAGGTAAACAAGTTAAAGAACAGCAGTACAACTTTAGGTTTAGTGGGACAAATCATCAGTTGGTGTAAGTCAGGCAAGCCCCAATGTCAGTATTAATTTATGCCAGTTAAGAATCTGGGATTCCTCAACCAGGCCAAAAATAGCATAAAAGACCATGAAGGAACTGTTAGTTTGTTTGTTTTTTTTAATTAATTTAAAAAATCATTACTACCACCTCAAAATTCTTAATATTTCAACTTCCATTAAAAGCTGTAGGTGAAGACGGCCATATTTTGGAAATCACAGTCGGTGCCTAAAGGCACTCCAAAATATGGCCTTCACAACATTCCAATAGATGTTTAGCACATTCCAAAATTAGCACCACAGGGATGGACTAAAAAAGGATGTTGGGAAACAACAAAAAGTAAGGAAAGATATGAAAGATTTGTATTATTTCACATAGTTTAGCTTTAGCATAATGGTTAGGTATTAAATTGAGTAGTAGAAAAAAAGAAATTCCAAGAATAAGCCTCTAATTGTTTCACATTTAGGGATATCATCATCATTGTCTTACATAACCTGATTGTGTAACTTACTCCTATGACTCATTGACTTCAAGGACACTGCTCACAAAGTCACCAAATACACACAGTTTCTTGTTTACAGGTGATAGGATGAAACACTGTTTAGCACATGTAGTTCAATTACATTTTACACCCATTTCTTTTTTCATGGAGGAAGGTGAAACAGAGTAATTTATGTGGTCTTTGTCAAAGGCTTCCAAGGAGGAGTACTTGCTCATAACCTCCAGCCTTGTCTGGTCTGTCTGAGTACCCCTGAAGTCAGCATGGCTTCTGAAGTAGAAAGAGTCCAAGCTCCTTCTGACTCTGAGATGCTAGCCTTTTGGTCCTTGACATTCCCTGGTTATCCATGGCCTTGATTCTAGTTCAGCTGCTGAGAGAGGGCTTTACCTTTTTTTACATGAAGGAGTACACCCTAAGATCCAAGCAGCAAAATAGATCACTTCTCTTTAATAAAGAAAGATATTATGGAAAAGGTCACCCAGCAAGAAGGTTCTGCCACCCTGCAAAGGATTAAGTGCTCCCTCTTTACCCAGTCCAACCCAAACTACCCAGAGGGCACAGATAGAAGTTATATTTGTCACACGATTGGCCCCATGAAAGCTCTCTACAGCCATGCTGTGACACATGCACAGCTGCAGAGCGCTTTAAAAGTAGTTGATTGTGCAACAAATTAACCCTCATTTGATGAGGAATCAGATGAAGGCACTCCATTTTGGAGCAGTGTAGGGAACTTCTGTTCCCTAGGGTGGGGCTAGGCTGATGCAGCCCAACCCCACCCCCGGTGCTGTCTTCAGGAAGGGAGGGAGGAGGGAGAAGAGGGAGAGGGGAGCTGGAGTGGTGGGGATTGGAGGCCCCTCCACCCCTCCAAGTCAGGCTGGGCAACCTCCAGCCAGCAGCTCCCCTATCCCCTACCTCCTGCAGAGAACAGAGCTGAGAGGGGGGTGTGGGCGGGCAGGCCTGCATCAGCAACAGGCAGGCAAGCTTGATTCCACCCCCCTCCCAACCCAAAAGGCAAATACCTGTTGGTTTGTGGGGGGGGGGTGCTGCTCTAACTGTAACTCATGGTGTTTTATGTTAAGCATCATGAGTTAGAGTGGGGACCTGCATGTCTGTCAGCACCCTGAGTGTCCCAAGGTTACGTCAGCTCCTCAGATTCTCCATCATTCAAGCCAACTCCCTGTTATTTTACTTTGGTCCATGTAACAGGAGAGACGTCAGGGTCGCCATGCTCTCCCCCGCCACCTCCTTTACCGTGCCAAGCTGCCGAGTCGCACCCTCCAATTCTCACCCGCCACGTCTTTGATTTTATATATTTTTTATAGGGAGGCTGCCTTCTGTCCTCTTGGCCACGGTTCTCCTGTCTCGGGTGTTCTGTACATCCCCAGCCTTATGGGCTATGTGTGGCTCCTACCACTCCAATACCACGCCCCAAGCCTCGCAGATGTCACAGATATTGTTCTGTCTCTTTCTATCTCCACGCCCTCTCTGGCACTCGGGCTCTCCGCAGCCCTGTCTCTCTCTCCGTGCCCTTCTCTCAGGGCCTTCTCAGTGATGCCGCCCTTCTCTCCAGGGCCTTCTCAAGCACTACCCCCTTCTCCGGGGCTCACCACACCTGCACTGGGGCTTCTCAGGATTGCCCCCTTCTCTGGGGCTTCTCAACTGCCCCTCTCTGGGGCTGGGGTCTATGCACCCTGAATGCTGCGCTCTCACTGGCGCTGGGGTCCCCACTCTACTGTGAGTACCCTATAAGGCCTCCTCCAACCCCTAATAGCCTCACCCAAACCACTGGTGTAACAAATAGCAACACAACACAAGCCTCTTGGCTATAACGTAAACATAAGACGCCCGGATATAACTACACTCCAGCCTACCGGTGTTGCTCCATCCCGCCACAGTGGCAGACACTATGCGCAGTGGCTATGCGCATCCGGCTTCTCTTTCCTTAACCGAGAGCTCCTTCTTCTCTGGCTGCTGGTCAGGAACCCCCTCCTGGCCTCCTGCCTGTGGTTTATATAGGAGCCAGGCCCTGCCCCTTCTTGTTAGCTGGCTAGGCAGGTGTGGGTCATTAGTTCCCTTTGGTTGCCTCAGCAACCAGCACCTGAGGAGTTATCCCAGCTCTCCAAGTAGCAGGCACCCTAGTGCCCTGCTACAGTCCACCACTGTGATACTCTTTCAGATTCCCTGGAGGCCTCCTGTGTCACCTCCAAACCTGCCTTGTTGACCATACAAGGCTTTTTAATTATCTTTTTATACTAGAGGCTCATCATGGCAAGTCTATAAATCTTAATTTAACCCTAGAAGGAGCAACTGGCTCCATCTCCAGGTAATAGGACTAGGACCTCTACCTGAATAAGCAGGCCAGGACTGGAGTCTATCTACATACTGGATTAAATTAACTGATTAAAAGAAAGGGCCAGAACTTATTCTATCCATTAGGCACCAGTTGACTTTAGTACCTACGACCATTTTTACATTTGCTCTGGGGGGCTGGGGGGGTGGGGGGTGGGGAAGGGGAGGGCACTTTAATTAGAGTGGCTTCAAGAGCTGCTCTAATTAAAGTGCCCACAGCACCTCATGTATCAGTCTCCTTGTGTTTCAAAATGGAGGTGGGGTGTTTAACTAAAGCTCATCAAATGCCCCTGCCACCATTTTGAAGCACAGGGATCCTGATATATGAGCTGCTGGAGCATGCTAATTACACTCAATTAATCTTTCCTTTTTTACTCTACCTTAATTAGGATTGGAAAGGACCTCAGGTAGCCATTTAGTACAGCCCCCTGCTCAAAGCAGGACCATCCCCAACTATATCATCTCAGCCAAAGCTTTGTCTAGCCAGGTCTTAAAACCCTCCAAGGATGGAGATTCCACCACCTCTCTGGGTAACCTGATCCAGTGCTTTACTACCCTCCTAGTAAGAAAATTCTTCCTAATATCTAAACTAAACTTCCCTTGCTGCAACTTCAGACCATTGCTCCTTATTCTGTCATCTGCCACCACTGAGAACATTGTAGCTCCATCCTCTTTTGACCCCACTTCAGGTAGTTGAAGGCTACTATTAAACCCCCTCTCAGTCTCCTCTTCTCTAGACTAAATAAGCCCAGTTCCCTCAGCCTCTCCTCAGAAATCATGTCCCCCAGTCCCCAAACCATTGTTGTCCTCTGCTGGACTCTCTCCAATCTGTCCACAGGAATATTTTATACAAGAACATTTTACATTTTATACATCCTTTCTGTGGTGGGGGGCCCAAAGTTGAACACAGTGCTCCAGATGTGGCCTTACCTGTGCTGAATAGAGGGGAATAATCACTTGGACCTACTGGCAACACACCTATCAATGCAGCCCAGTATGCCATTAGCCTTCCTGGCAACAAGGGCACACTGCTGGCTCATGTTCAGCTTATTGTTCACTGTAACCCCCATGTCCTTTTCTGCAGAGCTGCTGCCCAGCCAGTCAGTCCCCAGCCTGTACTGGTTAATGGGATTGTTCTGTCCTAAGTGCGGGACTATGAACTTGTCCTTGTTGAATCTCATGAGATTCCTTTTAGCTAATCCTCCAATTTGTCTAAGTCACTCTGAATCCTAGGCCTACCCTCCAATGTATCTACTACTCCTTCAGCTTGGTGTCATCTGCAAACTTGCTGAGGGTCCCCGACCCCTGGGGTACTCCACTTGATACTGGCCGCCAACTAGACATTGACCTGTTAATTATTACCTTCCGGGCCAAATGATCCAGCCAGTTTTCTATCCACCTTACAGTCCATTCATCCAGCCAGCCAGCCGGCCTGTACTTCCTTAGCTTGCCTGCGTGACTGTTGTGGGAGACCATATCAAAACCTTTGCTAAAATCAAGGTATACCACATCCACTTGTCTTCCCACATCCACAGAGCCAGTCAACTCATCATAGAAGGCAATCAGGTTGGTCAGGCATGACTTGCCCATGGTGAATCAAGCTGATTGTTCCTAATCACCTTCTTGTCCTCCAAGTGCTTTGAGATGGATTCGTTGACGATCTGCTCCCTGATTTTTGCAGGGACTGAGGTGAGGCTGACTGGTCTGTAGTTCCCTGGATCCTCCTTTTTCCCTTTCTTAAATATGGGCACTATGTTTTCCCTTTTCCAGTCTTCTGGGATCTCTCCAGATTGCCATGAGTTTTCAAAGATGATGGCCAACGGCTCTGCAATCACATTAGCCAACTCCCTCGTCACCCTGGAGTGCATCCTGTCCAGCCCTATAGACTTCTATATGTCCAGCTTTTCTAAATAGTCCCTAATCTGTTCTTTTACCCCTATTGTCTGCTTCCTTCCTCCCCAAACTGTCCCCTCTTCCCCAGTGCCCAGTGCAGTAGTCTGGGAGCTGACCTTGCCTGTGAAGACTGAGGCAAAAAAGATGTTGAGAACTTCAGCCTTTTCTGCATCCTCTGTCACAAGGTTGCCTCCCTCATTCAGTAAGGGACCTACACTTTCCCTGATCCTACTCTTGCTACTGACATACTTTTAGAAGCCCTTCTTTTTACCCTTCACATTCTTTGCTAGCTGTAACTCCAACTGCACTTTGGCCTTCCTGACTTTATTCCTATAAGCCCGAGCAATGCTCCTTCATTCTTCCCTAGTTATTTGTTCAAATTTCCATTTCTTATAAGCTTCCTTTTTGTGATTTAGTTTACTGAAGAGTTCCCTGCTAAGCCAAGCTGGTCTTCTGCCATATTTGTTAGAATTCCTGCAAATCAGGATGGTTTGTTCCTCCATTCTCAGTAAGGCTTCTTTAAAATACAGCCTGCTGTGCTTTAAAGAAGTAAATGACTGGATCCTCTTTCTCCCTTACTTTTTATAACCTACACATGGCTAAGATAATACCTGGTGCATCTACACATTAATTCTCATAATATCTAGTACCTCTGGCCACTTTTACATGTGCTCTGAGAGCCACTCTAATTAAAGTGCCACAGCGTCTCATGTATCAGTGTCCTGTGCTTAAAAATGGTGGCAGGGGTACTTGAACTAAAGCTCATTGAATGCTAATACACAAGACACAAGAGGCTGCTGGAGCACAGTAATTACCATGCTTCAGCAGACTCAGTTGAGTCTGCTCTGACACACTGTAATTACAGTAGAGCAGCCTCTGTGCTGGTGTACAGGCACTCTCCACTGTGAGGTACTACAAAAATATGAATTAGCTTGGCTTAATGCACATTAACTAAGACACATGCTCTTCAAGTGATGCTTAATGCACAACTTTTTACATGATGCTTTAATGTGCATTAAAATAGGCTAATGCACTTTTAAGTACACAGATGTGCCCAGTCAGTGTACCTACATGAGACACTATGTCACCATAGTGACAAACTGTGACAACATAGCATGTTGCTACGGCAGGAGTGGGCAAAATGCAGCCCACAGGCCGGATGTGGCCTGCTAGGCCATTCTATCCAGCCTGTGGGGCCCCTAAAAAGTTTAGAAAATTAATATTTATCTGCCCCTGGCTGCCTGTCATGCGGTCCTCAATGGCTTCCCAAAACTCAGTAAGCGGCCCTCTGCCCAAACTAATTGCCCACCCCTGCGCTACGGCAATGTAGCAACAGCAGGCACAAACCATAGCAACCAGCTACATCACCGTAGCTCATCGCTATTTCAACATAGCATCTAAAAACAACCATGCACTGCCGGGACTGCACAGTACTGCTTTAGCAAGTACTAAATGATTGCACAGTACCAAGTGTGCAGTCAGGAGCACATGTAGACATGCCCAGTGTGTCACAAAAATAGATGCATTGATGAAATGTTAGGGACTTAAAGATTTTGGAATAGGATCATAGTTAGGTCCCTAAATCTTAAGAGAACAGGGTCTGGATGAAAGAGTAAAGAAAACAAAGACAAAATATGAGAAAAAAATAAACTGATGTTAGGTACAGCTAACTGACAGACAAAACAAAACATAATTTATATAACTATATTTAGATTTATAATACCTTAAGCTTTATGATATTCACATGTTCTTTTACCAATGTTACTGCAATAAAATATATTGATTGATAAGCTTCTATTCTGAAACAATAACAGCTTTTTTACATCTACAAATCTACATGGAAATCATGTCCACTTTTGCCTAGCACCAATTTTGTATTATTATTTCATTTATAGAATACGCTGTCAACTTCTCAGCATGAGCCGTTGTGAGGAAAAGGTTTGATTTAATAGTTCTTCATTACAATATTTCCTGCAGAATCTTATGATTAGCTCACTATGTCTTGACATTGTAAACTACAGTTTTTTTCCCTGAAAAGAAAGAACTTTGTTAACATTTTTCTTTAGAGCAGTAATGCAATTCAAATGAAAGCAAAAGGAAGAAACTAAGCTTTATGGTGGATGATAAATTATTTAGCTACAGTGAAGATACTTTTAAGTGTCAACATTATGGGTAGGAGGAATTCTATATTATAAAATATATTAAGGACAAATTTAAGGAGTGTTCCCCAAGACCAGGAAAACTGTAGAACTGAGTATGTATAAAAAGAGGTACCAAACCTCCAACTGCATACAAGAGGCTGGATCTTTATGCCTTCAGGGGATCTCAATTAGAACAGCTAGGACTTCTGTGGAAAGAAGTGTTCATTCACATGGGCCCCTGTTACCCCAAGAGGCGCCCTCGTGAACAGGGATTGGAGAGGCTCTGTTCACCAGGGCACCTCTTGGGGTAACAGGGAACATTGGTCACAAACTGACAGACAGCAGATTTAGGCTAAATATCAGAAAAAACTTCTTCACTGTAAGGGTGGCCAAAATTTGGAATGGGCTCTCAAGGGAGGTGGTGCTCTCCCCTACGTTGTGGGTCTTTAAGAGAAGGCTGGATAGGCATCTGGCTGGGGTCATCTGACCCCAGCACTCTTTCCTGCCAAGGCAGGGGGTCAGACTCGGCGATCTGTTGAGGTCCCTTCCGACGCTAGCATCTATGACTCTATGAATCTATTACAGGACCAGGGCCATAGATTGCATATAGAAATATGCAAGGCAATTTGAATGGCATAAAGTGATCTTTCAATAAATTTTCATAATGGGTTTTATGCAGAAATTATTATCCATCCTGGGCACAAAAATGAGTACTGCTCTGCACAGGGAATAAGGAGAAGAGGGTAGGCATGTTATGCACCACATAGTCTGCCTGTATCATTTGAATCAGCAAAAAATTGTGTAAAAGCAGATACCAATGGGCTGTTATTCTTCATCCCACCTAGCTGGATAAAAGTAGAATGGCATGAAGCAGAATGGCATAATTTTCATTACATTCTTTCATGGGCAGGTACATGCACTGAAGCTGACATGACGAGGGGAATAATCTGTACAAACAAAGGGACAGGTGCAAATTACTTTTTCCTTTGGCCATGGAGGGAGCAAGAATCGAATAATGACTGCCAGAATCCTGTCCAAGGCAGAACAGTAATGTGCTATCTGCTCATGTGTTACCCTCTAGGAAGTACAGATAAATATACAGAAAGGGAATACAAACAAATCAATCAGAGAAACAGTGCATATCAGATAATATTTTTAGGTTGAAAACCTGGCTCCTCTAAAGCTAATGTAAGTTTTGCCACTGATTTCGCTGGGGCCACAAATTCACCTTTCATGTGTTTCTCGACCTCAGAAAAATGGTAAGTAGAAGGGAAAGGACTAAGGCGATCACCCAGGAGAAGAAAAGTATCCTTTGCCACAAAGATAGGAGGAACCAAGGAAAGAAAGAATAGTGAGACAGTTGTTAGTAAAATAAAATGATCTGGTAAAATATCATATATATATATTCAAATACGTGGTGGGTAAGTGGGAAGTATATATATTTTATATATATATACATATGTATGTTTGTATGTGTGAACGTATGTATGTATATATATGTATACATGTGTATATATATATGTATAATATATAATTTTTGATGCCAAATAAAGAAAAATAAAGATTAAGACACAAAAAGTTCCTATATCTTGAAACACAGTAGGTGACAAGATGTTTACTGCACAGTTGACTAGCTACATAGTAAACAGCTCGCCATGTACATGTGTGCTGCTATTAGGCTGAAATAAAATTATTTACTCCACAACAGAATAGTACTTATAGAATAGTAAATACAAGTACTATCCTGCTGCAGAGTAAAAAACTCCAAAACACCATATGTGTAGACGCTGCCCTGGCTGGCTGGAGCATGAGGGGGCTTCAGTGCAGGGGCTGCCTGCCCGCTAGCCCCACACTGAAGCACCCTCATGTCCCAGCCAGCCCCTCCACAACATTTTGAGCCAGAGGGAGCAGTCCTAGGCTGGCAGGCTGACCCCCTGAGCCCACTGCCAGTCAGGGCTGCTCCACCTCAGCTCAATGTGCACCTGGGAGCAATAAACTCCAGAGCAATAACCTCCACAGTTTTTTCATGTGCCATAATTGCACATGTAGACACAAGTGAGCTTTTATCACCATATGTATATGAGTCTTCCAAAGGCTACCATTTCAGATAAGATATTAAAAAAAAGTCATTTACGTACAGAAATAACATAAGCAAAGAACCAAAGGCTTTTGAGAGTTTCTGAGGTCTTATTTGTATCTGTGTCAGTCCGGGTATGAAAATTTCAGATATTAAAGGAGCATTCTCATTTAAATAAAATTATTTGGTTACACTCATCTCTTCAAATATCACACAATACAGAGTTTCCAAAAAGGCAGTATAAGCCACATATTCATTTCAGATACTGCCAAGAGTATGATTTAATGCAGGACTTGTTTGGTTTAATGCTAAACCTAATCATTTAATACAGCTAGAATGAATTGTCCCATTTCAGAGTTTCCAAAATACTGTTTCTGATAAGAAGGGTTGAGTTAACTCTGAAAACAAAATCCTCATGCAATGGCAGTGAAATTTAAAACAGGGTCATATTTGTGTTGCTGTCACTTTGTAAGTTTTAAAAGAAAGTACAATCCGGTTCACATGAAGGAGAAAAGAGATGTATTAATGCATGTTCTATACATAGCCAGGCGGGAGAATTGCCATCTGGCACTGATGCTTGGTATAATAACAGAAGGAAGCAGTAGTAAATTTGGGGGGTAAGGAAGCTGAACTCACCATATGTATTAGATGATTAGTATTATAAATGCCTTCAAATAAGTTAACACACTAGTAAGTAGCAGACTACTAGAGAAACTTTTTTCTATTTATATACAGAGATTAAACCAGCCTCATATTAAATTACAAATAATATATTTTACTGCTAGGTAAATAAAATATAGCATATATAATACACTCACTTCTTCGTATTCTAAGTATAATTCTTCTGGTGTCATTGAAAGAATGCCTTTATCAGTGATGTTCCCTTTCTGACCATCAATGGCAAAATCCAGCTGAAAAATATATACAAATTACTTGAAATGTGTATCAAATGCTTTTTGATTACATACCATAGTTATAATAGCTAGGGACCTGAGCCATAGTTATTTAAACCTTAAATTAAGGTTTAAATAATATTATACTATAGACATGTTCATTCATATCAGACATTTATTTTGTGACTACTTGAAAATATAAATGTTATAAACCATTATTGGGATAGGTCTGATTTAGGCGTATATAATATGTAGTATATAATATATACTTATAATACTTAACTGTGCTGTTGTCCAATGTAGTGACAGGTGGAATAAATTTATGGCTTGACAGTATTCACACACACACACACATACACACACACACACACACACACACACACATTTCACATGTCTATATGAAAACTCCTTTAGAATGAGTGACCTAAACATTTCATACAGCCATAGTTATTTTTTCTATAATAGTTAAGTTGGCAAAGCAATTTCTATGACATATATAGTATGATGATGATGACAACAACAACAACAAGGGTGATGATGAATCAATCATACTAAGCTGTCTGGAGATGTATATGAAGTATGTTATGACAGAGTTGACAGAATAATGTACTTGGTCCTCTGACAGAAGTATGGACTTCAAGTAAGTGGGAGGTATTACCTACATAGCTTAGACAAAGATGAAGAAAATAACAACATAAAAATATCATGTGGTTTTTCAATTGTTATTGTCCATGAACTATATATTAGAATCAAGATACAGTGATAATAAAAAGAAAGAGAGGAGGTGTTTCATTGTGCCTTTTCCATTTGATTGGAATGTTTAATTGAAATATACCAAGTGGCACAACACAACATAACTGTCTGTTAACAAAAAGTTGATCAACTCCATAAGCTTACTATAAATACAGGCTGACAGCTGTCCTGAAAGATTAAAAAAAAAAAATTATTGGGACACAATATCCATTGTAGACTGTATCATGCGATACAACCTGTGTACAGGACTTCCATCTGACGCAGGAGGTACATGGTCCCACTAGGGGGAATGCCTTACTGGACCTGGTATTGGCAACGGGGGATAACATGGTAGGAGACCTACAGATCGGTGGTCACCTGGGGGACAGTGATCACCAAATAATAGAATTCACCATAAGACATCGAGTGGGTAAGGTAACTAGTAGGGTGAAAGTGCTAGACTTTAGGAAAGCTGACTTCAATGAACTCAGGCGTTTAGTCAAGGACACACTGCAGAGTAAGAGTTTTAAAGAGTTGGGAGCCCAGGAAGGGTGGCTGTGCCTTAAGGAAATGATCCTTCGGGCACAGAGGGAGATGATCCCAATGCGGGGAAAAAGGGGGAAAGGGGACAAGAGGCTTCCTTGGCTGACCAGAGAAATCCAGAGCAGTCTACAGGTGTTGCAGGGCACCTCAGTGCCTGCTCCTAGAGAGGAGAAACTGCCAGGGAGAGAGCCCTTGCAGAGCCTAATGAGCACAGCTGCGAGTTGCCGGGGCAACTAATAAGAATCAGCTGGCCAGAAGGGGGCAGGGCCTGGCCCTTATAAAGCCCAGGGCTGAGGCCAGGCTGGCAGTTCTCTGCCAGCAGCCGGAGAGGCAGGAGCTCCCTTGGCTGAGAGCTGGGTAGAAGCCCGATGGCCAGTACAGCTCATGAGAGCTCCAAAGGTTGGAGTAATGGTGCTAAGTTATAGCCAGGCGGCTTACTTTGTAGTGGCTAGGTGCCATAGGTTTTAGTTGTAGCCAGGAGGCTTGCAGTATGTTTTGTGGTTGTTTATTATACCGGAGGCTTGGGTGAGGCTGTAGGGGTTGGAGGAGGCCTCATAGGGACCCCAGAGAGTGTGGGGTGCCCTAGCGCCAAGAGGGCGCAGTGTCCTCATACGGGAACCCTAGTGGTATGGGGGGCCCCAGCGCCTGAGTGAGGGCGCAGTACTTTAAGGGGGAACCCCAGTGGTATGGGGACCTCAGTGCCAGTGAGGGTGCAGCGCCAGTGCAGGTGCAGCTTACAGTAAGGAGCGCAACCAGTGGGTTGCGGGTGGGGAACAAAGACCCTGGGTTGTGTGCGGGGTACGTAGACCCCAGCCCCAGAGCGCGGCAGCATTGAGAAGCCCAAGGTGGGCACAGCGAGCCCCAAGGAGGGGGAGCGCCATATTGGACTACTGAGAAGCCCAAGGTGGGCACGGCGAGCCCCAAGGAGGGGGAGCGCCACATTGGACTACTGAGAAGCCCTAGCGTGGGCACGACGAGCCCCGAAGAGGGGGAGCGCCATATTAGGAAGCCCAGGACGGGCGCAGCAGACGCCAGCAAGGGCATCACTTGTGGGGTGCATAGACCCCGGCCCCCAAGGAGGGGCGATTACTGAGGAGCCCGAGAAGGGCGTAGTAGACCCGGGTGAAGGCTAGCACTGCAGAAAAACCCAGGACAAGGGCAAGGTGCTGCGGTTGTCCCTGGCAAAAGGGGATAGCAGCACGGTGAGCCCGTACCAGAGAGGGTAATAGTGTGGTGGGCCCAAAAGACTGGTGGCTCGGCAGGAAGTCCCAGAGTGGACAAGAGTCCCAGTGAGGGACATTGTGTTAGAGAGAGCCCAGGAAGGGGCACTAGTGTAGACACATAGGGGGAAGGCCCGAGAGTGGGCTAGATTATAGAAGAAGGGCCCGGGAAGCGGGCGTGCAGACACACCAATGTCTATTACATCTGTGAGGCTTGGGGCGTGGTATTAGGGGTGGTAGGAGCCACGCGCAGCCCATGAGGCTAGGGTGCCTGGGGAGCACCCATTACACCGGGAGACCACAGGAGTCCAGAAGGACCGCAGGAACAGAGGTCCCAAGTAGCCATGCCCAGGGAGTCATAGGCAGCCTCCCAACTGTATACAAACATCAAAGACGTGGCGGGCGAGAATAAGAGGGTGCCTTGGGGCGGCCTTGACATGGAGCGAGGGACCTCGAGGAGATCACGGCCCTCCTGAAGGACCCCGCCGTGACAATGGGCTAAAAGGGGGGCATATAAAAAAATGAAAACGGGGAGAGATTACTAAAGAGGAGTATACCTCCTCTGCTCGCGCTTGTAGGGAGGCAGTTATACAGGCCAAAGCTACCATGGAGCTGAGGATGGCATCTCAAGTTAAGGATAACAAAAAATTGTTTGAAATTGCTGGAAATGGAGTAAAGCATTTCATTCATTTAAAATGTCATGCTCCTTCAGGTAAGGATTACCTGAAAGAGTTATGCTTGCGATTCTTTCTCTGAGTATGTAAGCATGGTTTGACTGTTTATGGTCTGCTATATTCTGCATATGCACCAATGGCTGTTATAACGCAAGAACAAAAATGAAGAAGAAAGAAGGAGATAAGAGAACAATAATGATAATAATAATGATAATATGCATCTTTGGGGAACCTGATATTTTTCCAGTTACTCGTTACTATACATCTTATTTAAAAATTAAATCTCTCTGTTTTAAAAAATTCCAGCTATAACAGTGACCTCATGTTACTGCCATCCTTCCATAATATGTTAAGAAAAAAAAAACTACCTCTGCATTGTTTCCTCTTGGATGCAGTAGTTTTCCCAAGAGAGTTTTTTGCCTCCTTCTAGATCTTCATGAAAGTATGAAAGGAAGAAGAGGTTCTAAACAGATTATGATAGTATAGCACCTTGTCTTTTAATATCACTGGGTTGTGGGAACTTACTGAGTAAAATCCAGGCCAACTGAAGTCAGGAAGACTTAGCCATTAACCTTAATGGAATCCCAGACTTTGGGGTAACTGATTATTGATTAATTTAACTGATGTTGAAGTAAAATGGACTGTCATGAACCATTACATAGTAGTCCAACTTTCTGCACAAGATAATGGTTTGGTGGGAACTTGCTATTGGAGGCCATATTGTTATGCAGATTACAGGTAACCTTGTCGCTAGGCTACTAATAAAAGTGGAAGAAACAGGTCTACATTACAGCCCAACCTTTCATTTGCTTGCGCTTTAAAACATGAAAACAAACATTTATCCCAAAGTTTATCTGACTACCCATGACAGGACAACAGAGATTCTCTCTTTTACTGACAGGAGACTCAATAGAAAGGAGGAAGATGGTACACAGACTGGTAGCAAATCTTCTTGAATTTGATGAGATCTAAAATTTCCCTCCAGTCCATGCCCAATATTTATAGATGGCTGGTTCTAATAGTCTAATAAATTATCACTAATTGGTTTTATTTAAATTTCTTTTTTTCACTGAAACTTTTAGAACTGGTCTAAACCAGATCTCTTGTGGACTCAGAAGGTGTCAATTAACTAGGGTTATATTCCTATATTCCTGGAACAGAAAAAAGGAGGCTTTCTTATCTCTAGGGACCTACCGAAATCATGGCAAGAATGGGCTGTGTGGGAGCTTCTTTAATCTTGAGGGTTCCCCTATGCACCCCCCACCTGCTGCTGATTGGCTGAGGGGCCCTGATGCTTGCTGTTGACTAGCCAGGAGGCAAAAACAGCACTATACTTTAAACCATGGTTTTTGCCTACCTGCCAATCAGGAGCGAGTGGCAAGGCCCCTCTGCCAATTGGCAGGGTGGTGTGCAGGGGAAACCTGCAAGATAAAGGAGCTGCCACACAGCCCACTTCCACCCTGAATTCAGTAGGTCCCTACTAATCTCCTTTTCTTCCCCATTGTGGAGTGCTGCTCAGTGATGGCCTGGCTTTTTGTTTTTTTACCTTAGTTTATGGTCGTCTCTGAGGAAGCTGTTTTTGTTTTTTAACAAATTATATAAGCATCTTAACAAAATATACCTATTATAGCAAAATAACATTTAATATATTTGACTGCATCAATCACTACTACTAATATATTAAGATAAAGCTATGACATAGCATATCTGGATTATTTAATGTATGGTCCTCCCTTAACTCCTTTCAGGCCTTGTGCTTTATTTAGTTGCGTTTGATGGCTTTCTTTACTTTGCTAACCAAGCTAGTTGTCATATCTGCATAGGTTTGCACTATGGTCACTCACAAACAGGCTTTTGCCTTCTGCTTAGGAACACTTCTGCATCTTAGCCTAGGCCCCTTGAAAATGGCCAGGGCTAGCACCAACATTACTAGAGAACTGGACACAGGTGTAGCCAGCAGCCTTCCAGGAAGAGTAGCAATAGTGAGATTGGAAGGATAGAGAACAATTGGGTAATCATTTGGGAAATGTACAAGCTAATGATAAAGTAAGCCTCGTATCATCAAACCACTTTTATGCCTGTCACTCACACTGGGCACCAGCACAGTTAACTATACCTGTAATGATGTCTTTCACATAATACACCACATCCTTGATGCCCTCATGTGTTTCTAAATACAAAAGAGAAAGTCTTTGGATACCCAATAAGAATATAAGTACTGAATTTTGGCAAAGCTTTTAGCCATTAATAAGAACCTTGGAGCACAGGGTAGAAAGGGATCTCCAAAATCACTGAGCCAAGTTGTCTACTGTTTCAGGTAACCATACATAAAATAAAATGCTTTCAAGATGGAGCTTCAAAAGTCAGTTCCTACTGGAAGGCTATTCCAGAACTTCATTAATCTGATCATTAGAAACTCTATTCTAATATCCAGTCTAAATTTATATGCAAATTTATACACATATAGTATATTTAAAGACACTTACTAAAGATCTGTATTTAAATAAAAGTCAAATTAAAATTGTTTTCAAATAAAGCAGAAGTTGAGTCAAGGGAGTGCATTTTCATCTTCAGTAATTATTATGCAGCATTAATAATGTCTTCTTAAAGTATCCAGACATAATAATAATATTCCCCTTTTTCTTTTAGGGCACAATTCTCCTGTCATGTATGCAGAGCACATCACTGCTTTTTGGCATCATTTAAATGAAAGTTACACATACTGGGTCTCACTTCCTCAGATTACATTAAATTATTATTTTATTCTTTTCAGGTTCCAGTACAGGGGTGCGCAAAATGTGGCCTGTAGGCCAGATCCAGCCTGCCAAGGGATATTATCCAGCCTGCAGCAGGTGTCTTGGCCCTGCCTAGCCCAGGCGCAGGGGGCATCCCAGGCCGAGGTACATGCAGCCAGTCCCGCTGCCCTCAGGCAAGTAGCGGGGTTCGGGCAGTGCAGCACCTAGATTCAGCTTTCCAGCAACATCAGCAGTTGTGGCTCCTTCTGGTTGCTGCTGCAAGTGCAACCACTCCTGCCAGACTTGGCCCTGCTACCTGGGCACCCTGGCCCATCCACCCCACCCGCACTACTGGGGCACAAGATGGAGTGGGCAAGCAGGCAGGGTCTCCATGGAGACCAGCCTGGGACCCTCACCAGCAGAGAGGGCTCAGCTGGGTAGATAGGATGGGGCCACAGGTGGGTGGGAAACAGCATCCAGGAACAGGGCAGGTCTGGTGCCAGGATCATGGGGCAGTGACTGTGTGGAGCTGGGGCCCAAGCTCAGGGCAAAGCCATGATGCAGAGAGAGGCTCTGTCCTAGGCCTCAGCCTTGCACTGTCACCTCCCCATGATCCCAGCCCCCACTCATCTGTTCTGCTCCCAGACATTGCTTCCTGACCACCTGCAGCCACATCCCATCCATGCAATTGATCCTGCCCTGCCAGGGGGTCCAGGGCCAGTCTCAATGGAGAACCTGCCTGCTCACTCTGTCTGGTGCCCCTGGTGGTGGGTGCAGGGTGAATGGGCCCAGGCTGGATAGAACCAATTCTCCCCCACTCCACAACCTGCTGCACTGGGTCAGCACCTCGCCCCTCCTGTCATGCCAGGTCAGCAACCCCATCAACAAACAGCTCACCAAAACTCCCTAAGTGGCCCAAGTAATTGCCCATCCCTGTTCTAGCACCATGTCTATCACCATGGAGTCTGCTGTTTGAAAATTCTTTTGGTATGTGCCTGAATTTCAAACAGGCAACAGGTAGGTGCCTACCAATAGGATTAGAAAGAGGAGTGAGTTATCCAACAGAATAAATATGTCCAAAACTCTAATAACACTTGTCTTCTAAAGTTTAGAGACACTTCAAAAGGCTGCTGTGCCAACTAAAAGTTAAGACAGTATTTTCCTGCATGACTAATCTTGGTCACCATTGATAGCACCCTTCTGAGTTGTCAAGTATTACAAATGTGCCAAATATGGAAAGGACATAAAACGAACAGCTCTACAAGATAAAATTCAGAGGGGTTTGTTGGTTTATTTGTTTTGACAAAAAGTAGCAATAATCATATTGGAAGGAAAAGCATGGGACCAGATCTCCATACTCCTAGTATAATAAGTCAATGGAACTATGTCAGTTTATTCCATCAGAGGGACTGCACTTTGATAGTTGAATGCACAGACAAAGAAAACCCCTTGTATATATGAATATTCCAAGATTCATAAGGAAATTCTGTGGGCCAGTGAATTCACACAGCAGATAAGTTCTTCCCACTTGCCAGCAAGACTTGTTAAGTAGTTCCCAAAGGGAACTGATAGCATGCAGCAAGCCCTTGTGGAAGTTCAAGATGACATGATTGGCATTATTTTCTGTTGGGTTAAGGTGCATGATTACACTGAACAGTGACTCTTTCCCAGGCCACTTCTTTCTGCTTAGACACATGCCTGATCATTGTGCTCATGTGGAGAAGCTTTCATGGGGTGGGAAGAGGTGAATGATTTCTTTGACCTTTCTCTTTAAAGGCCCAGTTTACACTATGAATTTGAAAAAACTACATTCTTCTTTATTTTAGCAAAGTTGAGAGGTTCAGTGCACATGAAACATGCTGCTACCATGTGCTATGCTAAACAGATTGGAACTGAGCAGGATTAAGTGATATGTTGCTACTGGTAGCCCATTAATACTACAGTTCCTAGCGCTTCTAACCGAAGTGGAACTGAATTGATGTGTTTAGTATGTGTGGAAAGTTTTTTCCAAAATAGTCATAATATAGACTAGCCCCAAACATTATTGAGTAATTGAAATAGGATTTTTTTCTTCTTTTTATTCACTCTCTGCTATGCAGAGAGGGATTATATGACTTCAGCTCTGCAGATATGTGTGTGTTATTTTGCTCTCATCAAACCTGAATTCATAAACAAACAATGTGGTAACTTGTTATTTTTTAAGGGCTAAATGAAACATTAGGAGGAAAGACAGAAAATAGAAACTAAAAAGAGAGCCAAAAGGAAACTGAAAAGAGGGATAAAAGAAAAAAATAAAAGTAAAAAATGAAAGGCATAAACATGAAGTGGCTAAAACCAAAAGGAAATAGAAAGCAATGAAGAGAATATAAATTAGAAGATGGAAAAGAGAAGAAAAGAAAAGATGTAGAGCTATGTTCTGAAAAAAGTCTTTGGAAAAACAATGAAAGAAAAAGAATGAAATACAGAAAGGAAAGGTAAAAAACCCCCACAAAGAGTTGGAGAGAATAAAATGTAAAGAAAACAGTTAGCAAGAACAATTGTATCAAAATCAGCAAATCTGACAGCCACAGGCCAAACCTAAAAACTCTTTGTTCATATTTCCCTCAGTTCCCAGTTTTTTTCTGAAACACCTTAAGTACCTACATGAATCTCTTCTTTAAGCCTGTGGGAAAGGCTGTAAGAAAAACATAATACACTAAATAAGACTCTCTACCACATGGCAGGTTAAGTAGTCAGTTACTCCTTTGTAGGAAATATGTTATATTGTATTAAAATTATAATATAACCCCTAAAATATATTAAATTGCATTTTAAACCTAATTTGCCCAGTTTAAAATTATTACTCAAATGAAAGGTAGAGAATCAGGCCCAACATGCAATCATAGCTACTTTGTTAAGCTGCAAGATGTATCCCAAATGTAATTTCATTAAAAACTGTTGGATACTGGACTGCTGGGTGTTAAACTCCCCTTAAGGTTCTGCAAATAACTGAGCATAAGGATCAGTATGGAGTGACCCACACTTTCCGATCACACAGAAATTATTTTTATAGTTCAGTTGTTGGTGAAATAAGCCATCATTTTAGGAGGTGTAGAAACATGTTTTCATAAAAACAATACCAAATTCATGTTTACATTTAAAAAGGGTACAATGATTACGTGGGACCTAAAAAGCCAAGTTAATTTAAAAAACAAAATGAACAAACAAAGAGAACTTGAAAGATAATAGAAGTTAGACTGATCAATTCTCATTTCAATAGATGTGCACAAAGAATTAATGGAAGATGTGTGCTTATCAAGGGATTAAATATAATTGGGTTTATGCCAACATGATAGATGAAGGAAAAATTAATTTAAAATATAAACTATTTTTGTTAACAGAATTTGTATAGTTTCGTCAGATATAATAAAATAATCCATAATCTATAGAGACTATACCCCAACAAACTATTTATTGTCTCAGCAAGTCATCCTAAAAAAAAAACTTTAAGCCTATTAATTTTGAAATGTTAATATTTATAAACCCATTAGAAGATAACAAATGTATAAGTAAGCAGTCTGAAATATTTTTTATATGTAGATCAATATAAATAATACAGTTTAATATAAACACTATGACAATCAGCCTTCATATATATTGACAAGATTCCCCAATGGTTTCTTACCATACAAAGGAGTGGGACAAATTACTTATTTATATATACAAAACATGCTTATAAAGGCCAGCTGCAGGTATTTTTTGGAAAGTGCATTTTAATAAGGTCCTATTCAGTAGGGGAACAAATGGGGAAAAAGTAGTTTGCACTACAGAGTTTAGTGCAAGAGCTTTCTCTTTTTCTAACAACGAAATCAATCATTTGTCCAGACTGTGGGGAGTCAGAGTTAGTTACTGAAAAGAGCTCCATATATAAACAAGTCAATAACTCATTGTGTGTTATTGTTGAACTGAAGAAGTCTGCTTTCAAAAAGCTGCCCCTGCTTCTCTGAGAATGAATGTCACTGTATTCAGAGATTGGGAGAGGGGTCTTTTGTTTCTAGCTATTGCTGGCTGCCATTTATGTATGGGAAAGGAGAAGTGACTGCTAGTTGTCTCAGGAAAACCACACCATAACTACTACATAACTCTACATTATGGATGTCCTAAAAAAGATCCCATTTTTTGAAATTTATTTTTGTTAAACATTTGTATAAGTTTTCATGAGCATCTGATATCCTTATTAATATTCTGTATAGTTTTTTTATTTTATAAATAAGAAAAAAAAGATTAAGGATGACAATTATCAAATCATCAGCTTTTAATTGATGGGGTATACCTTAAATATATTTAAATAATTAACAAATTATCTGTCTGATAACTTCTATAAATGTTAATGTATGTCATATAGATGTTACTGCATGTAGTAATATAATAGTGCTTTGACCTGTCTTTTTTGCCATTCTGTATTTCTTGTAATGATTTAAAAGATAACAAAACTCAGGGTGAGTTACAGGTGAGCTGTCTCAATTCAGATTTGGGGAAAAAGTGACATGTGACCATTATTTAAGGTCATTTTGTAAAAGTTTATATTGATTCCTTTGCCTGTCAACAACAACTCCAAAAAAGGTCTAGTCTTTTAGACTGAAAATGTAATGGACTCTAGGCTCTGAAGCTGAGAACACATGAGTGAGCAACACACCATAGGTCAGTAGACCTAATGAATTCAGTTGGACCATTTACAGCTGTACAGTTACTCACATGTATAAAATGTTTGTAAGGGTATGTATGGCCTTAGTATATATGGGGATTAATGCTTTGGGATTTAGGTACTGATAAAATCAACTTTTCAGCAGTCCTTATAATGAAGATTTTTTAATTTTAAATTGCCTCTACTAAACAGTCTTCCTACTGATTCTTCCTTCCTAAGCATTCTTCCTTTCTTTAGAACATTGAAAAACTCATTCATAATCTTCAGGTTATCCATCATGGACATAAAACACTATATTAAAATGTCTTCTTTATCATGTAAGAAAGACTAAGACAGTGCCTTTGAGCTAGCATAGTCTGTGCAGCATGGAGGCTGGCTGGATGGTGTCCTGAACCAAGTCACATCTAATCATCAATAAATACTAGGAGTGAACAGTAAAAGCCTACAGCTCTCCCAGATTCATACCACTGTAAATTAAAAGAATAAAAAAAAGCATACCACTTAAATAAAAAAAACTAATAGGACATCTAATGAATGTTGGGTCTCCAGGGTGCCTGAGAATAGGAGCTGGTACCTAGCCCTGAATAGCCTGTATTTCTGGTTTGGAAGATGCTTGTGGATTTGAGGGGACACGATATGGCCAGGTTATGCTTGAGCCCCCTGGTCCCTGGATGCACCACTGCAATGGTGTAGACAAGTCCACAGAGGTCAGGTCTGAAGAAGTAGTTTACTGATATAAGAAACAGCTACATTTTAAAGCAGCTTCTCTGACCATTATAATATAAAAATGTATTCTCCTTAGTTCTGAGAGCAGATGACCCACTGGGTGAAAACAGAATTTAATTAGATATCCTGACTGGTTAACAGTGACAAAATCAAGACTCTTAACTGTCAGAATCCAAAAGGTTTGCATACAATTTCTTTGAGCAAAATATATGTAGCTAGAGTCATATCTCATCAGTACTCAAAGGAAGATTCACCCATAAAGAAAGGCAGACAAGGTATACAGTTCAACTGCCTTAGGGATTCTAGTACATGAAGGCAGATTAATTTGTGGCTGTCACTCCATAGGCCACCCCTGAATACTCTGGGCTTCCTCACCATGCATCAGTACCATTTATTGTTGAAGATGCTTATCCAAAAGAGTACAGATGTCGGAGGTCTTGGGTGCACTTTGTATTTGTGTCTTGAACTTCCCCAGCAGAAGACAGGGTGATGCAGTGCAAAGTCAAGCCCCAGAATACATTCTGCACAGGTAAACACATAAATAGAGTAGTAGGTTGTGTATTAGAGATGCTTAATTGCAATCACACCTTAGCTAATTTTCTAAATAATACTTGTGTCTAAGTAACTGATGTTGATTTACAAGAAAACTGCTGATATCAGTGGCCTTGGGAGAGTTTGCTGACCTGTCCATTATAACATATTTATTTTTAAGCTTAGAAATCTAGACATGGAGTTACTGGGCATGTTTACATCTTGTAGGAAGGTTAGGGAAGCCCATTATGAAAATATGCTCATCCACTCACTTTTACTAAACATGCACACATTGTGAAAAACATGTCACATGGTTGCTTTTGGCATGTACCCAGGGTGCTACCAAGAGCTGCTCTCCATTCACTGACTGGTTCTGGGTACACACAGTGATAACCATAAATACAGTACACAAATTTTTTTGGCACACAGGGCAGGCAAAAGAAGCAAAGCGGTAGAATGTGTTCTCATGACACCACCTGGTAGCACTGTCCAATGTGGTGCAGGCCTGCCTCAGTGTAAGATACCTGGAATCTCAAAGTGCCATTTTTATTATTTTTCAGAGTTCAACCAGACTTCAAGAAAATTAATGTGGAAATGGGACAAGGTGCTGCTTCCTAATGTACAGAGAGATTTATACTGAGGTATTCATCTGACAGATTTTGTGACCAATGATATGAAATATATTTATAATAGTGTAAAGTGATCTGAAATGTGCTACAGGTTACTAACATGTTGCTAATGCTTAATAAAATGCACAAGTACAAGGAATATCAGGAAAATAAGGTACACATACCATATTATATGACGATGCTGATAGATGTTTAGGAAAGACATTTAGATTTTTTTAAAGTTGCAATTTGTGATTTGTATGACAGGGTCATTAATAGTCATCCTAGAGATTTCAGTGAAGTGTCAAAGAATAAAAAAGTTAACAAAAAGAGTTAGATGTCTGGATGTACTAAAATATCCATACTACTTTTGGACACCTCATCTTAGGAACAATTCAACACAGATGAAAAATATTTAGAGAAGGATAATGCACAATTATTGATTCACATATAAGGAGAGATTTCAAAAGTCATAATTACTTTGGAAATAAGATAAAGACATATGACATAAGACATTTAAAATTATAAATGTCATTCTGTAAATTATCAGTATCTTGTCCCACAGAAGAAATACTCAATTAAACTAAAGGGTAGTAAGTTTAAAATATATTGAAGGAAATATTTCACCCAAAGCTAAGTTCTTCTTGCCCCACTTAAGTATACACTACTGGTATAAAAAATGCAGGAGTCAAAAAGAAATTATTAGGAAGTTTACACGGAAAATTGGTTGTTTCTGGCTTTATTTCCAGAAACATATAAAGAACAATTTATTTACAAGAGCATATAGAGATGAATTTAGTCATAAAATGTTATAAAAAGATAAAGATATCATAATTCAGATTTTGAATATGGTCACAGTTTAACCATAATAATTTTTCTCTCTAATAGTTAACTGCAACCACATTCAGAATCAAATAGAAACAAACCAAACTGCAGTTTCCCAGAAATCTCCAGTAGCACTGTGAGCTTTTCAGCAAAGATCCCCTTGTTTCTCTATCCC